>NC_071394.1:96754574-97970776 GCF_022682495.2 Desmodus rotundus
CACTTTCGTCCATGGAAGATATTTCTAAATAGGTGAGTTTGCTTGGGAGCTGAGCTCTTATTTATTGAAGTTCTGTTATTAGTTTACATAGTTTTTTTACACAGTGAAGAGTTAGTTTCCATACTATCAAGCAGAGTAGTGGGTGCAGTGGTCAGGACCCCTTGGCAGGACTGATGGACCCTTTCCCCCAGCAGCTGACTGTATTGGCTGCTTAAAACCACAGCTGACTTTCTCTCTGGGCATTGCCCTCAGCCGAAGAGAGCTGCTTTGCCCAAGGTTATCCTCCCCGGGTGCAGCTCACATCCACTGACCAGTTTACGTCAATGTACAAAGGCCCAGGCTTCTTGTCTTGACTTGAGACAACTTTGAAGGGCCAGCTCTAGAGCTTCCTGTGGGATTGTCTGAAGCCTTTGTTGTAACTTCATCATAGCTCAGCTTCTCCTTCTGCCCAGTCCTGCTTCCCTCACTCCTTCCAGGTGTTGCTCCTGAGAGAATTCTCTTTGAACCTCCTACAGGCAAATCTCCATCTCAGAGTCCATTTCCCAGGGAAACCATCCTAAGAGAGGCAGTAATGAGTTCCTCCACCAACTACAGCCTGGCTAGATTGTCCTTCACAGTTCCATGATGTGAATGTGAGTTAGAATAATACCTCTCTCTTGCGCCTCTTCTGCTCTAGTTCCTTGATTTCCATATTAAAGATAGATTACTAATTAAAGTCATAAGAATTAGGTTTCTAAAGATAGATGATAGGCTAAAATTTTTCAGATAAACACCTTTATGTCTTTGCTTATAGCCTGTGAAGTATCAAGGACTTTTTGTTATATTTTATTTCTTCAGTGTTAGAAATGTTCATTTTGATTGTCCTCTATGTTTTATTGATTCTTTTAAACTGTGGCTTATGGTCCAAAAGAAAAGAATATTTATGAAAACATATTTTCATACTGGGGCCTTCTTCAAATTCCCTAGTTCTCATATTCTCGATGCTAAAACTTACATAAGTATTATACACTTCATCCTTTCTTTGATTTAGGGTCTTCATCCTACTATTTTGCTAGATTTCTCTGATAATCTCCCTACCTCATTAATTTTTTTTTCTTATATGAAGTATAGTTGACAATCCTACCCATTAATTCTAACTGGAAGTTTCTAGTCTTAAACTATTTAAATAGCTTGTTTAACCAAGTTGAATGCAGATGATTAGAAAAACCATTGAAAAAACCTCAAGCATGCTAATATAGTACAAATTTTAACTTAATTAAGTCATGTATAAACAAAAAAAAGCACTAATCAAAAGCAGGATACCTTAATGTCACCTATTTCACAGATTAGTAGACCTGGAAGAAACTTTAGAGATTATCTAGTCTAAGCAACTCATTCTACAGATGAAGCCCAGGGAGAAGAAAATTCCTCAGAATGTGGCAGCAAAATCTGAAGCTAGATCTCTTGACTCTTCGTCAGAAATCTTACTACCCTACCACAAAACCACCAAATTCCTTTTACTTTCCTTCCAAATCACTCTATGAACCCAGAGCATTTTCTTGCCTCAATATTTTTGAGACCACAGTTATTTTAACTTCATTGCTCTTTTAACCTCAAGTAGGTTTCTGGTATTCCTGCTTCTTAATTTGGTTATGCAATCTATCAGCATGATTTAACCAACACAAGTTACGTTGGGTGAGAAAATATTTAAGCCCTTTCATTGATATCAGTTTTTTTTTAAAGAATAACCTGATAAAACCTTTTTATAAGCTCCACTTTAACCCAATGTACTAAAATAATTATCAGATAATGTGCATGTTCCCTTTCTAAAGTATCTCACATAATATGCTTCTTTGTGTGAATTTTAGCCTCATGTGGGGTAAGATGAAACTCTTATTCTGATCAAAAAGTACATGCAAATTGGTTCACTTCCGTACACTTAGGATTCATCTAAAATAAATTTGTTAGCTAAATGAATAACAAATGAATATTCAATTATACAAATACTGTATAGTGGAAAGGCATCAAGATGAGCTTGCAGTTTGAATAAGAGTCTTAGAATGACTCTAGAAAGATAAGAGTGGTGCCACGTGGAGGGGGCAGGGACTCTGATTCTGCTTCACAAATATTTTCCTTTCATATCTCTGGTCTTTGTCAATCTTTTTAGAGTCTCTAAGACAGGCAATCGGCAGTTTCTTGCAGTAAATAATTTTGCTTAGAAATCCTGTATAGCAGGTATTGCCTGACTTAGCTGGAAATGATAAACTAGCAATGTAGTTATTCAAGTTAAAAGGACCTGAAGGAGCATAAAGCTACCTGCTATGTTGTCATGGTATCTCCTTAAGAAAGTGATAAAGAACTTCACTTGGGGTGGAGGTTAGTGCAAAGTTTCCTTTGACCTTCAGTATGACACACAAAGAAACTAGAATTCTCCAAAGCTTTCCATTTGGGTTTCATTACCCAGAGAATAAACCAAACCCTTACCTATAACTCCATTCTCTAGCAATGTCTCCAAAGATACCACAGATCTACAAAGTTCTCAGTTATAAAAATGTTTCCCAGTTCTCTAATTTCTCACGAAGTTTTCTCACGTGTGTGGTGTGAGTGAATCTTACCTTGCTGCTTATATTTGCCCAAAGTGAATGGACCACACTAGACTGAACCACATCCCTACTATGGGTTGGTAGGTACTGACACCTATGGCACTGTGAGTATTTCAGCATCATGCTGCTTCCCGAGAGTCGTTTAGATATTCTTGACCCTCCTTCTGTACCATCAGCACCTCGAACAACAACATCCTCCTGGCATTCTTTATTGGGGCACTGAGATTCAGGCTGAGACCTGCTTCCTTACAAAGGACTTGATTCCTTCCTATCTGGCATATCCCAGGTAGAAATCACGTTTCACAATGTTTTTCTCCTTTTGTTCTCAGATGTTCTAAGTTGGCTCCCTGTGATGCATGTCAACATTAGAACACCTGGGGCAGAACTGGCTCCCAGATTAACGAGCTTGCCAACAAGCTTGCTTAGGATTTCTCTGCAGTGGAAATTTTGGGAATGCGGCCTGTTTGGAAATACCAGAGATAACTTGGGAGGAAAAGAAGTGTCAACATTTCCTATTAGAACAAGATAGAAAAGCACATGGATCATTTTAGAGAAGCCAACCTTTTGACTGGATGTGAGAGAAAATCGGTTAGAAAAGGTCACAGGTCATTGCCCCCTTTTTGATCAGTATACGCTGGCTTTGTTTTCTCGGTCATGACTGTAAAAGGCTCTGTGGCTAACCTTCTGTCAAGATGCTCACTGTGTAACCTGGGATCCATTGTTAACTCTTGAGAAAAGTAAAAAGTCTACCGAATGTACGTAAAAGAAGAAGTGCTTCCCTCACCCTATCTTTTCAATCACAAAGTATGTTGATTCATCAAAGTCCAAACTTTTGCTGGCACCATCTTGGCCTCTCATGCCCTACCTTGACCTCTCACGGTCATTTCCATAAAAGCTACGGGTGAGTCAGCTGAGATGGGAGAGTAAAGAGGTGTGTTACTGGCTCCTCCACTGAAGATTCTGAGCAACGAATAATTGCAAACAAAGTCTTTCAACCTGAAACTCTCAAGGGCAGGGTGTGGGAAGGTGTGTGGCATGGTGCGTGTTCGGCAGGTTGGACATGTGTACTTTCCTTCCATTTAATAATTAGAAAGGAATTAACTCTCCCCACTGAACTGTGGTGCAGCTTCTGATGCCCTTCATGGAAAATGCCACGGAGACAACACCAATCTCCAAAACCTTGGTGTTTTCTAGCCAGGGATAAAGAGTTTGTTCTTTCCCTGCAGTGATATTTTTTTTTCCTAGTTGCTCATATCCTAGACTGTTTATTAATTAAACTTGGCTTTTCTAGTTGCTATTATAGAAAGATTTTTTTTCACACATTGAAGTCAAGCATCTGCACGTGTTAGGTGCCGGCTCATGGACAACCAAGGACACAGACAGAAAAGCCCTTTGCCCCCTCGCTGTGTAGCCTGACCTCAGAGCCCTACCTTTAGAGCAATTCTTTAAGTTCTGCATAACTAAAGAAATTATCTGCAGGCTACCAGAGAAGACGCTATCACTCCTCTCATACCTCTGTGGAATGTTGCCAGGTAAGAAATAAAAATTGTTCATTTAAAGCCTCGGGAGTCCAGTAGTCTCCTGGATTGTTTACCTTAATGTGAGGCTTAAACATTTAGAAAAATATTATGAAAAGTGATTTCAATCTATCTGGCAGTGAGGGATGGTGTGGCTATATTAGATTAAAATACATACACACGCACACTTCACTTCTGTAGAGACAGGGTTTAGCCTGAATCTTCGAACCCCTGGTTAAATCCCAGGAGACAAATGAAAAGAGACCGTGTCGAGTGGGGTTTCGGCACATGGACTTGAGTCAGACTGCTCACATGCAGATCCTAGTTCCGTTACTTTGCAAGTATGAGACTTTGGACAAGTTACTTAATCTCTTTGTGCTTCGGTTACTTCATCTGTAAAATAGGAACAATGGTAGTCCTTACCTCACAAGGTTATTATGAGAATTAATATTTGTAAAGTGCTTAGAAGAGTTCCTTGTATATAGTGAGCTCTATGTAAGTGTTTGTTAAATAAATAAAGGTATGTATTAAAACTGTATTAGTGAGCTCAGGCTGCCATAACAAAATATACCACAGACTGGGTGGCTTAAACCACAGAAATTTATTGTCTCAGTTGTGAAGGCTGAAAGTCTTAGATTAAAGTAACCTCAGGGTTGGTTTCTTATGAGGGTTGTGAGGGAAGGGTCTGTTCCAGGCCTCTCTCCTTAGCTTGTAAATGGTCATCTTCTCCCTGTATCTTCACACCATCTTCCTATGTACATGTCTGTGTCCAAATTTTCCCTTTTTATAAGGACACGAGTAATAGTGAATGAGGACCCATCCTAATGACCTCGTTTTAACTTAATCACCTCTGTAAAGATGCTGTCATCAAATAAGTTCACATTCTGACGTACTGGGGGTAAGGACTTCAAGATAGGAATTCAGGGACACACAATTCAGCCCATAACAATTTTAACAGGAGTTTCTCTATCTCCAGAGGGACTGCAGGTGTTGAAGTAGCCACATGTAATAAATAGCAGCTTCCAAACCACATGGGAGGGGCTTTTTTATCTGCATGTTTCTCTGCTAAGCCTGTTATATTCATCTCTCAAACTCTCATTTAAAACTCTACTTATGGCCTCAGCCTCTCCTCGGGACTTAATGAGTTCACCAGGTCCTTACTATTTCTTTAGAGAAGCATATATCTTAAGTGTCAGGTTTGGCTTATTTAGTTGCTCCAGAGTCTATTTCAAGAGCTCCCTAGTTTGTGTTCTTTCATTAAAATCTATCAATATTTATTAGACTTTGATGGAGTTCTCGTAGTCCTTAGCTTTCCAGGAGTTTTCGTTCTTTATGACTGCTTACAAACACTCAACATATTTACTGATGACTTAAAAAAAACTGTTCCTAATTTTTCTTCATGTTTTGCCTTCACGAGTGAAATACAGAACTCTCTGTATCACGTCCTATGCAAGGGCTTTAGCTTGTAAGTGATTAGACATGTGTTAGTGTCCACTGGACCAGAAACTATCTACTGTTCTGAATGGGGAAGAAAGAGCGGAGACATCACACGCTGTTTTACCGGCGAGGGATTTCTGTTCAGTCCATTTGAAGCACCTTTGACTGGGGCCTCCGATGAACACCATCCACCTTTAAAGTGGCAAGCATTACCCCCTTTTAGGCACTGACAGAGAGCGCCCTTCATCCCCCAAAGCAACTACTGTGTAGGTTATCTTTTTTTCATTTTTAGGTCATTTCACTGAAAATTGGCAATAGCAACAGGGAATAGATGAAGGGCTTTGTGTTTACAAAGTCCTCTGCGTTGCAGTGAACCGTGGTATTACAAAATTGGAAAAGATTTCATCCACTAAGGTGACACACATGCATCAAAATATTAGTATTCTGAAGAAAACTTTTTTCACAGAAATTCTTTAATTTGTTGATTATATTCACATAAAACCTGCATTCACTGACAAACAGCTCTAATGCCATATGTATGAAAAACCGTACACTGGATGGATGACCTAGTCAATTATTTAAGCATAAAATAAAGTGTGTTAAACTATTCAAAAAAAGAAAAGAAAGAAGAGCTCTGGCTGGTGTGGCTCAGCTGGTTAGAGCACTGTCCTGTAGCCAGAAAGGCTGAGCATTTCATCCCCCGGTCGGGGCACTTACCTAGCTTGTGGGTTGGATCCTGGGTTGGGGCATATACAAGAGGCAACCAACTGGTGTTTCTTGATTTCTCATCCTCTCTAAAAACAATGAAAAAATGTCCTCGGGTGAGGATAAAAAAAAAAAGACTAGACACATGTCATGGGATTAATCAATTATGGAAATAGTAATGAAATCCAAGTGTAACTTAGGATAAATTGAAAGAAAATTTGCAAAATCAATAATCCCCCCAAACCTGTGACAAAGTTGATTAGGTTTTGAGCTTCTTAGAAGGACAAATTGTCTTCTATTGCTCTTTCTAAAACATGATTCTGGGCATGCGTAAGTGATCAACGAGTACATATTTGTGCATTAAAACATTTTATTTAGACTTAGTTTTAAAAGAGACAATCTTAGAGTTTATCTATGGGAAATTTACGAAATTCATTACATGGCAATAAAACTCATTGAAAATCTGAACAGACTCATAAAAGGAATTCAAAAGTCGAGGGCTTTTCTCTTTTAAGCATCACTTGCTCAAAGGAAAAAAAATTCAAATTGTTCTCATACAAGTGAGGAATAATTTACTTGATTTGCAATAATAGTTTAACCCTCCTACTTTAAATATAGGAAGAGAAAACAAGACATCAGACACCTTAGAAGGATATTCATCTGGGCTAAGGCCCTCCCTTTGCAGTTGTACAGAGTCTCCGCAATAATAACTAACTTGCCCAAGGCCATGTAGCTAACTGGATACCAAGCCGTTAAAGCGATTTCCATATGCTATGCTTTCTCCTTTTCTCCTGATGTTTTAATTATTAATTAAGTAATTTAAAATATACTTCAGTTTGCTGATGTGTACAATTAATGAAAATAGGAAGGAACCAGTAGAAATGGAAAGCATGTACAATAGCCAAGAGGGAGAAGCACCCCAAGCGCCCATAGGTAGATAAATGGATAGACCAAGTCTGGCCTATAGATGCAATGGAACATTGTTCAGCCTGAAAGAGGAAAGAGACACCACACATGCTACAACATGGGCATTAAGTAAAATGAGCCAATCAGAAAAGGACAGGTACAGTAAGAATCCCCTTACACAAGGTCCCTGTAGCAGTCAGATTCATACAGACAGAAAGTAGAGTGGTGGCTGCCGACAGCTGAGAAGAAGGGGAAATGAGGGTTTGTTATTTAACGGGTGCAGTTTCAGTTTTGCCAGATGGAACATTCTGGGGCTTGGTTGCACATCAATGTGGATATACTTAACACTACTGAACTGTACACTTAGAAAGAGTTAGGAATGTACATTTTATGTAATGTGGTTTTTTTAAAGTACAATTAAACAAGTAAAAAGAAGAGACAGACAAAATGACAAGAGGAAAAGACAAAGAGGACACTCTGCCAAAAAGAGCAAGAGGAAAGGGCAAAGGTGAGTAGAGTTTCTCCCAGCTGCAGCACTCCTAATAACCGTGCACTCCACCGCCAAATTCAGTCTTCGTTCTGATTCTTAGTTGCACGTACTCTACTTATCCATCTGTTTACCCAAATCATTCTGCTGTTTATACCAGGAGTCCCTGCTCTGCTATCAAATTCCTGATCTCAATTCACACACACACACACACACACACACACACACACACACCCCATGGTAGGTCAAAACCCTCTGGGAGTTCTACAATCCTCTCCTTCCCAGGGCTGGCCTGTAACCAAAGCTAAAATCCTTGTCAGCCCTTCCCCTCTCTAGGTGGCCAAGGGCCAGAACTAAACCAAATCATGAAAATAAAATTTATTTAGGAGTCTCTTACCTCTCCCTCTTCCCCTTACTTTGGCTGCCCAATGCCCTCGTGTAGCTCTTGGGCAGACAAAAGGCACTTGCTGCTCAACCCAGAGATTCCTGGGTCAGTGCCCTTGTTTTAAACAACTTTCTCTCCATGGTTCACGCACCATCTCCTTCCAGCTTCCCATTAGCACCACCGTCACTCCTACACACTCATCATCCAGATTTGCTCTCAGGCAACTGTCATGCTAAAAATAGAATCAGGATGCAGAAATCATACTGTAGCAGTATGGAAAGATAAGTTTGTTAATATGTGTTAATCTCCCAGGGAATATTTGCATTGTAGTAGGTGACAATTCAATGGCCATCTCTTAAATGGTGGAATTTTAGCCATCAGAGACAGGCCTTCGGGTACATGATTCAAAGGTGCAAGGCCTTTGAGGTACACGTGTCAAGGACAATGAGCTCTGCCCCTTCTTCCTCCTTTCCTGCTTTCTCACTCTGGACACAGCTGCCCACTCTCCTTGATAGTGTCACCTTCGAGGGAAACACTTGCAATGTTTTGGTGCTTAGCTCCATAGTTAAAATGACAAAGTCCCCACTTTTGAGTAGTTTATACGTGATCCATACTTACTGACATGCCTGGCTCACAATTACTATTTGTTCAGGAGGTCAATTCTGAAAAATTCTCATTAGGAGACTTCAAAAGAATGGCCAGATGAAACATAATCTTAAATTCCTGATAAAGATTCAGCTTCTTCTTCAAGGAACATTTTCCAAAACGTACTGCTTTTGCATAGGGTGCAATTTTTTGTTTGAGCTCCATTGTTAAAGTTTCCTCTCTGTTTTGTTGAAGTTAGTGAGCAGTGATATGTGGTCAAAAACTGCTCGTGAGGGTGAAAAGGAATGAAGAGTATTTGGGAATAAGGAATGATCAGCTCCTCATTTTCCTCCTGGGTGGGAACTGGGCTGATATGATTTGTTAAAACTACTTGTTTCTAATAGGACAGCATACACATGGATTATAAAGGTGAATTCCCTAAAAATATATTCTTCAGTGAAAAGCATTTCAAAGCACATATATCTTTCTAAATTACTGAAAGAAGTTTAAGCACTCCAGTCAAGCGTAGCTGGCCTTACTGATAAGGAGATTGGCTAGTCATTCTAAATGTAATAATATAAAGATGTGTGGCTCCCCTTATGTTTTTTTAAAAACTGATTTGGGGGCGGGGGAGGAGAAAGTGAGGAGGGGAGAGAGAGAGAGAGAGAGAGAGAGAGAGAGAGAGAGATCAATTTGTTTCCACTTATGTTTTCTTTGGTTGATTCTTCTATGTGCCCTGACGGGAGATTGAATCTACAACCAAGACATATCAGGATGACACTACAACAAACTGAGCTACCTGGCCAGGGCTCCTTTTGCCTTTTTGCCTCACCCGAGGATATATTTATTGATTTTGGAGAGAGAATGAAGAGGGAGAGGAACACCAATCAGTTGCCTCCTGTATGAGCCCCAACCAGGGATTGAATCCACAACCCAGATATGTGCCCTGACCAGGAACTGAACACAACCTTTCGGTGTGTAGGACCATGCTCCAACCATCTGAGCCGCCCGGCAAGGGCCCTGTATGCCTTTTTAATGACAGCTTATCTTTCATTCTCTAGGACGGTACCCAAATATCTGAGTGTCAGTCTTTGTCCTAATGAATAGACTTTCTGTTCTCACTTACCTTGAGTTGTGAGAATAAAAGATCAGATAATGTTTACTGTTTTTAATTGCACTTGGCTTAAGAGATTCCTCCTTTCATTTTTCCTTTTATTGCTCTCTCCTTAAGTGCCATGCCAAATAAAGCAAGAATCTCTCCTATAGCCTATTTAAAGCCACCCCCGTGTTCCTAGCATCAACACAAAGCAACAGAAAGTTCAAAATGAGCATTTGTTTTCTAACAGTACAAATAAATCATCTTTCTAACACAGACTGCAATCAAATAAGCAAAAAAGATGTAATCACCAACAAACCAGTGAAGCTACACAGCCAGCTAGCTTTTATGGTACTTGAAACTAGGAAGTCTTCAAAAGGCAAATCCAATTCTATAAGGAGAGGAGTTAAGCTAACATGTAATTCAATAAAGCTCCCAGTAATTCTGCTTTTTTCCCTGCTCTCAGTCATTTTATTTTTGTCCTTGGCTTATCACTTGGAATGATGACTCATGTTTGCTGTGGGCAGTTACCTTTGGCTATTCAACTTTCATTTTAGACTCAAGGCGCCCTTTCCAAGAGTATGGAATTCCTTTTCTAGGAAACATGTTAAGGCAAATCCTAGAGACCATAAACATAAGTAAGTCTTACCTGTGAACAAGTTACCTCCTTTCATTTCCTAAAAATATTTTTAAAATATACTTTAGCAACAAAGGAATGCCACAGTCTTTATTTAACTTCTATTTCAACTATTTTTTTTATCTACTTGAATTCTAATATTTTTTTAATGGATTAAGTAAAGCCAGGCTGTTAGGGGCCAGGAATGAAAGATGCCTGTTCTAGGATTCCTCTAAACTTAATTAACTTGCCCAAAGTTATAGAAAATTAAAGATATACTCAAGATTACAACCTAGGTATCCTAAATTCAAATTTGCTATTCTTTTCATTGTACTATTTTGCCACCACCTTTGGCTAGGGATGGATCCTGAAGTGATTTAATTAATTTTCTTCTGCCCAAACCAATGTTTTGTTCTTGGTCTCTGAAAGGGAGAGTAAAACAGAAATAACAGAGGTTTCTATAAAGATTTTTAAATGTCAGGCATTAGAATGTCTTTGTTTGCACCATATTTTATAATTGTTGTGATCATCACATTGAAAAATACTTATTAAGCCATTGACTCTGTATGGTGCTGTGGTAAGCAGTGAATAAAGAGAACTACATGGAGATAATTCCCATTTCACTGGGTGGAAAAGGGAAGCTAACACAGAGACAGAACATGAAGAATATAGATTTGTTGCAGTGGGTGAAGAGTTTCGTTTAAAAGCAAAATAATCATACAACTGTAAGAGTGGAAGAAACCTTAAGAATCATCCAGACCAACATTTCTATACTGTAGGTCAGAAAACTGCACACAAGAGAGGCAAAGCGACTTGCCCAAAGTTACAGAAACTTAAAGACATACTCAGGATTACAATATAGGTATCCTGAACCAAAATTTAATATTTTTTCATTGCACTATTTTGCCATATCATTTTCAAAGTTATTATAGATGCTATCTCAGCAAAGATTAAAAACCTTAAGGTTAGAAGTTACAGGATAATTTAAGAGAAGAACAAGGGAAAGATTAGAGGCAAGATAAAAACATTTCTGGGAGAATGCAAAGTTTAAGAGGCAAGTGGAAATAAGGGGGCAACTAAAGTATCACGTAGCCCCTCTCACAGATGAGTAGCGGGATGCATGGAGTATAGCAGAGAACAACAGCACAGAGTGACGAGATGCCTGGGCTCTGCCCCTCCTTAGCTCCAGGACCATGGATCAATTACTTACAGTCTCTGTGTCTTCCTTCCTTCATGGGTAAAACAAAAGGATCGAACTGAATTCCCTTGGAGTGTCCTTTCCTGCTCTTACGTGTTGCAATTCTATTACTTGATGGGCACCAAAACAGGCAGTTCTGGAAAGATAATCCTATATTGTCACGTATCACATCTAAAAAGGCAGTAGTCCTGAGCCAAGAATGCTTTCTTTTACTAAAACTTCAGAAACTCAACTAAGATGAAAACAAACAAAAATACTTCCTGATTTTCTGAGTTTCTTTATCATATAGGAGAATTTGGTTTTGGTCTTTAATCACTTTATGTGAGACCCATGGGAGCCCAGTTTTTTGGTTTTTGGCTATAGGTCCATATCTATGTATGTAAAATATATCAATAACTTTGAGAGTTATTTGTAAGGAAAGCATTTCTTTTTTTAATCATTTGGTTAAACTCTCCCCCATCTCCTAAGCTCCAAATCTGGGGTACAGTATTAGGTGAAGTTAGGGTGACATGCCTCTGATGGAGTCGGCGTTCCTCACTCTTGACTTTTTCTAGGGGAATGGTGTAATTAGAGAGTACATTCATTCTTTTTTTAAAAAATTGGAGTGACATTGGTTAATAAAATTATATAGGTTTTAGGTGTACAATTCTACAACACATCACCTGTATATTGTATTGTGTGTTCACCACCCGAAGTCAAGTCTCCTTCTGTCAGCATTTATCCCCCTTTACCCTCTTCTACCTCCCCCACCCCCTCTCCCTCTGCTAATCCTTATGCTGTTGTCTGTGTCTGAGTTTGTTTAGGGTTTTTTGCTTAATTCCGTCACCTTTTTCACCCAGTCCCTAACCCCTCTTCTCCTCTGACAGCTGTCTGTTCTCTGTATGAATCTATTTCTATTTTGTTGTCAGTTTATTTTGTTCAGTAGATTCCACATACAGGTGAATCATATGGCATTTGTCTTTCTCTGACTGGCTTATTTCACTTAGTATAATACTTTCCAGGTTTATCCGTGCTGTCACAAAAGGTAAGATTTCCTTCTTTTCTTATGGCTGAGTAGAGTCCCACTGTGTAAATATACCATGGCATATTTATCCACTCATCCACTGATGGGCACCTGGGCAATTCATTCTTACACTGTTCTCAGAAGAAAAAAGACAACAAGGTCACACTTGGCTGCTTTCTGCCGTGTTTTAAAATACAGCTACCAGGTAGTTCACTTGAGACCAAGGTGACCCCTAAAATAAATTTATCTAACTCCTGTCCCAGGTTGGGAACAGGGTGCAATTTTTTTCCTTGATGTGCTAAACCACCGAAGTGCCAAACGTGTACATATGAGTCTTCAAGTATAGAGTTGCCATCATAACTCGTTTCAGTAAAAAAGTCAGTTTTGCTTAAGGCAGATTTAAACAAAGGCAAGGACTTTGCACAGCCCACTTCCTGAGACCTGAGAAAAGAGCAAAGGACCCCACCAGCCCATATATTTGGACACAACCTGCAAAGTTCTGTGAAATGTCTTTGTGTTTGGGGTTATGTCATTTGTATGTTTTGTCTACATGGCACTGAACATCTAGATGTTTGGGGACATCCAGATAACGGACTTAAATTTTTTTTATTTAGATGGATTAATCTGCACTGTTACCAAGAAGCTTTTCTAATCAATAGCATTGATACCATCGGCCTTTGAACAAGCATGTGCTTCATTTTATTTTAGATTGACATGAGAGTGAAAAACGTCATAACCATAACATTTTAACTCAGTTGTGCATATTGACTTCCATTTGCAAGAATTGTAGTTTGACGTACCACAAACTATAAGGCAAAGAAAATGCCTCCAAAGTTTTTAGAATCTTGTCACTCATTGTCTGCTGGTGTATCTTCTTTTCTTACATTAAAAATTTGATCTTTGCCTTATTGGAACTATGAAGAAATCAAAAACTGAATAGAGCTTTTTATAATACACAGTCATTGTCTGTACTTGCAAAATTGGATTAAGAAATCACTGGTATTCTTACACATTTTTTTGCCAAAGAAAATTCAGCATATTTCTGCTTAGCCTTGAAATCTCCACCAACCAGACTGAGTGATTGTGTACCACCCACACTCTTCTTGGCGTACCCAGTTCCCCAGGGAAATCTTAGTTTGAAACCCAAGCAACATGTATGAAGTCCTCTTAGGCCTTGCACTGTTACACCTGTTCTGCAGGTGAAATCACTCCCTAGCTCTATCACTTAAATTAGTAAAAATCAAATAGTAAATATCTTTTCTGTTTTCCCCTTTCCATCCTGTTCCGTACCCAAAATTATAGACAACAGCCTCCTATTGGATGAGCACACCTTTCTTCGTGCTTCCTTTTCTTATTTTTAGGCATCAAATTCCACTTGGGTTATAATTACTTTCTGAGCATGAGCATATTATAAAGCAGCTAATGAATACAGACCCCGCCTTTAGTTTTGCAAATACCTGAATTATTCACAACCCTCTCTTCCTTTTCCTCTCCCTTTATTCACACACACACCATTTGCAGCTTTAAAATATTAACATAAAAACCTAATTTTATAATTAATATAATGATCAAAGCATTCTAACTAGCAGCTCCCTTTGCTTTACCTAGATCCTAGTACTATCAAAAAAGGAAATACAAAATGAACACATTGCTAATCATTATAGTAAGCAGGAGTTTATAGTCTTAAAATGTCTTTTATGCAATTCATATATGCACATGAGTCAAGTAGTACTATAAAGCTTATTACAAACAAACAAACCCTCCCCAAACTACAATTCACTTCCCCATCATCTCTGAGTTCTGCTTCTCAGTCACTTCTCAATCTCAACTCTTTCTTCTACTATTTATCTGGGGATTTTTTTCCCCTGATATTTCCCTCCATAGTTCTAATTGATTTGCTTATGTGGCTTTTCCTTTATTAGTCAACTTGAGCATTATTTAACTTGCAGCTCAGGAAGCTGTGAACTTAGCACTTTTATCTCACCCCCACCCGATTTCATTTCTTCCCTTCCCTACTTTCTTTCATTCTCTCAATATAGTTTTATCACAATTTTTGGACAAATGAATATTCTGTGTTTATATTATTGTTACCATATAAATATTATTCATGAGTGAGCCAAGTAGTATATTATATTACATTCCCTTTCTAGTACAAGTTTATTTTTCCTAGAATTAGTAATTGCTTTTTTTTTTACTACCACTGATTCTTCCCAAACTCTCCAAAAGAACTGTAAAACTCCCTTCAATACAGTCAGACACATCACGTCATCTATTATCATTCTGGGGTGTTGGGGAGACATCTTTCTGGAATTCCTCCATCCTCCCTCTCCGGGTAGGATTACTTGTTTTTTTTTTGGCTCCCTGCATAGTCGCCAACCTTGTCTTTACCATATCCTGAGAACTGCCTTCCCTTTCTCCAGTGTTATTGTCTTCTTTGTAACTGGTTCGCTCCACCCTTTTGTTAGAGTACACTGTCTAGTAGCTTCCTAAGAAAAGGTGAGGCATTTTTTAACAACTTTTTATTTGTAAATAACCTAAAGATTATATGAGTGTAATCATATAATTTTCCTCATTCTCCTATTAACATTTTGCTCCATTTGCATGTGCATACACACATGAGTATATATATTATGTACACTAAAATTTCTTTCTGAACTATTTTGAACTTAATTCAATATATAATGGAGCTTTACCCTGAATACTTCAAAAGATACTTCATAAGAATAAAGATCTTATTTTATATATTTATAGTTCCATTATCAAGTTTAATAAATTTAACATTGATATAATACTTTAGTCTACCATCCATATTCCAATGGAGCAATGTTTTCAGCTGATCCAAAATGTTTTTTATATTATTTTTTCCCCTCCAGTACAGGATCCAGTCTAGGATCAGGAATTGCATTTAGTTGTCATGTCTCTTTAGTCTCCTTTAATCTAAAACATTTTCACAGCCTTTGTCTTTTATGATCCTTTAGAAAAGGAATAAAGCCCTACTTCCTTTTATTTTAAATAAAATGCTCATTTTGGTTTCCTGATGTTGCTGTATGGTTAGATTCAAGTTATGTGTTCCTGGTCAGAGTACAACATAAATGATATGTGCTATTAGGGTGTTACGTCTGGAGATACACAGTTCATCTCACTTTCATCGGTGATGTTAAATTTGGTCACCCAGTCCAGCTGCTATTCAATGTTTTCTCCATTAGATAGTTTTTTATTTTCAATAAGCAATCTGTGGGAAGATACTTTAAGACCATGCTAATATCCTCTTCCTCACTGAAAATTCCCCCTAGATTTTGCATTCATTGATGATTCTTACCTGGACCAACCTTTATTTTGAAGGTTGCAAATGATATAACTCCTGTACTCTTTTTACTTTTACCAGTAAGCACTTCTCTTTTTATCCATCCATCCATCCATCCATCCATCCATCTAATATCTATCTGTCTATCTACTCTACCTACCTATCATCTCTCGGTCCTTGGTATGTACTACACATGGATTTTTTCCCCAGTGGTTTATAATTAATTACTGTCCCAACTCTCTCTTTCTAGAATTCCTATTTTTAAAGTTTTCACATGACCTTCTAATTTCATCTTTTCTCTCCTGTTTTGCACCTCTTGGTTTTTTAATTATACTTTTTGGAACAGTTTCTTAACTTTGTCTCCTAATTCTTATATTAGCTATTACTAATTTTAGTTATAATATTTTTAATTTTCAAGAGCTCTTTCTTATTTCTGATTGTGGTATATACACTTGTCTCTCAGAATATTACTGAATCTGTTTTCTACTCCCTACATTAACTTCTTTTTATTTTCTCTGAATTCTTTTTCCCCAGATTATTGTTTGTCTGTTTTTATTAGTATTATTTGTGTGTTTTTCATGTTGCAAGTTCTCCTCAAATGTTTAGTGATCTCAGATTATATTTAAGAGTGAAGAAGAGGCAGGATTTATTGACTGGTGGGCTTCACTGTGGTGTGATTTGGTCGGGCCTATTTGTTTCATGAGATGCCCTTAAATTTCAGTGTCTGTAGATTTTTTTTTTCTCTTAAGGTAGTTTCTTCAGAGGAGAATCATCCAATTGTCTGCTTGGTAAAATAATTTTGGGGAGGTGAAGGGGGAAGAGAGAGTTGGAGGGCTGATTTGGGGAAAGAGGAAGATTTAAGTTTGGATGTCAGGAAGCAAAGGAGGTGATTTCATATAGTGCTCTCTCACACCCTCCATTATGCCTACGGTCACTGTGCCTAGTGTCCCTCTCTCTCTTCCAGTTTCCTCGAAGAATAAATCTTCATTCTTGTATATGATGAGAGGAGTAGTCACTTAGCTGGGTGAAGTAGTGGAGTAGATGTGGGGAACTAAATGTTCTTGATAAAGACTTTCAATCAGGTTTCAATCCTCCCCATCCCAAGGTTTACCTGATGCCTCCAATTCCTGAACTTTCTAGGGTTCTATAGAATGAGTTTCTTTTTATTGCCTTCTGTCATATGTACACTTCAGTTTAAGCTTTCTCCACTGTACTAAGTCAGTGACCACTGGTTCTTTTACTTTTCAGTTTTTGAAATTTGTGGAATCTTCCAACCATTGTTATATGCTCTCCCATTCTCTTTGTACTAGTGAGTTCATGCCATTTTAAATTCCTATTCTGTCATTTTGATGATGTTTCAAAGGAAACAGAGGAAACAATATGAATTTAATCCACCTTTGTTAACTAAAATGTAAACAAAAATTTAAATCAGAATGAAAGAAGCAAAATGCAAGATTAGAACTAACATTCTGGCCATCTGCACTTAATCCTTTCCAATTCGAGTGGAAATGGCTTCTGGGTGTGAGTTTGTGCACATAAGTGTTTTGTGATCAGAAGGAAGGAGGGACTTCTGGTCATGATGGTAGCATAGGTAAGCAGGGCTTGTGTCCTTGCCAACCACCTCAAAATTACAACTAAACTATAAAACAACCATTATTCAGAACCATGAGAAACTGAGCTGAATGGAAGTCCTACAACTACAAAATTAAAGAAGAAACCACATCGAAGCTGGTAGGTGAGATGGAGAAGTAGAATGGGCTGGTCCCACACCAATATATGGTGGGTAAAAATTAGGAGGGATATCTCAGGAGTGAGGGATCTCAGCTCCACACCAGGGCCCCCAGCCCAGGATCCAGTGCCAGGAAGAGAAGTCCCCATAACTTCTGGCTGTAAAAACCAGGGGGGATTGAGACTGTGGAAGACAAACTTGTAGAGTCCCAGGCAATTCCTCTCAAAGGGCCCACTCACAGACTTACTCAGACATACTCTCTCTGAGTTCTAGCACTGGGGCAGCAGATTGAAAGGCATCAGAGACATATGAGGAGGAACTGAATTTCCTGGCATCAGGGAGAGAGTTCTGGGGCAGCTTTCTTCTAGACAGAAGTGCTGGCAGAGACCATTGTTCCTTTTCTGAGCCCCACCCCACCCCCACAGAGCTGGCAGGTGGTCACAGTAACTGAGACTCCATCAGCCTAGCTCATACTGTTTGCCACACCCTAGTGATTCCCTGAGGCCCTGCCCCACCTAACTTTCAGGTCTACTCAAGCTATTTCCAGTGGCTTTTCCATGTAAAAAGCTTGTCTTGGCCCATACTTCAGATTGCCCTGTGTTCTAACAAACTAGCAGCACCTGGCTTCAATGAGTCCCATACCTGTCACTAAGTTGCCCCAGGCTAAGGCACTAGCAGCAGCCAGCCTTGGTACACAGCTTGGGCTCTCCTAGGTACCTCCATGCCAAGCACAAGTAGCAGCCATCTGCAGATTGCTTCGTGTGACCCCTGACAGAGTATAGGTGGTAGCCACCTTGGACATGCCAACAGCAACCAAGGCTCAATGATAAGAGGAGGGTATACTCAGCCCACATGAAGGGCACACCATGAGTACCCAGCTTGGATAATAAGGGAGACTGTGCCACTGGACCCTACTGGACACCTACTACATTAGGCCACTCTATCAAGTCTTGGAGACATAACAGCCCTACCTAAAACATAGAAACAAACACAGGGAGGCTGCCAAAATGAGGAGACAAAGAAACATGGTCCAAATGAAAGAACAGAACAAAACTCCAGAAAAATAACTTGAAAAAATGGAAACAGTCTACGAGATGCAGAGTTTGAAACACTGATTGTAAGTATGCGGAAGGAACTTAGTGAGGACCTCAACAGCATAAAAAAGATCCAATCAGAAACAAAGGATATACTAATTGAAATAAAAAAACAATTTACAGAGAATCAACAATAGAGTAGATGAAGCTGAGAATCAAATCATCAATTTGGAACATAAGGAAGGAAAAAACAACCAATCAGAACAGCAAGAAGAGACACTAAGATGGCAGTGAGATAGGTGGGAGCAGAGTCCACTTCTCCCTGCCCACGGGTGGAACACCTAGCCCGTCTTCTGAGGAACAGAGTGAACAGCCAATGGTATCCCAGCATATATGATTGGAGGCCAAAACTGTAGAGGACGTTGAAAAATAAGACAGTAAGGAGAGTGCTTCGGGACAATAAGGTCCCTGGGACCAGCACAGGGGCCAGGGCAACTGCAGCCCCAGGCCCAGCGCCCACCCTGTCTGCCACAGGATTCTTGGGAGAGAGCCAGGTCAAGGACTCTCTCCCCTGCCAAACAAGGTTTGAGCAGCACCAGGATGGACCTGGATGCTTGAAGTCGCAGATGGGGAATAAGGACAAGTGGCATTTGCATACACAGGGGCAGTATGTACCCGCAGAGACTGTGGACGTTGGCTGGGAAGAATTGGGCTGTGTTGGGCCCTGACCTGGATAGACCCTGGTCTGGTTGGAGAGGTGCGTTGTGTGAGAGGTCAGGCACTTGTTTGGAGCAGCAGGCTTGAATAAGAGGAATTTTTCAAAACGAAAGAAAAAAAAAGAGGCATTCAGCAGCTGTTTAGGAAATTCTCCTGCAGCAGCCATCCCCACCTCCCTCTTCTGGGCCTGTGCAGCCTCCACAGCCTCAGCCATGGGCCCACCTCTACTGCCAGGACCGGGACTACGCCCCTACCCCCAGCCCCAACGGTGGAGGGCGCCTAACCAGGCCCACGACCCCAGTGGTGCACCACCAACCCAGCTGCCCCCAACCCCGCCCCTGCTGCCGCTGCAGCAGGGGAGGCCTGCATGCACCCAATACCACCAACCCGCAACTGTGCTCCTGCTGTAGCAGTGGAGGCTGAGTGCTCATGCCCCAAGGTGGAAAGCACCTGACCCCGCCGCCCTGGCTGCTGCAGCAGCAGCAGCAGCACTAACAGCAGCAGCAGAGGCCGTGCACTCACACCCGAAGCACTGGGGTCGGAGGGCACTCGAACCTGTGGCCCAGTGGCTGCCAATCCCACCCCACCAGTGGAGGCCAAGCGCACACTTCCACAGTCCCAGGACAGTGCACACCTGACCCCCGCCTAGAGGCACCTGGCGCCCAACCCCACCGCCCCAGGCCCAGCAGCAGAGGAAACTCTCACCCATCCCCCCTGCAGCCACAGCAGTGGCCCTGCCCTACAGGGCCGACTGGCTCTCTAAGAGGAAGGTGGAGACACCCCAGTCAGAGGAAAGCAGCAGGCTCAGGGAGTCTGCAATCCCCAGGAAGACTTAACTCAGTGAGGGGGCTGAACTATCCTGAAGAGACTCTGAGAATCCCTAGCATCTAGGACAGCAAAGAGCAAGAAGGTAGTGTGTGAGTTGTCCCTAATTGGTGCACCTCAAGGACAGCACAACTGGTGGACCGAAGGTGGAGGCTGGGTGCAGAAGGGCACTGGGGGCCCAGCGGTGAACTGAGGATCTGGGCTGGAGGCTAGGCAACTGCCAGAGAGAGTGCAGCTCGGGAAGGGAGAAAAGCGAAATCAATTCCCCCTCAGCCTGCTGCAGCCACAGCAGAACTGGCTTAGCTTGTTTAAAGCCAGCAGGAGGCTTCTTCTTTTTTTTTTAATTCCTTCTTCTTTTCTTTCCTTCTCTCTTTTTTTTATTCCTTCTTCTTCCTTCCTTCCTTTTTTTATTTTAAATTCCCACAAGTGAGACAATAAAACCTGGAGCTCTGAAAGGACCAGAGTTAGACCCAAGGAGGGGGCATCCCAACAACTGAGACAGTGAGACAAATTTCACTTTGCTACTCCAGAGAACTTGCAAGTTATTGTATATTTGCATTATTACTATTTTTCCATCTTTTGTTTTATTAGTATTGTTTTTATTTCTCTTCTTTCTGTTTAGTCTTTGCTTGGTTTGTTGAATCGCATTGTTTGACTGGTTTCCCTTGTTCTCTTTCATTGAGTAGTTTTAATTTTCCATCTTTCACTTCACTTGTGTTCCAATAACACACTATTCTAGGTACTGTCCCTCCTATTTTTGTTATTCAGATTACATACATTCTGTCATATGATTGTTGCTCCATTACCATTGTAAATAATTGCTGTTTCATACAATTGTAAATAATACACAGCACCCCTCCCAGATCTTAGCTCACTTCACTGTTTCTGGAATTTTATTACTGTTGTGGTTAATTCTATTCTCTCACACACTACACCTATTTTCTATGCTTTACTCTCACTTTACCTCATAATCTGACCTCCCACAAGCTCACTGCTTTCTGGATCCAACTCACAATCCTTCCCCCACCCCAACAAGAGTCTTATCTTTTTTCCACCCTTTCTAAAAAGTGGCTAGTTGGGTGAAATACCACAGTTAACACTATACATATCCAAAGGATCTCCTGTCTCTTCTCTACAGGTTGGTCCTTTAAATATTATAGAATATATTCCCACTGTCTTAAACCATTTTGCCTTCCCCTCCAATTGATCACAAAAAAGAGTAGGTGGGAGCTGTGAACACCAGTATACCTGCTGGAAGAGGAAACCCACCAACAGATAACAACGGAGCCACCAGCAGATAACAACGGAAGAAGGTGAAAGAGGGAGTGGAAGCCACGCTAACCTCCACCCAGGACCAATCTGGAAATACAACTAAATGGTGGAGAAATTACCCACAACAAACAACTGAACAAGAGTGAGAGAGAATCCTCAAAACCTTGTACACACAGAAGAATCAGCTTCAACACAATCTGTCCACACCTGCACAACAGAATACAAGACATGGTGGATGGAGTGACCCTCAGTTAACCAGCTGGAGGGATGGACCCACCAAAGAAAGACCCAACAACAATCAAAACCCAAAGATATATAGAGAGCCAACATAAATGATAGCCCAAGACCAGCGAGCTCAGGAGATCAAGGACAATGCACCACTGAATCTCACAGGTCTTCTACCATAGAAGTTCATACCATAAACCCAGGGAGTCAGAACAGATCAATTTAAGAAGCAGAGGCTAACAAGAAGAGTCTCACAAACAATGGGAAGACAGAAAAACAATCCCCAAATGAAAGGAAAGGAGGAAGTCTCAGAAAGAATGCTAACTGAAAAAGAGGCAAGTCAACTATCAGTTCAAAGCAATGGTTGTCAAGAAGCTCAATGAGCTCACAGAGAATTACCAGAAACTACAAGGAAACTACAATGAACTCACTGCAAACTATATCAACATGAAAAAGGAAATAGAAACTATCAACAAGGGCCAAGAGGAAATGAAGAATACAATTTCTGAATTGAAGAACACAGTAGAAGGAATCAAAAGCAGGCTTGATGAAACAGAGGATTGGATCAGCGAGCTGGAAGACAAGGTAGAAAAAAATGCCCAGAGAGAGCAAGAAAAGGAAAAGAGACTCAGAAAGAATGAAGAGGGGTTAAGGGAAATGTGGGACAACATGAAACATAATAATATCCATATAATAGGGATACCAGAAGGAGAAGAAGAACAGGGATAGAAAACATGTTTGAAAAAGTAATGATGGAAAAGTGCCCTAATATGGTGAAAGAAGAAGTCACACAAATCAGGGAACAGAGAGAGTCCCACTGAAGAGGAACCCAAAGAGGCCCACTTCAAGACTAATAATAATTAAAATAGCAAAATTCCAAGATAAAGAGAGAATCTTAAAGGCAGCAAGGGGAAAACAGGAAGTAACATACAAGGGAGCCCTGATAAGACTAGCAGCTGACTTCTCAATGGAAACACTCCAAACCAGAACAGAATGGCAAGAAATATTACAGGTAATGAAAACCAAGGACCTGTGACCGAGACTACCCTATCCAGCAAGGCTGTCAATTAAAATGGAAGGCCAAATAAGGAGCTTCCTGGACAAAAGAAGCCTCAAAGAATATACCTCCTCCAAACCAGCTCTGCAAGAGATGCTAAAGGGTCTGCTTCAAGAACAGGAAGAAAAACAGAGAGAAAGGAACATAAGTATGAAAAAATGGCAATGAATAAGTACCTATCAATAATAACCTTAAATGTAAATGATTTAAATGCCCCAATCAAAAGACATAAGACAGCTGAATGGATAATAAATCATGATCCACACATATGCCACCTACAAGAGACCCATCTTGGAACAAAAGACCTACACAGACTGAAAGTGAAGGGCTGGAAACAAATTTTCCAAGCAAATAGACAGGAAAAAAAAAAAGCCGGGGTAGCAATACTCATATCAGATGAAATAGACTTCAAAAAAAGAGCCAGAAAAAGAGACTCTGAAGGTCACTTCACAATACTCAAGGGAAGAATCCATCAAGAAGACATAAACATTGTAAATATATGTGCATCCAACATAGGAGCACCCAAATACATAAAGAAAATCTCAGAGGTCTTCAAGAAAGGTATTGACAGCAACACAATTATAGTAGGGGATTTTAACACCCCACTGTCAAAAATAGATAGATCTTCCAAACATAATATCAACAAAGATATTGTGTCACTTAACAATACCCTAGAGGAAATGGACTTAACTGATATATATAGAGCTTTTCATCCCAAAGAAGCAAAATACACATTCTTTTCAAATGCACATGGAACATTTACAAAGATAGATCACATGACAGGACACCAAACAAGCCTTAACAAATTCAAGAAAACTGAAATCACATCAAGCATTTTTTCTGACCATAAGGGACTGAAACTAGAAACCAACCTCAAGGTAAAAACCTCAAAACACTCAAACTCATAGAGATTGAATACCATGCTTTTAAACAATGAATGGGTCAAGAATGAGATTAAGGAAGGAATCAAAAAGTTTCTGGAAACAAATTAAACTGAACACATAACAGCCCAAAACCTATGGGACACAGCAAAGGCAGTCCTGAGAGGGAAGTTCATAGCAATACAGGCCTACCTAAAAAAGATAGAAACATTTCAAACAAGCAGCCTAACTCTACGCCTACAAGAACTCCAGGACCAACAACAAAGACAACCCAGAGCAAGTAGAAGGGAGGAAATAGCCAAGATCAGAGCAGAATTAAATGTATAGAGACTAAAAACATAATTGTAAGGATCAGTGAATACAGGAGCTGGTTCTTTGAAAAGATAAATAAAATCGACAAGCCCTTAAGCAGGCTCATCAAGAAAAAAAGAGAGAGGACCCAAATAAACACAATCAGAAATGAAAGAGGAGAGACTACAACTGATACCACAGAAATACAAAGGATTGTAAGAAATTACTATGAAGAACTATATGCCAAGAAATGTGAAAACCTAGATGAAATGGACAAATTTCTAGAAAAATATAACCTTCCAAAACTCAATGAAGAAGAAGCAGAAAGCCTGAATAGATCAATAACACCTGATGAAATTGGAACAGTAATCAAAAAGCTTCCAACACACAAAAGCCCTGGACAGGAAAGTTTCACAGGAGAATTTTACAAAGCATTTAAGGAAGAGCTAACCCCTAACCTTCCCAGATTATTCCAAAAAATTAAAGAAGATGGAAGACTCCCAAACTCTTCTTATGAAGCCAGCATCATCCTAATTCCAAAACCAGATAAAGACATAACAAAGAGAAAATTTCAGACCTGTATTGCTGATTAACATAGATGCTAAAACTCTTAACAAAATATTGGGAGACTGCATCCAGCAATACGTTAAAAAGATCATACACCAGGATCAAGTGGGATTCATCCCAGGGATGCAAGGATGGTACAATATTCACAAATAATAAATGTAATGCATCACATAAACAAAATGAAAGACAAAAATCACATGATCATATCGATAGATGCAGAAAAGGCATTTGATAAGGTACAACACCCATATATGAAAAAAACACTTAGCAAAGTGGGTATAGAGGGAGCATTCCTCAACATACTAAAGGCCGTATATGAGAGACCTACAGACAATATCATACTCAATGGACAAAAACTTAGAGCTTTCCCACTAAGATCAGGAACAAGACAAAGATGCCTGCTTTCACCACTCCTATTCAACATAGTATTGGAAGTCCTAGCCACAGCAATCAGACAAGAAAAAGAAATAAAAGGCATTCAAATTGGAAAGGAGAAAGTAAAACTGTCATTGTTTGCAGGTGACATGATAGTGTATGTAGAAAATCCTATAGACTCCACCAAAAAACTACTCGACCTAATAAGTGAATTTGGCAAAACAGCTGGATACAAAGTCAATATTCAGAAATCGAAGGCATTTTTGTACACCAACAATGAAACATCAGAAACAGAAATCAGGAGAAAAAATCCCATCTGATATAACAACAAGAAAAATAAAGTACCTAGGAATAAACCTAACCAAGGAGGTAAAAGACCTATACTCAGAAAACTACACAACACTGAAGAAAGAAATTAAGGAAGACACAAACAAAAGGAAGCATATACCATGCTCATGGATTGGAAGAATTAACATCATCAAATGTCCATACTACCCAAAGTGATTTATAGATTCAATGCGATCGCTATTAAAGTACCAATGATATATTTCACAGATATAGAACATTTCAGAAATTTATATGGAACCATAAATGACCCCAAATAGCTGCATGAGAAAGAAGAACAAAGCAGGAGGGATCACAATACCTGATATCAAACTGTATTACAAGGCCACTGTAATCAAAACAGCCTGGTAATGGCATAAGAACAGACATATAGACCAATGGAACAGAACAGAGGGCCCAGAAATAAACCCAAGTTTCTATGGTCAATTAATATTCAACAAAGGGGGCAGAAACATAAAATGGAGCAAAAATAGCCTCTTCAACAAATGGTGTTAGGAGATCTGGACAGCTACATGCAAAAAAATGAAACTCGATCACCAACTTATACCATACACAAAAATAAATTCAAGGTGAATAAAACACTTAAATATAAGCCATGACACCATAAAAGTCCTAGAGGAAAACATTGTCAGGAAAATCTCAGACATTCCATGCAGCAACATCTTCACTGATATGTCTGCTAAAGCAAGGAACATAAAGGAAAGAATAAACAAATGGGACCTCATCAAAATAAAAAGCTTCTGCATGGCTAAAGAAAACAGCATCAAAATGAAAAGAAAACCATATGGGAACTATATGGGAAAGCATATTTGCCAATGATACCTCGGACAGGGGTTTGATCTCCAAAATATATAAAGACCTCACACAATGCCACTCCAGGAAGACAAACAACCTATTTAAAAAATGGGATACCACTTCACACTGGTCAGACTGGCCACCATAAACAAATCAACAAACATGGGTTGGAGAGGATGTGGAGAAAAGGGAACCCTAGTGCACTGTTGGTGGGATTGCAGACTGGTGTAACCATTGTGGAAAACACTATGGAATTTCCTCAGAAAACTAAAAATGGTACTGCCTTTTGACTCAGCATTTCTATTGCTGGGATTATATCCTAAGAATCCTGAAACACTAATCCAAAAGAATGTATGCACCCCAATGTTCATAGCAGCACAATTTACAATAGCCAAGTACTAGAAGCAACCTACATGCCCATCAGAAAATGAGTGGATCAAAAAACGATGGTACATTTACACAATGGAATACTACCCAGCAGAGAAAAAGAAGGAGCTCCTCCCTTTGCAACAGCATGGATGGAACTGGAGAGCACTATGCTAAGTGAAATAAGCCAGGTGGTGAAGGACAAATACCATATGATCTCACCTTTAACTGGAACATAATCAACAAAAGAAAAAAGCAAGCAAAATATAACCAGAGACATTGAAATTAAGAACAATCTGACAGTAACCAGAGGGGAGGCAGGAGGGGATAATAGGGGGAAGGGTTTTCAGGAACTACTATAAAGGACACGTGGACAAAACCAAGGGAGAGGGTGGAAGCAAGGGATGGAGGTGGGTTTGGCTGAGGTTGGGGTAGAGGTAGGGGAAAATGCAGACAACAATTATTTATTGAACAACAATAAAATAATTTTTAAACACAGCAAGAAGAAAAAGGAATTAAAAAAAAGAGGATAGTGTAAGGAGACTCTGGGACAATATAAAGCATACCAATATTCATATCATGGAGTTGCCAGAAGGAGAAGAGAAAGAGCAAGAAATGGGAAACCTATTTTAAAAAACAGTGATAGAAAATTTCTGTAACTTAGTGAAGGAAATAGACATACAAGTCTAGAAAGCACAGAGAGTCCCAAAAAGATGAACCCAAGGAGACCCATATCAAGACACATCATAATTAAAATGCCAAATGTTAAATACAAAGAGAGAATCTTAAAAGCAGCAAGAGAAAAGCAGTTAGTTACTTATAAGGGGGCTCCCATAAGAATTTCAGCTGATTTCTCAAAAGAAACTTTGTAGGCTGGAAAGGATTGTCAAGAAATATTCAAAATGTTGAAAAGAGAGTACCTACAACCAAGATTACTCTACCCAGCAAAGCTATTATTTAGAATTGAAGGGCAGATAAAGAGCTTCCCAGACAAGAAAAAGCTAAAGGAGTTCATCACCACCAAATTAGTATTATATGAAATGTTAAAAGGTCTTCTTTAACAAGAAGAACAATAATATGAATAAAATGGCAATAAGTACATATCTATCAACAATTGAATCTAAAAAACAAAATAAGCAAACAAGAAGAACAGAAGCAGAATCATAGATAATGTTTTGATGGTTGCCAGAAGGGTTGAAAAAGGTGAAGGGATTAAGAAGTACAAATTGGTAGTTACAGAATAGTCACAGGGATGTAAAGTACAGCATAGGGAATAGAGTAGCCAAAGAACACATATGCATGACCCATGGACAGGGACAATGGTGTGGGGATTGCCTGAGTGAGTTGGGGGCTGGAGAGAGGGGGATAAAGGGGAGAAAATTGGGACAACTGTAATAACATAAATAATAAAATATAATTTTTTTTTAAATGGGAAAAGAGGATCCTAAAGTATTACTGTGGGGGGGGGGGGTGATGTAGCTGCTCAAGGAAGGGCATCATGACAAGCTACTTACATCATGTTTTTTGTGTATTATGTAAATTTGTATCTCATCTGCACTGACCCACATACCTTTGCAAGATGGATCTAGAAAACTGGAACAACATTAAGAAGACCCAGTAATAAAGATCATCATATGAATATGATACAAATGACCTACATGTCACCATTTAAAATGACAATTCAAATACAGCATAGAATATGGGGATGGATTTAATAGGAAATTCAAACAGGAAAAAGAACTTAATTTTCACATATTCAACAACTAATATTCAACACCTAATATATGCCAGGTATCATACTGGGTGCTTATTTCCAAGACTTTCTTTCTAAGTTATCATTAACAGCCTCAGCAGGAGAAAATGTGTTTTTGATAGATGCATACAAACCCAAGTTACAATGATGAAATAGGGAAACTGTGGTTGACTTTATGCAGTAATAAAACTGGAGAGTGCCCATAAAATATAGTCTGCCTAGTGTGCAGTTTGATTTATCTCGAAGGAATTTACCTAATAAAATAATATTTACGTATCAAAAGCCAATATTTTATGATTCCATAACCAACTAAAAATTAAACAATTTGGCTGAATTAATAATTAATTTGGCTGGTTTTTTAAAATAAATATTCACTCTTTGTGTGTATTCCCTTTTTCAGGCAAAGTTTATTTTCTCAAACAGTGACATAGTGTAGGAAAAGAAAGATCTATTGAATGGCCACTAAATAACTAAATAAAGGGGAAGAAAACCATTTTCAGGATTTTCAACTTGACACTTCATTAAAACTTGAGTTTTAGTTAAGTTATGTGATAAAGGAAGACAATAATATTTTTCTTTTTATATACACAATTCCTTCACAGATTTTGTTGTTGGTAAGGGGTAGAGGGAAAGAGGATTGTGGAACCTTCTATAGTATATTGTTGAATGAAAAAAGAGTTCAAGATATGTAGTGTAACATCCACTCTATTTAAAATGAACTTTTGTTCATATGTCTATAAAGAGGGTCTAGAAGTACTTACACAAATTGTTAAAAGAGGTTATATCAAATTTTCAGGTTATTTTTAGACCAATTAATGACCACCTTTGATTCCCACATATCAAATATGGGCACTGATGTGGAACAAAATAAATCCTAATATATTGCTAATGGGAATGAAAGTTGGCACAACCACTTTGGAGAGCAATCTGGAGTGTCACATCAGAAAAATGCAAAATAAAACAGTAATCATATCATTTTTGCACATCAGATCAGAAATGATTTTATTTTATTTTTTAATTATATTTTATTGATTATGCTATTACAGTTTTCCTAACTTGCCCCCCTTAATCCCCCCTCCACCCTGCACCCCCAACCCTCCAACACCCCCACCCTTAGTTCATGTCCATGGGTTCTACATATAAGTTCTTAGAGTTCTCTGTCTCCTATACCATTTTTTACCTTTCCCTGTCTATTTAATGCCTACCAATTATGCTTCTTCTTCCCGGTACCTTTTCCCCCCTATTATTCCCCTCTCCCCACCACTGACTCTCCATGTGATGCCTATTTCTCTGATTCTGTTCCTGTTCTAATTGTTTGCTTAGTTTTTGTTTTCATTGTTTTTCTTTTTTTTATTTTTTATGTTCATTTGTTGATAGTTGTGAGTTTGTTGTCATTTTACTGTTCATATTTTTGATCTTCCTTTTCTTAGATAAGTCCCTTTAACATTTCATATAATAAGGGCTTGGTGATGATGGACTCCTTTAACTTGATCTTATCTGGGAAGCACTTTATCTGCTCTCCCATTCTAAATGATAGCTTTGCTGGGTAGAGTATTGTTGAATGTAGGTCCTTGCCTTTCATGATTTCAAATAATTCTTACCAGCCCCCTCTTGCCTGTAAAGTTTCTTTTGAGATATTAGCTGATAGCCTTATGGACACTCCTTTGTAGGTAACTCTTTCCTTTCCTCTTGCTGCTTTTAAGATTCTCTCTTTGTCTTTAATCTTGGGTAACTTAATGATGATGTGCCTTGGTGTGTTCCTCTTTGGGTCCAATTCTTTGGGACTCTCTGGGCTTCCTGGACTTCCTGGAAGTCTATTTCCTTCAACAGATTGGGGAAGTTTCCTTCATTATTTGTTCAAATAAGTTTTCAATTTCTTGCTGTTGTTCTTCTTTTTCTGGCACCCCTATAATTTGGATATTGGAATGTTTCAGGTTGTCCCAGAGATTCCTCAGCCTCTCCTCATTTTTTAAAATTCTTGTTTCTTCATTCTGTTCCAGTTGGATGTTTATTTCTTCCTTTTGTTCCAAATAATTGCTTTGAGTCCTGGTTTCCTTCCTGTCACTGTTGGTTCCCTGAATATTTTGCTTTGTTTCATTTTGGGTATCTTTCATTTGTTCTTTCATTTTTTGACTAAGCTCAATCAGTTCTGTGAGCATTTTGATTACCAGGGCTTTAAATTCTCCATCGGATAGGTTAGCTATATCCTCATCACATAGCTCTCTTACTGAGGTTTTGCTCTGTTCTTTCATTTTGGCCCTATTTCTTTTTTGGGGGGGGGGCCCTGTTAAGTTGTAAGGGGGCAGGGCCTTAGGTATTCACCAGGGCAGGGCAAACCTCCTTGCTGCGCAGGGGAGGGGCCTGTGGGGGAGGGGCCAGAGAGGGAACAGTGCAGCTGGCCTGCATTGTCTCTAGAGCACTTTTCAATGAACTCTCTTGTGAGACTTGGAGTTTCTCCCACTGTGGGCAACCACTGTAGTCTACAGCCACTTCTGAGTCTCAGTTTCCCCTTAAGTCAGCCCCTCCTGCAAAGCCTGCTGCCTGGAGGCAGCCAGCCCCGCCCCCACAGTGCCCCACCTCACCACAGTTTCTCTCTGTCCACCACCTTATCAGTCTGATTGTTCTGTTTCACTGTTTCTTTAAGTCTGTGGTTCTCGGAGTCCCATGCAGTTTGATTTTCTGGCACTTCTGGTTGTTTATTGATTTTAAATTGGTTGTTTTCCTCCTTTTGGTTGTGTGAGGAAGTGAAGGGTTTCTACCTATGCCTCAAATTTGGCCAGAACTCCCCCATTCCAGATCAGAAACAATTTTAAGATCTTACAATACTGAGTACTGGCAAACAGGTGGAAAAGTATACACTGTGTATACTTGATACAGTGTAATTTCAGCGGACCACTCTGAAGAACACTTTGAAACTCTAGTAAAGTTGAAAATAGGCATACTCTGGGACTCAGACATAGCATGTTTTCTTTTTATTTCAACTCTTGGTGAATTGAATTTTATCATTAAGTAAACTTTTTAGAAATGGTTTTATATCTAGAATCCATGCCTTTCTGAGATTATTTATTGCCTGTACGTTGCCTGCACAAATCTGTTGCTGGATGACAGTGTATAGAATTTTTCAGCCAAGTTCCTTATCACTCAAAACATTTAGATATTGCTTCACTGATTTCAGATAGGTTTCCTGCAAATAAGTCTGAAGCCAGCCTAATTTCTTTTCCTTGTGTAGGTGGCTTGACTACTTTTCCAGGAAGCCTGTAGGAATTTTTCTTTATCTTCAGCAGCTTCACCAGTATTATTCTTGGTGTTAATTATTTTCTATTATTTTCCCTCAAATCTTTTGATATGCAAATTAAACTAATCATTTCAGAGACATTTGTCTTTGTCTTTGACTTGGTTTTCCATATATGTTCATTCTGTGCCTTTTCATTTCTAACACTTTTCTTTGTTCTGGGACTGTATTATTTTTTCCTCAGTACCTTTCCTTGGTGTTTCCAGCTCCTTTTAACCATCTTTTGTTACTTTGTTATTTCTTAATATCTTACTCTCCTTAATTTCCCTAAGAATATAGTACCTAAACATTTCTTCTCTTTTCAGGGTAAGTTATCTTCTGGTTTGGATTCTTCACTGCATTTATTTGGGGGGAGGGGCTTTGAAAAGGAGACCAACAAATTTTTGCACAGGTCTTGTTTCATGTTGTTTTGCCTACTCATCTTTGGCGCAGCAATCCTATCCTCGTCTCTTTTTTCCTAAAACAGGCAAATTCTCTTTGACTGCAACCTTGTTTATCTGGGTAATATTTGAAGCCTCCACTCAGAACATGAGTTTAAAAGCTCACGTTAATGGGTAGTGGTTTTGTTCTATCCTTTACCTGCTTGTGAGAGCAGGAAGGGGCCTGAGAGGGTTGGGACTTGGAGTGTTGAGGTCATGGAGCTTTATGGCCACTTTCTCTAAGGAGCCCTGCTTAAAGAGGTCATTTTGTTGAGTTGCTGGGAGAATGTCTGTCTTAACAGACAAATGCAGCAGACCCTTGAACAACACAGGTTTGAATTGTATGGGTCCACTTGTATGTGGATTTTTTTCAATGAATATATTGGAAAAATTTTGGAGATTTGTGACAATTTGAAAACTGGCAGGAGAACCATGTAACCTAGAAATATTGAAAAATTAAGAAAAAGGTATGTCATGAACACATAAAATATATTTTTTCCTTATGATTTTCTTTTCTCTAGCTTACTTTATTGTGAGAACACACAATATGTATTATATACATATAGCATATAAAACATGTTAATTGACTGTTTATGTTATCAGTAAGTCTGGTCAACAGCAATCTGTTAAAAGTTAAGTTTTTGGGGAATCAAGGTTGTTTAGGAATTTTTGAATGTGCAAAGTATTAGTTCAAAGGTCAACTGTAGTTGGGGCAATGAAGTTCTCTTGAGTTTCAATGTTTCCATCTTTCAGGTCATCAAGGTGGTGTAATTAGTGTGGAAGCATTAAATGTTTCAGCTTTTAGTTTGTTGGGTCCTAAATTCCTCCCTCCCACCCACCATCCAGAGACTTTATTTGCTGCTTAAAAACAAAACAAAATCTGCTTTCACTCTTCACCTGACTAAAGTGAAAAAGAGGCAAATTCTGTGAATTTTTCTAAATTAGGTTCATAAATTATTTATCTGAGGCTGGAGATAGGGATTTCAAGTTAGAAATTCTCTACCTTTTGTCCCAGTCTTCATACCACCAAACCTCCATGAGGTTTTCCAGAATCTTTTTCTGTCTACTAACAGCCCGCACTACGTTTCTCTCTTGAGAAAGTCAAGAGTCTATTCCCTAATTCGATAAAATTGGTGTTATATTTGATGATATTTCTTGACATTTGTGGAAAGGGATAGAGAATCTGGCATGGTTTCAGCATCAGTTGTATATTATTTGCTCTTTTAAATTTATGCATTTGACTTAATTTGCAAAATGAAATTATTTTGTGGTCTTACATTTTCACTGCCAGCTAGAGGACTTTCGAAGTCCATATTGTATGTATTCTCTCTGTTGTGAACATGGTGGGGTTAGTACAGAAGATTATTTATACTGAAGTTTCCTATGACAAATTGTGCCCTCAAATTCTTATTTGAATATTTTCACCTGGTCTTCTTTAAAAAATTTCTTGTGGTCATCATTACTATTTCTATATAGTTATTCTTGCAAGCAGTCTATAGCCCAGGAGAAGAAAGATAAGATTTTTTAAACAAAATACATTTGATTGTTTTTAACTCTTGAAGGAAGGAGTAACTATAATAACAACATATTAGAGTAGACAATTCTATTTAGTTTAGTGAGTAGCATTATCTTAAAGGTTATCTGTTCACTTCTAGTTTACCTTTAACATCATAGGTGTGAAGAAAAAAGAAGAAATTTAATAACTTCGAAGATATCTTAAACTAGATTTTTATAGAGTGATTTTTGTCTGTTTTTTTAACAACTATAATATAGTCTACTTATATATGCCTAACGTCTGCCCATACATAAAAAGGTCACTTGGGCATTTATATTAATAGTCTCACACTTAAATTTCAATAGGAAAATAAAAAATGGCATTAACAAGTCATTTGGGGAAAAAAAACAAATGGCCATTAAAAACAATGTTCACCTCATTAGTTATCAAACACATTTAAATTAAAAGATACCATTATTTGCTTATCAAATTCACAAAGATGAAAAGTAATTTTATTGTAAGCATTGACCAGAGTGTAATGAGATACTTTGACATATTTTTAAAAACTTGAGTACAGTAACAACCTTGATGGGATGTAATTTGAAAAAAAAAGTTGAGGTTTCTGCCCTTTGACCTAGATGTTCTACTCACAAGAAACCATCCCAACGAAATAATCAGAGAAGAAAATAAGAATTTATGTGTAAGAACATAAATTCTGTGACTAGTAAAAAGAAAAAACAAAAATGACCTAATGAAAGTACTAGGAGAATGCCTAAGTTGTAACACTTATGATGACATATTATAATATTTAATTATTAAAGTTGTGTTTTGGAAAAATTTTAGCAGCATGGGAAAAGTACAAGATGTAATATTAAGTGAAAGAAGCAAACCCTTCAACTTATGTTAAATAATGATATATTACACATTAAATCTCGAGAGAAATACATCAAAATATCATCAGTGATACTATCTGGGTAATGGGATGATAGGTGATAGCTATCTTTTTCTTTAAGTTTTCTAAATGTGTGTTAATGAGCATGTATTATGTTATTAAAAAGTCAATTTAAAAATTTACTTATGCCATACATAATATGAACAAGTTCACAACAAGTCCCCAGAAGGTTAGGGACACATATGTACATCCCAACATTAGCACGACATATCAGGTCTTTCATGATATGCCTTATCATTATCATATTTTTGGTCATTCTTCTCAAGTATTTCCACTTCATTTTAGTCATGCTGAACTACTCGCAATCTTCCTGAACATGCCTGTTTATCTACAGGTGTAATTTTTTTCCTTCCTGGAATTTCCTGGGCTTGATTTCAGGAGCAGAGACTTTTGCTCCTTTGGAGGAAAGACTTGGAAGAACAAGAAGACAAGGCCTAAGTTCTATGGCATCTGGGGTCTCAGACAAAACCCCAAGGCAGGAATTCAGGCAGAGGGGAATTGGGTGGAACACCGTTTATCAGAATCAAGATACCAAGAAACACATTAAATTAGTAACTAGAGCTACTTGAGGCTGAGTCCTCTAATGCGGAGTTACAACACTTCAGTTCCAATTCCCTAATTAGAGATGGCCTTTTCATCTAAAATATCAAATTCTAAAGCTAGATGAAAAATGTCTTGGAATTATTGTATCATCCTTTATCTTCATGAGAAGGAATGATGGAGAATTTATTGTATCATTAATTCTTACTGAAGAATCATCTATGTCAACCTCTGGCAAACTTCATCTAAGCAAGAGCTTCTCAACCTTTTTCATATCGTGGAGTACATAGAAAATGGCATTTATGTAGCACCCAGGGGTAAATCCAACAGGACACACACCCAAAGATGATCAGTCTGAGTCTCTGTGGACCCTAAGCCCTGCCCTGCTTCCCCGAGGGCTAAAATGATCAGTATCTCTGCACACCTGAGAGACACATTCCGCTCACACCAGCTCTGATCTGCATCATTCCAGTACATCTGGTCTGTTTAGAAATGTCCTCAGGAAAAGGGGTTCTGCCCCTCTTCCTGAGTTAAATTTTTCCTCTGGCTATTTCTCAGATTTTGCCACTTGAATAGCAGCCAGAGGTCCCTTATTTCAAACTCTGTGCTAGTCCACACCACCGCTAACACTCTTAATGACTTGACTTCATGTGTACAGCCATGATTTCATTCTTTAAAGAAGCAATCTTCTGTCACACGCTGTTGTGTTTAACACCCTTATCCTAATGCATACCTCACATAGTGAGCAGACTATGCCTTGCATTTTCACAGATTGCCTAATAAGAATCTTTTCTATCAGAAGTCAGCAAAATACTACAAGTAGATACAGAAGTAAATAAGTTAAAATCAGCCAACAGTTATTTTACTTCAGTTTGTCTGTGACTCTGTATTAGATCATTAGGGAGGGAACAAGGAACAAAAGGAAGAGAAGAAAGAGTTTGTGTGGACCACTATCTTCTGGTGTTTTACTATTCATTGAAAACAGAGACTTACTTCCATCTTTCTTATTCTCTGCTAAAGGATTAGGGCTACAAGTGTCCAGCTTAATTTTGGTGACTATATTTCAAAGAAATGATGCGTATGGTCAGGTATTTATATAGAAGCACTGATAGAATACTTATCTTTATGGGAAAAACTTAAATGATACCTATTAGAAAATACATACTTGGGTTTAACTTCCACCAATAATAGAAAAATGATGAAATATCTTTTGATTTTTTAAAACTTGCTGATTACCTCAACTAGTTCCTACCATGAATGGTTGATGGGAAGGAGTAGGAGTCTAGACTTTAGATTCATTGTTTTTTTGTCCCTCCCCCTTCCGCCTTTCTCCAGGGTAGAAGTGTCTGCCTAAAGCTGTGTAATCATGTGTTTTTTTTCTTCTACCAAATGCTTCCTTAAAATGATACGTACATCCTTTGTACTAGAAAGTAGTAGCTACTGCTCCCTTCTTAGTTCCTGTTTTCCTGATAAATAATTCTTAGTCTTAGTAGTGATACTGACAGCCTTCGATTGTTTCAGAAAGAAGATTTAGAGTAAGGCACACAACTTATACTCTATGCACCATGAGAAACCTCCAGACCTAGGATAGGAAGAGCTTTTTCATAATAACTTTTTAACAGAAGCTAGTGATATATGGGATCTGTATTTTTTCCAACTGCATATAATCCACGTTATTTGCTATAGGTTTATAGAGTGGGATGTGTAGACAGCCTTTTTTATGAAGCTGTTTTCTTTCATCTTAGTCAACATGCTTGCAGTCTGGGTAGCAGCCAGCAGATCTGAGGTGGGGCCTTGAGTAATGGCTTTACAGGGCAATCAGCTGGTTTTCCTAACCCGTGTGGATAACTGAAAGCAGGGACAGCCCGCAGCCTAGTCAGCTATGTATTTCTTATTTTAAAAAGAACTCATTTAGTCCTGGCCAGTGTGGCACAGTTGGTTGAGAGTGATCCTGTAAAGTGAAGGGTTGCTGGTTTGATCCCCTGTCAGGGCAGGTGCCTAGTTTGCAGGTTCGTTCCCCTGTTGGGGTGCCTATGAGAGGCAACCAATCGATGTTTGTCTCTTATATTAATATTTCTCTCCCTCTCTTTCTTCCTCCTTTCTCCTCCCTCTAAAGTGAAAAAAAAAAAGCTTATTTATATCTAGCAACTTTACTCTTAGGTTTTTAGCAAGGAGAAATGAAAACATATGTCCACACAAAAACTTGTGTCATGAGAACATTCTTCATAGTAACCAAAAAAGGAAAGCAATTCAAACGTCCACCACCTGATGGATGGGTAAACAAAATGTGGTGTATCCATATGTCAGTAATAGAATGTTATTCAGCAATAAAGGGCAGTGAAATACTGGTACGTACTACAACGTGGATGTGCCTCAAAAACATTGTGGCTGAGTGAAAGAAGTCAGAAAACACCATGGCTCCATCCATATGGTATGTTCAGATAGGCAGATCTGTGGAGACGGAAAGTAAATTAGGTTGCCATGACCGGGGGAAGGGGAGATGAGGGGGAACCGAGAAAAACTGCTTAATGGGTATGGGATTTCTTTTTAAGGAGATAAAAATATTTTAAAATTGATTGTGGTGATGTTTGCACTACTCTGTGAATATACTGAGAACAATTCCAGTGTACACTTTAAATAGATGAACTATACAGTATATAAATTATATCTCAATAAAGCTGTTAATAAAATAATAGCTCAATTATAACTCTCCACTCCATAAGTGTGGGCTGGGAAGAGTACATTTCTCAAAGTACAGTGTAGAAAGAGGTGGGTGGCGGGGGGAAGTCGTTCCACAGTGGAGAGACCCGAGAACTCCTGCCTCAGACTGGTGATCAGAGCCGACGCGGTACGACGAGAATGGCACCTTACTTCTATGGTCTTCCTTTCCAAAACCCGTAACCCTAGTCTAAATATGATAAAGATATAAGACAGGTACCAATTGAGGGAAACTCTAAAAATACTTGGCTAGTACTCCTCAAAACTGTCAAGGTCATCAAAAACAAAGAAACTTTAAGAAACTTACAACCAAGAGGAGCCTAGAGAGACACGACAACTAAATGTAATGTGGTGTCCTGGATGGGCTCCTGGGACAGAAAAAGGACATTAGTAGAAACTAAGGAAATATGAAGTATGTACTTTAATAATATATATATCAGTATTGGTCCATTAATTGCGACAAAGCTACATTAATGTAAACTGTTAATAACAGAAGAAACTGGGTATTACCTAACTTCCCTTTACATTGGTTTCCTCCTCTCTAAAGTGGGAATAAATAGTATCTACCTCGTTGGTTTGTGGGATTTAAATGACTTAAGCTATTTTATGTAAAATGTTTGAACAGTACCTGACAAATGGTAAGTGCTCAATAAATGTTACCCATTATTACTACTGTAGTTACATTTTCTTTCAGATATTTTATTTTAAAATGAGAGAGATTAAGAAAAAATCTACCCAGTGCAACTGTAAGGCAGACTGTTTAATAGGGAGTTCCAAAATGCTGCCTTTTACAATATTTATCAAGTAAGTGCCTGTTTCATAGGGAGGTGATAGGGAATTGAATATTTAGGTACACTTCCCTCCATAACCATCTATGTTTTCAATGGAAGGGGAAGGAAGTGAAATGATATATACATAACTAAGGGGGAAAACATAATGCTAATAGACTAGTTTAAATTGAGAATTAGTAGGGGACAAATAAATGAGAAATTTGCTCCCCCCCCAAAGAACCTCATGCCAGAACAAGTAAATAGCAAAATTAACTAATTTTAATTATAGTTTTTCTATTGTCACTCACCCTCATCTGACAGCCATCTTCAGGAACAGTAAAATCTCAGTGGGAAACTGCACGGGGAACTCTAAATACAGAAGCAGCAAGAAATACAATTAGTCTCCAAATTAAAAACACCCAGCTTATGAATATTATATACATATAAAAGGTCAATCATACTTTTGCCCAAGATACTGAATGCCCAGTCACATTTGAATTTCAGATAAACCACAAATATATATTTTAGTGTACATATGTCTTGAAATACTTATACTAAATAATTATTCATTGTTTATCTAAAATTTAATTGGGTATCCTGTATTTTTATTTGCTAATCTGGCAACTGTATGGTAGCCATGTATACAATGCTTTTCAATGTTTCCGATATTTTCTTTCTAAGATTATCAGAAGAAAATTAAAAAATTAACAGGAGCCGTTTGGACTTTCAGACATCTTGTAAGCAGCAATTCTGTAAGCCATAATGAGAATGCTTTCTTCCTATCAAATGTCGCTGACTCACAGCAAAGCAACAACAACAACAAAAACTAGTATCAAAGCACCAGCTTTTTCACCTAAATTCAAGAAAAGATTTTAAATAATAATTTAGAGGTTTTTACTAGAGAAAAAAAGGAGAAAACGTGAATAAATGAAAGAGAAAAAGAGGGAGAACAGCAGACAGAGACAGAGGGAGGTATGCAGACAGACATAGAAAGGAAAAAAGACAAATTTGAAAGACAGAGGAGGGACTAAAAGAGAGAGGGAGAAGGGAATGTAGGAACTCAGCATCATAGGGTCTGAGGTGTGTATCAGAGATGGCAGAGGACTCTACAGAGGCCCCATCTTCCTGTGATAGCCGGGCAACACAGCCAGGCTTTGGGATGTCACCATGGTCAGAACAGCCCAATCAGCGTCTCCCTAAGGACCAGATGCAATTAAACTGAGGATTGGATGTGATGGTATTCTGCCTACCCAGCTGCAAAAGAATCCTTTGCTTTTGGCTTAGGATGAGACTATTAGAAATGAAGAAAGGAATGAAGCAAAGACATGAGAGAGAGAGAGAAGGAGGGCGGAAGAAAGGGGAGAAGGAAGAAGTCTTCTTGGGAGGTATGAAAGGAGGGAGGGAGGGAGGAACAAAGGTTCCCAGCTTTATTTTTAGTTTTACATAATTTTTTTATCTACCCCAACAAAATAGAGACTTTCTTTTTCAAAAAATGGACAGTCTCAAGCTTGGCTTGGGAATTAAATCAATCTCTCTCTCTCTCTCTCTCTCTCACACACACACACACACACGCACACCAGGAAGCATTGGTTGTACATTAAATTGTTACCAGGCCTAACATTTCATATTTTGAGAAAAGATTTTGAGGTGCTCTATTTTGGATCATTTAAAAAATTGAAAAATGATATAATAGCACTTTACTACTGAAGATGGGGAAATTAATTTCTATTGCATATATCTTTTTTAAAGTACATGGATTTGGAAATTTTAGAGAAAAATATCCTTATGTATCGTTGAAATAAAATATAAATGGGATCCTGGTTACAATGTGTACATATCAAAACTGTACTACATGCGCCCCGATTATCTGGAGAGAAAAATGCCTAATGTCAAGAAGCAAGGATGGTGAGAGTAGTGTTTGGGGTTGTTTAATTTAGAATGAAGGCTGGATAATAGCCAATAATTTCTTGGCTTTAAATAAGACCCTGGTGACATGTTTCATTTTGATTTCTGAGATTAATTAATTATGGGAAAAATCTTAGAATTTATTTAAAGGGTCACATGGGAAAAGTCATACACCAGTAGAGGGGTTTAGTCTAAAAGTGAGGAGTTCCAAGAGAGGATGACTGGCATGTGGAAAATTACTAAGAAACAAATAATAGCTAATGTTTTTGTTTTCCAAATTAGAAAGCAGAAATTCTTTTTGATACCACTGCAGAGTTCATTAGAACGTTTACAAACTTTTTTGGGAAAGAATTTGGTATACAGTGAGTCAGAAACTTTTCTGAATTGTTTGGTGTTGTATTTCTAGAACCTAGCATAAAATAATAGATTGTATTACCAAACTTTTAAATGGAAGACAGCAAATTCAAGAACAGCTTCAAACTGTGATCAATGGAGAAACTGGAAGATTAATAAAAAGGGCTCATAAAGAAAGAAATACAAATCATTTTACTAGCCTGGTTTTAGCAATTCAGGTTCCTTAAGAATTTGTTAAGATTACTGCAAAAAGGAATTGGAAACCCTTTCCCCTTTCTCCACATAAAAAAAAAAAAATGTGGAAGAAAAAGAAAGGAATGGAAAACGAAAAGGAATGCAGCCGAAGCATCAGACTTTAAAGAAACCTACAGCACTTCTGTTGAAATTTAAAATACAAAGGTGAAGATTTATTTTTGGTCTCTCTTTTATCTATGCCTGAGAATAGTTTCACATACTTTAATTGCTTTACAATTTTTGTTGTAAACAACAGAATATTTGAGAGATTTTCTACCATGAAATACACCCCTAAAAATGAATACAGGTTTTTTTCTTTAAAAAGGAATAAGATATGAGCAAAAATATCTAATCTAGAGAGCTAAATTTTAGCTTGTCTTTTCCTCAATCCTCTCTCCTCTTTAGTCTGAGGTTTTTTGCAAAAATAATAAAAATAATGGCAAAGTCACATGTCTGGTCACACACTCATTCTTCTTTCTCAACTTCCCTCTTTATTTCATGCCTCTCCTCTGTTGGAATTCTTTTACAACTTCTGATTATTTTGAAGTCATACTAATAATTGCTTCCAAAAAGTCATGCTAATATAATTTATTCCATATATTAATTACTACTTTTGCCAGAAAAATCTATAGTCATGATTTAATTCTTTTTTGATACCAAACATCCCTTGCCCCATCTGCTTATAACTCCAGCTTTTGCAGGTTTCCACATACATTGCTTCACATTTTCCTATTGAAAAGATCACTTTTATTAAGAATTACCATCATGTAAATGGTAGTCTTCTCACAGAATATGCCACTAAAGTTAAATTCATCCTACAAAGTGCATCAGTTTAGGTAAACAAATTCTCGAGTACACAGTGTTCTTTGTTTGGTATGAGTAATAGTTTTTAGGAATATATCAAGTAATTCTCAAAACTTGCAAAGTAAATTGCTATAGTTTAATTCAAAATCATCAAGTTTTCAGTCAAAGCACTAAGTTATATTCTCCAATATCTACTCTTTCAGTTAAATCTGATTAGTGTAATAAAACTCTGAAAAATACCATTATTACCCCATGAATTCTATCACATTTGTGCCAAGAGTAAAACTTTCACTTTTGTGTGTAGTAGTAAATGGAAAAGTGGACTTTAGTTCTTTTTCCTAATTTAGGAAGACTATCAGTAACTCTATTTTTTTGGCGCTCCATCGGGATACAGGTGCAGTTCCTTCCTAGATTTCACGTTGTCTGGAATGTTCCATTATTTTGATCCAAAATATACTTTATGTTCCACAAATGAGAAAAAGAACTAGGAGGCCTGGCTTATTTTACAAAAGTAATTTTTAAAATTCTTTGAAAAATTTCAGTGTTTTATGTATTTTACTCACATTTTCATGATCAATGAGATGCCTTTCCCCATGTTTTAGTACTTTGCTAATTATAAAAGTAATACATGAATTTCTGAAAAACTCAGAAAACATCAAGAAAAGAAATATCACCAACACTGCACGCGCCAGAGGTGAGACCTTTTTACAGCTTGGAGCAATTTTTAATTCTGTGAAAGTTCTGAATCTGCTTTTTAAATAATATATTGCAAGTTCTCTATTTTCAACTTCCTGAGATGGGAAAATAATTTTGCTACTCTTTCTCCTCAAAAATAGTCCCGGATTCGATTATGTACAATTGTGGGTGTGGGTGGGATTCAAAAATAAAAATATCTGTTGTGACAACAGAGAGAAGCGCATCGAAGAGAGTCAGCTTAAAGGCAGTTTGTGCGTACTGACGATGCCCCAACACATCGCACAGCGCTAAAATCGCTTAAAACTGTTGCCTATTTTGGAGTTTCTTAAGTTTCACCCTAATAGTCCTCTAAATTCTTTCCAGTATTTTTTAAAAACTTAGTCTTTCTTTCTTTCTTTCTTTCTTTCTTTCTTTCTTTCTTTCTTTCTTTCTAGAAAGAGGGGAAGGGAGTGAGAGAAATATCAATAAGCAAGAGAAACTTCAATGGGTTACACGTTTCTGTTCACAGGCAGGTGCTCAATCCACTGAGCCACACCAGTCAGGGGTCCAGTCTTTTTTTTTTTTTTTTTTTTTAATGTCTGCAAGGTTATTTGTGGGCTTTCAAGTGTTCGAAAAAAGTATTTGAGTACGAGAAATGTTCAATTGTTTCAGTATTCTGGGTTTAAAAAATGGTAATAATTTTTTACAAATTTTTCAGTACCTTTTTGGTTTGTATAAAATCATGGCAAATAAATTCTTTCCCTCAGAATAGAATCACAAGTAATAGTAATCAAGGGCTGATATATTATTAAAGTATTACCTTTTTATCATATGATGTATTTAGGGTCCTTACACTGCTATATTTTAATACTTAATCATTTCTAAAGACAAACATTTACTTCCTTTCAAAATTAAACAAACAAACATGAAGTCTTATTTAAGATTTAAATTGGGTGACGTGTTACAGGATCTCAGCTTTGTTATTTCTTTCTAAGACAGTATTCATTTTGGATGGGCGCTGAACAAACATGTTTACGACTTTCACTGGCATGCAAAGTAGTGTGTTTTCCTTGTTTGATTTTGTGTTTGACAATCAATTCCCTGAGCTGATGGGCTGGGTGACTTAAACCTAGAAATTTTTGTTATGATTTTCAATTAAATTTACCAAAATGACAGCACATGTTAGTCTTTTCTCCTTTTGCCCACGAAACATTAGCTAACACTTTAAACTTGGAATTTTTTTTTTGCAAGGATCTAGAAAAAGAAAGAACGGGGTATCTGTTGCCAAATATAATGGAATAAATTATAATTATATTTTTATAAATAATTTGTGGATATGTAGTGCAATTTCCTAATAAATATTACTTGATTTCTCAGGCAATTTGCTTCAGACATTACATTCTCTCCCACAATACAAAAAAGTAATGTCACAAAGGTGAATTCTAAGATACATATTGACAATAAAGGGCCGTAAGCACACAGTGGGCAAAAGTCCTAGCAAACTTGAAAAATATTTAACTGAACAATAATGGAGCAATGCCAAATGCTAAAAGTCACCAAAGATAATTTTAATTGTTGTAGATATAATGGTGTTCAATGACAGCTGTTTTGGAACAAAAAGGTTATTTCCTGCAAATTTAAGTAAGTTTTCTCCTAAAATAAACTCTCATTGATTGTTAAAATTACCAATTGTCCTTAATGGCAAATGGACACCAAAGTTGGCTAATTACTTTGAATACGGAGTCACTCCTACATGTTGATTTGTAAACACTATCTGGAGGAAAAATTAAAAGACATAATGCAGCCCAGTGTTATTTCTCCCTATGGAGATATTACAGGGCTCTTATGTAAGAGAAGTAGTTGAAAAAAATATCTAAAGCAAAAAGTACTTACGAACTGAATGTTGCAACTTTCCCAGTAAGCACAGCTTCCTCTCTCTTTTCCCCTCTCTTTTTTTGGAAATGACAAGAATAAGCTTTTTTAAAAAACTAAATTTTACTACATTATAAATAAAGGATATAATTATTTAACAAAAGAGATTTAACTTGTTAGTCAACAAAAATTTATTTTGTGTTCTGGCCTAATACTACTAGAATTAGCTACTTTGGATTTTGTGTTTATTTATACATTACAAGTCTATTTTTAAGTTTATTTGACCCAAGGTTATCATTTTATGCATTACGGTAATGATCCAATGCTACTTTTTGTTTTAAAAAGTTTTAAAAATGTGTATTAACTGCTACTTGAGTAAAAGTAATGTGGGGAAATACAGAGATAAACAGGGTACAGTTCTTATTCTTAAATGTAGAGACACAGTCATTCGCTATATTTTTTAAGTATCTTATTGCTTCATTTTTTTAACTAAGAAAACTAATATGTATGCATTATTCTTAAAACTGGAGAGTTCACAAAAAGATAAAGAATAAGAATAACCTTAAATATGTCCAGCCATCCAGAGATAACCACTGTTAAAGCATAAACTTATTTTTTTGTACCGCTGCATTTACAAATATATTTAAACAAAATGTAGTCTTTTGTGTTTTTAAAAATTTTTAGTTATCAGTTCAACAATGATGAGAGAACTGAAATTTTTAAAAAGAACTCTCCTTAAGAATTCCCATTATCTTTAGATGTTTAAGATTTTTTTTTAATTTAGTTCTATTTCTTCTTTGTGGGATCCCAGCATAAATTATATATGCTTCTTAGGTGGTATCCCAGTATTTTCTGCTTAAGTACTTCTTTTAAGAACACTTGATTTTAAGCAAGTGACATTTATTAATGTCAGAGATCAAAAATACATAAAATCTATGTTTTAAAAAGATTAAAAGGTAAGGGAAAATATATATGAGGCTTAGTCTTTGCCAACAAGTAATTAAGCATGTAAGTAATGTAATACAATCATTAGTATTTTGCCAAACAAAAGTTTTAGAACCTAGTCATTTTGTTCCACTCTCTTTTGTAAAATATATTTAAATTTTTATTCTATAGTAATAGTGTACTGACTTTAAAAAGGATAAATCTATGTGTTCTGACACAAAAAGAACTTAAGTGAAAATTTCATAGAACCATGTATTTCGAATAATTTATGCTAAACAACTATAAAAGTTGGTATGCTAAAGTACATATGTATTTCTATATTATGAAAATACACAGAAAAGAGACTAACAATTAATGCCTCAATCTGGGGAGGAAAGTAGAAGTGGAAGTGGGAGGACAGTAAGGGGGAACTTTTACAATTTACTCTAGATGTTTCTGCATTCCTTACAACAAAAGTAAATTCATACATTACTGGTGTGATTATTTTTCAGTGGAAGAAATTAAAATGACCTAACATCCTATCCTCATTTATATTGGCTTTTTATTACTCTGAATTCTAGTCATTTCTGTAACTACCTAATCTTTTCTAAAAAAAAAAAAAAATTGGAAGTTCCTAAAGAACACATGTACATTGTACTTAGCATTTTCCCCACAGCCCTGGCATTGGTGCCTTGGTACATTAGGCCCTAAATATGACTGTGTTGAATGTGTGAAATCATGATGGAGATACACTGTCATTTAGAATCCACTATTCTACCAGAGCCACAAAACTATTATCTTATGGAGAGAAATCTACAAAGAGCTCTGGTTATGGTTTTCATTGTAAGTCCTTTAATACAAAAAAAATTGGATAATATTGCCTTTTCTAGTGTAATTACTAGAAGCTCAATTTAATATACTTTAACCACACTTGGCATATATTTTTTTCCAAAAGACCTGGGAGAACTGAAAGTAGTCACTGCCAGTGCCCCTGCACGACCAGCTAAGAGCTGTGGAACGGGCGCCATGTTTTCTGTTGTGAAAGAAAGAACTCTGGGCACTCATCGGAACACAACGACTGCTAGAAGGAAAGAAGAAAATTTTCAATTCAATTTTATAATGTGAAATAGGAAGGAAAAAGTGTTAAGGGAGCCTATCCCTGACTGTCAATATACACCTTAAACCCAGACAGATATGGCTTAGTTTGATATGGCAAGTACAGCTGTGAATTGTAGTTAAAAAAGAAAGTCAGTCTACTTCCTCATTAATTAAATTAATGGATTCCTGAGTGAAAAAGACTGGATGGACATTTATTGCAGGTGAATTCTTTCATAAAACATACTTACACAATACCAAATAGCTTCATTTTTTCAACTGACAGCTCCTTTCTAGATCTGTTCAGATCCAGCCACAGACACAGAAGTATGACTACAAATGCACTGGCCCCCTCACTCTTGAGGCTCCTCTTTCTTTCTTTTCACTGGCTCTTTCTCCTTAGCCTAAAATCGTGTGTAAACCTCTCTTATCTTAAAAAATAAAAACAAAAAACCCCACCTTAGTTAGACTCAGTGTACAATCTATGCTCTTTCCTTCCCTGGCAAACATCTCTAGGAGCCCTTGGCATTTATTAGCTCCACTGTCTCACCACAACTGGTAACCAGAAATGGCTAGGAGACTGGACTCAGGAGTTAGGTAGAGCTGAGTTTTCTTGGATCTGTTGCAAACTTGTTGTATGACTATGGTCAAGGTCTTTCTGTGTCTCAATTTACTCATCTGTAAAATGAGGATGACAATATTAATAATATTATTGTACTTCCTGACCTCAGAGGGTGGTAGGAAGATTAAATAGCACAATGCTCACAGTAGGTGCTAAATAAATGTTTCTGACTGACATGGCTTCTGCCTCCATCTCCTCTTTCACCAACGTTTACCAGGCCAATCTTATTTGACTTGTCTATGTCATCTGAGAGAATTGTCTGCTCTCTTCCTTTGGCCTTCATTATACCAGGCCATTTTCATTTTTCTACTTCTCTAGCTGTTTCTTCTCAGATTCCACCTATCTCTTAAAAATCTCACCTTCCCCAAAGACTTCTCCTCAGCCTCCATACCTTCTTGTTCTCCCTGGCAATCTCATTCAGACCAGTGGGTTCAGTTGCTAGGAAAACAATGACAACTCTACATTGTATTTCCATCACAGACCCCTTTCTAAGAACCCTACCTACCGGAGTAGATGGCCAACTGTCTATGGACATCTTCACTTGGTTACTTTCTGCAAACACCTAAAACTCAACATGTCCCTAACTGAACCCATCAACTACTCAAGTCAGAAAACTGAGCATCAGCTTAGACTCATACTGTAGTGCAAATGGTTTTTTTGTTTGTTTGTTTTAAAGACCTTGGATCCTACCTCCTAAGTATTTCATATGGCTACATTATACTCATCCTTCAAAATTAAGCTCAATACTACTACCTCTTTGGGAAGCCTTCTCATTAACCTCCCCCCAGACCTGGGTTAGATTTCTCCCCATTTTATGTACCCCCATGTGTGATGATACTTTCATAGCACTTATTGCATTGTATTCTGCTTTTTTAAAAAACTTGCCTGTCTCCTCTACAGGACTATGAGCTCCTTAAAAGCTGGGGTTTTGTCTTTCAGCCTAACACAGTGTGTAGCAAAGGGGATGTGCTTAATCCAGCTTTCAGCTTAATCCCACTGCTGTCTCGGGCACTCGATAGCCTAGAATTTAGATCGATGATGTTGCAAACAATTTAGAAAATGTTAAATCTGTTTCTAGATAAGTAAGGGTTAACTATATTCTAGAGTTCAAGGGATCCTCTCCAAGTCAATAAATTACTCGGTGTTCACTAAATACCAACTGTCTCCCCCCAATACTGAATAGTTTACTATTTCCATTTCTCACTGAAAGTAACTGGAATTAAATTTTTCTTTTTTTGAGAAGGGAGAGATTCTTTTGGTAAGAATAGCATTATAAATGATGGCTCTTAAAGGCAATTCTTCTCTGTCTTGACTGGGACTTGGATTCTAATTCACATGATAGAAAACAATATTAAAAATTTGGCCTTATATTTTGAGCTCTAACAAAAATTTTCAGTTTGCTACTTCTAACCTTTTCATTAGCAATGATTCTCAAATTTTAATGTGCATAAGAAGTACCCCAGAGGCAATGAAGGAAAGAAGGAGCCAAGATTGGGAATGCTGATATGAATCTGGCATTATTATTAAAACACCACCAATACCTCACACTAAAACACACAATTGTTAGTTTGCCAGAATTCTGGGATTTGTCTTAGAAATAGTCACTAGTTATATCACATTTTTTACATCAGGTAGTTTCCTTTCTTTCCCTACAGGTATACTTAAGGACATTAAATTCTATGTTTATTTGCCAGTGTCTAATATTTAAGTATGGCAAATAAAACTAAACTGCTCTTAATTGCTGATAATCATTTGTTCATTTGCAAATATTTGTTGAGTGCCTACTATGTACCAAGCATATATGCAATTTGAATTTAAAATACCAGGATTTAGAGGTTCTTCCTGTTTGGAATAGAGTGTTATTTTGAATATAATAGTAATTCAGTAAATGTGTGTTGACTCACTGATTAAATTTAGTGTAGAAAATACTATTATTTGAGCTCTTTTGAAATCTATACAAGAATGCTGTCAGAAAAGTTGCATTGTTAGAACAAGTAAGTATCAGGAAATCCCCTTGCTAGTTGTAGTACTTCAGTGATATCAAATATAAAACCTGAATTGGAGGATCATAATGTAAAGTTGAACAATACACTGAATCCTTTTTAAACAAAAGGAGAAAATTTAAAGGAACTGTATAGTACATATTTAAACTAGAAATGTGCTTTTTAAGATTAATGAAATAATTTTCAATTCAACTTTCAAAGAGAGGACCAAAGGATCTGAAAAATAATCTATCATAGTAAATCCATTATATATTACAGAAAAATAAAGTGCTTGACTTTTAATCCAAGATGTAGACTAAGTACATGTATTTATCATCCTTCCCTACCCCCAAAACCCATCAAAATGATTAAGGCCACTGCTAATCTGTAAAGCATTTTTGTGTAAATTAGGAAAAGGCACCTGTTCTTTCAGGTAGGATGAATGGCTGGCTAGGATTTCAGACTGTCTTTGTCCACTTGGCTGGCCCCTTGGGGCAGAGTTACAACAATATGCTGCAGTTCTGGAATGAAACAGAATGACAAAACAAGATGGGTAGATGGTGAAGGGAAGAGCAAACACTTAATAGTTCTTATTCAGTAAGGGGAAGATATAAATAATCCTTTTTCACAATAGCATTTAAAAAAATTGAGTTTTAAGTCATATGCCATAAAATTAGCCTTTTCAAATGTACAATCCAGTGGGTTTTAGTATTTAACAAAGTTGTGAAACCATCACCATGTTCTAATTTCAGAACACTTCATCACCCCCTAAAGAAACTTCCCTATTTTCTCCTCCCCCACCTCCTGGAAACCACTAATCTATTTCTGTCACTATGGATTTGCCTTTTCTATTACATTTCATATAAATAGAATCATACGTGAGGCCTTTTATGACTGACTTCTTTCACATGGAATAATGTTTTTGAAGCTGATACATGTCATAGTGTGTATCAGCATTCCATTCCTTTTTGGTGCTGAATAATATTCCATTATACAGATATGCCATATTCTGTTAATCCATCCACCCATTGATAGACATGTGGATGGTTTCCACTTTTTGGCTACTATCAGTAATGCTGCTATGAACACTGGTATACAAGTCGCTTGATACTTTATAAGGAGCTTGTGAGGATTATGAGGCTGTTTGAACAGAAATCACTCTAGACAGCCATGCCCTTGGTTTTGCATTATCTATCTTCCAGAAGTTTCTCTCTTCTTTTTAATTTTTTTAAAATTAATTAATTAATTTTTCACTCATCCTTTCCTCCCCTTTGGCAACGATCACTTTGTTTTCTGTATTTATGGGTCTGTTTCTGTTTTGTTTGTTTGTTTGTTTGTTTTGGTTCTCTATATTCCACAAATAGTGAAATTATATGATATTTGCCTTTGTCTGATTTATTTTGCTTAGTATAATATCCTTTTGGTCCATCCATGTTGTTGCAAATGGCAAGATTTTATTCTTTTTTATTGCGCAGTAATATTCCATTATACATATGTATGGGAACCTAGGTTGCTTCCATACTTTGGCAATTGTAAATAATGCTGCAATGAATGCAGTGGTGCATATATATTTTTGAATTAGTGTTTTTGTTTTCTTTGGATAAATACTCAGAAGTGGAATTGCTGGGTCATATGTCAGTTCCATTTTTAATTTTTTGAAATATCACTATCCTGTTTTTCATAATGGCTATACCAACATACAAGTCCACCACTGATGCACAAGTGTACCCTTTTCTTCATATTTTCACCAACTCTTGTTATTTGTTCACTTTTTTATAATCACCATTCTGACAGGTGTGAGGTGTTATTGTGGTTTTTGATGTGCAGTTCCCCTGATGATTAGTGATGTTGAGCAACTTTTCATGTACCTGTTGGCTGTTTGGATATCTTCTTTGGATAATGTCTATTCAGACCCTTTATTTGTTAAACAGGTTGTTAGGGGTTTTTGCTGTTGTTGTTATTGAACTGCATGAGTTATTCATATTTTTTGGATATTATTCTCTTTCAGCTATATCATTTGCAAATATATTCTCTCATTTAGGAGGTTCTCTTTTCATTTTGTTGGTTTCCTTCACTGTGTAGAAAATTTTTAGTTTGATGTAGTTTCATTTTTTTTGTTCTTGTTGTCTTTGCCCAAGGAGACATGTCCAAGAAGATATTGCTAAGACCAATATCAAAGAGTTTACTGCCTGTGTTTCTTCCAGGAGTTTTATAGTTTCAAGTCTTACATTTAAGTCTTTAAACTATTTGAGTTTATTTTTGTATATGGTATAAGAAAATGGTCCAGTTTTATATGTGTGTCTGTGTATCTGTCCAGTTTTCCCAACACCACTTACTGAAGAGATGGTAATTTGCCCATTTTATATTCTTGCCTCCTTTGTTGTATATTAATTGGCCATATAAGCATGGATTAATTTCTGGGCTCTCACTTCTGTTCCACTGATTTATGTATCTATTTTTGTGCCAGTAATATACTGTTTTGATTATCATAGCTTTGTAGTATAGTCTGAAATCTAGATGCCTGACACCTCCCACTTTGTTTTTTTCCCTCGAGATGCTTTGGCTATTCAAGGTCTTCTGTGATTCCATATACATTTTAGGATTATTTGTTCTAGTACAGAGAATACCATTGATATTTTGATTGGGATTGTGTTGAATCTGTATAATGCTTTGGGTAGTACATGTATATCAACAATCCTTGCAATCCACAAATATGATATATCTTTCCATTTATTTGTGTCACTTTCAATTTCTCTCTTCAATACCTTATACTTTTCAGAGTACAGATCTTTCACCTGCTTGATTAAATTTTGTCCTAGGTGTTTTATTCTTTTGTGATGTAACTGTAAATGGTATTGTTTTCTTAATTTTTTCTTCTGATCATTTGTTATCAGAGTATAGAAATGCAACAGATTTCTGTATATTAATTTTGTATACTGAAATTTTACTGAACTCATTTATTAATTCTAACAGTTTTTGATAGTGTCTTTAAGGTTTTCTATATATGTACCATGTCATCTGTAAATAGTGACAGTCTTAGTTTTTGCTTCCCAATATGGATTCCTTTTATTTCTTTTTCTTGTCTGATTGCTGTAGCTAGGACTTCCAATACTATGTTGAATAAAAGTGATGAGAGTGAAGATCCTTTTGTTATTCCTGATCTTAAAGGAAAAGCTTTCAGCTTTTCACCATTGAGTATGGTGTTAGCTGTGGGTTTGTCATATATAGCCTTTATTATGTTGAGTTATGCTCTCTCTATACCTACTTTGTTGAGAGCTTTTATAATAAAAGGATGTTGAATTTTGCCAAATGGCTTCTTGGCATCTATTGAGATTATCATTTATTGATGTTATATGTCACACTGACTGATTTGAGGAATAAAATAATTTATTAAAAATTCTGCATACTGGGTGAAGATATTTAGAAATCGACTTACTGAAATTTTACTGAGAGAACAAATGAATAGTTGTGAGAGATTAAAATCTTAAAAATACTTTGGGGAGGAAAAATATCCATTTTATAGTGGTAGGAAGAGATGCTGACAAGCTATGATGTCAATAAACAAAGTATTACTCTTCGATAAAGCATACACATCTCACCACCTCCATCCCCCACTCCCTACCACTACAGTACAAAAGTTTCTAAACATATAAATGCAATTCATAACCAACCTACCAGTTACCCAAATATTTAAAATGCAACAGAAATGCAAAACAGAAGGAAAAAGTCACCCTGTTCCAAAGTGTCACTCTGGAAATGGGCTCCAAATTCCATGTTCTAGATGTATGAAAAATTGTCCTTTAGGTGTCAATTCCAGGGCTGGCAAGCTGAAGACTAGAAAGAAGGCTGTTGTACCAATGACATATTTCACAGATATAGAACAAACATTTCAAAAATTTATAAGGAAACATAAACAACCCCGAATAGCTGTGGCAATTTTGAGAAAGAAGAACAAAGCAGGAGGGATCACAATACCTGATATCAAACTGTATTACAAGGCCACTGTAATCAAAACAGCCTGGTAATGGCATAAGAACAGACACATAGACCAATGGAACAGAACAGAGGGCCCAGAAATAAACCCAAGTTTCTATGGTCAATTAATATTCAACAAAGGGGGCAGAAACATAAAATGGAGCAAAAATAGCCTCTTCAACAAATGGTGTTAGGAGATCTGGACAGCTACATGCAAAAAAATGAAACTCGATCACCAACTTACAACATATACAAAAATTAATTCAAGGTGGATAAAAAACTTAAATATAAGTCGTGACACCATAGAAGTCCTAGAGGAAAACATTGGCAGGAAAATCTTAGATATTCCATGCAGCAATATCTTCACTGATATGTCCGCTAAAGCAAGGGACATGAAGGAAAGAATAAACAAATGGGATCTCATCAAAATAAAAAGCTTCTGCATGGCTAAAGAAAACAGCATTAAAATGAAAAGAGAACCAACCATATGGTTGCAAATGATACCTCGGACAAGGGTTTGATCTCCAAAATATATAAAGAACTCACACGACTCCACTCTAAGAAGACAAGCAACCCATTTAAAAAATGGGCAAAGGACTTGAACAGACACTTCTCCAAGGAGGACATACAGAGGGCCCAGAAAAGATGCTCAGCATCACTAGCTGTCAGAGAGATGCAAATTAAAACCTCAATGAGATACCACTTCACACCAGTCAGAATGGCCATCATAAACAAATCAACAAATAGCAAGTGTTGGAGAGGTTGTGGAGAAAAGGGAACCCTAGTGCACTGTTGGTGGGAATGCAGACTGGGGCAACCACTGTGGAAAACAGTATGGAATTTCCTCAGAAAACTAAAAATGGTTCTGCCTTTTGACCCAGCAATATCACTGTTGGGATTACATCCTAAGGATCCTGAAACACCAATTCCAAAGAACCTGTGCACCCCAATGTTCATAGCAGCACAATTTACAATAGCCCAGTACTGGAAGCAACCTAGATGTCCATTAGTAAACGAGTAGACCAAAAAACTGCAGTACATTTACACAATGGAATCCTATGCAGCAGAAAGAAGGAGCTCCTACCCTTCGTGACAGCATGGATAGAAATGAAGAGCATTAGGCTAAGTGAAATAAGCCAGGTGGTGAAAGAGAAATACCATATGATCTCACCTATAAGTGGAACCTAATCAACAAAGCAAACAAGCAAGCAAAATACAACCAGAGACATTGAAATAAAGAACAAACTGACAGTTACCAGAGAGGAGGGGGAGAGAGATAATAGGGGAAGGGCCATCAAGGAACATGTATAAAGGACACATGGACAAAGCCAAAGGGGGGTAGGTTGGAGGGTGGGAGGTGTGGGTGGGTGGGGTGGGGTGAGAATGGAGACAACTGTACTTGAATAACAATAACAATTTTTAAAAAGCTGTTGTGATGACCACAGCAGCAAGAAGTCTGTTGGTAGCTTAGTTCGTTTCCTTCAGGCATTTAAGAATTGGGTACCTAGATGCCTGAAAAACCTGGCCTGTAAGAGCGGATAAGAGAAATTATGTTATTGAAAAATCATAGTAGGAACAGAACATCTGAAAATCACTCTACTAGGAAGCTGAGCTCTTGAGCTGTAGGCTTAAACTTCCCAGTCCTAAGACTCAGCTCAAAACAAAAATTGTGTATCAATAATAGTTGTTCCATATATCAAAAGCAAAGCTGACACATGGGTGCCAATGTTCACAATAAAATTATGTTCAAAAAACAGAAAGGCCTCTGATGGCTCAAGTAAGACTCAATTCAGTAGCTGAGCCTGAGGCTTACATAAATAAGTATTAATCAATTTTGTAGCCATAAATGTTAAAATACAACTTCAAAAGGTGATTAAATTTTGACATTCCTATTGTTTTGATAATAAAAATTTGTTCAGAGACTGCAAGTTGCCATATGTTAGGTATAACATAAGCCAGGGATACAAAAGTGAATTTAAAAAATCCCGGTCTTAGCGGGTATTGGGAAATCTCTGTTCCTTGCCCTTAATTTTCATGTGAACATAAAGCTGCTCTAAAATAATAATAAAGTCTTTTAAAAATCGCTGCATTCATGGAGTTTACATTCTAGCATAGGAAGCCAAACCATAAACAAATTTAAAAAGTAATTTCAGGTAGTGATTCATGATATGAAGAAAAATAAAACTGTTAAGAGACTAAAGAATGATAGTGATGGAAGACCTCTTGATGAGGTGACACTTGAATTATTTACTTAATAGTAGCTTGGTTTTGTAAGTTAAACATTCAGCAATCAATCATTCAACAAACATTGATTGCCCACTTATTTGGTATCAGGCATTGTAGTGCAGTATGTCCTGGGTTTAAAAAGATCAACAAACCATGGCTTCTGCTGTCGAGGCTCTTAATCTTAGTCAAGGAAGAGAGACACTTCATCAACAGCCTATATCTAATTGTAAGTAGTGTTAGACCAGAAGTCTGCACTACGTGAAGAGAAACAAGCAGAAGCACAGATGGAAAAGATTACTTCCAGTGAGGTTTTCCAGAAGGGAAGTTTAGGGTTTTGCAATGCTCCCCAACCTTTAGTACATGATAGTCATTTATACTGCCCAAATAGAGGGTAAAGGACAATAAAAGAGAATTTCTGGTGGCTGAAGGTGACCACCCCCTAGGGCTCTGCCAACCCAGGCTCCCATCTATCCAAAAGCTTAGAGTGAAATCTGTTCTCAGCACACTCACAGAAGAGTTGTTTTGGTTTGGGGGGGATTTGGGGGGAGTTGATTTTAGCAACTGAGACTACCATAACCACCTTTCCACAGGTCCAAGTTCCTTGCCCATTTCTCGACCTGAACATATTTATATCCTTACGTCCTCTGAAATTCTGTGGCTGCAGACAATGGTTCTCCCAGCCATGAACATATTTTACAGCTCACCCATGAAAGACTTTTAAGAGTTGAAAAAATTTCAGTTGAGAAACTTTTCTGTTGAATCCCAAATCTGCCAAAGGAAATCAAACCAACTTTTAAATGCAAGACTTAAGAACAACATTCTAAAACAGTTTGAACATTTTATGATGAAATGTGTTTTGGGGACTTGCTTTAGAACAATACAGAAGAGAGGGAGGTTGGTGAGGATATAGAAGAAACAAGATTGACCATAAACTGAAACTGGGTTATGGGTATGGTGGGGGGGGGGGAATGTAGGTGGGGTGGGTGGGGAGGAGTGTCATTATAGTATTTTGTCTACTTCTGTATTTGTCTAATGTTTTCCATCACAAAAATTTTTGTGGTTTAGTTTTATATGGCAAAGCCTAGGACCTATAAATTTACATGGGCATCCTGAGAAAACCATTCTCATACAGGAATCTGGGGTCCATAGCCATTTCAAAATCTACCTGTTATAGTAGTGAAAGTTTTTACATGCAAGACAGATAGTAGAGTGACCGTGTAGATGGATGACTAAATATGATGCATATATTAAAAAAACCTCTTAAACTTAGCAGCCAAACTGGGCTTTACTATATTAGTAGTGAGTAGTGAGTATCAGTATTAGTAGTGAGTATCAGAAAAAAACATTGTCAATGCTTTGACTCGTTTAATAGACAACATTTATTGGGTTCCTACTAAGACTTGGCATTTCCCCATGTTATCTCATCAATAAGATTATGAAGATATATTATATTTTCATTTCATAGATGAAGAAACTAAGCCTCAGAGAGATGAGCTTCCTGCTCAAGGTCACAATGAGCAGAGATAAAGGTCAGGACTCTTTCCATTCTACCAGTACTTAATTAAAACAAAACTCTTGAACGGAAAAGACAAATAGAAAGTGGGACAGCTTTCCTGTTCTGTAAACTACCCCAAGGTGACCAGGAGTGCTTGTCCTCCCACCATCTGCTTACTCTACTTCCTACCTCTTGATACTTAGAGGTCTGATATACAAAATGGGTCCATTTTTAGGGAGAAAAGGTAGAGAAATATTGGTGAAGCAAGACAAAATGTCCTCTTTTTTATTCCCTGAAAGTCAGAAGTATTTTTGAACTTTTAAAAGATGTTTTCAAACCATTAAAACCTTAAAACTTGAATAGTGTAACTCAAAACTACTGAAACTACCAAATGAAATTTCTTGGAATTAAATGTCATTATGGTGTTCACAAATTATGAAAGATAAAATATATTCAAAAATAGGGAGTTATTTCATTCAATATTAAATAAAAGTGTATTATTGAAGAAATGGTCTTGAAGTTATGTCTCAAGTTTTCCAAATTATCTAAAAGAAAGCTCAAGTTGGCATATTAAGAGAAAATGAAATACTAATTTGGGTATATTTCCTTTTTTTTGTTTTGAATCAATACATAACTGTATTATTATAATATAATGGTTTGTATATAATAAGTATTAGCTTTTATTAAAATGTTCCAGGAAAAAAATTTATTTATAGGCAACCACTCAAAACAGAAATAGAATGCTGAGTTAAGTAGAGAGGTAGAGTGAAAAGATCAAGCTATTTGAAGCCAGAAGAAATGAGTTACAAGCTTGGCTTTGGAACTTAAGACTTTATAACAAATAGGCAAGTCATTTAGTGAAGAGTAAGATAAGAGGGACAGGATAGGGAGAGGAGGAGAGAAAAGGACCTTAATAATATTTAAAGTTGCAGGTAAAATTTCAAAGCTAGACTTAAAAATCATGTGTGGGAACACAATGTGTGTTTAACCTGTCCAGCACGTTGAACTGGTTGCACTTTTTAAAGTTTTAAATTAAGATCTTATAAATCCCCTGAGAATTTATGGTGTCTATAGACTAATAAATGGTATCTCAGATAAAGAGGAGGAGCAAATGCCAGAGCCATGATTGTACACAGCTGCTGCAAATAAGTGACTCAATTGGTTGACTAGAAACACAGCGCATTCATTTTCTAAACTCATCTACAAAATGGTTACATATCCTTATTAATGCCAACACTGTTTGGTTGAAGCCTTGGAAAATGAAATTTTTGTTATGATTAAAAAATTTTCCCTTAAAAAGTAATATACCAGAATTTTAAAATACCAGATGTGGGGATAGTATAAATACAGTTGGAGTAAAATGGGGACCAATTTAGTTATGACCAACTCCCACTACTAGACCCATACCTACAGTGTGCAATTATGAACGTGGGAACAAAGTTCCCCCAGTTGGAAGAAAAGCAAATACATTGGCAAATCTCAAATGAGATTAACAACTGAATATTAATGGCAAAAAAGTAAGTGCCACGAGAGCAAACATCAGTATTTGGAAGGAGTCCTTCTGGTTGGGGAAAATGAACACGGGCACAGTCTTTTGTCTCCAGAAACTACATGTGTATCCAACTGCATACGTGCACTGTTACAGGTCGGAGACCACATGCTGTTTATCATTTTATCCCCAACACTTAGCAGAGGAGCTGCCATAAAATAAGCACTTAATAAACGTTTGTGGAATGAAAGAACTCTGCAACTGCAGTTTATATATCGTGTTTTTGCAAGTTTTTAGAATGTGGCCCACAGTGAGAAACACATTTTATACCAACTCCTGGTAAACACAAATGCACAAACATGAATAACACAAAAGTTATGAGGCAATACTTTCTTTAATTCGAGAGGTGCTTCCTGATAGTTTCTGTTCTGTTCTGTTCTATTTGACATAAAAACATACTAGTTTTGACCCATTAAATTGATTTTAATAAGTTACCAATGAATCAAGACCAGAAGTTTAAAATACAGATTTATACTGTTTCTATTTATGTTGCTTAACTTCTTACATTTATAGGCTTCATTAACTATAGATCATTTTAAAAATGACAAGATTTTTGTATCTAGAAGGGAATTTAGAAAGTATTCAGATCAACTCTAACATGTTACACGAGTTTATGAGTTCACTGCAGTGGATTCCCTTTAATCAATGTTGTTGAATTGGAACCTCCCTAGTGAAAGCAGATAGCACTACCTCACACAATACAAGAATTTCACTCAAAATGGATCACAAACCTAAATGTAAGAGCTAAACCTATAAAAGTCTTAGAAGAAAACTTAGGAGTAAATTTTCATTGCTTTGGATTAGGTATTGATACAATGTCAAAAGAAAAAATAGCCCTGTCTGGTGTGGCTTAATGGATTGAGGGCTGGCCTGCAAATCAAAGGGTCTCCTATTCAATTCCCAGTCTGGGGCACATGTCTGGGTTGCAGGCTAGGTCCCCAGTAGGGGGCGTGAGAGAGGCAAGCATACATTGATGTTTCTTTCCCTCTCTCCTTCCCTTCTCCTCTCTAGAAATAAATAAATAACATCTTTTAAAAAAGTAAATCGGATTTCACCAAAATTTAAAAACTATTTAGCTTCAAATGACTCCATGGAGAGGATACACAAATGGCCAATAAGCACATGAAATGATGCTTGTACAACTAGTCGTTAGGAAAATGCAAATCAAAACCACAAGGAGATACTACTTCACACCCACTAGGTTAGCTAAAATAAAAAAGACAGACAACAGGGATGTGGAGAAATTGGAACCTTCATAAATGGCTGATGGGAATGTAAAAATCGTGCAGTTGTTTTGGAAAACTGGCAATTGTTTAAAAATTAAACATAAGAATTGAACATAAATTACCATATGACCCAGAAATTCTGTTCTGAGGTATATACCTAAGAGAAATGTAAAATATGTTCACACAAAACTTTGTACATGAATGTTTACAGCAACATTATTCTTAACAGCCCAAAACTGGAAACCCCCAATCTGATATATTCATACAATGGAATATTATTTGATCATAAAAGTAAATGAAATACTGATACATACTACAACATGGGTGAGCCTCAAAAACACTATGCTAGGTGAAAGAAACCGGTCATAAAAGACTGTGTGTGATTCCATTTATATTAAATGTCCAAAATAGGCAAATCTTATAGAGACAGAAATAGATTAGCAGCTGCCTAGCATTAGAAGGAGTGACCGCTAATGGGTAGAAGGTTACTTTTGGGCTGATGAAAATTTTCTAAAATGAGATGATGGTGATGCTGGCACCATTCTGCCAATAAACTAAAAATCATTGAATTGTACATGTATAATATTTAAATTTTAGATTTTGTAAATTATATCTCAATGAAGTTGTTCTTAAAAACAAAGCAGATTGGAGCTCTGGAATAATCAAGAAGTAGGATACATGCAGCACTTCTTATGCCTGAGTGTAGAATGTTGAGCAATGTCAACCTGAATGGCAGGCAAAGAAACAGGGCTTTTCCATGGTTCATAAATGATCTCTGAAGTCCCTGCAGAGTTGTGGCTCTTCTTATTTTAGGTGACAACTGGAAAGACATGAATTTATTGATTTAAGCTTTGAATCTTAAGTGATATTGACCCTCACAAAACTTGGCTTCACACTACAACTGAGGACCTTCTGCACTAGAAAGAAAAGAACTAGGCATCCCCAACAAATTAAGATGCTAAAGGAATGAAGAGTATCTCGGGCAAGTAATTGATAAGCTTCTTGAAATCAGGGACTCATCTTTGCCTCCCCAAGGAGGGCCAGGCCTACAACAGGATGTTCAGTAAATAAGATTAGAAGGTGGCAAAGAAAGGCCTTAAGAGCAGAAGACCAGAGGCTTTCTCATTGGGAATCTGTCAACCCCTTTGGACGGGTCCTGATGGAGGGAGCGGCAGAAGAAGCGGCCCACAGTCTACCCTGTCCATTTATGAGGCAACGTGAAACCTCAAAGAGGTTTCTCAAACGTGAAAACTTGAGATTCCCAACCCCACGTCTCACCCCGCCACTCCATGTGTCCCGGTCCCTGAGTGTAAGAAACACTGTTAAAGAATTAAAGAAATTGTTAATGAGTTTTAGAAATGCTTTCAATGATTAAAACTCGAACTGTGTCACTGTGAGTGACTAAGGATTACCGGTGTGAATTATAAGGCGGGGGGGGGATAGCAGACAAAAGCCAGGTGATCCTAAGTACGCCTAAGTATCTTCCGGTAAAGAATTTCATTGCGAAGAAGAACGGGGGCGGGCGGAAGGGGGAACCTCGCAGACTGCTGTGAGGAGGCAGAAACACCCCGGCCTGAGAGCGCGGGCGGGCTCCGGAACGGCACCCCGCGGGCTCTCCCCTGACGTGACCCGGGGCATCTTTCCGAGTTTCGCACCATTTCGGGCCGCCTCCCAGTGGTGGCAGCGAGGAACGAACGGGGCCGGCCACCGAGTAGGCGCTCAGAGAAGGCAGCCCCGGCGGCGAAGGGCCCTACTGTGCGCCCCGCGCGGGCGCCGCGGCAGCTCCCTTCCCGCCCGTGCGTCCGCGCGACCGCCGCCCCGCGCCCCCACACCCCCTCGGGCCGCGCTCGGCCGCGGGCAGGCGGGGCAGACCGCGCTCGGAGCCGGAGCCCGCGCGGAGCCGCCGCCCGGGGCGCTCGGTCAGCCTCCCGGACACCGGAGCGGGGCGCCGCGCCGCCACCGCCGCAGGTCAGAGTTCGGGTGCCCCGCGGGCGCGGGGTCAGGGGACAGGGAGGGAGGGGGCACCCTGAAGGGTCCGGGACCTTGGAGGGTCGGGGCTGAAGGCTGGTGGGGGCTGAGGAGACCCGGGACGGAGGCTCGGGCTCCGAGGGGACCGGGACTGACTGAGAGGTCGCTAGTAAGGGGCGGTGGTCCGCGGGGACGGCGGCTGACAGAGGGTCGCGCCCTGAAGACAAGTCCGGGAGGCGCGCGAGCGGACGAAGCGGACGGGGGCACGGGCTGCACGCGCGGCGCGACCACCGGCGAGCGGTGGTCCAGCCCCAGGAGACGGGCGCGTGCCTCCCGCGCTGCCCCGGGTGCGGGCCCGGGAGAACCGGAGACTTCCGAGCCCTCCGCGGAGGCGCGCGGGCGTCCGGGAGCAGCTCGAGGGAAACTTTGGGGCAGACACGCGGGACCCCATGCGTGGCGGTCCGGCGGCCGTGGAATCCTCCTGCTGGGTCTGCAGAGCCCGGGCGGCGATCGCTGTGTGGTCCTAGTGACAGTTAAGCGAGGGTCGCTCTTGGGGTCAACCCAGCCCCGGTGCCGAAGCACTCTGCTGGCTCTGAACCTGGTGGGGGTCTGGGGGTGCGGGCTGGAGTCCCCGGGGTCGTCGGGGATGGGGAGTGCGCCCCCTCCCACACACACCCCGTGTTTGGACAGGGAGCGTTAGGGTTTTGAGGGTTCCCACTCGTGCCCACAAGCTCTTCGTAGCCTGACGTAGGCAGAGGCAGGGTGCTTAACAGAACTCCCGCTCCCTCAGTGTGGGGGGTGCAAGGTGGTGTGGAGCCGCGGTACTTTAAGCCCTGGTGTTGGGGGCGGAGCCTAAGGTGAGGAGGCAGAAACTGGGAGTAACCTATCTGCTGCTTTTATATAAGGTCAGTTAGGTAAAGAAGGGGCCTTTACCTCTGCTGGTGAATCAGAAGGCTGCATTTCTAAATCCTTCTTTCTAACTCCCAGTGCTTAGGTGAGTCGGCTCACTGTAGCTGCATTTTGCTGAAATGTGTTGTTGATGTGTCCAAAGTTTGCAAGATGACGATGGTGGCGATCATATTTATCACCATTATATTATTAGTTTGCTTTGTTTTGTTTTGCCGTGAAAATCTAATTCACTGGAGTCTGAGGATAATAGTTGGGGAAATAGTGTCAATTGTTTCAAGAGAATGGAGTAAAAAAAAGGAAATAGTAGTCTGTCATGAAGGAGCTGAAGTTTTTCTTCTTTTCCTTTCAAGCTTGGGGACACAATGTAAAATTAATTTGTGTGAATTGTCATCTGAAAACAAAACTAGGCAAGATGATGAACTGAGTTGTGTGAAACCTATTGCTGGAGAAACTCGATTTTAAAGTACATTCTTTTAAGGTCAAGTGGTTTTATCATTCATGAGAGAAATTGTAACTGGGGTTATCGAGGACCTGGGCAGATTTTCGACCGATCTGAGGTGTTCTGTGGTCCTCTTCCTGTCTAGAGCTAAGTGATCGATCGCTGACTGAAAGCAGAACCAACCTGGTGGTGCTAAATGATTTAGAAAACCCTTCTAGGATGGAGATTGACGTAGACGTTCACTGTGGCTTCTCCCTTAAGGAAATACCTTCCATTCCTATTAAAGTTTTATAGAAAACAGTCATAGATGCTACCAGTTAGCATTTGGAGTGATATTTCAAAAAATCCTGTTCAGATTTTAAAACAGTTTGTGGGTTGTCTATTTTCAATCAGATTCACTCTAAGGTTAATACATTCTGTAGTATTATTTAATATACAGAAATTTTAAACTAATGTTTCATTAGCCCAAAATTGAAGTTGGTTAGAAGCCATCGATTTTTGTCATACTTTGTACTTCACATAATTTTTCTCCTTTGTTTAAATTAGATGATATTTGATATTCACTTGATGATTATTTTAAATTTAAAGATCTTAAAATCAACTAGTGACTACTCAGCCTTTTGCAACTCACTGGAAGGAAAAAACCTCGTGATTTAATTTTTTATTTAGGTTTGTTTCTAGCTTTTACAATAACTGCTATAAAATCATGACATCAGTGAAATATAAAGGTTTGCAGAATTCCAAGCTAATTTTGGGGGGCACTGTTTTTTTCATTCTTTTACATTTAAAAGAACATAATTTCTTTTTAATTAAAACTGTGATTGGTATTTTAAATAATTAAATACACTATTTTCTTCGAAGAGACTAGTTTTCTTAATGTTCATTCCTTTGTATATTTCAGAAATACATTTAAAAGTAATGTGATCATTTTAAAAAATCACAATGTAATTTCAAAGTCTCTGTGACATTAAAACTATATTATCCTGATGTATTAAAATTTATACAGGAGAAAAAGTGTGACTTTAGGAATATGCATTAGAAATGCATTACTGCTCATGGCTAACTGATTTAAATTAGTACGTAATATAACTATAAACACTTATCTCTCTTCTGTAAATCTCTGACAATAAGGATGTTTGCCGCTATGCCGCTAATTTGAATTATCAAGGTAATTATGCACGTGATGGTATAAAAGGCACTGCTGCGAAAACGTGAAAGTATTAACAATACATTTAGTTTTCAAATTGTGAAATGGTTGTTAATAACAGGAGACTTTCATAAAGTAGGAAAAAATGTTAAAATAATACTTTGCAAATGTTTTATATATCCTGGGCCATACTTTTGCTTCTCTTATAAGATCTACATATGCCCAATAGAAAAGACAGAAAATGTTAGTCATTCTAATTTGTGGGTGTTCTGTTGAATTCACTGTCATTTGAATTTGGAAATACAAGATATCATAAGGTGTGGCAAATGTACTGGAACAAGTTCTTGATCTCATAGAATTTCACTAAATAAATATTGGTTGAATAGGATTTTTTAAAATCAATAATCAAGAAAACTTAAGTTGCCAGTCTATAAGTGTAAATATATGACCTCCACCTTAAAAATTGTTAAACTGAATTTCTAACTTGCTTTTCTTACTCTTTTTCCTAGCAGATCTCCACATTAAGGTAGTCGACCTCTTGAGCTATTTCTTTTCCCCCCTTTCTCCCTCATAAGCCCGAAAAGCAATAAAAAGGGCAGCGATTTAAAATGTTTACAAAGTTCCTTCAAAACTGATCCGATTTGACTCCACAAAAATAAAATAAGATCTGTGAATAGCCATGTTGTAAGCATAGATAGACCTAGTATATCATATTTCAGTTAGTTTCATAGCATTCTAGATTTTAAAAACTGTTAAATTGGAGATTATTTGTAATCAATCTTCCTGAGGTTCTCTTATTAATTCTTTGTATTTTATCACAATACAAAGGTAGATTTGGGAGAGTTATATGACATATGTTTTAAGGCTTATTTAATAAGAGCATCAGGTTTTAATATTTATTTACCTGAAATACTTAAGTAGGTTCTTGGAAAGAGATTGGCACCAATACAATAGGCCATATTTGGGGGAAAACTTTTGCAGATATTTATTTAAAAAAACGTATCACCAGTAATAGTATATGTTTAAATTCTTTTTTATTTTAAAAACCAGGTTTAAATAATCTTACTACTTTTTTCAACAATCAATGGAAATCAATATCCTAATAGTGAACTTTTAATTCAGAATATGGATGTCTACATTTTTAACCATTTCAATTATTATAGCGGGACAAGTCACTTATCCTAACTCTATTTTCTCATCTGTGAAATGGAAAAAGGGTTGCAGTTATTGTGTGATAACATGCTTTTTTTTGTATGATTTTAAGACTTTATCAGCAAGCCTGTGTATAATAAATGATATAATGTTGGCCCCGAATTAATTGAGCTGAGATTTTTAAAGAGAACCTTCATGGTCATCTGTGTTATAGCTAAATAACTCTTTTATGGATGTTAATAGTTCACCCTAGTACTGATTTTCAGATTATTGTTAAGAATGAATTGAATATAATGCTTGCTGTAAGGTGATAAATTTATAAAATGTTTCTGGAAATATTTCATCGTTATTCAATTTTAAATTGTCATCATTCCCTGATTACTTTGGATAAAAAATCGGCCTAATAATTACTTTTGTTTTACTGATATTATCTTTGTGAGTCCTATAGTAGACACAGTGTGGATCCTCAAGTGTCACTGTTCTACGTCTAGCGCACCTAGAAGGCGCATTTTGTGCTTTTCAAAAATAAAGTTCTATTCTTTACATATAGTTATGGTGTACTCTCTGAATGTATTGTATGTTACCCAGGAGTAAGTCTCTTGTGTAATGAGTGCTATAATCCTTCGGATCAAAAGGCAGTTTAGTGTTGTAGCCTAAAGAACTAAATGACTTGTGCTTATTGTAAAAACTAGGTCTCTTTCTAACAAGGTATAATAAAACAAATAGGCTTTTAGCAGCTTGAAAAGTGAAAATGCCTCCTAATATCCCACCAATTTACTAGTAGGGAGTAATTGGAAAAGTATGTAATTAACCAGTCATCATTCAAATAATGAATTTTAAATTCTCCTTATGAATTGTTAAGTAATACACTTTATTGTGAAATGTCTCCTGTGCGAGAAAGTAAGGGACTTGGTTCCAGGCCTGACTCTCACTATGCTCCTGGAATATAAAGCTACAGAGCCCAAGTAGAGAAATAGCCGAAAGGAGGGGGAAGCAAAGGGCAAAGAAAGGCTTAGGCCAGGGTCTGTAGGTAAGTGTTCCATTTTTCTGTGGCTTCCCCTTTGGGCGTGGGAAGTGGAGAGCGGCATTATCTTCCACTCTCTGAACAATATAGTTTGAGCTTTCTCAGAGTCATTGCTTTACCTTCTATTCCAGTGACGAGGCCATTTGCAACTTGAAAATCTTTCTTGGGCCAGGGCGCAATGAGTTTCCTTTTCCTACTATGATTTCTCTGATATAAAAGAGAGAAATGAAGCATCAATTCATGCGACATAAATCAATTAAAATACAGATTTGAAATCTTGTAGTCAGGATTTAAACCAGATCATATAATAATTTAGTTCAATTGGATTCAGTATGTTTAGAAAACATTTTTATTTCACTGCATTGATTTTAGAAAATAAATTCATTGCTAGTTTTAACTGATTAAAAAACACTTTAATTTGTGGACTCTTCTAGGAGAATTATATGATTAAGACTTAAGGAGACAAACTCTCTGACCTTCTGAGAAGAGTTCAGATTAGTATAAACCTGGGGGGGAGAAGTCCTTCACAGTTTACCACAGATAAGTAGACAGTAGATATGAGGGAGGTAGAAAAATAGGGAAATACCCTGAGTAGGAGTGTAAGAGATTTCTGTATGCTCAACTCCCACAATCAGCAGATTGCATAGTTACCGTGCATAGGCCTAAAATATAAGGTTGGTTTTTAAGAATTTACCGAGGTCTTTGATGACATTATAGAATTTTAGAATAGCTCTACATTCTAAAGTTGCCTCTTAACCCTTATTCTCTCTGGCTCTATAAGTTCCTCTGGGAAAGTGAATAGAAAGAGGATAATCTTATCCCGTGCGTTTAAGGAATAAATTTTCCTTTATAGTGAGGACATTGTGGAAACATACATGTCAGACCACCAGAGTGCAATGATGAAATGCTAGAACGAACCCCTTAACCTTGACCCCACCCCACTGGCTGTCATTCCACCTCTAAAACTTTCTTTTGTCATTTGAAAGTTTGGAGTCCACTTTCAAAATGCTAATATTTTTAGCAAGGTTAATTCTTTAAATCATCATCAGCAAAAATTTGAGATGTTAGTTCCTAGTTTCCATGCTATCTAAAAAAAGAGGCCTTTTAAGGGATAGAAAACACACTTGAAAGAGATCCGTAGAAGGAAAAATAAAATCAAAGTGATTCATGTTCCAGTTTCTCCATAAACCAGCCTTCATGAAAAAAATATGAAATAGCCATTTGATATAGTGATAGGAAAGGATTTATTCTCCCATACATGCTTTTATTTTCCTCTTAAATATCAACACAAGTTGTAATTCTTTCTTGAACCATTTTCTCCTTCAAAGAAAGCAAAGTGTTGTCCCCAAACATCCATTTGTCTAGGAAATGTTATCAAAATTAAGATTATGAGTTAGCCATTGGTTAATATAATCAAATATCTGAATATTACCTCTTAGTATGTCTTTCATTTATCTTCAGTGTTAGACAAATTATCTAGTCTTTTCATGAGTTCTTCCAGATTTTTAAAGTAATTTTCTAATAAATTGAAATGAGAGGAATCTTTCAATCTCATCAGAAAAATAGTACATGGAAGGAGTATAAATAATGCTTAATGCTTTGGGAGATCTACAGATCATAAAATATCATACATGGTTTAGTTTTTCTTTTGCTTTTTGCCGAAACTAGTTATGGCAAGCCAACACATCTCTGTTAGAAATAGAAGATTAGTAGCTACCTCAAAAGCAAGTTCATCAATTTTGTGAATCAGCTGATAGGTAGTGTTTAACAGTTAGGTGTTGCTTACCGGCCACTTGCTTTTCCACAGGATTGCTGACGTTTGAATCTAGAGCATAGAATCTCAAAGTCTTACCTTATTAAATATTGTTCTTCTCTGTCAGTTGAGAATTACTTATATAAATAAGTTTTGATGGCATATAGAAAAGTATTTATATAAATTCTTTCTCTTGTTTTATATAGTGGATGGAGTTTATGAAAGAGAAAACATATGAATAGTGTATATATAAATGAAGACTATAATTTAACAAATTATTTGCATGTGTCACTAAAATCCAGAAGACTGAAGAAAATACCCAGACATTTGCCAATGTAGGATTACTACATGTTTTCCTAAAGCATTTGGAACTAATTAGAAACAACCTGGCTTTATTTAAAGGCATATATTTTTAAACTTTGTTTTCAACAAAGTCTAAATTGTTAGCTTTTAGGGACTAGATTAGTACCATGTCTACAAAGATATAGATTATCAGTTTCTTGAAATAGGTATTGACTGGGTTTTATTTCTCTTTCTATCTCTAGCATATAGCACGTATAAGCACTTAAAATATTTTAAAAACAATACAGAAATAATCTAAGGCAGTGTTTCTCAAAGTGTGGTTCTTGGATCAGCAGTGTCAAGATTACCTGAAAACTTGATAGAAATGAAAATTCTTGGGCCCCACCCCAGACCCACTGAATCAGAAACTGTGGGGATGTATTTTAACAAGCTCTCCAGCGAATTCTGATTGGGAGATCCCCTCACCCAAGATGATTCCTGCATCCCATCTGATAGCCCGGAGCCCATTGGTTAGTTCACTTAGTTTGAATAATTTTCAGTAGGACTTAACTTGAGTGTTAGGTTCTTTGCCATATTCTGCCTAGTGGTGGAATCTCTTGGGATCATCCTGTGACATCACCTTTATTACTTAAATAAGGTTAGTGTTATTGTCAATATGCTTATGTCAAGACTGTGTAGCAGTTTTTAAGTTATAACTTTTTAAAAATCAGTACTTTTTAATGGAAACAGCTTGACCAAAAATCTGTCACAGAATTTTGAGACCCATTAAAGCAAAAGTTTAAAGAGAAAAAAAAAAGCTAGATGGATCACTTCTTAGTCTGCCACTGGTTCTTCTCACCTTAGAATAGTTGCTAGGAACCTGAGTCTCCAAGTTCAAAGAGTACAACTTCAAAGCCTGGATTTTGTAAGATCACAGAGGATGCTTCACCCCTCGAGGATTCACATTAAACAGACTTAAAAGATAATGGATTTGTAAACCTTAATTCCTGTTTAATATTAGTAGAAAATATACCCTTCCTAGTGATTGTTGATAGTTTTTTTTAAATTATAAAATTCTATTATTCTAGAATTCAAGAAACTTGTACTTTGGCATATCTCTGATGTCTCTGATTTAGTTCAGGCCTTTTAGAAAGCAGTTGGGCAATATATCACATACTCTGATGCTACACCCCAACTTCTGGTACTTTTTCAAAAGAGAAGGAGGATATAAGAAAAGCCATATACACAAAAACTCATAAAGTCATTGCTATAGGAACCAATATTTGGAAGTAACTTGAATATTCAGCAGCCGGGGAATGGTTAAGTAAATGATGGTGTAATCACTAGGTGAAATGTTATACAACTATCAATGACAATTTAGAAAACTATAGCAAATCTGAAAAATACTAAGTTATAAAAAGTAGCATTAAAAATGTGCCCTAATGATTGCAACTTTATGTAAACATATGTACATGAAAATGTCTGGAAGGGATATACAAATATTATGACAACTATATTAAAATAGTAAGGTTAAGGAGAGCTTTTTGGGTTGTTTGTAAATTTTTCTGTTTTTCAAAGTTTAGCCAGTAATATAAAATTACTTCTATAATTGAAAACATACATTCTTAGCCTTTTTTTAGTGTGTCTGTGATCAGTAAAAATCAAGGTAAAAAGTATATTAAACATTGAGATCCTCTAGCTATTTTATTTTTTTAAAGCCATTGAAGATAATGTAAGGCACTACATGAATTCTTTTCTGTTGTACCCAATTTTATTTCATAATTTTATTTCACATATTGGGTTCCCTTACTCTTTGCTATACCAGCTTCTATTTGGAAGGGAAAAATAATCCCATCTCTGTTACAGCCTCTTAGTTTTGTTCAGCCATTTATAAGGTTTGATTTTGTTGATTTCTTTGGGCCTGTGTTCTCTTTCATCTTTAGCATACAGCAACAAACAGAGCTTTCTAAAAAAGAGTTTTCATAGTTATTTTTATAAAGCCACCCCCATTGAATTTTTTAAGGAAAAGTATGTATGTATATTATGTTTTTTTTCTAAAATTATTATTTTATAAAAGAAGTTGCTTTATTACCTGTTAGTTTGAAATTTTCTTTTTTTTAATTTACTTATTTTTTTTCAATTACAGTTGACATTCAATATTATTTTTATTATTTTCAGGATTTTTTTTCTAAAATTAAATAACCTCATGATAGAGTTATTTGGTTTTCTAACTCGACAGAATGCTGAACTTGTAATCATAAAGAGCTGGTGCAGAAGCATGTGAAGGTAAACTTTGTCTGCAAATGGTCCTTATGAGACCTTGATATAATTTTTGATGATAATTTTTAAAAATAAAAAGATTTAAAATAGAAAATGAGTAGAGGTTTCCCCAAATTTAGTCAGACCTCTGAGTGAACACTGTAAAAGATGTATCTATATATATGTAAATGTATATACATGCACACATGTACATAACACACACAGAAATAGCCTTTGAATGAATTAATTTTTCCTTTTTTCTGTTGCATTGTTTTAGAAATTTCAGAGGGAAAATTAAGTGATTTTGCCTCTGACCCAGATCACAGATTGCATTTTTCTTGTTACTTTATTTGGGACTTTTATTTTTTAAACAACTTATGTCAGCCTGATGACTAGCATAAACTTTACCTAAATGAGAACAAAGTTCTAAAAGCTTTTTAGAAATCTCATACCAGGGATACTAACTGTTTCCCTCTTCTTTCTGCCTCCCCCATTTCCGATGATTTAATCCTTAATATAGCCCAAAGCAAACCCAAACTAACAAAATTCAGTTTATAGCTCTTAGAATTTGTTTGTGGGTAACACAAACTTGTGTTAATTATACCTCAAAGAGCAAATCTGAGAAGATCCTTTTTAATGAAGTTTTATTTATTCAACAAATATTTATTAATCTCCTACTTTCTGCCAAAAGTTGTTTTAGAGAAGGAGGATAAAGCAATGAAGAAGACAGACAAATTCCACCTCTCCTGGAGTTTATGATTATTGTTATCTAGATTTAACAAGAGCATTAGTGGGAAAGACGGTGACTAAGAGGAGGCCATAGTCAGGCCTGTGCCTTGTGTCTAGGCAGCATTGCTAGGCTAACAACGAGTCAATGGCTATTTTTGAATTAGGTGTGCCATAGGGGAAAACCTGTGTCCTTGAATATATTTCCTAGATGTCATTATTACTTATTATTTTTGGTTATATGTATACATTATGTATTGTATGTTATATATCATTTATTATATTATTTTATTTTTCTCTCTGTAATAAAGTTATTGACAAAAGAATTAGGAATGTATCCACTATGTATTTAAGTGGTGAACAATCCAAGTCAATTTAGTTCATAATTTTATTTATAAGAAATTATTTGCACAAAAAAAATTTAAAACAACATTTACTGGTACTATCCCATTAAAATATTTTTAAAAATACTTTTTTCTCTGAGAAATAATGCTAGCTACTTTCCTTTAATAGCCTATTAAGAACTTCTCCATATTTAGAATATAATATTTGAGTAAAAGGAGACCAAGATCCTATTTCAAATGACCCTCCTTTGGTCAAATTAACTTCATAGCTATTTCTAGTTTCTATATTTACAGTCAAATTATCTAACTACCATGTTAATTCTGTTTTTAAATTGACAGAAAATATTTTGACCACTTAGAGTAAATTCTGAGCATGAAACTTTTGGGGGAAAAGATAAGTAAAATAAATTTTGAAGGAATTTACATGGCATTTAATGGAATTGATTTTCTTATATAGAGTGACATGGAATATTAGAATACAGCTCAGTGCAAATGTAACCAAAACACTCAAGTTTTATAAATTTCACCACAATTTGGTTGATTCCACAAACTCCATGTACATTTATTGAATGACCACTCACTTCTCAGCACTAGATATCCTTATATAGGAAACAGTATCTGCCCACCTGGAAATGTAGCCTTACAGATAGTACAAGAGGTGCTTTTCAGTGTTGAGATTACATAATGCTGGATAGGTGAACCGGCATCTAGCACTAGGCAGGCAAATAACTATAGCTCAGTAAAAGGTAAGAAAATACTGAGTGACTGAGCCTAGCATGTTGACATGAGTGTTTCTTTGGCCATTCACATGATTCATGCTGTGTATTCCACTTTGCTTTCTGGAACGCCCTTTGATCCTAACAAAGCATAATACATACACACAATTAATTTGTTTTTATTATGTACACTCAAAGTTTTTAAATGTCAGGTTGATTACCTTTGTCATACAATGTGTATATGCAATATTTAGCCTGGCCACCAGCTTTTGAATTCAGAAAATGCAAACTAATTTTATTTTTAACTGAAATAAAACAGAAGGCAGATTCACTGTGAAATGTAATCTAATGTGGTTATCACACATATTACTTACTGTTGTGTCTTATAATTTTTATTTACAAGTTTTATATACCTGGCAGAATTGTTCATTCCTAATGGATAGGAATGACTGTTGTAATGCACTGTGTACCTTCCCTAATTCACAGTCTATAGCATAGGGGACTGGGTGTATTATAAATACTATATTATTTGATTTTGAGGACAACTTTACTTTTTCAATATCACTTGTAAGAGATTCTCAATGCTACTGTTCTTCACATTTTTAAAGGAATTCCCTAAATTACTCTTTAAAATGTTAACTTCTATTTTATGGATTATTTTTATGATACATAGTGACATGGAATTAATGCCAGAAGACATTTCCAGTTTACTATTCTAAAGTGGCCAAATGGGATATGAAAGGGAAAAATTGTTAATTATAGACTTCAGCATTTTGTGTTATATCTTTTAGTTGTTCTGGTCAGAAGAACAGGTTTTAAATGGCCTAAGGGCCAGAGAACTGTTTTACATTTTTGTTTCGAGGCTTCCAATGGCAACTGTTACAAATTCTGTTTAGTATTACTGCTGGCAGATAGTTCACGGTAATGTACAATATGATATGTTATTTAGACTCATGCATCAAATAAAACTAGTTCCCTTTCAAACTTTTTGTTAAGTGTTAGATAAAACATTATCAAGTTTGGGCCTATTAATTTGCTTATATAAAAATTTTAATTGATCAGCTATTTCAAATATGAATCACAAGTATTATCATCACAATTATTTAACGGAATATCCTTTTACAATATAGATACAGGTTTATGAGCAACTTCAAATGAAAATACCAAAGACTGATTTACATATGAAAGCAAGGCAAATAAATCTTTCTTTAATGCGGCCCTGCCACATCTCTGAACACCCACATTTAGTAGGCCTTCATCTGTGCATGTAGAACGATGGTAGGAGTCTATTAACAAAAGATCAATGCAGGGAGTTTGCACCCTCTACACCCTTGGGCACCCTGCCATTATCCTCCTGCAGCCACACCTGTTCATATCCTTCTAGGGCAGTGATTTTTCAAGCCATGTGCCACGGCAGACTGGTGTGCCGACTGAATTTTTAAAACGTGCAATATCTGACTGTCTAGTCAGGGGCACTGACCCTTTTCTCTTAGATTGTTAAGTAAAAAAACAAACAAAACAAAACAACACAAAAAACAACAATAGCCATCTAGTGTGAATGCCCTGTCTTGAACCATAAATATATAGGTCATAAAATACAGCTGCATCTTATTGGTCATGTCTCATAATAAGGTTGTGTCTGATTGGTTAATTCTTAGTACCAGCAATCCTTATATACAAGTTTAGTCACCTGATATTTTTAAAAATTCACTTTGGCACAAAAAGGGTAGGTAAATAGTGTTATTATTTTTAATAAATCAAAATTATACCTATTTTTTGTCAGATTAACAAAAATATATTTTTAGGTGTGCCTCTGCATTTTAGTAATTAGTTTATGTGTGCCATGAGATGAAAAAGGTTGAAAATGCCTGTGCTGGAGCAAAGAAGGTATTGTGCCCTACTAGACACAGTACCTAGAGAGAGAAGCAAAGTGGTCGGGAGGATCGAGCATGACAGAAGGAAGGATAAAGAACTGAAACAACTTTGAAGTTCTCATTGATGATCCAGACATCAGTTCCCTTAACTTATCATTCATTCATATATGGCTGCGCACTGTATATTGCACACATGTTCAAGTAGGTTATAGGCACAAAAGGAGACACCAAAGCCCCTAGAACTAGGAGTTTATAATCTACATAAATCCAAAAAAGGTAAAGTTAATTGTTGTAACCAACAGTACAAAGCAGTATGTGAGTAAGCACTAAAATAAGTAAGGCCAAAAAACCAAATGCTAGAAAAATTCAGAGAACGGCAAGGTCAGTGTGGCATGGAGAGAGTGTGTACCCAGGAAAAGCCTTGCAGAGAAGGGGGGAGTTGAACTTGACTTCAAAAGTTCAGGGATTGTCAGAGCAACCTTATTTTAAAAAACTAAAAAATATATAGAAAAAAAGAAGGGAATCGAAGTACAATTCTATGAATATGAAATATCCAGAATTGGTAAATCAAAAGAGATAGAAAGCAAATTAGTAGTTAACAGGGTCTGGGGCAGGGGGAGGGGAGTGACTGCCTAATGGGTACTGGATTTCCTTTTGAGGTGATTAAAATGTTTTGGAACTACATATAGGTGATGGTTGTATAGCTTTAAGAATATACTAAATGCCACTGACTTGTATGCTTTAAAAATAGTGAATTTTATGTTTTGTGAATCTTACCTAAAAAAAAAAATCCAGGGCTTGAGATAGCTTTAAGAGAAGGGGAAAAGAATATCCAGTATAAGAAAACAAAGCCTGGACTAGTGAATGAGCATGGATTTGGGTGGGGGGAGACTTTGCAGAGATCAATCCATTTGACGTGGAGAATACACGTATGTAAGTTAGTGAGAAATATGGTTGGAGATGTAGATTTTAGGTAAGATGAGAAACGGTCTAGAATGCAAGTAAAGTACTGTGGATATTGTTTTATAAGGAGTGGAGAGAGTCCAGGTCTTGAGGAGTGAGATGATTTAGTCAGAAGATTAATCTAGCAGTAGTGTACAAGGAAAACAATTATAAGAAGCTATCGCAAAATCTGGACATAACATGAGGAGGGCCTGTAGGAATGAAGAAAGGAAAACATGAAAAACGTTCTAAAGCAGTGAGCCATACTCCAACTGTGGTATATGGACTGGGGTTGCTCACAAACTCTTTAGTTGCTGACTTGACGCAAGGTAAATACAGATTTGAGGATAAGCATTTAAAAACTTTTATACTTTAAGGACATTCAAGCACATTATTTTGGATTATAAATGTATCCACAATGTATTGAAAAGAAGAAAGAAAATAAAAGGAGAGAAAAAAGAAAAAAATGTCTTCACCTCAGTTAGAGCACCACTGCCCTAAAGGACAAATTGACTGGACTTAGTGACTGAGTCATGTAGGGCAGTCATCAGCCACTTACTCATTTTTATGGCACGCTTACTGTGTGCTATTAATACATATTATGCTGGCCTGGGGTGATAGCAGTATGCAAGACAAACTAGTCCCTTCCCTCATAGAGCTTCCTGTGTTATAGATAGTCCCTTATCAAAGGATTACTAGATATTAAAAGGAGGCCTACTTCAGCTCAGTATAAGGAAAGAATTCAAATAACTACAGTTGTCCAACAGTGGAAAGTAAGCGCTTCATTAGTAGACATTTATGCCAGTCTGACCATCTGTAAGAAATCTTGCTTTGGTAGGAGAAACAAACTAGGTGACTTACAGGGTCTCTCCCAACTTGAAGGCGCTGCGATTCTCTATTCTATAACATTAACTTAGTAGAACATATTTCATAATTAACTGTATCGGAGCACCAATGCATACTAAGTGCCTGGCCATTTTCATCCATACTTGTAATTACATTTCCCTAAATTTAATGCAAATTCTATTTTAAACATATCTGTACAGTTCCACAGTTTTTCTTAAAGAAAGTAATTGCTTTAATGCCTTTTCAACCATCATTTATTTCCAATTTTAATATTTGTAGTAAGTTCCTCTTCCATGTGTTATTTTTTACAAGTACTGCAAATTTCTGCAGAAATGAGTTACGTAAATCACAGACAGTCACATTGCTGGTGTTTAAATCATTTGTTCTTGCTCCTGTAATGTCATGGTTGATTAAGACCAGGCATGACTACCCATTTTGGGAACATCTTTGTGATTCCATTTTGATGTTAGTGAAAGTTCAAATAACTTTTATTATTCAACTTATTTCACTTAGTTATTACAAGCCTCAAACTGTTATTGTCAACATTCAGCAAGTAGAATTATCACAGATTAATTGCACTTCAGAGAATCTGGAGAACTTAGACTCCTACAGAAGTGATAACCTCATTGTATTTTGGGGGAATTCTTAAATAAGGTACATTATTTTCATAAGGATTATTTTAGTGCTTATGTTATCAGATGAAGAAAAAGCTTAGCTAAAGAAGGAAAATTTATTTCACTTTAGGTCTAGTAAAATATTTCGTTAAAATAGCCCATTTTTATTATGTATTTATTAAAATAGCCTATACTTTTTATTAGAATATATGTAAAATTTTGAATTGTGCCTTGAACAGTGCCTGGTATATAATAGGTACTTAATAAATACTTATTGAATATTGTTCACTGAATGTGGGGTGGTGGTGGACAAAGCCTTTCTTTGTTATTGTTTTTTATTTTTTAATTTTTTTAATTGTTCAAGTACAGTTGTCTCCCCATTTTCCCACCACCACTCCCCCCCCCAATCCTACTCCCCTTTAGCTTTGTTCATGGGTCATTTATACATGTTCCTTGATGATCCTTCCCCTTCTTTCCCCCTCCCTTGTCCCTTCTGGTTACTGTCAGTTTATTCCTTATTTCAATGTCTCTGGTTCTATTTTTCTCACTTGTCTGTTTTGTTGTTTAGGTTCCACTTATAGGTGAGATCATATGATACTGTCTTTCACCACTTGGCTTATTTTACTTAGCATAACACTCTCCAGTTCCATCCATGCTGTTGCAAAGGGTAGGAGCTCCTTCTTTCTCTCTGCTGCATAATATTCCATTGTGTAAATGTACCACAGTTTTTTGATGCACTTATTTACTCATGGGCACTTAGGTTGCTTCCAGCACTTGACTACTGTAAGCCTTTCAAATGGAAAAACAGTATGAGCAGAGACACAGAAGTAGGGAAAATGTGAGCTTAGAGAAAAACAAAGATAGTTTCCTGAAAGTAGCATATATGTATAATTACCAATTACATATAACTTTTTGACTAAATAATTTTGGTGGCTTATTAATGTCTGCACAATATTTAAAGTACTAATGACTCTTTCTGATTCTTATATCCAAAGTGAATAGATTAGCTTAAATATCAAAAACAATTAACTCTAACCTGAATTTCTGAGCCTCTCCTTTCTATCTTCTTCCTTTCTTTTTCTGTCCTTCCTTTCCTTTACCCCTTCATTTTACTCTAGCTCTAGTTCTTACTCTGTTCCTTTCCTACCTTTTTTCATTCCTGTTGTTTCCCATATTCAAGGCTCTTTTTTTCTTTTTCTGTCTCTGTTTCTTTCCCTGTGATGACTCTTTTCATTTTTGTGTCCCAATTCCTAACATCTCTCTTTTTGATAAGGCCTCTAACTGTAGTATGAAAGTGAAGTGTATTTTTATCTGCTAATCAAATGATGTAAGTAGAGACTTTTTCTTTGTTGAGATATAACTAACACATACAATTGTAAGATATTTAAAGTGTATATTGTGGTGATTTGATGTATGTACATATTGTGAAAAGATTCCCTCTATCTAGTTAATTAACATATCCATCGCCTCACGTATTTATCTCTTTTTTTTGGTGAGAACATTTATATTCTATTCTCTTAGCAAATTTAAGTTATACAATATAATGTTATCAATTATAATCACCGTACGTTACATAGGGATGTTTTTATTCTGAATTTAATATCCACAAATTGTTTATGCTGCTCTTCCTAAGACTAAATAAAAGCAGTTAGAACTTGTAAATGAATTTTGATTGATTTTTTAAAAAAATTATTGAATCATCAATCATCAAATTAGGAGAAAGAGGGTCAATAGACCTTAATTCATGAATCCTGGTAAAGCACAGTGGCTTGTTGAAATAACTCGTATTTGTCTTTAACCACCTTAATTTCTATATATTTTTCTCAAGCAGCAGACATATCACACAATCCGTTAGCATCTAATTAAATCTTTATATATGCAGTTACACAAGAGCTGGAATATTTGGCCAGTTTGTTCATTCTTTATTCCCAGCGCCTAGAACATTGCTAACAAATATCAGATGCTCAACAAATAATGGTTGCCTTTTATTTCAAATCTTCAAGTGCATTCTACTTGCTAATCATAAATAGTTATCATGACTTTTTAGAGTAACATTAATCATTAGGATAACTTAGTTTATGATAGGTTTATAAATGTAACCATACGATTTCATATTTAGAGAATGCTTTCCTTTCATTCAGTCTGTGCTTTAGTCTTAGCAAAAAGTCATTTAAATATCCTTCTAAATGACTCTTTTAATTATCTCAAGCCCCCCTCAATTAATGTAGCTATTATAGTCATAGTTAATATTTATTGAACATTTATTATGTATCAGGATCTATTTTAAGCACATTACATACAATATCTCATTTTATTCTTCCAATAATCATATAGGGTATACACTATTATCTCTGTTTTGCAAATGAAGAAACAAGTACAGCAAGAGAAAAATAAACTGCCAAGTGATAGAACTAGGATTTGAACCCAAGAAACCTGAACCTAGTACCCTGTCTTGCACTCTTTAACAAGAATCTAATTTTCCAGTATTTAACTTGCCAGAGAATATGTCTACACCGCCTCCACCATTCCACACTTAACAGTTAGATCTACACAAGAATAACCATATTCAGGTATAATCATGGATTAGATCTAAACTGTTAGTTATTCTGGTTCATTGCAAATCAGTTTATGTGTCATGTAGGTAGTGAGCAACTTGAAAATACTTATTTTTGTTACTTTGACAAGATAAATGAGATCACCAAATCTTCAATTTATATTCAGTAACTCCACCATCACTTAAAACCAACCACTGTTGTGGGAGGGTGGGTAGGAGAGTGAATGGAGGTAGAAAAGTGTATAAGGGGGATAAATGGTAATAGGAAAAAAATACAATAAAAAAACCCCCACATAGACACACCGATAAAACCAACCACTGTTAGGAGAGTCTTTATTTCTATTTATCTTCCTCTTGTAAATTACTCTTAAACTCAATAAAGGTATTTTATTTTCTCATGCCATGATATAGAGGTCAGCTTAATAGCAAATGTTGTATGACCATTCTAAAAATATAGGGAAGGCTGTAATTGGTCCAATATGAGTCTGACCTGTAATGGAATCAATTGGCAATTTTGGGGAGGTGAAGGCAGTGGCAGATCCCTGTATTTAGTTTGATGGGATAAAAATTAGCCATTTGGAAATGTTCATATACTTTTACTTTCTCCTACTCTACCAAAGAGAATTTTCACTTCACAGTACAATACCCTACTCCCCTACCTTTAGAAAAAGTTGGTCTTAGTATTGGAGAATGAGTAGAAAGGGACTGGATATGAAAAGTTGGAGGAGATTTAAGATGATATTCATAATAAAATGCTGAAGAGGGAGAGGTTATGAAATTACTGGGTTGAGAATGGAGAAAGTATTTAGTTGGGAGGGTTTTTGATGAAGGAGACAGTTTGGAGAGTATAGTGTGAAAAAATTTGAAGGGAAGGGGGAAATGAGAAAGGAGGTAAAGGAAGGATTGCTTGTGGTCATAAACTTAATCTTCTTTAACATATTTTGAAAGACTGGAGTAGAGAACAGAATTTCTTTTAATCTTGCAAGGAACAAGGAGTGTTCCAATTAAGTGTTGAATTGTGCTGCTTTACTTCTTCAGCAGGAGAAGTCAGTTTGCATGATGTTGAGTTTGAGGTTCCAGAAGAACTTCAGATAGGGGTGTTTAAAAGAAACTTGGAAATACCGAATAAGAACTCTTGATAGAAGAGTTGTAGTTAGAAATGAAGATTTGAAATCTACTATCAAGAAGCTGTGTTTATGAGTAATAGTGAGGCCAAGAAGGAACTTGCAGAACACATGAAATTGAAGGTCTCAGAAAGAAGAGGTACCAAGAAAAGAGACAAAAATAGTAGCCCTGTTGTTGGGTAAGAATTCAGAGAAACTGGTAGCTGGGAAGCTCAGGGAGGAGATGATAGTCTTAACAGCAGAAGATGGATGAAATGTCAGATGCTCAGAGGCAGAGACAGTGGTGTGCTGCAGCCAGCTCATACTGGCTTATGGAAGTGAATTGTGAAATTTTCAGACTTTTTGTGAGCTGATTGTTATCCATAGCCATTATTAGAAATTAAATTGTATATACTCGCAATTTTTTTGAAAAGGAAAGAAATTATTTATTTAAAAGTTACACAAACTTAGAGTAATGACTTAATGTCTTCAATAAGATACTAAAGTCCTTTAGAATACCCACAGATGCACACAGTCCTTCCCTCTCCCTGTGCCCAGTCCGGGGTACCGTATCTCAGGAAAAGAAGTAGAAGTCCGTGATTCAGGCTCCCGGCACCATCAGCTGTGTGGCTGCTGCAATCTCCAGTTAATCCAAAGCCATGTGGCACCTTCTCATGGCCCACCAGCAAGAGTTCTTTCTCCCCTTTTGTTCCCGGCAAAGTCTCTCCTGCTGCCTAAGCCGCATGGCAAAAAGAAGCACTCCAAAACCACATAGTCCTCTCCTATTCACTCCATCAGAACTGCGTGGTCCTCTCTATTCACCTCAAAACCATGTGGTCCTCTCTTATTCACTTCAGAACAGTGTGGCCCTATACTCGCAATTTAACAAGATCATCACTCCTAATTATTTAACACTGTTGCGGTGTTCGTGTTGGTTGTATCTATATGCTGGAAATACCATGTACTGTTGTGTGCTACCACAGCACCAGCTCTTCCCCACTCTGCTCTCAGGGACATCACATTGGTAACCTGAATCAGTCATGGTCAGAGTATTTATACCACAGATGTTGGCAAACACTACAAATCAGAATATTTCTCTCTACAAGGAGAGCCATTATTAAATATTTACCAGTGCATCATTGGATAAATGGAATGAAAATCAAGAAAAGTCTAAATGCTTCAGCAAGAAGGAGATAATTTGTTACTTTTGCTTGAGTTTCAGTAGATAGGTGACAAATCACGTAAAGTGTGTTGAGGAGTGAAATGATGGAAAGTGAAGAAACAAATGTTCAAATAAGTTTGGGAAGTAGTAAGTGAAACAGTTAAGCAGATTGTTATGTTTGATTCTGTTTTTTTAAAAAAATTTAAGACTTACAGACTAAAACGATGTTAATGTACTTTATTAATCTCTAAAAATAAACAACATATGCAAATGTATTTTATGGAAAATCTTAAGGAACTAGTTATCTATATAGAACACATTTGGAGAACAGGGACTTCCAACAAGGATGGAGGCACAGGTAGATATGCTTTGTTTCCTTGCACAACCAGAAGAAGGACAACAACAAATTTAAAAACCAAAACCAACTAGAACTGCCAGAAAATCGAACTGTATGGAAATCCAACAGCCAAGGAATTAAAGAAGAAACATTCATCCAGACTGGTAGGGGGGCGGAGACAGGCAGCTAGGGTGGAGAGGATACACAGCAAGGTGACAGATTGGGCTGGGTGAGGTGGTGGCTGGTGTACCAGGCAGTCTTACATTCATGTGCGGATAAGCCACAAGGAACAATTGGGGAGTGAGACAGACAACACAACCCAGGGTTCCAGCGCAGGAAACTAAAGCCTCAAAACCTCTGGCTATAAAAACCTGTTGGGATTGTGGCAGTGGGAGAAACTCCCAGCCTCACAGGAGAGTTCATTGGAGAGACCCACCCACCTGAGAATCAGCACCCAATTTGCTTGTGAGTGTAGTAGGGGAAGTGACTGAATGCTGGGTGAGAGCTAATAAGCAAGCAGCATTGTTCCTTCCGTGACCTGTCTTCCACATACAGCGCCAGAAGGCAGCAATGTGTGTTGCCCAGCCCTGGTGAAACCTAAGGCTCTGCCTCTTACAATGTAACAGGCATGCCGAACAAAGAAATATGGCCTAAATGAAAGAACAGATCAAAACTCCAGAAAAAGACCTAAGTGATGAGGAGAAGACAACCTATCAGATGCAGAGTTCAAAACACTGGTAATCAGGGTGCTCACAGATATGATTGAGAATGGATGCAAAATAGAGGAAGAAGTGAAGGCTATGCAAAGTGAGATAAAGGAAAATATACAGGGTACCAACAGTGAAGGGAAGGAAACAGGGACTCAAATCAATGATTTGGAACAGAAGGAAGAAATAAACATTCAACTGGAACCGAATGAAGAAACAAAAATTCAAAAAAATGGCGAGAGACGTAGGAACCTCTGGGACAACTTTAAACATTCCAACATCCAAATCATAAGGGTGCCAGAAGGAGAAAAGGAAGAGCAAGAAATTAAAAACTTATTTGGACAAATAATGAAGGAGAACTTCCCCAATCTGGCAAAGGAAATAGACTTCTGAGAAGTCCAAGAAGCTCAGAGAGTCCCAAAGAAATTGGACCCAAGGAAGAACACACCAAGACACATCATAATTAAATTACCCAAGATTAAGAGGAGAGAATCTTAAAAGCAGAAAGAGAAAAGGAGACAGTTACCTACAAAGGAGTTCCCATAAGACAATCAGCTTATTTCTCAAAAGAAACCTTGGTGACAAGAAGGGCCTGAAAAGATGTATTCAAAGTCATGAAAGGCAAGGACCTCCACCCAAGATTACTCTCTCCAGCAAAGCTAGATAGAGTAATCTTGTCTGCATTTACAGCCATGAGCTTGGTACATGCTTCCTTTTGTTTGTGTCTTCCTGAATTTCTTTTTTCAGTGTTGTGTAGTTTTCTGAGTATAGGTCTTTTACCTCCTTGGTTAGGTTTATTCCTAGGTACTTTATTTTTCTTGTTGCTATATCAAATGGGATTTTTTTCCTGATTTCTGTTTCTGATGTTTCATTGTTGGTGTACAAGAATGCCTTTGATTTCTGAGTATTGACTTTGTATCCAGCTGTTTTGCCAAATTCATTTATTAGGTCGAGTAGTTTTTTGGTGGAGTCTATAGGATTTTCCATGTACGCTATCATGTCATCTGCAAACAATGACAGTTTTGCTTTCTCCTTTCCAATTTGAATGCCTTTTATTTCTTTTTCTTGTCTGATTGCTGTGGCTAGGACTTCCAATACTATGTTGAATAGGAGTGGTGAGAGAGGGCATCTTTGTCTTGTTCCTGATCTTAGTGGGAAAGCTCTAAGTTTTTGTCCATTGAGTATGATGTTGGCTGTAGGTCTCTCATATATGGACGTTATTATGTTCAGGAATGTTCCCTCTATTCCCACTTTGCTGAGTGTTTTTATCATAAATGGGTGTTGTACCTTATCAAATGCTTTTTCTGTATCTATTGATACAATCATGTGGTTTTTGTATTTGCTTTTGTTTATGTGGTGTATTATGTTTATTGATTTGTGAATATTGTACCATCCTTGCATCCCTGGGATGAATCCCACTTGATCCTGGTGTATGATCTTTTTAACGTATTGCTGGATGCAGTTTGCCAATATTTTGTTGAGGATTTAAGCATCTATGTTTATTAGCGATATTGGCCTGAAGTTTTCTTTCTTTGTTATATCTTTATCTGATTTTAGGATTAAGATGATGTTGGCTTCATAAAACAAGTTTGGGAGTCTTCCATCTTCTTGAAGTTTTTGAAATAATCTGTGGAGGATGGGGGTTAGATCTCCCTTAAATGCTTTGTAGAATTCTCCTGTGAAACGGTCTGGTCCCAGGCTTTTGTGTGTTGGAAGCTTTTTGATTACTGTTCCAGTTTCATCAGGTGTTATTGGTCTGTTCTGCTTCTTCATTGAGTTTTGGAAGGTTACATTTTTCTAGAAATTTGTCCATTTCATCTAGGTTTTCACATTTCTTAGCATATAGTTCTTCATAGTAACTTCTTACAATCCTTTGTATTTCTGTGGTATCAGTTATAGTCTCTCCTCTTTCATTTCTGATTGTGTTTATTTGGGTCCTGTCTCTTTTTTTCTTGATGAGCCTGCTTAAGGGCTTGTCAATTTTATTTATCTTTGCAAAGAACCAGCTCCTGGATTCATTGATCCTTACAATTGTGCTTTTAGTCTCTATGTCATTTAATTCTGCTCTGATCTTGGCTATTTCCTTCCTTCTACTTGCTCTGGGTTGTCTTTGTTGTTGTTCCTTGAGTTCTTGTAGGTATAGGGTTAGGTTGTTTATTTGAAATGTTTCTATTCTTTTTAGGTAGGCCTGTATCGCTATGAACTTCCCTCTCACAGGAAAGCTATCATTTAGAATGGAAGGGCAGATAAAGTGCTTCCCAGATAAGGTCAAGTTAAAGGAAGTTCATCATCCCAAGCCCTTGTTATATGAAATTTTAAATGGACTTATCTAAGAAAAAAATCAAAGCTATGAACAGTAAAATGACAACAAACTCGCAACTATCAACAACTGAACCTAAAAAACAAAAATAAACCAAACTAAGCAAACAACTAGAACAGGAACAGAATCACAGAAATAAGAGATCACATGGAGGATTATCAGCGGGGAGCAGAGGTAGAATGGGGGAAGAGGTACAGGGAATAAGAAGCATAAATGGTAGGTACAAAATAGACAGGAGGATGTTAATAGTATAGGAAATGGAGAAGCCAAAAACTTATATGTATGACCCATTCATATGAACTGAGGTGCGGGGATGCTAATAGGAAGGGAGTGTGGGGCAGAGAGTAATAAAGTGGAGGAAAAAATGGGACAACTGTAATAGCATAATCAATAAAATACACTTAAAAAAAGAAGCAGAACAGCTGTCTGCGTAAAGATGGGCAGTGCTACCTCTGGGGCTTGGGTGTACCAGCTTGATGTCAAATCATGGGAAGATGAAAAAAATACTGGTTTTAATTAATTTTGCAGTAGTGCACCCCTGCATTTTTTAGGGGACTGAAATGTTTGGACTCCATTTTTACATTGTGGTAGGGTTTTGTGGAAGTCCATAATGTACTAGGAAGTTACCCATTTCTTTTAGATTTTCTGTTTGGTTGATATGGATTTGTATACCGTCTGATTTTTCCGTCTTCCACTTTTTTTGTTGTTTTTTGTTTTTGTTTTTGTGACTGTAATATCTATGGCATTCCCAATTATGGCAATTTCATTTGGTCTTTCTGAATTAGACTTGCTGAGCATTGGCTTATTTGATATTTTAAACAAAACTTATCCTTTCAAGTAATTTTTTCATTTATTTTTATCTCTCATTTGTATTACATTCCTCTTCCTACTTTTTCTTGGTTTATAGTGTTAATTTTCTTAAATTCAGTCATGCAGTTCACTTATTTTCAGTCCTTTTATAAAAATTAAAAGTACTTAAAATTACAAATTACATGAATATAGGTCCTACCTAAGTGTAATTTTTATTACTTTCTAGATAATTCATAATTGCCTTTTTGATCTAGGGGTGAGTTAGGAGTTCTGATTTCTATGATTTTTGTTTTTTGGTAATTTTTATAAGTTTCCTAAAAGTTATTTGATTATGACCAAAAAATGCTTTGGGGAATTTATTAAGGATTTTTCAATGGCCGGTAAATAATTGTTTTTTTGTTGTTTGTTTCTTTTTCAAAGATTTTATTTATTTATTTTTAGAGAGAGGGCAAGGGAGGGAGAAAGAAAGGCAGAGAAACATTGATCAGTCGCCTCTTGCAGGCCGGGAATCAAACCAGAGACACTTTGGTTTGCGGGTCAGTGCCCAACCCACTGAGCCACAACAGTCAGGGCTAAATATTTTTTCTTTTGTAAATGTTCTATCACATAAGAAATGAATGTTGACTTTAAGTTCCTTGTATTATTCAAATGCTGTGTCTTTACTTTTTGCCAAATTGATTTGTCAAAATTCTGAAAGAATATTAAAGCCTTCCATTACTATTGTGTTTGTTTTTTTTTTAAATAAAGAACTTGTACTTCTGGGGGGAAAAAGAAAAGAACACACTTGGGGAAATGCTGCTTTAGTATTTCACAATTAAGTTTGAAATACATATTCATGTTATTAAAGTCTTGTCTTTTTAAAGAAATATTATCAAGACTGTATGTTGAATTTTGAGGGTTACTTTCCATTTTGGGGATAGCCATATGTTTTCTTTTAAAATTTGCCCTAGTGCTCTGACCTGTTATTTTAATAGGCTTTCTAATATTAAATCATCTTTGCCTTTCTGAGATAAATCCAACTGGATTTGGTGGTTTATTCTTTTAGTATACTGTTAAATTTGTTGATTAGCATTTTATTTATAATTTTAACTTAATATGTAGATTGGTATTTTTCTCTTTGTTCTTATAAATTTTTAATATCAATATTATGCTACTTTTGAAAAACTAATTTGGTCACTATATTTTTTTCCTACTCAGAAACGGTTTATATAGCAAGAAAATTATCTCTTCCTTGAAAACTTGAAAAAAAATTATAAAATTATCTAGGCCCAGAGCTTTGGGGGGAAGTAATTCTTTGATAAGTTTTCAGTTGTTTCCATTGTTAACTTTTTTTTCTTACATCAAGTGCTACCATTTATGCCATTTTGGACAAATTAGTCTGAATAAATTGCCCTTTTGCTGCATTATTTTCTGCTTAGATTCTGGTAAAAATCCTATTGAGATATAAAAAAGTTGGAAGAGTAGATATGAACAACCCCTGTCTAATATGTGTTCTGTTGAAATGTGAGGGTCTTGTCTACTATCTTCACAGCCTTATTCTCTTACGTGAGTAGGAGGATTTATAATCTAAATATAAAACAATCCGAATTTAACTGACCAGATGGAGAACATGAAAAAATGATAATCCTTGAAATTTATTGCCCCAGAATGGATCTTATTTCTGTCCTCTATTAAAATAAATACTACATTTTATAATATAATTTTATAGTATTTTAGTATATCTATAAATATTAATATAACATTAATATATTAATAACTAGGTGACTAAAGTTATAACTAACACAATTATATTTTAATATTAATATAATAAATAACAAAAGTTTATGGCATATTTTTTTACAAAATAAAATATATCTGCCCTGGCCCGATGACTCCGTTGCTTCGAGTGTCATCCGTACAACAAAAGGCTGTAGGTTCCATCCCCAGTCAGGGTGCGTGCGGGAGGCAGCCAGCCAGTGTTTCATGTGCATGTTTTTCTCTCTGTCTTTCTCTCTCTCTCTCTCTCTGGCCCCCCTTTTTCTCTCTCTAAAAAAAATCAATAAAATATATCCTTAGGTGAGGATTAGAAATATGTATTACATATAAAATATACAAATAAAATGTATGCCTGGAAACTATACCTCCTATGGTATAGTGCAATGCTGAATGAATACAGAAGAGATTACCTATCTTAGTCACGAGACAGCGTTTTGGGAAAGATGACAGAATTCTGTCTGCCTCTGAAAGTTGCAGAAGCCAGCTAGTTTTCTGTTTGATTCAACTCTTAGGGCTACAGGCTAGGAATAATTAGAAGTTTCCAAAAATCTTTATTTTCTTCCTTCTTTATTTTCATTACTTATTAACTAATTCATATGTATTTCAAAGGGAAATTGGTACAAGTGTCAAGAAAAGCTACTATAAAAATCTTAACCTGTAAATATACCATAGTTTTTGGATCCACTCGTTTGCTGATGGGCACTTCGGTTGCTTCCAGTATTTGGCTATTGTAAATTGTGCTGCTATGAACATTGGGGTGCACAGATTCTTTTGGATTGGTGTTTCAGTGTTCTTAGGGTATAATCCCAGCAGCGGAATTACTGGGTCAAAGGGCAGTATATTTACACAATGGAATTCTACGCAGCAGAGAGAAAGAAGGAGCTTATACCCTTTGCAACAGCATGGATGAAACTGGAGAGCATTATGCTAAGTGAAATAAGCCAGGAAGTGAGGGACAAATACCATATGATCTCACCTTTAACTGGAACATAAGCAATAGAAGGAAAAAGCAAACAAAATATAACCAGAGACATTGAAGTTAAGAACAATGTAACAATAGCAAGGGCGGGGGTGGGGGGGTGGGGGCGGGGACAGTGGGTAGAGGGGATTACAGGAACTACTATAAAGGACACATGAACAAATCCAAGGGGGAGGGTGGAGAGGGGGGAGGGAAGTGGGTTCACCTGGGGTGGGGTGAAGGGATGGGGGAAAAGGCATACAACTGTAATTAAATAACAATAAATAAATTAAAAAAAAAAAAAAAAAGATGAGAAAACTGAAAAAAAAAAAAAAAAAATCTTAACCTGGAGTCAGCATTCTTTAATTTTTCAAATAGAGATTTTGTTCAAAAAATTCTTTTTAATCTTTCCTTTTCATATATATAAAGCTCTTTCTAATTGACTTACATGTAAAAAAACATCAAAGTGGTCATCCGTTATAAAGTTGTTTCTCGTGTGTTATACATGTTATATGTAATGAACATTTTTGGTGTGGATACTGCTTTTGTTTTGACAACAAATTAGAGAGTGCATAAATAAATTGCTATGATACAGGTCAGCAGATAGAAAACAAAACATACAGATCTAAAACATGGACAAATTAGCTCTTTCTGTAGAAGAATATGTCCCATTTTGAAAACAAATGGTTACTTTATGACTGATATTGAGTCTACATTAAGAGGTTTTCCATTTCCAAACAAAAGTAGTAAACAATGGCAGAGAAACAATAATCAAACAAAATACATTGGCTATAGTTTATATTTTTTCATATTAGAGATTCAAAATGAGAAAATATTTAATATTCATAATCTACTTTTATGTCATGCATCGATAACATAACAGTTTTTGCAAGGTTCGATTTGAAAGGTTCAGAATTTTAAAAAAGAAAAAAATTAGAGTTTTTGTAAGTTAGACTGTTCAGAACATTGAGTCTGGATATTGGGTCTGTTAAGGCCCTGATGATCAGACTTCTGGCAGTAGATGCTGTTTTGTCTTCAGGGAATGTACAGCTATTCTAGGATCTCCGAGCCCTTCGTAAGAGCCAAGGATACCCTAAGACCTTTGGCACTTTTACTTAGATAATGTGCTCTTGGGTCTTCCTTTTAAAAATCTGCTTCACATGGAATATGCTGCATCTACTGTCCCTGAGTAGTTATGACACATCACTGTACTTTACCTTGGCTTAAACAGACATGTGCCATCTAGAATGAGGTTATATCTTAATGTTATTTTTGCTGTGCATAACTTTTACCAAACATCTGTCTTGTGAGGTTATTAATCCTTTTACAATAAGTTTTCCTTATGTCTGTACAATAATGTAGGTTTCATTATTAATATGAAGTAAAAGATGGATGAGTTAAGGACCTTAACTCATGATTAATGACAGAACTCAGAAAGTAGGTGAAATCAATCCAATAAATGTCTCTATGGGTAGATTCTACAGTTAGCAGCCTATTGGTTACTTCTAGAAAATACAAAACCAAGTTCAGGGAAAGCAAACATTCAGAATGAAAGCCAACAACAACAACAAAAAACTTATTTGTGCTTGTACACTTTGGAAACCATGGTTGTCTAAGAATTTTGAATATGTATATATATTAAAAAATCTTCTCTCTTTTTAATTGTTTAGATTTGAAAAAGGCCAATTCTAAACCACAGATATACAAGAAGGCCATTTTCTCAAACAAGAGTCACCCTTGAATGGTAGGTAAACTCAGAATTTATTACACTAAATGTTTTTTAAAATACCTTTTTTTAAGAACATGCAAATTTTTCATAGTATTGCACTGTAGAATTTCATAAAGAGCTTTTATTTTGACTATCAGAATACTTTCTACTGTATAATTTACCAGTCAGTTGAGGGAAAACAGTAATATATTTGTCTAAGACAAAACAAAGATAGGAAAGTGACCTAGAAGTTGAGAAATAACTCATATCCTTAGAAATATGTCTCAAGTACAAGCATATTATTTTAGGCTCCTGATACTTATAATTAAATAGAGATAAAAATTAAAATATCTTGCCTGGTCCCCTGTAGGCCATGCAACCACGCTTCTTGGTCATAAAGGCAAAAGTAGCTTCAATGTCCAGTAGTTGTGTTCTGGCTCCCAATAGCCAAAGCTGGAATAATTTGAGCAATAAAGAAGGTAACTATAGTACTAGATTATAGCCCCCCATATAAAATATATATGCATGATTCCATACTGATATAAATAAATGCTGAGTAAATAAACAAATGGAAAGAGAACTGCCCCTTACAGAAGAATTTAAATTAGTAAATGTGAAAGGAATGAGGGAAATAGAAAATTGCCACTAAAGGACCACAGTAATAATTGCTGCAGGCAAGATAAATACTAAAATTGGTTAAAGTGTAAGGCAAAGCAGAATATGTACATAACCTCAAAGTATCTCCCCCCACATATTTATTAATTGCATAGGGGAAAACAGTGTCTTTATAGTGGAGAATCTTGGCAGATACCACCTTAACCAAGTGCTCAAGGTTAATATCAGCAGTAATAAGACATATTGAGGTCATATCCCCCTAGTAAATTGTCCTGAAAAGGGCACATCATGCCTTTGGTATTCTTCCAAAATTCCATAAACTCAGTTGAATCGTGAGAAAACCTTAGCCTTAGATAAACCTAAAGAGAGACGTTCTACAAAATACCTGACCAGCATTCTTCAACAGTGTTGGGGCGTAAAAGACAAGTAAAGACAGAAGAGCGATACATTAAGTATGTGCAGTGTTTCGTATATCACTTATACCTCAATAAAGCTATGTTTAAAAAAAATACACCAAGGAACTACCAAAGATTTGAAGGAGAATAAGGAAACTTGGCAACAAATACAACATGGGATCCTAGATTGAATCCTGAAAGTGAGAAATGACATTAGTGGAAAAAACAGGTGACATCTAAGTAAAAGTAGCGTATAGTATTGTGCCAGTGTTAATTTATTAGTTTGATCACTGCGCTACGGCCATAGTGTGTAATGTAACACCAGGGGAAGCTAGGGGAAGAGTACATGGAAACTTTCCCTACTATCTTTCTAACTTTTCTGTAAGATTCAGATTATTTCAAAATAAACAGTTCCTTAAAAGTAATATTGGAGTCACTAAATAATCATTCTTAAATTAGATTTTCACTGATTTATAGAGTTTCTGATTGTTTGCAAATCTTAGAACAGAAGCAGGGATATTGTTTTCATTGAGGGTAACCCATTTGAGCTGTTTTTCTTAATCCTTTCCATACACACTTCCGTCCTTACCTCCACAAGTTTTCTCGCCATTTAATACTTCACTCAGTTCTGGTCTTCAGGAAGACCTGTGAGTGGAAAAATTCTTAAGGCTCTGTGTCCTTGGGAACTACCTCTTAGCAAAATTTTTAGTTAGTGACAATCGCGTCTGATTTAAATGTTCAAACCAAAACTGCGAAAGTATTTAGATCTCATTAATAATCTCTTGGTCAACCAGTCTTCATTACCCAAGACAACATTTGAAGAAGAATGTGGAATTAGTAGTCTTATATGTGAACAGTAAAAATGATCAAATATCTTTTTTTTAGGTAAAATGTATGGGAATTCAGTGAACACAAATAGGACTAAGGGAACTTTGATTCTGAAAGGAAATCGATAGCAGCATTAAGTTGGTTTAGAAAATCAGTTTAAGTTTAGAAAAATCTAAAGCCACTTAAAATCAAAAGACCAAGCTCTTGAAAGACAAAGTAAGAGGCAGATATGTACTTTGGCATCTGAAAATGAGTATTTGGCCTGAATTTAAGTGTTGGGGCATGAAAAATGAAATGCTAAGTATTACAAATTCTTCCCTAAATTTTTTTGCTGGTAACTCTCTTGTGTGTTCAACCAGTTTAGTAAATTACACTAGTTCACAGATTTTGGGTGAAATAAGAAATAACAGAAAACAGAATGGTGGTTACCAGGGGTGGAGTGGAGGAGAGGTAGAGGGGAATGAGGAGTTAGTGTTGACTATATTTTCAGTTTGGGAAGATGGATAGAGGTGATAGTCACAAAACAATGTGAATGTAAAGCCACAGAACTGATAGTTACAAATGATTAAGATGGTAAAGATGATAAATTTTTATGTTCTGTATATCTTACCGCATTTTTTTTTACGTAAAAAGGAAACAACACAAGTCTTCAGCAGTTACATTTCACTTCTTTGCTAGGGTGTCCAGCTATGAGGTGAATCTCTGCCTGTGGGCACTTACCCTTAGGAATCTTTTTTTTTTAATCTAGAGATGATTCTCTGGACATCATTTTCCAACTGGCAGTTTAAATGGCCCCTCTGTCATAAATCGTGCAAGTAAAAAGAAACCTGGTACACAGGAAACAGTAGAGCTGGTTGGGAGAGTTGTGTGTGGAGTTAATTTATAACTAAGACAAATGAATCTATAAAAAGAAGAAAAGCCCCATAAGAAATATGTTAACTGATGGTAAGGGAGAAAAAAGGATTTAGATAAAAGATATTGGAACTTGTTTGGTCCCAATGATTTTATGGCTGAGGAATTCAATTATAGGTGCACCGGGTGGAGCAAATCACAATTCTGTAAATTACTAATAGGACACAACGATCTTTATCATTTTCTATATGCGCTTATATGCAAAGTTCAGTCCTACCCTCTGTAAATAAGCTCTCTGCTTAGCTATACTGCTATGTATGAATTCAGGGCTTCAGGATTAGAACATGATAATGTTTACTTTTAAAACCTTAAAGGCAAGTAGGTGATATATTTAGAAATAAGATTAGGAACTAGAACAAATGACTTTTGCTTTGAAATTTTGGCCATTGGGTTTGTTTCATTTTACGTTAAATTGTTTTAAGACGTTTTTATTACCAAAAACTTGTGAAAATATTTTTTGAAATAAAAATACCATACTTAATCACTACTATTCTTACTTCTGCGTAGTTCCTTCCAGTTCTTGTTAACGTGTTTACATTTTTTACTTACTGACAGTTATGATATATGTAGCATTTTTGCTTCTTACACCATTAGATCATATAAACCTTGCTTTGAGTCTACCTGGCTTTCAAATTTTTCATAATGGCAACACAATCGTCCATCTTAGTGGACGATTTACTAAGCCACTTTTAGGTGGTTTTTAGTTTTTTATCATTATACAATTACAATTTATTCCAATACAGTTACATATAGTGAATATCTTCATGCACATATTTCACTTTAATCATTTACTCTAGCTAAGTCACTGGAAGAGAAATTTCTATGTAAAGGGTTTGAGCAACTCTATTATTCTTGCATTACTAATTCTTACGACATTTCAAATTGCTCTGAGGATATATTAGTAGCAAAATGAACAAAAACTTATTTCTAAAGCATATGTTTAAACAATTTCTGCTCTGGCTGGTGTGGCTTAGTGGATTGAGCATCAGCCTGCAAATCAAAAGGTCACTGGTTCGATTCCCAGTCAGGGCACATGCCTGGGTTTCAGGCCAGGTCCTCCATTGGTGGTGTTGCAAGAGGTAACTGTTTCTCTCACACACAGATGTTTCTCTCCCTTTTTCTCCCTCCCTCCCTCCCCACCTCTCTAAAAATGAAATAAATAAATAAATAAATAAATAAATAAATAAATAAATAATTTCTATTCATTTAAATGTTTTATTTTTTAGCCATGGCCTTGTGTGTGTTATAGTGAGATGAGGGTAGAGAGGAGTTCCGCTGATTGTTTAGGTATCAGAAAAATAAAGGGTTTGGGGTGGTTTTTTTGGTTAGGGAAAAACACCTACTTAACTGTAAGGAACTTGCAGATTATTTCCTAAGACTGTGACAAATTTAAATAAAATGTAAAGATTGTGCTGTGTGGGTGCCTCATGGCCTTTAAGTCCACATGTTGCTAGTTGTTAAAAACAAATGACTGCTTTTGAAAATACAGATTTTAAAAAGTAGGATTTCTAGAGCACTGTATACAAACCAGGTTTTTAAAAAAAATTATTTAAATTAAGTATTTTAAATTTGTGATTTGAATATTTGAAAGTAATATTAACTTTAGAATAAAGATATAAGAGAAAATGTTAAGGTTCAAAATTATGTGGTTAAGTATATTGTAATAAATAGGAAAAGATTATGGGTGATTGCCTTTTTTTATTCTAAACCCATTTGAGGGTTAAGTTACTGTTAACATGAAATAGAAATTACAGCTTTTAACTACAGTACAGTATATTGTATTTTTAAATATCAAATAAGCAATGTAATAATAATAAAGATCATCTTAAAGCAAAAATTATCTATAATCTTCACATTCTTATTCAAACTATTTTAATTCCTACAAGTTGCCTTCTAGTTCTGAACACATATATACAGACATTTTTATAAGTCTCTGTAGCATTTGAGAAAGTAAATACATTGCTATTCCTGACCCTCAATGTCTGTAAAATTAAGGGATTGTGATAAGTGACTTCTAAATTCTCTTTAGATTCAGAAGCAATATTTTAAAACCTAGCCATGTCCAAACTACATAATATTTTCTGGAAAAATGTATAAGTTCATCACAGTGAGTACTGTCTTTACTTAAAAATGTCATTTACAACTATAAAATATAGAGGATTAATTCCTAAAAATTAATCCTGAAAGAAAAACTCCTGTGATACAGAAATTATGGGTTAACATTTTGTTAAACTGTATAATACATGGTAGGGGGAGGGGTTTGGTTATTTGAGATTCTTGAGTAATGATTTAAATAAAGCAGTGTTCTCAGAGTAGTAATTTTAATAAAGCCTAATGTACAAGTATGTCTGATAAGAGAGGATACAAAAAAATTTGATGATTACTTAATTTTCATTTATATCCCACACTTTCATTCTCATAACAAAACCTTTTAAATCTTTCATAATTTCTTAATTTTAATGTTTTCATTAACTAACACTATATAAAATTATTGATTTTGGCACCTGGTTAGACTAGTTAGGAAAAATGTACATGTCTTCATTATCTCCTCTTCCACAATTTTGTATGCATCTTTAAGAAATTGCCAATAATAAAGGACACATGGACAAAATCAAGGGGGAAGGTGGTGGTGGGGGAGGGAGGTGGGTTTGACTGGGGTGGAGTGGAGGGATGGGGAGAAAATGCAGACAACTGTAATTGAATAACAAAAATTAAAAAAGAAAAAGAAATTGCCAATAATGAGCTCTATAGTCCTAGCTATAGCATCCTTGATTCTTTGGATATTTCCAATAACTCATATGTTACAAATAATGTGCATAAATTTGACCACAGTATCCTATAGTAAGAGTTGAATAACTGGAAGCCATTATAGAACATAAGTGAAGCAACTGATTTCTTTCATGTTATTCTAGTTTTTTTCTTTACACTCATGAATTCCGTGTCCTTCAGTTCAGATCTTGTGATCCAAAATCACTTAAATTCTTAAAAGTTTGATATTTTTAAACTTTTATACTCCCAGTAGACCGGACATAGGAAATTTAGTGACGTAAACTCTTTAATAATCTTTAAAAGTCATAAGACTTAGTAGCTGGGACAAGAAACAATTAGGAATAAATTTCAGGGAAATACCATAATGGCATAACTTTTGTTTTCTTTTGTTAGCAAGCCACATGGCTTTCCTCTCAAATCCAAGGAATACATAGTATGGTCCTTTAAATACATAAATTTTAAGATTTTAATTTCATCAGCATCATAGAAATATATGTTTCCCTAAGTTTACTCACTATAATTTGTGATTGCTATTTTTCTTATCTGTGAAGGAAGTACAACAGCTCCCACTGGGGAAATACCATGTTAAGTCAATCCTAAAATAAGAAATCTAAGGGAAAGGTCACATCCTAAAAACTTGTGCAAATCTAAATTCCCATGGAGCTTTAAAATTATTTTGTAGGAGTAGAGTATTAACAACGTGTTGTTGAACTCCTTCCAGATAGTGTCATAAAATTGAGAGCACTTTTGTGTACAGAAGTAGCCACTGAAGTATAAATACAATTGACAAGACCTAATTTTATTTAGTGATCTATTTTGAAAATCCACGGAAATATTGCATGACTAATAAACTACAAAATATTTTTGTTACTTTCACTGGAAATATCAGGAGTATTATAATAATTACATACAAATAATGAAAATAATTTTCTTCTTATTATAGAGATGTTTAATACTCAGTGTTTTACCAACACTGACTTCCAGTTATATTTTGGAAGGACCCTATGTAATCCGAGAGAAAGGTGCTGCTTTGGGAGTCAGGACACCCGGATTGTATCTCTCCTCTTTTGTTAACTGGCAGTCTCCTAACTCTGGACCTCAATTTCCTTATCTGTTAAGATATATATTGTGAGGATCAAGTAAGATATATAAAGGGCTTAGAAAACTTTTACAGCATTATATATCTTTAAAGGGTTACTATAATCATTGCCTTTAATTTTTATCCAAATGAAAATGTCAAAATAGACAGAGAACAAGAAATTCATTCTCTCCCACTCAAGCTAAAAGTCCCAGTACACCCTGCCAGTGGTCCACTCGTTGGCTAATCCAAGTCGTTCTTTAAGAGGGTGGGATTTGAGTGGAAGCCGTTCCATCATGTTGAGTACACAAGTATTACATTTTGCCATCAGGATCGATTGTTTCTTAGCACATACTAATCTTTTTTTGAAGATACGTTGTTAGAAGTGTCTTGAATATTTATTTATTATCTATTTATTGCTTTAGAGGAATGTATATCTTTATTGCTTAGATTCTACTTTCTTACTACCAATTAAAGCAGAGCTGAATTGGTTTTTGCTTTTTTGACCTACTGATATTTATTTTCTTAATAGTGATTATGTGTTTTCAGTAACTTAAGGCTCTGTAGAAACACACCTGGGTAGCTTCTTATTGAGATCCAATCTCTAACAAGCCATTTGTTGAAATTAATTAGATATTTCTGCATTTAATTACTTCAGTTTCAGACCCCACAATAACATAGTGCCACACAGTAAAAAATATGAAATAATTAGCTGAAATGCTAATCTATGTGATATGGTATACTCAAAGAATCTCTGCAACTATTCAGTATCTTTGTAATATTTTTGTTCAGGAAAAGATTATGCTCTATCATTGTATATGTTAATTCATTTTTTTAAATTTTATTTTATGAACCAACATGGAAAGAATGAAATGAAATAGATTTATATCCTACCACATATTCACCAGAGAAAGTGCTAAGTGGAAGCAGTCACACTTTAAAATGCAATGCCTCTGTGTCTTACAAAGTAGACTAACTTCCTTTAAGTTCACATCCTTTGTAAAGAGTAACTGACTTGGGATGAATAATGGCTGGAATGTGGTGGGGTGACTTGACTTTCACCCTCTGTGATACTTGAAAGTTTTAAAAAATGTTGCCCACTTGTGTTCTCAATTTATGGAGTAACTATTTTTACCCATCAGACTTTGGAATAAAAGTAATAGTAATAGCAGGTAAGAGACTAAGAATAAATTCTTTGTATACTTCTGTTCCCTGGTGCCACAGTAGTGGGGGAAGATATCCTTTTATATATGAACCTACTGATTGGTGCTAGTATAAATTTGTTTTTCCAGCCTTTTTATTTCCATTGATTTTTTTTCAGTTCAAATTTTCTGTATTCCTCACTTAAATTACTACAAATTGTCTCTCTGACTCAATAGTCCACCATTTTCATTTTGTCCTCCAGGTTGACAGAATTATCTGTCTAAAACACTATGTTTACATTTTACTCTCTTTCAGGGAGCACTGGCAACATTGTTTGTGGTCAGCCTCAACCTGTCCCCTCAGTCTTAGCCTCCATTTGCTGCCACAAATATTATGGTTCAGCCAAACCAGACTGCTCAGCATTTGGTTCATGACTGGAATATGCCAATTATCATATATTGTTGTTGATTTTCTAGTTCTATGGAGTGAGCTTCTTGAGAACAGAGACTATCTTTGGGGTATCCCTAGTGCTTAACAGAGTTTCTGGCACATATTATACAAGCAATAAAATTATAATGCAACTGAAATTAAATTATTCAGATATACCTATATTTCTCCAAATTAAACATAGCACTGTTAGTAGTCTTGCCTTAATATTATTTTAAAATTTACCAACTAGAGCTGCAAAGCATGGTACAAAATTGAAATATTTTAAGAAAATAATTTCTGTGATATAATATGTTTACAATTTTGTAGATTAACCTTTGCATGCGCTTTTTTTTTCAAATGTTGTAAACAAATCAGTAAAAGCACACAGGTACCTTATCAAGTACTTTTTCCTTACATAATTTGCGGATGCAAATACTCAGTCTGTAGACTGATCATGGCTTTTCAACTCTATAGGATTTGAAGCAGGGCTTGCGAGTTAGGTAAAGGGCTAGAATAGTTATTTGTATTGAGATTTTTTATGGCTCCTATTTGTATATGTTTTTCATTAAATGTGTATTGACTGAGCTACTTTTATATATCCAGCAGTGTTCTAGGCAAAATAGATGTATGAGATATTCTTGATTACAATGTTGTCTCAAGGATAAAGACAATACACACACCACATGAAAGAATTAAATAATAGATCAGGGCAATGTGTGACTGAGGAAAAATAGGTAGTAAAAGTTCATAGAATGACATAACATGCAGAGCTGGAATAGTCAGTAGTTGTTTCATGGATGGTTGTACCTGAGCTGAACCCTGAAAGTAAGGATGAGTACATGAGAAGGAAGAAGATGGAAATTTTAAACCTGAGGAGTATCATGGGGAAAGATAATGATGAGCATGTTTTATTCTAGAATTAGTGGCACATTCACCTAGGGAGAGGAAAATGGCTGACTTTGGATATAAAGACTATAGTGAAGAACTTGGACTTTTTCTAGGAGGCATTGGAGAACTTGAAGATTTGGGGGTAGGGAAATGGTATGATAAAAGCAGCTCTTTTCGGAACGTACAAGTGAAAGAGATACTTTGATATAATATTTGGTGGCTGAATAAAAAAAATAAAGAGCATGAAAGAAAAGAATCAAAAATTAACTTTTGGTTGATGTATAAAGTGATAGTGGTATTAAAAGAAGTATGGAAGAAGGACTCTGTTTTGGGAGAAGGAAGATGAGTTTGATTTTAGACTTGTTGAATTTGAAATAAAGGTAGAATATATCTGTAGATATATCCAGAGAGATGTGAAGATAATGGGACTGAACTAATTTGTTTCAGCGGTTAGAACTAGATGTAATTGATTTGGGTGTCATTAACATAGAGTGAAGGGTGTATTGAAGCTGAGATCTTAAGAAACAATACAAAGGTGAAATTTAAAAGAGGAAGATAGATCTATTTTTAGTATTTTGAGGAACGTCCATATTCTATTTCATAGTGGCTGAACCAATTTACATTCCCACCAACAGTACACAAGGATTCCCTTTTCCCCATATCCTTGCCAACACTTCTTTTTTTGTTATTTTTGGGTTTTGTTTTGTTTTGTTTTTATTGTTGTTCAAGTACAATTGCCTCCATTTTCAGCCCACCATGCCCCTCCACGCCCCACCCATCCCTGCCTTCCACCCCCTTTGGCTTTGTCCATTTGTCCTTCATACGTGTTCCTTGATGCCCACCCCCCACCCTCGTCATTATCCCCTATTATCCCTCTTCCCCCTCCTCTCTGGTTACTGTCAGCTTCTTGATGACAGTCATTCTAATAGGCACTAGATGATATCTCGTTGCAATTTTTATTTACATTTCTCTGATGATTAGTGATGTTCAGCTATTTTTCATGTACCTGTTGGCCATTTGGATTTTTCCTTGGGGAAAAAGTCTATTTACTTCCTCTGTTCATTTTTTAAGTGGATTGTTTTGGGGGTTTTGTTGTTATTGAATTGTATGAGTTCTTTTTTTTTTTTTGGATATTAAATCCTTATCCGATAAATAGTTTGCAAAAATTTTCTCCCATTACATTTTGTTGTTTCTTTTAGTGGTTGAAATAATTAAGTTCTAGTCTTTTAGCAAGTTTGATGATTATAATATAATATTGTTCTCTGTATTTACTGTACTGTGCATTAGATCTATAGGACTTATTTACTACTCAGTGCAAGTTTGTATTACCCTTAAACAACATTCGCCTTATCCCCCCATCTCTGGTAACCATATTGTATCTTGGTTTTCACACGTTTGGCTTTTTCAGATTCCACATATAAATGAGATAATAAAATACTTCGGCTTTCTCTATTTCACTTTCTCGATTTCACTTAGCATGATGTGCTCAAGTTTCATCCATGTTGTCACCCATGGAAGGGTTCCTTCTTTCTCATGGCTAAATAATAATCCATTGTGTATGTGTGTGTATATATATATATATATATACCACATCTTCCTCATTCATCCACTGATGGACAACTAGGTTGTTTCCACATCTTGTCTATTGGAATAGTGATTCAGTAAACATGGGAGTACAGATATCTCTTCAATATCCTGTTTTCATTTCCTTTGGTTATATACCCAGAAGTGGAATTTCTGGATCTTATAGTGGAAATGGTAATTATGTAACATGATAGAGGGGATAATTATTTATACAGTGGCAATCATATTACATTATATGAGCTTATCAAATTAACATCTTGTATACCTTAAATTTATACCATGTTATATGTCAAATATATTTCAATTAAAGAAAAAGGAAGATGAGAGGGTGGAAAGAGTAGTATCACTGATGCCAGATGAAAAGAGTTTTAAGAAGAGGAAAAGGAAAACAACACCTTTTTCCTCTTGTATAGCTGTCATTGTGTTAGTAACTTTATGTATATAATCTCTTTAGTCCTCACAATAATCCTGTAAAGTGGGAATTATGATTATCCCTATTTTACAGCTGAATAAAGTTTAGCATGGTTAAAAAACTTGCCTAAGATCATAGTGCTAGTGTGAGGTAGAATCTGGATTTAAACTGAGATCCTTCTGACTCCCTAGATTACTTTTTTTTATTAAAATATTGTAAAATGACTTTGAAAAGTCAAGAAGAATGAAAAAAGGAGTAAGACTACTAACAGCTGCAAGGAGGAGATCACTGTTTAAGATTATAGCTTAAAGTGTAGTGGTAGGGATGGTTATTTTGGGGAGTTTAGAAGGTACTAGATAGTTTTCCATCTTTTGTTAATGAAGGAGGGAGCCTTTAAAACACTGATAACTTTGCCAGTGAATGGGACAGTTTTACTGGAGCGTTGAGTCAAATAAAATAGGGAAGAGTGCAAGTCAGTGGCAAAGGAGGAAATATTATAGGGGTGAGGTCTCAGTTTAGAAATTAAAAAAAGAGACAGACCCTCTACAGAAAGACTGCTTCCACTAAGCTTGGAAGAAAGGGTAATGAAGTTAATGAGATGGCTGTCCCAAGCAGAGATTGAGGGAAGATAAATGAGAAAGATGTCAGTCAAGCATAGGTTTATAAAAGCACTAGTTAAAATGATACCTCCAACGTTATATCTTACTTGGGAGAAAGCTCATAAAAATAAAGACATGGCAGGTAAGTGACCTTAAATCACTTTCCCTCTTCCAGTCTCAGTTTTCACATACATTAGATGAATTAGGTTAGGTTAGACAAATTGATCTTTAAGGACCCTTCCAATACTTAATTTTCTAAGCATTCACAGGTTATGACAATCATACAGCTTTATATATCAAAAGAGCTTATAAGAATAACTAAAATTGGAGATATAAAGGAAGCTTTTAGAATTTAAGTCTACAAGACAAAGTTTCTTGATGTATCCCTTTCCTCCCTTGTTAAAAACTAGTAAAATGTCTGAAGATATTACTAACTGCAAACTTTCTTGAAAGCAAGGACTATATCTTATTCTCTGATGTGTCCTTGGCATCCAGCATAATGCCTAATACATCACAACTACTCAATAAATATTAAACGAATGAAAGTTGAACTGCAAAATAAAATGTCACTAAAAAGAGGCTTCAAACAGCGCTCTTCCCATTCTTCTCTGATCTCTCCCCTCAGTCTTTTCCATGACAATTCAGGGACATGTCAATTGTGTTGTTAGTCACTTTTCATGTAGGCCTTGCTTTTTAAAAAATCATTGTAATTGTTTTTTAATTGGTTACAATGTTGATTTTTTTTTTATAAAAGGGGAACTAAACTTGGGAAATTAATGGACATTTAATGGTAATCTTAGGATTTTTCAAAAATATCTTTTGTAGTAACTTAAAAACTAATTATAGTATTCTAATTTCCCATCTATTGTTAATTCTAATATTACCAAGAATATTTCCTTTACAAAAAAAAAGAAATTGTGTTTTATATTTTGGAGGAAAAATGATTTAGAAAAAAAATGCTAGAAAACTATTTATGAACAACTTTAGTGATACTGGTGTAAGAAAAAAAGCCACAAGAAGTCATTCCAAATTTAGTAACACTTCCCATCTTAAACACATGATTTCAGTTGTCTCTGGGCTAGCTAAAGGTTACAAAATGTCACCATAATACCATTTACTTCCTTATGGGTTCTTGCTACCTCCCCCACACCCCCAAATGTGGTAGATGGAGTTGTAAAAATCCTGCAGAATGACAATATAGTTTATTACACTTTTAGTTAGAAGTACTCTGCCAAAATGAGCTGAGAACTAGAGGAAATAGATTTAAATTTACAGCAGTCCAGTGATACAGAATATAATTTTTCCAGACCACTCAGACAGCAACCCAATTTGTAACTTCAATGCTTCATACAGTGGAAAAGTTACAGCTGTAACGAAATCAACAGAGACATCTCTGGCTAGTGTTCTTAAGTGGGAAAATTAACTGAAGGAATATTTTTCCAAATACATGTTTTTGTATACTCTATACTACTTTCCAGAATATTATCAATTTTACTCTTGCTATTTGGGGGGTCACTATCTTGCTGATGAGAAGTTAGAGCCCAAGTTGACATTTTACTGTTAGCTGACTTTATCCTCAGTGATCCGGCCGTCAGGATGACGTCTGTGTTTCTTTTTTGTTACCAGGCTTCGGCCTTGCAGGTGGTTGTTGGTCTTCGCTTTCCCTGAGGGAGAGAGAGTATGTGTTTACATGGGATACATGTGGCTGTTGGATTGTTGGGTAGAAAGTAAAATAATAGGCGGGACAATCAAGATCCAAAAGCTGAATGTTCAGTGGAAGCTGCACAGTTTTCCTGGGTTTTGAGTCAAGTTAGATGCAAGTTAGTTATGGAATCAGCCATTCTGTGAAAATGTGAACTGGAAGGAAGGTGATTGATTTTTTTAAATTTCCCCCTTAAAAGTTTGTTCAATTTTAAGTATTTGTCAATATTTTCAGAATATACATTCTCACAGAATTATTTTAAAAGTGACTAATTTACTATGATATACAAACAGAGTGGGGCAAAAGTTTGTTAACAGTTGTTCATATGGAAAATAATACAGTAATAAATAATAATATAAAAATAAACTCTGTTTCACGCACTCACAGCTGTAAACTTACTTTTGTCCCACCTGTACTAGTTATGTTGAGGAGATTATTTATAATTTAAAATATGAGGGGTAGGGTGAGAAGAATTGAATGGTAAAAGAGAAGGAAGCAGGATGTTTTAAACCAATTTGCTTCTTCCTCTTTGGGTTGCTGTTGATTTTATTTCAGCTGTTCTGTTTGCCTGACTGTAGGCTGTGTCACAACTCTGTTACGATCCTTCTGCACTTAGAAAGTTAGAACCACCTATAAATCAGTAGTCTGAGTGGAATCTTGGCAAATGAGGTCTCAGTCAGGAAACAAGCATTTTGTTTATATTCAGATAATTTGAGAGCCTGGCCTCTGGGCATTTGGTAAGAAGTCCAGTAAAGAAAAGCCTGGAGAACAGAATATTTATTATGAATAGATGTCACATTTCTCCAGTCAGGGGTTTAATTCCAAGCAGCTTGAGAAAAACTAAAGACATTGTCTCTTTCGACTTAACCTGGCAGTGTTTTTTAAAGAGAGTCAGGAGCCCAAATCAAAAGCAAATGAAGACCACAGCAGAGAATGTAAGGTGACACCTGGCATAAATGCTTTTTTGGCCCTGTTGAAAAAGGGCTGGGGTGGGGTGGAAGGATGGGGAGAAAATGCAGACAACTGTAATTGAATAACAATAAAAATTTTAAAAAAAGAAAAAGAAAAAGGGCTGAGACCCAAAGTCTGAAGAGGTAGGAGGGAATCATTGTTCCACAGTACACGTGCGTTACCTTTGGCAAAGTCCTTTTTGGTTTTTACTTTTTTTTTAATTTTAATTTTTTATTGTTATTCAATTACAGTTGTGTGCCTTTTCTCCCCATCCCTCCACCCCACCCCAGCTGAACCCCCCTCCCTCCCCCACCTCCATCCTCCCCCTTGATTTTGTCCATGTGTCCTGTATAGTAGTTCCTGTAATCCCCTCTCCTCACTGTCCCCTCCCCACCCCCCCCTGCCCATTGTTAGATTGTTCTTAACTTCATTGTCTCTGGTTATATTTTGTTTCCTTTTTTCTTCTATTTATTATGTTCCAGTTAAAGAAGGAGCTTATACCCTTTGCAACAGCATGGATGGAACTGGAGAGCATTATGTTAAGTGAAATAAGCCAGACGGTGAGGGACAAATACCATATGATCTCACCTTTAACTGGCAAAGTCCTTTGAAACATATATTCACATCTCAAAAGAGGTGTTAAAATTCCAAGGTTTTTCAGCCACAAATGCCATTTGTTTCTGTTAGAATCACTCATTAAATTGAGAAACAATGCAAACAAGTTAAACAAATAAAAACAAATCTTTAGTATCTAAATGACATTGGCAAAGTTCCGTCTCCCTTGCAAAGCCTGTGTGCTGTAAGGTAAAAATGGGAAGAAATCGTATTAAGTTCTGCTCTTAGAATCTACTATGTAGAACAACCGTGCTCTAACTTTTCTGTTCTTGAGTCTGATGGTCATTTAATCACTTATTATCCTCTCCACTAGAAGCGGATAAAAATAATAAGAAATCAGAGTATTTGGATTTGTAACTTAACTGTTTTCATTGATCCTTTAGGCCTTTAACATTCATCACTAAGGATGATTAATAATTAACTTGAGCCATGGAATTAGAGTTGTGCTGCTTGATAGGTATGAACCAGTTACGGGGACCTCCATAATTCCCAAATAAGCAGAGTACGTGATTAGTCATTGACTTATTACTCTTAATTCTTCAGACTTCTTATTGTAGAACAGATTTGCCTAGTAAAACAATGTGTTATATATTTTATACCTTTATTAGATTATTAACAGCTTAGCAATTGAGATGCCCAACCAGTAAAAAAAAAAACAAGCTGTATCTTCTCTATTTTTTTTATTGTGGGAAAATATATGTAACATGAAATTTGCCATTTTAACTACTTTTAAGCATTCAGTGACATTAATTACATTCAAAATGCTGTGCAACCATCAGCCCTGTCTGTATCCAAAACCCTTTCATCACCCCAAACAAGAACTCTGTGCCCATTAAACAACTCCCTATCACCTACCCTGTGGTTATCTCTGTTCTACTTTCTGTGTCTATGAATTTGACTATTCTGGTTATTTCATGTAAGTGGGATGATACATAGTATAGCCATCCTAGTAGGTGTGAAGTGGTGTCTCATTGTGGCTTTGATTTGATTTTTCTAATAACTCATGATGTTGAGCATCTTTCCATGGGCTTATTGAACACCTCTGTGTCCTTGGACAAATGTCTATTCAAGTCCTTTGCCCATTTTTTAACTGGGCTCTTTGCTCTTTGCCTTTTTATTATTCCTCTCTCACTTTTTAATTCCTGTTCTCACATACTTCTCCTGTATAATCAAAATAATTACTTCATTTGAGCCCAAGCAATGCTTTCTATCAGCCTCTCATTACCACATACATTGACTTAAGGTCAAATGCTTTTCATCTTGTTGCTAAAATTGGTACCAGAGAATATCTCTCTTCATATGAAATAATTTTTCTGGATGTTGTGATGCTATGGAATTCCTTGTATTCTCTCCCAAATCTCAGTTTAATGAGCCCATGTGTATAATATGATTCATTAGAAGTATTCTGGAAAATAAATATCCATCTTCTTAGGATGATGGAATTTTAGGCCTGGAAGAGACCATCTGTTTCTCAAACTGGGATCCACAAATATACTCTTAGGATTTGAGAGTTCTAGAATTTAAAAATAATGTGTTTTATATCAATAATAATCTAAAAGTTCATGACAGAGCCCAAATTTCACAATGCAAGGACATTTTAGTGGTTTCTTATATTGGTTTTCTCAACCTGGGGTTACAGGATCCCTGAGCAGTCTGAGGGACATAACCTTGGCAGGTGTATAAGATTTTTTTTTTCTTTAAAAGGGATCTATACATTAGTGAAGTTTAAGAAACCCTGGTCAAATTCAACCCCTCTTCTTTTACAAAGAAAGCCTAGAGAATTTAAATATCTTGCCAAGTAACACAGCAAATCAAATCAATAAAATCAACCAAGACTAAAACTCAAGTCTTCTAAGGCTTTACTCAGTGTTCTTTGTGCTAGTGTGGGCATACTTGCAGGGACCATGGCTTCATTGAGTTTATAATGTAGGGGGAAAGCAGTGATGAACAAGTAATAAATAAGATGAGTACTGTGAGGGGGCAGAAGGCTAATTTAAGTTGTACATAGTGTTAACAGGGTAATTTAACCTAGTCTGAGGGTTTGGGGAAGTGATTTTTATGCTGACAAATCTAAGAGAGAATAGGAGCTAGTTTAAGGGAGCTGTGAAAAGAATGACGTTACAGACAGAGGAAGTAAAGTGTGGAAGCTCTGAGGTGGGAAAAAGCATAGTTACTAATTTAGATGGAGAAAAGGAGTGGGAAGAGGTTCAAACATTGACAGGCTCCAGATTATTCCATTTGGATAGAAGACAATCAGGATTCAGTGTATTCCTGCTCTGTGGTGATGATGGGATACTAGCTTAAGTATGTCGTATTTAAAGCTAATATTTTTTCTGTTTTCACTGGAAAGTCAGGATACCTAAGTTCTATACCTCACTGCAAGTCAGGGGACCTAAATTGACACTTCAGTAGCTATATAACTAATCTTGGTTAAGTCACTTACTAGACTACTGTAAAGCACAATAACTTGTTTGTACCTACCATCCCCCAGACATAGTTATGCCCATTCCCCTTGCTCAAATGCTCCATACTTCTTCTCCATGTGTTCTTTTATTCAATCAATTATCAGTTCATCAGTCAGCCAGACAATGGTCTTTATTCATACAGTAATAGTTATTGAGGTTCTGTGACATAGATATGACAGTGATGTGGATACACGGTCAGTCTTTTCTGAGGCCATGCCCTTATAGTCTCTGTATCTTGCTCATTATATAAACCCTGGCTGAAACCCTGTTTCTTGCATGGAGCTGTTCCCATATCATCCCATTTTGACATGCTTTTCAGAGTTCTTTGAAACTTAGTCATTTTTCATGTATTTGGCAATTAACCAGGTACTACCTTGTGACATGTCTTTTATAGGTTGGCTGGAATTCTTATTCAAATCACGAGTCATTACTTTTCACCTCTTTGCATCTTGTTTTCCAACAAGATATAAATCCCTTAAGGGGAGGCTTACACTTCTCTGTGTTTCCCACAGTGTCTTGTGACAGCAGGGTTTTTTGACTGGGTTCTCTCAGCATGTTTGTTGATTTGTGTTACATCTTCAGGTTCAGATTTTACTTCCTGTTCAAATGATCTTGGCCATGTCACATAGTTTCCCTGAGCCTCAGTTTTCAATAAAATGGAAATAGTTCCTCCCTCTCAAGATTAAATAAATAATACATGTTAAGATAACTTTGTAAACTTTATTTTTTAATTTTATTAAATTTATTGGGATGACATTGGTTAATAAAATTGCATTGTGTATTCACCACCCAAAGTCAAATCACTTTAAAATACTACAATGTTACTGTTTATTTTACATTTTGTGATAAAAGTTGCCCTATCCTGAATTCTTCCAACAGATCCTTCTGTCCTATCTGTTCATTTAATCTACTTTCATCTCTGTCACCCTACCATATAGCTCTTTACAGTTTAAGACCCTTATTTGCTCTAAGTTTATTTCTAATTTTTTTCACCTTCCTTTGTGTGTTCCCAAATCTTAGTCTTATTTATGAATAAGGACATAAATGGTAGGAACGGTCGTCACACTAGCCTAATCCAGATCCACCAGATTAATGGGCTGATCATACTACAAATTGGGAGTAATAGAAATTACTGTTTGTTTCTTTTCAAGGTAGCTTCATCCATTCACTTGTAGTTTCAGATTGATATAAAGGGTTTGTTGTTAGGAATTTGATATTGAGATGTCTTTTAGTCTCTATTAGAGCTCTGTATACTCTCCAAAGAATATATTAGGACTGGTATCATCAATGTTTATGGGACCTTAGCAATCCTAGCAATAACCCCCAAATACAATAATTTCAATAGCTGTCATATGATTAAGATTTTTCCAAGTGTTAAGAGTTTACTGAATTGAATTATTCTGGTGTTTGCTACTTTGGGTGTTTTGGTTATTTGCAACCATCAAGTCAATCTTTATTTTACCACCTTCATTAAAATAAGCTTTTTAGATCATTGTAAACATTATTTTAATAGGCTCATTGCTTTCTCTAGCTTTTCTAGAGTGGTTTCTATGTGGCTAATGTGTCTCACCTCTTGGAAGCCTTGAAATAAATATATTGACTATTGTTATTGTTTTTTATATTGAAAGATATTAAAATGAGAGTTGTAATCCATTACTTACTTCACACCTGGTTGCTTGGAAAGTGACCAGATGCAATAATTCTTTAAGATTTTATTTACTTTTTTAGAGAGGGGGAGGGAGGAAGAAAGAAGAGAGATATCAACGTGCCTGAGAAACATTGATGTGTGTGAGAAACAGCAATCAGTTGCCTCTTGCACACCCCTAACTGGGGATCTGGCCCACAACCCAGGCATGTGCCCTGACAGGGAATCGAACCGGCAACCTTTCTGTTTTCAGGCTGGCGCTCAACCCGCTGAGCCATACCAGCCAGGGCAGATGCAATAATTCTTAATGCAACACAGCCTGGGGCAAAACCTTTGCAATTCTCACCCTCCTTTGCAAAACAACTGCCCCGTGTGAACCTTTAACATTAAAAAAAGAAGAAAAACAAAGAAAATTTGATTTACCACATACATTTAATTATAGATTTCCAATACAAGTATTAATATGATTCCTACATTCATGAGCTAACAACCATTAGAAGTTGAAGACAATATGAAAAAAAACTATGGCAGCATTGACCTAGCTTCTAGTTGTCAGGAACCAAGACATAAAGACACATCACTTCTCTCTTAAATCTCCTCACTTTGCTTAATTTTAAATCTCTTCAATTTGCTTAATTATATGTCCTGGTTGCCTGTTAAAGCCTCAGTTTTTGCCAGTTGTCTGAGTGTAATTTTTAATATTTCCGCTTTGACTTGTAAAGGTGTCCCAGTTTGGGTAGGAAAGTGTGTGGTCATCTCATTTGATCCCTCAGAGACACTAGTCAGGAGGGGTAAGGAGTGGGAATGATGAGAACATATTAAAGAGGGAAAATGATATTTAGGCTGAGACATGGTGAAACCGAAAGGCTACTACTGATCAGAATTCTCAGTAAATTAAGATAAAAGCTGAGCTGGAAATTGATTTGTGAATACATTCTGAATATCACAAGATCCACCAGAATAATGCTGGTTGCTCTTAGGGAGTGGGAATAGACAGGTCAAGAGTTTGTGGTCTCTTTCATGCAATACTAACGTTAAGCTTCCTGTCTGAGGTTTTCCATGTTGTGAGTCTTTCACATCTTGGTTCTCTCTGAGGACAAATGATGCTGATATCTAGTAGAAACACTTCAGAGAAAAAAAAAAGATGGAAGATAATAGTTTTTGATAACTTTCCTCTTCTTTGAAAAGCTTAGCTAAACATCTCTCCAATTGACCTTAATAATCAACTCAGAAATTTTAATCTTATCTTTAGAGTTTAAGATCTTTATTTGCTCTAAGTTTATTTCTAATTTTTCTCGCCTTCATTTTGTATGTTCCCAAATCTTAGTCTTTATTTATGAGTAAGGACATAAATGGTAGAAACTGCCATCACACTAGCCTAATCCAGATCCATCAGATTAATGGGCCGATCATACTACAAATTGGGAGTAATAGAAATTACTGTTTATTTTTTTCAAGGTAGCTTCATCCACTCACTTGTAGTTTCAGATTGATATAAAGGGTTTGTTGTTAGGAATTTGATGTTGAGATTCTCTTTTAAAGAATCCTCCAGATTAGATAGCTGCTATTTTCAATACTCAATTTTTGCACAGTGTCTTTATTTAATTTAAAGTAACTTTAGAATCTAAAAGTAATAGCTACTACTGAAAAAAGATTCAGAAAAAAATGAAAAGCAGAAAATAATCGCTCATAATCTCATCATCCAAAAATAACTAATGTGCCCCGGTGGTGTTGCTCAGTGGATTAGTGCCCGCCTGCGAACCAAAGGGTTGCTGGTTCGAATCCAGTCGGGGCACATGCCTGGGTTGTAGGCCAGGTCCCCTAGTAGGGGTGTGCAAGAGGCAACCCACACATTGATATTTCTCTCCCTCTCTCCTTCCCTTCCCCTCTCTAAAAATAAATAAATAATAAACAAATTTAAAAACCAAAACAAAAATAACTAATGTTACCACTATAGCATAGTTCCTTTCAAGGTTTTTACACACATGTATTTTTGAATGTTTATTTAGTGAAATTCTTACATTATAATTTTAAGGAGAATGCTTTTAGTGTTCTGGTAGCAATTAGAAAATAATATTTTATATTTGCATGGAGCTTTAAAATGTGTATAGTTCTTTTATATAGTAACATATTTACTATATAAATAATATCTCTGTAATGAAGGACAGATATTACTTCTCATTTTACATATGGGAAAACAAAAGCCCAAAAATGCAGTGACTTACCCAAAGACATTAGGAAGTAGTAGAGCCTTGATGAGAACTCTGTACTCCTTCACAGTCTAAGACTCTCTCTGTACAATTCAAAGAAGTAATAATGTTAGAACTTTCAAGTACCAAAAAATGGTGTCAGGTCTAAAGAACTAATTGTGAGAAACCAATTCTTCAACTGGAAACAGAATGGAAGAGGAATATTGTATTTGAATGAAGGTCTTTAAGTTTATGTAGGGCATATGCAAAGGATGATAACCACCTTTCTTAAAACCTCTTCTGGAAATAAAACAAGGAGGCTGAGCTTCTTGTGGACATTTAAGTTTGGGGTAGGGTACCTTCCTGAAGGCCTTTGAAAAGACAATATACCATCTGTTTAGAATTGACCATTGATCAAGTATTAAATACCTAAGGCTATACTAAGAATAAATAAATGAAGCAAAAGGCATGTCCCTCCTGTTTTCAAAAGACTTAACAGTATATCTGGAGAAATATGTAAGAAACAACTTAGGTGTAAATGTACAATGAGATATTGGGGTAAAAACTATTGAATTGGCATTCAAAGACCATTTACTTTGCACTAATCAAGAAAAATATATGAAGTGTTACAGCATAAATAAGATCAGAAGCCAGAAACAAGTCTTGGTGGATGACAGAAAATAGGATTATACACATTCATTTACACAGTAAGGTATCCACTCAACATTTATTAAGCTCCTACTATATACCACAGATACACAAGAGTGAGTAGATATATCCTTTTGAATAGAACTTAAGTTACCTGTTAGGAAATAGTGAACAATAAGGTAGGTGAGTGGGTGGGCATGTGGGCAGATTATAGCAATAATATTGTTAGCCAATGCAGAGGTTAGACGTGATTCTGATTAGGGACAACAGTTTGTAATAGATGAGTCCTTAACATTTAAAATTCATTGAAAAGAAGAGCTAAAAGAAAATGTTAGAAGTCATCTACTCTTCTTTCCTTATCTCCACTTTAAAAATGGGGTATTAAGACCATTATGACTTGCTTCAGTTCATAAGTGGATTAGTGGCAGAACTAAAGATTGAACCCTGGTCTGCCACTTCTTTCCACTTCTACAATTCTGCCTCTTGACTCTTGAATTTAGCTAAAAACATCTTTTTATTCTTTCCCACACCAACTAAGTGAATACCAGAACTTAGATCTTAAGTTAAAGGCTTGGATTGTAATCATTATTCAGTCTTTGGTAGAAATGTCTTACTTATAAATGACCAAAGGTTCAGTGAGATTAACAATCTACAACTTGGAATAAATGTATTGTAGCCATGGCAGTGAAGGGCCTGTGTTTTAGACCCAGCTCTTTCACTAGCTGGTTATATAATTTTGCACAAGTCATGTCACCTCTTTTTTCTTTACTTGTAAAATGAACACCTGTAAGTGTAGTTCTGTTGCTTTATATAGCTAGATCTTAGTATTACTTGAATAAAGCACAGACAACTTTTAAGGGAAAAATTTCTTATGATTCTCAGTGTTCACATAATTTTTATTATAATGTAACAAATATGTGCAAAACTAGCTATAAGCTTTTTATGCTTATAGCTCTTATTTACAACCAAAACAAGTTGCAAAACCCTTAACATTCAAATAAACAATTCAAAATAGAAATGACCACTATAACACAAGTTACACACCCTGTAACTTTTTGAGGTTTTACACCCTGTGCTACTCAATGCCATAGATATGATTAAATTCTCCCTTGACTTTCCTCTTGTCAAACTCCTCTGTGAAATAGTCCTCCCTATAGCATTACTTAATCTCATTTGGCTTTTTCCTAATTCAAATGAATCATTTACATATTAAAAGTGTACCTTTGTCCTTCTATCATTAATCCTGAACAACTATAGTAGTGATACTGGGCACCAATGAAATCATAAATACAAACTATGGCATTGAACATTCCTGTTAGTGTTCAGTTACAAAATCATCTGGATATCCAGATAGTCTAAGATACAAAATTTTGCGATTTTTATATCATCAAAATGAAAGAAATTGAAAATATAGAATTTAAAACTTTTTACCAAAAATTGTAAATAATTTAAATGTCCATCTATTGAATAGATGGACAAAATATGATATAGTCATACATAGCTTAGCCTAGATTATACAGCAATGAAAAGGAATTTACTGATTCATGCCAAGTAAAGAAAGTCCAGATACAAGAGACCATATATTGTATGATTTCATTTGTACGAAATGTCCAGTAAAAGCAAATTAGTGGTTTCTTGGGATTGGGGGTGGGGGGTGGGGAACTGGAATTGTTATAAATCAGTGGGAGAGATATTCTTGAGTGATGAAAATGTTCTAAAACTGATTTATACTGATAGTTGCAAAACTCAGTAAATTTACTAAAATTCATTGAATTGTGTACTTGAAATGAACTTTACAATATGTAAAATATACTTCAATAAAGTTGTAAAAAGCTTTTTACTAAGCTTTTTTCTGGAACTTCCTGAGAATATATATTTATAGATACCCCTTCTGCATAATAAGGAGACCCAGTTGAAAAAATACTATTTTCGTGGAACTAGAGACAGACTAACTTTGACTTTGTCATTAACTCTATATTATCTTGGGCAAGGGCTTGGGCCAGTCACTTAACTTCTTTCTGCCTTGATTTCCCATCTGCAAATGAAGAAGGGGTTAGGTTAAATGTTCTTTAAGACTTCATATGGCAATTTCATCTTCACATTTCTGTGAATACCGTACCCTTTCACAGTGCCCACTCCAAATGCTCTTATCAAAGCCTCTTTAATCAGTTTGGGATATTGCTTGTCTCATAACCTCTTGGCCACTAAAACTTTCTGACCTTAATGCATAGGTCTTTTAGGTACAGGGTTCCCAAAATGTTTATCTGAAAGTTCCATACTAAACTGAATGCCATATCATTCATTAATCTCCCAGAGGCTATGTTCTCATCCTCTGTAACTCTCTTATGGAAGCTCTCCCATAGATAACAATACATTTCCCCTTCAGGCAGTACATGAAAGAAACAATGGAATCCTATAAAATTACACAGAATGAGAATCTGGCCCATTGTTTTCTCCTGCTGCCTAAGGAAGAAGTTGTGCTCTTTGGATCCCCATAAAGATTTTGGCTTGTCCACCTCCTCAGATTCCCAAGTAACAATTAGGCAATCTGGCCTTCTTCCTACTTCTCATTTCAATGTGTAGGATACTTGTCAACTTGCCCAGAATGACTTTAGGCATTTTGAGCTGTTATCAGACTGTGTGCAATAGATAAATAAAAACATAAGTAGAAGGGAGACTTACTTAAGAATCCATTTTACTTTTATTTTTATTGGGGGGCACATATTTTAGAACTGAAAAAGTTATTTCTTCTCACCATGTTTTTAGTCTTCCTGTCTTCCCTTTGTGTTCAGTAAGATGTTTCTGAGTGTTTACAATAAAAACTTTATTAAAACGGAGCTCATATTTATAAATATAAAAACATAACATCTTACTTCCTAGAGCTTAGTATACCTAAAGAAAAGCACCCCTGGACTGTAAAGAAACTAGGTGGTTGGAATGTGGTTTAGTTAGTCTCTTAGACTCTCCTCCTAAAGCTATGCTGACACACACAACTTTGGAAGAACCAGTTAAGTTTGTATTCTACTTATCCCGTCTGCTTTAGGAATAACCACTTCTAAAAACTGAAAATTGGTGTTAGTAGAAATTGTTAGGTGAGCCTTAGTTACATTATTAGGAGTTGACAAGTGGTTTTGTATGTGCAATAAAAAGAAAAGGGATTAGATACCTGAAGAACCAGGGGATAGATGTCCTGGTTTGTACTGTCATAGGACCAAGGATAACAGAAGGAAGTGAAATTGAATAAAATTCTCTAATAATAATTGAAAAAAAGAGAGAAAGTTAGGTATGTGAGTATTTCAATAAATAAAAGAAACAGATATGACTAACGAAGAAAGTTTGGTATTGAAGATATCTACCTTTTTGATAACAGAGAAAAACTTATACATTTAATCTTCATTCTCAGTAGGAACTATATTTCAGGGTATTCACATAGCTTTAGTTCCCAAAGGAAGGCCCTACTTTGTAGAAAAATGCCAGCTAATAAAGGTTGAAAGAGTAGTAGAATTAGAAGACTTTATTTCAGAAATTCAGGATATTAGTTCAAGAGAAGATTATTAAGTGTGTTCAAACCTCTAGGTGAAGCCCTGGCTGGGTAGTTCAGTTAGAATATCTTCCCAATACACCAAGGTTTGTGGGTTTGATCCCCAGTCAAGAAATAATAAATTTTTTTATAAAAACCGTTAGGTGAATGATTGACGAAATTAAACATCTCTATAATGCCAAAGTAACAACACATAGATTACTTTCTAGTTGCAAGAAGAAAAAAATAACCCTGCGGTGGAGCAATCTGACTATCATCATTCTGGATTAGTAATCAATCTTAGCATCACTAATGGTCAGTCACATTCTGTGTCTCTCATATTATGGAGTAGGAAATATAGAGCATCACCTATGTTGCATTCAAGTCAAAATCATTTAACAAACAAAATAAAGACAGGCTCATAGGTAGAGAACAGACTGGCAGCTGTCAGAGGGAAAGGTGGTTGCAGGCTGAGTGAAAACGGTGAAGGGATTAAGCAGAAAACAAACTCATGGGCACAGACAATGGTATGGTGATTACCAGAGTGAAAGGGAGCGGGAGGGAGGTAGAAGAGGGTAAGGAGGACAAATGGTGATGGAAGAAGACTTGACTTGGGATAGTGAATACACAATACAATTTGCAGATGATGTATTATGGAATTGTACACCTGAAACTTATATAATTTTATTAATCAATGCCACCCCAATAAATTCAATTAAAAAGTAAAAAATAAAAATAAAACAAGTAGTTCATGGAAAAATATGTTTAACTTCAATTAATAAATCCTTAGATATAATACGCAGTTTATAGGAAACAGGGATAGAAGAGCAAGCTAAATGATACCACAAGAAAACAACCAAGCAAATCCAGAGGGCAAGACATTCTACATGATAACTGGCCTAATCTCTTTAATTAGTCAGTGGCCTTAAAATTAAGGGAGGCTGGGGGTATGGAATGATGGCTGTGCTAGATTTAAAAAGACTTAAGGGATATATATACAGGGGTCTGGCACAAATAATGCCCCTTTTTTTTAAATTACAAAGTCATAAGCATGTAATTCTATGACATAATGATATCACACTCAAGCACACCATATGACATTTTAGGTGAAATATTCAAATTAAAACTATAAATTATTACACCCGTATTATTACCCTACCAACCACACTCAAGCAGGTCTTACATCTGCCGGGCCCTGTATAACCAAATGCATCTCATCATCCTGGATTAGAGTCAGGTTTGGAACAAACCAGCTGCAAAGAACATTTTGGGTTGACTAGGGAAATTTAAATATGGACTAGGTATTGTTTGAAATGCAAATTTACAAAAATGCAAAGATGGAAATTATTGACTTTTTAAAAAAAATCAGGTTACCCACCAGTAAGTACCATTATTTCCTTTTTATTAAACAATCCAAATACTGTATGAATATGCATGTATGTGTATATATTATGTATATACTTATGATCATACATATGCCCAGAAAAAGATCTAGTTAGATAAAAACTGAGTTCAATGTTAATAATCTCTGAGTATAGAAATATAATGATTTTATTTTTACCAGTCTATATCTTTTTAATTTTCAAAAATGAACATGGATTGGTTCTGTAATAACAAAAGGTTATTTAAAAAATTTTTTTTTAAAACCTTTTCATATAGAAAAGTAGCAGTGTGTTCTGTCCATTAAGGAAAATAAAAATGTTTTCTTTGAGGATAAGAGGTACAAACACTAGGAAAAACTTTAGTGTCTTTCAAAAATCATCTGGTAATGGTTTTTGCTGTAAAGCTTTGTCTATTTGTCTTTAGGAAATATGGTATAAAGAGTCAGTCAGACCCACATTTGAATTCCAGCTCTGTCACTTACAAGCATTTTTAGTTTGGGCATATCACTTTATCCTTCAAAACCTTGTTTTGACATCTAAAAGAGTAGTTGTGAGAATTTAAGATGATTTAAGTAAATCAGTGCCTGAAACAGAGTAGGGTCTCAAAATTATAATATGAATTCTTGTCAACAAAATTTATATCTCACATGACATTTAATCAAAGTAATAATAATAATGCCATCAACTAATACCTGTATTGCTGTTAAGTATGTTTCATGAACATAAATGCTTCATGAAGAAATAGTATACAAGTAGAGCATGAAATCTTCAAAGCAAGTCTGAATTTTAAAAGTTCATAGTTGTTAGCAGAAGTAGACCCATCTTACTCATAATAACAATTAGAGATTTGATACGAAATAAAGTATAACTTCATGGCCAAAAAGCATTACCAGGTTCCACATTGAAGCCCTACTCAATATATGCTTTTATTTATTTATTTTTGCTTTGCTTTGAATCACTTTTCAGTGTCATTGTGAATTTCAGATGAGATAAAACACTGTACTGCTCTAAAGTACTTTTCAAAAATTAGTGTATTATTACCTCAGTGTAAATTTTCACATAGCAATTTTATTATTTGCATAAGAGCAAGGAACCATGTCAATAGAAAAGAATTCCAGAATATCAGGATGACTCATGAAGAATCTATGAATGAGGCAAAAGGACAGTTGTTAGCAAAATGAGTTCCTAAATTGGTTGTTCAGATATTACCAAATTTTAAATACTAAGTTGTTATTGAGCACTCTCTCTGTAGAAAGCACTGTCTCTAAATTCTGTGATGAACTCTGGCATTCTCATGGGTGATTCATCCACATTAAGTGAATCATATAGTACAAATACTTTCATGCTGAGACTTCTAAGATGATTGTTGGCATTAAGAATAACTGATCAGAACAATGTATTTGAACATTTTGTTGCATCATTTTAATGAGATAAAGCACAGTTTGGAGCTTTGGACTGGAAGTCAATAAACCTGATTTCTAGCTCAATGTCTACTACTAATTATCTTGGTAATACCTTGAACAAACAATTTAATTTCTCTGGAACCTATTTCCTTATATGAAAAAAATAAGAATCTGAATGTGTTAATCTCCCTAATTAAGTTTTGTGAGTCTGTGATCTCAATCACAAAACCAGTAAATTGTTTATTTTACCTAAACTAAACCTGCATGTAATTTTGTGGCTCTAAGCTTGCTTTAGGATCTTTGCAAATTCCTAGTGTGGTTCACCAGTGATGGGACATGTTACCTAGGGAATCTCCATATAACTGATCTTGAAAACTTAATTGATATCTGAACAATGAAGAAGATACATGTTTTAGAGGTTTAGGATTTCCCACAACATAAATATGGGTCAGTTGATAATATAGCTCATGGTATTTTATTAAGCTAGAAACCAAATTACTGGTGAATTTCAGATGTTGCATGCAAAGACAAGTTAACATAGTTTAGGTGGGACGTCTTTGGTTCAAAAGTATGGTAATTGGAAAAGTGTTTGGTTGATCCCTAGAAAGTGGTTAGACAGGTTAGGCTCTTTTTCAGGTATTAGAAGCCAGTTACCTTTTAAAAGGGAGAGGGAGGATTGTTTTAAGTTGGTTTTTCTTTTTGAGACTTTTAATTTACAGTTGGTTTTTTCCCCCCCCAGATAAAAGTGCCTTTCATTCTGTCACCCAATTAGCAGCTGAGTATGAAAAGGAAATAGTAACCCAAGATTAGAAAATGAATAAGAATATAATATGCAGAAGTTCCATTATACTCTAAATGAACTAGTTATAGGCATACTATTAATTATCCCAACATCAGAACCCAAAAGAACCTCAAGGATTATTCATTTTGCAGAAAGCCTTCTTCTCATCCTGAAGATGAGAAATGTGAATCCAAAGAGTTGACACAACAAGTCTGTGGCTGAACCCAGATAGGAACCTAAAACCTAGACTTTCTGGCTCCATTGTCAGTGTGCTTTTCCATATATTACACTGCTTCAGCATCTAGAAGACCTTTTAAAAATCAATTATACATTCAGAAGACTTTTTTAAACATCAATTATATATCTACTTGAGCTATTGGTTACAAGTTAACATCATTTCATTGAGATTTCTCTAAATCAAAAGGGTATATTAGTTTAAAATATTAATCTTGTATAGGCAACATGTTACTTTTTGAAATTCTGAACCAAATGACAGTCTTTGAATAAAGAAGGTTGGATTTTGCCTTTTGAAAGAAAATGGCATGTATTCAAAGGAGGCCTTCCTTTATCTCTTCCTAAGCGAATGCCAGGCTTGCTGTGATGGTCATGATGGAATTTACATCTAGCATACAGGATTATTATTTCTTCTGAAAGGCATGTGTCCCATTGGAACATCATTTCTTCCATGTTGTGTCTCCTGTGACTATGAGGATAGCCTGAATGGATGCAGCCACAACTAAAAGATGAGGTTCTGAGCCAACTTTAATTGCTCTAGGAAAAAGCAACAGTTCTGGGTGAGGGGAGAAGTGAGCTTTAGACAGTCATTCTGGTTGTTAGCAATTACCTGGCTTTCTGTAGAATACCATCAGGAAATTTATGTCTTGTTGGAACAAGAAGAAAATTGATGCTGTTGTCAGTTCATTAGGTTTCTAAACTCCTCCTCGAATGATACATGTGAGACATGTGGCAAGCAACTGTTCTTTCATCATTCTCATCACCAACAAAAACAGTAAACATGTTTTATGCCAACTAGGGACACTGTTCTAGTCTCTGGGGATACAAAGAGGTATTAGATTTTGTTCTCTCAAGGAGCTCCTCACCTTTTAGGAGCTAGCTTAAGTGTTCTTAGCACCTATAACATGAAATGCAACTTTTAAAATGAGGTTATAGCAAAAGAAAAGAATACTATACACACTATCCTATACCAATACAAACATAGCTCATTTAACATAAACAAAAAAGAAAGCAATTTTAAAAGTCTAAATTTAATCTAGAGAATGAAATTCAAATTTAATCTATAGCCAGAGAAAGCAAGATTTCAAGAGTAATGTAACAGAAAAAAAATGTTTAATATTCTGTTTTTTGAGACTTTGATGAAAATCATTCTAAATACTGAATAATACTTTTAAAACTTTATGCAGGCATATTAAACAATAAAAGATTTTTAAAATAAAAACTGTACAGATATAATACTATGATTTTAACAACTATAGATTTTTAGATCTCCTCTTTTTGTTATGACTTATTGGTAGCTGTTATTAGTCTAGTTCAGCGATTTTCAATTGGTGTGCTGCAAGAGGCACACTGGTGCACCGTGAATTTTTAAAATATGCAATACCTGACTATTTAGTCAGGGTACTGACCTCTTTTCCCTTAGGTTGTTAAATATAAAAATGACAACAGCTAACACAACAATAGCTGTACAGTGTGAATGAATCAAAATTATACCTATTTTTTATGTCAGAACAACAAAAAATAATTTTTCTGGTGTGCTGCAGAATTTCAGTAATTATTTTATGTGTCCCATGAGATGAAGAAGATTGGAAATCGCTGGTCTAGTTGCCTTTTACTAAAGGTACTAAAATTCCGGTAGTTATTTGGCCAAATAATATTCACATTCTTTTGGCTAAAGACAGGTTCTATAAAGTAATATGAAAGATACCTTCTCAATATGGGGACTTCCAGTCAAGATGGAGGTGTAGGTAGACACGCTTCACCTCCTCATGCAACCACAGAGAGTATTACAATTAAACCTCAAAACAAATAACACCCAGAACTATCAGAAAATCGAACTGCAAGGATATAAAGAAGCCACATTCATCTAAATGGGTGGGAGGGGCAGAGATGCCGAGCTGGGCAGAGAGGAGAGAAGATACTGCATGGTACAGAGAGGCAGCAGCAGTATAGGTGATTCCACATTCACATGTGGTGGATAAAAATCAGGAGGGACACCTTGGGAGCAAGAGATCCCAGCCCCAGGCCAGACAACACAGCCCAGAGTTCCAGCACCAGAAGATACGGTAAATCCCCATAAATTCTAGTTGTAAAAACTAGTAGGGGTTGGGGCAGTGAAAGAAACTGCTGGATTTTCAGGAGACTGTGTTTAAAGGGCCTACAGAGTCTTAGAACATTCACAAACCCACTCTGGGATTCAGCGCCAGAGCAACAGCTGGGAGGGTGCCAGTTGCATACAGGGAATGGGTGAAGTGACTGGAAATGGGGCAATTGCCGGGCAAACCTCCAGAAGCCAGGCAGTGGCACTGTTCCATCTCCAAACCCTCCCCCCCACACAGAGCCACAAAGTGGTGAAGTGGGTTGCCCCTCCCTGGTGATTACCTAAGGTTCCACCCCACACAATTTACAGGTACATTTTCTACAATAGACCATGCTACAAAGATAGGAAGTCAAAGCAGATCTGCCTAATACACAGAAACAAACACAGGGAGGCTGCCAAATTGAGGAGACAAAGAAATATGGCCCAAATGAAAGAACAGAACAAAACCCCAGAAAAAGAACTAAACAAAACAGAGATCAAGCTATGAGATGCAGAGTTTTGAACTCTGCATCTTGGATGTAGAGCATCTTGATATCAGGTTGCTCAAAGAATTCATTGAGTACGGCAACAACGTAAAGGAAGAAGTGAAAGTTACACTAAGTGAAATAAAGAAAAATGTACAGAGAACTAACAGTGAAGGGGAGGAAGCCAGGATTCACATCAACAATTTGGAACATAAGGAAGAAATAAGCATTCAACCAGAACAGCAAGAAGAAACAAGAATTAAAAAAAACAACAATAGTATAAGAAGCCCCTGAGACATCTCCAAACATACCAACATCCAAATCATAGGGATACCAGAAGAAGAGGAAGAGCAAAAAACTGAAAACTTATTTGAAAAAATAATGAAAGAAAACTTCCCTAATTTGGTGAAGGAAATAAACATCAAGTCCAGGAAGCACAGAGAGCCCCAATAAGATGGACGCAAAGAGGACCACACCAAGACACATCATAATTAAAATGCCAAAGATTAAAGGTAAGGAGAGAATCTTAAAAGCAGCAACAGAAAAACACAGAGTTACCTACAAAGGAGTTCTATAAGACTATTAGCTGTCTTTTCAAAAGGAACTTTGCAGTCTAGAAGGGACTGGCAAGAAGTATTCAAAGTGATGAAGGACCCACAACCTAGATTATTCTATCCAGCAAAGCTATCATTTAGAATGAAAGGGCAGATAAAGTGCTTCCAAGATAAGGTAAAACTAAAGGAGTTCATCATCACCAAGCCCTTATTATATGAATTGTTAAAGGGACTTATTTAAGAAAAAGAAGATCAAAACTATTGTCAACAAATTCACAACTATCAACAACTGAATAAAAAAACACTAAGCAAACAAGCAGAACAGGCATAGAATCATAGGTATGGAAATCATTTAGAGGGTTTTCAGCAGGGAGGGCATAGGGGAAGAATGGGGGGAAAGGTACAGGGATTAAGAAGCATACTTGGTAAGTGCAGAATAGACAGTGGGATGTTAAGAATAGTATAGGAAATGGGGAAGCCAAAGAACTTATATGCACAATCCATGGACATGAACTAAGGGGGAAAGGAATGCTGGAGAGAAGGGGGTTACGGGGCTGAGGGGGGCAAAGGGGGAAAAATTGGGACAACTGTAATAATCAATAAAAAATATATATTTTTAAAAGAGTAGCCTTAAGTACCATACTGTCCATTATTTTCCAAGGTCATAAACTGTGATAGAGTTAAATAAACTTTTCATCTTCCTCATATAATCATTCCTACTTTGCCCCATTTTTTTTCTTTTGATAAGTTGTGTGTTATACCCACAACCACATCCATACCATTGTCTCCATAGTCCAAAGGGAAATGACTTTCTTCTCAACCTCTAAATTGCCCAAAGACCTATATCCCTCCATAGAAGAAGTTGAGTTTGTTTTTTGTGGGTAGTGCATAAGGAAGGTGATCTTATACCACTCCTCACTCTGTAAAATTACCAAAAACTATCATTTAAGAGTTTTCCATAGAGTGAAAAACAATAGACTTCTATATAGAGGTACCTTTCAGATGCAAAGTGCCAATAACCAATTGATATACAAAGCATTTAGACACCGTCTAAAGCTCCAGGACGTAACATTACAATGCAATTTACTAGCATGCTCTTTTATGGATCTTATTATAATCTTTGAGATTTTGATACAATAAAAAGTAGGACACTGAGGAACCTTAAGGCCTTGAAGACAGAGATAGTCACAAGCATGTCAAAACTCTCAAGTTTTCTGATGATCATATATTGTCCATTGATAGTAACAACTTTAAGCAAAAATATTATGTCTGATATCAATGCATGCTAATTGACCTTCAGTTAAGTAAGTTAAAAGATCACTCTTTTTAGGTATATTTGGACAATTTTGATTAATAAAGTTAAATGTGAACTCATTGAGGATAGGAACCTTGGCTCATTAATGTATTTATCTCCTATGACTAGAATAATACCCAGTACTCAGCAGGTGTGTGGTGAATATTTGAGGAATGGATAGATGCATAGCTGTAAAATAAAATATGATTTTTTAGTACCTAAGAACTAAATAGATGCATAGTTAGATTCAAATGAGATAGGCTTAATTTATTTTATCCATTTTAATATTCATGTGAGCAAATTATTTATGTAACCTAGTGCCATAGTGTGATAGCACAAAATATTATGACTAACATATGATTAAACAATTCACGTTGTATAAGTATTTTTAGTAACTTCAAGGATGCTTCTTATATTGTTTACTTTATATATGCTATCAAAAGTTTAAACATTTATTGTGCCTGCTATGTGCCAGGCTCTATATTTATCAAAATTATAATTTTTGTTTATTGATTGTTTTTGAACTACACAAGATAAGAACACACTTTGTTCATCAGGCCAACATCTAGCTCAATGCCTGCCAATATATTGTGATATATTATCAATAAATACTTGTTGAACAAATAAATGTATGAAATGCAATGAATAGGACCAGTTTTTAACAAAACTAGGATCTTCAAATAGAATTCTGCGGCATGAATGAGCTACATTATAACTGAACAAATGCGGGAGTAAGAGGAAGAAATGCAGTGAGAGAGTCCCCAAACACCCCACCCCTACTCCCAATATTCATAGCTATTGAAAAATGAGTAATGCAGTTATTCATTGATATTCACTTGAGTTAACATATTTTTTCCTTAAACTCACCTGATACTCTATCCCATGGCACCTGGTTTATTAAAAGAGGTGATTTAGACACTTCCAAGAGTAGAAGTTGATGAAGACCAATAGTTGAGTAGCCTGAAAATTAGAGGCCTAAAAATCAAGATTCTAGTTGCAGCCCTGTCATTACCTCTCTGTTTAATCCGGACAATTTACTTGTCATTTGGGGGCCTAATTTTCTCATCTTATTAACAGAGTGTTTGACTCTAAAGAGTTCCTCTCACTCTAAAATGGTATATTTCTGCCAATTATTATAATCTGGCATAATATTAGGAACACTTTAATAAATATGCAATGTTTTTAAAGTTGGAGAGACTTTGGAATCTGAGAACAGGAATGAGGTGATGATCTGGAACTAGGTGAGATACTGCCAATAGAATTAAGACACATCTTGGGACATTGAGTAGAGAGATCTGTAGGCAGAATGGGGCTTAAATTTTTGTTCTGTTTTATTAACAGAAAGGAAAGTGAGTTTGACTTTAATCATTTACAGTATTTTGATCTATCATAAAGACAACCAAGAATCTTAGATTTAATTACATCTTTAAGTATTATGTCATTGTGTCTGTAATATAAGTAAATTTCCCAGCACTGAGAGGGAAGGAGAAACTCCTTCACTGAGAAGTCAAATTGAACATAGTTCTACACAGCCATACAACTTATTCTTTGCTATAATTACCTCAGTCATTTGGATATTTAAATTGATTTACCTAATAAGGCTTTTGGGCTTAAAATAGTGATGTAATTGCCCAACTGTCCATTTTATTCTGTGCTAATTGAGATCCACTAAGCATTTTCCCATCAAGCTGTTACTCTGTGACTGATGGGGAAACTTTTGCTAGTCCCCTTGCAAGACAACTACTTATTCAATGGAGATTACTCAGATATATATTTATTCCACTTGGGGAATATTCAGATAAATGTAATTCAGAGTAATATTGCCATCTGATATATTGCCCTATGTGGGGCATCTTTTTAAATCCACAAGTCACTGCAATTCTGTCAGGCCACTTATGTGACAAGAGGAGATGAGCTCCCACATTGAGTTGTGGCACAGCTAGTGTTTCTCCTTGCCAAAAAGGGCAAAGGCCTTGAGCAAGAAGCCAGCTTTTTCCTGATTACAAAACTGACCACATTCCTTGCCAACCTATCAGTGTAAGTCTGTTTGCTTTTTTCTGGTAATGCATTATTCTTCTCAGAGAGAACGCCACTTTTTTCATTATGATATGGCATTTGTCATTTAAACATCAACTGATGCAACATTGCTGCACTGCTGTTGATGGACAAACTTAATAATCATGTTTTTTAAAAGAAAACCCTGATATAAAAAAGTCTAAACCTATCAGCCCCTACCTTCATTCTCTCAACTGTTTAATTTTATAGAATTTGGATAGCAGTTAGCATCATTTTGGGCTTTGTGAAGCAGTAGAATAAATTCCTTAGCATATAACATTTCAGTAGAATGCTGATAGCAAATTTAAAAATATGAATACATGTTTGAATTCAAAATTTTCTTCAGATAATATGATTAGAGATTCGACCAGGGGCGGGTAGCAAGAAAAAAAAAAACTTTGTCCAAATAAGTTTATATGGTGTTTCATAACCCAGAGATTTAAAGTTTTCCATTTAAGAAGCAACTGAATATTGAACAATCTTTTTGCTTTGATAGTTTTAAATACTGTACAGATCGCACCCCTCATAAGACGCTAAACATGTGGGCCATTGGCGAGACAGTGTGGCAATATTTTCCTTGTAATGTACCAAGTCTTGCCAAAGCAGTGAACAAAATTATGACACAACATTTTGTCACAGCTGGCTCTGTAACAGAAGAGTGCCAGCCAACTCAGGCCTGGTTCTTTGTGTGTTTATTCCCACCTCTCCCAAATATTTGGAAACTGATGTCTTGACTCATTGGTGTGTTCACAAGTTCTATTACCACAAGTCTTTTTCTTTTAACGGATTGGTCTTTTCCAAGAAATAGACAAAATATCAGTGTGAATTATAGCAATTCCTATTCCATGCTGTTATGGGTGAAACTCTGGGAGATTCTCTTATTGACCCAGAAAGTGATTCCTTCGCTGATACACTGTCTACAAGCACTTCACAAGGTAAAGTTCATTCCAGATGTGGCTATTGGGGTACTTCGGGTATTTATAGAAAGTTAAAATTGCTCTTGTAGTTTGTTTTCTAAATTATATTTGTTATAGTACTGTTATGTGTGTAGTCCAGTATTTTAATGCTTAGTTTACTGCTATCGGGTTTATTTATAAGCATATTCAGAACTTTAAAAAGAAACCTAAACTAATTCATATTTTATCTCTGTGCATGACTCCCATTTCTTTAAGCATTAAAGGTAGATTTATATAAAGACCTATTTATTTTTATTTCCTGGATTTATATATGTTTGACAAAATTACTTAAGTCTTTTTAGAATACCTGAAGAGTCACTTTTTATCCTTTTAGTCTTATATGTTAGCTATCTCTCACAGCAGTTTTTATTCCTCCTGCCACATTTTTATTTCCCTTAAAGCCCTCTCAGCATGTTTTTGTTCCACTTTAATATCTAGATATTTGTGTGTACATTTTAATCTCTACCAAAGAATTGCAAGCTTCCAGAGTGTAGGACCAAGTTAAGTACTTCTTTATATTTCTTAGGATACCTAGCATAGTGCCTAATGCATTGCAGAGTAGTGGGGACCTTGGAGAATGTCTATTCTTAGCATCTCATTTACACACAAAGAAAATGAGGTACCTAAATACCTATTGCACACTAAACAAATGACTAATTATTACTTTTTCTCATACATAGGTATGATTCAAACAGATATCTGATTTTCAACATTTCTTTCTTTGCTGTTGCAAAATGTCAGTTTTTTCTCTTTTTTTTAATGCCTTTTTATTTTAATTTTTTTCAATTACAGTTGACATTATATTAGTTTTGGGTATACAACATTAGAGTTCTTCCTTTCTACAGCTCCTTCTACTGGACTTTCTTATTTCTTAGCACAGCTTTTTTATGTTTTGTACTGTTTTGTATTTCTATATTTCTATTTTATTTTTTCTTCTCCTTGATGCTTAAAACAGATTAAGTGGTGTGATTCATATTTTACAATAATAGTGCTAAAACATTAAAATTAAGTAACTTAATTCTTGAAATGATGGCTTTACATTTTAACATTTTAATTTTTCTGGAAGCCTGAAGTTTAAACGCACTGAAGGCAATTTTTACAGGAACTACTATAAAGGACACATGGACAAAACCAAGGGGGAGGGAGGAAGCAAGGGACAGAGGTGGGTTTGGCAGGGGTGGGGGGACAGTGGGAAGAAAATGCAGACAAAACTGTAATTGAACAACAATAAAGTAACTTAAAAAAATGAAAACTCTTGTTTTAAAACAATTAACTTAAAATATTCCCTGAAATTCTATTTCATTTTATTATGATGATTTGACTCAATGTATATTTCTATCATCTGAGCCTCTTGAAAAGGAATTTAATTTCATTATATGATATAAAAGTCTGTTCTTTTTTTCTGCAAGCCATAAAAATTATGGTTGTCTTTCTCCAGTTATTGATTTAGCTGGCATCAAGACAGAATGTTCCAGCAATAGTGTGAAATAGTTGTTGTGTCAAAATTTGATAGTTGTGTCCGTTTGCAAAGAATATGTTCACAGGGCAGTGCGACAAAGTTTGGGTTAACTGGGGCACAAGTACTGTTATAGTAAGGGAGAGTTGTGTGATTCAAGTTAGTTTTCATTCTGTACTAATCTGTTTATTTTTGTCCCTTGAAATTACCCTGGATTTAATTTTTTTGAGTTTCAAATCCCCTCAAATTAGGAAGAAATACTTTTCTTACTAATTAACATGGTACAGAACGGAATTATTACCAATTAAGAAATTATATGTTGTACCAATAATTTAACTCTTATATGGCCTCTGATTATTTTTTATTCATAAGTGTTGTTTTTCTGTTAAAAATATGAGGTTCTAAAGGTCAAAGATCTGTGGTTAACCTCTATTGTACTTCATAAATATTCACGAAATACTTACTCTACCTTTGCCAAAACAGACAAACTTGAAAATAAATTGGGAATATCATCATCATTAGCTATTTGAGTCCAACAGAGATGAAACACTGTAGAGATTAGGTAATTGGCCTAGATACAATATGGGTGCTCCTTCTTCCTCATCATAGGCAAGGTAGAATTGGGGGTTGCTGCAAGTAGCTGGGTGCCGCTATTGAATAAAAAGTGGCTCATTGAGTGTGAATGATCCAGATGTTCAGCTATATTGGTCGTATTCATAAGACTAAAAACTCTATGTAGCCACTATGCCCAAAGCGGGCTTTTCCACTCTTTTCTGGGGTCCGTGATCATTGTGACCCACTTTATCTTATTATAGCCCTTTCTGTCTTCATCATGAGCTTCTCAAGCAACCTCAAGTAACCCCGTGCTGGCCCTGAAATCATTTCCACTAGTAAAAATTGGCAAGATTGAAGGGAAGCTTCCACAAATTCAAGCTGAATATGCCTCCTGCTTTCAGTGCCAGACTTAGTCCTGTGTGAATTCTCTAATTTTAAGTTGTTGCACCAGAGCATTGAAAGATGATGACACACTTGTCCTTTGGAGCTGATTGAGCAATGGAAATATGCCTTAGAGACGTGACAAATGCTGCAATAGATGATTCTTGAAACAAGAGTCTCTCCTGAGATAGGAATAAGTGATTGATTACCCGTCATTTTTATTGAGGGATACTTAAACTACGTCCATGTGACTCCAGGCAACTGTATATTTGAAACCATTTAGGTAATTGACCAAAGTTTTTACCTTTCCAAAAGTTTGAAGGGACCAATGTAGTATCAGAGGATGTAACCACCAATCTTGTCTTGGCCACATACTTGCTCTGTGAGTTTGATCAAGTCACTTATCTTCTCTGCCCTCTGTTTCTGCATATATTAACAGAAAACACAGGATTATTGTGAGGATTAAATGACACAATATTTGTGAAAGTACATCTGAAACCCAATATAGAGTGTATTCTTTTGGCCTTGTAGTATTAGTCACTTGTGGATAGAATGGAAGACATATCATTTTCCTAAATGCCTAAATTTGAAGTATTTCAAGGATTATGGGGATGGGAGAGAACTTTAGAATTCTCTGTGCACCAAATTAGTGGCAGTTTTGAATGAGATGAAGCTTCTGCATGGCCTCCAGTGAATGTGTTAATAAGGAAATGATCAAACTTAGAGAAAGCATCTTTATGTCTGGTTGTTTTAAATGGAAAATCACCTCCCACTTTCATTAACATTTGTCTATGAAAAGGTTGAATTTCCAAAAGTTGAAATTATTTTTGGACCTAATTGAGTGTGATGATTACATGTTTTCTTCTCAGAGACATTGAAAAACTGTCTTAGATTATAATGTTTTCTATATGCTGAAAATTAAGGTTATTGACATAGCTCTGAACTTCATAATCTAACATGCCATAATAATTCAGGGCCTTTTTAAAGAATTTCACTATTGTCACCCTGGCTGATATGGCTCAGTGGATTGAGCATTGGCTGACTATGAACCAAAAGATTGATGGGGAGAAAAGGCAGACAACTGTAACTGAATAACAATAAAAATAAAAAATAAAAAAGATTGCCAGTTTGGTTCCCAGTCAGGGCACATGCCTGGGTTGCAGACCAGGTCCCCAGCTGGGTGCATGAAAAAGGCAACCAGTTGATGATTCTCTCACATGTCGATGTTTCTGTCCTTTTCTTTCTCCCTTTCTCCCCTCTGTCTAAAAATAAATAAATAAAATAAAATAATAAAAATTAAAAAAATACTTTTACTATTGTCCATATTAATTTTTTCCTTTTGCATGACTAATTTTATCATTTATTTCTGATTTAACTGTTCAAATCTCTTTTCTGATAACCAGGACTTAGTAGATTTGGTAGATTTCTAGACTTTGAGAATCTCCTTACTATGTTCTCAAAAACTGTTATTTCTCTTGTACTTCCTTCAAATTATGAATTATAGGAATCACTCAAAACAAATGTCATTTATATTAGATGCTTACAAGAAAAAACAGCATTTTTTAAAAATTTATTTTCCCCTAGATTTCTAAGGAATACAACTCATCTGTCTTGAAAGCTCTGACAGCAATTATCCATTTAAACTGTTGAGGTATAAAACATGAGTCATTAAATGAAAAACAATTTTTATACTTCTGAAAGAAGTCATCATAGATTACTATGTTTGTCAGCATTCTCACTTACAATTTGAATAAGATCACCTTGAAGAAATTATAAAATCATTATAGCTCTTTGTAAGGTACGTATTCTTTGCATCAGAGGAAATCTGAGCAAAGCAAATTTCTTCATGGAATTAGATCAACAACACTGACACAAAGTTTCTACTATTTTAGGTTCCTTTGGATACCCTTAAATTAGGCAGTAGAAGGTTATTCAGCACATGCCTCCCGTGCATCTGCTAATGTTGAGTATTTGTGAAAATATGTGCTAAGAATGAATCAGACTTATCTGAATGGAACTAAGTTTCTATACAACTCTACCAGCTTACCCTTTTTTGTAGACACAGTTTTGCACCTGTAACAACTTAGAGACAAAGGAATTGCACAGGTATCTGGTAGCAACTGCAACCTAACTCTTACAACCTTGGAATTAAAATCATGTGGCTGTTTGAGTACACAGTTTTTTAGACCCGTGTTATTTTTATTTAAATAAGAGATTGGCAACACAAGATTGAAGTTCCCACAGTGGTGAATGGTTTGCATTATAAAATAAATTTAAAGCAGTCAACTGTCAGTTACCTACATGTGAATTATCCCTCATTACCTTATGCCAGGATTTCTGTACAGTTTTTTAGCTGACCTTCTAAATGAGAAACTCAGCCAATCCAATCTGCCAGATAAATGGTCCTAAAAACCAGTCTTTATTACCAGTCTTCTTATAATATAGTGAACATCGTGAAGTCTAAACACTTTTGCCTGGCTTCCAAAGCTCTTTATAATCTGGTTCCACTTTGTGTATCTTCCCTACAAACCCACAAGATTGGCCTCCTTACTCTAATAGGACTAATCTCATTGTCCAATGTATATGTCGTATTCACTGAGGCCACCAAAACCTATCATATCTTGGAATGCCCTTCCTAATTCTTCCACCTTTTCAAATCCTCCTTGTCCTTCAAGGTAAGGTTCAAGTAACATCTATGCCATGAAGCTTTCTCTGCATGTTACTGTTAATGTTGTCCCTTTCCTCTAAACTGAAAATATGTTCAGAATATGTCTCCTCTCCTCCCTCCACTGCCACCACCCTGATCTAGGCCACCATCCTTTGCCTGGATTGCTATCTCAGTCACTCAACAGGTTTTCTTGCCTCTGCCCTTACCTCCCAGTAGCCTAGTCTCAGCCTACCATCCAGAGGGATTATTTTAAAAAGTAAGTCAGATCTGTCACTCTGCTCAAAACCCTACATTGGCTCCTCACTTCACTTATAACAAAAGCCCAACCTGCCCCACAGCTCCCACCCCACCCAGTCAACCTCTCTGTCCCCTCTTCTATCTGCCCTTTACTCACTCTGTTCCCACCACACTGGCCTCCTTGCTGTTCCTCCAACATTCCATACATGCTCCTGCCTTAATGCTTTTGTTCCCTCTGGCATCTTAGCTGACTCAGCTCCGCCTAATCTTTGCTCAGATCATACCTTCTAGGGAGGGCTGCCTTGACCACCACCCCGCCCCAAATTATCTATCCTCCCCACTGCCCTTCCCTTCCCCTTGCCCTACACTTTCTTATTTCTAAAGTATTCATCTTCTAACATACCATATAGTTTATTTATTTATTGCATTTATTGTTTAGTGTCCACTTTATACCACTAGCATATTAACCCCATAAAGGCAGAGATCTTTGTCTTTGGTCCCCCGCTGGTATATACACCAAATGCCTAGATCATGCTCCTCCATGAATAGCAGGGCTCATTAATACTTACTACAATGAAAGAATAAAATCCTCTAACCTTTTTGGTCTGCATCACACTATTTAGCCCTTAACTAGAGACTGCCTGATACTGTTTTCTGTTTTCTATATTCCCCAAGCCAAATTACATAGTAATGAGGATAAAACCCATGTTTTATTCTCTTCTTTGTTTCACAAGTATCTAACACAGTGATTTTCAACCTTTTTCATCTCGTGGCACACATAAACTAATTACTAAAATTCTGTGGCACACCAAAAAATATGTATTTTGCCAATCTGACAAAAAGTATAGGTATAATTTTGATTTGTTCACACCAGATGGCTATTGTTTTGTTGCTTGTTGTCAATTTTTTTTATTTGACAATTCAAGGGAAAAGAGGTCAGTGCCCCTGACTAAGTAGTCAGGTATTGCATGTTTTAAAAATTCTTGTGGCACACCAGTTGAAAAGCATTGATCTAACCCATAATAGGTATCTTATGAGTTCTTGATGACTTACTAATACCAAACTGATCTGCTTTACCCTGGAAGCTCCTGAGGTCAAGCACTGGAATATATTTAACACACACAAACCAAAGTTTAGTGTACACTAAATACTATTCTAAAACCAATTTGTGAACAGTGCTAAGAGGAGTAACTTATTTGACTATGCAATATACAACATACACAGTACTTAGAACAATACCCGATATGTAATATGTCCAACAAATGTTAATTTTGTCTTCTGGCCCTTAAAATGGAAGTTACCACTTTGACATAATACAGATTTTCATTATTTGTGCTATCAGAAGTTTTCTATTACCATGGTTAATTAAGTCAGACTAATTGCTTATCCTCCTATAATCTTTTCCTTAGCATTTTTCCAAACATTTGGGTAGTACCTGATAGTTACATATTATCAATCATAGTTCCAGAAGAAATGATATGTTTAATTTCTTATTTTAGCAAAGAGCCAGTGGCAAAACTTAATAACAGGAGTTCTAATATTCTAATAGGTGTTCCATACATGTGAACACAATGACTCCCCTTCCTTCTTTTACTTAAGTCACTTTTTTGGAAAAAATAAAATATTTATTCTTAGGTTTTTGTTTCGCATTAGCAATCAAATATTTTTAATGTAAGATTATTGGATGTTATTTTACTGTTGTTTTATACTTTACATAAAACCCTGTCTTTATTTTAGTTTTTTAAATTGTAGACCTGTTATATAGATGTCTAGGCAAGTTTGCTTAGTTGATTAAACTATGATGCTAATAAGAACTGAAAGCGTAAGCTTGACCTAAGTGTGGCCAGAATTGCATAGAAATCTTTGCCATTGATATAGCCACATCTCTAGCCAATTACAAGATATGAACAATCGACCCAGTAGAAATCAATTCAACTTGCAAGTGTATGTCCTATATAAAATCTAATCATCATTCATATTATATTTATTTAGTTATTACCTCTTAAGCAAACTCACATAATAAAAGGAGCATGCTGAATGATAGAGACAAGTATCTTTTCCTTACATCTTTATCAGTAATCAAATCCTAAACATCCCACTTGGTCCCTCATAATTCAAAAGCCATCTCTACCATGAAGTTATTCCCAATTATTTCAGAACACGTTAGTCTCTTTCCCCACCCCCCCCCATTTGTAGAGCACTTATTGTTTCTATTACTAGTTTGATCTCTATACTTCCTTTGGTTATTAAACACCTTTCACCTTGGTAACTTATAAAGATCAAGAACTACATTATAGTGTATTTTTTGTGAGGTCTGAAAAATACCTTGAAAATACTATTAGGTAATTGGTTATCTTGATTTGAGATGGTTATAATTTTATATTACTGAGTGAGCATATTCTGAGATTAAGATATTAAGAAATGAAAATGCCAAAGAAAAGTGAAACAAGGAAAGCTTACAGGAAAGAGAAATACCATTATAAAATATAATGATAATTGTTCTAAGAAGCAAAGTTTATAAAATATACGGTTGATACAAAGAAGAGTTAAATAATTAGCATAAAATTGGTAGCTTGGATTTACCTACTATTTCATTTAAATGGAATGTCTCAAAAAAGACTAACTCACTGATCCAAATATATTAACCTCCCAAATACAAGTCTGCTAATGTAGGCAATAGCATTTGCAAAAAGATTTCCTGCATTATTAAAAACAACACACGGTATTTGTAAACAGAATAGGTCTTACATATAAGTCAAACATATCTAAAGCAAAAACATAACTTTTCATACTCACTCTTTAGGATAAAATCTGTATCCTTTGAAATTTTACCTGCCCTGTATACATTGATTTGAGGACCTTGGTTGAGTGTATATTTAGCCTTTGTTGTATAAGGAAGTAAGTTAGAAAAATAGGTAGTTTATTAATACTAATGTTAATACTGTTTTATAACATCTGAAGAGGAAAATTCTTAAATGAATGCCCTAGAAATTCTATAACAATCCTTTTAACACAAGTTGATGACTTTTTATTGGCTTCTCTGGTTGGTCTGCATGCTTTCTTCTACAGACCCCCACTCCTAGAACACTTATGGAATGTCTCCTAGTTAACCTTTAAAAGATATTTTTTTATCCTCACCTGAGGATATGCTTATTGACTTTATAGAGGGGGGAAAGGAGGGAGAAAGAGAGGGAAAGATACATTGATGTGAGAGAGAAACATTGATTGGTCGCCCCTCACAGGTACCCCAATTAGGGCTGAACCCACTACGCAGGTATGTTCCCTGACCAGGACTCAAACCTGTGACCCTTTGGTCTACATGACAATGCTCCAACCAAGTGAGCTACACTGACCAGGGCTCTATTTAACCTTTTTATTAAAGTACGTTATAATGCATAGAGAAAAGCACATAAACCATTTTTACAAATGAACATACCTGTGTAATTTGCACTCAGATAAAGAAACAGAACATCAGTACTCCAGAAGACCTCTGACTATTCTAATTCCTAACCCATAGATTAGTTTTACCTATTTTTGAGTTTTATGTGAATAGAATCATACATTGTTTATACTTTTGTGCTTGCATTCTTTTGCTCAGCATTTGTTTGTTGGATTAATCACATTATTGAGTATAACTGTACTTCATTCTCATTACTGTATAGTATTTTATTGTGTGAATTTATCTATCCAACTGTTGATGAGCATTCAGATGGATTCCGGAATTGCAAATATTACCACTAAGAACATTCTTGTATAGGTCTTCCAGTATATAAGTGTACACATTCCTGTTACATATTTACTTGGGCCATAGGGTGTGTTCAGTTTTAAGAGATATTACCAGACACCTTAGAGCATGGCCATACCAACTACCACTTCCACCAGCACTGTCTGAATATTCCAGTTGCCATGGCATTTCCCATCTTTCTTTTTCCTTTTCTTTTGGTGTGAAAATGGTGATTTTTTTCCTATGTTTATTTTTTCAATATTCCATACTAAGGTTATAGTCCTTTAATTTATTTTTTCAATTGCAGTTGACATTCAGTGTTATTTTATGTCATTTTCAGGTGTACAGCATAATGGTTAGATAATAATTTACAAACTGATCCCCCATTCACAGTTATCACAGTATTATTGCCTATATTCCTTATGCTCTACTTTACATCCCTGTGACTGTGTAGTAACTACTAATTTGTGCTTTTGAATCCTTTCAACCTTTTTTATCCAGCCCCTCAACCCTTCTCCAATCTAGAAACCCTCAGTTTGTTCTCTGTATCTAATATTCTGTTTCTTTTGTTCATTCCTTTACTTTCTTCTTTAGATTCCATAAATAAGTGAAATCATGTGGTATTGGTCTTTCTTGGTCTGACTTATTTTATTTAGCATAATACCCTTTAGGTCCATTCATGTTGTCACAGATGGTAAGATCTCATTCTTTTTTATGGCTGACTGATATCCCATTGCATAGCTGTACCACATCTTTATCCACTCATCTATTGATCTGCACGTGGGTTTCTTCCATATCATAGCCTGCAATGAACATGGGGTGCATATATCTCATTGAATTAGTGTTTGGGGTTTCTTCAAATATATACTCAGAAGTGGAATTGCTGGGTCATAAGGCAGTTCTATATTTAATTTTTTTGTGGAACCTCCCTACTGTTTTTCACAATAGCTGCACCAATTTGCAGTCCCACCAACAAAGCATGAGGGTTTCCATTTTGTCAATATTTGTTGTTTGTTGATTTATTGATGATAGCCATTCTGATAGCTGTGATGTGATATCTCATTGTGGTTTTAATTTGTGAATGTTTCTCTAATGGTTAGTGATGTTCAGTATCTTTTCATACTTCTATTGACCATCTGTATAAACTCTTTGGAGAAATGTCTATTCAGGTCTTCTGCCCATTTTTGATTGGATTTTTTTTTTAGTTATATGACATAAATTTTGGATATTTGCCCCTTATTGGATATATCATTGGCGAATATCTTCTCCCATTCAATAAGATGTCTTTTCATTTTGATGATGGTTTTCTTTGCTGTGCAAAACCTTTTTAGTTTGATGTAGTCCCCTTTGTTTATTTGTTTGTTTCCCTTGCCCAAGCAGATATATCAGAAAAAAATACTAATAAGAGCATGTCAGACAGTTTACTGCCTATGTTTCTTCTAGGAATTTTATGGTCTCAAGTTTTACCATTAAGTCTTTAATCCATTTTGAGTTTGTTCTTGTGTATGTAAGAAGGTGATCTAGGAGAACCGGATGGCAGCGTAGGTAGACACACTGCGCCTCCTCGCACAACCAGAACTGACAGAAAATCGAACGGCAAGGAAGTCCGACACCAAGAAGATAAAAAAGAAACATACATCCAGACCAGTAGGAGGGGCAGAGACGGGCACCGGGGCGGAGAGGACTCACATGGCCATGGCGGGACTGAGACTGGCGGAATGTGGGACCAATGGGGCAGGCAGTCTGACCACTAGCAGACCCTGTGACCCCGCATTCGCGCACAGATAAACCGAGAGGGCTGGACACAGAATGGCAGAGAACAGGGCAGGCAGAGCGGCGGGTAGCACCCCACGGTCCCACATTCGCACATAGATAAACCGGGAAGAACGGCGGGGAGCGAAGCAGACCGCACAACCCAGGGCTCCAGCGCGGGGAAATAAAGCCTCAAACCTCTGATTGAAAATGCCCGTGGGGGTTGGGGCAGCAGCAGGAGAGACTCCCAGCCTCACAGGAGAGGTCGTTGGAGACACCCACAGGGGCCTAGAATGTGCACAAGCCCACCCACTCGGGAATCAGCACCAGAGGGGCCCAGTTTGATTGTGGGTAGCCGAGGGAGTGGCTGAAATCCGGTGGAGAGTGGAGCGGGCACCATTGCTCCCTCTCGGCCCCTCCCCCATGTACAGCGTCACAGTGCAGTGACCAGCGTTACCCCACCCCAGTGAACACCTAAGGCTCCGCCCCTTTAAGTAACAGCCGCGCCAAGACAAAAAAAAAAAAAATGGCTCAAATGACAGAACACTTCAAAGCTCCAGAAAAAATACAACTAAGCAACGAAGAGATAGCCAACCTATCAGATGCACAGTTCAAAACACTGGTAATCAGGAAGCTCACAGAATTGGTTGAATTTGGTCGAAAACTAGATGAAAAAATGAAGGCTATGCCAAGAGAAACAAAGGAAAATGTACAGGGAACCAATAGTGATGTGAAGGAAACTGGGACTCAAATCAACAGTGTGGACCAGAAGGAAGAAAGAAACATCCAACCAGAAAAGAATGAAGAAACAAGAATTCGGAAAAATGAGGAGAGGCTTAGGAACCTCCAGGACATCTTGAAACGTTCCAACATCCGAATTCTAGGGGTGCCAGAAGGAGAAGAGGAAGAACAAAAAATTGAAAACTTATTTGAACAAATAATGAAGGAGAACTTCCCCAGTCTGGCAAAGGAAATAGACTTCCAGGAAGTCCAGGAAGCTCAGAGAGTCCCAAAGAAGCTGGACCCAAGGAGGAACACACCAAGGCACATCATAATTACATTACCCAAGATTAAGCAGAAGGAGAGAATCTTAGAAGCAGCAAGAGAAAAGGACACAGTTACCTACAAAGAGGTTCCCATAAGACTGTCAGCTGATTTCTCAAAAGAGACCTTATAGGCAAGAAGGGACTGGCAAGAAGTATTCCAAGTCATGAAAGGCAAGGGCCTACATCCAAGATTACTGTATCCAGCAAAGCTATCATTTAGAATGGAAGGGAAGATAAAGTGTTTCTCAGATAAGGTCAAGTTAAAGGAGTCCATCATCACTAAGGCATTACTATATGAAATGTTAAAGGGACTTATCTAAGAAAAAGAAGATAAAAAATATGGACAGTAAAAATGACAGCAAACTCACAGTTATTAACAACCACACCTAAACCTAAAACAAAAGAAAACTAAGCAAACAACTAGAACAGAAACAGAACCACAGAAATGGAGATCACATGGAGGGTTATCAATAGGGGATTGGGAGGGGGAGGGGGGGAAAGGTACAGAGAATAAATAGCATAAATGATAGGTGGAAAATAGACAGGGGGAGGGTAAGAATAGTGTAGGAAATGTAGAAGCCAAAGAACTTACAAGTATGACCCATGGACATGAACTATAGGGGGGGAATGTGGGAGGGAGGGAGTGGGCAGGATGGAGTTGAGTGAAGGGGCGGAAATGGGACAACTGTAATAGCATAATCAATAAATATATCAAAAAAAAGAGAAGGTGATCTAGTTTCTTTCCTTTTTTTTTTTTTTTTTTAGGATGCAACTGTTTGATTTTCCCAACACCGTTTATTGAATGGACCATTTATGTTCTTGTCCAGTTTGTCATACATTAATTGACCATGTAGGCATGGGTTTATTCCTGGGCACCTTATTCTGTTCCATTGACATATGTGTCCGTGTTTATACCAGTACTGTGCTGTTTTAATTACTATAGCTTTGTAATATAGTTTGATAGCCAGGTGGCAGCATACCTCCAACTTTGTTCTTCTTTCTCAAGGTTGCTATGGCTTATCCAAGGTCTTTATCTATCTATCTATTTATTTAGACTTAATCTTTATTGTTTTGGTTTTTTTTCCCCAAAACCCTTGCTTTTCAATGGTCCTTTCTGGCCTGAAAAGTTTCTGTTGAGAAATCAGCTGACAATCTTATGGGAGCTCCTTTGTATGTAACTAACTGTTTTTCTCTTGATGTTTTTAAGATTCTCTTTTTGTCTCTAACCTGTGCCATTTTAATTATGATGTGTCTTGGTGTGAGCCTCTTTGGGTTCATCTTGTTTCAGACTGTCTGTGTTTCCTGGACTTGTGTGTCTTTTTACTTCACCTGGCTAGGGAAGTTTTCAGTTATTATTTCTTCAAATAGGTTCTCAATCCCTTGCTCTATTCTCCTTCTGGTATACCCCTATGATGTGGATGTTGCTACACTTAATATTGTGCCAAAGGTTGCTTAAACTATCCTCATTTAATTTTTTTTCTTTTTGCTATTCCAATTAGGTATTTTCTGCGACCTTGTCTTCCAAATTGCTGATTCAGTCCTCTGCTTCATCTAATCCTCTGTTGATTCCTTCTAGTGTATTCTTCATTTCAGATATTATAATATTCATTTCTGACTGGTTCTTTCTGTGCTCTTTTTATGCTTGCTATCTCTTTGTTGAAGTTCTCACTAAGTGCCCTGAGCATTCTTATAACCACTATTATGAACTTTGTATCTGGTAGTTTGCTTGCCTCCATTTCATTTCATTCTTTTTCTGGAAATTTCTCTTGTTTCTTCATTTGGGACATGTTTCTTTCTCTCCTACATTTTGGCTGCCTCTTTATGTGTTTGTTTCTACATATTAGGTAGATCTTCTATGTCTTCAGTCTTGGCAGGGTAGCTTTATGTAATAGGTGTCCTCTGGGGCCCAGTGGCACAGTCTCCCTGGTCACCTGAGCTGGGTGCTCCAGGAGTGTCTCTTGTGTGGGTTGTGTGTGTCCTCCTGTTGTTGTTGAACACTGATTTCAGTTGGCATGTCAGTGGGTGGGAATGACCCTCAGGCTAACCAGCTGTGTGTATTGGCATGACCTCAGTGTACAACCTGCTGTGTGGGGGCTGACCCCATGAGGTGGGATTTGCCCTGGCAGAGTCTGGCACCTGCTGAGACTACCCTTTGGGAGTGCCATTTGTGGAGCTGACCAGTTTCTCCCTGTATGTCTGTGGCATCCTCTGAGCTTGATCAGAGTTCTTCCAGAGTTTTTAAAGAAAGACTGTAACATGGGTCTAGGCTGGCTGCTGCCAGAAAGAGCCTCAGTGATACATGAATTGGGTGGGACAGGGTCTCAAGGAGTCATCAGGATGGAGCTACTAGAGTTCACCAGGCTATGTAGATTCAGATTTGGCTATGTTGGGGAAGGGCTCAACACAGGGACAATGGCAGCCTTCCCTCCAGCCCTCTCCCTAAAGCCACAAAACTCAATTTCTTCCTGTAAGTCTCTGGCAACCCCCTAGTCACTGTCTTTTCACCCGAGCCCAAGCTGAGTGCCTGTGAGGGTTTGTGTGTGGTCTTTTTAAAGGGTTGCCTGGATTTATAGCGGCCTTCTGTCTTGGACGGACAGAATCCATGCTGAATTTTCACAGCCAAATGTTATGTGGACCCCTCTTCCTGGCACTGGTTTTTCTGGGCCAGGGAGCCTAGCATGGGGCTGACACCATTTGCTCCTCAGGGGTACCTCTGTATCTGAGATATCCCTCTAAATTCTCAACCACCACAGGTGGATGTGGGGACAGACCATTTCGCATCTCCGCCCCTCCTACCAGTCTCAACATGGCTTCTTTATATCCTTAGTCATAGGACATTTGTTCAGCAAGTCTTCAGATGGTTATGCATGTTGATTGTTCAATAATTTAGTTGTAATTTTGATGTGGCCATTGGCAGGAGGTGAGTACAGCATACATCTACTTCACCATCTTGACCAGAATGCTTCTTCATTTTAGCCATTTATTTGGCCACATTTCATTTAGCCACCACATTGCATAGAAATCTTTGCCACTTACAAAAAATCTCTTTGCCATCAATACAACAATATCTCTAGCCAATTATAAGATACAAACAGCTGTGTATGGTGGTATATTATAATTTTTATTTTTCTTTCTCTGATAACTAAAAAAATCAAACACCTTTTAAAATATTTGTTGCACATTTTGTCTACCCTTTTTTTTGTGAAGTGTCATTTCAAGTCTTTTGCCCATTTTATATGTGGAATGAGTTCTAAAGCATACTTTGTCAGCTGCATGAAATGAAGATATTCTCTTCCACTCTGTGTGGGTCTTCATGAACTTTATAATGAGTTTTTAATCTTAATATAGTCCAGTATGTCTGATTTTTCTTTTATGATCAGTACTTCTTATATCTTGTTGAAAAAAATCTTTGCCTACTCCAAGGTTCATGAAGTGTTTTCCTACTTTTTGTTTTAAAAGCTCTTTTATTTTATATTTCAAATTTAGATCTGCAGTCCACATGGAGTTGATTTTTGAGTATGGTGTAAGGTAGAGGTTGACTTATTTTTTTTCATATGTATATCCAATTGACCTGCTCCCTTTATTAACAAGATCATCTTTTTTTCAGTAGGCTGAAGTAGCATTTTGGTTATAAACCAGGTGCCCATATACATGTGTGATTGATTCTGGACTTGCTATTTTATTGCATTAGTCTATTTTTTCTCTTTGCACAAACTAATATATTGTCTTAATTACTATAGGTTTATAATTGGGGTTAATCTCTGGTAGTAGAGTCCTCCAGGATTGTTTTTCTCTTTAAGATTGCCTGGGCTATTCTTGGTCTTTTGAATTTCCATAGAAATTTTAGATTCAGCATGTCAATTTCCACAAAAATACTTGGATTTTGATTAGAGTTTTTCTGAATCTATAGAGAAATATGGAAAGAATTGACAGCATCCTGTATTGAGTCTTTCAGTCTCTGAACATGGTATATTTAGATATTCTTTTTTTTTTTCAATAATACCAGATACTATGCACATATTGCTAGATTTTTTCCCCTAGGTATTTGATGTTTTGATGTTATTGTAAAAATATTTTTAAATGTCATTTTTGATTTGTTGCTGGCTTATAGCAATACAGTTGATTTTTAAATATTGACCTTATATCCAGCAACTTTGCTAAATTCTCTTATTAATTGTGATGTCTTTTCTTCCCTGTTGCATTATATAGGAATTCTAGGACAGTGTTATTCCTGACCTTAAGAAGAAAGCTTTCGATATTTTACCATCATATATGATGGCTACTTTAGGTATTTTGTTTGTTTTTGTTTTTTATAGATATTCTTTTTCAGATTAATGAAGTTCCCTTTCCTTTCCAGTTAAGAGGTTTTTTTAAAAAATCATGAGTGTTGAATTATATTAAATGCTTTCACATAGAATATTTTTGATAATGCTATAGTAGCTCAGGAGGACGATCTAAAATATAAGAATGTTTACTCTAGATATTTAATATCACATGGTACTATGTTTAGATAATACATAGTATCACTAGTTAAAATCTGAAAATCAGCCAATAACCACTGATTTGGCTACATCTGTTTTGACACTTTCATTCTCAGTGTTTATTTAGCTTAAGACCATTGTCTTCTCATTAAGAGTGCTTGGCACAGTAAATTGAAAACAAAAGAAGCAGCAGAAGCATAATGTATAATGTGTCACATCACTTTGCCAGACTAAACAACTCTAAGTAAGATAGTGCCTTTCCCTTCTGTGATAATTTCAAGCTATTAGAGGTGCTTCAGTAGTAAAGCATCATTCAAAACCACCCACCCATTCTATCATCTCCTGGCTGTAGGAAGGAGGTCCGTCCTTTACAGTGTTTGAGAGGTGAGCACACCAAAAAGAAACAGTACCTTGGTAGATCTTCAGTAGTTTCCTCTTTTCTGATTCGTTACAGACTTCTACAGCATTCTTTTCATTTTTTTCCTTCCCACTCAATTTCCTTTCTTCCATTAATATTCCCCTATCACTGCAAAGCCAGAACCAAAAGGTGAAGAGGGAGCTAGCCGTGGGAAACATTCCAGTTCCTTTTTTCTGACCTAAGCACTATTCATGTGCTAGCAGGTAAAGCAGGCATTTCTACCAAATCAGAGTAACTGACTGTTCACAGATTTGGCCTTCATCTTAATTAGATTATTAGCAGTAAGTCTCTCTTTAGAAATTTGTGAAGGTAGTTTTAGCAGAAGAACCTAGCTTAGCCATAGAGAGAAAGAGAACATGAATCTCCAGCTAAGAAAGCAGAAGAAATGGATGAGTGAGGACATTGTCCTATCATCTTTCCTGTCTCCTGATATCTCTGGACTGGATTACACAAGCTATCTAAACAACATGTGGCCCATGCAAGAGAAATCAAGAATGATCTCTAAAACTAATGCTGTGCCCTTTCTTGATCTCAGTTGAAAATGTGCTACAAGATCTTTTGGCTTTTTATAAAGAAATGTGAATATACAGATACCTGTGGAATGCTTCGGCCTCTGCCAAGGCTATCAATGGGAGTATCAATGGTGAATCAAACCACAGAAGAATTGGATTTGATTTTTAATATAAACTAAGTAGACAACAGAATGAAAGTATATTTTCTGTATTGAAGAAACAAATGACACACCAAATAATCCATCTCGTAATTATTTTCTTAATTTATGGCACCCAAAATAAGAGGTTCTCGATTCAGAGGAACAGAATTCAACCTCAGCTCTAATACATATTACTTGTATGACACTGGGCAAATACTTAACCTGTTTCTAATTTTTTCAGTATGTTGGGTGGTAATAATAGTTGCATAGGACTATCTATATATGTAAATTCTATTGTGTATATACATGTACATTTATAAATTATATGCATACATTTATAAGTTACATATGTAATAGTTTAAGGTATAGTGCCTCTCATATAATAAGTACTTAAATACTGTTAGCTGTTATTAAATTGTACTTCTGCTAATGGGATCCAGAGTCTTTTTCTTCCTTTACTAATCAAAATCTGTGATACTAGTGAAGGAAAAGAAATGAATTGATAGAATTTATTTTTTAAATGGTCAAATATCAAAAATATTTTCTGATTTTTTCTTTATTTTACTTGAAATCACATTAAGTTTTTTAATACTTTATTCAGGTTGTTGCATGATAACTCCTTTTAAGAGGACTGGGAAACATTCAAGGAATATATGTACTTCCTCTATTAGGTGAAATCATGAGAAAATACTGTAATTAAAAGATATTTAACTTAATATTTACTTTTATCAAAATAATACTTGTACATAGTTTTTAAAGTCAGATAATATAAAGCTCGTAATAAAGAACAGCAATCCTCAGTCCCACACCCAGTTCCTACTCCTCAGAGGCAATGATTTTAACTCTTTTCAACATTTCTCCTGGTATTTACCTCTATATCTTTAAAATACATGCTTATACTGCTATTTTTTAAAAGATTTTATTTATTTACTTTTAGAGAGAGGGAAAGGGAGTGAGAAAGAGAAGAACAAAAACAATGCGTAGTTGCCTCTCACACGCCCCCTGCTGGGGAACTGGCCCACAACCCAGGCATGTGCCCTGACAGGGAATCGAACTGGCGACCCTTTGGTTCCTGTGGTTCAGTGGATTGAGTGCAGGCTGGCACTCAATCCACTGAGACACACCAGCCAGGGATTATACTACTATTTTTAAAATTGTATTTATTACTCACTGACTTCCTACTGTAGAAGATAAAATTTAGCCCTTTACCACTACACTTACTTTCCTCAACACAGTTCCGCTACTCCATCTTCATAATGTACTTATTTGTAATTTTAAGTGAAATTAGTTATCCAAGTTTACATTGTAATAACTTTGAAAGTGCTGCTTACAGTTTAGCCAGGCAGGATATACTATAACTCTATTTCTGATCCTAAATAGCTGTTTGTTTTTCTGGTATTAATTTTTTATTTTACTTAGCAATGGCTCATTTTTGTTGTTTCTTTTCTATATACCTATCTCTAGTTCATTCACAAACTCTCTGGCAGTAATAACAATTCTCAAAGTGGTCAAATATATCAGACATTCTAATTTCTCATGTAAGTAGCATGGCTTTCTTTGTCCTCCTGCTCCACTGTCTCTAGTTTGCTGTTACGTATTATCCTGGTACTTCCTTTCACCTGTGTTTAGATCCATTGTTTCCTGGACCCATATTTTCCTTTTTTTCTGGTGTAGAACTCTGAGAAAGAGTACATAGACGGTAACTTTCTTTTAAGGCCTTATATTTCTGAAAATGTCTTATTCCACTCTTATACTTAGTGATGGTTTGGCTGAGTATAAAGCTCTAAGTTGGAAATAATTTTTTTCTTTGAGTTTTGACAACATTGCCGTATTGATTTTTAGCTTCCAGTGTTGCTGTTGAGCAATGTCATTTTTTTAAACTTTTTTTATTGTTGTTCAAGCACAGTTGTCTCCATTTCCCCCCACCATTCCCCTCCACCCTAGCCATCCCAACTTCCCACCCTTGATCCTACCCCCTTGGATTTTGTCCACATGTCTTTTATACTTGTTCTTGAAAACCCTTCCCCTACTTCCCCCCATTTTTCCCTCCCACTTCTCCTCTGGCTACTGTCAGTTTGTTCTTAATTTCAATGTCTCTGCTTATATTTTGCTTGCTTGTTTGTTTTGTTGATTAGGCTGCACTTATAGGTGAGATCATATGGTATTTTTCTTTTACCACCTGGCTTATTTCACTTAGCATAATGCTCTCCAGTTCCATCCATGCTGTTGCAAAGGGTAGGAGCTCCTTCTTTCTCTCTGCTGCATAGTATTCCATTGAGGAAATGTACCACAGTTTTTTGATCCATTCATTTACTGATGGGCACTTAGGTTGCTTTCAGCACTTGGCTGTTGTAAATTGTGCTGCTATGAACATTGGTTCCATAGGTTCTTTTGAATTGGTGTTTCAGGGTTCTTAGGATATAATCCCAGCAGTGGAATGGCCAGGTCAAAAGGCAGTTCCATTTTTAGTTTTCTGAGGAAATTCCATACTGTTTTCCACAATGGCTGCACCAGTCTGCATTCCCACCAACAGTGCACTAGGGTTCCCTTTTCTCCACATCCTCTCCAACACTTGTTGCCAAGGAGGGGGGGTGGGCAAAGTGGACCAGTCAAAGTCATTCTGATTCCTGATCCATTCTATGGGACTTTTCTTTTCCCTGTTTGGAGGCGTTTAGGATAGACTCTATAAAAAGAGCATTAGTCTTTACAGTGATACTTTCTGTGTGGTTTAAGAAAATCCTTCTTCTGTTGGGTTTTGTTGTTTTAACCAACATGTAAATAAAAATCCTTGCCCTCTAAAGTAAAAGAAAACCTGAGGGACAATTTAATGCTATTCAAGTACATATGATAAAAGGCAAATATGCAAAGGATGATAACTACATGTTTAGGAAATAAAAAAAGTTACAAACTGCAACACAGGTTCGATGATTATTTCATAAACTATATTCCATCAAATGTTAAACTTCTCAAATATTGCATACTGTGCTCTCCCCTCTCTCGTATTTTCTCGTGAATTATTAGCCTAAGAGGTCCCCTACTAAACCTATTTAACTTTACTTGAGTAACATTTCCTAAATTTATTTGACCACCAGTATGTTTTCTTTTTAATTATTTAAAAAGGAAGATCATTAACATATGTATAACACAGTTGGGGAAATGCCAGATAAGACGTAGACTTTCCTGGCTACAAAAGAGCAATTAAGCAATGGAATAAGTAACCAAGAGAAGCTGTGTATGCTTCTTTTCCAGAGGTCTTTAAAACAGGACATCTGTTTTAGGCGTAGTCTTGTTTGAACAATAGAACTATGCTGGTGTTTCTTCCTTTTCCTGTCCCCTAGTGGTAGCATTGGAGACTGTTAGCCCACCTTTTTTCTAGTACTTTGGTTATTAATATATACAAACATGACAACTACTATAATAATTATATTTATTGAGAACTTATTCAGTGTCTGGCCGTATGCTAGATGCTTTAACAACTTCATAATGCAGTGCAGAGAATGCTAAGTAGGCAACAGAACCTGGATTCTTATTTAGTCAGCCTCTATCCAACAGGGTGCTCATGGGCAAATCACTTTGCCTCATTTTTCTTCCTCTACCAAATGAGGAACTGAGGTTATCTCAAAAAAACCTTTTCTACTCTAATATTTCAGGATGATTTTTGTCTCTGGATATTAGCTATTATAATGGGGAAAGAATTAGAAAATTTCCAGGTCAATTTACACTGCAAAATGATTTGCATGAATGAATAAGGAAGCGCTGGATAAATAAGTTTGGACTATATTTATGCATACTATGATACCAAACTGAAACAAATTAGAAAATATTGAAAAAATTATTTATTGTCTCTGTAAGGTCACTTCCAAGAAAACCACTAAGTTTTAGAGTATGAAAGGCATTTTGCTTAACACATTTTTTAAATGAAGCTTTCATGAGAGAATTATTCTTCATAGTATATCCCAGCCTCCTGTACCTGGCATATTGAAGGTATTCAGTTTAGAAAGTTAAGTGCACAGCCTATGGAGTTTTAGACCATCTGGGTAAATAACCCAGCTCTAATACTGTGTAACTGTGTGTTCTTAAATGAATGGCTTACTTCCATATCTTTGCCTCAGTTTCCTCTTCTTTAAGGAGAATTATAAGTGTACCCGCCTAATAGGAATGTTGTGAAGATTAAATGGGACAATCCAAATGTTGTATTTGGCACAAAACAAAGATTTAGGGTTCTATTAATATTAGCTAATGTAATTTTTAAGGACATGCAGCATTTCCCCAAATATTCTAATAAAATTTTTCTTTTCATAAGGGACCACATAAAACCTCAAAGGTAAATGGTGTAGTTCCAGTGCTTATTTAATAATTTAACATCTTTTCTGACCCACTTTCATACTCTCAAATAATGATGCCTATAAGATTAGAGCCCTGGCTGGTGTGGCCCAGTGGATGGAGCACTGGCCTACAAACCAAAGGGTCACCAGTTCAATTCCCAGTCAGGGCACATACCTGGGTTGCGGGCCAGGTCAGGTCCCCAGCAGCTGGTACATGAGAGGCAACCACACATTGATGTTTCTCTCTCTCTCTTTCTCCCTCCCTTCCCCTCTGTCTAAAATAAATTTTAAATATCTTTAAAAAAAGATTAAAGAAGTTACTTTATTTTTTCGTATTGGTTGTATTTTTGTTTGAAGTACATTGTACAAATATTGTGCAAAGTCTGCTCACTGACTATAATAGAGTTTAAAACCAAGTTTGAAGGTCTAAGATAAAGAGCACATATTCATGTCCTTCCTCACAATGTCTGCCTAGAGATGTCTGCCTAAGAGAAACACACTAAAGAGGTGATAGATATACCTTAATACAGCACACTCCTGTCACCCAGCTGGAAAGTTAAGACTCTGCTACTTTTCCCTGAGAAGAGCTATTGTTCATGCTACTATTTGGTTCATTTGTTCTTTCATGGGTAATTGCACCGAATAACAAAAAGCACCTACTCGACTTACAGCTTGGCAGAAACAGTGGCTTATGTTTTCTAGAGACAAAATTAGAAGCAGGCTCCCTGGACCCATCTTCAAGACAAAATAAAATAAAATGCCTAGGGAACCACTGTGCCTCCCAGTAAACATGGTCCATGAAGTAATATTGTTTAGGTCAAGATGCCCTAGAATAAGAGGATAGGGAGAAGGTAAAGGGGAAGGGAAAATATGTATTTGAATAATATGTTTTCTTAGAGATGAAGAGGCAAGCTGTTTTGTTCTTTCTTACTTTGTCTTTTCCACATGGGAATAAAAATTTTTGTAGGATCCTAATCTTCCTTCTGCAATTATCAAAAAATAAAAACTTGAGTATACAGTTGTAAAGGGGAGGGGTTATAGCCAAAATTGTATTTTATTTATAATATCCCCCATCTTTTCGGCAGAGCTTAAGTCTTAGCAAAACTAAACCATTGAGAAAGTATCTTTATTCTTTCCATTTTTCATAGAAAAATGGATACTTATTCTACCCTTCTCTATAAAATATGATCATTCAATTGGCAAGCATTTAATAAACAATTGTGCATAAGTACTAAAGGGAAAACAGAATAATAAGACATTGTCCTTTTGCTCCAGTACTTGAAATTGAATGGCAGAGATATGTATCCAAATAATTATATCAGAGTTAAGAGAGAAGTCAAAATGTTGTGGGAACACAGAAAATGGAGAGTATTTTCAAGTTGGAGAATTCATGAAAGGTTTCATGGAGGAAGTAGCATTTGGACTATTGTAGGATTTCCCACAACTGTGGGAAAGACTCGTGGGATTGTGATGTGTAGAAGTGAGGGATGGGAAGAAGATAGAGCAGCCTCAGCACAAACAAAGATGAACAAACTAGAAAATGTAGACTATATTTAACCTGGTCAGAAGAGGATATGCCTAAGCACAGACTATAACAAGAATGGGAGTGAGGATTGGGATCAATAGTGGAAAAGATCACTAGTGGGAAAAGCAAGTCAGGGCTGTGCCAGGGAGAGACTCAAATGCCAAACCAGGATAGTTTAATTTGCTATGTAGCTCAGAGCTTCTCCTGCTTTCCCACCAATGTGCCCTTAATACAAGATTATAGCAAAAACATGGCATTCTTGGGGCCAGGGATGAATAGGTGGAGCACAGAGGATGTTTAGGGCAATGATGCTCTTCTGTAGGATACTATAATGGTGGGTACGTGGCATTATGCCTTTATCAAATCCCATAGAATATGCAACACAAAAAGTAAACCCTAATGTAAACTGTGGACTTTAGTTAATAATTATGTATTGATACTGGTTCATCAATTTGTAGCAAGTGTACCACACTAATGCAAGTGTTAATAACAGGGGAAATCCAAGTTAATAATAGAGGGAATTGTGTGTTTTTAAGGCATGGGAGAAAGGGGAAAGGGTATATGGGAGCTCTGTACTTTCTGCTCAATTTTTATGTAAACCTAAAACCACTTAAAAAATTAAGTCTATTATTTTTTTTAAATCATATCCTTTTGGTTGTGAAATGTACTACAAGTACAATTTTTAGGAGTTTCATATTATATCTTTAAAATCACATGAATTTTTATTTATTCATTTACACATAAATGGCTATTTTAACATTAAAATTTTCTCCAAAACGTCAATGAAATCAGTGGCCCATAAGGATATGATTTTTATATTAAGAAGCATGGCTTTAGTTGACAGCGAGTCATTGAAGTCATGTTAAAAGTGAAGCAAAACAAAATTAAACCGGTAAAATGATGAGCAATCAATTTTTCTTGCAACACAGATATTTTTTGCATCCTTATTTTCATTTCCCACTCTTCATACAGAGGCATATACACTACCTTTAATTCACTTAGTGAAACTTTATTTTGTTTACAATAAGCATAATGACAAATAGTTGGTAACCAACTTTTATGGATGTTACAATTGAAACAAGAAAGGTATATTTTGATATGAAAGTAATTTATACTTAGAAAAATGCAAAATAAACCTGCTGAGGAGATGGGCAAAGTAAATGGAGAGATCTGGGTTGCATAGGTTTAGATGTATTTTGAGACAAAGAATTCAGTTCAATGTGTGCCCCTGTTATTGAGAACACATGCTTTTTCCTGGCTGTCATTGAAACCCAGTATGACCTTTAAGCTATCACCAATGCACATTCCTCTTTTTGGTGTGTAGTATTTACACTGTAACACAGATAACTTAAAGTTGTTTGGGTACTTACTTATGTAGATATTCAGACATGTGAACCCAAACGGTGCCTAATGAGTCCTCTTGGAACCACTGAAGCACATTCATAGGACTAGTCTCCTTATTTGTGTGTTCAAGGCACTTTGTTTTCCTTATGAAGACCACAACTGGAATCTTTAACCTCATGCAAAAATCAGCCTTTAAGAGTAAATTCCTTAGCTCTCTGCTTGCTGGGAAAATACAAGAGACCCATTCCCAGATGCCCCTAGGAGAACAGCCCTTCCTCCATAAAACATTTTTATCAGTGAGAGAACAGGGTTTCTGGATCAGTCTTGAGTTTGTCTCTACTTAGTAGCTGCTGGACCCTGGGCAAGTCTCTTTACTTCTCTAGTCCTAACCTCCTTACCTCTAAAGTGGTGTTAATATCTAGAGTTACATGGAATAAAAGGTAGAGTATGTCTGCAATGTGGGAAGTAGTCAATAAATACTAGTTTGCTTTCTCCCTTCCCTGCATTAGGCTAAAATTTCATCAATTCATTTAGCATTTAATAAATAAATTTTTAATAAACACCTTCCATGAGCCAAGCCCTTGGCTAGGATATGGGGGTATTAATTACAAATTACAAATAAGACAGATAAACATATGATTTCAGGTGCCCTAGAATTTATGAGCAATGTCAGCAATCTCAAATTCCCGTACCTCTTTACTGGTATTTTTGACCAGAGATTACATTTACTATACTGTAACTGTGCTTTTGGCACCACTTTAATAGTCAACTGCTTTCAGGTAAACCAAGTCAGACAGGTTCTCATTGCATAAAAGTCTAAAGTCTACCCACTTCAGTCACACACAAGTCCACCTTAAATACTTAGAACCAAAATCTCTCAGGGTTTTATTTCACTTACTGTGATCACAAATCACATTTAGAAAAATGCACGTGGCATGTATCATCTTAAGCAGGAAATTCATGAAACGAGTTATGCTGTGGCCTTAGAACCCATACCAGTGTTCCTACCTTTGTTTTTTATATGTTTTCTTGTTTCCATTTCTGTTTTGTCTTGGGGCGGTTTAAAATTAATTCTGGGCTAGATTCTCATTTTAACATTCCCTTGTTGATAATCAAATATGTTTCCACATACTCTAATCTCTGTATTCTCAATGTGGGGAATACCTTCTACACTTTAAGGAAAGCTGTATGCAAAGAAGACATATTTGGGTATTTTCATAGTATAGAAGAGATATTTTCTTTTTAAAAAACATTTTACTTGTTTATTTTTAGAGAAAGCGGAAGGGGGGAGAAAGAGAGGGAGAGAAACATCAATGTGCGATCAGTTGCCTCACATGCCCCCAGCCTGGGACCTGGCCCACAATCCAGGCATGTGCCCTGACTAGGAACCTAACCAGCAACCTTAAGAAAAAAAAATTGTTTTACAGTACAGTTAAATAATAAATCCTTATCTAAATTTAATATACCTATTTTTCGCCCTGGCCAGCATGGCTCAGTTGGTTGGAGCATCATCCCATGGACCAAAAGGTCGTGGGTTTGATTCCTGGTCAGGGCACATACCCAGGTTTCAGGTTCAATCCCCATTGAGGTGTGTATGAGAAGGTACAAGAAGGCAACCAATTGATGTTTCTCTCTTACACTGATGTTTCTCCCTCTCTCTCTCACTCTCCTACTTCCTCTCTCTCTAAAAGCAATGGGAAAAAAAATGTCCTCGGGTGAGGACAAAATATATATATATACATGTGGGTGTGTGTATATATACACACATGTGTGTGCATGTACGTGTATGTGTATGATGAGCAATCATATATACACGTGTGTATGTGTGTGTATGCACACACACATATCCCAACTTTTCTGTCATACAAAAGCATTATAAATATGAATGGAGGAGTAAAGTTTTTATCCTAAAGAGAAAAATATTTAGGGTATCTAATTTCAAGAAAGTAGAATTGTCCCAGGACTCAATGCTCTTAAAAGTTATTAACAAACTTGATTGATGATCTTCTATAAAAGATAATGAGAACAGGACTGTCTGCAGGACGTTTTTATCAGTGCACTGTACACATGGATACTGTTGTAGAGTTCTCTACTGTGATATCCAGTTAAGCGGTAACTTCCTTCTTTTAGTAAAACCATCTGGGCAGCACTAAGAAGGTAGTTATGTTCTCTTCTCTCATTGTGATAACCTAGATTAAGTCACTTTACCAAACACTCAGTTCTCTTTCTGCATATCTTTAGAAGATTGCTCTTGTCCTCCAGGACCACCTTCACAGCAATTCTTTTTTACATTTCAGAAATTACCATGGTTGACACAGAGATGCCATTTTGGCCCACCAACTTTGGAATCAGCTCCGTGGATCTTTCTGTAATGGATGACCACTCCCATGCCTTTGACATCAAGCCTTTCACCACCGTTGATTTCTCCAGCATTTCTGCTCCACACTATGAAGACATTCCTTTTGCAAGAGCTGACCCAATGGTTGCTGATTATAAGTATGACCTGAAGCTCCAAGAGTACCAAAGTATGATGTTTATTTTCACTTTTAATACTACTAAGGCTAGCATTAGACTAATCTCAATAACACTGGAGTAAGTGCTCCAGAGACTAAAACTGTGTAGAGAAGACATTTACCATTCATTTAGTCATCCATTTATCAATGAAATATTAAGTATTTATGATATGCCAGAAAGGAAAACAATGTATAGGTACCCCAGATTATCCTCTCCTTTTTTCCCTTCTTCCTTTCTCTCTCCTTTTTTTCTTTTCTTACTTCTTCTTAGGAGCATTATCCAGCATGATTGTATTGCCAGGTGTAGCTTAGGATGAGTGAGCATCCATCACCCAAACTTAAAACTCTTTTGGCCATTTGTAAGTTATTAAGTAACAGTTTGCTACCTTATCAAAAATAAATTGCTAAATTATAATCCAGTTTTTCTAATTCTGCCATTTAAGAAGCTTACTGAAAACTGTTTCAGCACAAATTTAAATTTTGACAATTTAGTCTATTGATAAATCATCGTGTAATTAACTCAATTCACACTGAAACATCAGACCAAGAAAAACTAAACTGCACTTTTCAAGATAAAATAAATTTCTGTGATGCTATTTCCTTGATTTTTATCTCTTTGTGCACTGATATGCTGGTTTTCCAAAGCCACCAGCTATGTAATTGGTAACCAGTACTTGACAATAAGAACTTCCTGTATTTCTAGTTTTCTTTAGATAAATACTAAACTTGGTTATATTTACATGTGTGGGTTTCAGTTAAAGCCTAATATGGAAATTTAATAACCCTGATCCTAACCAATGGAAAGGTAGTGCTTAATTTCCATAGGTTGTTTCACTCTCTATCCAAGATCATTTTACAAACCACCTTGTCTGACTCAACACTGATGGTAACCTGGTCTCTTATTTTTCATGTACCTACAAGTTAGGCTTCCCATTACCTTTTCATGGCAGTGTTCCTTCTGTGTTTCTTTTGCAAGAATTGTAAAATACTTCTAAAATGCAACATTTAAATTAAAATACACAATTTAATATTGTAAAAATGCCAAATACAGCACATTATACAGTAAAATAATCTTAATTTTCTCAAATACTGTATGTTGTCTGTTAGAGTTTTAGTATTATGGGATGTTGGAGGGTCATGGAACCACAGGCTTAATTTGCTTACCTGTTTATTATACAGGTGAAGCTCAGAGGAGTTGTGACTTGCCTGTGATTACAAGGCCTACTTTTTTCTGTGTCTTTGCATGTTCCATAGTGCCACCACACTTAACTAATAAAAGTGTGGCATTAAAGTGTTCTATCGTACTTCCTTCCCCTATCACCTTTTTAGCATTGTTTTTCATGTAATAATGACCTGCTCACATTTTTCTATACACAGGTGCAATCAAAGTGGAGCCTGCATCCCCACCTTATTATTCTGAAAAGGCACAGCTGTATAATAAGACTCATGAAGAGCCTACCAACTCCCTCATGGCAATTGAATGCCGTGTCTGTGGAGATAAAGCTTCTGGGTTTCACTATGGAGTTCATGCTTGTGAAGGATGCAAGGTAAAAAAAATTTTTTTTTTTCAAAGAATGTGCCGAAAAGTTACCTATTATTTCATTTCCTGTTGCAAACTTATGCATGACAAGGAATTGAGATAAATTGTCAAAAAAATTTTAAAAACTCATTATTTAGATATAATATTTGAAAAGCTAAGAAAATTAATAAAAGCAGGGTTACTTTGTCTCACTTTTTCTCCACATTGGACCTATGAGATACTGATCTAATTTAACCCTTGTATCTTGCAGGGTTTTTATTTTTTAGTGACTTGATCTAGGTATCAAGTAATGTTGAGCATCTTTTCTTATGTCTGTTGGCCTTGTGTATGTCCTCTTTGGAGAAGTGTCTATTCAGGTCCTTTGCCCAATTTTTAACTGGATTGTTTGTTTTTTTGGTGTTGAGTTTTGTAATCACTTTATAAATTTTGGATATTAACCCCTTATCAGATGTATTGGCGAATATGTTTTCCCACTCTGGGTTGTCTTTTTATTTTGTTGATGATTTCCTTTGCTGTGCAGCTAGATTTCTTAAAAACGTCAAATGGCAAGAAAACTATTGGTTATCATGAAGTCAATGTTTAGGAAAAGAATAAATCAAAGTTCCAAGCAGTGTGCTGGAGTCTGTATATATTATTCAGTTCAAGATTTTATGTAGCTATATAGTATATAAATGATATTAAGAAAGACTATCCATCCTTTAACATTAAAAGATCCTGAATCATAACAAAAAGAATGTGATATACTTTGAAAGACACCATGAGTCCAAACAAAAATTTGCATAATAAGGGTTAAACTTAACATAATTCTCTTATCAAAAACCTTCTTCTCCATCTATGCCAAATAAATTGAGTACTCTGGGACCTGCCTCATTGTCAACTAGCCAAGCAGCATTTTCAACCACTAAAATTAGTTTGAAAAAGTGAAAACCAGTGAGGGAATATTATAAAACATGTATGATCACAGTGGTAAAAATCAAAATGAAATTTCCCACCAACATTTATCAGTGAGAACAGTTGTCTTCCCTGTTAGTTATTAGCCTTCTTTTGATGAGTGCAAAAAATCTTTAATACTCAAAGGTCCTCAGAACCCTTGGGGCATTAAGGAGGCTTTGACTTCCAGCAAATCCTACATAGGACATATTCTTTGAGATATTGCTCATCTCACACGAAGTAGGGAAAACTCAAATACCCAACAATTATAAAACAAACAAAGCCTAGGTCTTGAGCTGTGAGCTACAAGCACTCAGAAGGGTGGGGTTGCCCTCATAACAGATGCCCATAGGAGTACTCAGGTGCAACGTTGCCTCAAATGCAGGTGCCTATAGCACTATTTGGAGCCATCAGTGAAAAGGGGCTTTAAATTAAGCCCAAATTCTCAAGGGAATCTGAAACAGTCTTAAGTCAGTGGCACCCCCAGCTTCCAACAGAAGCATTTACAAATTCTTTATGGAGGAAAGAATTCCTAGTTTAGACTCTGTAGGATTCCCATAGTTTAAGATCAGGAAATGAGTTCAAAATAAAACATCAGTAAGCACACAGAAAGCAATTGACTTGAATGACATTTATCAGAAATAAACAAACAAAAATGAATTTAGACCCCTCAGCCCCTACCAAGGGGATATTGGTAAAGCAGATATTGGGATTGGATTGGCAGATACAGATAGAACAGCTGTGTATTTTTTTTTTTAAAGAGGGCAGAATCACAGCAATCAATAAGCAACAATAGACCATCAGTAATGACCATGTAGATTTGGAAAATAAACCAAGTGAAACTTCTAAAAGTAAAAAAATATAATTATTGAAATAAAAAAAGTCAATGGAAGGGGTAAATAGCATACCACGCGCAGCACAAAAAAATGTTACTGAACTGAAAAACAATTGCAAAGAAATTGCAGACAATGAGACTCATAGTGTCTCAAAGAATATGTCTTATCCAGAATCTTCTAGAATTTGAAGCCTCTTTTAGTTCTTGAAGGATTAATAAGATTTTTGAACATTAAAAAACTATGTCTTCTTCATTAATGAATAGAAGAGTTACGTACAGAACTGTTCTCATGGATGAATTTTTGCCACTGTAATTATATATTTCTGTGACCTTAATTGATGGCTGTTTTGATGTTGACTTTTGCAATCAATATTAGAGAGTAATTAATTAAAAGAAGATAGAAAATGTAAAAGAGAAGGGTAGAATAAGAAAGTCTAATGCTTATCTAGGTAGAGTGTCCAAACTTATGAACAAGTAAAACCATGATGCGGAAAACAGTATGCCCAAGAAGATGAATAAAAAGAAATTCATGTTTAGACATGGCAGTAAAAATTGCAGAATGCTAAAGACAAAGAGAGTATGTAAAAGCAACCAAGAGAAAAGATAAAAACGTCTTCAAAGCTGATTGACAACAGCCCTCTCAACAGCAGTGGAAGCACAAAGATAATAGAATTCAAAGTGAAATAGAAAATAACCGAGTACGCTACATCTTTCTTTTTTTTAGTACCCTATATCTTTCAACAATGAGAGTGAAATGAAAATATTTATATGTTAAAAAGCAAAAAAAGACAAATAATAAATTTGAAGGACAGTAAGCCATAGACAGGAGAAGATATTTGCAACACCTATATCATATAATGGACTCGTATCTAGAGTATAATAAGATTATCTAAAATTCAATCTTAAGCAAAGACAATCCATTGGAAAACTGGGAAATGAAAAATCAGAGAAATACAAATCAAGGTCCTACTTCGATTCTATTTTACACATACTACATTGTCAAAAATTAAGACGCCTGATGATACCAAGTGTTGGAGAGAATATAACTTCCATAAGCTGGTAATGGGAGTAAAAATTGGTATAAACACTTAGGAAAACAATTTGGCATTGTCTTGTAAATTTAACATTTAAATATTGTATAATCCAGAAACTCTACTCCTAGGGGAACTTTTGTATATGTGCATTATAAAACCCAAAAATATTTATAGAAGCACTATTTATAATAGAAAAAATTGGTAAGAATTCAAACATACATCAACATGAGAGAACAAGTTAATAAATTGTGGCATAGTCATATAACAGAATATTATACAATTGTGAAAATGAATAAATCATAGCTTCTCACAAGAAAGCGGATAAATTTTAGAAACCTAATACTAAATTTTTTAAATTGAAAATCCCTTAAAAAGACATGAAGTATGATAGCATTTAATAAAGCCCCCAAACAATCATAACTAAACAATATATTATTTAGTCTTACACACTGTGTGATAAAACTATATTTTCTTAAAAGTCAAGGAAGTGATAAGTACAAAATTCAGAATAATAATTGTCAAGAGGACACACGTGCAGGAGTTGAGTAAGAGAAGAATATATAAGGATTCTGGTTGTGATTTTAAATCTTGGGTTGGATAACAGGCTCATGTGTGATAATTATCTTGTTATATTTTATAATTACATGTGTTTCCTACATATTTGTAATTAATATTAATAAAATAACATCAAAAATAAAAGGAAGAGAGTATGCCAATGGCCTTGTAAGACCGCAGCTACAGTTTAGGATCACAGAATATCAAAAATGGAACTGCCTCCTCACTTTACAGATGGAAAGGGTGAGGCCCAGTAAGGAAGTTAAGAGACACACGTGTTTATTCAACAGATTTTAATGGAAAACAATTGTTGGTGTCTGGGTTACATCCAAGGGTGTTCGATACCATCCCTGGAGCTCACAGTTTTAGTTAGGCAGTGGGGGAGGGGCAAGAAAATAAACACAAATATAGTAAGTAAATTATACTGTATGCTAGAAAGTCCTAAATCTATTGAGGAAAAAAAAGAAAGAAAGAAAAACAAGGGCAAAGTAAAGGAGATCAGTATTTCCAGAGGAAAACTGGGGGGCAAGGACAGGCCACAGTGTTAAATAAGGTAGATAAGCTTCACTGAGAAGTTGAGGTTAGCAATGAAGGAAACAGGCAAGTGTATATTTAGAGAAAGAGCTTTCCACATGAGACAAAGAAATCAAGAGTGACTTCTAGGATTTTGGCTTGAGAACGTGGGAGGATGGAGTTGCATAAACTGAAATGAAACAGCCGAGGTGAAGTAATTTTATGGGGTAAGACCAGGACTTTAGTGTAGAATGTGCTGGGTTCAAGAAGGCTATTAGATTTCCAAGTGAAGATGTCAAGTACACAGTAGAACATACCTGCCTAGGGTTCAAGATAGAAATGTGGAGAAAGTCAAATGACATCAGTGACAGAATCAATACTAGTTCACTGTTTTTTGTACCAAACAGAATGAGATAAATTTGGAAGAATTAAGAACTGAGTTTCATTAAAATGAACACAATAGACATGATGAATAGGAGTACTCTGAACAAAAAAGTGGAGTTAGAAAACATTTCTGACTAGAATTTTTTCCAGGTCTTTCCAAAAATATATAAATATAACAGTATTCAGTTAGCCTCAAATTGACATATTTGCTATTTTGGGATAACAGTTGATTTTCTGAGGACTTACATATTACTTACCATATTATTTTCTTTTTTAATTTTTAATTTTTTTATTTTTAAAGATTTTATTTATTTTCAAAGAGATGGGAAGAGAGGGAGAGAAACATCAATAAGCAAGAAAAACATGGATTGGTTGCCTCTTGCATGTCACCAACTGGGGACCTCGCCTGCAACCCAGGCACATGCCCTGACTGGGAATTGAGCCGGCGACCCTTCAGTTCATAGGCCAGTCAGTGGTCAATCCACTGAGCCACACCAGACAGGGTTCATGTTATTGTCTATTATCTCTTTTTGTTTGTAGGCTACAACGATCATGGAATGCACACAATTTCAGCTGCACAAATAAATGAAACCAATTCTGCAGGCAATTATGCAACATAGAGAATTCCAAAAAATTATCCACATGTGGATTTTTATTGGCCCTGATCATGTATTACGATGAAATGATTATAACTTTGCCAAACTGCTTAGTACAATTATAAGGGCTTGGCATGCTCTTGGAATAGTTTGCAGAGATACTGAACTGATTAATTGATGTTTTATTTGCGCTTTTTAGAGCATGTTGAAATCCAAATGTAAAGACAAAGTACATTGAATGACATTAGTTGGACGTGGTCACTTTTTAAGAACTAAAACAGGACACTGGAAATCCTCATGAAGTTCCAGAAAGGTTAAGTGACTTGCCTAAAGTCACCAGTGCCAGAACTGTGTGAAGCACCTGCCTTTTCTGGTACCCAGCCCAGTGTGCCTTTAACCATACATTGCTGCTTTGATGCATCACAAAGACTTGTAATTCGCTTCTTTTTTTATTATCTCTTTGCAGGGTTTCTTCCGGAGAACAATCAGATTGAAGCTTATTTATGATAGGTGTGATCTTAACTGTCGGATCCACAAAAAAAGTAGAAATAAATGTCAGTACTGTCGGTTTCAGAAATGCCTTGCTGTGGGGATGTCTCATAATGGTAAGTGAACACTAAGCTCCACATATTTTATTATTCTCATTACAGCTGCCAGATCAGTAGACATGAAGGCCATTGATGAAAACATGCAGTTATTCCACAGAATGCCAGATTTCAGAATATTGCATACTGACAGAGCATTTCTCATTTAGGTCACGGTTTTTAAGCTGTTAGTGAGGAATCCTCTCTGTGGTTGCACATGTGCCATGATCAGAGTAAAGACTTGAAAGTCTGGGAGGTGATGGAAATATCTAGTATTTTAAAACAAATATAATGACATTTGTGATTATATTTTATGTTGCTTTAATAGCATTAAAAACAGAACTATAATTTACTTCTGTGTATCAATAGTTTCTTTCAAATTTAAATGTAAGAATTCTGCAGATTTCTGGATATGGAACTTTAGGTGGCTTATCAGAATTTAGATTTATATATTTTTTCTATTTATTATGCAGAGATGAGTGTAACTATAGCAGTAGTCTTGACTTTGAGCAGCATACAAACTTGTGAATAAAGAAATATTTTAAAGTTCCACAAAACTTCAGTGTCTGTAGAAAGATAAGAGAATAGAACTTTCTATTTTTTAAACCCATATCGAAAATTGAGCTTATGAATTGGAGTGGTGACCTAATGAGAAGAATGTAGAAGACCTGAGAAGACCCATGTTTTCATGGACTGCAGAGCTAACTCAGCAAAGTCCTGGAAGATAGGCATGTTGAAGAAGTAGTTCTTGATTTCTATTTAGCTCTGACTGATTAACTAGATCACAAAACAAATTTTGATGTAATGATATTATTATATTTTTCAAGTATTAGTTCTTTAAAAACTCATTATGGGCTCAAGAAATGTAAAATGCCAACATGATCAAATTGAATCCAAAGTCTCATTTCATTGGATATCCTGTTTTTTCTTTCTTTTGCCTTCATCTCTCTCAAAACTGATCTGGTATGAGGATAACTCTCTTTTTTTTTTTTTTTTTTACTGTATTTTTATTGTCTACACTCTTACAGATGTCCCTATTTTCACACCCTTTGCCTACCTCCCCCTCTTCCCTCTGGCCATCACCACATTGTTGTCTGTGTCTGTGGGTTATGCATATATGTTCTTTGGCTAATCCCTTCCTTTCTTTATCCAGTACCCCCACCCCTCTCCCTTCTGACAGCTGTCAGTCTGCTCCATCTATCCATGGAATCTTTAAGTCAGTCTTCATCTATAAGGACTCCAAAGCATCTGTGAAAATTAAATTTTTGCTCATCATGCTGATGTTTCGTTTCACAGTGGAAATCATCAAGATATTTGGGAATCACTAATTGGTTGATACCCTACTCTTTAAAAATAGTTTTAAAATTACATTTTTATCATTTATCAATAATTTTTATCATTAATATCATTCCCATATCATTAATATGGGAATGACCCATAATTCTTGTCATTCCCTCTAAAGACAAGAATTTATTATGAATAGATTTATTAGCTATAGTAGACAGGAAGGAAATTTGGTCTAACTTTCCTCAACAGTTAATACATCTGTTGTGTAGCAGTATACAACTGCAGTCATTGGTTGCAAAGTAATTTGCTGGTTTAATGTCATCCATTTTCTTTTTATTTCAGACCTCATAAAACATAGGGCATGTTTTCAAGTCAAGGGTTGTATATTAGGTGATGCAATCAAGTTGTAATAAGAAATCTTTGATTTGAGGTCATTATCTATAAGACTGCCTAGAAAAACATGCCAGTTCTGCTTTTAATGCTATTTCTTTTTTGTCCTTTAAAAAATTGTCACTTTACACATTGATGTAAAATATATTTCCTGTTGCTTGTACACATTCATGTAAAATATATCTCCTATTTCTTACTGTTTTTAGGCAAATAATATTTAAAGCCCAACCTGTGTGGTATTGAGGATATAGTTTTCTCTTCCCAGATAAGTCAAAGAAAGCTATTAAGAACTGAGTAAGGTCATCTTTGGACATCTTGTGACTATTTAAAAAAAGGAATTAAATATCATGGCATCAAAGGCTTTATACAGTTTAACACTTACAGGAGTGCAAACATGACTAAGAGAATCCCTTCCCAGAGGTTTTTGTGGTAATGTGTTTGCTGCAGAGAGAAGAAAACATCCATTTAATCTACACATAAGAAGGGGGACTCAACAACTAGATTTTGATTAGTTTTGCCTGTTTTCCTGATGAAGGAACCATTTTTAAATACAAAGTTTTCTAGGAGATCATAGTAACTATTTAAAATTCATTGCTTTGGCCAATATGAGGCCAACTGTGATGAGATTTCCATTAATACAAAATGCCTTTTTGTTAATGTTTTGTGTGAATGGCCCTCAATGTGATAACCCACCAACTTAATAAAGAGGCTTCTAGCGTTATATCAAAATCAGCACCTCATTGTTTTCAGTATACACAAGAAGAAATGAACATTCCTCCAAAGTAAATTTGCTTCATTCTGTGTTACTTTTATTTTTGTTCTTTGGTCTCTGTGTAGTGCATTCTCTGCATTTAGCTTCCATGTTAGCTACCCACTCCCAGCTTTGAAAGAGACTTCTAAAGTAACCTTCAAGGAACCCTAAGGCCCTGGGGAATGTTGTTGGAAAATCACTGAAATCAGAGATTGCTAAGTTCTTTTAACTTTGAAAAGTCTATGATGCTATGTAAGTCAAACAACCTACCTCACTGAGTTTTTCACTTTTCACCTAGTTATTCCATATCTTACAATGTCAGTCTTCCCAAATATTTAGGCAACTGATGCCTGTCAGTCACCTGAATTTAAAAGTTTCCACCTGTATGACTCAGTACCATAAAAATATAATTCATATGCTTGAATCATATGAATTATATGATTCCGTATGTCTTCTGTATGTCCTGATCAATTGCCCACTAATGTGGGGCAGTACATTGCACGATTGCATAATGATGTAGCCCCAGAGAACAAATCCAAAGCAGTGTGGGCTAAACAATGTATAAATGGTATGGTTAGATAACGGTATATGGTTCCATCTGAAGATAGAACTTGTATTTTGATCATGACGTGTAGACCAAACATCATAGAAAGACTTGATTTCAGCATTTTTCCAATTGGGAACCTAGCTGTTTCTCGAATACCCATTTTCAGCGTTGGGTAGAAAAAGCACCCAGTTGTGGATTGATGTACTTTGGGAGAAATTTTTCGTTTTTCAGTAATTATCAAGATAAACACATACTGCCATGATTTTGGTCATTTAATAATCCGTCAATTTTAGACCATGGGCCAATCTCGCTGATTGCTCCAAAATCTTCTTGAATCATCTCAAGCATGGTCAGCCCAATACCCTGTCCAGATACCTTTGGAGGAAGGCTCCAAAGACAAGTAAAGCAGAAATAAAGAGCTGACTTTCTAGGCTACCCAGAATTAACTTAATGAGGAATGATTACATTAGCTACTGTTTGTTTTATACTTTGAATTAATGAAGCAGGTATCTACAGAATCTTGATAAAAACACTCTTATAGATTAATGTTGCCTCTTCAGTCAAATGGGCACTTACACATTTTTATAGGTTTTTAAAGTATCAGTTTTATTTTCAAGTCCTGCTATCAAAATCTCTGACATTAATCATGTTTTTAAATGTGCCCTTTTTATTTTTAATGAGATAATTTAGTCATTAAGAATTTTAACTAGTCAATATTTCATATTCAGAGATGCTTTTGGTGTATGAAGTAAATAATAAAATAGTGTTGGCTCTGCAGAAAAAATAATCTGATGTAGAGAAGAATTGACTTATGTTAATTATGAGTCATTCAGCTAGGTTTTCCCCTATGCCATTGAGATTTGAATAAAAATTATGTTTTTCATAAATATAAAAATTAGTGAAACCTTAGCTTTGCTGATTAGGATGTCCTATTATATAAATGATGTTTTTTCATTTTTAAAAAAGGCTGACAACTTAAAAAATAATTTCTCAGTGGCTTCATAAAAATTCAGAAAAGTGGTTTCACAAATTTTTGTGGCACTCAGCATTTTTAAGGTAGTTCCTTTCTTCTTTGTGAACAGAAGCTCTGGTGTATATTGCAAAAAAGAAAAACATCAATGGCAAATAAATTTAAACTTCAACATGTTACTCTTTTTTTCTTTAGTCTTCTTTGTGATATAAAGGAAAATTACCCAAATGTTAATTTTTAGGAAAATATAACAGAGTAAAAATTCCTAATGCACATGGCAGGTATGTTACTCAAACCTGCCGGGCCTTCATGATCGTTTACAGTCTAGCCTCCACCACTTTATCCCACTGCTTCTCTTTTCCACGTAAATTTCAGACAAATTGTGTTCTTTGCTCTTCCTGGAAAATGCCTGTGGGCCTCTCTGTACTATGTCCTTCAGTTCCCTATTTAAAAAAAAAAAAAAAAAAAACCTACCTGGTATTCAAAGCCCAGTTCAAATGTCTTCTCTTTCATAAGACTTTAATTCCCCATTCTTCCTCTTCTCTTGTTTCATACCTTTCTCTGACATCACATTGTGCCTTTTTTTCTCCTTTTTTTTTTTTATCGTTCAGCTACAGTTGTCCCCATTTTCCCCTCCACCACTCTCCCCTACTCCACCCATGCGTATACCTCCCACACTGAATCCTACCCCACCCCCCATTGTCTTTGCCCATGGGTCCTTTATACATGTTCCTCGACTACCCTTCCCCTTCTTTTCCCCATTATCCTCCTCACCCTTCCCCTCTGGTTACTGTGCCTTATAAATCAAGGTAGTGATCATATCTGCTAACAAAAACCAAACTACTATAGACAGCAATAAAAAGGATAAATAAAGCTGAGGACAGGGGAAATCAGGGAAATTAATGAGAACTCCAATGATTGTGAGTTCTTATTGTGAACTAAGACATTGGGATGGGTGAGAAGAAATGGAATTGAGAGAAATATCAGAACAATGACCAATGAATATAAATGTCTGCAGGGAGAGAGATTGTCAAGACTATTCAAGGTGTCTGGTTTGGCTGATAAAATGAATTAACCAAAAAAGGAAAATGGGATGAGGAGACAGTTTGGAGGGGGAAATGAAAAGTTTGTTTTTATGTTGTAGTTGAAGTGCTTATGGGATAGCCAACATCCATGTATTAAGGAATCTAGGAAGAAGTGAAAGATAAGAATTCAGATCTCAGTAAAGAGAAGGCAGGAGTCACTGGCACATCTTGTGAGTTAGAGAAACGATCCAACTAGGAAGAACAGAACACAAGTGAAGGAGGGAGGTATGGAAAATAGCATGCAGAAAGAGGAGAACCAGAAAAGCAGAAACCGGCATGAAAAGAGGGTGAAGAATATCAACAGCATTAAGGGCTGGGAGATGCTGGAGAGCACAACTAGAAGAACTTAGAAGAGGCCCCCAGATCTGGCTGTGAAAAAAATTGAATGAGGGACTTCTAAGAGGAAAGTTTTGGTAAGTTTAAATGAGGCAAAAGCTAGATTGCAGTGGGTTAGGAAGTAAATAGTAAGTGACAAATGTAGATGGAGAGGGAGGCCTAGTCTTTCAATAATGTCAGTGGTGGAGGAAAAAATAGCATGAAGGGGAGTACACTAGGGTCAGAACCTTAAATATCTGCTTAGGTGAAAAGGAATGAACTAGTAAAGAGGGGTACATGAGAAAAAGAATAATCTGTGTATATATTTAGGATCTCTTTTATTAGACATGTTCTTTTCATCCTTGCCCCAACCCCCACCCCCGCCCAATCCAGTCTATCTAGCACAACGTTTTGTATCAAATAGGCATTCAATGAATGAATTCAATGATGTCAAGTAAGACTTAAGGGAATCAGAGATTGAATCAGAAGGTAAGGCCACTGTGGTATTTTGTTTACCTCTACTTTGCAAAGCAACCTAGGCAAATGTTTAAATGTTCTAAAATAGTTTGAAAAATGTTATCCCTGCATAGAAATAATACTAGTATTCAGGCTGCTCCTTGTTTTGCTTTAGAGGACCTAGAAAATTATAGTTATTAGGTTACCAAATTCTGTAAAACCTCAAAATGCACAAGGTTTTTTTTCCTCAAGAAAGAGAGGTGGAAAAACATAACTTACTTGGCAAAAGCTATATGAAAAGCAATAGTGTTGTATAAGACTTATTTACATGATAAGGCTTTTGCAAAATAAACACATTAAAAGTGGGGAAACTGACTATGAGACATAACCTTACTACTTGTCAAAAGCTTGATATCATTAAAAATTCACCCCTTAGAAGTCGAAAGACAAAACTATTTTTAATAAAACTTATTTTATTCTTCTATCCTCTTTTGATTTATTTTGAAAATCTGCTTTAACTTATCTTTGTAATTAAGTAGCACTTATCATTGATGTTCCTACAATTAGGTGTTTTTCAAACATGTCATTAATTGTCATTAAGGAACATTAATTGTTTCTAAGATTCAAAGAGTAGGATACATAAATATTCCAGGGGCTTGGAGTTTTTGTGTTCAAGAAATTAGTACTAAACACACAATGCTGAATTTGTCATATGCTAGTAGTTAGCTCCATTCAGTTCAGTAAAAGTGTATTATATAAGCGTATGCTAATATACTTTCACCAGAAATTAACAAGTCTCTACCAAACCTATTCTTGTAGGGTGCATAGTGATTCTGATATTGACAATTAAAAAAAAAATAAGTTACATGAATTCTCTGTACATGATTATCCCAAATATGGCACTGAATGCCAGTTTCCTAGAAGTTGCTCGATGTAACCTGTGCTAGATCTGTAGAACAGACAGAACATCTTTCATTTTCTCAGGGACTCAAAGACTAGACAAATGTGCTTTAAAAAAGAGAGAGCATAGCATGTTCCCCAGTTCTATGTCATAGAGAGTTGTAGAATTTTATAGCTAAATTTAGAACTAATGGAAGGGATATTTAGAGATCTTCTTGCCCAAGTCCCTCATTCTTCATAAATAAAGCAATTGAAGGCCAGAGGAGAAAAGCCACTTAGACAGTTTTTCACTAGCTACAACTAGAAAGTAGCCTGACTACTACCTCAGGTGCTGGGTTAATTCCATCACCTTCCAGAGAGGCTGAAAGTTCTCGCTCAGTGACGCATGGAGCATTTTCCTTCTCTTTTAAAATTAATCAGCAGTGTTAGAAGATTTGGAAAAATGTGTTTGTATGTGAGTACATCAGCCTTTATATTTCTGGTCTCCAGTTTAGAAGTTTCTAAAGAGTCCTAGAAAGTTCTCTTTAAAACTAACATTTTATTTTTTTAATTTAATTTTACTGAATTTATTGGAGTGGCATTGGCTAATAAAATTATATAGGTTTCAGGTGCACAATTCTCTAATACATCACCTGTATATTGTGTTCTGTGTTCACCACCCCCAGTCAAGACTCCTTCCATCACCATTTATTCCTCTTCTACCCTCTTCTACCTCCCCCCTTTTTCCCTCTGGTAATCACCTTACTGTTGTCCATGTCTATGAGGGTTTTCTTTTTTTTCTTAATCCCTTTTTCACCCAGCAGCCCCAGCCCTCCTCCCCTCTGACAGCTGTCAGCCTGTTCTCTGTATCTATGAGTCTGTCTCTGTTGTGCTTGTTAGTTCAGTTTGTTCTTTAGATTCCACATATAAGTAAGATCATATAGTACTTGTCTTTCTCTGACTGGCTTATTTCACTTAGCATAATACTGTCCAGGTCAGTCCATGCTGTTACAAAAGGTAAGATTTGACTTCAGTCAAAGTGGAGGCATAGGGAAATACACCTTGCCTCCTTGCACAACAATAGGAAAAAATTACAACTAGACTACAAAACAAATAATCACCCAGAATTGTCAGAAAATCGAGCTGTATGGAAGTCCAACAACAAAATATTTAAAGAAACCACATTCATCCAGACAGGTAGGAGGGGCAGAGATGTGGAGACACGTGGAGAAGTGCTGAGAAGCACGGAGAGGTGGAGAGGCTCAGAGACACTGAGTGGAGCAGAGATGCAGAACAGGTGGTCCCGTATCCACGTGTGGTGGATAAAAATTGGGAGGGATACCTGGGGAGCAAGGGATCCCAGCCCAAGACCAGACCACCCAACCTAGGCTTTCAGTGCCAGGAAGATAAGTCCCCATAACTTCTGGCTGTAAAAACCAATGGAGTTTGGGGCAGAAAAAGAAACTGCAGGATTCTCAAGAAACCCCTCTTAAAGGACCCACAAAGGACTTAAGACTCATGCAGACCTACCCCTTCTGGGATTCTGCAACAGGGCAATAGTAGAAAGGGCACCAGTAGCATACAGGGAAAAATTGAAGTGACCGGCAATAGGACGAGTACCGGGAGACAGCTTCCTCCCAGGAAAAACTCCAGAGGCCAGGCAGCAGCATTGTCCCCTCTCTGAGCACTCCCCAACACAGAGCCACCACAGAGCTGTGACATAGGTTGCTCCACCCTGGTGGTTACCTAAGACTCCATCTTCCCCATACAATTTACAGGTGCTCTTTTTTATAGTAGGCCACACTCCTAAGACAAGGAGTCAAAGCAGCTCTACACAGCTAATACACAGAAACAAAGACAGGGAGGCTGCCAAATGAGGAGATAAAGAAACATGGCCCAAATGAAAGAACAGAACAAAACTCCAGAAAAAAGAACTAAATGAAATGGAGATAAGCAACCTATCAAATGCAGAGTTCAAAATACTGCTTATAAGGATGCTCAAGGAACTCATTGGGTACTTGAACAGCATAAAAAAGACCCAGGCAGAAATGAAGGTTACACTAAGTGAAATAAAGAAAAATCTACAGGGAACCAACAGTGGAGGGGATGAAGCCTAGAATCAAATCAATGATTTCAAACACAAGGAAGAAAAAAGCATTCAATCAGAAGTGCAAGAAGAAAAAAAGAATCCAAAAAACAAGGATTGTCTAAGGAGCCTCTGGGACATCTTTAAATATACCAATATCCGAATCATAGGGGTGCCAGAAAGAGAAGAGAAAGAGCGAGAAATTGAAAACTTATTTGCAAAAATAATGAAAGAAAACTTCCCTAATTTGGTGAAGGAAATAGACATACAAGTCCAAGAAGCACAGAGTCGCAAACAAGATGGACACAACCACACCAAGATACATCATAATTAAAATGCCAAAGGTTAAAGATAAAGAGGGAATCTTAAAAGCAGCAAGAAAAATGCAGATAGTTACCTACAAATGAGTTTCCATATGACTGTCACCTGATTTCTCAAAAGAAACTTTGCAGGCTAGAAGGGACTGGCAAGAAGTATTCAAAGATGAAAAGCAAGGACCTACATCCAAGATTACTCTAAACAGCAAAGCTATCATTTAGAATGGAAGGGCAGATAAAGAGCTTCCCAGACAAGGTAAATCTAAAGTGGATTCTCACCAAGCCATTATTATTGAAATGCTAAAGGCAATTATATAAGAAAAAGAAGATCAAAATGATGAACATTTAAATGGCAGTAAATTCACAACTATCAATAATTTAATCCAAATAATGAACTAAGCAAACAAGCAGAACAGGAACAGAATTATAGATATGGAGATCATTTGGAGGGTTATCAGTTGGGAGGGGGAAGGGGGACAATCGAGGGAAAGGTGTAGGGATTAAGCAGCACAAATTGGTAGGTGCAAAATAGAGGGGGGGATATTAAGAATAGTATAGGAAATAAAGTAGCCAAAGAACTTATGCACGACCCATGGACATGAACTAGGGGGCAGGGGGTTCCTGGAGGGAATAGGGGTACTGAGTGGAGGAGGGGCAAAGGGGGAAAAATTGGGACAACTGTAATAGCATTATCAATAAAATGTATATTTTAAAACAGGTAAGATTTCTTTTTTATCACCAAGTAGTGTTCTATTATGTAAATTTACCACAGCATTTTTTCATCTACTCATCTACTGATGGGCACTTGGGTTGCTTCCAAATCTTGGCTATTGTAAATAATGTTCCAATAAACATAGGGGTACAAAAATTCACATTTTATTTAGATTATAGCAAACGACTTTTGCTTTGGTATCTCCTAATTCTAGAATTATTTTTTTAGAAATTCTTTTTGGCTATTTTGTTAGGTTGTGGAAAAGCAGGACTAGCAAATGTATTAAGTGACTTTTTGGCTGTTTTTTTATTTTACATTAACTTTTGGGGTTAGAAAAAAGTATTTTCCTAGACATGTAAAAGTTTTGTATATACTTACAGTTTATTATCTGTGAAAATGTAACCAGAACCTAAAACAATATCTGGCACACGTAGACATTCAATACTTATATATTGAGTGAAGAGACAGTATTGTGTGCTCTGTTAAATAACTAAAGTTAAAGAGCAAAAGATTTTTGGTGATTTTTAGCCACCTCTGTTTTATCATATAACTGTTTTTCTCCAAGTTTTACACCAAAATTTCTTCTACTTTTAATATGCCATAATTTTTACAGCATGCTTTCTTTCACAGTCACTTTCCCAAACCTCCCAATGTACATACTTCTTGTTTTATGTTCCCAGACTTGATATTTTGGAGTTTAATTCATCAAGCTTTTATTATATACCCACTATGTGTATTTTGTTGCACTCAGAAGCAAAGATGAGAAAACCTGGTGCTTACATAGTTTATGTTCTAGTAGAATAACGAACATAAGCCCACACAGTAGTATACACAGTAGCATGGTACTAGTTTGATACATAAGCTAATATATTTATACAACAGGAACCCATCATTTAGGAAGCTTTTTCTAAACTGTCCCGAACCCAAGTTTTTGATACATTTCTCACCGGATAAAGGGATGGCATATTAAAATTTCCTATAAAAGATATATAATTTTATAAGTTAACATGTGATTCTAATATGCTCTGCCTCTCCCCTACTCCCCAGTCTTCAACCAAGAACTACTGATGTAAAGGAATAAACAGTATAAGGAAGCACCTGATTGGATTGGCTTCACGGAGGATTTTGAAGGAATCTGCTATCTAGGGGTTTTTTTTTTTCCTGTCTTATTTCAAAACATATACTAGGACTTAACAAGTGCCAGACATTTCATTAAGTGCTAAGTATAAAATAATGAGCAAGGTTCCTGCCTTTTTGTAGATTATATAGCAGGAGAGAAAAGAAAACATTACAGATAATTATTTTGATCTGTGCTATGCAAGAGAATACAGTAGGTAATGAGGGTATATCCTGAGGGACTTCATGATCATGCCAGAGGGTTGGGGAGACTGCAGTAAAAATGTGAGCAGCCATTCATTGCCCATCCCTGCGGAACTAAAAAGAAAGAGAATAGGGAAAAGGGAGTAGAGAGACAAGATTTTTGACCAAAAAATATGGCAACTTGAAGGGGTCATATGCAGAGAGTATATTTACCAAATGGATACAGGCTAATGTAATTTAAAGTTCTCCAGACTGAGAGGTAAGATCTCTTCTCTTCTAACTCAGAGGTCCCTAAGGAGGCCCATACAACACAATAGTTGTATCAGTTGGTTACAAAGCTTACTTAGGGTCAACTGAAAGGAACTTACGAATTTGAGACTGAAGGGTGCAAAGCAATTTCTTCTTTAACAAATTCAAAATAAAATTCAGTAAGTACTCAGGAATGTGTTCATGTTCTTTTATGTCTATGGTAGAAATGCTACCTTTAGCATAATAATGTATAGCAAGGTACCATCCATTTATTCATTTCCTGTATTCAACAATCATTGAGCACCACCAATAAGTGCTAGAGATATAAATTAATACAACAGTCTCTGCCCTCAAAGAGCTTATAGTCTAGAGAACAACACTGTCATAAAAAGCACATCACAATGATACCATATAATAAGTGTAATAGTAGAGCTATGCACAGGGTAATATTGGATATGTCCTTATTGTCAAATGTCCTTATTATGGGAAAATACAAGGAGTCCAGTCCTTATCACAGGAAAGTGCAAAGACTCCAGAGTGTGGCCCCAAAGTAGCATTAGTCAAAACAATATTTTTTAATATATTTATTGATTATGCTATTACAGTTGTCCCATTTCTACCCCTTCACTCCATTCCATCCTGCCCACCCCCTCCCTCCCACATTCCCCCCCTATAGTTCATGTCCATGGGTCATGCATATAAGTTCCTTGGCTTCTACATTTCCTATAAAATTCTTACTCTCCCCCTGTCTATTTTCTACCTACCAGTTATGCTACCTATTCTCTGTACCTTTCCCCCTCTCTCCCCCTCCCACTCCCCTGTTGATAACCCTCCATGTGATCTCCATTTCTGTGGTTCTGTTTCTGTTCTAGTTGTTTGCTTAGTTTGCTTTTGTTTTTGTTTTAGGTGTGGTTGTTAATAACTGTGAGTTTGCTGTTGTTTTTACTATTTATATTTTTTATCTTCTTTTTCTTAGATAAGTCCCTTTAACATTTCATATAATAAGGGCTTGGTGATGATGAACTCCTTGAACTTGACCTTATCTGAGAAGCACTTTATATGCCCTTCCATTCTAAATGATAGCTTTGCTGGATAGAGTAATCTTGGATGTAGGTCCTTGCCTTTCATGACTTCAAATACTTCTTTCCAGCCCCTTCTTGCCTGTAAGGTCTCTTTTGAGAAATCAGCTGACATTCTTATGGGAACTCCTTTGTAGGTAACTGTGTCCTTTTCTCTTGCTGCTTCTAAGATTCTCTCCTTCTCTTTAATCTTGGGTAATGTAATTATGATGTGCCTTGGTGTGTTCCTCCTTGGGTCCAGCTTCTTTGGGACTCTCTGAGCTTCCTGGACTTCTTGGAGGTCTATTTCCTTTGCCAGATTAGGGAATTTCTTCATTATTTGTTCAAATAAATTTTCAATTTTTTGTTCTTCCTCTTCTCCTTCTGATTCCCCTATAATTTGGATGTTGGAACATTTCAAGATGTCCTAGAGGTTCCTAAGTCTCTCCTCATTTTTTTGAATTCTTGTTCCTTCATTCTTTTCTGGTTGGATGTTTCTTTCTTCCTTCTGTTCCAAATCATTGATTTGAGTCCCAGTTTCCTTCCCATCACTGTTGGTTCCCTGTACATTTTCCTTTGTTTCTCTTACCATAGCCTTCATTTTTTCATCTAATTTGCGACCAAATTCAACCAATTCTGTGAGCTTCCTGATTACCAGTGTTTTGAACTGTGCATCTGATAGGTTGGCTATCCCTTCGTTACTTAGTTGTATTATTTCTGGGGCTTTGATCTCTTCTTTCATTTGGGCCATTTTTTTTTTTTTTTTTTTGTCTTGGAGCGCCTGTTAAATAAAGGGGAGGAGCCTTAGGTGTTCACCAGGGCAGGGTAATGCTGGCCACTGCACTGTGATGCTGTACATGGGGGAGGGGCCAAGAGGGAGCTATGGCGCTTGCTCCACTCTCTGCCAGATTTCAATCACCCCCTCCACTACCCACAATCACACTGGGCCCCTCTGGTGCTGATTCCCGAGTGGGTGGGCTTGTGCACACTCTAGGCCCCTGTGCGTCTCTCCAATGAACTCTCCTGTGAGGCTGGGAGTTTCTTCTGCTGCTGCCTCAACCCCCACGGGTGTTTTCTGTCAGAGGTTTGAGATTTTATTTCCCTGCGCTGGAGCCCTGGGTTGCTCAGTCTGCTTCACTCCCCCACCGTTCCTCCCAGTTTATCTATGCAAGAGTGTGGGGTCGCAGGGTCTGCCAGCCACCACCTTGTGGGGTCTGCTAGCTGCAGCCTGGCCTGCCCCGTTCCACAATCCACCACCTCGCTGGGTCCGCCAGCTGCCACCCTGCCACGAGTCCTCTCTGCCCCGGCTGCCCATCTCCACTCCTCCTACCGGTAGGATGAACGTTTCTTCATCTCCTTGGTTGTCGGACTTCCATATAGTTCGATCTTCTGTCAGTTCTGGTTGTTCTTTGTTTTTAAATTGTTGTTGTCCTTCTTTTGGTTGTGTAAAGAGGCACAGTGTGTCTACCTACGCCTCCATCTTGGCCGGAAGTCCCTAGTCAAAACAATATTTTGCATATCATCTAGCAACTCCACTTCTAGGCATTTATCTAATGAAAAAAAATTCAAAAAGATATCCTCACTCCCATGTTCACTGCAGCATTATTTATAAAAGCCATATAAAAGAAGGAACTCTTGCTATTTGACAGTGTAGCTGAAACTTGAGGGCATTATGCTGAGTGAAATAAGTCAAACAGAGGAAGACAAATACTGCATGATTTTACTTGTATGTGGAACAATATATACAAACCTATACAGCAAAAACCCTAACTCATAAATACAAAGGACAAATTGGTGGTTACCAGAGGCAGGGAGTCAGGGCAGTGAAATGGGTGAAGAGGGTCAAAAGGTACAAACTTCCAGTTACAAAGTAAGTAAGATCTAGGGGTGTTAGGTACAGCAGGGTAACTATAGTTAATAATACTGTATTGCACATTTAAAAGTTGTTAAGAGAGCAGATCTTAAAGGTTCTCATCACAAAAGAAGTGTGTAACTATGCATGGTGATGGATGTTAACTAGACTTATTCTGGTGATCATTTCACAATATATACAAATACCAAATCATTGTGTTGTACACCTGAAACTAATATATTGTTATATGTCAATTATAATCTCAATTTTTTTAATGTTAAAGCTTTAAATAAAACAGCATGTGCAGCACATGGAACGAGGTATGATAACTTTTAAAAATTAATTAATAATAATATTTTGCCAATAGTGTTGGTAGAGAGGAAGAAAAACACATTTGAGTTGAAAGAGTTTCAAACACATGATATTTTTCCCTCAACCTAGGACTTAAATATCTCTCTTAATTGCTCCTCTTTGCCTTTCTTTCTTTAGTTTTCTTCTGTTTTCACTCATCTTTACCCCCACAGGAAGCCAAATGCTAAGGAAGTTGTCTTTTTGACAAACAGCATTAGGTGGTACTTCTGGAGAGTCAGGGGGATAATTATGGCTTTTCTCCACTAAATATAAAAGTACTCTCAGCCTAATAACATGAAAGAAAGCACCATCCATATTTTTTTTACTTTTATTTTATTGATTTTAGAGAGAGAGGAAGGGAGGGAAACAAAGGCAGAGAAACATTAATGTGAAAGAGAAACATCCCTGATTGATGTTTGGGGCTCACATACATACCCCAACCAGTACCAAACCCACAACCCAGGCTTGTGCCCTGACAGGGAATTGAACCCGTGACCCTTCGTCAACAGACGATGCTCCAACCAACTGAGCCATACTGGCCAGGGTCATCCATATTTATTTATAACGGACAAAACAGATAGTGCAGATTCCCTGAGAACAAAGCCTGTGTCTATACAACATTGAATTCTGCACAACTCCTTCCTTTAATTTGTGAAACATGTTGATGAGGTTCTTTTAGCACCTGACTTTATGTCAAGTGCTGGGGATACAGAGATAAATAAGACATTGACCCTGGCCTTCAGGGTGTTGTTCTAGAGTGAGACAAATAGACATGTAAAATAAATAATTGAAGTACAGTGTGAAATTGCTATCATTGAAGTTTGCATGAAGGGCTGTTGGAATACTGGGGAAGGAATAATAAACTCTGCTTGAAGAAATCAGAGAAAGCCTCACAAAGATGACATTTGAATTAGGTCTTGAGGGATGAGTAGAAACTGGTTTCACCTCCCTGGCAAGATCGTGCATTACTTTTTCAAATTAAAGAAATGAACAATTTAATTTTTACTGATAGGCTGTTTGCTGTGAAGTAAAAAGATGAGCAAAGTTGTAGATAGAAACCAGGATTTGAGATTGGTGAAGGGAGAAGGGGCTTCAGTCTATGGGCACTAGTGCTATGAGAAAACAGTATGCATTAGGAGCAGCAATATTTCAATGATTCATTCTGTCATATCTCTTCCTCTATAGCCATCAGGTTTGGGCGGATGCCACAGGCTGAGAAGGAGAAGCTGTTGGCAGAGATCTCCAGTGATATCGACCAGCTGAACCCAGAATCTGCTGACCTCCGGGCCCTGGCAAAACATTTGTATGACTCATACATAAAGTCCTTCCCGCTGACCAAAGCAAAGGCGAGGGCCATCTTGACAGGAAAGACAACAGATAAATCAGTTAGTTCTCTTCTACCATCTTCATTTGGGGTGGCTGGGTTTATTTTTGTTGTTGTTGTTATTTCCTTTGAGGAAATGATTAACCATGTTACACACACACATGCAGAGTACTGTTCAGCTGTTGGCTGTTATATACTGTAGGCTGAGTCTGAAGCACAGGAAAGGAAATGTCTTCAGATAGGATAAGTAAACATTATTTTGAAAAGGGAAAAAATCCGTCAAGTTCTCCTACTACTGGTACTTCGCTGTGTATAATGCGCACTTTTTTGCCCAAATTTTTGAGGGAAAAATAAGGATGCACATTATACATGGGTATAATGATTACCTACCCTGGGTATAATAATTCCGTGTATAATGCATACAAAACCGTGGGTGCACATTATACATAGCAAAATACAGTAAATTCTTCAAGAACAGTATTAAACATATGCAGGTCATCTTAACTTCAATGAATGGCCAAGCCCCCTTCATCCACCACCCTCTTTCAGGATCCATTTTTCTTGCCATGAAAATAACTAGTCACAACTACATTCATTCACTCAGCCCTGCTTTCTGGACCTAGATTTGGAAAAGATATTCAGTCTCATTATTTTATCTTTTGGGAGAACTACTAGAGATGCCTCTTAAGAAATTCCACATTGGGCAGAAAAATACATTCCAGATATGCTACCTTTCTTTCCTTGTAGCACTCTGTTGATAATTCCTGGGTAACTGGAAGCATCATCCTTTTATATGCATGTATGAATTATCTTCTGTGAGGCTCGGAGCCACGTGGGCTACTCCAGCAGAGAATCTAGTGGATTCTCAGGCATCTGCAACCTCATTGATTACCATTGTTGAGAGAACCCAGAATGGATTACAATTATAATTGTTATTGAGTCAAGTTTTCTAAAAAGTAGAACTCTTCCCTGATAGGAAGCTGAGAAAGCAACATGGAATCATATTAAAACAAAATATAATTATACCTGAGTTCTAGTCCTAATTCTGCTGTCAGCTTACAGATGGGTCACATCTCTGTACCTCAGTTTGCACAGGCAGGGTCTGACTTTCATTGTAATGTCTGCAGTGTGTCTTCGGGTAGTAAGCCACAGAACACATTCATAAGACACCACCCCAGCCCTTGATAGGCCTTTTATGTTATCATTTATTTTCAGATGAACACCTCTTGGAGAGCTATGCACATATGTCAATTACTTGACATATGTGTATAACGTTTCCTTACTTGGTTATATTTTTTTGGAAAGTTTGATTACCCTTTAATGTACTTTTATAATGCTCTTAAGATGTCATTTTTTCCTTTTAGCTAAACCATAAGAGTAGAATCAGCTAATCAAAAGAGAAAACTCCTGTGGTATATTCCTGTATAAAGAGCCAAATGCTAGAAGTACAAGGAGCTTTCTGACTGCAAGAGAGGTTTTTGATACCTTAACAGTATTATACCTGTATCCAGTTCTTTACAGTTTCAAAAAATCTTACAAATTCATATGTTCAAGTCATATGACCATCTTATAGCTCCTATTATTACCCTCTTTTTAAAGATGAGGAAATTGATGGTTAAACATTTTGACCTGAGATCACACAGCATGTGGAAGAACCAGGACTATAATGCAGGCCTTCTGACTACTACTTCAGTACATTCCGGGCATGAGGTTTCCTCATGGAAGCTAGTATTTCCCATTGGCTAGCAATGAGCCAGGTTGCCCTGTACACTAGGAAAGTTTCACCTTGGGAAAACATTCTGAGTTATGATTTATTTTTACCAAATTTTAGAACAGCAGGAATTTTCAACCTTGTTCTACTATCCTAGTATATTCACAGTTGGACAAATTACGTTGTGCTGTTTTGCTCCTCCGGAATTACAGTGATTAGGACTGTCTTCTGCAGACTTCTACAGACTATAAATCATATAGTAAAGCTAAGTCTGTATATTCATTAAATGAAAAAATTGGGGTAAAACAAAAGCAAATGAAGACTTCTACATAGATGATTTAACTATGGAAAAAAGCTGTGTTCATTTAAAGGGAGAGAAATAAAAAGAAAGCTAGATTGATGTGTCTAAAGAAGGTTAACAATGGGCAGATCACAACAGCTTGATGAGAGCCAGTGAGGGATAGGAAAGTGGAGGATAGAGCCCCAGAACTGGGGAAGGAGTGATAACTGGGAAAGAGCCCTAAAACAAACTGTTTACACCACAGCTTTCCCTCAGGCCCTTTAGTTTCCAGGAACTGCTTTCTCACCTATTCTTTATCTCTCAGTCCAGACCTGCAATCCGTGCTGGAAAGCCTATCGATTTAATTGTGCTTGGAAGATAGGAGGAAGGCAGTTTAAAAAAATCCTTTTTTTGTTTTCCCCAGTAGTCAAGAATTTAAATTTACTCCACCAGTGGCCAACACACTCTTTGTGTTACTGAAGGGCACAAAGCCCAATCCACTGTAAATCACTTTAAAACTTCACACCAATTGATTCTTTGGTCTAAATTTTTCAGTTAAAAATAAGATAATTGCAGGCACTTTATGAGATAAATAGGTATTAAGCTATTTTAAGAGAAAGGGCTGCACAATGCTTGATTATAGGCTTTTCAAGTTCAGAGGCCAAATGTTTGTCATTTTTTCCCCTATAACTGTAACTGTGCTTCCCCCATAAAAGTTACTTGGGATCTATTTACTTAATTGAATTAAAAACTATTGCCTATGCCTTTGAAATTCTGGACTTTCAACAGAGGGCCTCTAACTAGCCTAATATTTGCTTACCAAACTGGACATCATTAATGATCTGGATAGAGGCAGAATTGCCTCTTGTTAGGGTCTGGAAAGACAGACTGGGCCAAATTAAAATAATCCATTCCCTGATTACACAAAACTGAAATAGAATTGTTTGGCTCTCTCTTTTCTCCTTATCTTGCAAAATCAAATTAAGCACTGGTGGAAAGAAATAGTTCAGAGAGGAAGATGGGAGAGGGGAAAAAAATCCAAAATGTGATTTCCAAGGAGACTAGAGATTTGTTTTTTATCTTACATGGTCATGTTATTCATTTGATAGCATCTTTCTCAGGGGTGTTATATTATCTCTTGGCCAAGACTTATGAAAGTTAAGATTTGAATTGATTGAACAAGTTTTGCAGAAGTATGGACTCTTGGGAGGGTGGGGGATGTGAAAAAGTGGCTGTGGCTCGTGCAGTAGAGCAGTTTGGGTCTCATTATACACCCTGATGAACTGATGTCATTAGTGTTGGTTAGGCCAAGTCTGGGATAGGCTGCTCAGTGTCGTGGATGACCAGTTACCAGGAACCTTTGGAAAGGAAATGACTTTATCGAAGAAGCCATTCTTTAAATTTATCTTACTGCTCAGTTTAACCATTGCTTATTCATCTCATTTATGGAATGCCTGCTAATCTTTCCTCTCGTGCCCAGCACCAGCATTTGCCTGCAGGCCAACCAGGGCTTCTCCCTTGCCAACTTAACTTCCTTCTCCCGTATCTTATTCCCTGGTGCTGTTTGCACCTTTCAAAACAGATAAATGGACAGACAAATTAAATGTTCCTGCTCCTCTCTGATCTTTTTAACTTTAACTGTATCGTTGGAATATGATGTACTTTTCAGTTCATGCCTAAAAAAAATAATAATAATGCTTGGGAATTTTAGGCTCAGGGCTAGGGAAAGGTAGGATATGGAATCACCAAACATGGATCATGGGAGAACTTTAGGAGCAATGGGCCTCTTAGCCACCCTAAAATAGGAATGAACTGACTCTCCCACAGTCTATTTTCCGTTAAATGGCTTGTTCCAGCCCAGGACCCTTCTTTAAGAGATCCTACTGAACTCTGAAACTGTGACTATGCTAGCGCTGGGGTGCTGTGTTTCCTGAAGGCCGTTTGAGAACTGAATGGACTTTGGAAGTTCCCAGTGTTTGACCATTACCCTGATGTGATGATCACACTGGGTGCATCATTGTCACATGATCTCATGTTTGTTGCTGAAAATAAACAGAGAGTGGTTTTCAAAAACCATTTTCAATGCCACTGTTTACCATAAAACAATAAACAGAAAAACTCTTGGTGTTCCTGCCAACTTTTCCCTCCATATCTGAGAGATGGTGAGGCCCTGGCTGCGCCCTCTCCGCAAGTAAGGATAAAACTTGTTATTTGTACTGTATTGGACTTTGCATCCCATTACATTGCTTACGATAGGTACATGCAGTGTCACTGTTTTTATAATTACGAAAGCAAACAGTGCCATTGTAAAAAGGGTTTTCCTAAGTAGTGTATGAAATAGGAAACTACTGATTAATAAAACCAATAGATAAATGTAAACTTCTGTGAAAATAGTCTGTACTCTTTAAATTTTTCTCATTCTAAAATTTACAGGGTCCATCAAATCTAATAACTCAAACTATTGGAAAGATATCTGTGCTTCTAAATCTTGAACAAAATTGTCCCTTTCCCTTGTACCTGTGGCAAAGCCTGAGTGAGCCAGTATTTGCTCTCCTGAGTAGGAAGATAACAGACAAATCCTCAGAGAAAAGAGACCACGGAGCCCCACTATAAAAAAAGAGCAGGATGGCAGTGCTGTTTTGTTTCAATGGTTACTAAAGAACTTGGGCTCCTAAGATTATTAATTCATATATAATATTAGTAAAATAAATTCCTCTATTGCCAGGACTGTCAGGAATAGCTAAAAACATAATATATCTGAACAATAGTATTATTTCAGACAAATTAAAAAGGTAATATTCTATATAGTTAAGAAGAAAAGTACCTGGTTTTTTTTTTTTCTTTTTTCATGATTAGATTCAGTTGGTCAATACCCTTGTTTGCCTGCTGAGTAATGTTTTGGCTGGCAATTGATGGTTTTTAAAGAGCTGTGTTTATCTGCTAGTTCATTAGAGTGTGACTAATTCTTCCTATTAGGTTTTCATTTGTCTTAAATCTCTAAATCATGTAGGAAAATGGAATTACATTTAAAAACTTTTAAACTCAACTTCAATCACACACAGCACTTAACTAGCACCTCTGGGGTGTGAGAGTTCAAAAGGCACTGCCTCCAAGATCTCAGCAATCGAAGAGCTTCAGTTCCCACTTCCTCTCAGAATACTCATTTTATTTCAAAAAGAAAATGTGGGAAAGTCATGTAGAAAGGAATAGAAAGAGAAATGAACTAAACCTGAGTCAGATCTAGATCTAGTTCTAGTTCACGTTTGTTATAAATAGCTATTTGACTTTGGAACATCTCTTGGCTTTTAATTTATTCATACCTAACTAGAGAGTAATGATGTAGGTTATTTCTGAAGACCCCCTTAGTTCTATAAATCCCGTGGTTCTCAACAAGAGGAAAATAGGAATAACAGGGACAGAAACCAAGTTAAGGAAACCCAACCAACACATTTCGGATTAACATTCACCCAATATTGCTAATCGAAGAGACCATGTGTGTCTAAAAGAATTAAAGTCAGTCAGTATAAAGAGAAAGAAGGAAACAAAATGAAGAAGATGGGCCCTAAGAATTCCATTTCTTTCCTTAACCTTTGCTCTAATTTGTCAGGAAAAAAACCCTAAGAATATCAGGAGAGCCCCACCAGATGAGGCATGCATGTTTCCAGGCCATTTTTAACTCTTACATAGCCAAGTAATTGTTTGTGAAAGGGTAGAGTTGTCACTACCAATTTCACTCTCCCAAATGGTAGAAATCACTGGAACAATCTATGCTTTATTAGTTGACTTTCTCATTTATCTCCTTCATCTTGCTATTTTGTTATTCAAGAAGCTATAAACTTGGAGCGTTCATGTATAATCCCTTTCATAGCTTCTCTTTAAAATGCTAATATTATTGGACTACTATGAAACATTATTGTTCTGTTTCCCCATTATTAGCCAGCTTTCCCCAGGACTTTTGTGTTTTAGAGAGCCATGCAATAGATCTATAACTAAATTTAATTATCCATATAAAAAAATACCCTTAATCCCATCCTGGCTCTGATATGTAGAGCCATTTTTTTAATCAAAATATATAAAAATAAAGTACATTTGATGTATCTTTTCAAAGAAAACTTATCTGTAATTTCCCCTCACAGGAACTGTTTCTTCTCTGGAAAAACATTGTGTTCAAGTACAATTTTTTTCATTTCATCCTCACCTTTTTCTGGTCTATCCAATATAGGAAGAGTACCAGTATCATAATGGCCAGGGGCAGCGTCATCAGAGAGCTAATGAAGCTTAAGCTTCAGGGGCCCGCCCTTGCACAGAGCCCCTTTGAATGCTCTGGGAAGAACCTGTACATTTTTGTTCTTATAATTTGTATTATTGAAGCCAAGAGTTGTAAATGTACTCAACAACTGCATACATTTTAGGACCCACAAAACCTGGATCTGTCCCTGATAATGTCCTAGATGTAATTAAGCATTCTTTGCTGTTAAGGAGAGATGTTTATGTAGCCATGTGATAGAATGTCTGAAGATAAATACATTGTTAGCCCCAAACTACAAGTGTAAGATCATTGAGGTCAAATTTAAAGATGGTATGGTTCCTCTTATAATGGCAAATCATCAGATGATACTGTATAAGCTAATAGAACATACAAGGCTTCCCTTTGCTTTGTAGAAAATACAGAAACATGTAATATTTTACCAGAAGTGTAATATTAAATTAGTGATTCAAGATAAATTGCACAGATCTAGTTCCACCTGGAGTTTTAAGAGGTCAGCTTTTAGGGTAAGGAGGTCCTATTGTGAAATGTGCAAGTAAACTGTGTGCGATCTGTTGGGTAAGAATTGGTGAATTGGTGGCAAAGAAAGGTAGATCATATCTAGTGATCACTCTTGCAGTTTGACAGATCCACCTGGAGGCTGAAAGAATCTATGCAGACCTCAAAATGCAGTGAAAACAGCACAATCATATATGACTGGGAAAAATTTAAAAATCCACCTGGTATTCATTTGCATGTCAATACCCAGAATTTTCTGTCAGTTCATCACTTTTTCAAAATGCTGAAAGGATTTTTTTAAAAACTGAATGGTTTGGCATAACGGTGGGGGCTGCTGATTCCTCCCTCTGTCCTTGAGTGTTTACTGCCAGGAAATCCTGACCAACATTGATTGCCAAGGGGTTAAAGTCACATTGTTGTTAAATTGGGAGAGAATATTAGCAGGATTTTGTGCCCTATGCTCAACTATCACAGAGTTTCAAAAACAGGAACCTGGGGCTTTATATGAGGGGACAGGGGAAGTCAAGGGGAAGAGTCACAGGGTGATTTATCAGGGCATAGTTCCAGATAAATTCCTTACACGGAGGTAGAATTTTATGCATATATTCTGTGCCAAGAAACCAAATTGTTGAGCAGAAGCTCATCCAGAAGTTGAAGTGGGTAGTTCTGGGTACAGTCTTTCCATATATGAAGAAGTGATGATTTTATATTCTTGTAATTTGTACTCACGCATGTGCAGGTAGACTTTTCAGGTATCCATACCATGAGATTCTCATAGTAAAAGAAAGCTAGTATTTCATTAACACAAACTATAATCTGCAAAACTCCTGGAGGACAGAAACCACATTTTCTCTAGGCTCTGTAAAAGTAACTTTTTCTCATGATTAGAACCTGACATTCTGGGAAAACTCAGCACATTTTCACTGTTGTGACTTACTAGCCACCCTGCCCTTTTTTCCTCTCCCACTAATAATATCAATCCTGAAGTGGGGAGGGAGAAACAAAATGTTCAAAAATATAGTAAGCACTGTTTGCTCCTGATTTACTGGAAGAATTAGTTAGAGCTGCCAGGCAAACTTATTCTTGGGTCCTCATATCCATTCTCCTTTTCGTTTTGCTAAATAACATAAGCAAAGTGAATTTTCTGGTTAAAAAAGTAAGAATTTCTGGAATAACTCCAGTGAATGGCGGTGAAATAATATGCAATTTTGGAAATTTACTCAGCATCTAAGAGGCCTTAGTGTTAGTGTTACATAGAACAGACTTAATAGTTTGGCGAAAATTATAGACCTGTAGAGATTAATAGTTAGAATCTCCAAACCAGTGGGTCTTGAAACTGGCTACAGCTGCCACTCATGGCACCTGCTTGTGCTCACCAATGAGGAGAGAATTCTCAGCATCTCTGCTGAAAAGAAACTTTATTTTTAGCACATCAGAGACTCCGTGTTCAGTGTACATGCATGTGTGCATGCATGTTCAGACATATCCACTCACATACCACGCATACACATATACACCACACACACACACTCTCTGCTGAGAAATGCAACTAGAATATCCTCAGGAGAAGAGATGATAACCTCCAATTTATAAACCCCCCTCAACTGAGATATTTGAGGCCTAAGAAAGATAAGTGACTTCCCTAAAGTCAGAAAGTTAACCACAGAACAAAAGCTAGAACCCAAGTACCCCCAACTCTTGTTCCAGTGCTTCCACATACATATACTCATTTGCATAGGATTGGGGTTTTATTCCTTATATAGTTCAGTATATCCAGTGTATATAAAGTACTGCACCTTCTCAACCAGAGAAGCCTTGAGAGTTTTCACAATGACTACAAACCTTTGATTAGTTCTGTACAAAAAAATGCAAGAGAGAGATCATTTCACGACTAACACAACTTGCTTTTTAAAGCAGCCTATTGCAAACCTCAGTAACTGATGCACATGTTTTATTGATTATTTGACCTTTAAGAACAGATATTTTGAAAAATAAGTTCAAAACTCTTTTTATTTTGCTACTTTTTGCAGCACTTATACATCTGCTCTTACTGAAACAGATTGCTTCCAGAGCATCAAAAAAAGAAATAGGCATTTTCTTGGCTCAATATTCATAATCAGCTCTCAGACCAATTTTTTTGTAGTTAAGTATATTTTACATGCACACTGTTTCACTTGAGATCTCAGCAGATTTAATCTCAAACTGCAAGATTACTTTATGTTTAAGTAGGTCTGTTCAACCCTGGATTGCTGAAATGATTTTTTTACTGAAAGAGGTTAAAAATATACTCTATTGAAAACCAAGATAAACAATAGATTTTACATCATTTTTAAAATCAATGAGAAACATTCCTCAAACAACAGAAATTAAACTCTTGGCCAGTCATAAGTAAAATGTTGCAGGATAAGTTGAAGGAACAGAAGACCAAAGTTGGTAAAATATCTTCAATCCCAGGAGATAATTAGGAGGAATAATCAAGAGATAAGGGTATTTTGTCATTATTAAGTGTTGACTTTTTAAAGATTTTAGCTATTAAAGCAAATGTGGATAAAGAAACTGGGATTCTATTTACTGTGAATTAGAAATCTCCAACTCAGCCACTTTTTCCTCTTTTTTTATTTGCAGCCATTTGTTATCTATGACATGAATTCCTTAATGATGGGAGAAGATAAAATTAAGTTCAAACACATCACCCCTTTGCAGGAGCAGAGCAAAGAGGTGGCCATCCGCATATTTCAGGGGTGTCAATTTCGCTCAGTGGAAGCTGTGCAAGAGATCACAGAATATGCCAAAAGTATTCCTGGTTTTGTAAACCTTGACTTGAATGACCAAGTAACTCTCCTAAAATATGGCGTCCATGAGATCATTTACACAATGCTGGCTTCCTTGATGAATAAAGATGGGGTTCTCATATCAGAGGGCCAAGGATTCATGACAAGGGAGTTTCTGAAGAGCTTGAGAAAGCCCTTTGGTGACTTTATGGAGCCCAAGTTTGAGTTTGCTGTGAAGTTCAATGCACTGGAATTAGATGACAGCGACTTGGCAATATTTATAGCTGTCATTATTCTCAGCGGAGGTAAGATTCATTTTTGGTTTTCCATGAAAGAGGGTGGGATGGTGGTGGAATGGCTGAAAGTTTTTTTACTTTCCTAGTGTTAGTCAATGTTTCTTTTCTCTCTTTATTCACTGTACTTTCTATACAGAAAATGCCAATGGCATAATGCCCCAAAAGTATCACCACGCATGTAAAATACCAAGAAAAACTACCATAGAGTTGCTGTTTGAAGGCTGTGGCTAATCCAGGATCTTTTCTTTTCACCCTCATAACATTTTTGCCAGTCAAATTCAAACATGAAAGATAAATTCCCTCTTCTCCTTTTTCTTTCTCCTTATTTTCTTTTTCCTTGTCTTTTTCCTCTCCCTTCCAGAAGGCCAATCTAATATTCATTTAAGTAAAGGCATGTATAACTTTGCTTAAGATGATGCTCACTTGCCATACAGAAAGCATTACTAAGTGTTTTTGGTCAAATTATGCTCCTGTCCCACCATCAGTAAGATATGTCTTTGAATTGGCTTTACCAATATCAAGAAGCAAGGCATATATATACTATGTACTGACCTCTACCTACTCTCTCATGTATATTCCTCTGATTGCTTCCCTTAAAGTACCTTTGTGAGGTGGTTGGCTGCAATTAAGAATGCAATCTGAACCAAAGAACACAGAGCAGAGAAATAAATCGAGTTAACTTAGCAGCTCATTGTATTTTTGGCCTTGCAAGTACATGATCTAACCAACCAACTCCAAAAGCCAAGTTTTATACTAAATGCTACTTTCATTGGCCTCTCACATGTTTCCAACTTGAATAGAAGAAAGTTTTACTGTCATCTTGCTCTATAAAAACTGTTTTCAATGACAGGTTTTCATTACTAAAATGGAGTTTAGGTGAGCTTTTTATGTGTACTTACAGAATATCCTCTGTTTGTGAAAACTGATGTGGGGGGGGGTCTATAAATATAGATCTAAGCTGTGTGTAAATGTACAGGGTATTATAAAGAACACAATACACTCTATTGTCCTTTGTTGTCCAATTACTTCAGAGCAGAATGCTTCTGAAATCAGGTGTATAGTGTAATAATAATAATAATAGCAAACACCTATTAAGTATTTATTGTGTTCTAAGCACTTCATACACATTCATTTAATTCTCACAACCCAATGAGGTCAGTACCCTTTTGCAAACAAGGAAACCAAAATACTGAAAGATTCAATCTCTTGCCCAGGGTAGCAAAGCTATCAAAAGGTGGAGCCAGGATTATAAATACAGGCAGTCTGGCTCGAGTCTATACTGATATTGCCCTTTACATTACCAGGGTGCAAACAGATTACAATATGGTATATTTTAACTTTGGGGCTCTAAGTCCAGTGTCAAGTTGTAACTCATTTAAAAACTACTTTTTTGGTGGTGTGTTTAATGTAACAAGAATATATTATCCAACATGTTTTAATATGTTGACTGAATCTACTTCTTAAACAAATTAACCCTTGATCCTATTGGAGCTATGATTAATTCAGCAAACAAAAATGAGACTCAGATTCAATTTGAGGTTCACTGAGAGGAAAAGATTAAATTTTTAAAAGCCATATTAGAAGACAAGTTAATATTGTTTAACTAGCTAATACTTTAAGGAATATTGTATTTTTAATGAAAAATAGAAATAAAATTATTAATATTTGATATATTTCTAAGATTTTTCCTAAGCATACTGTATATACCATGTTTGTATTCCTTTCTTTGCTTAATATTTTCCCATGCTATTACATATTCTTTGTTAATAGTTTTTATTCATTTTTAAAAATAAAAGTAAGTAATACTTGCTCATTAGATAATTCAAAGAATACAGAAAGGTGGAAGTGAAAAGTAAAGGTCTCTTTCCTCAGAATAAAACTGTATTAACAAAGTCCTTTTTCTCCTACCAAAAATCTTCTATGCATGTGTTAGCATATATATATGCTACTATTTTTAAATTATTTATTATTTTTCTTTTAAGGAATAGAGCAAGTGGGGATTGAGGTTAAAGTACAATATCAGCAACTAGTACTACTTTCTGCTCCCCAACTTTGTGCTCCTTTACAATTGGCCCTTTGGAAAGGTTATTGAAACAGTTGGTGGTAAACAATTTGGAAGATCACAGGGGATATTTGAAAATGGAGAAGTTTGCTCACACATGTAGAAGAGCAATGGAGGCATTCATCTTTCTGGCCTCACCATCTCTCTGAGTTGTTTTTGCAACTGTGGAAGGCCCAAGTTCTGGAGGCTGAATGATCAAACCAAGATCAAAGCACCAACGTGGTTGTATCTTGGGGAGAGCCCTCTTTCCATTTCACAGCCAGTGCCTTCTCACTGAGTCCTCACATGGTGGAAGGCCTATGCTACCATTTTCAATGACTCTAAAATATTTCATTTTATAAAGAACCATTACAAACTAAATTATTTCCCTATTTATGTTTAGGTTGCTTATAATTTATTATAAAAGCCCATGGAAAAGAATATAGAAAATTACTGAAGACATGTTCCAAATTTTGCTGTAGTGAACATTCTTGTGTGTAAATTTCTGTTCATATTTCAGATTATTTTCTTATTTCAAATGGCCAGGAATGGAATTGCTGGGTAGATAGCTATGAACGTTTTTAAGTCTTTTGTTACATCATTGCCAGATTGTTTTCCATAAAATTGGTACCAGTTTATATTCCTACCACAGATACTGAGGGAGGCATTTAGAATAAGCCATTCAAAGATGCTTTGTTTCCAACAAGGAAACATCTAGATAAGAAACAATCATGAAATTCTGGGCTTTTTGAACCTGAGCAGTGTTGTTTTATAGGCACATGAGACAACAGTGTGGTTTCATCTAGAAAAATGCCACTATTGCCCCTATTTCACAAGCTAAGTTATTTAAAAATCGGTGCTTTGTTAGGCCTTTAAGTTTTTCCTTAATACCCAAAAAAATAGTTCTGTGAATAGCTTGGTTCAGTGTAATAGATATTTCAGGCAGACTTTAAATTTGAAAATTAAAAATGGTCCCATTTAAATGTAGATGCTGTATAAATGCATTCTTTCAGCCTTTCACCATCTTCACAGTGCCCAATATCCAGATCTCACTGAATCCTCACAATAGTGAACGAAATCTGAAGGTAGCAGCCAATCATAGATTATTAAAATTTATATCTGGTTATAATAAGAAAACCCTGTGAATAATTTTAGATTTACTTGAAAAAAAAAAAGAATTTCTCATCAACTAGCATATCACAAAAGACAAACCCTTCCTGATCAAAGTTTTCTTTTGTAGATGAAGTCTGCTTACTGTCAGTCAGTAGATAAAAATGAATAAACTGGACCCCATGTTTGTTTAACACACAGGAATTTTATTCTGTTCTTTAGTCAGAGAAGCTGATTGGGCACAGGTCAGAGAAAGAATTGCTCAAGTCCTTGTAAGTCCAAATGCTGGATTCCAGTAAGATCAGAATCCCAGTCTCCTGTAGATGGTAAGATCACTATCCCAGTTTGTGGTTTATTTGAGCGTGTCATATAATTTCTCAGTTAGTTTTAATTGTTTTCCTATTGGATTTTCCAGAAAAGGAAAACATTCACATAAGTAAGAGGTTTTGATCCAAACAACAGATTTCTGATCCTACCTGATCTTAACAAGAGTGATTATTTTCTCCTCTGCAGTTTATTCTGATGTCTATAAATACTTTTAGTGATTTCGGGGTAAGGGGAGCGCTTCTGACAGGGATCCATTGACTTCATTCTGGACTAGCTTTAGAATCACAGAACACTTCATTCTGGTGAAGGCCCTATAACCCTAGACTGAAGGAAGAATGGGGAGATGGGCATGATGTAAGAATGGGGTGGTAAGGAATTGGGGAGATTAAAGGGAGGCCCCAGAGGATATAAAGGGGATTTTTTGGATGAAAGTACCTGATTTGACCCAACAAGTATTTGCTGAGGAAACTAGAGTTGCTACAGTAAGATCACTGTCACTCAGCTTCAACCCTGGAAACTGCTGATAACATTAGATGTGGTACTTAGATTGGCCTGGTGCTTAGCATCTCTACTATTTACTCAGCTTTCAAACCAAGGTTGTGAGGAAGATGACCCAGTTCTTGTCAAGTTTTTCTCCTCTCTCTCTTTCTCCTCTGAACCTGAGGCAAGAATGAGACTAAACAGAACATCAACGCTCTAGAAACAAAGGAAAGCACTGGGTACATTTTAAGAGTATTTCATATGCACTCTCTCATTAGATCCTGACAAATCTGTATTTTTATTCTCATTTCATACAAAGAAAACTGAGGGTCATCGACTTAAGCCATTTGCCTAAGATCTAACAATTAGTGAGCAGTGCAATTAGGACTGAAACCCAGGTGTTCTGTCACCTCCATGTGCCCCGTCTGCAACAAGTCCTGCCCACTGCTGCCTGGCTAGCGGATTGTGACTGGTCCTCATATTTGTGTTGGGGGCCACAACCTGTGCTCCCTTCATGTACTCTCTAAGCTATAGATGTGCCCATAATCCATACCTTATTCCTTGATATTTGTGATGAGTAATAGTTTCCCTTGCTGCCTGTATTCTCGCTGACTGGATGGGTGGCGTCAAGAGTAATAAAACTGCCTCCAGCAAGGGCATGTTTGCAGCTGGCGCCACAGCATCATGCCAGCCACACATGTAAACTCCCAAAACCTACCCAGCAACCAAAGCCAAGTGGAAAGCTCAGTAAAGCTGACAAGCCCCAGGACGCTCCATTGGACACTTTGCCCCTTTGAGCATTTGCTGTTTGGAGAAGAAGAAGCATAGGAGGGTTCCAGCTGGAACTCTACAACAGGAAAAAGCTCTTTTTGTTAATTCAAAACAGTTTGGAATTCATTACAGTTCTTCCCAAACTTCCAAGATATGGGGGAGGAAATTCACTGGATTTTACAATCTATTTTTCTAGGCAGATTGCCATCGCCATCCTAATGACAGAGAAGCTATAAATATTGATACAATGGCCATAGATGTCAAGTCATCCAGCCTCCTCCTTTACTCTCTTGAGTCTGGCTTGGCTATCCAAACCACCTATATAGCAGCTTCTTTTTCCAGCAATCCTAGCCATGTTCTTTCTCTGTGAAGCAATTTTGGACAGCTGTTCTTGGAGTGATCATGTGTGTTTCTGCTGTTGAGGGGGCAGGGAGAAGAGGGTATGAGAAAGGGGAATTGTTCTCATAGTTATACATTTTCAGATCAAGGGAAAAATGATATCCTATGAAATTTTGGATAGCTGCTAATCCAATATGTCAATAGCCTGTGTTCCGTTTCTCACCCTTGGTCATGACTATACGGTATATATAAGTATAGATACAGATTTAGACTTAGGGATAGACTTTTAAATTTGTTGGAATGAGAACAGAATCAAAGCACAACCCCTGACCCAGAATAAGTACTTAATAAATGCTTTTTGAATGAATAATCAAATATTAACAATAACTACCACTTACTACTTCACTGCGTGCCAGAATTTATGCTAAGCACTTTACACACATTCATAATCTTTATTTAATCTTTCCTGCAGCTCTACAAAGTCTATTTTTCCCCATTTAACAGATGGAGAAAGTAGAAGTTTAAAGGAATTAAGCGACTTGCCCAAAGTCATAGAGCTACTAAATGGTGAGGCCAAGGTTCAGATCCAGGTCTCCCTGAACTTAAAACTGATGCCTTTGCCCTGGCTGGTAGCTCAGTTGGCTGGTGCATCAAAAGGCTGCAGGTTCAATTCCCAGTCAGGGCACATGACTAGGTTGTGGTTTCAAATGGGGCATGTGTGGGGGGCAGCTGATGGATGTTTTTCTCTCACATCAATATTTTTCTCTCTCTTCCTTCCTCTCTAAAATCAATCAAAACATATCCTCAGGTGAGGATTTAAAAAAAAATTGATGCCTTCAGCTGCTACCACCTTTTGTGTAGTTCAGTGGGGGAGCATCCTAGTTAATTACCTTGGTCTTAGAGTTCTTTGGTAGTTATCCAACACTACCTATTTTCATATTGCCTCCAAATATTTTAATCAAGAATTTCCAAGTTATAATCTAGAGATTGCTCACTAATATGCAAAGCCCATCTTGAGACACAATTTTAACCTATCTAACAAAATTACACCTTAGGCTCTGGGAAGGAATACGGCCCAGTGATAACACTGAAGACTGGTGTTGTATTCTTAAATTTGTTCAGGTTGCATGGCCCCTGGAAATAATATCACTGTTTGCAGAGCACCCCTACAAAAATTGACGATAAGCTTTAAATAACTGAGTAAATACATTCACGCTTAATCAGGTACCGTCTTACACCAGCTTCTAATGGAGATAAGTGGTTGTAGAAAAATTTATGAGAGAAACTTAAAATTGTCAAAGTACCATCCAGTAACTTAATTTCCTCCTGCCCATTAGAAACAGTCAAAATGACACTCATTCAGTTGTAGCAGCAGAACACCTCATTCCAGCTCACAGAACACTAGTGTTCCACAGGCACAGAGTTTGAGGAACTCTGGGTGTATGAGTGTTCCGTCTCTCTGCCCCATCCCCAGCTGCCTTTCAAAATCTTGAGGATATTTCCAGCTCATGTGTAATCTCTCCATTATACTGCAGAACTATGCCTACTAGTTAGAATGGACATACGGCACAGAGTGTACATGCCTGAGTGGGCCTACACTTTTCCTGAGGAAACCCCAGTTTAGGGGGTCTCTGATTCTGCATGGTCCAGTGGCCCCCACATTTTCTTTCTCTGTTACTATCACCCTATTAGCTAACTGGGAGGAGACAAAACCCAAAGTAGTCTAAGATTTAGGTATTAAAAATACTGTGAACAATAGTGGGCCAACTTTCTTTTACTCTCCTGTTCCAGTTAAATATTCAGCTACCTTATCCATACAGCTTTTTTGGACAAGACTCGGGCTAGTGTCTAATTGGTGAGAGTTATTTTTCTGAATCTTTTTGTGATATTGAGAATAAACAAGAACATCTGATTTCTCACATGACTAAGCCTTAAGCAGGATAGTCAAAGAGTGTTATTACATGGTTCAACTCCCATACCCAGGCCATGACTGTGTCAGAGAGTAATAGCATTCATTTATTAATTGAAAAACAGTTAATGGGCACCTACGTTGTGTCTGTAAAGTTTATGCTGTGCTTCCTTTCTACCCATCTACTCCTCCCACCATGCTGCCACGACCAATGGGGAAACCCTGCCAGATAGCCAGTGTGGCTTTGAATAATGACTCAGTTTGAGTTATCTAGAAATGTCCCATTAGTTCACTCTTTTCATAACCTCGTGGACTTGGCTTAGACAGAAGTGTATTTATACACTTCTCTGCTGGCACTCAAATTCTGAAAACCAGAGAGCTGGGGGTTGGGGTGGGGGATAGGGAGAAGATGGAATATACTAGAAACATCTGTGAAACTTAAAAATATACACACAGATACACTCAGTCTTTTGCTGTTTGTAGAATATAGAAAAATCTTTATCTGTGATTGCTTCAGAAATAAAATTCCCTCCTCACCATGGGCCTGGTAAGCTGGGATCATTTTAGTGAGTGAGCAGAGGATTGTATTTGACCCCAGAGACAGACATGGGATTGAAAGCCAAACTGCTGAGTCATTCCTGTCACCACACCGGCAGTCTTGGAAAAGGTTCAGTCAGTCAGTCAGTGGGCCGCTTTTTGGAGTACTTTATCATTTTGGGTTCTCATAATGTGTGTTTAAACTCTGGGTGACCCCAGGCAGCCTTCCAGACTGGCACAGTTCACCAAGACATTCAGACAGATCATCTGCAAGTGAGAAAGAATGAAACCAAGGACTGGTTTGAGCCACTCATAACAGAAAGGGCAATACAGGTAGTGAAGGAGTCATGTACTCCTGGGGGAAGCACCTTTCAAGGGTCTTGCCAGCTCACAAGTAATTATACCAGGAGAGAGGCAGAATGGTGCATTGGAATCACATGTACAGCCCTGAGTTCAAAAACTCCCCGCTCCACTACTAACTAGATGTATGATTGATTTCAGGCAATTATTTACCTCCCTGAGCCTTAATTTCCCTATCAATGCCCTAAGTAAATGAAATAACATTTTGTGAAGTCTTTGGCACAATGCCTGGGATATGTCAAGCACACAACAAATGCTAATTTTCCCTTTTCCCTTGTATGATATAATTGGAAGTAGTATCTCCATTCAATTCTGCCAAATTGCTTATTTCCACCAATAGTCATTCTTAAAATTCTTATTACAATATAAATACCCCTAGAGAGATATCAACTAATCCTTTTATCAGCTATCACTGTAAGGGGATTAGTTGTGGATTGAGAACAAACCCCAAGGGAAAGAGATATGGAGAAAGGGGGAGGGGCCTGAAAAATTGAGAGGAGAACATTAAACCGTGTGGCCCTGAAGCAGATAGGGAATAGGAATGTGGTGGGTTTCCACACTCCCAGAATTCTGATGAAGTTTGGAGGGACGTTATGTGTTGAGAGGTTATATTTAGAGATTATAGATCACACCTATGTTTTGAGGTTCTTTTCAAGGACATAGGAAAGAAGACATGGGGATGGTGCAGAGAACTAATACTTGGCACCCCTTTTTTATTTTTGGTTTGCTGTTGGCATTTCTGGAGGTTGAAGAAGCCAGGAAGAGTAGTCGACCTGGGAGCATGAGTGTGTCAGGCTCAGTGAGAAAGAAGAAATCGTTCCCCTTTGTCTCTGCTCCAGCCTTTCCTCTGCCTCCCACCCTTCCAGCCCTGGTTAGACCCAGGGTTGGATATAGAAGGAGCAGAAATATATCTACATTCCTCTGCTTGGGGGAAGAACACACTGCTCTTTTGGTCCCGACACTGGAAAAAGGAACATACTAGGTAATGAAGCTTCAATTGATTGACCTCCAATGATAGAACAACAAGGGAACCCTAATCCCAGGGTGAAAGGAGATAGGAAAGACAAGGATGTCCCAAGGGCAGGATTGAAATCTCAAGTTCCTTTTCCATTCTGGAAGACCTGGAAATAAAGCAGAGCCCAAGCTGACTTCACTTATAGGTACCATGAAGCAAAGAAACAGGCTTTGAACACAGCATACAGGAAAATGCCACCCACCTGGTGATTAGATATCTTTGTGCTGTGTTGTAGTTTGAGAGGGGGCTTTTTTGGAGGTGGTAGTTGAACACTTGAGATGAGGGGACTTGGTGTGGAATTGGTATCTTAGTGGCAGATGAAAGAAAATATGCCTGGGCTTGGTTTCATGGTGGTGGTTACCTACCTCCACCATCCTAACCGAATCATATGTCTTATTGTTGTGAAGAGCGGTTCTCATTTGGACACAGAAAGCATTTGTTAAATTATTGTTTAAACAGGAAAATGTTAGAACGTTGACCCACTTCAGAATAAAGGACTCTACCAGGACTATGCATTGAAGGCAGAGTATGCTCATTACAGATATCTTTATCTGTTTGGCAAAGCATTTATGATCTCTAAGTTACATCGTTCCCTTTCCCTGATAGCAGCAATCAACTACATTTCTCCTAAAACCATCCATTGCCCAGGCTTCTGATTTAGTCTGGCCCTGCTAGGACCTCTAATACCGTATCCCCAGCAAGCTTCAGTCCATGGAATGGGAAGGGAAAAACATATGAAGGGTTAGAGGGAGTGGCTGAGGAGAAGGGAGCAATTAATAGACAAAGAGTAGGAGAGATATTAAGAGGACCCAGGAAAATCCAGAGAAATGAGAGAAGAAAGGTAGGAAAGGAAAAGAGGCGAGTTATACTATTATAAATAGATAGAGCTGACTTACTATGTGTCTGACACTGAGAGCACTTTTCTCCTATTAACTCATGTAGTCATCCCAAGGACACTTGAGTTTGATTACTGTTATGTCCCCATTTTTTCAATGAGGAAACTGAGGTACAGAGAGGTTAAGGAACTTGCCCAAGATTACCTAGCAAATAAGTTTTAAGGTTGGGATTCCAACTGCTTTTCATTAAAGCAGTAGTGCTTGCTCTTGGCTGCACACTAGAGTCACCTGGGAACTTTTAGAAATATTGAAGGTCATACTCGAGGCCAAGTCAGAATCACTAAAGATGGGACCCAGGTATTAATTAGTTGGTGTGTTTTTAATCTCCCCAGGTGATTTCAATGTGTAGCGAAAGTTGAAAATCACTGTACCCCATCGAGCTCCAATTCAAATTTAAATATGAAAAGAAGAACACATGTGAAACTTTCTTACATTATTTTTTCCGAAAGGCGGGATGGCGGGAGGTAATTGCTATAGGCCATAGCATAGTTTCCCAAAGGTAAACTTGGCTGAATTCAGTTTTGCCTGTTGCTCACCGTGATTCTGATTGTTAGGTCAGAAAAGCTCTGAAGAATCCCTAATGCCGTCTCTTCCTGGAGGAAGTGAGTTTGGGCACCAGGACTTCTTTGTTTTGCTGTCATGCTCAAACTATCTTTCTTACATGCATTAAGCTGCAAGAATGGGAACCTGCCCAAACCCCCGAACACGTCTGCATCAGGGATTATTCTCTTGCACTCCTGGATTTATGCTCGTACCCATGACAGCTCAAAAACCTTCCATTTCCCCAGTATGTCGATGCCACGCCACTGCTGCTTACACTCCTGACCCATTCCTATGGAAATTGCCTTTATTTGAACAAACACAGAGAATAGTAATATCTTACAAAGTTCCTTTACGTAACTCATTCTCACTAAAGAAATACCATTGTTGTCTTAAAAAATTTAGCCAAAACCTGGGAAAATTAGACTTGTCCAAAATCACAAGGAAACTAAGTAGAGGAGAGACAGGACTCAAATCAAGTCTTCAGTTTCCGAATGCACTGTTCTTTTTAACACATCTGTGAACTTAGGAAGCAATGGAATAAAGGAAACTGAAGAGGAAGTACAAAAGAGTGAGATACCAAGTACTAAGTTTCCTAAGTAGCCTTCCCTCCCCTTCAGTTTTCACCCACACCTGAACTAAGGTCCTTCACTGTCCCTGTGGATCAATTTACAGCTGCCCAGCTGTCAGACTTCTTTTTTCTAAATACTCTGGGTACAGTCCTTTTCAGATTGCGAGTATCTATCAGAAAGCCAGTAGGGATAGATTGGGAATGCCATGACAGCAGCTCCTAGAACAGAGACAAAACCATTCAATTTGGCTTTTCTGCCTCTCCTTCAGGAGACTGCACTGTGGCCATCTGGTTTCCTAAGACACCTCTGAGTGTGGAGAGAATTTGAATCTGCTTCAGATAAGCACTCCACTTAATGGAACCAGATCTAGATAAGATGGAAGCTTTGTAGATTTGCCCACAATCAACAGTGCTCTCTAATCAATTCCAGCACTGTGTGAATGGAGACCGGAAAGGTTTCTTTCCCAATTCTTTGTGGCCTGGGGAGTAAGGAACCAGTAATTGACTCCAGCTTCCTTGAGTGTTCTGTCCTGGAGTAAATCAACACACACTTTCCCAAACTGTCCTTCTAGGCAACCTAGGCCAGTAAAGGGGGTCCCTTGACCCTGATTCTATTCTAGAACTCAATTCTAACCCTCAGCAAGGTTCAGGGAGAGGATCTCAGACTGGCCTTCTATAAGAATAGTATCTTTTTTTTTTTTTGTAAGAGAAAGTTTATTTAGAAAGTCACAGAGGTAGAAGTGAGATGTAGAATGAATGGGCTCAGAAACAAGTTACAGAGGCAAAAGAAGGGGTCCTTGGAGCTTAGGAGAGAGAAGGGTAAAGGTAATGTGCCTGGTGGGAAGAGGCGAGGGGTGGGAAAGATGCTGGCATGTATCTTAGCAGGCAATGGGCTGGTGAGAAGTGGAGAGGAAAGGGAAAGACCCAGGACTGCTCTGGGTGTTTAGACAGATTTTTATGGCACCTATGTGATACCTCGGTTAGTTCAGTAAGGGTTTTAGTGTGAGCAGAAGGAAAGTGGAAAGAGAGAGATAGGAGAGGGGAACAGGGAAGGCCTAATAGCTGATTGGAGGGTGGAGGGTGGGGGAGCAGTCCTGACAAATCCCTTTTGTCCTTGACCCTAGGGATTGCTTAAGACCAAAGGAAGCTTTTTTGCTTTTTAAATAAACCAGGTGTTCTAGGTTTAATGTGTAAGCTTTGTTAGTACACTTTTCTAATTAGTTTGAGTTTGTTTCCCCAGTTTAATTATGTGAACTATTTAAAGGGTATTACAAATAAGAGTTAAAGCTCAGAACTTTTGAATTAGGGTCTTAGAGATCATCTATCTAATCTAATTCTTTTCATTTACAGAAAAGAAAATTGAGGCCCAGTAAGCTTAACCAGTTTGCCCAAGGTCACAGAGCTGGCTAGTGAAAGACCTAGAAGTAGAATATACTACTTTTTCCACTCTACTGCACTCTGTTTTGCCTTGACTGAGGCTCTGTAAGGACAGCGGGACAGATCTGTAAATGATCTAACTTGTCACTGGAGAAAATATAAATCAATGGCCACAAAATTTCAGCCAAATTTCATCCATCACATCATAAAAATAACTTGCCAAAGAGGGGATTGAAAATCCAAACCAGACCCTTCTGCTCTCCTAGAGGGGCCAGTTCCATGTTATTGTACTAAAGCCGAGTGTTTCTAGCACACCTGATCAGCTGCACTTCAGGGTTTCGTTGTCTGAACTCATGATAAAGGAAACCTTCTAGGTTAATATAAGCTCTTCAGTAGAAGTTTTGACTCTATTGATGCTGCTCAAGAGGAAGGAGAAAAGGCTCTAAGAAGCCAGTACCCCCATGAGCTTCTATACAGGGGTGTGCAGTCCCAGCCCCTGAAGGAGCCACATTTAACACCTGTCCTGGTACAAAGTGCTGCCACTTCCAAAGCACACACGTTTGCACTGCCACAGGCCTTTGAAATCTGGAACATTTGTCCAGGGGGAGGATCAGCAATCGTTAAACCAAAGGTACCAATCCAGGACCTGATTTTCCTTGAAGTGTCAGGGGTTTTCACCATTGCATAGCAACTGTGAGAAAGGCACCGCCCCCCCCCCCCCCCAAGGACATGATTCTCTAGGCCAGGACTAAATCACTTTGTTTCATTCTCTGAATTTGAGATTTTTGCTGATGGTTCCAAAATTAAATGCTGGAATTTAAAGAAAAAATTATACATATTCCAGTCAATAGCACATGTTAGAGAAGTTAGGGGAGAGAAAATCAAACCAAAGGTAACTTTCTGTAATTTAAAAAAAAAAACTTAATTTCAGAGAATGTGTGCAGTTTCAAAAATCCTACCCTGAGACCATTCTAATATTGCTCTCCTGTGCCTCACTTCAATGGATAAAGGTTGCTATAGTTTATTAGATACAGAAAAACACTGTTTAAAGGAGATTTCTTCATTATGTAGTGATCCTGCCTTTAGACTTGTTCCAACCACAAGAATTATACCTTTCAATCCAGGACTCTTAGCTAGAACAACTTTCTATAACTCATTAACTCAGCCAACCGAGTGCTTTCTATGTTTCCACTTGATCAGGGAGGATCAGGACAAAGTTCTGCCCTCTAATACCACACGGCTTAGTAGGGGACATAAACAAGAAAATCAGTACTTATAATACAAGGTAATACGAGTTGAATACTGCAAAGCATTTGGAATCAGACAGACTTGGATTCAAATTTCAGCTCTGCCATTCACTAGCAAGTGGCAGATCTTGGGCAAGATTTAACTCTTTTCTCTAAATCTTTGTTTTCCCTTCCATAAAGCACTGACCTCAAGATTAAATGATATATTGTGTATAAAGCCCTTAGTATAATCTTTGGAAAATAAATGTAATCAATAACTGTAATCTACTAGTACAATAGTGATTGAAGTGTTCATAGGGTGTTATAAGATCCACAAAAAGGGGATTGGAAGAACAAGGGAGAGGAAGGGATATTGTGAAGGAAGGCTGCCGGGACATAATGACACAGGCTATATTTTGAAGAATAGGTTGAAGTTGATAAGATGGATGAAGAGAAGGTAAGACTGTTTCAGATAGGAGGAACAGAATCTGCCTAAGCACAGTCGTGAGAGCACATAGGAATTTGAGGGACTTGATATGGAAATGGCTTAATATGGTTGGAGCAAAGGGATAATTACAGAAACTGAGACTAGAGGATGAAGGATATTAAAAGGTAAATAAAAACTTTTATACAGTGTTCTAATTACAGTGAAGGGAAGAAGAGTTAAAATTAGAAAAAGAGGGTGAATAGCCTTCAAGAGCTAAAACTTGGAATCAGTACAAGGTATCAAGTGAGTGTCCTAAATGTTAAATATAAACCCTGCACCCCTCTGGTGAGCTTCATGGGAAAACTTCATGTTCTAACCACAATGCAACAAACTTACACATTAGAAAATAAAACTTAGAAGTTAGAAAACAAAAACAAACACCCAAACTTTCTGCTTGGAAATTTAAAATAATGATTCTATATGACTTTTATGTCAAAAAGGAAATAAAAATAGTGAAACAGACAATTTGGAAAAGAACTATGAGAGTACTATTTAAGAAAACCTATGGAGTGAGACTAAAGTGACACTAAGAGGAAATTTTAAAACTTTAAATGCATCCATCAAAAAACAAGAAATACTAAAACTAAATAAATTAAACATTTAATTCCAGACACTAGACTCCTGTATCCAGAAGTGATTGTGGGCTGCCTGTGCTCTCGTCATTAATTAGCGCAGGAAGAGAAAAGCATTTTCCCCTTGTTTGAAGGGTCCAGCTGTCCCTTCCAAATCCTGGAGTCTTCACACACTAACAAAAAGAAAGAAAGAAAGAAACTAGAAAAAGAGAAAAAATAAACCTAAAGAAAGTTAAAAGAATGAATTATTTGAAAACGAAAACAAAATACCATTTTAAAAAACAGAGTTGATTAGCCCTGGCAGGTGTGGCTCAGTTGGTTGGAGCGTTGTCCTGTAACCAAAGGGTCGTCAGTTTGATTCCTGGTCAGAGCCCATACACTATCTGGTCTGGGTGCATATGAGAGGCAACCAATTGATGCTGCTCCCACACATAGATGTTTCTCTCTCTCCCTTCCTCTGTCTCTAAAAGCAATGAAAAAAAAGTCCTCAGGTGAGGATTTTTTTTTTAATTTTTAAAAACAGTTGATTAATAAAACCAAAAGCTGTATTTTTAAAAGGATAATAAAAAGATAAGCTTTTGGCAAATTGGATTTTTAAACAAGAAAATATGCAAATAAAAAGCATTCAGTTAAATAAAAATAATAAGAGATTTTTGGATTTCAAGAGAATATCATGTACAACTTTACTCCACTACAAATTACTACAATTTCACTTATAAGTAGTACAAAGCCTGAAGAGATTAAAATGTATATAGAAGAAAAATTGAAGGTAGCCAAAGATTTACTGCCAGGCTCAGACAATTCTGCCAACAAATTCCAAGAAACCATCAAGGAACAGATCTTACTGCATAGAAACAGAAAAAAAAACTTATCAACTCAGTCTATAAGACCAGTTAACATTTATTACCACAACAGGCAAAGGATGGCACAAAAAAGAAGACTCTGGACCAATCTAAACTACAAATTTTAAAATTCTAAATATGTTATTAGCAAATGAGAACAAGGATATAAGGGAATCTATTAATGTAATTCACCATACTTGATTATTATGGTCATTTCTTTAGAATGAAAACATTAAAAAGCATCTGATGAAATCCAACAACATTCTTGACTAAAACAAATTTAAAACTCTTGGAAAGCCAGTGGTAAAACATATCATCATAATCTATAGTAAATATCATACTTGTGGTAAACCATTAGAAGCATTCTCTTCAAGGTTAGGAATAAAACAAGAATGCCTCCTACCACTACTATTACTTAATAGCATATTAGAGATATCAGCCAATGTACTATGACAAGAAAAAAATGAGAATTGTAAACACTAGGAAAGAAGAAATAAATAAAACTACCATTTTTTACAGATGTAATTTTTGTCTATCCAAAAGAGAAAAAAAATCCAGGATAAAAACTGTTTGAATTGATAAGAGTTCAGGAAGTTGAAATAGATTTCATATACAAAAATTAATAATTCTCTAAATATCAGCAGGTGTGTATTAGAATATAAAACAAAAAGAAGTATAGAATGATGTTATAAAGTAGAGAATGAAAGTAAAGCTGTATTTAAGGATACATTTAACAAGATCTACATGAAGAAAAACATAACAAATGTAAAAGTAATTTAAGCTCACCTTTTAAAAATTCAAAGACGGAAAGTATAAAGAAGAAAGTGAAAATTATCTCAGAAGAAACCTTTGTTAAAATCTGGGGATCATCTATCCTTCCAAATTGTACCTGTATTTAAAAACTATGTCTTGTCTCTTTGAAAATATATATGCTATGTTAAGAAAAAGAGAAGACAAAGCTTGTTTTAGAAGCATATTTAAAGCTGTGCTGAAAAAGAATGTAGAAGTTATAAAACATAGACCCATCACGAAGGAGCAGAAGTTGCAAATGAAATTTCTGAGTGAATAGAAGCATACTGGCAAGAGTCCTGAGCCTGGAGAGATTCCCTTGCAACCATGTTATGTCTACTGATTACACAGATATTGGCCTGGCCAGGGAAAGAATGCCCCTGGAAAGGGCTCTGATAGTCTTGGTTTCATTCCATCTTTCTGTATGCAGTTCTTGCCCACTATCTACTTAGCCTCTCTTCCCACTTTATTTTAGAATGAAAGCAAAACAAACCAACGAAAATATGGGTGAGTAATTTGGCTAAATATGTCTCAGATGTGGGGTCAGAGAATTTTGTAACTGAACCTCCTGTTCTTCTGCTCCCCCAGACCGCCCAGGTTTGCTGAATGTGAAGCCCATTGAGGACATACAAGACAACTTGCTGCAAGCCTTGGAGCTCCAGCTCAAGCTGAACCACCCTGAGTCCTCTCAGCTCTTTGCCAAGCTGCTCCAGAAAATGACAGACCTCAGACAAATTGTTACAGAACATGTGCAGCTATTGCAAGTAATAAAGAAAACAGAGACAGACATGAGTCTTCACCCACTCCTACAGGAAATATACAAGGACTTGTATTAGCAGAGAAGTCCTAATTCACTGACAATGTTTCCCTTCTTCCAATTGCACTATTATTTTGAGGGAAGATCTGACATCTAAAAAATTTACTGTGAAAAAGCATTTTAAAAAGAAAAGGTTTTAGAATAATAGATCTATTTTATGCATATTGTTTATAAAGATACATTTACAATTTACTTTTAATATTAAAAATTACCACATTATGAAATTGGTGGATGTATTTGAAGACAGAGTCTGATGTGTACCTCCCCACAATCCTGGCTCGTTCATTTTCTTCTCAATCTTATAACCTCTTTCCTCCCTTCCTTCCTCCTTCCTTCCCTCTTTGCCTTTTTTCTTTCCTTTATTCTTCTTTCTTCCTTCTTACACATTTTTTTTTAATGTGAATGGAACTGCCAATCAGCTTTCACTCTCAGAAAATTAATTTTTTACTCACTTTACAACTTTTCTGGACCCTCCATCTGCTTTAACAATCACACCTAAGAAGGGAAGGGAAACTTCAGGGCCAAAAAACTGCCCAGAGCATGTGTTTCTTAACCTGGATGTGTTAATTTGGAGCATATCCCTAGGCCCAAGAATCCAATCTTCTTCCACAATCCCAACCAAGATTTTTACTCACCAAGAGCAGCCTACTAACAGGATACCAAGGCATACATAAATACCTATGGGCAAGTAATGAACTATTAGAAACTGTGAGTAACACACAAGGGTTTAAAATTTGGCACCTACCAAAAAGAACTTACAATTGAGTTCAGGAGAAAAGATTAATCTTTCATAAAAACAGATTATAATGCACAGTAAATCATCTACCAAATGAATGGTTCAGACTCTAGGAACTATAAGATTTCAAAGGAAGTGAAGATTAATGAAGATTGGAATAGTCAAGAGTGACTCTAAATTCATTGAAGTGGGCCTCAAAAGATGTGTTGTATTTGGGATAGATAGAGATTGGGAGAGAAAACATTCTAAGAAAGCAAACCAGCAGGAACAAGATGAAGAAGAAACCAAAACAAAACATGAATGAGGGAGAAGAACCATGTTGTGGTTCTACTGTATATAGAATTATTCCTGTCATCCTCTTTGGGACCACCTTGCCCGGAGATCTCTTACTTTTCTAATCTCAAAGGTGAATTATCCACATTGTTTAGGTAATACATACCTCCCCAGCAAGTAGGTTATATGTTCCCTAAAAGCAGGGACCTTCTTGGCACAATAAGATTCTTTGACTGAAGCCACCACATTCACTAGCATTGCCTACCCATGAACTCATAACACTATCCTGAGGTCTCTGCCAAGATGATTACTCCACTGACCTAAATTATTTCCCTGGTGGTTCTCCCTTAGTTTATCTTTCCTTATGTATTAATACTCAGGAGAGCATAACTACATTTGAGGCTCTCAAGCAAAAATACCAGGAAATACCTTTTTCATCTTTTACCCCAAAATAAACAGATTTCCAGAGTCAGGCTACAGAAGTGAGCCCTAACATCAGTCCTAGAAATGTAGGTTTCCTAACCCTTTAGGAGAGAAAACTTCTGAGCTCAAACCTTTAATAAAACAACAGATACAACTATGTCATTTTGGGACCAGCAACTGAAGCCATTGTCTGAGTGGTGCAAAAACATTAGGAAGAAATGTGACAAATTCAGCTCATCACACAGTTATTTTTCCTTTCCTTCACTGATGCCAAGCATCAGGATATTTTGAAATAGTCACATGACTGACTAGAGGCTTCACTACTGTTTTATGTGGACAGTTTATCATCCAGGAGATCTTGAAAAAGAAAACAGGCAGGCAGTAGATGAGGTGATCCCCTGTTTACAAGTTTTCCCAAACAAAAAGTCTGTCAGCACGCTGTCCATCCCTTCGCAGTTCCCACCAGTGCTCCATAGCCTATCCAAACCCTTTTCACATTCTCGGAGCTGTGGCTGCCAGAAGGGGAACATTCTCAGCTCTTTGGCACTGATGATAAGCATTAAATAGCTTTTTAAATCTGGCAGCTTTTAAATTCCCATCTCTCTGACTTTTTCCCTGTGGTTTGGACGATCATTTGCTAAATATTTTATGACAAATCATATACAGCCTCCAAAGCTCCTGCTCCTTCCTCTGTCTCCCCTAGGATGATTCACAAGTTAACCAACAACTATATCATCAGTTATTCATAGTACTTTCTCTGGACACAAACACATTTTCAGATTTGTGTCAACAAAAGAGAAAGAAAAGTAACTTTGGTCAAGAGTCAAAAAAAAAAAAAAGGTTTTGAGGCTCCCACGAGAGCCCTACTCCCAGCACCACCCTTGCATATGACTTGGCTCCTCTCCCATCTCCATCCTGTGCTTGGAGCGCAGGAACAGCAGGGTACATATGAGAGAAACCTTATCTGCGCACCCTGTTTCTCTAGCCACAATCAAAAACTGGCCTGACCTGAGTTTCTGGCTTTTTTTTTTTTTTTTTTTTTTTTTTTTTTTACTTTAGCTGAGGAGTAAGAACTCAAGAGAGTCAGGAAGCACTAGCTGGTGACACTCGGCAAATTCTCAATTATAAGCTCTGGGGCAGAAACCAGAGGGGCAGCTACAGCAATTCCACTGAGGAAAAAGGGGTGGGGAGAAAATTGGGCTTCTGTAGTAGGCCTACTTAGTTGCTACTGAATTTGAATGGCTTTTTCTCAGCTCCCTTGGGGCTACCAAAGGCAGATCCTTTTGGGGGGCAGGCCTTGACTTGGTTGATAATCTACTACTGTTTGGTGCTGATAAAGCAAGTCAGGAGGAGAGGAGTTGGAAATTGGCTCCTGTATACCTATTCCCTTGGAAATACCTATTGAGGATATGAAGAAGATGAGGGGACTCCTGAAGAAAGCCAATTTTGGTTCTAAATCCTGAGAGAAAGAACCAAGTTAATTTTCAGCAAGAACATCCCATTGCTTTGTCTTTCCTCCTCTTTTCCCATATACTCACTGGGAGAGTGCAGGGTATGAGACAAAGGGACCAAGATACTTGTTCTTCACTAGGTAGCCGCCTTCCTATTTTTCTCTTTCTTCACCTCACCCTGGTTCTTGGCCCTGGCTCCTGTTGTCTCTGTTCACATTATTATCACTATCATCTGTGTATCCCCAACCCTCACCATGTGATTGTCCACGTTAGGCCTTCCAGTTAATGCTTAATGAAATAAAATAAAATAGCAGGATCTTAAGAGTTTAAAAGACCATCAGATGTCATCCTACTTCATTTATCAAATATATACTTCATTCATACTCTAGTCAAGTCTGCCACCATATGAAGATAAGTGTGGCTAAGCCCCACCCTCATCACAGTGTTGATGAAATCAGATGCATAATTACAACTCAGCCCAAGTGATGAACTGCCTGAAGATAGGAAAAAGGAATCACAGGGGATGTGGATAGACACAGAAGTGTAACAACGCATAATGTGTTAAAAAAAAAAAACAAAAAAAAACCAGCAAGAAGTTAGGTATGGCTGCCATAGCTAGGGAGTGAAAAGTAATATAACCAAGCCAGCAGCAGATTATGACAAGCCTCATTCTTCATGGTAAGAAGCTACCTTGGACAGTATTCATAAGCAGTTGGGATCTAGGAGATGTTGCTAGCCAGAAGAGGGACAGGATCAAATTCACACTTTGGAAAGTCAGCTCTCTCAAATTGTCAAATCCCCTCTACGTGGCTTCCAATGGCTGTCCAACCGCTGAACAAGTACCTAAAGGGAAGGGAAGTTCTCTCCTTTCTCAACCCCTGGGTGATTTACATCTCGTAGGCCCAGCTCTGCCCCTGGGGTCACACATACCCCACGCTTTTTCCTGCACCCGGGTTGTGACTCACCTCATTCTCTTCAGTCAGGTTACAATCTTTCGGCTGGCTGAAGAAGCCTGGCTCCCCCTCCCCCCATCCCCACTTGCTGTCCATTCCTGATTGCTCCTAGGAGCCAGGGCCTCACATCCCCCTAACTTGCAAAGTTCTTTTGCCTTCATGGCAAGGTCATTTCTAATGCCATAAATCAAAACTTGCCCATCCTACACCCATTTCCAGACAGTCCCTGCAGTTATCATAAAGTTCTAGAAAATTAGAGCTCAAAGGAGTCAACTCAAATGACAGATGAGAACCCTGAGGGTCAAAGAAGTTAAATAACATGCCCAAGGTCCTAGAAGTCTGCAAGGATCAATTTATTCAAAGGTGCTGTATGACACACGTACTCTTATCAACACTGACATTGTCACCAGGGGACCTGGTAGTCTAGCAAGAAAATCTTGAAGTGTGTGACAGACTTGAAGCTAGTATGAGTAATCTGCATTGGGGAGCAAAGGAAAGAATGGAACAAAATTCTGGAAAGGATTACTGTGATGATCAAGAGATTATTATATGTTACTTAGGACTGTGTCTGGCACATAGTAGGTACAGCTGTGATGAGAGACAATATCCTGCTGTGGGCTTTAGAGTTAGACTGATTTGGGTTAAAATTCTAACTCTACCACCTACTTGTTCTATAACCATATGGCTTTTGGTCAAACTGTTAACCTCTTTAAGTGGTAATTATCTTTATATGTAAAGTGGGATAATAATACCCAACTTACAGGGTTATCATGAGGATTAAATGTAATAGTGGTTGTAAAACACTTCACATAATTTCTTGGCACATCCTAACCAGTCAGTCTGTTCTGCCCACAGAGAACACTATTGTCATTGTTATTGTTAAAGTGCCCTTCATTTAAGAAGGCATCCTGGGCCCATCAACAGTCTCTTCCTGTTCAAGATTTCTGGACCTTCACCTGAATATCCTGTAGGTTCAAGTCAGGAAAAGGAATTGGATTTCAGCATTTGGCAGTACAGTAAAAATATGTTCTCTCAAGAGTGTTTTCCCCCCAATCCATAAGTATTAGGAGAAAAGAATTATTTGAAAGACAACTGCTGTGTTCCAATTTAGAATAAATGCAGGGATGAGGCTAAGAAAACATTTTCTTTTCTCTTGTGACTTAACGCTCCTAATTTTAGACTGATATTACATAGTTTACATTTCCAGAGGGGTTATGAAGAATAAGAAAATGCTAATTTGGGTCTGTAGGGAGTAGGTTGGGCTATTTCCATCCCCTCTGGAGTTTTGTAAATAAATATGTTCCAGGCCAAAAGTTCCCAGGAGAGTGTCATTCCTGGGATCTGTTCAGTGCCACGGGCTGGGCTCAAAGAGGATCCAAGTGGCTTTCTGCAAGAGTTGGAAACTGTGATTCTGTGGACACTTCTCCACAATACCAGAGGCCATGCAGTACGTATGAGAGCATCTACTGTCAGTTTGAGGCTTAGCTCTGCCACTTTATAGGTATGTGGCCTTGGGCAAGTCACCTTTATCTCTGGGGACATAGTACCTGGTGTATAGAAGTCCCCCAGCAAATTGCCTCTAATTCATTCATCATGAATAAAGGAATGAGTCTCAGTTTCCCTAACTGTGAAATGGGGATGAGACATACCCTGCATGTCTCAGAATATCACATGCAGGAAGCGGAGCAGGCCTGATCGCCACTATTCAGATAAGAAAGTGAAGGGAAGGAGCTAGCCCAAGGTTACACAAAAGAAAGGTAGATGCAGAGCTTAGGCTAGACCTCGGTCTTCCTGAGGCCCACTCCATCTGGGGCTCTTTTCTGCTATGTTGCGCTGTGTCTGGAAGAATCTAAGACTCGTTGCCTGGCAGTCAGAGCTCAAGCTTATGGCATGAGAGACTTGAGTTTGAATTTTGGCTCTGCCATGTGCTAGCTGTGTGACCTCAGGCAAGTTGCTTCCTATCTCTGGGCTTCAGCTTCTTCATCTACTTTGTGAAAATACAAGTTCCCACCTCGTAGGGTTGTAAGGATGAGAGGTCATATATACAATAGGTGACATGCCTAGAGCCCCAAAACAATTAAAACCTTCTAAAGACAAGTACCTCCAACCTGACACAATTTGCTAGGTGCTCGTTCTGACCTGGAGACATTGCTGGTGAATATCCTCAACCAGAGAAGAAACCATGAGACTCCAGCATGGGAGGAATTGTCTAGTGCCAGCTTAGGTTCTGACTGATTTGCTGTGGCCCTTGGGAAATCACTTTCTCTGGGCCTCAGTTTCCCCATATACACAGTCAGAGGCTCTGTTTTGCTCTTCTAGCTCTGACACTCCAGGACCTTGGGAGCCTCTAGGGGAGGCTGGAAGAGAGACAGGGTTCTCTGGCTGACCATCAGAGGCCTGTGTTCTCTGTTGCCTGAGAGCTTTTTCCCTTCCATGGGCCTGGGCCTGGACAGGACAACAGCCAGCACTCATTAGGCCCTGGGCCTACTCCAGCCAGAGGGGGCAACGCCTCCAAGGGGAGGGGAGGGGCCATCGGATGGCTGCTTGGTTCCCACCCAAGCCATGCTGCTGAGAGAGGGGTGTTGTGCTGAGTCAGTGCTCTGGCGGCCAGGCACTGGGGCTCCCTGGCCTCCTGAGCCTGCCAGATGAGATGCAGCCAGGAGCGCCTCTCAGGAGCCCCGAGTGTTATCAATGATGCTGCTGCTGCTGCCACAGCTGCGGGAACTGTGCCCTGAAAAAGTTTATCCCTAGCCAGGCCTCCCAGGGCTCTGGGGTGGGGAATGGCTGTTGGTGAAGGACAACATGTTTTAGGAGCTGCCTCCTTCTGGGAAGATTCTAGCCAGGGCTGCCTGTGCCCTCCCTGGTTTCCCTACTCGGTCCCCAATGATAACCATTATTCTTTTCAAACACCAAGTACAAGCTTTACTTATAAACTGCTCTGCAGCCATTTAATCCTTCCAAAATCCCAGTGAGGTTGTTTATGGGGTCCCACAGGAAATAACTGGCTTACTCAAAAGAGACCATTGGAAAGTTTAATGCAGGGACTATTTACAAAGTTTGGCGGTGGTGGGGCGGGGTGGGGGGGTGCTGGACAAAGGAAACCAGTAAAGGATGGTGAGACACCCCAGGCTAGCCCTGGCAGAAAACCTTTCCTAGCCCTACACAGTGAGGATAAAGGAATGAAAGGTTACAGAACCCCAGAGAGCTGTAGCCATAGAAGAGGACGATCTGGCAGGGGCTGCGGCCCAAGGAATTGAGGAATACCATCACTGCTGTTCTCCAGACAGCAGAGAACAGCTGGGCGAGAAATATCCCATCTTCTTTCTCCTCCCGTCTTCCCCTCTGATCTCTTATTGGTCAAATCCTACAAGAAACCAGAAAAAAAGAGCCCATTGACACCATCATAGGATTCAGCCTATGGGGGCACCAAGCAGGGTAGAGAAGGGTGGAGGGTGAACCACAGGGGCAGCATGAGCAGGTGGTACCGATAAGCCTGTACACATGAAAGGAAACAGAGAATCTTTAGTCTCAGGTCACAGAACGGAAACCGTCCACTCTGGGATTCAAACTCAGGTCTGTCTAGCTCCAAAGCCATAGTTATTTCCATTGTTTTCCACTAGCTGTAGGAGCAGACCTAGGGGACCAGGGCAAGAAGGAGGAAGGGTTTATGCATTCAGCATCTCCTTAGGCCCCCTAGCCAGGGCAGCCGCGATAGCTGGGAACTGGCACAATCTTACTGCACACTTCCCACCTATTTCCATCATATTCCCTGGAAACCTGAGGAGTGTAGCCCACAGCAGCCCGTGCACGTTTTATCCTGAAAGTTAATGTAAGGTTTGTAGTTTACTCCCCCAAATACATATTTTTTTAATTTAAATTGTTTAAAATATCATTTAGAAATTACTTAATTTATTTCTATGTACCCCAAAACTTCAAGAAGAAAAAGACCCTCCAAGGAAGGGTGCTACTGTTTTTCTATGGCTTCAAGTACCTGTAAGATAGGGCCATGTACCCCACTCTGAGAAGCACAGGACCTAGTGTCCTACAGGAAAAGAATTACTTGCCCAACATCACACAGCTAATAATCAAACATTGAGTCCGTGACCCTGCTCCCTGCATGGTTGAGACACAGTAAATCTGGCCAAAATGGAGCCCAGGAGAGAACCTCCATAGGGTGTCCCCAGGGGTCAGCCTGAGAGAGGAGAGGAGGAAGAGATTTGAGCTCAATGCCAGCAGAAGTTCACTGACATCCTCTGTCCCCAGCTCTGAGGATATTCAGGTAAGCTTGGCATGACTCACGCCATCAAGGAACTCACACTCTGCTAGAGGAAAAAGGCGAATAAGCAGGCAGTGCCAACACCACCTGACAACTGGAAGGATGTGGAAGGGCTGGAGGCAGGCAGGTGGGTTCAAAGCTCCAACCCTTCCATGTCTTGATTGTATGACCTTGGGCGAAGTCATTTAACCTTTCTAGATTAACCCTTCTGTTTCCCCTCTTATAATTGGAAAAGCTCATACCTACCTCATATGTTATGGCGAGGAACAATGAGACGAAGTATGAAAGCACACAGCCCTTTGACTCAGCAAATGTGAATTAATTATTGTCTTCTTACTATAATAAAGGTGAGTCCTCGCAGGATAGAGGACTGCACAAGCCAGGGCTAAATAAGACAGCATTGGTTTTCCAATCAAAATTTGCCCGTAAAATCCAACATCAAAACAGATCTCAAATGTCCCCGATAATCTGAGTGCTGTAGTTTTTGTTGCTGCGGGAGCACAGGAGAGCTTTAACTCTGTCTGAGGTCAGGAGTAGAGGAAAGCTTCAGAGAGGGAGTGACATGGAGATGGACAGAGAGGATTTATAAGGGTTGTCCAGGCAGATAGGATCATCCAGCCAAGGGGCTCATGGGCAAAGGCACATGGCATTTTGGGAAGATTGAGTAGTTTGGTGTAAGGGGAACAGGAGGGTATTGGGAGGAAGGGGAAAGGCTAGAATCAAATTAGGGTGGGTGCCTATGCTAATTCACAAAGAGATTTGGACATTTTCCTGGGGAGAGCAGAGAGCCATGGAAGAATATTTAAGCAGGAAGTAACCAATCAGATACATTTACTCTAGTCATCCCTTTGGCAGCCAGAAAGGGGATAGGACCTGACGGGAGGTAGGAAAACTGGGTGGCTGTGACAGTCTTGCGGAAAAGCAGTGATGGCAACATGAGCGAGGCGAGGGCATTGGCAATGGGGTCAGAAGGAGCAGACAGATTTGGGAAACAGTCCAGGGTCTGTTTAATGCCGGGGCAAGAGAGGGGAGCACTCCAGGGTGATTCTTGAGGTTTGACTTGGGTGACAGAGCAGGACAGGGACATGCTCATTACTGAGATGGGGGCTTGTTTGAGAGAAGGGCAACAAGTTCTGCTTAGAAAGAACAAGGGTGGGAACCTGTTGGGCAACCAGGCAGGGGGTCTAGTTGGCTGTGAGACAGATGGTAGGAGTGATGGAAGAAGGTCAGTCACAGGACGGCAAAGTAAAGGAAAGACCAAAAGATATTACAACACATGTCCCAGTTTTTCCACTAAGGTCAACAGGAGATTTGACTTCCTCTGTCTTATTTTTATCCATTGGTTCCCTAAATATTTAGTGGTTTCTACATGCTAGAGACTGTTGGAGAAATAGGATTCCATCCAACTACCAGCTCTTAAGAGCCTCCTTTGGGCAAGGACATATGTCAATGCGTTTCTCCTACACAGTGACCATCTGAGATGAAGTGTTCTTTGCATTTCATTATTGCCTCTAGGAATTGGGGGTTAGAGACCTGCCTAAATGGGTCCTTGTGGGTTTTTTGATCCAATCTCCTCCCACACAGACACACCCCCCCCATTTCAGAGGTGTGTCTTGCTCTGACTGCTTCATAGGACTTTATTCTCTCCTGTAACTCAACAAAACACTCTGCTGAGCTCCTATCTCTCCTTTTAGAACAAGAGTTTTATTATCAGGAAACAGTGGCCCAGACAGAAGGTGGGGCCCAGGGCCAGAGTCCTTTCACTCACAGATTCCTCTTCCTGTAGGCTCCTGCCTCCAGTTTCCAGTCCACGAGACCTCTCTTCTCACCCCAGCCTGTGTCCCTGCACCTCACCCAGAGCCAGAAACAGCGGCTGTGGTCGAAATTCATCTCTCCTGGTCTGACCCCTGGGTATGCTTCCTTTCAACCTCCATTCTCTTCAGGCCTGAATGAAACCTCGGGGCAAGGTTTCCTCGTCAATAAAATGGAGGTGATGGCCATTGTATATTAAACTTTTACATTTTAGCAAGGCTGTTTGGAAGATCAAATGAGATAATGGGAGGAGAAAGTGCTTTGCAAACACTATAAACTAGAAATCATGGGGCCACTGAGTTTCTGTTAGTATTATCATAGCTATTGTATCCACCTGGCTCCTTGAGCCAGGCCCCAGGGCAGGTACAGCTGGAGACTAAAGCCCACACTTTAGTCTGAGGCTAGAAGATAAGCCCAAGACTCTACATTTCTACCCCAGGGAATCAGCTTTTCTCCCTGAAGCTATGGGAGGCTCCCAAGCCAACTCTCTGCCTAAGTTTTATGAGCTCAGAGAGGGTTTACATTATGACTAATATCCCATCCTCTCAGTCCCCAAGTCGCCTCTACCTGCTGGGCAGGAAGTCTGAGGGACTCAACCCCCCTTAATCACCACCACCTCCCCATGACCCGCCTCAATCGTGTCTCTTTACAGTCAGGCAGAGCCGGTTGGGCCTCCTCAAACTTCCATATCTGCTCTGGGAGATCACTGATAGGGCTAATGGCGTTTGCTCGCCTCCACACCCTAGGCCCAGCATTCCAGGAGTCACGCAACCCCACAGGCCCAGGGCAGAAACTGATTCCCACTGCAGTGAGGCATGAGCAGGGGAGCCTCTCCACCCCATAAAACACATGAAATGAGCCTTTCTTCGTGGCCACCTGGCCAGCCAGCCTCAAAGCCATAGGGCAGTCTTTCCCCTTCCCAATTACTGCCCACTTGCATCCCTCCTGCCCTGGCCCTATCACCTACCTATGTTCTCTCGGCTCCCAGGGATCTCAAGACCCTAATCTCCCCGGCCAGGGAAGAAGAAAATTGCTAACCTCATAGCCACTCCATTCTATTCCTTATTTATTCACTCATTCATTCAATACTCACCAAGCCTCTTTTCTGAGCCAGGCCCTGTTGCTGAATACTAGGAGCATAAAGATGAATAAGACAGTTGCTACCCTCAAGAAGTGCCTAGTCAGGATTGAAAGGGGAAGAGTGGAGGTTGGGAGACCATTTGGGAGGCTGTTGCAGCCCCACCCATACCCCTCACCTTTGCCACTCCGGTGCACATGGCCTGACTTTAGCTGGCAGCCCCTCCCTTGCTTTGCCTGATTGGGTTGCTAGCCTCCTAATGCTCCCCCAGGAGCAGCCTTCAGTCAAAGATGGATGGGAATGGGGTAAACACCACAGCTCCCTCAGTCCCCAGGTAGGGTACAATCTATGAGCTTCCGGTGGGATTAAGATCCAGTCACCCACAGTGGTAACCAGTTTGAGAACACACTTTTTTGGCTGAATTCTCTTCTAGATCTCACTTTCTCACTCCCCTGCTGGTGTCCTCTTCACCTTCCCAATAAAGTGCTTACACTCCGATCCTTGCTCAGGGTCTGCTTGGGGGAGCCCAAACTCAGACACCAGAGTAGCAATAACAGCAGCCAGAGTTAGGACAATGCCATTCACATACACAGAGGTGTCCAACCTTTTGTCATCTCTGGGCCACATTGGAAGAAGAAGAGTTGTCTTGGGCCACACGTTAAATACACTGCAACATGTAGTCACAAAAAAAAATCTCACAATGTTTTGAGTAAATTTACAATCTTGTGTTAAGCCACATACATAGTCATCCTGGGATGCATGTGGCCCATGGACCACAGGTTGGACATCCTAGAGTCAGTGAGGATGCCCTGAGAACCTACTGTATATCAGATCCTGGGTGCTAGGGACACTGGGGGTGACCCCGTCACGGTGTCTGCCAAAAGAAATGCACTATCAGCCCTAGCCAGGTAGCTCAGTTGGTTAGAGCATTGTCCTGATAAGCTAAAGTTGCAGGTTCAATCCCTAGTCAGGGCACATACAAGAATCAACCAATGAAAGCATAAATAAGTGGAACAACGAATCAATGTTTCTCTCTCTCTCTCTTAAATCAATAAAAAAGAAAAAAGAAAGAAATGCACTGTCTACTGAGGGAGGCAGACAAGTAAACCAACAGTTACCAGAGTGATACAGACAATGATGTAACTTGGTCCAGGATGCCATGGATGGAAAAAGGAGAGCCCCTAACTCAGCCTCGGAGATGGAGGAGGCAACCACTAAGCTGAATCTTAAAAGTCCAATAGGAGTCCATCAGTGGAGAAAGTGTGGAAGGGTATTCCAGGTAGAGGAATGGTATAGGTGAGGCACAAAGATGTGGCCAAGCATGGACTTGTTCTGGAAACACTAAGTAGTTCACTGGGGATGGGACACTGGGCTCATGGGAAAGAATAGTGGGAAATGAGGCAGAATTCAGATCCTAAAAGGCCTCTTATTTTTCCAACATTTGCATTTTTAAAGGGGAAATCTGAATAGAGCAATGTTTAACCCCAAGAAATGAAACTCTAATGGGGGTGTATTTCAGACACCTGAGAAGCAAGGTCCTTCATGTCTTCTTGTCCTGCTTCATTGGTGTTCCAGGCCTGGCTGTAACCAGATGGCTGTTTGCAGAGGTTTCTGGGGGCATCTCTGCAGCAAGCACGCAAAGATTAGACCAGAAGGACACCAATCAGGCCGCACCCAGCTCCCACTCTCTAGCCAGCCAAAGCCAGGCCTTAAAGCCCATCCCTAGCAGAACATCCTGCAGGTCCAGTTCCCACTCTTCTCAGAGATCCCTGCCTATTGAAAATATGGGAAAATCTAATTTTGGTAATAATGTATGTGGATTCAGGGCAAGTGTGATTAAGACATGCCTGGGCACCTCGGGTAAGCCAGTGGAGTAGAGCCACCCAAAGCCACTCCCCTTGGGAAACTGAGAAGCCTGTGAATTGGGATCAAACAGTCCAAATGGGTAACAAAGCCTTCAGTGGAGGGAGGGGCAAGTCCAAGCACAGCTGGAGGCTGTCACTTAAATCTCTTCCCTTTCCAGCTCCACTGAATTATCCTAGGAAACGTAAAAGAGCTGTTTTAATAAAACCTCTGTTCCAAATTCTTATGAGTTCTCCAGTTTAGTCTTCCAAGAATCCAATGAGGCTCTTATAAAATTCTCATGCCTCTTTTTAAGAAAAGTGAAGCTCAAAGCTGCTGTCATTTGCCCAAGGGCACACCAGCTTTAACTCATCAGAGAAGGGAGGGAGCAATTTCCCACACCGTACTTCTACTGATGAAGCTCTGACCCCCCATAGAAGTCTAGGTAGCCCCAAACTAGGACCTCCTCATACCTGACTGGTCTAGTCAAAGTCACGTGATATACCACCTAACCAATCACTATTTCTAGAGCAATGCAAAAAGCCAATGGACTTCTCCCTACATTACACATCCATCCCTGAAGCAGGGGGTGAGGCCCCACCTCCACCATGTTGGGAAGGTGAGAACATCTCCAGACAAAAATCAGGGGGAAAGGAAATGGATTCTGGAGGAGCAAATACCTTGTGACCACTATGGTCACATGAGGGAAATGTGATTTATTCCATCTGCAATAAGGCATGGAGCACATAGAGCAGGGGTGTCAAACTCATTTTCACCAGGGGCCACATCAGCCTGGTGGTTGCCTCCAAAGGGCCAAATGTAATTTTAGGACTGTATAAATATAACTACTCCTTAACAGTTAAGCGAGAGCTCCACATTGCCACTAGGTAGAAACTAGGTGCCAGGGCTGGATAAAACAAGGTAGAGGGCAGGATTCAGCCCTCGAGCCTTGTGTTTGCCACCTGTGACACAGAGAATTGTGTCAGGTTCCCACCAGGAAACAGCAGGCACACTCAGATTGGGTAATTTGAAGAGAGTTTAATAAAGAGATTATTTTACAAAGGCATGGGCCAGATGTAGAGAAACCACAGGGATAGGGCAGAACCCAGGGCTAGTCGAAGTGACAAAGAGAAATAGCAGTCACCAGAACCTGGAGAGAGAGCTGCGGAAAGTACATGGCCTGACAAGAATAATGGCCTTGGTCCAGAGAGGGAGCCAGCCAGCTCATGGGGACCCCAGAGGGAGGGAAGCAGGGGAATGAGCCCCAGATTCTTCTCTCCTTCTCTCTTTCGTCTCCTGCATGTGTCCCATTGACTGAAGCAGGCCAAAAAAACAATGGTTTGTTGAAGCAAAGCATTCAGGCCAGTCTCCAGGGTGCAAAGCCTTGAGGAGAAAGGGGGAGCGTGTACCTAGAGGGGCAAGTGGAAGGTAGCCAGTACATCTGATAACTCAGCAACTCTTGAAAGCATGTTGGAACCCTTCATCCTCATGCTGAGAAACTATTTCTTTTTAAGGTTTTATTTATTTTTAGAGAGGGGAAGGGAGTGAGAAGGAGCGGGAGAGAAACATCGAAGTGCGAGAGAAACATCAATCGCTTGCCTCTTTCACGCTCTCAACCAGGGAACTGGCCCACAAACCAGGCATGTGCCCTGACTGGGAATCAAACCAGCAACCTCTCAGTTTGCAGGATAATGCCCAACCCACTGAGCTACATCCATCGGGGCACTATTTCTTTTTAAAAATGTTTTTATTGATTGATTTTAGAGAGGAAGAAGAGAAAGGGAGAGAACATTGATTTCATGTTCCATTTATTTGTGTAGTCATTGGTTGATTCTTTTACGTGCACTGACTGGGGATCAAATCTGCAACCTTGATGTATCAGGACAACTCTCTAGCCAACTGAGCTACCCAGCCAGGGCTAGGGAACTATTTCAAGCAGTATTCTGAATGTTACTGAGAACATCTCAACATTGTCATTGTGGAACCCAACAATTGGTACTGTATGCAAACACCCCAGGTGCTCCTGGGTAGTAAAGACATAGGTAGTAAACCACAGTTTGGGAAACTTCCATGAAGAATGAAATGTATTTTAGGCTCTGGGGGTCATGAGCAAGTCAGAGTCCCTCAGAAGAGGGAATGAGTGGTTAATTATGTTGATATATCATTTTGTACTCTGAGTGTATCAGTTATCTTCTGCTGCATAGCAAATTATTCCAAAATCTGGTGGCCAAAAACAATGACAATGATTTATTATCTCATACAGTGTCTGTGGGTCAGAAGTTTGGAGGTGGCTCAGTGGGAGGTTTTGGCTCTGAGTGTCTCATGAAGTGGCATCAAGTTGTCAGATGAGGCTTCTGGTCAAGATAGCAGTGTAGGTAAATGTGGTACTCACATCCTCTCACAACCACATCAAAATTACAACTAAACTACAGAACAGTCACCATTCAGAACTGCCTGAAATCTAGTTGAACAGAAGTCTTATATCAAAGGATATGTAGGAGAAGCCATATGGAGATTGGTAGGGGTGGGGGTGACGCAGAATGGGCTGGTCCCATACCCATGCATGGTAGATAAATATCAGGAGGGATATCTTGGCTGTGGAGATCCCCCCTGAGGATTTAGGGGTCCCAGTCCCACACCAGGACCTACAGCCCAGTGTCAAGAAAAGAAGTCCCCACAACTCCTGGCTGTAAAAACCAGCGGTGATTGTGGCTGAGTGAGACAAAGGGATGCTGGAGTCCCAGGTGTTCCTCTTAGAGGGGACAAGCATGAACTTACTCAGACTCACTCCCCATAAGCTGCAATACTAGGGCAGGAGCTCAAAGGGCACCAGGGATATACAGGGAGGAACTGAATTGTCTGCATCAGGGAGAGGGCTAGAGGGGCAGCTTTCTCCAAGACAGCAGTGCTAGCAGAGGCCATTGTTCCTTTGCTGAGCCCTCTCTGAACAGAGCTGTCTGGCAGTACCATATCTGAGTCTCCATCAACCTGGCTATCACTGTTTGCCCTGCCCTGGTGATTCCCTGAGACTCCACCCCACTAACTTGCAGGTTTACCGAAGCTGTTTCCAGTGGCTTTTCCATATGAATAGCTGGTTTGGGTCATGCTTCAGACTTTCCTAAAATCTCTGAAACAAGCAGCATCTAGCCTCAGAGTGCCCCATTTCCCTCACTAAGTGGCCTCAGGCCTGGCATTAGTGGCAGCTGGCCTTGGTTCACGGCTTGGCCTTACCTGGGCACCTCCAAACCTAGTACAAGTAGCAGCCATCTGCAGACCTCTTGGTAGCTCATGCCAGGCAGAACACAGGTGGTGGCTGACCTTGGCCTGCACCTCCCAGAGGCCCCAGAGCCATCACACCCAGTGGACAGCTTTAGACCACATAGAAGTACCACCCAAACACCTCCACAAGTGACACATTGAAGAGGCAGACTCAGCAGGCACCAGAGCTCTGCTGAAGTAAGTCCTAATCCTGCACAGCTGATCCTCCACAGTGGTCAGAGTCTGTGATTGCAGTCAGTCCTTGTAGCTAATCAGCCTGGGAGTAAATCCCTCCCATTGACATGCCAACAGCAATCAAAGCTCAACTACAACAGAAGGGTGTATACAGCCCACACAGGGGGATGGGGGGGGCACACCTGGAATGCGCAGCTCAGGAGAACAGGGAGGCTGTGCCAATGGACCCTACAGGACACCCACTACATTAGGCCACTCTACCAAGTCCAGGAGATTTAACAGCTTTACCAAATACATAAAAATAAACATAGGGAGGCTGCTGAAATGAGGAGACAAAGAAACATGCCCCAAATAAAAGAACAAAACAAAACTCCAGAAGAAGAACTGAACTAAACGGAGACAAGCAATCTACTAGATATGGAGTTTAAAACACTAGTTATAAGGACGCTCAATGAACTTAGTGAGAACTTCAACAGCATTAAAAAGGACATGGAAACCATAAACAGGGCCAGTCAGAAATCAAAGATACGCTAACTAAAAAAAAAAGAATAATTTAAAGGGAAATCAACAGTAGGGTAGAGGAAGCCAAGAATCAGATCAGCAATTGATATGTAAGGAAGCAAACGACACCCAGTCAGAACAGCAAAAAGAAGAAAGAATCCAAAAAAAATGAGGATAATGTAAGAGACCCTCAAGTGTACCAACATTTGCATCAGTGGGGTGCCAATAGAAGAGAGAGCAAGAAACTGAAAACCTATTTGAATAAGTGATGACAGAAACCTTCTATAACTTGGTGAAGAAAATAGACATACAAGTCCAGAATGTGCAAAGAAGCCCAAACAAGACAAACCCAAAGAGGCCCACACAAAGACATAATCATAATTAAAATGCAAAAGGTGAAAGACAAAGAATCTTAAAAGTATCAAGAGAAAAGCAGTTACCTACAAGGGAGCCCCCAGAAGACAGTCAGCTGATTTCTCAAAAGAAACTTTTCAGGCTAGAAGAGATTGGCAAGAAATATTCAAAGTGATAAAAGCAAGGACCTATAACCAAGAGTACTCTACCCAGTAAAGCTATCATTTAGAATCGAAGGGCAGATAAAGTGCTTCCCAGATAAGAAAATGCTAAAGGAGCTCATCATCACCAAACCAGTATTATATGAAATGCTAAAGAGTCTTCTTTAAGAAGAAGGGGAAGAAGAAGAGATCAAATATGTGCACAATAAAATGACAATAAATATGTATCTATCAACAATTAAATCTAAAAACCAAGATAAACAGCAGAACAGAAACAGGCTCATAGACAGAGAACATTTTGACGGTTGCCAGATGGGGGAGAGATGCAAGAGGGTGAAAAAGCAAAGGGATTAAGAAGTACAAATTGATAGTTATAGAAAAGTCATAGGGATGTAAAGTAAAGCATAGGGAATATAGTCAATAATATTCAAATAACTATGTGTGGCGTCAGATGGGTACAAGATATATCAGGATGATCACTTAGTAAGTTATATAATGTCTAATCTTTGGAGTGTACACCTGAAACTAATATTATATTGTATGTCAACTGTAATTAAAAAATAAGAAATGATTTAAAAATAAATAAATAAGATGTCAGCTGTGGCTGCATCATCTCAAGACTTGGTTGGAGCCATGGAACATGCTTCCAAGGGGGCCCACTCACATGGTCATTGACAGGAGGCCTCAGCTCCTTGCTGCACAGACATCCCCCCACACCCCGCCTTGAGTGCCATCGCAGCATGGCAGCAGGCTTTCCCCAGACTGAGTCATTCAAAGAGCAAGGCAGAATCCACAATGCTTTTTATGACCGAGCCTTGGAAATCACATTTCATCATTTCACAAGATCCTGTTGGTCCCACAGGTCAGCCCTATTTACTGTGGGAGAGGCCTACTCAAGGGCATAAATACCAAGAGGCTAGTATTACTGGGGGCCAAGTGTTAACACACAGAGCCTGGCATGTACAGGTAACTCAGTTAGTGTTTGGTCAGTGTTGGCTGTGCCCTAGCAAGGCCTGACGCACAGCACCTTCACCCAAGAACTTGTTTTTGGAAAGTTAGTATAGAGATTGAATAGGAGAGGCTCGTACACATTGGTGCTCAAGAGAACCAGAAATTGAATAAGCATAGTAGCTAAAAGTGGCTCCGGAGAGTGTCCAGTCACCCTCAGGTAGACAGATAGCCAACTAAGCCTCTATTCTGATCCTGTAAGGGGACATTCCTTACTGCTCGGAAGCTAGAGGGAGGATGCCCTAGGCCTCTCTATGGCTTGTTCTGAGCCTCTAGCTGAGTGGCCGAGTGACATTGAGCTGATTCTGCCCTATTTCCTGCCCCATGGCCAGCACCACCCAAGACTGTTATTCCAGTTTGGGTCAAGCCTGGAGGCTGGAGAGCTGGAAGGGTTCCGAGAGGCCATCAGTTCTCATGTCGGCTGTGACACACTGAAGTCCAGAGAGAAAAGAGGTTATCTAAGGTCACTGGAAAACTGACACATACTCAGCACCCACTTCAAGCCAGGCCTTGTGCTGGAATCTTCACAGCCATCATGACATTTAATCTTAGCAACCCTGAACTGTAGGAGTGATAAACCCCGTTTTACAGATGAGGAAACTAGGTGTCAGAGAAGGGAAGTAAGCTTCTCATAGTCACAAAGCTAAATATTGGTGGAACCTGGATTTGAACCCCAGTCACTCCAACACTTAGGGCCAAATTGGTAGTTACAGAATTGTGCATTAAGGCCATGGTCTTCCAGGGTTGAAGCTATACAAATGGAAGAGAAGGTGGGGCCTGACATCTGTGCCCCTGCGTGGGCTCTGGGGACCGTTTCTATCTGCAGCCTGGGCATGAGCTTTCTGAATGGTGCCAGGGACACATGGCCACGTTTAGCAATCTCTAAGCAGAGTGGGCCCGCTCTGGGACAAAGCACACCGTGGTGACACTGCTGAGGTCTTGGCTGCCTCCACACTCCCTGTGGCAAGAAGGGTAGCCGCCACGTGAGACGATTATTGCCACACTCATGGGGCTCAGCATCTTAGGATAAGGCCATGGGGACTCAGGGGACCTGAGCTCTGGTGCAAAGGCTCATATGATCAGGTCCAGTGTTGTGCAATGGTTTGGGTCAAGGGTTTGCCAGTCAGCGGCCCTGGTAAACAATGCTGGGCTCCTTAGATACAAACACAACAAGCTTTTCTTGGGTATCCATGACTGACAGCCACAGAACAGGCACTGAAAACACATTATTTCATATTTTGATAGCATTTCAGGCTGGGGAGGTACCATCACTCCCCCTTGTAGATGATGAAACTGAGGCCCAGTGAGGAGAAATGACCCCAAAGTTCGCAGAGTTACTAAGTGCCCAAGGCAGAATTGGAACTCAGGGCTATACGACTTTCAGACTCCTCCGTCCCAGACTGCCACCTCCATTCTAAAGATGGAGCTGTCTGCACTGAGGATGCTTGGTTGGGTGGGAAGCCTTTTCTTTGTGTTCACAGCAGGATACCTCGTGCAGCAACTGTCCAGATTTGCAGTGTAGCCCAGGGTGAAACATGGGGCCAGGTGCCTGACAGACGCACACTTAAGTCCTGATCTGCCACTTGCAAGTTCTGTAGTTTCGGGCAAGTCCCTTAGCCTGTATGAGTTTCAATTTCCTCATACCTAGCATAGGGTGAGAATCTCTGAGCTGCTGCTCACTGTGAGAATTCAAGGAGCTGATGTCTCTGGGGTGCCTGGTGTTGGAAGCACCTAGTAAACACTCGTCACTCCAGTGGCTGCTTCTCTAACAATTTAAGCCGCTATTCTGAAAGGCAAATGGGGAACTAGGGGCTTAGTAGCAGGGACCTTGAGGTCGACATGGCCTGGAAACCCTTAAGATAGTACAATAACTGTCTTACTTTGCATCTCCTGAACCCAGAGACTGACAAACTCCAACAGGTGGCTCAAGGACCCATACAAATTTCACCGCCTCTGATAATCTGCCCTTGATTCTTCTTCTGGCCCTCTTCACCATGTTCTCACTTGTGTTCCTTTAACACTCTGGACAGGCTTCAATGTTGCCATTTATCAGATTGGAGAAGAATAGCGTCTCATGGTCAATAGCAAGATAGATCTAGAGTCAAGTTTACCTCTGCCACTTTCTACTTGTGTGGCATTGGACAAATTCCTCAACCTCTTTGATCTTCCAGATGCTTTACTGTAAAATAGGAATGGCGATCAAAAAGCAAAAAGGACTCATGGACAACAGTGAGGTGATTGTGGGATGGGAGGAGGGGGTATAAAGGGCCTAAATGGTAATGGAAAAAAACAATGAAAAATAAACGTAAAAAATAGGAATGGTGACACCATCCTTTTGGGGTCACTATGAGAATGAAATGCTGTTCATGCTCTTAGCACAGGGAGACAGAAAATAAATGCTTAGTAAATGTAGGATCATCATCCTTATTGTTGCCGTGATTATGACTGCCGTTGAGTAAATATTCTTTTGTCCGGCCACCTCTCCCCTCTGGCTCTGAGTAGGTAAACTGCAAGAGACTCAAGAGAAAGCCAGTGGGTTAGGGCCTCCGCTGAGCATCTCCTATGTACCAGTCTCCATGCTAGAGGCTTTGTATATGATGTCACCCCCATTTAATCTGGGTGACAACCCCCTTCAGGAGAGGTGGCATTCACATATTCTTACAGAGAAGTGAGCTGAAGGCCAGAGAGGTTAAGTAGTTTACTTAAAGCTGCACAGCCACAAAGACGTGACACTGGTGTTCTACTCCAGGTCTGTCTCAGGAAGCACATGCTCCTTCCACCAAACTTATCACATTCATCTTCATATCCCAAGGCCTATAAATGCCTGCTGAATGAATCACAGTCCAGGCTCATACTGAATGATGCAAGAGAGGCCCACCCTGCACTTATCAGGCCTTGGGGCTGTATACTTTGCAAGGACAGATAAGGATGCTTTCACCAATGATGTAATGCTAATGTGGGAACAGATGAGGGTTTGATGGACAGTCTTTGGAATCTGGTCCCTATCTCCATGCCTGGCCCAACCTCATTGCTCAACACAGGCTCCCTGGGGCACTGTCCTCAGCTCAGGGCCAGCTGGACTCCACATCCCCCCCAGGCCTTTGCTGAGCCCACGCCTCACCTGAATGTCCTTCCTTCTTCTCATTTATCCAGGAAGGGCTGGTGTGAGGGCGAAGGGAGTGGCTCCCTACCTCCCCTTTTGAAAACATTTTGTTTATCTTTTTCTTGACTATGCGATTCACTTTAATATAGAAAAATATGTAGTCAATACAGAATGAAATTCTCTATTCATTTTAAAATGAGAAATTAAGAATCACCTGCAACCTGACCACCAAGAAACAAGTGCCGTTAATATCTCCCAAACTTTTGGTCTAAGTGGACACATACATACATTTTTTAACCAAAATGCTGTTTGGAAACCTGTTTCATCATCTTTTAAAAATGCTGTGACAAAAACCATCCCTGTTCATTATGGACCTAGCACAAACTGGATGACACAGGGACAAAACCCACGTCGCCACCACAGCCGAGATTGGGTGGCGATTTCTTTGGAGGAAGAAAGGAGATTTTCCTCCTCTCCCTCCTCTTCCTCTCCCTCCTCCTCCGCTCCCTCCTCTTCCTCTACCTTGAGAGGCAATGAGCATTTACTTGACATCACAGAACTGCAATTCAGGGGCACAGAAAATTCAGGCAGACACTGAGATTGTGCTCCAATTACAGGATGAAGGCCATGGGCTTTTATGAGAAAAGGAAGGGAAATGATAACGTGAATAGAGGAAAGAAATTTCTATTGGTGCTGACAAGTGTGTTATTCCTTAGCATGCTTCTGTCTGCACAAAGAGTGTCCATAAGCAATGGGCCTGCGGTCGGGATGTCTGCCTTCCTGTTAGTTTGACACACTAAAACAATGTTGGTTCGGCCCAGTCCAAAGGTTATTTTGCCCAGTTCAAATGCTACAAAGTGATTTCTTCCTAACCAATTTTTCCTATGCCTATAGAATGAGGTATGACATTGTCACAGCACTTGAATTTAAAAGTAAATTGTTTTTCTGAACCAGATGAGTATGGCTTCAGGATGGGGGCAATCTGCAAAGCTGAAGAAGAGCCTCCAGTCGTCGGTCTCTGGTGGCTGCCTCTGCAGTACTCACTGGCCACTCAGGGGCAGGGGGCTGCACCCCCGCAAGCCAAGCAAGATCGCAGGTCATGGCTCCATTGTCCACCCCCGTGGGCCTTTGTGCCGATATACCATCCAGGCCACCTCCCAGCCACCCCCCGCCCTGAGTCAGTGAACACAGCCCTTTCTTTCCTACTTTTGTTCCCTCTGATCCTTAAACCCTTCTTCATCCCGAACTATCCAGTGCCCTCACCTATGGGAGCACAGGCTTTAGGGGGGAAAAGGCTGCTAAGTTCTTTCTGGGAGAAAGCTGATGTAGAGGGACAGAGATGACACCTCTCTTTCTTCCTTGAGTCTCTTACATTGGCAAGAACAAGTCAGAAATTAAAATGTCAACAAATTATCCTGCCAATGGCACAGTCCAGCACTAAACAGAAGTGCAAAACAGTCTCTTATAACCTTTGTCATTCCTTCTCTTCATAATATTTTCTCTCTTACTCAAGCTGTTCTTCTCCTCTGGGTTCATTTTCCTGATTATCCCAACCTTTAGTGGCCTCATCCTCTTTTGAATTCCTAAGACTGCAAGATCATGGATCTTAGGGTCTCCGGATGGGGGTGACTGGGGCCACTGCTGCATGAGCTGGGTTTGGCTGGTGTTTGAATGCCATGAGGTCAAGTCTGCATCTGACCTTGGCAGTACCCAGAAAGAAGCATCCGGGGCTAAGCCTGAATGACACTTGACTGAGAGTTACAAAGTTGGACAGTGCACATCCATCCCCAAACCTCGTTGCCACCAATGTTACATAGAGGCCCCTCCCAGGATGTGTCTGTAGAGCCAGAGCAGCAAGTGTTGGCCCTAGCTTAAGGGTAAACCTGGTGTTTATGCAACAGTGGGGAAAACCTGGGAGAATTTCAGCAGCATCCTCCAGGGCTAGATGATGGTGAAGCCCCAGGCTGGCAGCCAGTTTCCTGGTTAGTGGCAACAGCATCGTGCAACATGAAGTGATACCAGGTGGTAAAGAGGTGGGGGTGGGGTGGGGGCCTCAAAGTGTGTGAGTAAGTAAGGCAGATGATGAGTGCACGATGGCTAACCCACTGGCTTCGAGAGCCAAAGAGTGGCCTTTTCAGTGCCCAGTCCCACCTGTGCCCTCACCCAATTGATCTGGTTCAGCTGGAGCATAATATAGGCTGTCCCAGATAGCCCAAGGGGGACCCAGAGGAAGGAACTATCTCTCCCTTTTTTTTTTTGTATGTGCTTATTGCATATTCATTCACTCCAGTGATAAAAATGAGCAATATCCTGCCTTGGCAAACAGGGTGTCCAGACCTTTGGTGACTTTTTCTCACTGCCAGTATGTGAGAATGCACCCAGCAGGTAACAGAGCGGCTTCTGCCCCTAGACAAAACAGCCCCCAGCTACTGAGCTTGACTGTTTCTCTGACTGTCCTATGGCACTTCTCTTTCTTTCTGGGCCCTCTCATTAGTGTTGGGTTGCAGCAGTGCTCCTCACTCCCCAAATTATCACCTGCTCTCTGGGAACTGAGTAATCACCTTATTAAAGCAGTATATGCATTTAAGTCATTTCTAAATTCAACAGGTGTCTAACACGTAGCAGGCACTCAATTAGTATTTGCTCTTCCATTCAGTCAGGGAGCCCAGGGAAGGGGCCTAAAGGAGACCCACCTTTGCTGTTAACTCCAGCGTAGCTGCCATCAGATCAAGGCCCCTGTGCTTGGGACTGTCCCCTCTTCCAACATCTTCAATGGCTCCTTCTGACCTACATGATAAAGTTAGAAATTTCCAATCAAGGCCCTCACAGTCTGATTTCAGCTGGCTTTTCCAACCTCCTCTCTCACCTCCCACCTCCCCTTTCTCCACCCTGACTTAACAGCTACACAAGACCATGCAGCCTTCTCTAGCTGTCAACAGCCCTTCATCCTTCAAGGCCAGAACCCTCCTTCACTCTGTCCTTCTTTCTCCCATTTATTCTAATCCTCATCAAAATCGAATTTAGATTACTGCAGGGTTTTGTCCCTCACGTGGACTGGAACTCGGTGGGATTGCGGTGTTGTTCTGCCAGTGTGTCCTCGAAGCCTGTGCTCAGGAGCTCCGCAGACCCCTAGACGCCATGCTAGGTGCATTCTCCATACAGGACATCTAATCTCTGTGACAACCTAGCCAATCAGGCAGTGCTTTCCCCCAAATGCAGTCTCTTACTGTATTTCAGTAACTGTAAGTTCAGTAACTTACCCAAAGCCATATTTGCTCAGCTTCAAAGCCAGAACTCTTTCCAATGTGTGTCTAAATGGGTCTGATGTGTGTGCTAAAATACACACTCACAAAACACTGCTTCATAGGAGCAGCATTACCTGGACCTAATCCCACCTCTCATTTCTTGGACCTGCATGTTTTTTGGAACTCCCTACCAGGGTACACACCCCCTTTCTCTGAATTTCAATTTCCTCAACTGTCAAGGGGTATGATATTAATAGTTTCCTTCTTAGGCTGACAGAGATAACAGCATAAAGCATGCGGCCTTGTGATAAGTCATCTTCCTTCCTGGGTGCCCTGCCCCATCTCCATGCAGCTCAGATGCTTCATAGGTGGCTGAGAAGTGCTGGCTGGGCCAGGGCAGGAGGGCAGGGCTGGGTTCCACCCGACTGTCCTCCGGAATCACACATCTGGCTCCTCTGGGTGGGAGGGGAAGGGAGCCAGGCTCTCTGGATGCTGATGCAATGTGTCTGTTGTGGGCTTGTTGGGAAATGCTGAAACTGGGGAGGAAGGAACAGCAGCCGTTGTGTCTCCCGGCTGTGTCCGAGGCGAGGCAGCTTGAGCAAGCTCCCGGCAGTTGCTCCATCTGCCAACCAGGGTGATGATGCCCCAGGGTGGGATGTTGCACCACATTCTTAGAAAGCTGCCTCTGTACATGCATTTCCATTGGGGGCCTGGACTGATTTTGTTTAATCACGGCCTTTTTCACTTCCAAATTTCTGAGGGCAAATTGGGAGACAACAATGTGGTGAAATGATCATAATTAGCCAACTTTCCCTGAATACTTACTCTGCACCCCGTCCTGCACGTGCTGAGTGCCTTATAGACATGATCTCATAGAATCCACACACCAGCCCTCTGAGATAGGCATTATTCCTCTTCCTTGCCAGGAAGAAACAGAGGCCCAGAAAGGTTAAACAACTTGCCCATGGCTACACAACTTATAAATGGTGGAGCCAGGATTTGAGCTCACACTGTATGATTCCTGGACTCTTCACTACATGTACTGCCTCCCATGAATGAAAAGAACATGGGCCTTGAACTCGGGCTGCTCTGGAGTTAAATCGTAGCAATGCGACTGGTTCAGGACATGTCCTCAGCTGGCCCTTTCTCCGCTCCGGACCTCCATTTCCCCATCTGTAGAATAAGAGTGTTAGAGTAGATCACTGGTTCTTAAATTTTGCACTAGCTTTTTTTTAAAAAAAAATAGAATGTTTCAAGCAGGGATTGACTGCAAACGGACACAAGAGAACTTTGTAGGGTGATGAAACATTTTTAAACTGGGTTGTGGTGATGCTTACACAACAGTGTATATTTTCTAAACATTTTTGAATGAGTATGTTTTATGGTGTGTAAATTATACCTCAATAAACCTGTAACTTATAGAGCATTCTATAAAGCATCGATACGCACCCCCAGGACCCGAGCAGGTTGTTTGAAAACCAATGGGCTGGATGACCTTCAGACTCGGACCTCCTGGGATTCTGAGTTCATTTCTTACACTTGGCTTGTGTAATTGCTATGGATTATGTATGGGCAGGGATTCCATCTTCTACACTGTCAGCCCAGGTCCAGCACAGCAGCTGGCCCATAGAGGGTACCTGGACATTTGTTGAATAAGTGAAGGAATGACTTGTACATTTTTTACAAGGGTATACCAATATAGCAGACTTTGGGCTCCTTGGAGGCAGCTACCGTGTATTCATTTCTGAACTCCCAACTCCCAGCACAGACCTGGGGCAGAGTGGGTACTTGGTAAGGGTTTGATGAATAAATAAATAGGTGAATGAACCTGCTCGTGAGACAAGTTGGTTGAGGAAGCAAGATATCAATGCTTTTATACATACGGTGTATTTATGCTTCGGGTGCAAGCAACAAAAACAACTGTAACTTTAGGGCAAACAAAATGTATTGGGAAGGAATGGGGCAGAGGGCTCACAGATCATGCCATGAGAAGCATGGATCAAAACATCTCCCAGGGTCTAGGTAGCAGACTTGGCTCATCTGTTTAGAAAATCTCTATGGGATGAATCAGCTCTAAGCATTTTCCCTCCTTGTGTTACTCCCCTCAAGATTCAGATCTAGGAAGAGGGCCTCTGGGTGGCATGGGTGGGGTCCTGTGCCCTTGCTTAGCTAAAAACCGTTGAGCACTTCTGTTGACAGTCTCTAAAGACTGCATTTAGTGCAGGGGGCCTCAAAACCAAAAGTGGGTTCTGATTCTGAAAGAGGAGATAAATGCTAGGCAAATTAAAACAGCCAGTGCTCACCGGAAAGTTCCATAATGACAAAAGATGGAAATGAGAGTTGAAAGAATTAAGGGAGGTATCACCAAGGCAGGTAAGCTCAGAACTACAAATTACGAATTTGGGGACTACCCCTGAGTGCCACAGAGGGCAGGGGGCAGAAAAAGAATTGAGCAATGGGCTAAGAAGCTAAGGAAAACTGGGGCAACTTACAGTTTCTTCTTTTTTCTTTCTTCTTTTAAAACTCTTGGCTAAGCTATTGACTTACACTGATAGCCATCTCTTAGCACCAGGGCCATTTCCTTTCTGTTTTGGAAACCTCAGGAGGCTTTGACTAAATGGTCCGAGGAGAACCATTCTGAACAAGGTGTGTTGGTGGTCTGAGGTCCCACTGTACCCTCTCCCAGGGCATTTGGTCCCAGCTACCTTGGCTCCAAGTACCAGCTCCAACTTGTACTTCAGGGAAAAGAGGGAAAGAAAGAATACTGTACAAACTCCCTGTGTGGCCCATGTTGTAGGTCTACGTTCTTGTTCTGTTCAATGTTGCCAACTTGTCGGTGAGGTATCATTAACCCTATCTGGCAGTTGAGGCAACTGAGACTGACAAAGTGACTCGTCCAATGACAAGTGGCAAACTCGGGATTTGAACCCAGGACCAGCTAGTTCCAAAGACCCTTACTTGTTGTACCAGGTGCCTCCTCACTGGCCGTTTCAGCTTCGATAAGGCATGGAACCTCTCTGGGTTTCCCAATCTGCAAATCCAGGGCCTAAAAGAAAAGGTCTTCTCCTGCCCTACAGAGACAATTCGGAAATGTTCCAGGCAGCCCCGGAGGGCCGTGAGTGGGTGTAGCCCTTTGGGGTGTGTGCAGCCGATATGACTTGGGCCCACAATGAGTCTGTCCCAGATGGAGATGACTGATTTAAGTGACTTTCTTCAAGAAGAGAGCCAGCCCACCACAGACTAGAGAAGAGACCTAAGCATGTGAGTCACCCCACCTCTCCCTGCCACCAGAGGGAACGTAAAAACCCATGTCTGGTCCCCTTGGGCCCCTACCCCCACCCCCAGGGGTGTCCTGTAACCGGGGCACAGCGATTAGGAGTACGTGCTCAGACACACACACACAGACTCTGCAAACAATGCAGGGAAATAAAGTTCTCACAGGAAACATTATCATATTGACTCACGACAGACCCATCCATAAAACAAACTCCGGGTACCTGGGGTGGCTCAGAGAGCCACGGCCCAGGAGATAGCAGGCAGGCAGCTTGTTCCCGAGCCCGGGAGGAAGTGGGTGCTGCTAGGGGGGAGGGCAACGAGCCCTGGCTGCCTGACGCTTGCCCAGGATCTGAATTATTTGTCAAAAAGAGAAAAAATTATTTTTTTAAAAAGCACAAGTCCCAAAGCACTCTGGCCTCTTTGTCTTGTCACAAGAGCTCTGTTGCAAAAACCCTTCTTAATACCGTGGTATTTTGCAAGTGATTTGCCATGTCAATGCGGAAAGTATTGCCGTCTCCAGAGGCCTGTGTCTCCATCAGTCCTTGCTTAGCAAAGCAGGCCTGTAGAAAAAGATTTTGATCCAAGTCTATTTTCAGAGCTGGAAAGGCAGCTTAGGGCATCTGCCAGGCATCAGATAGACAGGCCTCTTACTACACGTAGTCTCCTTGTTTGGAGCCTCTGTTTCCTCATCTGCAAAATGGGAGTAGTCATGGGAATTAAAGTAAGAAAAATGAGTGTACAGCACAAGGCACAGTGTTTGTCTCCCTGACCTTTTGTGAGAAGCAGCACACAAAAGTGACTCTACCCTTACCTAATCCTGGGAGCTTTGGCAAGCCCCGGCCCCCTCTGTACTTTGATTTCCTTCTCTGGAAAAGCAGGAGCTATAACTAGCCCTGGCTGCCTGCCTCCGAAGGTGTGGTGTAACTGTTAGGGGAGCTGGGTTGTCAACCAGGCTTGGGACACCGGGTTGTGAGGGGTTAGGTACCAAGGAGATGGTGCCTGCAGTGTTTGAGTTGTTGCAATCCCGGCTGAGCCCTGGCCATTTGCCCATCTTGGAATTAGAGTGATGCATGGTGTCCCAGGACTATGCTGAGAAAGAAACAGGGTTCCCCTTCTACTTGTGAATATTGAGCTGGTTGACCACTGGCAAGGTGTCATCGGTGGTGCAAAAGACACCCCTCCTTCAAGCCACAGCAAACCCGAGCTTCCCGACAGTGATGTCAGCTGACTTCCAATCCCAGGTACCTGGCACAGGGTTGGCACGTCACACGTCCACGGGCCATCTAGCTCTGTCCATCCATTCAATGGTGGTGATTAGAGTGCTCTCTCAAGAATTCACTCAGACCAGGTCACCTTCCTTATCTTAGTCGTCAAGGTTCTTCGGGGTCTGGCATCTGCTGTGCTCACAAGCTTCCCTATCACCATTTCTGTCACCCACCCTGTGCTCCAGACTCACTCAAGGATCCACAGTTTCCTAGACCTGCCTTGGTGCCGTATGCATGCTCTTCTGACCGGTGGGTTGTTCCTTGTGCTATCTTCTAACCAACTTTGATGTCCTCTTTTCTGTCAAGGCAACCCTAAACCATTCTCCAAACAGTTGTCTCTTCTGTGCTTCCCTGGTCCCCTTTCCACCTCTCTACCACAACTGCTTTCATGCCATCTTATCATTTACTTTTTATAGATCTGTCTCCTACTTGAGACCATGAGCTTAGTAGATTAGAAATTGATTTCTGAGTATTTTGCTCTGAACTCGTAAAATTTCCATACCACACTTAGGAATTTGCCCTCCCCAAAATGGTGACGGTGTGGGTTGTTGCTGTTGAAGGAATCTGGAATAGTGCCCGGCTTTACAACCAAATGTCCTTCAAGGGAGCCATCTTTGCCTTGAAGCTTTAGTAGCTTATTTTTCTACCAAGCAGACTCCAGATGGGTCTGCAGTGGCCAGTGCACTAATGGCAGCTGAGGCATGCCTGCATTTTTAAAAGGTATTAATGTGTAACTCTTTAATTCTTCCCAGGGAGGTATTTTTCAGATGATAGAGATATTTTGCAAATAATACACTTCTTGCCCTGACTGGTGTGGCTCAGTTGGTTGGACGTCGTTCTGCAAAGTAAAGGGTCGCAGGTTTGATTCCTGGTCAGGACACATGCCTGGGTTGCGGACCCGGTCCCCTGTTAGGGTGCATGCAAGAGGCAACTGATCGATGTTTCTTTCCCTCTCTTACTCCCTCCCTTCTCCTTTCTCTAAAAATAAATAAAATCTTTAAAATATAGTAATAATAAACTTCTTGGAGGTAAAGCAGGGAGTGAAAAGTCAAAGCTCCAGAAGTACAGCTGTCTTGCCAGCCTCTAAGTCAGCCCCAAGGATGAGAAATAGGATGCATCTGAGCCCTAAGGAATGAACTCCTTGGGATGTATGTCTGTCAGGCAGAGTCATCTGGAGCACTTCCTAGAAATCTTGACCTGTCACCGTCAGTGGGGAAGGCTAATTAAAGGAAATAAAAGACGAGTAGCCAGGAGATTGCACTGTGCTGAAAAAACAACAGCAGCCAACCTGCAAATGGCTAAGTCAGCTCTCTGCTCTACCCCTGCCCAGCTCCCTGTCCCACCCACCCAAACATTCTTTCTTGGTCTGATTTTGCAGACTTTCCACTACAGACATCTACTCTTTTCTGCTTACCTGGAGGAATCAATAGAGACAACCTTTGAAGCAGGGGTTACTGCAGTCACTGGGGCCCTCGATGCCAACTGAGGACCCCTCGAGGGCTGGCACCGTCCCTTCCTCATCCTGTGTCCCATGCAGGGCCAAGCAGCTGACTGTAGTGGTTCAGAATGAGGACAGGGAAATGCGAATTAAAACTACTAGACACCTCTATTCCTCCATCAGAACAACTAAAACTAAAAAGACTGACCATCGCACATGTCGGTGAGGGTGCAGAGCGACTGGATCACTCACACACTTCTGATGGGGATACAAAGGAGTACAATACACACTTGAGAAAACACTCTGGCAGCTTATTATAAAGCTAAATATGTGCTTTACCATGTGAGCCGGCCACCCCTGCCCAGGTACTTTCAAAAATGCAATAAAAACATATATCTACACAAAGACTTGTACGTGAATGCTCAGAGCAGCATTATTCATGTACGCCCAAAACTGGAAACAACCAAAATGCCCATCAACAGATGAATGAGTCAACAAAATGTCATCTGTCCATACAATAAATTGCTAGTTGGCCATAAAAAAAGGAAGGAAGTAGTGATCAATGTCATAACATGGATGAATCTTGAAAACATTATGGAAAATGAAAGAAGGGAGTGACAAAAGACCACATATTGTAAGATTTCATATATGTGAAATGTCCAGAATGGACAAATCATAAAGACAGAAAGTAAATGAGTGATTGCCAGGGGCTGGAGCGAGAGGCGAGTGAGGAGTAACTACTAAAGTGTAGGGAGTTTCTTTTGGGGGTGCTGAAAATATTCTAAAATTGCTTTTAATGATGGCTGCACCACTGTGAATATTTTTAAAAACACTCAGTTGTACATTTTAAAAGGGTGACTTGTGTGGTATGTGAATTGTAACTTAATGAAGCTGCTACACACACACATACATATCTAGTGGTGATGAGGACCAAGGCTCAAGCCCTGTGCAAGCAGCACGCTGCACAATGAATCTCTTAATTAGACCTGCAGGTTGAATTAGGCTGTGGAGTCTTGTTTGACTTGGCAGTGTTTGAAAACGTTACTCGGTCTCTGTGCCTGTAGGCTGGGCATGTGCTCTCCAGTCCTGTTAGGCACACAGGATTTACTCATTTACACATCCAACATGGTTTCACATGTCCACCCTTCAGCAAGGTGGAGGACCCCCGAAAGTCCAGAGGGTGGGGGAACATGGTCCTGACCTGGAATGAGTTCCTTTAGAAGCCGCTGTACCTCCTGCTTTCATGTTATATCATAAGATGCCACAGTACTGGTGAGTAGGGCTGCCACGTTTCCAAACTGACAGAGAGTGGACCCTGGGATGGGGCCCCACATCAGCGTGAGACTGGTCTGACGTGTTATGGCACCCGCTTTTGCATAAGAGCAGTAGCAGAGGACATTTATGGAGTGCTTGCTGTGTGCTGGCCCAAGCATCAACCTTAGTGTAGCATCTCGTTTAAACTCCACCATGACCCAAAAGTATTACCCCAGTATGCCCAGTGGTAGGCACGTGCTATGCTCAAGGCTCACCAGCTCTAAGTGGTGGAGCAGGGACTGGAACTCCAGTCAGTCAGGCTCCAGAGCCACAGGTGGCCTCACAGGTTCACAATGGCATAGCTGAGGGGCCTGAAGTGTCATGTGCTCCTACCACACCTGCACCTGGAGAAAGCAGAGCAGGAAGAGGACACAGGGCTTGCCCAAGGGTGAGAGAGCCAGAACTAGGCTCTTTAGCCTGTGACTCTCGGGCCAGTCACATTGGCTACAGATCAGGAGCACAGGAACTGGGCATTTATCCTGTGACAGGTGTTTCTCCTGAAGAGTTGGGTTGGAAAATTACCAGGCAGAAAGAGGGCTGCCCATTGAGAGAGAGGATGGGAGGGAAAGAAGGGAGAGAAGGAAGAAAGGAAAGTCTTCTCGGCCCAATGAATATTTAGAAAATGAGTGATTTTATTTTTTGGTCGGTTATTTTTCCGGGTCATTAATAGCAGACAAAGCATAGGTTTACTTGCCTGTTCGAAGTGGTTCTTAAACTTTCTAATTGAAGAAAACTCTGGCAGGCAAGCATTTAGCTTCCCTGAGACCCCACCCTGCTTCATTCTTCTTTGGCAATCACTCTTCTGTGTCTTCTACTCTACTTCCCATTTAGTAGACTCAAACTCAAAATCTTGATTTTGAGAGGTTTATCCATTTAAGAGATACGGGACTGGGCTCACCCTTAGACATAGCTACAGGTCATCTTATTAGGTACAACTCATTTCAAACTGTATGTACGAACTCCAAAAAATAAGTTTGTGTCATTGCTGGGTAGTAATGGTAGGAGTAGCTGGCATCACTGTGAGGCTCTGCACACATTGTCCTCAGACCCCCCGATGTCCTTGCAAAGTTAGCTCTACTTCCATTTAACAATGACCAACCTGTGGCTTAGGGACGTCATGTCACACAGGGCATGTAAGTGCAAGCTCTCGAATTCACAGATCTCTGGGAGTAGATCCTTTTTCTTTTCATCTGTTTTGGTCTTTGCTGATGGCTAGCTCTAGGTCTTTCTACAGGTGGGCCAACTTTCCCTGCCCAGCTCTTTAACAAACATTCCCCGTGAACTTATCATCCCGTGGGTTATATGGGAAGTTCTCATTTATTTAATTAGTATCACAACCTGAAGACAAAACAAACAGGGAACTGTGCTAATAAAAAAAAAAAAAAGAATTAAATCATACCAATCAAAAGAAGTCTGTAAATTTTTTTTTCCATTGTAGTTGCAAATTCCCTTTCTCCTCTGTACTTCATTAGCACACGTGGCATACTCTTTTCTGGTATCAAGAACAAGAAGACAGCTACCACCCAGCTGCTGTTTCTGCCTTCTGGCCAGTCCACAAGCATTCACTGACACCTCTCTGGAGAGGGTCAAGGGCACAGTGGGCACAGATGAGTAAGACCAAGGCCACTGGGGGCGATAAGGCATGCTTGTTAAATAGCAATAGGTGCCAGGCTTCGTCTGATAAGTGCTGTGGGAAAGGCTTAGATAAGATGTCGAAAGCTGGTGAAGGGAAAGGACTTTCTGTCTGGGGAAATCAGGCCAGGCTGAAGGATGGGTAGGGATCGAATAGGAAAACACAGTGAGAAAGGACTTCCTCCCTCTGAACTTCTTCCTCACCATCCCTGTGGCTCTCGTGGATGGCCACGTGCTCTGGGCCACGCACATTCTCCACACTATGGTATTTAGTCCTTAGAGCAACCCCTCCATTCAGATGAGCAGACTGAAGCTCCAAGAGGTTAAGCCACTTGCCCAAGGTCACAGGAAAGTTCCAGAAATGGACTTTGAATCCAGATCTGTTTGAAGCCAGAGCCCCTGCCCTAAGATTCATTTACCATTTTCAAAGAACTTTCAAAAGCGTTATCCCATCTGATCTTCCTGTACCCAGAGTTTCTCTTTGTCTCACCAGCTTGTTGGCACAGATGAGTCATCCTACCCGTAATGTGGTGAGTTTTACTCTCTTACCCCCTCCCGCTCCCCTTGCTCACCCTGGTCCTCCGGCCACCTGCAAAGTCTCACCCATCTCTGGTGGGAGTCCCCTCTGGGTGTCTACATTTGCCTTTTCCTCCACCCCCCCCAGTAAAATTCACTGCCCAGGAAGGCCCCAGCCCCTGTGCCCAAGTGTGGGTCCCCTCTGAGAGTCCTGTCTCAGTCAGTGGCCTCAGTACAGTGCACCTAGTGCATGACCCCAGCTGCCACGTCATCGCCCCTCTGTGAGCCTCAGCTCCCTTATCTGGGAAGGGAGAGGGGTCAGTTCAGTTCCACACACGTTCCCTGAGCAGTGGCTGAATATAACAGTGACCCATGGAACTGAAGGAAACGGGTAACTCAGGCCAGGCCTGAATAAGACACACACATAAGCAATTACACCCCAAGCCCCGCGGATGAGGGTAAATGCCATGAGGCAATCAAACTATTGTGAGAAGGGCCGTTCCTGGCTGGAGAGAGGGCCATATGGAGGCCATTCATGGAGGCCTTAACGTAGGCCAGATCCTGGGGCTCAGATCTTCACTGGCATTAGCCCGTTTCATCCTCCCCCAAAGCCAGTTGGGCAGGAACCTGTATTATTCCCATGGTAGAGATAAGGAAACTCAGGTTCAGAGAGGTGAAGTCATTCGTCCAAGGTCACACAGCTAGTGGTGGTGGAATCTGGCAGAATTAGGTCGAGGGCCTATATTTTAAATTGCTGTCTTCACAGAAGTGAAGCCAATAAATCTTGACATTGAAATATCATCTCAGTCCTGATGCTCTTCAGCTCTATCCCTTCCTACATGATGCTTCTTGGGCTGGAATCACACATTGTTTTCCCATCTGCACCACCAGCTGGGACAAGAATTCCTGGAGCTCAAATAAAGCCATGAGGATCGTCTCCCAATTCATAGAAAAAATCAAGTGAACAGTCAGAGCTGTTTCACTTGGGAGTTCTTCTCCTGTGCAGTTTTCAGAGACCTTGAGGGTCCAGTGTCCCTAGTCCCTTCTAGACATCATGTAGGGTGGTATCTGGCTGACCATTAACAATCATAACCGTGAATATCATCAAGCACTGGCAAGCAGTGGACATGCATTGCCTCATTTAAACCTTACTACCGCGTGCGGCAGATATTTGAGATCTGTTTTACAGAGATGAGAACCAAGGCTCAGAGGGGGGAAGTGTCTTGCCAGGGGTGACCCCTAGGCAGTAAGTGACTGTCCTTAGAATGGAGTCTAAAGCCTCTGCTCTTAACTGTGACTTGTATACATTTATTTTCCATTTTCTCAGTGGTTCTCAACCCAAGCTACACATTTGCAATGCCTAGGATCCTTTTTTGAAAAAGTACTTTGGCTAAGCCCACCCTTGACCACTTCAACGGGACTGTCTCTAAAAGTGGACACAGCGTGAGGACCTCAGCTCTAGGAAATTTCTGGTGTTCCACCAAGAGCCTCAGTTTGACCTGGAACTAAAGGGAGAATTGGGTTGTGGTGAAGGAGACATGAAGTTTAGCAGATTCTTCCCCCTTCACCTTCCCGTCCATCTCCTCCTTTTCCAGCCCATCCAGAACTAGCCGCTGGCCTCCCCCTCGGTCTGAGACTCTTGTGCATTTGGGAGGAGATTTTTGTGTGGCTCCTACCCTGCATGATATCTGGTAAGCCTAGCATAGAATCGGTGCCCAGTAAACATTTGGTGAGCAAATTCATGAAGAGACCCCCTCCAGCCATTCCTTCCAGGCTGATGAGACCGTGTGGATCTGCTCGTAAGAGTTTAAAGAACATGCATGACGGGGCCAAGCGATGCTCACCCCAGCAGGCAGCATTGTGTTTCCATCAGCAGGACACGAGGGTGCCCCTTGCACCCCCCTTTCTCAGCAATATGTATTAACTTTAAAAGAAGAAATCCTTTCTAATTTAACGTGTAGAAAACAATCTCGGTTTTGGTTTGAATTTACATTTCTTTGACTACTGGTGAGGATGAACATTTTTTTCATGTGCTTATTAGTCATTTGTATTGCTTCTGCGAACTGTCTGTTCCCAATTTACTAATTTACAACGAGAAATATAACTGCCAAAAGGACCGGATACACGTGTCCTCCAGCCAACACACCAGCTCCCTGTAGGCACACCCCAGGGGAAGCCAAATTCTAATCAGAACAGTGTTTGATGAGCACACAATGAAAGAAGGGAGGGGTTGATTTTGGGATTCCAGGGTTTAACGGCATCAGGATAAGCTAGACCTACCGCTGGAATCACACAGAATCCTTGGCCAGTGCATCCTCCCTCTTTCTCTTTCCTCTGCCGCACTGGCTACCCAACCCCTCTTCAGATGAACACGTTCTTTCTTTAGAAACATGACTACATTAATTTAGGGTTCCCTCCTAGTTTGTATGCTTGATCACTCAAGGCGATCTTTATTCCTAGTTCCTTTGCCTCCCTGGACTGCCTTCCCATTCTTGGGGGATTTACAGAGTGTAGCTGATACCTTGTTTGCCTCCCTCACTGTCTTGGAATTGCCCCCTTCCATAAGTGAAAGTAGCTCTAGAGGTCTGCGAGACTCCACAGTGCATCCCACATCTGGAATGTTCACGTACTTGTGCAGTTTGCAAGTCTTACCTTAGCCTCTCCCAGGGGACCTCCACAAGGTTGAGATACAGTGCTGTGAGGACTTGGAGAATGGAGAAGAAGGCATGGATGGCATAGCCAAAGGATGAGAGCTAAAGGAATCAGGGAGAATGGATCCCAGTAGATGTGCAGTCAGGGAGGGTCCCAGGAGCAGCAAGGACAGGAAAGATTTCATTAAAGGACCAGATGAGAAAGAGGATTTTAGGTGCTTCTCTCTGGCCTGAACATGCAGCAGCCTCAGCCTCCTTCTTGGTGGCCCTCAGCCCTTGATCCCCTTAACTCCAGGCCTCCAGAGTGACCTTCCTAAACCAAATCTGACCAAGTCACTCCCCTCCGTCAGCCTTCCTGTGTCCCCACCACCCATGGGATAAAATTCAAATTCCTAAAGACAACCAGGATTCAAGGCCCATCACCAGTAAACCACGTTCCTTTCCGGGCTTGCTTCTCTTCCCCAGGAGACTACTGGATGGCTACTGAATGCGTCATGCACGTTCACACCTGTGCGCCTTTGCTCAGGCAGGGCCTTCTGCCTGGATGCCCTCCCCGACTTGGCCAATTCCTCGTTATTCTTTAAGACCCCGCTCAAATGTCCACTCCTCCCTGAGGTCTTTCCTGAGCCCCTCCCTCCTTGAAACCCTTAACTGTAGCATTTACTACATTTGTGAGAGTGTAAGTTTTCCAAGCCTTCTCCCCTGCTGGCCCCTGAGAACCTTGACATCAAATGTCACGATTGGTTTATCTGGGTGTCTTAACCTCCATCCAGCACAGTGTCACATGGAGTAGGGGCTGGGTGAACAGCAAGGTCACTGTCAGAGAATTGCTCATGGGGAAGCACCGTGCAGAGAGAACTGGAGATCTGGACTCTGTCTCTGACCCTCTGGGGTCGTGGGCAAATTTCTTATTCTTTCTGGACCTCGGTTCCCTTCTTATAGAAGGAGAGCATTGGGACACGACTATCTGTGATGCTGTTTATTAAGACTTACTCTGTACAAGGCACTGTTCTAGAAATAAACATGATCATAATTATTATATAAGGCATACAGACATTTCTGGTAGCATGAAAATATAAAACGAAGTCCTTGAAGTTATTGGCAGTCTAGTTCTGGAACCAAGGAAGGGAAGAGCAAGACCTCTTAGGGAGAGAGGTTTTAAATTGGAGGAAGAGGTGTATTTCATTACAAGAAGCATTATGCCACTCTTGGCCCAAAGAGGTGGTGTGGGGACGCAAAATGAACACAGATGCGAGAGGCAGAGCTCAGATCCCAAGTACGCAGCCCTCCAGCTGTGTGACCTTCAGCAAGTCGCTTTACCTTTCTGAGTGGTAACTATTGGAGACTGTCTCAAAGAGTTGCTGTGGTACAGGACTTCATGAATACTAGAAATCCTTTCTTTTTAACCCCAAGGAATGTAAGCTACAAGGAAAGGGAGCTTGAACAAGGGACCTCATCCTTCTAAGCCTCTTTGTCCTCATTGGCCACATGAGGGCTGCCAGGAGGCCTAACCTGAGGTGAAGTGAGGTCATGGGTGCAGAGACCTGTGCTGGGATGTCCCATAGACGTTAGCTTCCCTCCCGGCCTGGCAGTGTGGTGTGAGCCCCAGCTCAACCTTCTTGGGTAGAGAGCTTGGAACAAGGAATTCGGAGCTCTGGGGACAGCTGAGAAGGAAGCACGGTCAAAAAAAAAAAAGTCAGAGGAAGGCTCTGGAACACGTGATGATTGCCTCTCCCATCAGAAAATGCTCTTAAGCAAACAGCAAGTTTCCTCCATTAATAAGGCCTGTGGAATGCAGATGAGATTTTTTTCCTCCTCCTTTTTTGCTGATTAAGTTCCCCCAAAACCCCCTTAAGAATTTTAATAAGAAATGCAAAAATCAACAAAAGTCCAGCAAACCCTTTCCTGTTATTAAATAAAGGGAAAGTAAATATTGCAAATTGGACATATTTCATAAGAGGATGTTTTGTTTGGGCGAAAAAAATGAGAAAGAAAAGAAAAAACTATTTGCTTTCTGGCAGCAAATACATGTCTTTGCTGAATTTTGGTTTCAGATTTGATGACTGGGGCATTATTCCTGGTTTGCCTGGAATTCAGACCTTTTGACATCTGAGGTGGATGTACCCAGGCAAGCAGGAAACCCAGGTTTGGGCCATGTTGGCCTCTTCTCCCCTCTCTTTGGTGAGCAAACCAAAGAGTTCCTTAGCCGCCCAGGAAATTATGGTCCTAAACTCAGGGGTGGGCACCTGTGGGGGTCACACAACAGACAAAAACAACTTGGAACAAATAAGATTTTCGTGAGAGAGAGAAACCAAACACAAAAGGTTCTCTGTCCCTCCTTTTTAGGATAAGATACGAGATCATAAAACACACTATGTTGATGCGGCACAGAGGCCCTTCTGTCAGGCGGGTCTCGGTTTAAATGCTACTTCCATCACTTCTTAGCTGGGTAAACTTGGGTAAATTACGCAAATTCTGTGACTCACTTTCCTCATCTTAAAATTGGGGAGAATAAATCTATTTACTAATAGAGATTTTATATGCAATAAATGAGTGAGGAAATGAGCCAATAAAAGGAAAGTGCTGGGCTGTATATATATCCCATATTATTTTGTCTCATATGACAAATATAAAGGAAAAGGAAAAAGAGAAAAAGCAGAAGACCTTATTTCTCTCTATTTCTTTGTGATGATTGATAGTTTGCAAAGAACGTCAGCACTCATGACTTTCCATGCTAGTCACCTCTGCCAGGGGAGATGAGCAAAATAAGAATTGCCCTTCATTTCCGGTTGGAGCACCTTGTGCTGGAACTGGGTGTGGCCTCTCAAGGAAACATATTAAGTGTTCTTATGTGACCATGAGTTCAGAGAAAACGATGAAGGAACGGGAGGGAGGAAGAGAAGCCAGCGGGTGTGGCCACGTCCAGTCATCTGGCTCCCACAGTGGAGGCCTGTCTTCCCAGAGCCCCTGCACCTCCTCCTGGTCCTCTCTGTCCCCCTTGTGGGGCTCCCACAGCCTCACTAGGCACTTGCTTCTCTCTGGAGGGGTGGGCAGTCACAGGTGGTGGGACCTTTTGCTTTCGTGGGATCCAGGAGTTGGACCCCACCAGCCGCATTCCCATAAAGCAGAGTCTAGGCCTGTGCTCCCCAGTGATAAGCTCTGGGCCCCTCTCCAGCCATCCCAGAGCACTGGGGACCCCCAGTTCAAATCGGAAAATAATTTAGGTTTTTGTAGTTTTCTATCTTTGCATTTATTTGTTTGCCCAAAGCATCTTATGCAAAAATTAAAACAGATAAAGACATACAACAAGTAATTGAACGACCATTTATATCACCACTCTCATATTTTCTCCTAGGTGGTTTTTTTTTTTTAAGAAATAAAATATATGCTAAAGTCCCCTTATCTACTATCCAAGTCCCACAGATAACTAATGAATTTAGTGCTTAGCCTTCCTGTTAGTTTTAGTTTAACTGACCTATACATAATTTTATATTGTTTTGTGTGTATTTTAATGTATATAAAGAGTACAAAGGATTCATATTGTTCTGTATCTTGCCTTTATCACCAACATTGTTTTTTAAACCTATCCATGTTGATATGTACAAAGAGCTAGTGTATTCCTTTTCATTTAAGCTGCCTAGTATTCCACCCTATGAACTTTTATAACACGTTTGATATGTTCATTCCTCTAGAGACAGTCATTTAGGTCTCTTTCTTTCTTTTCTTTTTTTTTTTTTTTTTTTACAAACCACCATTCTTTGATTTAAAAAAACCTTTGTATGTGTCTCTTCAGGCATCTATGCACAAATTTCTCAGGGAAATTTACCCAGAAGTCAAATGTGTTTTATTGTTAGTCATAGAGCAGAAGTAGGCATACCCGAGATCCAGACCCTTCTGGTGCTTACTTCCTGAATGACCTTGGGCGAGTCATTCCACCTCTCTGGGGTGTGTGTGTGTGTGTGTGTGTGTGTGTTACCTGTAAAATAGGCATGTGATATTCCCTAACTCACTGGGTTATGAGACAATTAAGTGAGACTATTTCTAAAAAGCACCTGAAATTGTGCAAGTGGTAGGAGCCCAATAGAACTCATCATCCACGCTACAGGTTTTCCTAGCAATCAAAGTAGGACCTAAAGTCAATGCCTCGCCCTTTGCAAAAGGGACTCTGGGCCCAGCAAAGCATGGGGACTTGCTCAGCCCACCTCTCACCGCATGGTATCAACTCTTTCACCTGCTTAGCTTGGCGTCAGCTCGGCAAATGTACCCCTCTGCATCTCAGTTTCCTCGCCTGTAAGATGGGAAAACAGCACCTACTTTGAAGGGCTGTGGTGAGGCTGAAACACTAGATAATGTGCGCAGGGCACTTGTTAAAACTGTCTGCCCTTCCTGCTCACCCTGAACCCTTTCTCCTTCAAAGCTGTGAAATTATCTGAGGCTCATCGGCAGGGTGAAACTGAGCTACCTCCCTAACTTGATTTTGGTTTCACAGCCCCTGCATTTTATGTTGCGGATGCTGCGAGTAAACGAGTGAACGCTCGCAGAGGCTTTGGGAGGTCCCCGGTTTGTTTTCCTCGCTGGGAAGCAGTCTGCACAGAGGCCTGGTAGTTTAAATTTGCTAAAATATCTCCATCTACTGGACTTGCTGAAATATTGCAGGGTTGTGCGCAGTCTGGGGGAAAAAAACAATGGGGTGACAGCTGGGGCCTCCCTGCCCTGCTCAGATACGCCGGTGGCTCCCCATTGTCTACAGGGTGAAGTCCAAAGGCCAAGCCTGGAATTCCAGGGAACGCACAACCGGGCCCCGCCTTGCCTATCGGACCTTATCCTGGGCTTCGACCTCCTGCCTGGCCAGGCCCAGCCCCTCCCCGCTCCGAAACCTCAAAGTCCACACCTGCCTGGCACGTGGACAGGCCCTGTGTCCCAGACCTACCTCCCCTCTGCCTCTCCACTGCCCAGATACAAACCCTCCTTTCAGGCTCAGCTCAAAAGCCACCTCTTCCAGGAAGCCTCCACTGTCCTTCAACCCATCCCCGCCTCCCCTGACCTCCCACAACACTTGCCTGAATTTTGTATTTCCATATTTAAAGCTGTTTGTCAATGCATTGCCCTCCCATATCCTGCATGATGGATTAAAATAAATGCAAGCCCCATAGTCCCTGGCTCTGGGTCCTCATCTGGCCTCCACTGCTTCCTAGTTCTGAGAACTTGGGTGAGGAGGGAAATAGAGGTGAGAACACCTGTCTCACGGGGCTGTGGTAGAATTAGTAAGATAGGACGAAATGTAGCCAGTACACATTAATGCCCAATAAATTGTCCTTACGGTCCTCATGGAGATTCTGTGTAACATTTCACATGTAAATGATATTCTTGTTCATTTTGTTAGATGTACTAAAGATATGGGTATATACACACATACATGCACACACATAGTCAGTCCTCATTATTGACAGATTCTGCATTTGCAAATTCACCTACTGGCTAAATTTTATTTACAAAGCCAATGTCTATTTCATTCACAGACATGCACAGGCACGGGGTGGAGTAAAATGTGTGTCTCCCAACGTGCACATTCTTAGCTGAAGTAAACAGCTTGAAATGATACTCTGTATCCTTGTTTCAGCTCTCATACCGTTAACAAGTGTGCTTTTTATCAGTCTCTTTAGTGCCACTTTGGTGCCATTTTTCACATTTTTGTGCTTTCTGGTGATTTTGGTGATTTTGTTGTTTAAAATGGATCCCAAGCAGAGTGCTGAAGTGCTGTCTAGAGTTCCTAAGTCAGAAAGCTGTGATGTGTCTTACAGAGAAGATACATGTGTTAGATGAGCTTCCTTTAGGCGTATGTTATAGTGCTGTTGGTCATGAGTTCAGTGTTACTGAATCAACGGTAGATATTAAACAAAGTATTTTTAAACAGAAACACACACAAAATAAGGTTATGTATTGATTGGTTGATGAAAATATTGTAGGCAGAGACTAGCAGGAACCTAACCCTGTATTTCCCCTACGGTTCAGCATTCATTAATTCAGTGTTACAGTGATTCTATAGAACTTTGGGGATAATAAAAATTATATATATACATATATTCTCTTTTTATATGTACCATATTTTACCATGTATAATGTGCACTTTTTTTGCCCAAATTTTTGAGGGGAAAAATAAGGATGCACATTATACATGGGTAGTACTAATTCCATATCTATAAATATTTTAAATTCTTTTATGTATGCTTATGCGTTAAAAGTGTAACTCTAGAAAGGAATGACAGTATCCGTATGCAAAATAGTACCCTGGAATATTATAATTGGTTTTGGTTCTAAATATAAATAAATAAAACCATTGAGTTAAAAATTAAAATGAAAGATATTTTTCTTGAAAGTTTGGGCCAAAAATGGGGCTGTGCATTATACATGGAAGCACATTAAACATGGCAAAATAAAGTACATACGTATATATGTGTGTAATAAAACTTAGAGATACATACCGAAATATCCTGAATGAAATTATATGATGTCTGGGATCACTTAAAAATACTCCAGCAGAGGGGTAAAGGTGTGTGTATGGAGAGTGTAAAAGAAACAAGACACCAAAGGCTGAAGATTGTGGAAGCGGTGATTTATTAGATAATTCTCTCTACTATATGCATCTTTGAAAAAGTCCACAACCAAAGGTTTAAAATATACATTGGTAGAAAATCTTGGGGGAAGAATATCTTATTCGGTAACCTATTCTAGACCTTCTGTGGGGGCAGGGCTCCAGATGACACTACCAAGACTCCCATTATGAGGGAATCTGGAATCCCAAGGCCCTGAGTGTGGAGCATGTGCTGAGCTACAGGGGACTGTCTCTAGTCTCAGCAGCCCTCTGACTCGCTTGGCTACCTCTGGCAACTCACAGTGCCTCTGTCCCTTTTTTCTTATCAGTTAAATAAGGAAGTTGAAGTGGACAACCTGAGTTGCCTTTCACTTTAAAGCCCTCTAATTCTAAAACCAGTATTTCCTAAATTGGCATATTCTGGTGCAATATTACAGCCTTCCCACAGCTCCTTCTTCCCTGCCCAAACCCTCTTGATAGCACTCTTCTCTGAATCTTGCTGAAGTTCTTTTTTGCAACACTCCAACAAGCAGCTATTCTGATTTTTGGTCTCTCTAAAGTCTGAACTCCTTAGCTGAGCAGTTAAGGTCCATGGTGTCTTGAGCTCTTTCTACCAAGAGCTCACAGCCCAGTTAAGGAGGACCAGGAAACCGGAAACACAGAGAAAAGTCACCACGCCAGCCTGTGGAGGCAAGAGGAAGTCTCCTGGAGGAAGAGGTATCTGAAATGAGACCTAAAGGGTGACCAGGAGTTACTGCTGCAGAGTTGGGAAGGATGTTCTGAGCAGAGGCAACAGGGCTCCATGGCCTGGAGATGAGAAATTTAGGAAAGGTCCAGATTTCAAAGACAGTCACACTTAGCCCTGAAGGTGCTGCTCAGTTGGTTGAGCATAATCCCGCAAAGCAAAAAGGTCCCAGTTTGATTTCCCGAACAGGGCACATGCCTGAGTTGCTGCCAGGCCCTGGATGGGGCGTGTGTCAGGGGCAACCAATTGATGCTTCTCTCCTCTCTTTCTCCCTCTCTTCCCCTAAATAAATACATAAAATCTTAAAATTAAAAAAAAAAAGTCATACTTTGCCCCACCCTGTCACCCACCTTCCCCAACTGTCCAGTATGTGTGGTGTGTGCGCCAGGGACCCTGGGCTTCATGTTTGAAAAGATCATATTGGACTCCCTACCAGGCCTCCTTTAAAAAAAAAAAACAGGTCGAAAGAAACTTCAACACTTCCCAAAGCAGTTTGGTTTCGCTTATCCCATATAATCCTGACGACCCATTTTTCAGATGAGAGAACTGAGGCTCAGAATGGTTTGTTCACTCTTGACAAGGGAGGAAGTGAAGATTCAAATGCAGGACTGACTCCGGATCTGTCGTCCTTTACACTGCACGGGGCAGCCAGTGAGTGCAGTGACGTTTAGTCAGCTGTCTGCGAGGAGGCGCTTCCTTACAGCCCGAAGACTGCAGCTTATACTTATTCACTGAGTAAGCTGAGTTCAGCGTCAGGGCCGGGGTCGTGTAACCAAGTCCGGTAGCCTCAAGCATCCCATCTCTCCAGGGGCGAGGACTCCAAGTCTTTAGACCTGGACTCAAGTCGTAACTCCAGTACCTCCTAGCCATATGTCATTGAACAAGTAACTTCGGATCTCATCTATAAAATGGGTCATGCGAGACTGTCGTGAGAATTAAACAAGAATAGCAGTCACGCGCTGCGGTGACTGCCGCAGAGGCAGGGGTAGTGCTGCCTCTGCCTCACACTTCACGACGGAGGAGCCGCACGCTCCGGAGAAGCCCCTCCCCTTTTCAGGCTGTGCGCAGGCCAGCTCCGCGAACAGCCGGTGGGTGTGCCCATGGGCTCTGCGGCTGCGCATTCGTCCGGCTTTGCGGCGGCAGTACTTGACGGCAGCGGTGCCCGCCCCCCGCCCCTCCCCCCGGCCGGCGTTGTCGGGGTAACGGCGAGCGCGTGGGCTTGTTGAAGGTAAGGTACCTGGGCTATGGGCGCGCCGCGTGCCCGGGCACTGGGCACGGTGGCTCCCGCATACTGGCCAAGGGCAAGGTTTCACCGCCAGAGGTGACACGGCCTCTCCGAAAGCCCTCCTGAGCGAGAGTGAAAAGGGCCAAGAGACTTTTCCCGGGTCCCCCTGCCGGACCAGACGGGGCCGGGGGAGGAGCTAGGCTTCCTGGTTCTGCCGGAATTAACTCCTCGCCTCCTTATTCGTGCACGTGTGGCCCTTCGTACTTCTCTTTCTCCTGTCTTTCTGGAAGCATTGACGCCCGTCCCAGAGCCGCTGGATGACGGGCTTCATGCAACCGCTCCGTGCCCGAGAGGAGCCTCAGCCGCTAGTTGGGTTGCTGGGGGATGGCGGGCACTGAAGGAAACCAGCAAAGGGATAAGTTAAGACAGAGATAGGAATTTGTTGGGCCCGGAACACTTTTTGAGTTGTATGCCATCATTCATTGCAGTTGCAACTACCTTCTGGCTGGCACTTCCCCATGGTAGTCCCAGTACCCTGCGCCTTCGCACAGTTAACCCATTTAACCCTCACAACAGCCTTCAAAGGTTTATTGTTTGTTTATACTTCGCAGTCTTCGGTTCTAGCTTGACAGCTCCCCAGGGGCAGGATGGTTTTGTCCCTTTTGTCCCAGTCTCCACTGGCCCAGGAGTAAGCACTTGGAATTTCAAACTTTTTTTTTTTTCAATTGGGAGAAGGTGAACTTTGCTGTGTGGGAAGTTTTAACCAGGCTTGTTAAGGCAAGGTGGACCCAGGGAATTGGAAAATTAAATGTAGCTACTTCCCTCCTCCCTTTTGGTTTTGCTTTGTTTTGTTTGGAATAAACATTTTGAGCATCTAAAAGGTGTTAGCTTATCTGCTCAAGGGAAAAATCAAGATCAAGCCCTGCTTTTAATAGAAAAGTAAATATATTTAGCACTGTGGGCGTCTGGAATCAGGAATGCCCAGGTTCGGGAAGGGAAGAGTAACCACCTCTTACAGGTACATAGCATTCAGCCCCTCCGAGTCCCTGGCTTCATCTGTACAATGGGAATAGTAATAGAATTTACCTCAGGGAGCTGTTGGGATTAAGTGTGTTTGAATGGGCCATCCTATAAGCAGCAGTTGGCAACTTTGGCTACTTGTTGAAATTCTGGGCCCCACCCAGAATTTCTGATAGAATTGCAGGTAAGGCCTGGGCATTAGGATTTTAATTTTCCCCAGTGATTCTAAGGGCAGCAAAGCTTGAGAGCCACTGTTATATGCCACCCCAAGTTACTTTTCTTAATCGCTCTTCAGTTGTCATAATCTGCACTTGTCTCCAAGTGTGAACCAGCCTTCACATCTCAAACTTCCTGACAACTGACCCAGTCCTTCCTATACATCTGTGTGTGCCTCAGACATGGGCCCTCTTTTAGACCAGTCTTAACCATGCCTGTCTCCCTGCATTACTCGCCTCATGCCTTCTCTAACAATGGGGCTTTGGGCAAATGACTTGCTCCAAGTCTGGGCTTTTTGATCCTTGAAATCAGGATAGTAGTACCCACCTGTGTAGCATACAGCACAATCAGTGCTAGCGTGTACCTACCAATTGTGGTTGGTTCTTCTCATGTAACTTGCATCCCACATCTTCCATCTCTTATCGTGGCCCTAAAGAAGCATTTCCTAAATGTGTATTGCAGATTTGGAGAGTCGCAAATGCAGTCCTTTCTCCTCCTCTTTGCCTTCCAAGTTCAGCACGAGGCAACTCTTCCACAGAACTACAAAACAAGAGATCATCTGGTTTGCCCTGTTCAGTATAACAGCTTTATTGAGAAATAACAGCTTTATTGACAAATCATTCACATGCCATAAAATTCACCTTTGTAAAATGTATCAGTGATTTTAGTATATTCAGAGTTATGCAACCATCACCATCACTGCGATCTGACCTTAAACATTTTCATCATCCTCAAAATAAAGCCCATACCTAGTAGCAGTCACTGCAACATTTCTCCCCTCCCCCAGCACCTGCAATTGCTAATGGACTCTGTCTCTATGGATTTGCTTATTGTAGACATTTCACATTATGGTCTTGCATGTACAGTATGTGGTCTTTTGTGACTGGCTTCTTTTAATGTGATGCTGTCATGGTTCAACATGCGCGTTGTAGAATGTATCAGTGCTTCATTCTTTTATATTTGCTGTAACATTCCACTCTATGGATATCCTACACTTGGTGGACCCATTCATCTGTTGATGGACATCTGGGTGGTTTCCATCTTTTGGCTTTTATGAATCCTACTTCTGTAAACATTCATATACAGACTTTGGCATGAACGTGTTTTTACTCTTTTTGTATCTATACCAAGGAGTGGCATTGCTGGTTATTCTGTAGTTAACATTACAGTAACTTCCAGATTGTTTTCCAGTCCTGTTCAATTCGAAGATGAAGAAGCTGGGCTCAGAGACCTTAAGTGGGTTGCGAAGGTCACAATGATAATGGCCTACTATGGAAGGCCATTATGAGCGTATATATGGAAGGCCTACTATGAGCCAGATTCCTGATGTGCATGCTGTCACATGGTCAGAGATGACACTAGGCCATAGATTTTGAGGCTCTGTGGAAAACCGGGGAATTTCTTGTTTTTTTTTTGTGTGGCAAGAAACCTATGACACATGCTTGAGTCAGAGTACAGAGTTCGTACTACCAAGTGTCATAGCTCAGCATTGCTTTTTTCAGTGTACGTTAGCAATCTGAAAGGGAAAATCCTGAACCAACCAGGCAAATTAAAGCATAACTTTTCAGTTTTGCTTGTTTGAGAGAATTTAATTGGAAGTTCTTGAAGTTAGCCATTCAACATTTTCTTTTAAAAAACAATTCCAGCCCTGACTGGTGTGGCTTCAGTGGATCGAGTGCCAGCTTGCGAACAGGAGCCTCGTTGGTTCAGTCCTGGTCAGGGCACATGCCTGGGTTGCGGCCAGGTCTCCAGTTGGGGGTGTGTGGGAGGCAACCACACACTGATGTTTCTCCCTCTCGTTCTCCCTCCCCCCTCCCTAAAAAATAAGTAAATAAATAGAATTTTTTTTTAATTTTTTAAAATAAAAAATTCTAATGTAGTATATACAAGTTAAACACTAACCAGAAGTTATAAAAATCTGAATTGTTCCTGGAAATCCCTAGAAAGTTCCTCACTGGAGATCAATGTCCAGCCTCAAAAAAAGCCAACACAGTATTATTTAAGCTTTAGAAAAAATTGTTGTTTCTACAACTGAATAGTAAATGCAGTAGTTGGCTTGGGTTGAGAGATGGGTCAGCAAGTGAAAACCTAGTTAAAATGCTCTCGGAAGAAAACCTCCTAACTGACCATTAACATGCAGTACACGTCCTTTTGTCGTGAATGCTGTTCAGTGTGGGTAACATGTACAGTTGTGCTCAGTATGTGGTTGCGCTGAGGGACCTTACTTAGAAAGTCTAGCAGTTTGCTGCTTGGAATATTTTGGCAATTCTATGAAGTTCCAATGCGCTGATTCTTATTTTTCATAGTTATCTTTGTCACTGATTTATCAATTTCTCTAACTCTTCTTGGTCTGTTCTTGTCTTTTGTTTTTTGTTTGTTTGTCTTTTTTTGTACTCATTTAATTCCTCAACCTCCTTGAGGTAGAGTTGATAAAGACATCACACATTGGACAAAGCTTTGAATTTTCTTTTTAACAGTCATGAGCCCCTGAAACCGCTTACCTTCCTTCCTCAGCTTTGGCCACCTTCATTGGTTGTAACAGGCTTGGTTACATACATTGCCCATTGAGATGCTGGTACTGAATGCAGGAGGCACCTAAATAATCAGTCCTACTTCCTTCTTTGTGAGAGTTTGGAGCCACATAGTTTAAATGTGCGTGATACAGCTCCACTGTTTCTTCAAGCACCAGATACATTCTCTGCTTAAATCGAATCCAGACCCAGGACTGAAGGAGCAGCAGATTCAAGTCTCCCTTCTCTAGGGCGTCTGCCTATCGCTTAGAGTGGCTGGCCCAATTTCTTGCACTGTGTACATTTTTTTCCCCTTGCGTATGGTTGAGTTTTCCTAAGTTAAATGCATCTACCACAGCTCTATGTCTTTATCGCACAATACACTCAACTTTACTTCCTTCCTTTAGCCATTATTGAATTGCAGCCTGTTGTGCATTAGGTGCTTGTTTTGCCTCCTCGGGCTGAGAATAAGGCCTGGAAGGGAGAGGTACTGACTTCAGCTTCCTTTACTCCCTCCTAGTGCTGGGTGCACACTAAGTAATTCCACAATTTTCTGTAACCCTTTAGCTTCTAACCTCGAGAAAGAGTGAGCCTTCAGACAAAAGGGGAGGGGTGCTGCTACCTGTGCTTGCTGCAGAACCTGGAGGGAAGAGCTTTGGCATTCAGCAGGCCTGGGATGGTCTAGTGCCCCCTCTCTGGAGTCTTTTACATAATCTTTCAAACCTGAATCTGTTTCCTTACTGTATTAGGATGTTAGTAGTGCTCACCCCATAATAATACTTAGAGTGAATACACGCATCGTGCTCAGTATGAACCACATACTCTTCTAAGCACTTACGGGTCTTAACTATAAGTTAGAGTTTATTTTTATCCTTATTTTGCAGATGAGGAAACCACAGCACAGGAAGATTAAATAACGTTCACCTGCAATCACATAGCTAGGAAGTAGTGAAGCTGATTCCTGTCCTGGCACTCTGGCTCTAGAATTCCTTCTCTTAGCCACTTGCATTTGGAGTGCATAATAGACCCTTAACTGGGAACTGCTGTTGCCATTGTTATTCATCAACTTCCCTTAAAAACTGAAAGATGATTGACACCCCCTGCACCTCTGATATCAGGAGCCCCTGGTAGGTCCACAGTAAAAGCCTGTTGGCGAGTGAAAGCATGGGAGTAATCCGAAATCCTCCTGCGCTTGCTATCAGGAGACTTTTGCAAAGCATGTGACTCTTGGGGCATCAGTCTTGTCAGCTGTAGTGAGAAATAATGCCACTCCTTGGGCACCGTTGTGGGAATTGATTGAGATGTTCTAGGTGAATGAGATTTGCACTTTTAAAAAAATCCTCATGACTGTGTCTTTTAGTTCACTGCTTTATAAATACTTTATTTTTCCCACAGACCACAAAGTTTTCTGAGCCTAGGTATAATGTACTCACATTTTTGATCAGCGTAGTCATTGATTGACTGTTTCTTTCTTTTCATTATACTCTTTAAAGAACAGTTGCACTTGAAAAATGGCGGAAGCAGTTTTCCATGCCCCAAAGAGGAAAAGAAGAGTGTATGAGAATTATGAGTCTCCATTTCCGATCCCTTTTGGTCAGAACTGTGGACCTAAGAAAGACTTCAGAATGTTCCACGCAGAAATGATAAACAACAATGTCATTGTGAAGAACGCAGAAGATATTGAGCAGCTGTATGGGAAAGTGAGTACCGGAGGCCCTGGCAGGGCTACTTCCCGACAGCCTGGAGCAGCTATCTTTTCTTCTCCCCATCCATTCCCGAATAAACTGTAAATGACCCGTGTTCTTCCCTTGCTGTTTGGTCTCATGTCGGAACACTACAGTTTGACTCAGGTACCCTGAAACCATGGATCATGAGGGTAACTCCCTCATTCTGGACCCACATTTCAGCAATGAAGTAGGGTTAATAACATTGAACTTTCTTGTCTTTCAGTGATAAAAGTAATGCACGTTTATTGTAAAAAATAAAAATAAAAAATCAAGCAACTTACAGAAATTAAATTAAGGGTTAAAAAGTTAAAGTTCCCCACGTAACTCCCATTTCATCCCCAGAAGTAACCACAGAGTGGCATGTTGTTCTGACTCATGGACAAATCAGATGCTGCTTCAGCAGGTACTCTGGCTCCTTGTCTGCTTTCTTCCTAGTTGGGAACCTCTTCTTAGATGAGGGCAAGTTCTCGTTTTTGCTGTTTTACATTGATAATAAGTTCCAGTTGAGGTTGGTAGCTTGTTGTCCTTCCCCCAGCCCCATCCCTTAACCAATTCATCACTGGGGCACTTTTTAAACAGCTTTATTGAGGTATAATGTACAGCCATAAAATTCACCCACTGTAAGTGTCCAATTCAATGATTGTAGTAAATTCATAGAGCTGTGCAACCACCGCCACAGTCCCGTTTCAGACCCCTCCCATCAGCACGGAAAGTTCCCTCGTGCCTGTTGCTCTTCATCCCAGCTCCTACCTCCAGCCCCAGGTACCACCGGTCCACTCCTTGTCTCTATAAATGTGTCCTCTCTAGACGTTTCTATAAAATATATAGGTTGTAACCACCTTCCCACAGCGGGATGCAATGGGTGGCATCGACCCTGGTGAGATGGGGGTCTAGGCCAAGGACAGTCTCTCCACCTTTGCAATATGTAACGTTAAACAGGAGGCTTTATAAAGTGTATATGCCCTGACCAGTGTGGCTCAGTTGGAGCATCGTCCCCCAAAGCAGAAGGTCACTGGTTCAGTTCCTGGTCAGGGCACATACCTGGGCTGTGGGTTCATCCCCGATTTGGAGTGCATACAAGAGGAAGCCAATAGATGTTTCTCTCTCACATCGAGGTTTCTCACCCTCTCCTTCTCTGTCCCTTACCCTTTCCCTAAAAATAAATAAAATATTTTTTTAAAAATGTATAAAGTGCTCTGTACATTATTCTGATTGTTAAATCTTGGTGAGGATAAAAAACATTCATTTTATTATTGTCTCAATTTTCTATGTGCTTAAATTAAGAAATGGGAGGGAAAAAATCTGTGTTGTTTTTGGAATCATCAGGAAGGAAAGGCACACTTCAATCCTGCGTACAGGAGAATCCAAGAAGCTTTTGGTACCAGGTAGCCTTGACTCCTGCTTTTAGACACGCTGCTCCTTGAAGAAGAATCCCTGCCTCTGCCTCTGCCTGCCCTGTTGCCTCCAGCGTATCAGACCTAGACTGAACTCATGAGTTATGAGACAAAGGAGGCACACTAAAAACTCACCAGCTGAGACCTTCACTAGTAATGGCTAGATAATCGGAGGGAAGATGTAATAAATCTCTTGTTAATGCAAATAGCGGTTCTCCTTCAGCTAAAAAAATTGATAACTAAAGGTGCACTAATTTTGTTTCTCTTTTCATGGCAGGGGTATTTCGGAAAAGGAATCCTGTCTAGAAGCCGTCCAAACTTCACAATTTCAGATCCTAAGCTGGTTGCTAAATACAAAGGTACATTTGTACATCATTTGGTTCTTTGGCAAATTATTATTTTCTTTCATTTTTTATCTTCCACCTCAGATTATATAGTAAAATTCTAGTGGAGAAGATGCACTCTGACAATTTTACTGCTAAAAATAGTAACTAGAATCATTCTACTAAAGGCGAAAGGGTTCTGAGAATTGGTGGAAAATGTGTCTTATCTAATTTCTAGAATTATCAAAATTGTTATTCAGTCTTTTCCGTTGTTAAGCATTGCCCAGAAGAGTACTGTGCATGTGGAAGGCACTGATAACTAGGTACCTACTCGCCTGTATGCAAAATGAGCTTTATTTCTAGAATTAGAATTTGCAACAATAACTGACATTGACGTGTTTATTGAAACAGTAATGTGTGTAGTTCTCACTTGCTGGTCCTCTTTAATTTATAAATCTTTTAACCTTGTATATTTCTCTAGGGAAGTCTCATGGTAATTTCATAACCATTATCAGCAGGTTAAAACAGAATTACAAAGGATTTTAAAAACATTTTATTCGTAAAGAAATACAAATTAAAACTGTACTGAGATATCATTTCAGCAATCAGATTGGCAAAAATCCCGAAGTTCGACCATGGGCGAGGCCCTGAGAGACGCGCTCATGCGTTTCTGGTGGGCGTGCAGGTCGCACAACCACTGCAGAGAGGAATTGAGCCGTGTCTGGCAAAATTACGTTTATATTCACTCCCTCTACCCTTCCCCATTCTCCTCTCCTCTTAAGTCCTGGTAAGCTTAACGTGCTTTCCGTGTCTATGATTTGCCCATTCTAAATGTTTCATGTAAGTGGAAACGCCCATTATAAAGACTTTTGTGTCTTTCACTTTTGTGTTTTGAACGTTCGTCCATATCAGAACTTCAGCCTGAATAATACCCACTGCATGGATATTCCATGATTTGTTTTTCCACTCATCTAAAGATGGGCATGTGGGTTGGTTCCACTTTGGGGCTGTTATGAATAATGCTGCTATGAACATTCAGGTACAAGTGTTTGTATGGACACGTGGACATTTCTCTTGTGTGTGTGTGTATGCACGCACGTGTGTGCATCCACACACACACACACACACACACACCCCTGGGAGTAGACTTCCTTGGTCATTATGATAATTCTATTTTAATTTTTTGAGGAACTACTAAACTGTTTTTCACAATACTTGTACCATTTTACTTTCCCATCAGCAATGCACAGGGCTTCCAGTTTCTCCACATCCTCACCAACGCTTCTTATTTTCTGCTTTTGTTTTTGATGACAGCCACTCAATGAATGTGAAACAGTGAAAGTTTTTAATTTAATGAAGTCCAAGTTACCTATTTTTTTTCTCTTGTTGCTTGTTCTTTTGGTATCATATTTAGGAAACCATTGCCAAATCCATGTTCAGGCAGACTTTCCCCTCTGTTTTCTTCTAAGAGTTTTATAGTTACAGCTCATATATTTAGGTCTTTGATCAATTTTGAGTTAATTTTTGTATGTGATATAAAGTAAGGGCCCAGCTTCATTATTTTGCCTGTGGATATCCAGTTGTCCCAGCATATGCATTTACTTTTATTCCAGTAATTCCACTTCCAGAAATTTATCTTAAAATTGAGTGCCAGCCTGTGAACCAAAGGGTCACCGGTTCGATTCCCGGTCAGGGCACATGCCTAGGTTGTGGGCCAGGTCCCCATTTGGGGGCGCATGAGAGGCAACCACACATTAATGTTCCTCTCCCTCTTTCTTCTTCCCTTTCCCTCTTTCTAAAAATAAATAAATTAAATCTTTTTGAAAAAACAACAACAAAAGAAATTTATCTTAAAAATATAGCAGCAAAAATACAGAAAGAAATAGCATAAGGCTATTCATTCCAACACTATTTCTAATATTAAAAGACTATAGGGAGGGGACCAGTGGAATAAACTATGTGCATTCATATAATGCAGTACTGTGCAGCTGGGCAGAGGGATACTGGGATATATTTTTAAGAAAGCAAGGTAAGGGAAAGTCTGCATAGTGTGCTATGTGTGCTATGGTTCATCTAAACGGGGGAACATAAATACATTTTTGAAATGTAAGGAAGGATAAATCATAATTTTTTAATGTCTATGGGGGAAGGATGGAACAGGATGGAAAGAGGTGAGACTTTATAGATTTGACTTTGGAACTTTGTAAATGTATTGCAGGGTTACAAAACAAAGTCAATTTTAAAAAGTAGAGCCACAAGGGGGAAACTATTTTGCATGACTTCAAAACTTGATAATTCGACAGTTTGAGTCTAATGGGATAGACTTTGTGTCATTCATCTGTTGCCTCAATGGTATTTAACAAACCACCCCAAATTTCAGTGGCTTTCAGTAGCAACCAGATTGCTTGCGAGGCTGCAGGTTTGCTGGGTAGGTCTGCTGATCTTGACTGGATGTGCTCATCCGTCCAGCTAGTCATGGGTCAGCTGTCTAATGGGTCCAGTCCCATAATGGGGTTAGCCAGCCTCACTGGTGTCTGGTGGTCTGTTGGTTGGCTGTCAGCTGGGCTAGGATGGCCTCATCTGGGAGGGAGGACAGGGGCACCATGTGTGTCATCCTGCAGCAGGCTAGCCCAGGCATGTTCTCAGTTATGGTGGAGGGTCAAGAGCAAGCCCCAGGGTGCCAGTGCTTTTCAGGCCTCTGCTTGCATCGTGTTTGCTCACGTTTTACTGGCTCACAGTCAGCGGGTTTGGCAGGTAGAAGACCTGAAGAATCAGGGCAGTCAACCTGCCATATACTGTAAAGAAAGAGAGGGCTACAAAATAATCTTCATATTGCTTTCAGCAATTTTTTATGGGTGGTAGTGTTACTGTTATGCTGAGACTGTTATATGAATATTACATGATTAAGCTAGTGAGCAATTATGGTGTGGTTGACAGGAGTTAGGACTTTTCCATGAAACAGCTTGTACACCAGGAAGCAAGGAAGCTATCAAAAACTACTAGACATGTTTCAAAAGAGGCCATGGAAACATTTCAGCATCAATAAGAATAATATTACAGTTAATTTTAAAATTCATTCCTAATAATACCCCCAAGTGTTTGAATCCTTTAGTTCATGCCAGAAGAAATTCATTGTTCACCTGTGGAGGATCCATCATTTTGAGAACTGGCATATGTGAACTGGTTCTTGGGGTAACCAAATAGTGAGGGTTTCTCTTTATTGAAGAATCCCACTAATAAATAAAGAAATAACAGGGTTAGAGTATCACCATTTAATCTAGGCATTGATCAGCAATGGTACTGATGACATAAGACCCAACAAGTCATTTTGTGTCTTCTGAGGAAAACACATGCACTACCTATGAAGTAGGCTTCCCCCCAAATGGAACTGGATCTGATCAAGCCTCTAGTTCCACCAGTTCCCAGGAGATGCAGGGAAGAGAGGAATGTGTTAAGCCTGTGCTGCTCCAAGTACTGAAATGCAGCAACATAAGACCTTTGTACCAGAATGGAAACAGATTCCATTCCATTTAGCTACTGCTCTTTAGCTAATCACTTGCAGCTTCCTTCTCCATGAGAGCTGGCTGTGCAAACAAGGGGAGCTGAACTAAGCAGTGTGCTGAGACAGTTATTTCATCTCCTCCTGAACCTTTGAGCCTATGACCACCTTGGAGTAGCACTGTGTTAACAGCACAAGGGGGGGTGTAATCATCTGAGGCCAGATTGGGGGGAAGTCCTATAGGACAGGGGATCCATTTCTGCAACAAAAGAATTTCCAAAAAAATCATAGCAGGGAAACTGATGTATTAGAATCAATAATTGCAGTGTAGGTCCTTATTTGGATTTTGAGTCAGACTTTCCGAAACAGAAAAAAGTTGTGAGACAATGCATAGATTTGGGATGATGCAAGGAATTAATACTAATTTTTAAAAGTGTAATAATGGTATTGTGGTTATGTTTTTTTTAAAGTTCTTATAGAAATAGATACTAAACTATTTCAAGATGAAATGGTAAGATACGAGACATGTCTTTCAAAATAATGTGGGGGTCAAGGGAATAGGCAGAAAAACAGATGAAGGGAGATTGCCCATGAGTTAATTGTTAAAGTTGATGGAAACATAGGCATTTATTATACTATTCTCTTTACATTTTCCTATTTTAAAATGTTTTCATAGTAACCTTTTTAAAAAGAGAGGGATCAAAAAGTAGAGCAAATAACATAATGGCCGTGCCTCTACCCATCACCCAGCTTTGGCAGTTACTAATATTTGACCAAAAAAAAAAAAATCAAAGGTTTTCAAATAGTGTAATAATCTCAATAATTATTAATCTCTTTCTGATCTATGTAGTAGCTAAGTTTTAAATGGTGATAGAAGTTTGAAGGAAATGAATTTATGACAAGGAAACAAATTCAGGTTGTGGGCTGCCCTAAAGAAGTAAATCCCAAATGTCCACTTTAGGAAGTTCTTCAAAAACTAGCTTCAGCCTCACCTTTCACCCTCCCTTCTAGCCACTCACTTGCTCCCCCTGCTCCGCCACCTGGGCTGCTTGCTTGCGTTCAGTGAACCCCACAGCTCAGGCTTTGTGCTTTCTTCTGCTGACTTCCCCCAGCCCACCTGACAGACTCCTATTCTTCAGAGCCCAGATCAGTCATTCCTTCCCCTTTGTGGTTTTCCTAACTCTCCAGGTGAAGTTAACCAGTCCCCAGTCCCTTTCTAATCCTTGCCTTGGTCACACATCAGCTTGGGTTAGAATCCTTCGTTTCTGCTCTACCTCCTTAACGAGACTGTATCTCAGGAAGGGGTATTTGCTTTACTACTACTGTGTCTCTGGGGCTTGGCACATAAAAGGCTGTCAGGAAAACTTGCTACATTTTCATTTGTTGTTAAATTACCGGAGGAGAGAGACCATGACACTGAGAAAAGTGACAAGAAAATTGACAATCCATTGTCAAGAAAACTGACACTGAAAATTCCTAACAAAATATGGGTCTGTGAAATCTTTTCTGTGGGATTTTCAAGCTGAACATCCTCTATTTTAAGCCTTTAATCCACTGAGGGAGGCTGAATTTGGGAGAGGAGAAATGACTTGCCCAAAGTCTTTTTTGTGTGTATTATAATACATATTTATTTATTTTTCAATTACAGGTGACATTCAGTATTGTATTAGTTTCAGGTGTACGGCAGACTAGCAGTTAGACACCTACGTAACTTACGAAGTGGTCCCCCTGGCAAGTCTAGTGCCCCTCTGACACTACGCAGTTATTACAGTATTATTGACTATTCCCTCTGCTGTACTTTGCATCCCTGTGACTGTTCTGTAATTGCCAATTTATATTTCTTAATCCCTTCACCTTTTTCACCCAGCTGCTCAAAACCCCTCCCACCCGGCAACCATCAGTTTATTCTCTGTATTTGTGAATTTGTTTCTGTTTTGTTTGTTCATTTATTTTTTTTTTTAGATTACACATATGAGTTAAATCATATGATCTTTGTCTTTGTCTGACTTATTTCACTTAGCATAATGCCCTTGAGGTCCATCCATGTTGTCTAAAACCTACACCATTAGGTGACCCAACAAACATTTTAGGTGGAAAGACTCTTCCAGCCAGATGCCCAGAGCTAGAAGTTGAGCCCAGAACTCCCAAATCCATACCCAAACACCGCCATGAAACTGACTTTAACAACCCTTTCTACAGGCACAGCCGTCACTGAAGATTCTTTATGGAGCACAGGGCAATAGGGGTGAAGTGTGGTAACTTTAGGGCCTAAGTATTCTGATCTGAAAGTTGAGAGCCTGAGCATTCAGAGGTGGCAGAAAGGAATCTGCTTGCATGCCATTGCTGCTCAGCTAGAATGTCGAGTTGAGAAGGCTTCCCAGGTCACACCTGAGCCCAGCCAGAGCACTGTGATTGGTCAGCTGCCAGGGGTTTGGGTGCAGGGACTAATGGCATGTAAAACACGTGTTTGCTGTTGCTGGTTGGATGGTCAACCTTCTAAGGGTCTGATTTAGTGAATTTTGAAATTCTCTTAGTGTTCTCTAGGTTTTTAGTGTTTTTTCCCCCTCAGGAAATTTTGTCTGAATTAATAGGACTTCTTTGTTGTTACAGATATGAAGACAAATATGCCTATAATCACGTCAAAGAAGTAAGTCGTGGTGAACTTTGAACTTGGTCAAAATTATGATTTAAATCAGGTCTATTTTAATTTTTATTGATTTTTATTGATTGATTTTAGAGAGACACACACACATCAATTTGTTGTTCCCCTTTTTTGTGCATTCACTGGTTGGTTCTTGTATGTGCCCTGACCTGGGATGGAACCTGCAACCTGGGCTTACTGGGATGGCTTACTGAGCACCCAGCCAGGACAATTCAGGTCTTAATTTTAGATAACCTTTTCTGATGTGGTAGCCCCTGCCTTTTTAAAAAAAATACATGTGTCCTCGAAAATTGTTTAAATGTAATGTGAATCAAATCATATTTGAAATGTACTAACTTAATTTTTTAAAACAATCCTAAGCCAAATCCTCTGTAAGTTGAATTCCTTCCAAAATATGAACAAACAACTGCCCTGTCATGTGTGTATATCTTTAAGTGCTAAGATGCTTAGGCCTAGATTTAGAACTGGCCTCCTGTGCTGGGGGGCATGCATGGCCCTGACCTCTTTTCTTGTTCTACGCTTGCAGGGTTAGAGAAAGAAGCCTTCACAGAGGCTCTTCCTCATCCGCTCATGTAGCGCGACTCCTTCCTCCGGGCACTTGTTTACACTGTTCCTGTCTCCTGGAGCCTTTCTCCCTAACCCAGCCAGCACACACACTGCCTGGCTGTTTCTGCACATTCCGTACGCAGCTTACTGTCGCCCTCAGTTTCTCTCCTCGCTACTGCCCTTCCCTCTGCTGAGTTGGGAGTCATTCCTCCAGCTCCCAGGGAGTCTGCTTTGGTGCCGCTCACTGTACTGTTCGTCATATACCTAGATTAGGATGTCAGTTCTTAGAGAGCAGGGATCCCGCCTGGTTCCTCTTGGCAGCCCCAACATTCAGTCGTTCCTTCATAGGATCTTGTTGGCTGATGATCTCCTGTCTAAACCCTCATCATCCCTGAGGGGAAGCTTGAGTTGCAACTCTTCAGCAAGTATTTTATTTTTATTCTATTCTATTCTATTCTGTTCTATTCTATTCTATTATTTTAATCTATTCTATTATTTTATTTTTATTATTTAAAAAGTTTTTTTAATTCTCACCTGAGTATATTTTATTACTGGTTTTTTAGAGAGAGAGGAACATCAGTGTGAGAGAGAAACATTGATCGGTTGGTTGCCTCTCATATGCGCCCGGCCGGGGATGGAACCTGTAACCTAGGTATGTGCCCTGACTGGAATCGAACCTGCAACCTTTTTGATGTATGGATAACACTCCGACCAACTCAGCTACCCAACTGGGACTCATCCAGGAAAGCTTTTAAAGCCGCTCAAGCCCACAGTGTTTTCTCATCTTGCTTCTGCATACACTGGCAGAATCTGACAGCTCCTTTTTGTTTACATGCCCGATATCCCTACAGCCGAAGGAGGGTCCAGGAGGCAGTGGCCCCAGGGAGATCTCATTGGCTGCTTCTGCTGACACTGCAGGCTGGGCACAGGGGTAGGGTTCCACTCTGTGAAAGGGGCCTGCTAAGTGCCTGGCTGAGCCCCCATCCCAGGAGGGCTGCGGTATAGGCAGGTTGCTGCAGCCAACACAAAGACTCAAAAACAGATAAGAAGCCCACCCCCAGAGCAGGCTGTCAGTAAAGATGACCTGACATTAAGCCAGCTTGCCTATGTAAGGTTCTGGATGGGGGAGATGGTCGCCTCCCTGAAGGTTATTCCTTTGTAAGCTCTACATTGTAATATTCCAAGAATGTTATTGATCCTTGTATTAGTTTCCTAGGGCTGCTGTAAGCAAAGTACCACAAACTTAGATGGCTTAGAGGAACAGAAATTCTCACAGTTCTGGAGGCCTGAAATCCAAAATCAAGATACAGTAGGGCTATGCTCCCTCAGGAGGTTCTGGGGAGGATCCTTCCATACCTCATCTTAGCTTCTGGTGGTAGCCCACATCACCATCATCATCGCTGTAGCCAATGAGTAGTGATTGTTCCAGCAGTGCCAGTTACTGGCCTGTATACCTGTTACCATCTCAGGTCATCATCTTAAGAAACGTTTCAGGTAGGTGTAGTCATTTCCATCCCATACATGGGAATCTGTGATTATCTTGCCCAAGATTACATGAGCTTAAAACAGGAAGTCCAGCTCCAGAGCCTGAAGGGAGTTAACACAGAATGAGAATGACATAGTTTTACGTGCTATCATTTCTTGAGTATGTTCCTTGTGCTAAGTACCACGCTGATAACAGGTTTATGGATTGTATTCTTAAGTTTTTCCATCTCCCCATGAGGTAGGGCCTGTCTTTGACAGGTGAGGAAACAAGCAGAGGAGGTTAAGTGACTTGGTTAAGACCAGTACTTGGACCTAAACAGACTGCAAAACCCCTTTGCGCCCTGGCAAGGTGGCTCAGTTAATTGGAGCATTGTCCACAACACAAAATGGTTTCAGTCAGGGCTCATATGTGGGTCGTGGGTTCGATCCCCCATCAGGGCATGGGTGGGAGGCAACCAATCAATGTTTCTCTCTCTCTTTCTTTCCCCCTTCCTTTTTCTCTAAAATCAGTGAACATATCCTCAGGTAAGGATTAAAAAAAAAAAACATTTTGCTACGAACTCCAGGGATAAATGGGCATTAATCAATAAGGTGGTGGAGAAGGGCCTTCCACGGAAGTGGACGAGGTGTGCTCAAGGCACAGAAACGTGAGCAGCTGAGGCACGTTCGAGCGGCACCATTGCGTGTCCTTGCTGCTTTTCATCAGTCTCATCACTGTTTCTGATCAGAGCTGCTGCCGTCCTTCCCTTCTGCCTCTCTTCCCCTTATGTTTTCTGACTTTCACTTTTCTCTCCCTGAAGTTTCTCCAGCAGGGTTTGGGGTTAACCGCAGTAGGATTTGGCTTTTGAAAACATTGCCAGCCAATTAGAGGATTCCTGTTCTGTGACCCGTAGGCCATATGTCTTAGTCATCCATGCATCTGGCTGTTTTCATCACCAGTCTTACTCAGAGGCTTTCTTCTACATACTTTGGCAGCCACTGTCTCATTTGCGCTTTCATAAACGAACATCTGAGGTCATCATGAGACAGAAATGCAGGCATGATTCTGGCATTTGGCAGAAAAACAAAAAAACTAGAGGTGCTAAGTGGCTTAACTGAGAATCACAGAAGAGCCAACTCCAGAACGCAGATGTGGTGCAGCGTCTTTCCCCACATGGCTACTCTTGCTCACAAAGAGCAGTTACTGTATTTTGCCGTGTATAATGTGCACCCACATTTTTGGCCCAAACTTTCAGGAAACAAATCTTTTGTTTTAATTTTTTTATTCAATTATTTATTTATTTATATTTAGATACTTGTTTTTTATATTATAAAGGAATTTCAGCATTTATTTTTGAACATATTATGGTGCAAGAACTGTTATGGAACATAATCACAAAGCATAAAGAAGAGATACAAGGTATTTCAGGTACTACCCATGTATAATGTGCATCCTTATTTTTCCCTCAAATATTTGGGGGGAAAAAGTACCCATTATACACAGTATAATATGGTAATTAAGGTGTGCATTTTTAATGTGACATATATTAAGTCAAAGTGTTTTTATTTTTCAAGTCTCCCTAAAAACCCCACAATCATATAGTAACAAATATTTATTGAGCACTTACTATGTCCCAAGCACTTTACATGTCTCATCTCCTTTAATCCTTGCAACAGCCCCGTGAGGAAGGTACAGTTGTCCCTGGTTCACAGGGGAGAACTGCGCCTTAGAAAAAAGGGCACATAGCTAGTACGCGAACATGACGGAGTGAGGGGTTGAGCTCACATCTGCCCTCCCCACTCTTTTGCAGAGAGCAGAGCAGTGACCTGTGTGTGCTCTCCCTCTCTCAATTTCAGATCTTCTGCTCAAAGGGGGGACTCCTGAACCTTTAATTCAGTGGTTCTCATATATTTTGAGTCAAGGAATTTGATTAAAACTTCTAGATCCCTTCCCCAGAAAAATACACATTGACAGGAAAATTTGTGTACAAATAAAGAAGATTCACAGACCCATAAAGCCATAGAACCAATGCTATAGGTCAGGGGTGTCAAACTCATTTTAACTAGGGGCCACATCAGCCTCGTGGTTGCCTTCAAAGGGCCAAATGTAGAGCTCCTTGCCCCTAGTTAAGGAGTAGTTACATTTATACAGTCCTAACTGTGAAGCTGATGTGGCCCCCGGTGAACATGAGTTAGACACCCCTGCATAGGTAATAGGAAGAGCAGATTCTTTCTAGACCTCTCAAGTGAAAGCTCTCTTGAAACTGCATGCAACAGTGCTTTTCCTACGGGTGAAAGACATCTTGCTGTTGTATAGGCAGCCACCTCTTTTGCCCTGGTTATAAAAAGTAGCACAGAACGTGATTCTTCTGAGGTAGTAGTACGATTTTCCCCAGCTTATGGGTAGAAAACTGAAGCACAGAGAAGTTAGGTAATTGGTTTTGTCACACAATTATAAGTGACAGAGTCAGGGCTGAACACAAAATGTGTGTTGCTGCATCCTCCTGCTGCTTCAGTGTTCAGGGAGCCTTGTCAGGTTTCAATTTTTAAATCTAAGATACCGTTTCCAATATATAGGAATGCATATTCATCCCCATGTAGGATAAATAGGATGCCGACAGCTTGGAGGTTCTCTTGATGAATCAGGATTAAGCAGCCACATACTCTTTTTTAAATACAACAGAAGCCAACTTGTGTTGAACTGTATGTGAGATGTAGCAGTTTATAAGCTATGACATACCAGTCTTCTATACACAGACAAAATACTCAAGGTGAAGTGTAAAGTTACATCTGTCTTCTACAAGCCAGTTGTCTTCTTAGATGCTTTTTGTGCTCGCTGCTCTAGGTAGAGGCAAAAGTGCGTGTGTTTCAGTGTCTTCAGCGTTCCGCTGGTCACGTTTCCCACAAGCAGCGGTGGCCTCGCATCCTTGAATGCATCCCAGCAGCATTGTTAGGTATTGATGCTTCTTAACCAGGGCAGAACTCTGTTGTCTTACTGTAACTTTTTGTAACTGGGAAGTGTTCAGAGCTCACTTTCAAGTTTAAGAAACTAAGTGTGTATTTTCGCCTTAAAATACAGTTTAAAAATTATTATGGAAGAAGGGGCCATTTCTATTAGGATGCTTGGCTGTATGTACATAACCATATATGTTTTTTTTTTCATGTGCAGTGGAGACATTAGGAGATACTGTGGAAAATATTTACTGGATTTTCCATTTTTGCTTTCCAGTACTAAACAAAGGCTCTTTATGTTATGAGTGGGATTTATATCTGAAAATGTGATACCTAAATTGGAGCTATACAGAACAAATTATGACAAAGAATGGCCATTTTCTTTTTATATTATATTTACCAAAATCATTTGGCCTACCAGTTTTAAATTACATAAATTTTCATACTTTATTAAACTGAGGTTAATTTTTTTCAAATTCAGCAAGTTAAATGAAGCTCTATAATAAAAACAAAGTAATACATGCTCATTGCAGAACGGTTAGAAAATGCAGAAAAGTGCAAAGAAAACATTTACCTATAGCCTGCCATTAAGAAAAAACACTATAAACATTTTGGCATGCTACCTTCCCATCTTTTTGGCACACTCTGTTGACTTTTGAATACTGAAATTCAAGTGTTGTTACTAACAGTATTTCTGTTTTGCAGGTATCAGCGTAGGGTAGAATGGGCCACACAGCTCATGCGAAGACAGGCTCAGGATGAGAGTACAGTGCATAGAATCCTTGAAGATTACACAAAACCACTTGAGCATCCTGTCAAAGGGAATGAAAACATTCCATTGCCTAATGAGCTGAATTCTGAAATAGTTTCCAAAACGGAAGCCACCATGGATGAAGAGACACTTTCTGTGATGAACGGGGGCTCGGGAGAGTCAGATGATACTGAGGATCCCAGCAAGCAATCAGGCTGCCTGCAGGCAGGCTCTGGGCATGACCCACTAACTGCAAATGGCTCGGATGAGCGTGTGTTAGCGGTCACTGCGGCTCCACCCCAAGTCCACTGTGGCGAGCAAGATGTTCTCCTTCCCCTGGGTGGCACTCGGGACAGCAGCCAACGGGCAGGCGCTGATGATGAGTATGTGCTGGTGGAGGAAGTCGTGTGCGATGGTGTGAGCGAGAGGGAAGATCCCCCGAATGGGGAAGTAAGTGGGAGAAAATAAATCACTTCTTCCAAAGCCATCTGTTTCTGGTTCATAGGAGGTACTGGCTAATTGGAGGTCCCTGACTTGGAACTGGTAGCTGGCCCACATTAAGCACCCAGCTTATGTGAGAGGCGGTCACGACACCACACTGCAGAAGCTCCAAGGGAACCAGCAAGCACTGGGTCCTGCGCCAGTGGCTCAGTCATTGGGGGGGCTGTTTCAACTAAAACCTTAAAGTTTGTGAATAACTTAACATTTTAAAAATACACAAAGCAGGTCCAATGATCCTTCTTTGTGTGGGAGAAGAAACGCAGCGGTGATTGCACACAGTCCTGTGTATAGCCGCGGGGGCGGGTCTCCAGTTCAAGGGCGGGGGGGTCAGCCACCGCAAGAGAAGCCTGGGAAGCAGATTCACAGCCACTTCATTACGGGATGCACTGTCGAGCAGCCCTAGAACTATCTGTAATAGCTAAAAATGAGCAACAACCTAATGGTTAAGTAGTAGTATGTGAAACACCCACTTGAAGAAATACTATCTAGCCTTTCAAAAGAGGTTTATGATGTCTCATTAAGAATCTAGGCACATGCTTGTGATGTACATTGGAAAAAAAGCAACACAAAATCAAAGTGATCACTAGGGGAAAAATTCATGGGGCAGAAAGAAAGGAAGTAAATGTTAACAGTACAAAAACAATTTTTCCACATAAGTAACAGAAAAAATGACTTTTTAACAGTATGAATCCAACAAATGGGAATCTGGGAAATTTGTAAGAAAATTATTCATTTTAAAATATAATCTCCTCCGTATAACATCTAGTGCTTCCATTTGTCATGTATGTATTTTACTTCTTCTTCAGTTGGCACAAGAAAAGAGATTAATATGCAGAAGAAACCCATACAGGATCTTTGAGTATTTGCAGCTCAGCCTAGAAGAGGTATGTCTCCAGCCTGTTCTCTTTTCAGCCATTGGTCTCTGGGCCTGGGCAAGACTATGTAGGTGAGTCGACCTCAAAATGCAACTCTGCACGTAATTCAGCAACTGAGTAATCAGTAATTGAATATCACAATTAGGTATTAGGTCACCCTGGGCAGCCTCCGGAGTAGACCTGCCTAAATTTCACTCCTTAGCCTTCATTTTATCAATTTTAACATGTGCCTTTGGGGGGCCTTCTCTATATCATTGCACAGAGGTTTTAAGAGGTTTGTCTGAGCACTTCTTTTCACATCAAGATTTTAGACTGGCCAAATGTTATGTTACTAATTATCACCAGGTTCAAAAGCAATAGTTTATTGAGAGAGAGTTCACATGCCATACCATTCACCGATTTAAAGTGTACAGTGCAGTGGTTTTTAGTGTATTGTGGAGTTCCACCAACTCCAGTAAGCTGTGATGTACTTCAGCATGTAACAACTGCTGATTACTAAAGGCACTCTAGGTATTTCCTTCTGCAGAAGTACTAATACGTGCTCTATTTAACACAGTAGCTACTTTCTCAAAAGTTGGCTAAAAACGTGGCTTCCTAACGAGCGCATCATGTTTTTCCTCTGACTTGGAGTTCCTCTAGCTGTGTTCATGTGATGTTCAGCCCTTCCCTTTTTTTGCTTACGTTTATACTGTATGCAGAAATGTCCTTTCTGCCCTTGAAGATAACACCCCTTCATCATCCTCCTGCCCAATGGTGTGCCTCCTCTCCAGGAGTGCTCTTGTCTGCCTTGGATAACTTGCTTCTGCAGTGTCTAGCACAGCTCTTGCTGTATATGTAGGTGTCGAGGAGTGCTTATTAAATGCATCCACGTGGGTAATTTCATAGATGTGTTAACAGGGAAGTAATTGTGTCTCCATAACCTCTTGATCTCCTGGTATCCGCTTCCTTCCTTGCAGTGAAGCCGTTGGTACAAAGAATAGACTTTCGGACAGGAAAGGATGTTTGGAATTATTTACTTCATCTCCTCATTTTACAAATGAGACCGCTTAGCCCGCTGTTGAATACAGTAGCCTCTAGCTGTGTGTGGCTATTTAATTTAAACTAACTAAAACTGAACAAAATTCAAAATTCTGTTTCTCAGTTGTGCCAGCTCCCCTTAAAACACTCAATAGCCACATGGGGCTAGTGGCCATTGTATTGGACATCACATGAGTAGAACATTTCCCTGAGTCTCAGCCTTCTTCTCTGTAAAATGAGGGTTGTATAGCACCTTGTTCATAAGATGTTCTGGAAAGTAAATCATGCTTGTAATGGGTTCGGCACGGTGCCTGGTGTGTAGTGAATGCTCAGCAAGTGTTAGTGCTGCTGTTCTTGTCATTGTCATCGTTACCGAGTTATTTTTAAAAACTATTTAGTAGCTTGAGAAATTTTTAGAAGATACACCCTTTGAAGAAAAAAAAACTAGTAGCTAATTGGAACTCTTTATTTCACAACAATATTTTTTTATTTAAGTATAGTTGGTATATAATATAGCAATAAAAAATTTTTTTACCAGTATGAATCCAACAAACATGAATCTGGGAAATTTGTAAGAAAATTGTTCATTTTAAAACGTAATCTCTATATAACATTTAGTGCTTCCATTTGTTCTGCATGTATTTTCTTTTTTCTCTTCAGTTTTAGGTGTACGCAGTCAGTATTTTGCAAAAGTATTCACTGGGTATTTATTGTGTTAAGTACTGGGCTAAGTACTAGTAATACAGGAGTAAATAGAATACGACTCTGGCCCTAAATAGCCCAGAAATCATTATAGTTCAGTGTGATAAATACAGTGTGATGTCAATATATATATATACACACACATCTTGTCCCAGTGTTGCTCCTGTTGTATCTTTGTACCCAATACCTCACATCCATTAGGTGTTTAATAACTACTTGTTAGTGGATGTGTACAGGTATAAAATTTGCACAGAAACTGACGCAGTCCAAAGGGACACACACTAGCTGGAAAGACATTACAGAGTTGGTGATTTCTGCAGATGTTAAAGAATAAATAGGGGATTGTCAGATGGACACGGGACGGCATGGGCTGTGAGTCCCCTGTCATGCTGCTCAGCCGTGGAAGTGACAGCAAAGGAGGGCTAGATTGTGGCAGACGTGAGTCTGAGCTGGGTCATGGTGGCCCCAAGGCATTGCAGGTGGTGATGCAGGGGAGTGGCAGGAACCAGAGTTGGCATCAGTATGAACATGGGCTGGAGGGCTGACTCATGAAGACCCTCCCAGCCTCCCAGCTCTGGGGGGTGGCAGCAGTAGTCCTGGAGAGAGTGTCAGGGATACAAACTGGGGTCTCAACCTTACTGACCCAGGTGGGTGACCAGTTGATGCTTTTAATGGCAAATAAAACGCCTCCCAAACACTCCTTGAAAAAAGGCAAGAGTAATAGGAGATTCCAGATGAGGTTGCTCTGCATTCTTGGAAGCTGTTTGGCTCCTGAGAACACTCCAGAGACGTGTTGCAGAAGTTTTCAAGGAACATGCAGTTAAACCTGACTCTGCTTCTCAGTTCTGTTTGGCAGACTTTCTTTGAAAGGATCACCCATGTTCGGCAGACAACTTGAACATTTTCATGTATTTCCGTAAATGTCCGTCAGGAACACAAGCAGTCCTGCTACAGTGACTCAAAGCAGTTCTTTTTAGGGATTGAATGGTACTACCACAGCTGATTTAAAGGTCTGCTTCTCAGAGATCTGTTACTGATAGCTGTTTTCCTAATACAATGATTTGGGCCCTATGTAGATTTAGCAATATGACATTAAAATTATTGTTGAACTCATCCCTCTATCTTATTAGTACTACCAAAGCAAAAATTTATCAATGAGATCTCAAGGGACATAATCACCAGCCTCCACAGACCTCCCAGTCTACTGATGATTTCATTCTAAATATAAACCAACTCAGTCAAATTAAGATCCTCTCCATCTGTACTAAGTGCCTAAGATCAGTTTGCATTGATTCATAAAAGCCATTTCAGGTCAATAAAAATGAGGCATTGGTTTCATCAGTTCTTAGGGAAATATATGTTTTGCTAATAGTGGAAAGTTTCTGAAGAACTTGAATCCTAACAGATACCAGGAAGGAATTTCTTGCTAGGCAGAAATTGGATAGAACTTTCACAGACTACAATATCTAAAATGGTTTTTAGAAAGGGAGGAGGACTAAAATGAATTGAGCAGTTAGGTGCTTTGCAGAGCTTTTTAAGTCTTTATGAGATTTAACTTCATTAAATCTTTAAGAAGACATTCCCATTTTATAGGTGAGGTAGGAGAGTTTAAGTGCGACTTTTAAGGCCCTAGCCATTAATGAAGACTCCATTCCCCATCTGTCACATGTCGAAGGTCATTCTTCTGTTACACCATTCTGAACCAAGAAGTGAGAAAGTGAAAGGGAAAAAAGGGCTCGGCTGTTTGAGGAACCAACTTTGTCTTTTCCATTGCACCTTTTGGCCACCATTGGTGTCCAACCGAGGGGGAAAGAAAGGTATTCTGTATTAATAAGTGGGCCATGGGAAGGGTAATGGTCAAGATAAGATTGTTGGACACCTGAGAGGCTGTCACTAGTCCCTTAAAGGAGAAATAGGGCAGAGTGTCCACACTGAGGAGAAGGAGCTAAAAGAACCCTGTCTGCTCCAGGTGGCTCTGGCAGTTTGGGCCTCAACCACAGGCAGGATCCAGGGACCTGTTTCTTTATTCAGTACGGCACTGAGTACCCACAGTGTGCTACATGCCTTTCTAGACCTGTCTGCTCTCACAGAGTTTGCATTCTATTTGTAAAGACACATATAAGAGGGATATTTTCAGGTGAAAGTAAGTGCTCTTTGGAAGAAGACAGTCAGGATGGGGGTTACCTAAACACTGTGATTGGGGAAGACCTCTCTGAGAAGTGACCTTTGAGTCTGGGCAGATTTTGCCAGATATGGGAAGCAGAGCAATTATGAAGGCAGAAGTGAGCTTAGTGTATTGAGGGGACCAAGGCAGCTAGAGAGACTGGTGGTCAGACATGGAGAGGCTACAGGTGGTAGGGAGCAAGAATGCAATAAAGCCCTTTGGAGGGTTATAGTCATAGGAGCCACATCGTCATGTTTTAAGAAAATGGCTTTGGCTCCTGTGGAGAGTGAACTGCGAGGGACCAAGTGAGAGCAGAGAGGCCTTGGCAGAAGTCCAGGCAGGAGCAGGTGGCTGGGCCATGGTGACTGAGATGGGCACGTAACCACCTTCACCTTCAAAAAGCTCTAGGTTTAGATCTGGGTAAAACTAAAGTAGTTTCAAACCACTGTATTCTCGTAAAGATTATCGAGGATATCAAGGGACGTTGTTACTTGGATTGTATCTGTTGGCATTTATCAAGTCACCTCCTTGTTTAGATTTATTCCTAGGTATTTTATTCTTTTTGATGCAATTGCCAATGGGATTTCTTTTTCTGATAGTTCATTAGTGTATAGAAACAACAGATTTCTTTATATTTATTTTATATCTTACAACTTTGCTGAATTTACTTACTAGTTTTAATAATATTTTGGTGGATTCCTTAGGGTTTTCTATGTATAATATCATGTCATCTGCAAGTAATGAGTTTTACCTCTTCTTTTCCAATTTAGGTGCCTTTTATTTCCTTTTCTTGCCTTATTGCTCTGGCTAGGACTTCCAATACTATGTTGAATAAAAGTGGTGAGAGTGAGTGTTTTTTACTGACTTTAAACTAGTCTGTGACATTTATGTTTTCATAGATTTTTTTTAATCCTTGAAAATTGTATGAACCATTTCTGTTAAAAATATGTGACTACTTGATGATGATTCAAGGACATGAATTTTTATTTGAGGCAAAGACAAGTCAATCTGTAAAATAAATTCTCAGGAATGTGGAATAGTTTCTAATGAGCATTTTCTGCTTGCTCTGTTCTAGGCCTTCTTCCTGGTCTATGCTCTGGGATGTCTGAGTGTTTACTATGAGAAGGTAAGATGTTAGATTTAGATACAATCCACTTTAAACTTTCCTGATGTTAAAAGCATGTTGTAGTAATTTCAGTTGCTTTAATACAAATGTATCTACTTTCACTGAATAAAATAGGAATTGGCTTTTTCTCTAAGTTTCAGCTTTGGGTCCTGAATTGGAACTGTTCAGGCAAGAGCTAGCTTTTAGACTGAGTTTTATTCCCAGAGGTTAGGGGAAGAGCAATATCTTACATAATGACCAGGAAATCTATGTCACAACAACACTGAAAATTAATAACGAAAAATAAAAGTACCGGTGTTTAGCACTGCTTCAGGCTGTTTATTGGGTGTTTTACATACAATACTTCTAATCCTTACTTCCATCTGGTAAGAATTTTATAGGTAAGGTAAGTGAGGCTCAGAGAAATTAAATAACTCACCCAGGGTCCAAAGCCCATGATTCTGTAGGGTAGCCTGCTTCGCCTAGAAGAAAGGCCATCCCGTAAGAAGTCAGACCGTTGCTTGCCGTCTCGTAGAGGAAGCGGGCTGGCAACACAGATAGGAGGTAGACTCCACTGTTCACTTTTTGTATGTTTTGAATTTTGAACCATGTGAATATAATACATATTGAAAATAATTCAAATGAAGTTAAAATTAAAAAGAGAACAGTAAATAGACCAGAGAAAGCATATTTTATTCTGTTCTTGGAAGTACATAATTGTATCATTCACCAAGTTCTAGTTATATAAATCTTTTTCACAAGTATTCTGTTGGTTTGGCAATTGGTGTCTAGCCGATGGGTGACTCATTATTCCAGATGGTGGCCATTCTTAGCCCACCCTGTCTCCTCTCCTGGGCCTTCGCAGAAATTTGTCAGAACATTCCATTTGCTACACAGAATCCTCAACATCTGAAACACAGTGGGCTATCCATGTTGGAAGTGCAGCTTTCTCTACAAGACTTGCTTCTCAGAGGAGGGGTTGAATGTTTCCTCGCAGTGGGATTTGAAGGCCACACGCATACAGAGATTCCACCTTAGGAACAACTCCAGAAAAGTAAAAGAGAACAAAAAACCACAACTCTAACTCATATTTATGGCATTAACATCTTCATCTGAGCCAGCTGAGCAAATCTTTTCGAGTGACTGAACCCTAAACCAACTGAAGAATTGACCATTTTACTAAGCACTGAAATGAGGCAAAAACTTTCCAAACTTACCTAGATTTTGTTGATACATCGGAATGTTCTCTGAACCAAACCATTCTGTCTCTTCAAGTCCTACATTAGAAATATAATTCTCTTATAAGCAGTTGGATTATTAATTTATGCCATCAGATAAAGTCTCTGGTTTCAAAAACTAAATGGAGCATTTTTTAAAAGCTTTTTACACAATTATGGGTGGCTTTTCTGAGCACGGCCCGACATCCAGTAGCTCCTCGTTAGGGTCTTTCGGAACATGCTGCCCTTGCGGACTGGTCGCACTGAGTCCCCCAGCCCGCACTCGACCCGCTGCCTGGAGCCTTCCTCCCCAGCCACCATTACCTCCTCCTCCTCCTCCTCCTCCTCCTCCTGGGCCCTCCCCACTCCCCTTCACTTGGCTACTTCGTTCTCATCTCAAATGTCATTCTGGGCAGCCTCAGACAGGAGCCACGTGCATCATCTAAAATTTTCTGGTAGCCACATTGAAAACGTTTTTTGAAAAAGTCAGGCAGTGCCCTGACCAGTGTGACTTAGTTGATTGGGTGTCATGCCTCAAAGCAAAAGGTCACTGGTTCAGTTCCCCGCAGGACACATGCCTGGGTTGTGGGTTCAGTCCACACACGGGGTGCGTGCAAGAGGCAACCAGTCGATGCTTCTCTCTCACATCAATGTTTCTCTCCTCCCTCCCCCTCCTTTCTCCTCCCTTCCCCTCTCTCTAAAAATAAATAAATAAAATCTTAGGAAAAAAGGTTAGGTGAAATTAATTTATCATGTATTACATGTATATCATGTATTTATAGTTTATTCAACCCAACATACCCAGAATTGTCGAGATCATTTATTTATTGATTTTTTTACGTTAAGCTTTCGAAGTTGCGTGTGTGTTTTACACTCGCAGCACATCCCAGGCATGTGGTTGGACAGCACAGGTCTGGATCTAGTGAATGCCTTCGCTGTGGCTACCGGTGTTTGTTGTTTTCACTGCTTCATCTCCGCATTTACACATGTTGGTTCACTGGCTGAATGGTGAGTGCATACATAATAACGCCTGTCTTTTATCCAATAACTTTAGGAGCCTTTAACGATTGTGAAACTCTGGAAAGTTTTCACCATAGTTCAGCCCACATTCAGGACTACCTACATGGCATACCATTACTTCCGAAGCAAGGGCTGGGTGCCCAAAGTAGGACTAAAGTACGGAACAGATTTACGTAAGTAGTTCGTAGCTTGGTAGGCGTGAGAACCAGGGTTTGCATCAGATCCTAGGATGAAAATCAGATTGGTTATATGTGCTATTGCTGATCTAAGAGATTCTTCCTTCCGGTATACATAAGAATATTGGATGTTTGAATTAGGTTTAGGGTATGTCCAGAAAGAGTGAAAAGACAATCTAGGAGAAAAACCCAGGAGTAGAAGCGTGCAGTCTTAAGTCAGGCTTTTCCTCTCATCTGCTCTGTAATCTTAGAAAAGAGTTCTGTAACACGCCCTTACCCCCCCACCCCGCCCCCACCCTGCTCCCATTAGCCATAGATCATGTGATCATGTGGTATAGAGCAGTCCCTCATCTGCTGGGCCTCAGTTGCCTCATCCAGCAAATGAGAATAATCATTGCAACAGTAATTACAGCTATCTTTTATTGAGCATTTACTATGTGCCAGCATTGTACTGTTTTACATTCATTATCTCATTTAATCCTTCCACCAGTCCTTTGCAATGGATACTTGTTATCATTTTTCTGAGAGGGAGACTGCAGTTTTGGGAGAATGGGTCATTTGCCCCTAACAGTTTTCAGGGCCAGTAACTTACAGAGCTGGACTTTGAATTTTGGAGCCCACACTCTTAGGAACTTATGCACATTTCTTCCTCCACTGATCTTTAGTAAGTGAGGAGGCCAAGCCAGGTGACCACTTCATTCAACAGAATTATTAAGGGTCTCCTGTGGGCCAGGTCTTTTTAGGGGCCAAGAATACAGGGGTGAACAAGACAAACACAAAGCCACCTTGATGGAGCAGCTTACTTTCTGGTGGCAGAGGGCAAACAAGCAAACAAGTAGACACATAATGTAATTCCAGGTGTGATAAGTACCATAAGAAAACAGCAGAGTAAAAGGATAGAGGGTACAGGAAGTTAGTACAGGTGGTCAGGAAAGCCCTCTCTGAAAATATGTGACTACAGTGAGGGAGCAGGTCACTTGAGAATCTGGGAAAGAACATAAAGGCAACATGAACAGGAAGTACAAAGGCCCTGAGGCAGGAACAAGCTCAGCAGGTCTCAGGAACAACAGAAGGACAGTGTGTCTAGAACTTAGAGATCCAGGGCAAAGTGACATGAGGTGATGTCAGAGCATTAGACTGGGGCCAGGTCACGTAGAGACTTTGGATGGTATTCTGCTGATTGGATGTCTCGAGATTTTTAGAGCAAGGGACCCCTAAATTTAATGACTTACTATAATAGGACCCTCTTTCTCAGGGGTCCCCAACCTCCAGGCCACAGACTGGTACTGGTCCAGGCCTGTTAGGAACCGGGCTGCACAGCAGGAGGTGAGCCTGAATGCAGTGCCCTTGAATCATCCTGAGACCAGTCCCTGGTACCAAAAAGGGTGGGGACTGCTGTTCTGTCTTCTCTTTTACTAATAGACTGCAGAAGGGCAAAAATGGAAGGAGAGTGACTAGTTAAGGAAGCCGAGCTCAACCACCCCTGCAGATGGAATGGGTGTGAGATTTGTGGGTAAAAGAGGAATCAGGGATAATGCCTAGGCATTTGGCTTAATGTTCGGACGTAATAAGTAAGCCCACTGGAGATACTGTGAAGACAGGCAGCTCTGGAGCACAGGAGAGCACGGAGATACCAGTCTGGAGTTGCCATTATGTAACTGGCACTAGAGCAGGGGCCTGGGTGAGTAAACATGACCGGCACTGGTGTCTCCTTCAGTAGTGCCCGCACTCATTTTCCTCATCCGCCAAGTGAGGGTGCTTCCTGGATGCTTTTCAGAATTGTTCATGAGGTTGAAACAAAAATTTCAAAATGTTTGAGAGGGATTCTGAGCAGTCACGGCCCTGGAGGTCTTTTGAGCTCTGTCATATATTTGTTTCATATGCTTTTGAGCCTTTTGAAATACGCAGAGAAAGCCAGATCTTTAAATCTTTTAAAGATTTAAATGCTCTGAAGTTGAGTGTGCTTAACCTAGACTCATAGGATGGTCTTTAGGGAGCCCCCTGTACCCCCTGAAATTTTATTCAAAATATTGTGTTTGTAGATGGGTGTGTTTTTTTCTGGGTCAGGAGTTCATAGCTTTTATGAAATTCTCAAAGAGGGTCAGCAATTTTAAATAAATGTTAGGCATCACCCATCTTTCTGAAATAAATGGTTTATTTTGTTTCTTCCATGCATGGATTTCAGGTACAGATTCCCTAACTCAGAGTTACCACACAAATGATTGGTATCAGCTTGAGATTAGTTTGCTGGGTTTCCAGATAAGTGTGTTGGCCCGAGGTCACATTGTTTAAATACGTGATGTGCCTGTCTCATTTTTTCTTCATCGGCTTCCAGCCCCTTTCTCCTTTTCACGTTCCTGTGAAAATAGCCACTCGGTGTAAATGCTTGGCAGGTCTTCTCCAACTTTCTCATCATGCGGTGAGATTGAGTAGAATTCCCCAGTGGACAGGCTACAGCGTTGCATTAAGGGGTGGCTTGGGGTGATGGGAAGAGCTTCCTTCTCTGGGAACTCCTTGGGTTCACAGCCACCTCTCGTTCTCATTTAATCTTTATACTCCTGTGAGGTGTGTGGTGTGTGTGACCTCAGTCACGTCCTTCATCTCCCTGAGCTTTTGTTTGGTCATCATATAACATGAGTAAGAATACCTTCTTTATAAAGTAACATCTTTATTTTTTTTAAAGTAGTTGCAGGGGCACGGAGCCTCTGTTGAGTGCCTTCTGAGCACACCTTACCTCATGTACGTTAGTATTCAAGCCGTGTTTGTGGGCGTTGAGAGCACTTTCCTCATTTACTAATAAACTGCCTTATAAGGATGAATGAAAGAACAGACAGGCAGACAGATTTTCTAAAAAGAAAAGAAAAGAAATAAATCAACTGCTATTTCCCAACTCCCCAGAGGCCTTTGCCACAGCTGGGGCACGTCATGCACTTCAAGCTGCTTGTATAATTAATGTGAGACCAGGTCTCGGGCCGGCAGCCTCGTGAAGGGTGTCTTCGCAGTGCCTGCTGTAGCAAAGGTTCACGGCCAGTGCTAGCCTGGGGTGGGAGGAGCGGCTTCCAAAACTTCACCCCTTCTCCAGCCACAGCTGCTCAGGGCCGCTGGTTTTTAACAATGTTAGTTTAGTTTTGAAGGCTAGTGATCTAATCACATGTGCCTTAGAAATGCCAACACGGGTTAAATCCAGGACATCCAATTAACAGTTGTTTCTGCTTACAGAGCTAATGACACATGACAGAGGGCCGTTATGAAATTCACATCTTATCAGGGAAACTCTTCCTTGAACAAATCTTGTCAATCAAATTTCATTCCAGGAGCAGTATTTGGAACAAGTGATAGGGATCTCAAGTGCTGCTGCCCAGCTGGTTTACCTTGCTCACCCACTGGTGAAAAGAAGACTAGAAACCAAGGGAGTGGAGTCGGGGGGACCTTTCTTTAAATTCCCCACTCCAAAGCTCCCGTGGCTGCTGGCTGCTTTGGCGACCAGGCATCTTGCCTTGGTGCTTCTCTTCTGTCGTCTTGTTTAATCTTCATACTCCTGTGAGGCATGTGGAGTTCGCTTCCCTGCCACAGACTCTGCCCCCAAAGGATGCCCTGTGCACTTCCAGGGTCCGCGTGGCAGAGTCCCTGGCCTCAGGCTGTCCACAGCAGCTCTAGACCCCCATGAACTGAATTACCACTAGTCCCCCCACTTTCCGACCTTTTGCTTTCCTTGGTTTCAGTTATGTGTGGTCAGTGTCAGTCTGAAAATATTGCATGGGCCATTCCAGATATAAGCAGTTCGTAAGTGTTAAATTGCGCATTGTTCTGAGTAGCATGATGAAGCCTCTCGCTGTCCTGCTCCATCCCACCCGAGATGTGAATCATCCCATTGTCCAGTGTCTCCACACAGTGGATGGCCTCCCTCTGTCAGTCACTTAGCCAGCTTGGTTATCAGGTCAACTGTTGGGGTGTCGCAGTGCTTGTGTTGAGTAACCCTTATCTTACCTTAATAATGGCGCAAACCCATTCGCATAACTTCCATTACAGTATAGTTGTAATTATTCTATTTTATTATTAGTTGTTAATCTCTTACTGTGCCTAATTTATAAATTAAACTTTAATATAGGTGTGTATGTGTAAGAAAAAACATATATAGGGGTTTGGTACTATACATGGTTTTAGGCACCCACTGGGGGTCTGGGAACATATCCTTCATGCATAAGGCGGGGAACTACTGCAGTGGGGCAGACTGATCTCTGAGCGGCGTGTAGGATTATGGGATTTTTTCCCCCACTTGACTTTGCATTTCTTAAAAATAGGCATGAGCCTTGCTCATCTCCGGCACCAACACCTAAGTCGGTACCTGGCCAAATTAGCCCAGACACTTTGAATTACATTGATTTGACATGCGTAACAAATTGTCAAACTTCACATTCTTGATACACTTTCAAGCTCATTCTAGAGAGTATAAGATAAGAGGCAAGAGGAGAATCACTTGCATTTGACTTTGGAATTCCTAAGTGGGGTGGGGGTGGGAGGAGGGTGTTAGGGTCTTGGCAACAGATTTGCTTTACTAATTGAGTTTTATTCCTGGGGGAAAGACAGTTTGGGTTTTAAAAATAGGCTACCAGGCAGATGGCAGATTTCCCACATGCAGATAATTGGGTGTTTATGTCTCTGTGGAGAAGAAAAGATTTAAGTAATAAAATAAGATTTTGGCTTCTGGGGGTTATATATTTTCTTTCTTTTTCTTTTTCAGTGCTCTATCGAAAAGGACCTCCGTTTTACCATGCAAGGTTTGGAGTGATTTTTAAATAAGTTAATGGCTTGAAGGGACATGATATTTCTGGCCTCCACTTGAATTTTCAGTGCCATAGAAACAATTAGTTATGTTCCTGATGAGGGTAAATACTATATGTCCATGCCTTAAACACCAACATTGTTACACTCTATGTAAACTAATAAATAGGTTAGGATAATGTGTCTTTTCGTATTACACATTGAGTTCACCTATACAGTAATTGTTCGTCTTAATATCAGTGAGTATTAGTATCTAAACAGTTGAGTGAATTCTCAGCTTTCATACTGGGAGAAATATTTCTGTTCCTTTCCTATAGGTGTTGAAATCAGACTAAAATGTTATAACATAAAGTGTGAGTTTTTCATTAATATTTTCTCAGCAGAAGTCTAGGGGAATTTGGGATCAGATGATGTACATTTTATATTTTTCTGTAGCTTTTTCTTGGTAGGACAAACAGAATTCGTTTTAAACAGATTGATCCCATGCTTTTTATTTTTAAAACACCCTTTGTATGTTTTTCAGTTACTCTGTCATCATTGAGTTAGTGGATGACCATTTCGAGGGCCATCTTCGCAGACCTTTCAGTTGGAAGTCACTGGCTACCTTAAGCAGAGTTTCAGTGAACGTCTCCAAGGTAACATCAGCTCTGGCATTACCTGTCACGTAAATGGTTGGATTTTTTTTCCCTTAAATATAGTAGAAATAGAAAAGTCATTTGTAGAAACTTCAAAGTGTTCCTACCAGTGAAGTTCTGGAAGACTGGGCTGGAACCTGTCCTCCTCTCATATCCTCCCCCCCCCCCCCTCACCAGCTGGTTCTAAGCTGCAGGAATTGAGCTTCCAAGTTCCCGGTAGTGATTGGCGTTGGTGGGCATTGCCTTCCTTCTCTGGGATGCCCTTGGTAAGCACAGCCAGTGCACGCTCCACATTCACCCACACATTCACAAAGGAGTCCAAACACATTTCTTTCCAAAGTTCATAGATTTCTTGAAAAGGCAGGAAGGGAATTGATATTTATTGCTAAACACTTTACGTGTTTTCTCACCAGCTCTTGATGATCCTCATCCTAAGAGTGAGGAACCAGAGTCAGAGGTGGAGCGAGTGAGCGCCCTGTGATCATGCAGCTCACATGCAGAACCGGGATTCAGACCCAGAGCCAGCTGACTGCTGGCTGTGCTCTGTTTCCTGCTGCCATTAAGGCAGGAGGGAAGTCACCAGGACTGTAAAGGATGAGAGCCTTGTGTGATCTCTATGATTCAGTAATTTGCTACCTAAAGCAAATCGTGGCCCCTGCCTACTCTGTCCCACTGCTGCTGGGGGTGTGGCGGGGGCTGAGGCTGTCCTGAGTGAGGGTTAAGCTGCCTAGGCTTTGGCCTATAAAAAGTAGCTTTGTCCTATAGAAATAGGGAGTCTCTGCTGGTTGTAGTGTTTTTATGTCCACTTTTTGAGACTTATAGTATGTATTTAATATTTTAAATTGTATGTTTATAATCAGTATATCTACTTTATTTGCATTCTCTTGACACGTCAACAGTGACGAACTGGCAGGCCCTGAGTTATCATGCCCCTGGGAGGACACTGACACACTTTGTGATGCTTGCAGGAGCTCCCCGTGAGAGGGAATGCAGACTGCCTGCAGATTCCCTCAAACTTGTACCGTTATTTTGTGGGATATTGAGGTTGTTGTTCATTTCTCAATAGGAACTCATGCTGTGCTATTTGATTAAACCCTCTACCATGACTGACAAAGAAATGGAGTCACCAGAATGTATGAAAAGGATTAAAGTTCAGGTGCGTAAACTCAGAGATAATTCATGTCATCCCCCAGATTCTGTTCCATGTACTGTGTCTGCTTGAACATGTGCTCCCAAGAAAACAAATGAAACCTGTCTTGCCTTGGACTTCTCGGCCCTTCCCTGCTAAACCCACTCTTACTCCCCCTTAGTTCCTGCTGCTTCCTTACCTGCAATGTGATCTGGTTTCTCTCCTCACCAGTCAGCTGAAACTGCTCTCCCAGATGGCCTGGGACCTCCTGGCCAAGCCGGGACCTCTCCTGGGTCTCATTCCCAGAGACTACAAGTGTTGCTGTTGACTCATTCCTTCTTGAACTCCTCATCTGGCTTCGGGGGTTCTGTGTTGAGCTGAGTTCCCCCTTGTTTTCATGGCAGGCTTTTCTCTGCCAGGGATGCCAAGTTCATTGTCTAGTCACCCAGAGTTTAATATTTCCACCCCTCACCGTGTCTTTGACCCCACCCCCACATCCAGCACCTTGTTTTTCTCTTAACATTGCGCCCTTCTTCTTGGTCTCACTGCCCCATCCCTCTGCAGACCTTCTCGAGGGCCACAGCGCCTCGTCCCCTCGGTTAGTCCTGCCATCCCCACTAGGTTAGCTTTTCATAAAATGCCCATCCGTGTCTACTTCTCCCTCTCAGTGCTGACCTGGATACAGCAGCAGCATCGTAGACTTGGTTTTGATGTTAAAGATGCACTTTCGTACTGGCACTCCTAATCCTGGAAAGTGCTAGTAGACAAGTTTAGCTGAGGCAAGTTTAGCTTTTAAAATCTTTGCATGGTTATGGTGGATACTATTTGCATGTAAGGTTTATATTGCAACATTCACATTTTCACCAAATGTTCAGTTACAAGGCATGGGAACAGGTATCTTTGTTGTATAGACAGCTTTTTGTGAAATGTAGCAGCGATGTCACATGGCTAGCATGTTCTTTTATTTGTTTGTGAAATTCAGTCTTTTTTTTTGTTTTGATTGGTTACAGGAGGTGATTCTGAGCCGTTGGGTTTCATCACGAGAGAGGAGTGACCAAGATGAACTTTAAAAATTCCACCTCATATTTCTGATTTCACCAAAAAATACTTATTGAGTTTCCTATAATAAGCCAAGTTCAGGGCGAGGTAAAGAGTCCTTTTATTGTAATTGGCCCTTAATTTAAAAGTTTTAAAGGGCATGGTGCTCCCAGAACCAGAAAACTATTAGTGTTTGAAAAGATAAAATTACACAGGAGAGAAAAATAGCCCAGGGCTGGGACTTCAGACTCTGTCCTTGAGTCGGCATGACTGTGACTGGCCCCGAGCTCCTGGCCTCTGGGCCTCGCTGTGTCCCCATCTGTTCAGTGAGGACATTGAATAGATGAGTCACAGGAAGACTCATCCAGCGACAGGGAAGTTCTGTGTTACTCTGATTTTACCTGAAAATGATAGTTTACATGGATGTGGCACTCTACAGTTTTCAAAGCAGCACTTTTATACACAGGCATCTCTCGTTACCCACATCCAGTCGGCTCCTGAAAGAGCGCTGGAAAGCAGCTTTGGGGACTGCAGGACGCTATGTCCCATTATTTTAAATGGAAAAAATAACGTGTCTCTGCTTGTCCAAGAACTTCAACCAATTACTCAAGAACGTAAACATCCATTTAATATTTAACAAGGATTTCTGAATCATAGAAGGCATTTAGAATGATCACCTAATTATTTGTCAGTGGTAGGCATATTGGTGTAGAATATAAAATATTATGCAGTATTAGATAAAAATTTCATCTTGCTTCAGTGAACTTGTTATGAAGAAAAAATAGGTGGTGAAATAATGTATAAAGATGCATAATGAGTGCAGTTAACATTTAGGTTACACAATAAACAAAGCCTTTTCTTAACTGATTAGATCCCAGTAAAGAGTTGCCTGAGGCCTGGTATTTGGAGGCAAGAGGAAGGAAATGGACAGGGTGTGGGATGAGGTGAGTGAGCAAAAGGGAGCTGGTGTAGGAGTGAGGGGACACGCGTCTGAGGCTCATCCACTGTCTGAATTCAAGACACTGGAGGTCAGTCTTCTTGGCACTAAATATTCCAGAATTAGATGGTTAAGATCCGTCTTTGGAAGCTGCGATGAAAAAAACAACAACAAAAATTAATGGGTACTTGTTTGCACTCCCCTGCATGATTTTAGAGCTCCTGATAGTCTAAGATTGTCTTATAACTGTTTTACTGCGGTGCTTCTGTTCACATCATAATCCTGTGCTCTCCCAACAAAGTCATTATGTCCACATGCTTTACATTTCAATGATTTGGCATGCAAATAAGTGGAGCTCTCCTTCCCCTGCCTCAGACCAAAAATGGCCACCAATTTGAAAGAGCTTCTTAGTAAGTTCTTTGCTCTTCGTTAATGATGCTAATAGTCCTTTAGCATTTTTACTGTTCACTTTGCTTACTCCAGGCTCCTTAGCAAAGTAAAAGACTTCACTTTGAATCATCACTTTCTCAAATCTTTGATGTCGATCTTCCTTATTTCATTGATCATTGGTAGTGACACTTCTTCGAGAGCCTGATCAGTGCATCAGATGCCTTTATGGTAAAAACTCTCCCGTGAATCCTTCATCAGAGTATGATCCTTCTATCAGCACTGCACCTCGGATGCTTTAACATCAGCTAGTATGCGTCAAAGCTTTTTTTTTTATTGTAAAGGCTACAATAAAGATGTAGAGAAGCCAAAAGACCACACAGATACTTGTGACTGAAAGCTCTAGAAGACCGTCCAAAGCATCATCTTTAGTCAAAGAAACCTCGTATGAAGGAGTTTCCTTCTTTACGTATAAGATTCGAACACCATGTAGCAGGCTGTGCCCTCTTCAGCGGTACCTGAGGGCCCTGGGGCTCCTGGAATGATGCACCAGCAAACATTTCTGTTGCCAGCTAAAAGCAGTATTAGCTTTATCTTCGGAAGTATTAAGTCCTAGCACTTTTCTCTTACCTTCTGAAATAAATGTTCCAGATGGCATTTGTTTTCAGAATAAAGCTCAGACTCATCAAGATTGGAAATTTACTTTGTGATAAAACCACCTGCAGGAGAATCTGCTGTTCACTGGAGGGGATGCTGTAGCCTCACTGAGAACGGAAGTTGCTTCACCTACACCCTCAAAGCACCAGGCTTGCATGGTTCTTAAACCTCTTGACCCTTCCAGCTTTGCTTTAAAACTGAAATCCTTCACCACATCCTCTGTCCTCCATTACTTTCCAGTTCTCCCGAGGCGTTCAAAGCCACCTACTGTTCCAGCATGTGTTCAAGCAGCGTCACGCTGACTTGCCCCACAAGAATTTCAGTAAAAATAGCACATCATGGTCAAGAACACCGTGAAACTTTGTGGAACCAACATTTCTCACAAGTTATATTTTGTCAACCTAGTGCAAGAAAAAAAAAAATCCAAAAAGAGGCAGACACCTGCTTGGCCAATATTATATCCCTCATATCAGGCATCCTCAACCTCCTTCCTCCTGGTCCGTGGCTACTGGCATTACCACCCGAGCTCTGCCTCCTGTTTTCTCACCCCCACCCCCATTCCCAGTCCGTAGAAAAATTGTGTTCCCAAAACTGGTCCCTGGTGCCCAAAAGGTTGGGGACCATTGCCTTCTTTTCTCAATACACTATCACTTCCAACTGTTTTTCTAATGCAGAGGTCTTTCCTAGGCCTCCAAAACTCACCTTTCTTCACAGGCTTTTCCATTTCATAGGAGACATTGTTACTTAATAAAGTCAGGAAGATGATGTGATAACAGACCACATGCAAACCACGCAAGCATCGGTCATCTAAGACAGCAGCGTGTGCTGTGTCCTCTTTCTGGGCCTGACTTTCACAACTTGAATAATTTTGCTGCAGACTCTTACATATCCATAACTTTTCACTTGGATAACCAATATAGGGGGTAACTTTTTTGCACAGTTACAGTGAATATTCAGATAATGGGAGTTGAGGTAGGGCAGACACCCGTGTTCATTCTTACTCCGCAGCAGCTTTTTGGGTTCAGGTGCTGAGACCTTCCACAGGAGGAAGGTTTGAGGCTCAGAGACACAGCCGCTATCAGAAGTGCAGTCAGACAGCTTGACCTGGGAGCTCCCGCATTCAGTGCCTTTACTGCATCTCCACTACTAAAGTGACACCAGCCTAGAAAATCATGTGGAGCCAGAAATACAGCCCCGCTAGGGCTTGGCCGGGTAGAAGTTAAAGAGGAAGGCTGCCCTCCACTCCGAACGGCTGCGTATGTGCTGGCATGCTTGGATGGTGGTCCCCCACCTCAAGGGTTGGGCTGGAGCCTGAGATCCCTCTCCCCAGGAGCCTGCTGTGCATATAATTTTGCATACATCTTCAGGAGGTTCACAGATTCCGTGAGGACCATCTATGGATCCAAGGTTAAAAATCTCAAGCAATATGTGGTTCTTAGCTTTTAATGAGTTTCCCCAGAGATCATTTTACTGAAAGTTAGGTAGCAGAATGAGCCTTCCAGAAAGGACCCATTTAGATCTCAGCTCTGCCTCTCAGTGGTTATGTGACCTTGAGGAACTTACCTTGCCCTTTATAAGCTTCAATTTTCTTACCTCTAAAATGGGGCCAATGATAATATTTACTTCATTGTGGTTACATGGATAAAGGAGCACTCAGAAAACACCCAACACAAGGGGTTTCCCCTCCCTTCCTGGAAGGAGTGACTCAAACCCACCAAACCGGCAAGAGACTGAGAAGGCCCAGTGTCTATGTTCAAAGCTAAACCTGGGTTGAGAGCTGAAGTGTGTTTTTGGAAATTAGGCTCATCTGATAACAAATGCAAACATTGTTTATGCACAGAAAGTGCAGAGGTGCCAGGACTTTGTAGAGGGTCCCGTGTGTGCCAAGGGGCTGTTTTGTCCTTGGAGTGAGTTGAATTTCCTTTAGCCTATCTTCTGAAGAACGTGTGGCCAGAATCAGGCAGCCACCGTTGGAAGTGCTGGACCACCAGCCCAGGGAGAAGCAGGCTCCTATGTGTGGTTCTCTAACCACAGACCTGCCCTGCCTTTAAGGCACCACCTCCTCAGGTTAGAGTCCCTCACTTACCAGTTTTCAAGATTCTTGAACTATTTGTAAGACTCTGGTTTTGGTATTAAGTTTAAGCAATTCCTTGGTCTTTGTTATTGACCTTGAGGGCAAGATGGCTGAGTTCCTTGGTCTGGATTCAGACCTAGGTTTGCATCCCAAGTCACCCACTAACTAGCTATGCGATCAATCTTCACCTCATCTGTAAAATGAAGGCAATGTCATCAACAGACACGTACAATGGAGTGCTACTCAGCCACACACGCACAAAGGAAGTACATGCTACAGCGTGGATGAATCTTGAAAACGCACCAAGTGAGAGAAGCCAGACACAAATGTTACGTATTGTTTGACTCCAATTACACACCCCAAATGGGTAAATCCGTGGAGAATACAGATTGGTGGTTACAGGACAGTGGGGAGGGAGGACTGAGGAGCAACTGCTTAGTGGGTACAGAGTGACCTTTCAGGGTAATGAAATGGTTTTGAGCTCAACAGAGGGGGTTGCACAACATTGTACTAAATGCCACTGAATTTTTTGCTTTAAAATAGAGCTATGTAACATGAACCTCACCTCAATGAAGAAATAAAAACAATAATGTTTCAACCACAGAGGGCTGCTGGAGGATTATGTGGGTTGGGCCTTACAAGTTTCTTAGCACAGCGTCCGGCTCATAATGCACTTTCAGCCCTTTGCCGCTCTGACGAGTCACCAACAGGGAGGAGGAAGCACTCGAGCCTTAAGAGCCGCAGTTAGCTGCCAGCTGTTAAGGCGGTTTCTTGTGTAGTTGACTATTGCATGTTGGTTCTCTTAGCTTCAGTTTGAGAGGCTGACGTTTCGGACCTCATCCCCCAACTGCGAGGGAAATGGTGACATCTGCGCCTTCACTGCCCTGAGTCCTCTCCTAAAGAGATTCACTTCTAGAAAGTAATTGGCTTATTATGCGCAATACCTGGCTGGGATTAAACCGACAAGAGGAGGCAGGTTTACCATGCTGGAGTGTTTGAGAATAGTGTCCCAGTCTGAAGATTCCTTGTTACTTACTGATTACTTTTTATTTTGTTTTACAGTTATTTTTCCTTTATTGTTTAAAACATTTTCATTTTCTCTCTTTTTAAAAACACAACTATCACTTACCAGAATGAGGTTTTTTAACTTAGTTTTCTCCTGTGAAGGAGTGGTTGGGTTACAAAGAAATGAAAAATTTCTCTTCCCCACCACCCACCTTCCATTTATGCTTTTACCAACCAAATTGAATTTTTAGAAATCTCATTACAGACTCAATTATCCCATGAATGTTGACTTCCTTAAAACTGTTACTGAACCCCATTTCTAAAATTGATTCACAGATATTTAAGCCCATTAATTTATCTTAAATCTTTGCTTTTTATATATATGCTGAAAAATATTTAATTCTTGTTACCTATGTGAAATATAGGGATGCTTCACTTATGAATATGAAAAAGCACATTTGTGCCCTGGCTGGTGGGCTCAGTGGATTGAGTGCCGGCCTGCAAACCAAAGGGTCGCTGGTTCAATTCCCAGCCCACAAGAGGCAACCACACATTGATGTTTCTCTCCTTCCTTTCCCCTCTAAAAATAAATAAATAAATAAAATCTTTTTTTTAAAGAAAAAGCACATTGTGAAATTGTTAAACTAGGAGGTAACTTTTTATTTCAAAGCAATTTAAGTGAAAAGTCTTAAGCACTTAATTTTTCAGAATGCTTACATATTCTGAAACAATATTACAAAGGTAGATCTTCCTAACTTAAATGGTACATTCTGATAGAGTAAAAACAGTCAAGTCAGGAAAACTTGGTCGAAATTCCAACTCTAACACAGGAAAACAGGGACGACCTTGGGAACTGTTGCCTAGTAACTGAGCCTCTGTGGAAAGGAGCCCAGGGATTAAGCATTCTGTGAGCACTGATGGAAGACCAGCTGTGTGCGCAAGGCAGCGCTAAATGCTGAGATGAAGGCGTAGGTTTTGGGAGGTACCAGGGAGAACTACGGGACTTCAGCAGGGAGGCAGATCTGGTGCCAACGCTGAAACTCCCCATCCTTCAGTTAGCATTTAGCGGGCAGGAGGAAGGAAAATGTTCGGAGTCCATTTATAATTCTGAAAAACGGGGCAACATTGCCCTCTATTGGTGTGATGAGATGCTTCATTTCCTTTATTAGGGGTAAAACCTAGAGGGTGGTACTGTGATTTTAGCGGTGGGGGATTTATAGCCTGCTGAAGTGAACAAGTAACAGGTGACTGCTGCCAGTGTCACCTCCAGGTTGACAGCAGCCCCTGGAATAGGGAAAGGGGACCGTTGAAACTTTGAAAAGCAAAGGATGCAGCACTAAGAGAAAGCATGAATTCGGCGTTTCTGTTTTAGCAATTCTTATCTGAATTGCTTTATGACGTTATTTACTTCCTTTCCATGTTTGAATGCTGATGAAAGCAAAATCCTTTATATTCTCCTTTCTCTTGCTGACCCAGCTGCACATCCTAGGTGCACTGGTGTCTTCAGGTTACTAGGCGGTCCAGGAGTTAAGTGCCTGGACTTCGCGGGCAAACGTCTTTAAGCCCTGGTTTTGCCATTGTGTGACTTTCTGCAAGTCATTTCCTCAGTTTGCCTTTTCATCTGTGCAATGATAACCTTTTTAGGAATCATTTCTAAATGCCAGCATAATGCTAGTACCTACTTCACAGGGTGGTCTTAAGGGAAAGGGAAGAATAAGATGTGTTTATTCTGGTGTGGAGACCTTTATGAATACTTGTTAACTGCGGCTGCCACGATGATCAATAATCAGGTAAAGAATGGGACTGGAGAAGTGGGGTCCTAAAATAACATGTTAATAGCATGGGGCAAATTGGAATTGTCCCCAAACACAGCACGTTTTTATCTTTACCCACTGAGAGCTTCGTGAATTCTCGAACACCACAAAATAGCGATCACAGTTCTGTTCAAAGGGGTATCATGCTCTGCATGGGAAGTTTTGTTTTTCTTAAAGAAAAGTACCAGCCCTGGCTGATACTCAGTGGATTGAGCACCAGCCTGCGAACCAAAACGCTGCTGGTTTGAGTCCGTCATGGCGCCTGGGTCGCGGGCCAGGTCCCTGGTTGCGGGTGTGTGAAAGGTGACTAATCGATGGATCGCTCACACACTGATGTTTCTCTCCCTTTCTCCCTCCCTTCCCCTCTCTCTGAAAATAAATATCTTTTAAAAGATTTTTAAAAAGAAAAAAAAGTGCCATAACTTGCAAGTGCAAACGTTGGTGTGCCCTGCATTTTTTCCCACTGAAGTTGCCAGTGCTGGGACGTCGACCAAACACCCCTTCAGAAACAAGCTTTAAGGATCTGTAGCAAATCTTCTGAGTGTCTGTATTACTAGGTAATTATTGAAACTCTGATGAGGGTACACTGAAGATGGGTTTGTTCCTTTGAAGTTGAGTTCCTCGAGGATGGATTTGGTGTTTGGAAGTTAGGCATCACTTGGTGACCAGGCTGGAGAATAAGATTAGGTGGGGTCATATATCACATTTGGCCAAAACCAAAGTGATTTCTGGAAGCAGGTTCCAAAGAGGGATTCTGAAATGTTTCGCTGATTGGCTGTTTAAAGTTAGATGATGATTTAGATATACAAATTCTAATACGCTTGTTAAAATCACCTCATTTTTTTATAGTTGCTCATCCCAGTTTTCTCCTTTCTTCTGAGTGTTAGAGAAACAAGACAACCCTTCACTGAGTCCTCTTTGAAGTCTGCATTTAAAGGCAGAAGAGAGGCTACCAAGAGGCTACCATATGCTGTTTAAAGAAAAACAGATGAAAACAGTCATTACTTTGTAAATTGTAGCTGTGTTGCTCACCTTCCTACAAATCCTTCCACCTTCTGGGTTCGTGTTGAAAGGTGAATTTATTCAGCTCTAATTAATTTAATGGAAGACTTTTCATTGTTCTATGAATAAAAGATGCTGCCACTTTATGCTTTAACACATATTCTCAGTTTGAAAACCACACTGCTATGAAAAGAACTCAGTTGTAATGCAGACAATTTTGAAAACCCAGGACAATTTTTTCTAGTAGTTTTGTAAATTCTTATACTGCAATAAGCTGAGGTACACTTAAAGGAAAGCCATATCACCTATTTTTTTTTTTACTAACCACAGTTTAGGCATTTAGAAATCCCTAGTATGTATTAAAAGTAGTAACCCCACAAATGCCCTGTCCCTTCTCTTCCACAGCACACTCAGCACAAAATGCTTCCTGGAGGAGGGCCTGACTCTTGATCCGGGTGGTCGATCACATAGAAGCCACGCTCTTCTATCGCCCGGTAGAGTGTGATATACTTGGAAGCCTTCCTGGTCCTGGGGACCACGAATTTCTCTGTGAACTCATTCTTGTCCAGTTGCTCCTTGCCTTCTGTGGTCAGAATGCAGTTAATGAATGTGAGGGTGTAACTGTAGCAGTTGTGGTGGTCTTCTTGATACCTTCAAAACAAGGGCATGGAGAAGAGAAGGCTTAGCTTTAAAAGCTGCTCAGGAACAGGCTGAGAAACAGCTGAAGGCCTTTCACAATGGAAATTGGGCCCACTCAGCAAGCTGGGCCCACCCTGTGCAGGAACATTTGGTATGCAGGGTTATTTCTGCTTTCAACTTAGGTACAGATGGGACTCACCTCAGTGTTCAGAGAGGTGAGTTAAGGTGCATAGAAACCCCAACTTTGGGGCCTTAATTTCACTGAAATTCTAGATTCTTGAAGTAGAATTTAATATCTTAAATGTTAGGTTATTCCACAGTGTCTAAACTTATTTCAAGGGTAGCCTAGAAAGAGTTTAAATTGACAAGTACGCTGTATATCTGAAGCGTTAAGGAAGCAAGGAATTGAGAAATCAATTTCACAATTGCTAAAAACCAAACAAAAAAGAGCATAAAATATTTATAAACTTTGAATATCATTTAAAATTATTTTAAAGATTTTATTTATTTTTTTAGACAGAGAGGAAGGAAGGGAGAAAGAGAGGGAAAGAAACATCGATGTGTGAGAGAAAAATCAATAGGTTGCCTCTCGCACACCCCCCACCCAGGTCTGGCCTGCGTCCCAAGCATGTGCCCTGACCAGGAACCCACCTGGTTTCAGTTTATGGGATGATGCCCAAGCCACTGACTGGTCCACAGCAGTCAGGGCTAAAATTTTTTTGTTTTAGGGAACATAATATCATGGCTTTTGCTGTACATACTAGTTTTAAATGTTAAATATGTAAAAATACCCAAATAACTAAAATAACCAGAGTTCCAAATTTTGGTCATTTCCATTCTTATAATGCTGATTCTTTGTGTAATGTATGTTGGCTTACCGCTTCAGAAACTCCAAAGTAAATCAACCCCTGCTTAAATTCTGTTACAGGCATACTACTATCTTGGTATGGGCTCAACTACCTGCAGCTTAGAGTCCTCTGCGAGCTGAGATCACACTTGTGTGGCAAATGAGGGCCAGGGAGCAGGTGGTCCGTGCAGCCTCATACCTGTGGGGCAGCCAGGCCCCCGTGGTGGAGAAGTCTTCCAGGTACTTGTCCCACTGGTCCATCAGTCCAAACATGCCGGGCTGCAGTAATGGGATACTCACACTCTGCTCCCACCCCGCTTCATCTCGCTGGACACCGTGCATGGTGTAATTGTAGACAACTCCTGCAACCAAAACAAGACGTGCAGAAGCTTGAGGGGAAATGCACCTCTGTGAAAAGGGGATGTCAGAAAATGACAGGAGCTACAAGTAACTTTCCACGTCGGAAACCGAGGTTGCACTTTCTGATTGTTGCCAGTTAGCAGTGGGTCATTAGAGGCTCTCCAACCTCCTTCCTCCAGGATCATCAAATTCAAGAGGTAGCCACCTAGGAGACTTAGAGAGGGTCCTCTCTGGAGTTAAGGATTGGCTAGGGAGCTCCCTCCTCCCCTGTTCCCTGCAAAGCAATTCCTCCAGGGCAACCCACTTCTTGCTCCACCTGCTCTTCAGCACTCTGAAGTCACCCAGCAACAGAAACAATAGGCACCAGCATAATTACCTCCAAATATTTTTGTTGAAGTTCTCTATTTACAAATGGGGCCTATCCTGTTTCCTTAAATCAGCAATAAATTTCCAGTGATCAGATTGATGGTAAAGTTTACTACTCACATGGGTAACTCTGAGTTCAAAACCCAGTCCCAGGTTTCTGTTCATAGCATCAGTCTCTCCTGCCGCAGCCTCACCAGGCTAGCCCTGCTCACTATGCCCAGGCCTACAGCTTCCTGCAAGTGGCCAACCAGGGCCCTTTTCCTGTAGACGAGGATGTCCTGGGTTCAGGGTGGTAGATTCCGTGCCCTCAGAGCTAAATCTGGCCAAGGAACTGTTTTCTTTAAACGTGCTTCCTTTCTTTTTAATTACTGTTTTTTAAAGCGAACCACAGCAGGCCCCACCACCTACCCAGGTATTGTGTCCCCTGATTTCTCCCTGAGATTCCTGCTTACACCCTGGAGACCCTGGAGTGTGAGGACCCAACGGCAGTGGGCTGAGTGAGTAGAGGATGGGGGAGCAGAGGGCCTGGGTCCAGATTCTGATTGCCATACAAGATGAGGTCCTGGGCAACTCAGTCTCTCCAAAATTCTTTTTTTTCCTCTTTTTAAAAAAATTTATTGATTTGAGAGAGAGAGAAAAACATCAGTTTGTTTTTCCACTTCCCTATGCACTCATTGGTTGGTTCTTGTAGGAGCCCTGACCGAGGATCAAACACACAGCCTGGGCTCTAAACAACTGAACTATGTGGCCGGGGCTCTGTTTCTAACTCTTTTAAATACCAACAAAAAAGTAAAAGGTTTCTCTCACTCTTGGCTGAGAAAACACTCAAGATGTTTCAAATACTTAGTATTGTTAGTAATACTTAGCCATAAAGTCCAGTATTTCTCATTTTGGGGGGAGGGGAAGTAGCATCTTTCATCTCATTGGTGCACAGGAGAGCCCAGGGCCCAGAGGAATTACTATTTAAATGTTTGTTGCATGATCACATTTTCCTTAGAAGTACTGCTCTCCTCTGGGTACTTTGGGGACTTTTTAAGCTAAAAAATAAAAATGAAAATGCACTCACCATTCGCATTGGTTATTCCGACATGAAGATCAGACCTTCCGTCATACTCCCTGAAAGAAAGCAGTTCTGTGTTTCTCGTTTGCCTATGTCTGGCATGAAGAGTTGGTACTTGGAGAGTGACGGGCCTCCTCTCTTGGCTGGGGCCAGACTTGCCATCAGTGTCCAGGTCACTGAAAGCCCTGTTTCAAAGCTGGTTAGGCCAAGACTACATTTGAGATCTAAAATTTCCCCCCGCCCTCCATCTGGATTTTGTCACCATTACCCCCCCCACCCCAATACTAAAGGTGAGTGTGCTAGAAGGCCAGCCCTGGCAGAGGCGTCCACCGAGAGGTCAGTTGTTGAAGGAGCTCCTGTTCTTTCCTCCTTTTATGTGAGGTGACAGCCCGTGCCTCAGGCAGACATGGGTGAGAGGATCCTGAATGCATCTCAGCAGACCTGTACCTTCAAAACTAACGTAGCCCATTTTGGTCTTGTAGCCTGTCCCACACCCACTTCTCTCAGACAGCCCTCGTTTCCTGGACTTATTATTTACCCGAGACTGGGTACTAGACGTATAAGTCCACAAAAGTTAACCTGCATATACAGTCCCAGGCCATCACTTACTAAGCCTGGGACTTTGGGCGAGTCACTTTTTCTCTCTGATCTGTTTCCTCAGAGAGGAAAATGGAAATATCATAAGCCTCCTAGTGAGCTGATTGTAAGAATAAAATGTCTATTGAGTGCCTGCCACAGAGAGGTGTTGAATAAATCAGAGGTTCTTTTCAAATGATTAAGGTCCTTTATCAGACCACAGGTCTGGATATTTGGTTCTCATTAAAGCAAGCAGTTGCAGGTTTTAAAATGACCAAGGACACAAATGGCTGTCCTGCCTTCTTCAGAGCAATCTCCCTGCCCCCCAAGGTCATCTTGTTGGAGCCAGTTTTGAGGGGAAACCCTGGGGGTTCAAACAGGAAGAATCCTGGGTGGCTGATGGCAGCCTGCACCCCCTGAGCACATGGCTGTGCTTGGTTTCCTGCCTAAATCCTGGGCATTTCCTCCCTGATTCCCTCCTTCAGTCATTTCTCAGTCTTGCAACAGATTTCTCTCAGGTACCAACTATGGGCTTGTTGTTTGAAGTGAAGGGCTAATGACACAGGAAATAAGACCAGGTCTCTGCCCTCATGGAGTTTTCTCACTTCCAGAGACGTTTTAGCTTCAGTTCCGCAAGCTTTTAATAGATTGGTATGTGCTGTGAAGAGAAAAACATGTATAGAATGCTGCAGATGCGTGTGATGGGGCGGGGTAGGGCCAGGCCTCTCCTATGAGAGACCCTTGTACAAATTAAGAAAAGGGGCCCCTTCCTCCTGCAGATGCAGCTCTGCCCAGGGTGAGTGGAATGCGGACTGAGTTTCCGCACTCACCACCACCTTCACCAGGTGCCTACGTGCGGTCCACAGCCCGCACAACCATGTGGCAGCCCTGAGGGATCCCAATCTAGTCAGAGCAGAGCCTCAGTGATTCCTTTGGGTGGCTGCTGGTTCCCTCTTATAAAGCAGATGAAATTGTCTCAAGGTGAGTTGTGGGAGTCAGTCCTGAGGGTTTAGAAATTGGATGACAAGGAAGGAAATAGTTTAGAACTTGGCCTTCGAGGGTCTTTTGGGCAGGGGGCTACTTAAGGACTCTGCAGATCCTGCCTGCAGGGTTAAGGGGATGGGAGGGACGCAAAACATACATGACTTGTTTCAATGCCACCGCCTCGTTTCTGCCAATGCCCAGAGAAGCCGGGTCCATCGGTATCACCACATCACAGAATAAGTAAATCCTACTAGGGGCCAACCTGAAGGCCTGACATGTGTCGTTTCTTGAGTGCAGGGCTGTGGCTTGTTCACTATGACATCCCTAGTTTCCCACATAGTGCTGCTCAGTAAGGATTTCCTGAACGAACCATGTCATGGCAAATGAATTCCAAATTTTAAAGACTTTATTCAAAAGCTTTTGGAATCCAACCCGTTAATGACTTCAAGTTAGCATGAATGAGAGGCTCTGATTACACTGCTTGGTGCAACACCTTTCACACACTTTGGTTCGGTTCAGCCCTCACGGGGACAGAAAAGAAATCAATTGAAGAAGTTGGTTAGCAGGAAGTGAATAGTCAACTCTAATTTTCTCATCCCTGGCACTCTGAGGGCTTGAGAGAGTTGGGAGGGTGGATTTCAAGGGAGCAAGGAGTTCTCAGCATGGATGATGCGCCTGGACACGCTTCCCAAAGCGCGCACCGTCACAGAGTACCACCTGCTCTCTCACAGCCCGGCTTGTGCAGGGCCAGACACAGTCCCGTTTGAAGACTCCACAAGGACTCTAAGGAGGCACAATCCTTTCTTTTGATTTCTGAAATCTTAAAGTCAAGGGGCATCTACAATTGAAATAAACCAGCTCTAGTCTTCAATTTAATTCACCTCCATGAAAAATAGTCCCCAAGTGGCCATTCTGCAGGCTCTGTACATTGTACCTGGTTGTCATAGAAATTACAAACTAACTCATAATAAAAGTATTATTTTGATAAAATTAGCTGCTGGGGCATTTTTCCAATCAGCTTCTTAGCTGGAAATCTATGGGTAAAAAAATCTCCAGACTATGGATTTTTCTCTTAAAATTCTGTAAGTAGGTTTGCCCTAAACAGTGTGGCTCAGTTGGTTTGGCATCTTCCCACAAAGCAAAAGGTCACCCTTCGATTCAGGTCAGGGCACATGCCTGGGTTGTGGGGTACAGTCCCCATGGGGGTGTGTAGGAGAGGCAACCCATCAACATTTCTCTCCCTTTCTCCCTCCCTCTCCCTCTCTCTAAAAATAAAATCTGTTTTTTAATTGTATAAGTAGTTTTGACCTTCATATATTTGTGCACTTATTCCAGGAAAGTATGCACACCATCTATTCTTATAAACAAATAGGCCTACATTTTAGAATTTAGTGCTGAAGTACTGGAAAGAATTACCCATCACACCGCATTCACACTGTAAAAGATTTTAGTGACGACGACACAGAGGAAAAGTTTGCACAATTCAAGGTAACAGAAAACACTGTACCTAAGAAACGTCCCTTGAGTTGGTTTGAGGAGGAATGAACGTTTTTCTTGATGCCCATTGGTAAACGGATTGGAGATGCTAACAGGTGCTTCCTCCAGTTTCCTCGAGCCCACGTCCTGCCGGCAGAGGGGGCAGCGTCGCGGCACACTGAAGCTGTAGATGTATTTTCTACAGTGATTGAATTTAATTATAGGCTTTCCGGCCCCTGCGCATTGCATGGCTTTCCCCTCCTGGGGGCCACCGGGGGCGGTTTCCCCAGACTTCCTGATTGCCCAGGTAGCAAATTCACGCAGCCGGAGTAACCCGATCAGCATGACGTCATTCTGATTGACGGCCTCAGAAGCCAAGCCGGGTAGAATTAACCAGTAACCAGGCCACCCCATAAATTAGTGTCCTAAAGAGCTTTCATTTTCCTTTTCATTTGTGCTTGCTTACAAATTTTTTTTCTAGCCGTGTGTATTTTGCAACTGTTGGCAACCAGCTCCTACTCATCCTTAAAAGCCCTACGTTTCTGTGAAATCTTTCTCCGCCTCGCCCCAGCGTTCCCTGGCTCTGGCAGCGCTGGATTCATGTTTCTGCCACAGCTCTGTTCTTTAATTAGTCATAAGTCTGTGAGCTTCTTGAAATTAGGGACCTACGCGTATTTTTGTGTTTCTAGAAAAGTTATATCGTTTTGGCTTTGAATAAGTAAATTCTTACCCCGAGGCTATTTCTTTGATGTTTTATATTGTAGACGTAATCTTGCCTATAAAAAATTAACAGCACAGTAAAAATAAGGATCGTGGTTGCCCTAGGTAGGGGTTACTAACTGGGAGAGGGTGTAAGGGGTTCTGAGACTGTATTTTAAAATCAATTAGCTAAATACCATTTACAAGAGATACAGATTAAATATAAAAATACCGGGTAAATTGATAAAATAAAAAGTTGGAAAAATATACCGGAAGGAAAGCTGATGTAACTATATTATTATCAGACAAAATGCACTTTAATGGAAGAAAAAATCCTAGACATTTCCTTTGTGAACCAGCCCTGTCCGAAACATCGTTCACGTGCAACACACTGCCTGGATGGAGTCAACACATTCTTCCCCTGAAAACGGTGCCCTGGTGCAGTGAACAGCTAGCATTCTTTGAAATATCTTTTGTACACGTGTCTTTACAGAGTGTATTATGTGCTCAATAGTGAGATGAATACATCCTTTCACTGATATCACACTGTCCAGAATCACATGGCAACCAGCATAAAGAGGGACACTTCTTAGTCACAATGTGTTGACAAAAAGAGAAGGGAGCTCTCTTAAATTTACTTGAACCTAAAAATACAGCTTCACAATATATATATCAAATGTTGACCAAACTAAAAGAATAGACGATTCCACAGTGGGATTATGCTAGGGAAAAAAAAAATCAGTAAGAAAAAGCTAACTAGAAAATTCTCAGTAGTTTGGAAATTAAGCAGCACATTTCTAAATAACTTACAGGTCAAAGAATGGAAATTGGAAAATATTTCAAATCCAATGGTAATGACATAAAAACCTGGGGCACACAACTAGAAGGGGCTTAGAGGGGAAGTTTTAGCTTTAAATACTTAAAAAGAAGAATGCTTGAACACTAGTGATTTAAATTTCTATCTAAATAAGCTAGAAAACAAGAACAATTTGAACTCAAAAAACACAGAAAAAAGAGATAGTAAAGGTAAGAGCAGAAATCTGTAAAATCACATGTATAATTGAGACAATGAATAAAGCCAAAGTAAACTGGAGACTGAGATGGCTTCAGTGGTAAATTTTTCCAAACATTTAGGAAAAAAAATCAATACCTACATTACACAGATTTTTCCAGAGAATAGAAAAGAAGGAAGATGTCTAAACTCATTTTATGTGTATCTCAGATACCCAAGCCCGACACGGACATTACAATGAAGCTACACCGCAGACCACTATCTCTCGTGACCAAGGATGCAGAAATCCTAAACACAGTTATTAACAGATAGAATCTAATGATTTATAGAAAGAATAATAATCATGCCAAATGGGGTATATCTGAGGAATTCAAGGTTGACTTAACATTAAAAAAATCAATAATATAATTCAAGCAGAATAACACTAGCAGAATAAAGCAGTACAGTTTTCTCAATAGATGGGAAAGAGAGGATTTAAACTTTGGAGAGAAAGAAACTTCCTTAATTTGATAATGGATAGCTTCAAACACCCCGGAGCAAACTTTTTAATTAATGGTGAAATATTAAATAATTTCCCTGAATTCAGAAACAAGACTAGCATGTCCACTATTATCACTTCTATATAAGGTTACACCAAAGGGTCTCTTAATACACCGAAGGTAGTGCATTAAGACCAGAAAAAGAAAAAAGGATATAATGATTGAAAATGAAGTAAAATTGTCATTATTTGCTGATGGCATGATTGTGTGTATAGAAAATTCAAAACAATCAGCAAACAAAACATTAGAATAAATACATGAATTTAGCATGAAACAACCAACAATTAGGACATTTTTTAAAATATCATTTAAAATAGCATCCAAAAAAACCAAGTAGATATCCAGCAATGCTTCTAATAAAAGTTGTCAAAAGGCCTATATACTGAAAACTACAAATTTGCCAATGTATTCCTAAGTTTGTGAGAGAACTTTCAAAAGTTCTAATTACAAGAATATACTGTGCTCATTCACTGGAAGACAATATTTTTACAGCAAAGTAAAAGAACAGCATACAAGTGTTGTTGTTCTGTACAATATGTATAGATCAACACTCGGCTACATCTTGTTCTTACAGCATGAATAGATCTCACAGATATAATGTTGGTCAGAAGAAGGCAAAGAGGACATACTGAATTATTTCATTTGTATCAAGGTGAAGAACAATCTCATTTGCCATGACAGAAGGAGAGTAACAGTTTTCTTCGGGAGATACTGATTGGGAAGGGGCATAAGGGAGTCCTCTGAGGTACTGATAAAGATCTTTGATCCGGGTGGTGATTTCATGAGTGTATACATATGTTCTGTGCACTTTGCTATAGTTATCTCAATAACTTAATAGTTATGATTACAAATTTTAAAAAGAATTTTTTACAATAAATAGCAACGGGAAACCATTGAAAGGGTTAAAGGAAGTTAATGACATGATCCGATTTACATTTCAAAAATAGGTTTTGTGTAACAACAGATCAGAAGAGGGCAGAAGCCAGAAGAGCAGTTAAGAGGCCATTCATTGCATGGGCCCAGGCAAGGAATGATGGTTGTTGAGACTGGGGACCCGAGAAGGTAGAAGTGGAGACAACAGGATGCAGTGGAGAGCAGGATCTGCAGGATACAGAGAACCAGAGAAAGAGTCAAGAATATCTTTTCGGTTTCCACAACAGGAAATGGAAGACAAACAGTAGAGGAATGCCTGGAAAGAAAATGACTGAAATTTGGGATGGAAGTAGAGATTTTGTAAAACTAGCAATTGGGAGAGGATTAAATAATTCCTTACTTGGGAGGCGAGGTCTGGCGAGAACAGTTGAGACAGGGCGCGAGAAAGGGGCCCAGGGAGTGTAGGTAGAGTATTTGGGATCAAGATGCTCACAGCACAGGCGGGAGATTAGTCTCAGGAGGGGTGAAGTGATTGTAGGGGTGCGAGTGGTCGCTAAAGAATGCTCTTGAAGATGGGCAAACCCGTAGGAACTACCAGATGGCAGGGACACGGGATAAAACTGGCAAAACTAGGGTGGTAACTACGCCCTGCCCACTAGGCTTGGAAATGCGAAACAAGGAGTGCGGGGATTGGGGGTCGGCCCCACCTCAACTCCGGGGCGGAACCAATTGTGACGGCGACAAGGTTTCCGGCCGGCGCTACAAAGGTGCCACACGCGAGGGGGCGGTGTGCGCCGGCGTGACGCGTTCAGGGGGGAGGGGCAGGGCCGAGGCTACGCGGAGGCGGTAAGAGCGGGAGGCTGCGGTGGGAGCGCGACGTTGCGGCTCGACCTCGGCCCGGTAGCCCTGCCACCATGAGCACCAAGCAGGTTACTTGCAGGTTAGTGTGCGGCTCCGCGGGGTCCGAGAGCATCGGGCCATTTACGGCCTTTCCCCCGGGCTCTCGGTGACCTGTGCGTTCAGTGTTATCTCCAGGGAAACTGAGGCTGGAGCGGATTCGTGGAAAGTGGTTCAGCCGTTCGCGGTCCGTCTTTTCTAGGTGGAGCCAGCGCTGTGGCCGGAGCCGGGAACCCCGCGGTGTGTGGCGGCGTTTTAACAGCCCAGACCCTGGATGAGGCAAGGGCGGGGGCTGTGCTGCGACTTTGAAGCGTGGTCCCTGTGGGTTGGAAGGACGTGCTAAACAGGGCCGTGCAGGGTGCTGAGGCCTATGGAGAAGGGCTCTTGGTACTTGCAGTTGAGCTGGAAAAGGAGATTTGGAGTTGACTAAGAGTACGCTGAAAGGACGTTTACAAACGGGGATGCGACGCAGGAGTAGGTGGTTAATCGATGATAAGGGCCTCAAAGAAGCTGAGGCCCGAAAGGGGCCTTAATTTCCTCAGAGTTTGAAGAAGTCCTGTGTAACCTACACTTAACAGAGAATAAGCAACTAAGCATTGTTTTGAGGAAAATAATGGCAGGTAGGATTTACCGAAGGTTTAAGTGCTCCGAATATTTCCAAGCCATTTATATTCATTGTCTCTAGACTTCACAATAACACAATTAGGCAGATGCAATTCCCATTTTACAGTGCAGGAAACAGACTGGGAGAGGTAAGTGATGCTCGTACTTTGTGGAGAAATATGGCGGTAATGGATGGATGCTTGTAGAAGGTTCAAAACCGGATGGCTACAAGTGTCTGCTCCTGTGAAATAGAAATAGCTTGGTTGTGTAACACCCTCATTCCTTGGTAAGCTTGTGGCTTACCTGTATTGGGATCCTAATCTTATTGAATGGATACTGGGAAAGTACAAATTTTATTTTAATAATTGATTTCAATAAAACCTGTTTGGGAAATATTGCTTTAAAAATAAAATTTAACTTGATTATGTAATAGTTTATGTATTTAAGTATCCTTTGTTGTTATTTCTCTTCATTAGTATGAATAATTTAGAAGTGATTATGTAAAAAGTTTTCTGTTAGCCTTAGTATATATTAACTGTTCAATCAATTTTATCCAAGGCCCATGTGGCCCATGTTAAGCAATTGTCAGAAATGTGCACTTTCCTCTGTAGGAAAGACTTGTACAAGGTTACTTATTCTGGAAAGTCTTTTGTGAAGACATGTGTGTTTGTTTCCATTTTTATAAAATTTCCCCCATTAACCTGAAATTACAAGGCTTTTCAGAGTGAGAGGCAATAAGCATTTGAGATTTAAAAAAAGAAGGATTGCTATTCGGGAAGCACCAATTCAGGCAGAACCCCAAATAATGTTTCATTTAGGAAACAAAGACAAGGGGTATTTAGGAGAAAGGGAAGGGGAACAGTTACATCTATAGGAGGAAGGCATGTTTGTTGATGCAGATAAGCTAGTGGTACTAGTTCTAAACAGTGTTTAAAAGTTTAAATCCATAGTCATATCTGCTTTCTTGGTATCCTTGCAAACTTCTTTGGGATGCAGTGTTGCTTTAGGCCCAGTAAAGGTTATTTTGCCCTGTTTTAACATTACTGAAGCTTGAGGCATAAGACCTGCAAGGCAATTCCTCTGGAATGGCAGCTCCAACTCTATTTTAAAGTGGCTTCGTTTATATTTCATTTAAACCCCTCTTGGAACAATTTCTTTTTTAAAAAAACTTCACCTCCGGGGGCAGGGAGGAATAAGGGGGTTAATTGGTAATGGAAAGGAATACAATTTAAAAAAATTTTCTTTAATCACATATTTATTTTTATTTTTTATTTTTCTTATCCTTACCCAACAACATGCTCATTGATTTTAGAGAGGGAAAGGGAGAGAGAGAGGCAGAGAAACATTGATGTGAGAGAGAAATATCAGTTGGTTGCCTTTCATACGCACCTCAACCAGGGATGGAACCCACAACCTAGGTATATGCCCTAACTGGAAATCTAACCTGTGACCTTTTGGTTCACTGGAGGATGCTCCAGCCAACTGAGCCACACCAGCCAGGACCCTGTTGGAGCAATTTCTTAGTCATTGAGGACTGGAGCAGATTCTGGCTACTCCCCCTAAGATGGGTCCACAATACAATGCACATTTATATAATGCTTTATAATTGAATTTCAACTCTGTATAGTATCCAGTTTCACAGATATGGAAATCTTATACTCAGAAAGACTTGAAACTTGTCCCAAGCGTCACATCTAACTGCAGGAACAAGAATTTAAATCCACCTCCTCCTGCACCAGGAGGTGGCCTGACCTGAAAGCTTTAATCCGCGTTTCCCAGGCAGGGGTGTCCTGCAGGATGTTGTTGCACATAAACGAAGAGTGGGTTGGAATGTTGGGAAGGGATCACTTCTATTTAAGTACAAACCAATTTTGTTGGGGGGGGGTTACAATGTGCTGGTTGCTCTACCAGCCATATTGCTTGTAATCCACCAATCAGGACTGTTCCATAGATCATGCAATTGAGCCCCAGCATTGAAGTGATTGCCCAACGTCATTTAGCTTCCAGGTGGCAGAGCTGTGGCATCATAGTTCATGTTCTTGTAGACTGTATGGCCTCCAAATAATAGTTTGGGAAATACTAAATGAAAATTTCTTTATTGCAGGAATTTTCAAAGCTTTCAATATGCTCATATGAAAGGAAAACATGCAAAAAGGAAGTTCACTTGCCAAAGGGGTGTGAAGGAATCAGCCCTAGTAAGGACTTCCTGGCCAAACAAAAACAAAGCACATATTTAAATGAAAAAACAAACAAACAAACCCTGCAATATTACCAAGAGTACCGAGTTTACATTAGTACATTCATGGTGGAAGGGCTTTTCTCTGTTTATTATCTTATTCACTAAAGTCTTATTTCCAGACATTAGAGCTTACAGGAAATGTTCAAAGTATGATTTACTTGGTGGACCGGACCAAAACAGTTGTCTTTGGTTTATCTCAGGGTGCAAAGTGTTTTTTGCTTTATGTTCCTGGCTGTGGAATGCGATGTACATGCTTACACTGAATGGCAGCAGGACAGTGTTAGTTTTGCTCCTATTACAGACCCCACCCCACCCCCGCCCCTGGGGAGTCTTGTTACCTTAGTCTTACTTTCCCATACCTGAGGGTATCGGTCTGCCATGGCAATTATCTGCCCCATGTTGAGCACTAGATACTGTTATAGAACCAACCCCGCTTCCGCCCCTGGGGGTCTTGTTACTCTTGGTTCTTTTTGCCCACCGCTGGTAGGAATTGTGGCTTTCAGTGCCATAGTTTGGTAAAAAGGAAAGGAATGTTTATTCAAAAGTTATACAGGTTTAGAGTAATGGTGGAATGTCGCTATTAAATTCCAAAATCCCTTTAAAGTACACACACACACACACACACAGAGTCCTGCCTCCCTTTGCCAAACCAGGCCAGTCAGGGGTACTGTATCTCAGGAAAAGAAAATAGAAGTCGTAGCCCGGCTAGGAACCCATTCTTAATTCAAAACTGCATCTTTATGATGAGCTGGGAATCCTTTTGCATCCTTTCAAACTGCATGGCCAAGAGAGAGCTCTGCAGGGCTGCTACATCCGGCTTTCTTGCTTTATAATCCAGGTGGTCAAGAGAGCCCCCTCTTTGCACCCAAACCACATGGTAAAAAAAGGTCCCCAGCATGGCTGCTGCACCTGTGTTTAAATCCCAGCGCAGATTTTCCTCCATAACCCTACTTTCCTTTTTTAAGATTTATTAATTTATTTTTAGAGAGAGGGGAAGGGAAGAAGAGAGGAAGAGAAACATCAAAGTGTGGTTGTCTCTCACACATCCCTACTGGGGACCTGGTCCGCAACCCAGGCATGTGCCCTGGCTGAGAATTGAACCAGCGACCCTTTGGTTCGCAGGCCCGGGCTCAATCCACTGAGACACACCAGCCAGGGCCATAACTCCATTTTGACTTATACTACACTGGATTCCACCTGCCAGTAGTCTGGTTTCATCTGTCTTTTTTGGCTGCCATTATTAGTCTGGGCAAGCATCGCCCTGTGATGCAGAAGCTGCCTCCAAGCTGTTCTTACAGATATAGGAAGCCCACTCCTGCTACACTGCATCCCGGGTTAGAGTCATGCCCTTCTCCCTGGCTCCAAGTGCTGGCACAGCTTTTTAACGTTATTAAAACACTGGCCAAGTTCTTCAGATATACAAAGTAGCTCTCAGTGGCCCTGCTCTGCTTCCCTCATCCTCCAAGTGATAGCTGTAAGGGTTTTCTCCACTTGAGGGTACCTCCAGCTCAGCACCCCGTTACACACTCATTCTAATACACATATCTCTCCAAGAGGTAGATGTGAAGTGCTAGAATCTCCCAACTTAATGACAAAGACACTCTATATGTTTATTGTCTGGAATGGCAAGAGTGGTGGCTCACAGTTGTGTTGTTGGTCACCTCTCCGATTCCTTGGCATGGCACTCTGTCCAGAATATCATGGGGATCATTTTTACTGATTCACCTTCCTAACAGTTTCCTGTCTTTCAATCTGTCTCAAAGCACTGATGCAGGCCTTTATTATAGCTTGATAACCCATTTTTTTTTTTTGTCCTCAAGTTTCTTTGTCTTATTACTAGTAGAAGACCTAGAATTTCAGTGTCCTGAGAGAGTCAAGCCTAGAGTTTTGGATTCTTTGAAAGTCACAAAACATGGGGCATATTGGCCAGTGAGTGGTGGGAAGAACTTGAGCTCTGGAGTTGGCCAGTTCTGGATTCTGATCATGCCAACCACCTGTGCCACAGTTTCCTCATCTGTAAAAGGGGGATAGTAATGCCTAACCAGCAGGGTTGGCTAAGACGTTAATAACAGTAAACCATCTTGGAGCATTTACAGTGTGTTAAGCTAAGCACTTACATGCACTGTCTAAGGTAACCTCACAGTCTATCACAGAAATCTATGAAGTACAATTATTGTAATCATATTACAGATGGGGAAACTGAGGCTTAGAGATTTAAATAATTTGTTCAAGGTTACATAGCAAGCTGTCTGACTTTAAAGTCTTAACTTAATCACCTCACTGTATTTCATCCCTGCTTCTAGTACACTACCACCATGCCTAGCATTAGCTCTCTTCCCTCTTGACGAATGTCTTTGCAATAGTTACAGCCAGAAATTTAAGCCTGGGAAAAATGTGTAGGAAAATATAAAGAAAGATGACAGGGAGAATGCAAATTACCCATCTACATGGGGATGATTTGTGAAAGTGTTTTGCTCTGGGCAGGGGGTGGGGGCTCCGCCCGCAGGGCACTCCTGGCACCACGGATGAGTATAAGTCTACCAAGACGTGATCTGCTTGGGGAGGAAAGGTGGCCCATCTCTCGAAGGAGAAGGGCCAGGAATCTTTTCCTCAGTGGGCCTTTATTCGGTTCAATTTGCACAGGAATGCAGGTAAAGCTCATCAATCATTGTCAGGCAGTAAGGATCAAACAATAGATAACATACAAAGAACTCTGAGGGCTTATTCTGAGTCAGGGTCATTTAGCTAAAGGGCTGTAAAACTTTGGGAAACAAACTCATTTCATGCTTGGACCCTTATCAGAAAATTGAGGGCATTCTTAGCAAAGCAGGTTTCACAGGGTTTTATGTATTCTTTCTTAGGCCTGATCACCCTGGGGAACCTGCCCTGTCATTGTGTCAGGCTTAAGTCAGGCTGGGGAAGTAAGGCAGCCAAGAGATTAGGAGACTTCTTGCAGACAGAATGAGGATTCAGGCTATGTCAAAGCTGAGGGGCAAGGGTCCATCACCCCCTTTTTCTATAGCTCCCCAAGTCCTTCCCTGTCTTAGCTCATCCCTCCCTTGAGGAATCTTACCTGTCATTGGCTAACTGGTCAGGCTTGGGGCCAAGCAGGGTAAAGTAAAAGGGGCAAAGGCAGTGCCCCTGCCAGGGAGATAAGCTTTGTCTCCTTAGTGGCTTATGGTCCCAAGGTCTCTCACTCAGTGTTTTTTTTTGGGGGGGGGGTGTACAGCTTCTGAAACCAGACAGGGTGGTTCCCCACATTGCTCAAGACACGCACCACTAGAAGGCCTGCAAGAAACCAGGTTGATTCTGGTTTTTCAGCAACAGCTACAGCTGCTGGCAGTTCTGTGGCTAGTAGTGAACTGATACACCTTACATCATATAATAGCCGTACCAGCTGAACCCCAGAATAACAGGCCTCTTTGGAGTATCCCCCAGAAAGAATCTCCCTACTTTTTTTAGGTCTCCAGCTATGTACTTCCCGGCCCTCATACTACCCTGCCCCCATCCTCTGCCCCAGTTCACGTCTCTGAGGAAGACAGAAGGGATGGGTGGTTTGGCCATTAGGAAGAGGAGGCAGGTGGAAATTCACTACAAAGTATAATGTGAAAGAGGCCCAGATTAAGTTTAGTACAACATAGATGGGAGGGATGGTTGACATAAGTGGTTGACAAAAATGCCCCAAAGGTGAAGCAGGATGTGCTCTAGGTAGTTTGGTGTTTGTCTCTGGGGAGTGGAAATGGTGACGTACGCTACAGAAATAAGACCAGGCTGGCTTCACCTCCTACATAATACTCATTGCACACTCACTTTTCTTAAAGGCAGTGATGGTGGCCCAGAAGTTATTTTTGAACCTCTTTAAATTTGATCACAGTCACTTACAGAAGTGAAATGGCTTGCACGAAGTCACCAGTTTAGTAAGAGGCAACTCTAACTAGAAACTCTGGTTGGTGGTTAAATATTTGTCTTATTAATGGGAAAGATAATTAGTGAATGCAATTTGGAAGGCAGAATTTCTGAATATGACTTATGGGATGTAATGGTAGAATCATAAAAGGAATCTTGTATGACCAGTGCTAAAAACCTTTCCTCTTACATGCCTGGTTGGCAGATAGTATCTGGGAGAGGACTTCTGGTTGTCTCCGTCCCTGGTTTTTTTGGGTTTTTTTCCAGGAAACCTTGTCTAGTTCCTCCAATAGAAACCATTAATGAAGTATTTGTAAGATCTCACTTTTGTGGAACTGTTTATATAGCCACTTTGAGCCTGTTTTCTTCCAGTATTTATGAGTTTACTAATCCTGATACCTGCCTTGTTAATTATTTTCTGCACACTTAAAACCAGTATTTGTCATTCAGACTTGGTTCTTGGCACTGATTTTTTTTTAAACTTTTATACCTTTTAACATCAACGATTACCATATTTGAGGACAACTGAAATAGTATTGCAGTCTTGGTTTTGAGTAGCATTTGCCACAAAGAATTATCAAACTTTAGAAGTATAATACATTTGTGTGTCCAGGACCCACCACCTCTGCATCCAGAGATTAGCTGGGAAGACCCACAGGAAGACCCTCAGTCCTCGGGGCTGAGATTTATTACAGTGATGGAGTAAGGAGTCACAGTTGGATCACAAGGGAAAAAGACATGGGCAGCATCTGGAGGAGCCTGTGTGCAGGCTTCCGCCTTTACTCCCTCCCATAAAAAATCACACAGCGTGCTTTGCCCCCAGCAACTAAAATGCAGCAATGTGTCCTGGGAAGCCCATTAGAGATTCATTGCCCAAGCTGGTTACTCTCTACTTAGCATCTACCAAAATTCTAGAGTCCCAGAAAGAGAGCAGATGTTTAACATTAACCACATTGTGTAGTTAAGACACCGTAGCTAGTCTTACCACTTGGGGAAATTTTATATCACTGCAGAGAACTGTTTACCAGCCAAGTTCCAGATGCTGGGCAGGGGCCAGCCTTGCAGGCATGCCCTTCTAAGGATAGCAGGCTAGACCTTACATGTTAACTATGTTCTGCACAGTTAGAATCAGTATTGTGAATTAAAAGGCCTTTGGTATAGGCCTTTTTTATAAAGCACCTAGAGTTTCTATTTTTTTAACTTTTTCAATTACAATTGTACAATATTATATTAGTTTCAGGTGTACAACATAGTAATTAAATATTTATATACCTTCCAGAGTGATGAACCTGATAAATCTAGTAGCCATCTGATGCCATACGTAGTTATTACAATATTATTGGCTATATTCTCTACGCTGTACTTTACATCCCTGCTTTTTTGTAATTCTTAATCCCTTCACCCTTTTCATCCATCCCACAGACGATGAGTCGAAGAATCAAAGATATAGGGGTGCGTATGTCTTTTCAAATTAGTGTTTGGGTTTCTTCAGCTAAATACCCAGAAGTGGAATTGCTGGGTCATGTGGTAGTTATATTTTTAATTGCATTTTTTAGTTTTTTGGGTTTTTTTTTTAAGATTTTATGTATTTACTTTATACAGAGAGTGGAAGGGAGGAAGAAGGAGAGGGAGAGAGACATCAGTGTGTGAGAGATACATCGACTGGTTGCCTCTCACACACCCCCAACGGGGGACCTGGCCTGCAACCCAGGCAAACCTGCGACCTTTTGGTTTGCAGGCTGGCACTCAATCCACTGAGCCATGCCAAGCAAGGGCTATATTTTTAATTTTTTGAGGAACCTTCATACTGTTTTCTATAGTGGCTGTACTAGTTTGAGATCCCATCAACAGTGCACATTGACAGACCCTTTTCTCCTCATCTTCGCCCCCATTGGTTTCTGATGATTTATTGATGATAGCCATTCTGACAGGTATGACGTGATATGTCATGGTGATGTTAATTTTTTAATTTGCATTCCCCTGAAGGTTAGTGATGTTGAGCATCTTTTCATATGTCTATTAGTCATCTGTATGTCCTCTTTGGAGAAGTATCTTTTGAGGTCCTCTGCTCATTTTTTAATTAGATTGTTTATTTTATTTTTGGTGTTGAGTTGTATGAGTTCTTTACAAATTTTGGATATTAACTCCGTATTGGATGTCTTTTTGGCAAATATAGTCTCCCATTCAGTAAGTTGTCTTTTTGTTTTGTTGATGGCTTTCTGTGCTGTGCAAAACCTTTCTGGTTTGGTATAGTCCCATTTCTTCCTCCCTCTCTCCCTCCCTCCCTCCCTCCCTTCCTTCCTTCCTTCCTCCCCCCGCCCCCCAATTTCCCTTGCCTGGGGGATATATCCAAAAAAATACAGGGATGGGCAAAAATAGGTTTACAGTTCATTGGAAAATAATACAATAATCAATAAATAATAATACAGGAATAAATTGTGTTTTGTGTACTCACAACTGTAAACCTACTTTTGTCAACCCCTGCATCGCTAAGAAAAGTGTCAAAGAGTTTACCTATGTTCTCTTCCGCTTTTATGGTTTCAGATCTTACATTTAAGTCTTCAATCATTTTTAGTTTATTCTTGTATATAATGTAAGAAAGTGGTCGTTTCATTTTTTGCATGTCTCTGTCCAGTTTTTTTGTTTGTTTGTTTTTTTAAGATTTATTTATTTTTAGACGGGGAGGGAGGGAGAAAGAGAGGGAAAGAAACATCAGTGTGTGGTTGCCCTCGCACACCCCTACTGGGGACCTGGCCCACAGCCCAGGCATGTTTCCCTGACTGGGAATCAAACTGGTGACCCTTTGATTCACAGGCTGGCACTCAATCCACTGAGCCACACCAGCCAGGGCTCTGTCCAGTTCTTTAATAATATTTATGAAGAGACTGTCTTTACCGCATTGTATATACTTGCCTTCTTTGTCAGAGATTTGACTGTATAGGCATGGGTTTATTTATGGGCTGTTTATTGTGTTCCATTGATCTGCACGTCTGCTTTTATGTCAATACCAGGCTGTTTTGTGTAGTTTGAAGTGTAGTTTGAAATCAAGTAGCATGATACATTGTGTTGGTTATTTAGCATCTTTTGTGGTTCCATATGAATTTTAGGATTACTTGCTTCACTTCTGTGAAAGATGCCATTGGTATTTTGATAGAGATTGCATTGACTCTGCAGATTGTTTTAGGTAGTAAGGACATTTAATGATGTTAATTTTTCCCGTCCATGAGCACCTATGTCTTGCATTATCTGTATCTTCAGTTTCCTTACTTTCTTAGTTTTCCAGTTACAGGTCTTTTACCTAATTGGTTGAATTTATTCCTAGCTATTTTATTCTTTTTGATAGAATTGTAAATGGGATTGTTTTCTAAATTTCTTTCTGATAGTTCATTATTGGTATAAAAAGAAATGGAACCAATTTTGAATTAGTAATTTTGTATCATGCTGCTTTATTGAATTCACTTATTCTATTGGTTGTTTTGGTGGAATCTTTAGGGTTCTCTCTCTCTAGTATGTCATTTGCAAATAATAAGTTAAATTTCTTTTCAATTTTGATGCCTTTTATTTATATTTTTTGTTTTTGTCTGGTGGCTGTGGCTAGGAGTTCAGTACTATGTTGAATAAGAGTGGTGAAAGTGGACATTCTTATCTTGTTCCTTATCCAAAAGAAAAACTTTCAGGGTTGTTTTTTTTTTAAGATTTTATTTATTTCCTTTTTACAGAGAGGGGAATAGAGGGTAGGAAGAAAAGGAGAGAAACAGCTGGTTGCCTCCCGCATGTCACCAGCCAGGGACCTGGCCCGCAACCCAGGCATGTGCCCTGACTGGGAATTAAACCAGCATCCTTTCCATTCACAGGCTGGCACTTAACCTACTGAGCCACACCAGTCAGAGCATTTCAGCTTTTAACTGTTGAGTATGATGTTAGCTATGGGTTTGTCATATATGGCCTTTATTATGTTGGAGGTGTGTTCCTTCTATCTCCACTTTGCTGAGAGTTTTTATCATAAATATATATTGGATTTTGTCAAAAACTTTTTCCTTATTGATTTTTGTCTTCATTTTGTTTATATGGTGTATTATGTTGACTTGCAGATATTGAACCAATCTTGCATCCAAGAATAACCTTCACTTAGTCATGGTGTATGGTTTTTTTTAATGTATTGCTGAATTTGGTTTATTTTTTTTGAGGATTTTAACATGTTATTGATCAGGGGTATTGACCTATAATTTTCTCCTTTTTCTTGTGGTGTCTTCATCTGATTTTGGTATCAGAGTAATACCGGCCTTATAAAACAAGTTCAGAAACCTTTCCTCCTCTTCAGTTTTTTGGAATAGTTTAAGAAGGATAGATATTAATTCTTCTTAGAGTATAGTGAAATTCACTTGTGAAGCCACGTGGTCTGGGACTTTTGTTTGTGGGGAGTTTTTGATTGGTGACTTGATTTAGTTAGTAGTTATTGGTCTGTTCAGATTTTCTGTTTCTTCCTGATTTAGTCTTGTGTATATCTAGAAATTTCTTCAATTCTTACAGGTTGTCTAATTTGTTGATATATAATTGCTCATGGTATTTTCTTACAATCCTTTGTATTTCTGTGGTGTTGATTGTCACTTCTTTTCTGAATTTATTTGGGCCCCCTTTCTTTTTTTCTTGATGAGTCGTGCTAAAGGTTTATCGATTCTGTTTGTCTTTTCAAAGAACAAGCTTAGTTTCATTGATCTTTTGTTTTTTTTCTAGACTTTTGTTTATGTCTACTCTGATTTCTTTTTTTTTAAGATTTACTTATTTACTTTTAGAGGGAGGGAGGGAGAGAAAGATTATCAGTGTGTGGGAGGTACATCGATCAGTTCCCTCTCACATGCCCACAACTGGTCTACAACCCAGATGTGTTCCCCGACTGGGAACTGGACTGCCAACCTTTGGATCTGCAGGCTGGCACTCAGTCCACTGAGCCACACCAGCCAGGGCTATTTTTAAGTTTTATTGTATTTTTTTCCCCATTACCATTCAGTCTCCTTATACCCCCTAACCTCCCCCGCCCCCACCAGTAATCACCACACTGTTGTCTATGTCAATGAGTCTTTCCTTTTTGCTCAATCCCTCCACACCCTAACTTCACCCCCGTCCCCAACTAGTTGTCATCTTGCTCTCCATCTATGAGTCTGTCCACATTTTCCATGTTAATTCAGTTCACTCATTAGATTCTACATATGAATGAAATCATATGGTATTTGTCTTTCTCTGGCTTATTTCACTTAGCATAATGTTCTCTAGGTTGGTCCATTCTGTTGCAAAGGGTAAAATACTCTCTTTTTACGGCCAGGTAGAATTCCATTGTGTAAATGCCCCATAGTTATTTTATCCACTCATCTATTAATGGACACTTGGGCTAATTCCATATCTTGGTGATTGTAGATAATACTGCAATGAATATAAGGGAGCTTTTGTTCTTTCGAATTAGTGTTTTGGATTCTTTCAGATATCTTCCCAGGAGTGGGATCTCTGGGTCAAAAAGCAGATCCATTTTTAATTTTTTGAGGTATCTCCATACTGCTTGCCACAGTGGCTGCACCAGTCTGCATTCCCACCAACAATGCAAAAGGGTTCCCCTTTCCCCACATCCTCGCCAGTACTTGTTGTTTGTTGATTTATTGATGATAGGCCATTCTGACAGGTGTGAGATGGTGTCACATTATGGTTTTCATTTGCATTTCTCTGATGATTAGTGACATGGAGCATTTTTCCATGTCTGTTGGCCATCTGTATGTCCTCCTTGGAGAAGCGTCTGTTTACGTCTTTTGGCCATTTTTTAATTGGGGTGTTCTTTTGCTGTTGAGTTTTGTAAGTACTTTATAAATTTTGTAAATTAACCCCTTATCAGATATATCAGCAAATATGTTCTCCCATTCTGTGGGTTGTCTTTTTATTTTGTTGATGAAATCCTTTGCTTTGCAGAAACTTTTTAGTTTGATGTAGTCCCATCTGTTTATTTTTTTCTTTTTTTCCCCTTGCCTGAAAAAATATATCTGATAAAAAATTGCTACAAGCAATGTCCAAGATTTTGCTGCCTGTTTTCTCCTAGGATTTTTATGATTTCAGGTCTAACATTTCAGTCTTTGATCGATTTTGAATTCTTGTGTGTTGTGTACGAAGGTGGTCTAGTTTCATTTTTATGCATGTATCTGTCCAGTTTTCCCAACACCGTTTATTGAGTAAACTATTTTTGGCCCATTGTATGTGCTTGGTTCCTCTGTCGAATATTAATTGATTATAAAGGTGTGGGTTTATTCTTGGGCTCTCTGTTCTGTTCCATTGATCCATGTGTCTGTTTTATGCTAATACCAAGCTGTTTTGATTACTAAGGCATTGTAATATAGTATGATATTAGGTAGCGTGATTCCTCTACCTTTGTTCTTCTTTCTCAAGATCACTGTTGTTACGTGGGGCCTTTGTGGCTCCATATAAATTTTTGAAATATTTGTTCTAGTTCTGTGAAATAATGTCTTTGGAATCTTGATAGGAATTGCGTTGAATCTATAGATTGCTTTGGGTAGTATGGACATTTTAATGATGTTAATTCTTCCTATCCATGAACACGGTATGTGCTTCCATTTATCTGTATCTTCTTCAGTGTCTTATTTTCCAAGTACAGGTCTTTTACACCCTTGGTTAGGTTTATTCCAAGTATTTTATTCTTTTTGAAGCAATTGTGAATGGGATTGTTTTCTTAAATTCCCTTTCTGTTAGTTTGTTATTGGCATATAAAAATGCAACTGATTTCTGGATATTAATTTTGTATCCTACTTTGCTGAATTCATTTGTCAGTTCTAGTAGTTTCTTTGTGGAATCTTTGGGGTTCTCTATTTACAGTATCATGTCATCTGCAAATAAAGACAGTTTACGACTTCCTTTCTAATTTGGATGCATTTTATTTCTTCTTCTTGTCTGATTGCTGTGGCTAGGATTCCAGTACTATGCTGAATAAGAGAAGTGAAAGCAGACTTCCCTGTCTTGTTCCCAATCTTAGGGGAAATGCTTGTAGTTTTTGCCCACTGAGTATGATGCTGGCAGTGGGTTTGTCATATATGGCCTTTATTATGTTTAGATATGTCCCTTTTATTTTCACTTTGCTGAGTTTTTATCATAAATGTATGCTGGATTTTATCAAATGCTTTTTCTGCCTCTGTTGATATGATCATGTGGTTTTTATCCTTCACCTTGCTTACATGAGTCACATTTACTGATTTCTGAATGTTGTACCAACCATGCATTCCCAAAATAAATCTCACTTGCTCATGGTGTATGAGCTTTTTGATGCATTGCTGTATTCAGTTTGCTTGTACTTATTGAGGATTTTAGCATCTACGTTCATCAGGGATATTGGCCTCTAATATTCTTTCTTTCTAGTGTCTTTATCGGGTTTTGAAATTAGGATAATGCTGGCATCATAAAATGAGTTTGGGAGCCTTCCTTCTTCTTGAATTTTATGAAATAGTTGGAGAAGGGGGGGGTGTTAGTTCTTCTTGGAATATTTGGTAAAATTTCCCTGTGAATCCATGTGGTCCAGGGCTTTTGTTTGTTGGGAATCTTTTGATTACTGCTTCAATTTCACTAGGTGTAATCTGTCTGTTCAGATTCTTTGATTCTCCCTGATTGAGTTTTGAAAGACTGTTTCTAGGAATGTATCCGTTTTGTCCAGGTTGTCCAGTTTATTGGCATATGGTTGTTCATAATATTTTCTTACAGTCCTTTGTAAGGTTTCAGTTGTTATTTCTCTGCTTTCATTTCAGGTATTATTTTTGGAGGTCCTTTTCTCTTGATGAGTCTGGTTAAAGGTTTGTCAATCTTGTTTATCTTTTCAAAAACCTAGCTCTTGGATTTATCTTTTATATCATTTTTTTTTTTACTTATTTGTTTCTGCTCTGATCTTTTTTATTTCCTTACTTCACTTTGGGCTTTGTTGACCTATTCATTGTTTAATAACATTATTTAGCTTCCATGTGTTTGCATGTTTTTCTGTGTTCTTGTGATTGATTTTTAGTTTCATAGCATTGTGGTCAGAGAAGATGCTTGATAATGATTTCAGCCTTAAATTTATTGGGACTTGTTTTGTGTCCTAACACGTGGTCTATGCTAGAAAACGTCCCATGTGCACTTGAAAAGTATGTATGTTCTGCTGCTTTGGGGTAAAATGCTCTAAAGATATCAGCTAAATCCATTTGATCTAGTATGTCATTTAAGGCCCCTGTCTCCTTGTTGATTTTCTGCCTGGAAGATCTCTCCATTGAAGTCAATGGGGTGTTAAAATCCCCAACTATGACTACATTTCTGTCTGTCTCCTTTTATGTCCATCAAGATTTGCTTCACATATTTAGGTGTTTCCTGTGTTGGGCATAAATGTTTACTAGGGTCATATCCTCTTGTCGGATTGTTCCCTTTATCATTATGTAGTGTCCTTCTTTGTGTCTTACTATACTCTTGGTTTTAAAGTCTATTTTGTCTTATATAAGTACTGCTACCCCAGTTTTTTTTTTCTTTTCCATTTGCATGAAATATCTTTTTCCACTCCTTTACTTTTAGTCTGTGTGTATCTTTTGATATGAGATGGATCTTTTGGAGGCAGCATATATATGGGTCTTGTTTTCTTACCCATTCAGCTACCCTGCCCTCTTTTGGTTGGAACATTTAAGTAAGTCATTTACATTTAAGGTGATTACTGATAGATATGTATGTAGTGACAATTTATGGTTACACTTTTCCTCAGTGTTATTTTTCTTTCTCTTTTTTCTTCTTTTTAAAGCAGGCCTTTAAAGCAAGCCATTTGTTGTGGTACTGGTTTCGTGTTAACAAACTGCTTTAGCTTTTTCTTGTCTGGGAAGCTCCTTATTCTCCTTCGATTTTAAATGATGGCCTTGCTGGAGAAAGGATGCTTCGTTATAGGTCCTTGCTTTTCATCACCTTGAATATTTCACACTGCTCACTTCTGTCCTGAAATGTTTCTGTTGGGTAGTCAGATGCCATTCTAATTGGTGCTCCCTTATAGGTAAATGCCTGCATTTTTCTTGTGGCTTTTAGGGTTGTCTCCTTGTCTTTAAGCCTTGTCTTTTTAATTATGACATGTCTCAGTGTAGGTGTCTTTGGATCCAACTTGTTTGGGACTCTCTGAGGTTCCTGGATTTGTGTGTCTTTTTCCTTCACCAGATTAGGGAAGTTTTCGGTCATTATTTCTTCAAATAGGTTCTTGGTCCTTTGCTCACTCTCTTCTCCTGGTAATCCCATGATGCAGATGTTGTTACACTTCATGTTGTCCAAAATGTTTCTTAAGCTCTCCTCATTATTTTTTAGTTTTTCTTTTTGCTGCTTTGCCTGGGTATATATTTCTACCTTGCCTTCCAAGTCACTTATTCAATATTCTATTTCATCTGACCTACTGTTTACTCCTTTCAGTATATTATTTATTACAGATACTGCATTCTTTAGTTCTGACTGGTCCTTTTTTCTGGTCCTTTAGTTCTGACTGGTTCTTTTCTATGGTCCTTTATCGTTTTTTCATGTTGTTGAGTATCCTTATAATCATCACTATATAAACTCTCTATCTGATAAATTGCTTGCCTCCATTTCATCTAGTTCTTCTGGAGAATTCTTTTGTTCTTTCATTTGGGGTCTGTTTCTTTATCTTCCCATTTTGGCTGCTTTGTATTTTCTGTCTTAGCTGTTAAACTATTCTGCTGTTAAACTAATCAAGGCTTAAGCTCTACAGGGTGGGGCAGAGTAATCCCTGTGGGCGTGCTTATTGCTTCCCCTCAGGCTGATGCCACTTGGAGAGGAGTGGTTTGCCTTAGAAAGATGGCTTCTGTGGCATGGGGACTCAGCACAGGGATCCTGGTGGCTGTTCCATCAGTTCTCTCCCCAGAGCCACCCGTCACAGACTTTCCTCAGGTGTCTCTAGTCCACTCTGCCATCCCTCTGCCAGAGCCCAGGGTAAGTGGCTACAAATGAAATTTTGTGCATTGACCCTTTAAGAGGCTCTCTGCATGTCCAGCCATCTCTCCCTGGCAGACAGAAACCCTGATGCTTTTTACATCTGGATTTTATCTGGGTTCCATTCTGGCTCTGGTGCTATAGGCTGGGAAGTCCAGCTTGGGGTTTGGACCCCACACTTCTCAGGGGGAACCCCCTGGCTGCTGAAATAGCCCTCCAGCAGTTTAGCTGCCACCTTCCAGCCCTCTGCACTCCCTGCCAGTCTCGTGGTGGTGAAGTGGTTTCTTCTCTCTGTCCTTGGTAATTAGGCTTCTCTCCAGCTAGTATTCAGTTGTTTATTCATGGTGATTTCTCTATAATTTAGTTGTAATTCCAGATTGATCCTGGGACGAGGTTAGTGTGGCTTCCACTTACTCCTCTGCCATCTTGGATATATATTTTTTATTTACATGTTTCATCTTGTTTTCTTAAAGAAGCCCCTTTAACATTTCTTATAATACAGGTTTAATGGTGATTGACCTCTTTTAGCTTTTTTTTTGGGGGGGGGGGGTCTGGGAAGCTCTTTATCTTTACTTTGATTCTAAATGATAGTGGTGCTAGGTAGAGTAATCTTGGTTGTAGGTCCTTGCTTTTCATCTCTTTTAATATTTCTTGCTAGTCCCTTCTGGCCTGAAAAGTTTCTGTTGAGAAATTAGTTGGCAGTCTTATAGGAGCTCTCTTATTGGTAACTAACAGCTTTTCTCTTGCTGCTTTTAGGATTCTCAGTTTGTCTTGAACCTTTGCATTTTAATTATGGTGTGTTGGTATGGGCCTCTTTGAGTCTGTCTTGTTTGGGGCTCTCTGCACTTCCTGGACTTGTATGTCTATTTCCTTTGCCAAGTTGGAGAAATTTTCAGTCATTATTTCTTTAAATTAGCTTTCGGTCCCTTGCTGTCTTGTCTTTTTGGTACCATTATGATGTGAATGTTGTTCCCCTTGCTGTTGTTCCAAAGGTCCCTTAAACTAGCCTCATTTTTTAAAATTCCTTTTTCTTTTTGCTGTTCTGGTTGGGTGTTTTATCTTTTATTGAAGTTCTCACGAGTTCATCTATTCTTCCTCTAAGTTTATCGAGCATCCTTTTAACCAGTGGTTTAACCAGTGAATTTTGTATTTGGTAGGTTGCTTGTCTCCATTTCACTTAGTACATATAAATTGCCCTTCATTGCTGTTGGCATGTCTGTGGGTGGGGTTGACCCTCAGCCTCATGGGCTCTGAGAGCTGGCCCTGATTACAGCAGATAAGCTTTCAGGCCCTGGACTGATCCCATGGATCTGGAGTAACTCTAGCAGGCCCTTTTGTCAGCCAAGTCTGCCCTTCAGGTGTTTCATTTGTGGAGCTCATTGGTTGGTGCTCTGGTGTGGTGTGAAGCCAGCCACTGGGAGTGTTGGTTCTGGAGCCTCTTGGGGGGGCCTCCAGTACAGGCCAAAGGCAGCTGCCACTTTTGTTTGGCTTGAAGGCTCTTGGGAGAGGTTATGCTGCAAACTGATGCCAGCTGCCACTTGTACCATGCTTTGGTCCCTTTGGTGGGCACTGATGTGAGCTGAAGCTGTCCCTGAAAGGGACCAGGCCCACAGTGGATCTGCCTTGGGCCGGCTGGTTAGTGTGTGGGTTCTTGACTCTGTGCAAGGAAGACTTGACAATACAAGTCCAGGTGATTTTGAGAATATGCTTATTAAAGCTGAGGACGGTGAAACAAAGTGGCTTAGGATAGAAGAAGCAACAAGAGAGTGCCTAGGTGGTGCTCTGCTTTGGCCCTCTAGAAATGTTAAAGGGAAGAAGTGAGTCATGCTGGGCTGCATGAACTCACTGAGAAGTGAAAGTCACAGTGACAGAAGTGAGCCAAAGCAGGGCTGCTGTCAGCTCACCGAAAAGTCAGAGAAAGCTGACTTTTGAGACAGGTTCAGAGAGTTGGCTTGGGATAAGCTGCCATGCCCACTGCTCCCCTGGTTGCATGTCTCATGGGGACCCTTAAGAGTTTAGGAGAAAGAAAGTAAAAGGTAACGCCCAGGAAAAGTAGGGGCACCAGTGTGTTCCAAGGAGAGCGTGTTCTGGGTTCGTTTTGAGTGTTCTTACCTGTTTTGTAAAGGTGGGGATCCCAGGGAAGGTCCTAGGGGAGGGTCTCAGCAGAATATTCATCAGCTTTCCAGGTGTGTTCTTTAATATGCTGAAGTGCCACAATGAGTGCATGGAGGGACCAGGGTCATTTCCTGGTCAGCCTTACCTCTCTCTTGGACTTGTTTGGTTCTGATTGGGTGTTTTGTTATGTATTCCCTTCATCTGTCCTTGGGTTTAGCTGGCACAGATGGCATAATTGGGACTCTCTTATCTTATCTCCCTGCCCAGGGTGATTTAAGCTATTTACTCTCTGGTTAGGGAAGAGAAACGTAAACCATTTGGTCTCAAGTGTCCTTGGTTAGGGAAGATGAGATCTGGCTGTTTACTAGCTGGCTGTAAACAATTGCTCAAATTGGCCCCATTTGTCTAACCATCTTTCTCAGTTTGTTTTCCCATTTGTCAAAATAATTCTCCTGACATCTAACTATCCCGTCTCAAGGCCAAGCATCATTTGTGCCAAGCTGTGGCCACTTAGTTGCAGCACATTCAAAGCCCAGACCGGCTACCTTTATGCCAAGTTCGAGGCCATCTGATGGGAACTGCAGTGCATGTTGAGTCGGTCACCACTTGTGTTGGGCTTGGGCCTGCTTAGTAAGAGGTACAGGCCACAGCAAGGCCAAATGCTGCTTGTTTGGGGCTTGTGGACCTTTGTGGGGTTTGGGGAAAGCCCACGGTACAAATTCAGGCAGGTTACTTATGTGGAAAAGATGCTGAACGTGGCTGGGGCTGGGTACGTGAGTTGAGTGGCAGCATCACCAGGGCAGGGCAGACAGTGTCGGCCAAGTTACCGAAGACCTCACATTTGGCACTGACCGGGTGGGGGGAGACTTTAACAAAGGAACAATGGTGCCTGCCAGCACTTCCACCAGGGAGAGAGCTATCCTGACCCCTGCTCCTCCTGCCCTCACCCTGAAGCTGGTCTGTTTAGTTTCTCCTCCTGTGTCCCTGGTGTGTTTTGAGCGCCTGCCCCAGGACTGGGGCTTAGAGTTTGTGAGTGAGTGAGTCAGTGGATGGCCCCTTCATAAGGAGCTCCTAGATCTCCAGCAGCTCTCTGTCTTACTTGGGCATAATCCTTGCTGGCATAATCCCAGCCGGATGTTATGGGGACACTACTTCTTGGCACTGGTGTCCTGGCCTGGGGAGCCCTGTGTGGGGCTTTGACCCCTTGCTCCGCACGGGGGCCTCTACAGTCAGGACATCCCTCCCAGTACTTAACTAGCACACCATAGGTGTGGGATCTCCCTGTTCTGCATCTCCACCCCTTCTGCCAGCCTCATGGTAGCTTCTTCTGTATTTCCTTAGTTATGGGACTTCTGTTTGCCTACCTTTCAGGTGATTCTCAATGATGGGCCATAATTTAGTTGTAATTTTGATGTGGTCATGGGAGGAGGCGATCACAGCGTTTACCTGCTCTGCCATCTTGACCAGGCTCCTCTTAGGTTTTTAACAAAGAATACCCTTAGTTCGTCAGGCTCTGTGTCCTTTCCTTCCTGCCTCACTCCTTCTTTCCCTCCCTTTCTTTACCTACAGCAGACTTACAGCAAGTTAATGTACAGTCTCTGATCTAGAAGAAGACCTCCAAGGGGGTGTTGCCTGGGAAAAGCCTAGCTGATCACCCAGAAAAGACTATAGGGCATCACCTCAGAATAGTCACTTAAGTCACAGGGTCCAGTTCTCATCTTTGTAGGCTTAGAAATTTGATCTGTTGGTGTACTTAGAGGTAGCTCCTGCTAGCCAAATTCAGGAGAGACTGCCATAAAAACTAGAACACGCTTTTATAATTTTCCTGGAAGAAGGGAAATTGTCAGGTCCCAATCACCGCTTCCTCTGCTTTGGGGGAGATGAACAGGTGAAGAAAGAAGTATGCTTGGTGAGCAAGGAGGGATGGGAAGTCTTCAAATCTTACAGCCTCTAGCGGAGGCACCCTCCCATCCCCGCTCGTGGTACCGATGTGCAGCATGGACGTCGCTCGTGTCCTCTAGCACCCCTTCCCTGGAAAGGGCAATCTGGGCCTCTTGGGTCTTCCTCGCCTTCCTTAGAGACTGTTCCCTGCCTCCGTTTGCATCCTTTTCCCAGTTGCCGGCAGAACCATATGATGGTTAGGTTTAGGCTTTCTGTATTTAGTGGCATTTAGTGATGTTCCAGCTCAGCCTTCCTGAAGTTATTCCCCCACATTCTTCATTAGTGACCAGATGTTCCTGACTGTGTTCAGGAGCCCCAGACTGGGAAGCTTCGTACCGCTGATTGCCAGCAGTGAGTCTGGGGGGAGTGGAGGAGGGAAAGCACACTGGGCTGGAGGGGTGAGAAGGCTTCTTGGGCCAGTCAGGACTCGCTCATGAAGGAAGGTGGATTGTAACTATTTAGTGCAGGGAAAGATGGGGTGCAGTGTCTTACACAGCAGACCCATTATAGACAAGGCAGAGTGACAGGGGAGTCAGTTTTGTGGGGAAAGGTCAGGGCTATCTGAGAAGACCAGAGCTGGGGTCCGCTACCTAGCAGTTAGATCTTCTGAAAGTCATCAGACCTCTCTGAACGTGAGCTCTCCTGTTTGCACCGCGGGCGCAGTAGTAACACTCCTCAGAGTTGTTACGGTTAAGTGAGACGGTCAGGAAGTGAAAGTGCTGGAGTGATGATGTACAGTTACTCATCAGGTCTTTCGTATTCTCATTTTGTATGTTTTTCATAATATACTCGGGGTGGGGAGGCCTCTTGCCCAAAGGTCTTCATTCAAGGGATATGTCAGTTATCCCTCTTATAAGAAAGAAAAATTGTTAAAATCACATGGCGGGGGGGGGGGGGTGGTCACGCAGGATCGGTCCTGCATTGATGACGTGAGCGCTGGTGCTGGTACATGCTGAGTGCATTCTACCATTCCGTTTACTTTTGTGTGTGTGAAGTTTCCCATATTGTATTTTTTACCACATAGTTCACAGATAAAGCTTCTTTCCAAAGCAACCTCCTAATAGGCTCCTCACCTACATTTTTCAGTCCTCTATAATCTGTCCTTCCACACTGTAACTCAAGTGGCTTTTTCTGGAAAAAACCTGGGAAGGGGTGTGTTTAATAAAAGTAAACAGTTTTCTATATGACAAGACACTCATAACCGTTCCTCTCCTGCCGTCTGTTTTAAATCTCTGAGAAAGACCAGACCATGGTTTCCTAGCTGACTGTGGGCCTTTTGTCTCATCTTGAATTCACACTTAATCAACATTACAGCTGAGACCGAGGTGTCTTGGAGCACAATTAGGGTACTCCTGTCCCCACCCCTCCCCATGACTCCCTTCCCTGCCTTTTTTCTTGCTGTCTTCTCTTCCGGAACATACTCTTCTCACCCACTGACACCCCCTCCATTTTGCAGACTCGGCTTGGTATGACCTTCACCATGACATTACCCCTGATGTGTCTGAGCACTGTGCGTACGCGTGGCTGTCAGTTTGTCAGTGTTCTTCACTGGGCTTTAATAAGACCTGCACTTTTGAGAGCACCTACTGTGTGATAGGTTACTGTACTGAGCATTTTTAGATGTGTTTTTTAACCATACCCTCGCCAGTATTAGTATTTATAATTTTTTATAATTTTATCTATCTGTTTTTAGAGAGGGGAAAGGAGGGATAAAGAGGGAGAGGAACATCAGTGTGTGGTTGCTTCTCACACGCCTCCACCTGGGGCCCCGGCCCGCAACCCAGGTGTGTGCCCTGAGTGGGAATCAAACCAGCGACCTTTCGGTTTGCAAGCCAGCACTCATTCCACTGAGCCATACCATCCAGGACTATAATTCCTTAAGACTTGCCCATCCAGTGTGGCTCAGTTGGTTGGAGCATCTTCCTGTGCACCAAAAGGTCACAGGTTTGATTCCCAGTTGGGGTCCATGCAGGAAGCAGCCAATCGATGTTTCTCTCACATCAATGTTTCTCTCTCCACCCCAACTCTGGAATCAGTAAATATTAAAAATAAGACTAAAACAGCCACTTATTATTACAGAATCTGTGTGTATTCATGGTGGTATAAATGTGAGAAAGTACAGATCAGCAAAAATAAGAACATGAAAATACCATAAACCATCAAGGATTGCTGCTGTTACATGGTGCGGTTGCTACGGAAAACGGTATGGCAGTCCCTTACAGAACTAAAAATAGAATCACCATGTAATCCAGCAGTTCCACTTTTGGGCATATACACAAAAGAACTGAAAATAAGAACTCAAAGATTCAAGTATTTGTACACCCATACTCATAGCAGCATTATTCACAATAGCCAAAAATTGGAAACAACCCAAGTGCCCATAAATGAATTAATGAACAGACTAATTGTGGTCCATACACACAATGAAATATTATTGCACCTCGAAAAGGAAGGAAATTCCATGCGTGCTGTAACATGGATGAATCTTGAGGACTTTATGCAATGTGGAATAAGCCAGGCACAAAAAGAAGACGCTGCATGATTCCACATATATGAGGTCCCTAAAGCAGTCCAATCACGGGGATGGAAAGGATGGTGGTTGCCAGGGGCGGGGGAGGGGGAGTTAGTGTCTAGTAGATACAGAGTTTCACCTGGGGAAGAAGAAAAGCGTTCTGCAGGCGGATGGTGGGGATGGTTGCCCAGCAGCGTAAATGTGCCTATTGCCACGTGAACTTTTCACTTAAAAATGGATAACATGGTAAATTTATGTTGTGTGTATCTTTACCACATTTAAAATGTTTTTAAAAGCACATACAGTATGCTTTCATTTTGGAAAAAATTAATTAAAATATTTACATACACATAAATACATGCATTTTAAAATCTGGAAAGACATACAGAGTGGGGTGAAAGTGGGTTTACAGTTGTGTGTGGAAAATAGTAAAATAATACATAATAACACAGGAATAAACTCTGTGTTTCACATACTCACCACTGTAAACCTACATCTGCCCGCCCTGTGTATGGTGGACTAGGGACATAAAAGACTGCCACGAAGTCGCTGGGAAAATCCAGATACTAAACTGTCCTTGTAAAATAGCCGCTAACACAAAATACATAAGCCATTATAAACAAGGTGCTTACCCTAACTTCGTATAAAAAAAATATACTTCAGTTCACCCATGGATCTAGCAGGCTTCAAAATGGAGAGAAACTATTATTAAACATTTTAAGGAAAAACCACTATTAACATTATGTCCTGTTGTTGAAAGGCAATTCTCAGAATTATCTCACATGAATATTCACTTCTGAAAGTAATTAGTAGAGATCCACAGAGTCTGTCACAATATATTTACAACTCGTTAATTAATAAGAACTCTTTCAGGCTGTAGGTTTTCTGGTTCATTATGTACACGGATTAATTTCTGTCGGGCATTCTCACATTACTTCTACTTCTATTTCTTTTCCAGGGGAGTCTTCACAGGTAATGGTGTGGGCCAGTTCAAGTTTACATTTAAGAGGTTTTGTCCAGTGAGTCCTTTCCCGTATGTGAAAGAAACTGGGATGGCCGAAGCCTTTCCCAGATTCTGCAGTGTCACATGACTTCTCTTCAGTGCGCTTTGTCACACGTCTTTGAAGTTGTGTGACCCATGAAGGCTTTTCCGCATTTCTTACAATGACAGGCTTTCTCTCCAAAATGAGTTATTCCGTGTGTTTATGAGGAGCTGGGGTCTCTGTAGGCTTTACCGCGTTGTTTACATTCAGACAGTTCCTCTGCGGTGAGAGTTCTTTGACGTTACTGAAGATCACTGGGACCCCAAAATGCTTCACGACATTTCTTTATTTACATCCTTTTTCTCCACTGTGATTCATATGTTTGAAAACTGTGATAATATCTGAAGCCTTTCCCACATTCCTTATATTCATAAAGTGTCTTTTCAGTATGAATTACTTTGTGTGTTTTTAAGGAACCAGGATCTCTGAAAGCTTTACCACCTTCACAGAGCTCCCCTCCAGTCTGAGTCCTTTCGTGTCTTTGTAAAGCACCGTACTGCCTGTAGGCCGTCGTGCGTTACTTACATTCACAGTGATGCCTTCCGAATCCTCGGAAACGTCGACGACAGCTGAAGGCTTTCCCACATTCCTTATATTGATAGGGTTTCTCTCCAGTTAATTTTCTTTACTATTTTTGAAAAAATTTGAAATGATTTTATTTATTTATTTTTTAGACAGGGGAAAGGACAGAGAGATGGAGAAACATCAATGTGAGGTTGCCTCTCACGTGCCTCCTACTGGGGGCCTGGCCCGCAACCCAGCCATGACTGGGAATCAAACCAGTGACCCTTTGGTTTGCAGGCAGCACTCAATCCACCGAGCCACACCAGCCAGGTCAAATATTGTAGTTTTCATTTCTAGAAGTTCCATTTAGTTCTTTTTATATTTTCCATTTTCCTTTGAATTCTTCAGCATATCAGCATATTTATAATAGCTGTTTTTAAAGTTCTTGTCTGCCAATTCCTGATTCCTGCTGATTCACCTGTCATTCCTGTTACTAATTTTTCTCCTGGTTTTGGGTCACATTTACCTTCTTTTTGGCATGTCTTAGTAATTTTTGACTGAGTGCCAAACATTTTGAGTGATTTGAGTGTTTGGATTTTGTCTTCTTTCAAAGAGTATTAAAGTATGTTTGGGGTGACAATAAGTGATTTCCTAGATAGGGTGTATCGAAAATACTCTTTCTGCCCTGTCTGGTGTGGCTCAGCGGATCGAGTGCTGGCCTGCGAACCAAAGGGCCACCAGTTCAATTCTCAGTCAGGGTACATGCCTGGGTTGTGGCCAGGCCCCCAGTAGGAAGCATGCAAGAGGCAACCACACATTGATGTTTCTCTCCCTGTCTTTTTCCCTCCTTTCCCCTCTCTAAAAATAAATAAATAAAATCTTAAAAAAAAATAAATTAAATGCTCTTTACTTTAGGACTTGTTTACCCTTAATACCAAGATATGTGCCTCTGGGATCTCCTTACTGTGTGCTCTGCGTATTCATCCAGGTCTGTACTCGGGCTAGACACAATGAGAACGCCTCCCAGTTCTTTCTTTAGGGACAGAATTAGACATCTCAGTGAAACCTTCTTATATATGTATATCTTTTAGCAAATAAGATAGTGCTACACTAATAAAATAGTGTAGCACTATCTTATTTGCTCCTTACCCACAACCCAGTAAAGTAGATAATGTGATTTTCCTTTTATAGATAAAGTTAGCAAGGCCCAGGGAAGCTGATTTTGTGACTTGCTCATAGGTTGCAGGGCTGGATGTTGGGCCCAGGTCTTTGACTCCATTACAACCATACCCTATAAGCTCCATGAGAAAAAGGGAGCAGTTTTCCAGAGAGTATTTCCTCAGTTGTGAGGTGCACATTTTACACGTGTTATTGTATCTCAGATCAAGAGGATATATCTTGAAATAGAAATATATGGGATCACTTTTCTTCCAGAAAAGCCATGATTGAATTCGTTGTGGTGTGTCTAAAATCTCTGTGTTGTCTTAGGCCCTGACTAGTCTTGCTCAGTTGGTTGGACATCGTCCTGCAAGGCGAAAGGTCACTGGTTTGATACCTGGTCAAGGCACATGCGAGAGGCCGCTGAACAATGCCTCTCTCACACATCAATGTTTCTCTCCCTTTCTCCCTCCCTTCCTCTGTCTCTAAGAATATATATCAATAAAAAAATAAAATCACCATGTCTTAGAACCAAGGAAATATGTCTCCAGTGCCAAGTAGAGCCTTGATACGTAACATATGCGTAATAGACATTTGTTTGCTCGGTTCAAAAATACAGTGATTTTATATAGCAAAGTGTTTACAGTTTTATGCCTCTGCTTGTTTCTTCAGGTATTTTATGCATGGTGTGTGTCGGGAAGGAAACCAGTGCCTGTTCTCACATGACTTGGCAAACAGCAAGCCATCTACCATCTGCAAGTACTACCAGAAGGGCTGTTGTGCTTACGGAACCCGTTGCAGGCAAGAGCCCCGCTCCCGCCCCAGCTGTCACACTGAGTTGGATGCCATCAGGGATTCAGGTCCTTCGTTTGGAACATGGGTCTTGATGAGGGAAAGCTTAAATTTAAAAGTAAAAGCGGGGGGGGGGGGGGGAGATGAGGGACATCTGTAATAGTGGCAACAATAAATTTTTTTTTAAGTAATATGACAACATTACAAAAAGTATGGCAAATAATTTTGAAACCTCAGTTTCAGTACCCAAAAACTTAATTTTTCAGAAACAGTTTTCAGGCCTTATGAGTCTCTAGTCATAAAATTGCACTCATAGTATATATAAGATTGTATATCTTTTTCTTTCCCACTTAACATGTCATGAGCTTTTTCCTATGCCACTACATTATCCATAACTGTAATTTTATGTTTCATAATGTTAACAATCATCATTGTATTAACTCTGCCTCTATGAGAAATTTAAATGGCTTCTAGTTTTTTGCTGTGAGTACTCCTGCAGTGAACATTTATGTACATAGAGTCTTCCTTTTTGCCACCGACATCTGTAGATAACTTTATAACTTTTAAGCAGGGAAATATTGCAGAAACCTGTTCTTGTCCTTTTGCAGTGAAGAGCTGCTTTGTTCTTCCCTGGGCTGCAAAGCTCCCTCCATTGCCTCCTCTGGCTGCCTAAGGGACAGTGGAAGTTGGCCCACCTTGCCCCGCCCCTGCCAGTGGGTGCCCCAGAGAGACAGCCCAGGAAAGGCTGGTCTCCTCTGCTGCTACATTGGCCGTTAGTAACGTTGTGGGCACTCCTGCCGAAAGAGCACTGGGTCGGGTGTCAGGAGATTTCAGTTCAGTATCTGTGGAATTTCCAGGGTTTCTTTGTGTGGCCTGAGGCTGTGTGTCTGTCCCACTCAAGTCCTACGAGGACACTTAGTTGTCAGTGATAGACTGCAGTGTACCGCTCACTCTGAATGCCAGGCAGTTCTTCCTCAGTGATAAACCTTTTATCAATTAAAATATGGGGAAAGATTGTTCCATTCTCCATCTCCATAAGTGGAGCGGAAGCGGGACGTTCCCCGTCTGGGCGGTGTGGGAGACGTGCACGTAGTGTGTCCGTAATGCACCTGCTGTGTGTTTTCTTCAGATACGATCACACGAGGCCCTCTGCTGCAGCTGGAGGTGCTGTGGGCTCTGTGCCCCACAGTGTGCCCTCCCCAGGCTTCCACACTTCTCAGCCTCCTTCCGACCTCAATGCGCCTATTGTGAAAACTAACTTACATGAGCCTGGGAAACGTGAGAAGAGAACATTGGTACTTAGAGACCGAAGTGAGTGAGCAGAACCCTTTTGTTGCCTCTTTTTGAAAAGCATTCTTGTCTTGTTCTTCATGTTCCTTTATGGTCTTCTCTTGATAAAGAGGGCTGCTAACCTAAACCTCTGCAAGCTGTCTGAATGTAGATACACCAGATCTGTCCTGAGAACAGCCTTCATTTGGCTGCAGAGTATTCAGATGATGCATTTGGCCTCGTACCCAAGGCCGAGCTGAGCCCCAAGTTTGGCCTGGCAAAATATAAACAGTAACTTTTTTTATCAGCGTGTAACTGCCATCCTCATAGTGTGGTTGCCCAGTTCTGAGAGGCACCAAACCGTTCATTTCAAAGCTACATATTTTAATAAAGACCATGTATCACTAGGTTTGACCTCTAGGTCACGTAGCTCTTATGCTGAGCCAGTGTTTGCCATTTTAGGTTGCACCTTTGGTAATAGAATATGTTGGGTTTTGGGGAGTGGTCCCTACCCCGGAACAGGGTTTGGGGAAGAAGAAGGCTACAAATCATAAAAGTTGTTTATTGGCTGGTCGTCAGCAGGCGAAGGGATTTCTAGTTCTCAGAATTGTGTGACAGAAGATAGGCAGATTCCATCCTAAGCAAGTAAGTAATTGATCCAGTTAAATGTGCCCCTCTGAAAAGGCCAGAAATGGGTGTGTGTGGTGGGAAGGGAAGGGATGTGATGGGAAGGGACTGTGAGGAGGGGGGGACCATAGGGCAATTTAATGTTGACCTCAGGACCCAAAGACTCATTCCAGATTTTCATTAATTCTAGTTCATTTTAAAATGATAGGAACTTTACTGGTACGAAGGAAACCACTGTATTCTATTGACCATATTGTAAATTTTCTTTGACTTTTATGTATATATGAAAAATATATATTGATACACACATTTTAATTTTAACTGTTCCAAATGTTGACATTTCCATACTTGCTGGGGGTTTTTGTTTTAAAAGATTTTTTTTAGATTTATTTTTAGACACAGGAGAAAGGAGGGAAAAAGAGACAAAAAGAAACATCAATGTGTGGTTGCCTGTTGTGTGCCCCCCACTGGGGACCCGACCCACAACCAAGGCATGTGCCCTGACCAGGAATCGAACCAGCAACTCTTCGGTTCGCAGGCTGGCACTCAATCCACTGAGCCACACCAGCCAGGGCCATACTTGCTGTTTTTAAATAGTAACTTCAGTGTTCTTTTGTATAAATATATCATGGTCTGTTTTTGCCATTTCCCTGTGTTACCCATCATATTTTTCATTTAATGTCACTGTGAACATTTTATGCTTTTATTTTTCCCACGTGGCCTGTTTTTTCTGTATGTTCCCAAGAGAGAAATTCACAAGGTCAGAGTTTCTTAATCTGTTAGGTTTTGACTAGCTGCTTACCAGCGTGGTTGGGCCAGTTTTCATGTATGTGTGTGCTGTGTGCTTTATATTAAGATCTCTCTGGCATGGCTGAAGAAAAGGCTTGCCCAAGTGTGAGCAATCCGGGAGGCAGTGATCCCCAGAGTAGCCTGGAGGTGAAGCCGCATTCCTACCTAGACGCAATCAGGAGTGGCCTCAGTTACGTAGAAGCCAGCAGCTCCTACAGCAGCGAGCAGCAGCTGTGCCCCTATGCGGCGGCCGGGGAGTGCCGCTTTGGAGAGGCTTGTGTCTACCTGCATGGGGACATGTGTGAAATCTGTAGGTTACAAGTCCTGCATCCCTTCGACCCAGAGCAAAGGAAAGCTCACGAGAAGGTAAAGTTACAAGCCTTTGTGTGAACTCATTTTAAGAAGTTTGAAATGCACGAAATGGCAAAGTTGTGGTATTTCTGCAAACATCTGTCTGCCAGTAATACTTGCATTATGTACCTGGTGTATTTTTATCCTATTTTAAGTCCTTTTGCCTACTGTCATTTGACAATTCTTGGTTATTTAGAATAAAGAAAAAAGGAAAGACGTGAGAAACATAAAGCTATGCAGAGTTCAGAGAATGCATGTGGCTCGGGAGCCGTGTGTGTGGCAGGCGCACGCCCTTCCTCCCTGGGGGTACCTGTCACGGTGGCTGCAATCCATCCAGGCTGAGCTCTAGAGGATTTGAGGAGCCCACGTCATGGAATCTGAGGAGCCAGGTGTGGAGGGGACCTTGCAGGTCTTTAGATCCCAGTGTTTAGGAGGCACTGCTTCACAGTGGGCCCTGTGCTTGGTTCAGGGCTCTGAGGATGAGTGAGAAAGAAGGGGCGGAGCCCATGGCTGCACTGTAGAAGCCTTCACGGTGTGTGGGGGTTGAGTCTGCCACCCTCCGTTGTCTTCCCGGGGGGGCTGTTCAGGTGAGCGCAGAATCAGAGCTCCTCTCTGCACGCAGGTGTGTCCAGGTCTTTGCGCTGTGCAAGTTGATTTATCTCACCTCTGCGTCCACTGTGAGCTCCCAAGGGCAGAGCCCAGGTCTTTGTATTCTTTTCATTGACTCTCATGCCTGATACACAGTACCGTACATCACCTGCTTAGTGAATACGTGAATTCATTAAGTAATTGGTTCTCTTGAGAAGTGGTGCTTTTCACCTCTGACTCTGGACTGCCAGCCTGATGTTTCAAGTTAAGGATTATTCTGTATTTCTGGTGTCATTGTGGTTCAGAGTGGGGAAGGATGGTGCCCAGAGGAGCCAGGAGACCAGGATCCCAGTTCTCATGGGCTCTGTGATCCCACAGTGGTCCGGTATCTTTCGGGACCTCTGGGGTCTCAGGTCTGAATTGGAGGTGATATGCTAGGCAAACAGGGGGCTGCGCCAGTGATGCCTTGAAGTCCTCTTCATGATCTGAGGGAGCTTCGTGTCCTGAATCCAGGGATTGCTGGGCCCTGCCCAAAGCAGCGTGGTCCCTGTTCCGTCCTGATCTTGGTTGTATGGCAGTGTGCTGGCAGCTGCTCCCCAGCAGCCCTGAACCTAAGAAGGTTTCCGCCCTCCTCCTCTGTCCTTCAGATCTGCATGTCAACATTCGAACACGAGATGGAAAAGGCCTTTGCCTTCCAGGCCAGTCAGGACAAAGTGTGCAGTATCTGCATGGAAGTGATCCTCGAGAAGGCGTCTGCTTCTGAGCGGAGGTTTGGGATTCTCTCCAACTGCAATCATACCTACTGCTTGTCCTGCATCCGGCAGTGGAGGTGTGCCAAGCAGTTTGAGAACCCAATCATAAAGTAAGTACAGCAGTAAGGGGTCTCATCTGTAGAAGTGGGGGAGAAAGTTTGGCTTGGGACCTTCTTCCATCTACTCCTAAGTCCTCCCTCGTCCTCCAGAGGTGTTTCAGTGCGGAGGATAACTGGTGAGCGCTGGCCCCTGGGTGTGTGAACTTGGGCACTTCACTACCCTTCCTGAGCCCAAGTGCCTTTTCCTTTGAAATATGGGTAACAATTCCTGCCAAGTTTCAGAGTGTTGGAGGGACACTGCAGGGACCGTCTGAGTGAGTAGGTTGAAGGCACTGGCCTGTCAGACTCCAGCACTAACAGTTACTGGTGGCTGCCTTAGTCCTTTGCCTTTTGCCCTTTTTATGCTTCATTTTTTTTCCATCTGTAAAATAGGGTTGTTGGATGATTAAATGGAATAATGCATGTAAAACGTTTCACATGTCTGATACAGGGGACATGCTCCATGGAGCCAACACAGGGTTCTTTTCCCCGCTGTACTGAGGTGTAGCTGACACGGAACAGCACAGGAGGCTTGCGTTCTGCAGCGGGCAGGGCGGGAGGAGCAGACTGACACTGACAAGTGACTGCATGCTGCGTACTGTTTTCGAAACTCGTCACACACATTAACTTACCCTCTCAGAGGCCTGTGATCATCCTCACTTTACAGATGAGGAAACTGCGGTATGATGAGCTCCAATAACTTGCCTGAAGCCACACATTTGTGTGGTAAAATAACAGCCTTACTGAGATACGAGTGTACAATTCAGTGGTTTTAGTGTTCACAGAGTCTGTACAACCATTACTACAGTCTAGTTTTAGGATATTTTCATTATCTCAAAAAGAAACATGTATTTGTTGTCCCTGCCCATCCCTCCCTACTTCCAGCCCCCCGTCGCTACCACTAATTCACTTTCTGTCCTGTGGTTTTGTTTATTCTAGACATTTCATATAAATGGAATCTTCCAGTATTTAGCATTTTTGTGTTTGGCTGGATCTTTCACTTGGCATGGTGCTCTCAGAGTTCAGCCATGTCGTAGCGTACGTGCTTCAGTCCTTTCTGTGGCCGAACGCTGCGCGGTGTGGGTAGCCACACTTCGGCTCTTCGTCAGGCGGTGGCCGTTGGGTCGTTCCGCCTTTTGGTTGTCCTGGGCGGTGCTCCTGTGCACGCTCATGGGCGGGGTTTTGGGTGGACACGCGTTCTCATTTCTCTTGGGTACATACCTAGGAGTGGAGTTTTGGGTCCTGTGCTAACTCTGTATTTCACATTTTAAGAAACTACCAGACTGTTTTCCAAAGTGGCTGAACTATTTTACATCCCCACCAGCAGTGTATGAGGATTCCAGTTCCTCCATATGCCCGTTAACACTCGTTATATCTTTATTTCTGGTTCTAGCCATTCTAGTAGGTGTGAAGTATGTTTTATTGTGCTTTGATTTACTTCCCTGATAATTAATGATACTGTGCATCAAGTAATGATATGGTGCATTTTTTTTCTGTGCTTTTTTGGCCCACTCAAATCCTTTGCCCATTTTAAAACTGGGTGGTCTTTTTATTGAGAAAAACATGTTTTTATGGGTAGTCTATTTTATTGTTGAGAAAAGATGTTTTTAATTGTAAACGTGGTTTGGGCAGAAGACGTCTGGAATGGCCGTGCGTTTGAGCGGGGGCTGAGTGGTGTAGTGCGCCCAGGGTCCCTCGCTTCACCTCTCCCGTGCTAACCCGATTCTTATTTCAGGTCGTGTCCAGAGTGCCGTGTGATATCGGAGTTTGTAATTCCAAGTGTGTATTGGGTAGAAGATCAGAATAAAAAGAACGAATTGATTGAAGCTTTCAAACAGGGAATGGGGTAAGTGCTTTGAGTTCAGGCGTGATCCCGGTGACTGCCTTAGCTTTCATTTTAGTCTCTGCCGTCGCCTGCAGAGCCTCCCCCTCCCCTCCCTAGACCATCGCCACTCAGTTTCTTCCTTCTCTCAGGCATCGTGCTGGGCTTTGAAGATGCAGAGATGAGCGAAGCCACGGTGCAGTGGCTTCTTAGCTGAGCAGCATCCCCTAGAAATTGTTTCTGGTGCTGAGGTTGACTTGTCATCTGTGATCATTCATTCATTCAACAGATACCAATTAAAGATCTATATGATAGGCCTTTTCTAGTTGCTTGGGATACAGCATGGAACAAATCAGACACACTCCCAGCCCCCATACACCTGACATTTTAGTGAAGGAAATAAATAATGAGAAGAGACAAAAAAGATAAATAAGGAAGAAAAATATTAAGTGGTGAGCAGGGCTAAGGAGTGAAATATGCCCAGAAATGGGGAACAGGAAGTGAGAGGGTTGCAGTGTTAGTGTGGGAGACCCGAGCATGCCTCAGTGTGGTGACATCTGAGCAAAGACCTAGAGGAGATGAGGCAGCAAACCATGATGTGAGTGAGAAGAATGTTCTAGATGGAGGGAATAGTGTCTGCAAAGATTCTGAGGCTGAAGCAGGACAAGGGGCAGATTGTGTAGGGCTCCGTAGGTCATTGGATGCACTAGGCCTTTTATGGATGAGAATGGAAGTTTCAGTTAGAGGAGTGATATGAAATGGTTGATATTCTGAAAGGATCACTCTGGCTGATTCATTGAGAATATATTAAAAGACGAGGCAAAGGTGGGAAGAGGGAGACGAATGAGGCTGTTGCAACAATCCAGGCAAGATACGATAGTGACTTGAAACAGAGTGGTGGCTATGAATGTGATGGGAGGTGGTCAGATCCAGGTGTGTTCACAATTGCTGGTGTGTTGGATGTGGTGCAGGTGTGAGCAGAGGTTGAGGATTCAGATTTCACCTCCAGCATTACTACTTTCCATTTCTTTGCTGCACTTCCATCTTTGTCGGCCAGTTTCCTCTTTCAGTTATCTATTTTTGTAAACTAATCCCTGGGTTTATCGCTGGGAAACCAGGAGACAACAGCACTACACAGGTGCACACACAGGCAGACTTTGGAAGAAAGTTGTTCGCACTCTCTGCAGCTACTCACAGTTAATGTTTTGTAGTAATTAACATTTGAACTGTGTTGAAGAAGTAAGTATTATTTAACTAAACCACAGTGGATTGGTTTCCTAGGACTGCTGTAACAAATTCCACAAATGGGGTGGCTTAAAATGATAGAAATTTAGTCTCTTACAGTTTTGGAGGTTGGAAGCCCAAAATCAGGTGTGGGCAGGGTTGGATCCTTCTGGGGGCTGAGGGTGAATTTGCCCCATGCCTTTGTACTAGCCTCTCATGGCTGTGGGCAATTCTTGGCGTTCCTGGGCAGATGGCAGCAGAACTCTAGTCTCTCCCTTTATACAAGGAGGGGCAAAGTAGGTTTACAGTTTTAAGTACTCAAAACACAGAGTTTATTCTTGCATTACTACTTATTGTATTATTTTCCACAGGAACGACTGTAGACCTACTTTTCCCCACCCTGTGCTCTTTGCTGTATTTGTTTCTCCCCGTTCTGTCTCTTGGAAGAACAGGTGTGATTGGTTTGAGGACCCTCCCCATTTATCCAAGGTGACCTCATCTCAAGATCCTTAACTTTATCTGCAAAGACCTTTTTTCCAAGTAAGGTCACATTCACAATTACCAGGTCTTAGGATTTATCCTTGTTAGGGCCCCTTTTCTTTCGACTTGTACATGGCATCTTAGTCCATTCTGGCTTCTGTAGTAAAATACCTCAGTCTAGGTAGCTTATAAACAACAGAAACTTGTTTTTCCCACTTCTGGAAGCTGGCAAGTCCAAGATCAAGGTGCCGACATGGTTGGATTCTGGTGAGCACCCACTGCCTGCTTCATAGCTGGTGCCTTCCCACTGTGACCTTACTTGGCGGAGGTGCAAGCAAGCTCTCTGGGTATCTTTTGTAAGAACACTAATCCCATTCCCGAGGGCTTTCAACTTAATCCTCTCCTAATCCCATCACGTCAATTTTAAGGGGGTGTCGCCATCCAAACCGCAGCGTGGTAACTGAAAGGACACGTCAGAACTGGGAAAAGCAAGGGCTGCACGGTTACCGTTTTGGTCGATATCTGTGCTATTTCCAGCTGTTGGCTATTCTGAATACTTTTTGGAATTCCATTTTAACTTACAGTTTTTTAGCTTTACCTCTGTTTCTTATAAATCGTTTTTCTTGGGGCTACAATATACCCTTAATTTTTTTCACAGGCAGAATTACTATTCTTACTGTCTTATATAATATGCAGTTACTTCCTCACTGCTGTCTTCTGCACTACATCTGTACATTATATTGACATACACTGGAACCCCACAAGCTAACAATGTAATTTTTAAAATTTCAGCTTCATTGAAATACTTATTTTTTGTTGTTGAGTTTGTTCTACTCTAATAGTAAATACCAATTATATATAGTATTATCAACTATAATCACCATGCTTTACATTATTTCTTTGTTCACCTTATAGCTGAAAGCTTATTACTTCCTGCATTCATGGTTTTAGTTCTCCTGTTCAGGCCTTTAGTCCATTTTGAGTGGGTTTTTGTGTGTGGTGTAAGAAGGTGGTCCAGTTTCAGTCCTTTGCATGTGGCTGTCCGGTTTTCCCAACACTGATTATTGAAAAGACCACTCTTTCTCCATTGTCGTAGGCTCCTTTGCCATAGGTTAACTGCCCATGTATGTGTGAGCTTATTTCAGAGCTCTGTTCTGTTCCACTGATTTGTGTGTGTTTTTATGCCAGTACTATGCCATTTTGATTACCAGCCTGTGGTGTAGCTTGAAATCAAGAAGTGTGATGCCTCCAGCTTTGTTCTTTCTCCAAATCGCTTTGACTACTTGGGTCTTTTGTGGTTCCACATAAATTGTAGGGTTGTTTGTTATATTTCTGTGAAAAGTGCCATTGGAATTTTAATAGGGATTTCACTGAACCTTAAGACTGCTTTGAGTAGTGTGAACATTTTAACAATATTTGTTCTGCCAATCCATGAGCACATGATATCTTTCCATTTATCTGGGTCTTTATTTCATCAGTGTATTAATAGCTTTCAGTGTACAGATCTCTCAACTCCTTGGCTTAATTTATTCCTAGGTATTTTATTCTTTTTGATGCAATTGTAAATGAAATTATTTTTATAACTTCTCTTTCTGATAGTTCATCTTTAGTATATAGAAAGTCAACTAATATTTGTATATTGTATACCCTGCAACTTGACTGTTATAATGTATGGATGTAATGTTTTACATACATTAGAACCCCACAAAGTACTAATGACTTTACACCTTTAAAAAATTGTGTTTTTTAAAATATATATTTTTAAAGATTTTATTTATTTATTTTTAGAGAAAAGGGAAGGAAGAGAGGGAGAGAAACATCAACGTGTGGTTGCCTCTCGTGCGCCCCCAACTGGGGACCTGGCCTGCAACCCAGGCATGTGCCCTGACTGGGAATCGAACTGGCAGCCCTTTGGTTCACAGGCCTGCACTCAGTCCACTGAGCCATACCAGCCAGGGCTAGAATTCTATGTTAATAGCTTGTTTCTTTCTTTTCGTTTACACTTTGCAAATGTTCCACTACAATCAGGCCTTTTACCAACCTCACACTATCCCTACCCCCTACCCGCCACCAGACTCTGGCAACGATTTTTCTATTGTTTCTATGAATTTAACTTTTTTGGATTCCACGTATAAATGATACCTTATAGTATTTATTTGTCTTCTCTGTCTTACTCTACATATTAGCTGTCTTATATAATACGCAGTTATTTCCTTATTAGCATAATGCCCTCAGGGTCCATCCATTTTGTAACAAAATTATAGAATTTCCTTCTTTCTCATGATTGAATAATATTGCACTGGATACTTATTCCCATATCTTGGCTATTGTAAATAATGCTGCAGAGAACACTGTGCTACAGATCTCACTTCTTAACAGATGTGAGGTCATGTCTGTGATCTTGATTTGTATTTCCCTGATGAGTGATGTTGAGCACCTTGTCATGGATTTATTGGCCATTTATTTGTATGTCTTTGGGAAAAGTTTGTTTAGTTCCTCCATTCATTTTAAAATGGACTGTTCTTGTTGTTGCTGAGTTGTATGAGTTCTTTATATATTGTGGACATTAGCCCTTTGTCAGATACATGATTTGCAACTATTTTATCCCATTCAGTAGGTTGCCTTTTCCATTTTGTTGATAGTTTCCTTTACTATGCAGAAACTTGCAGTTTGAGGTAACCCCGCTTGTTTATTTTTTGCTTTTGTTGCCTTTGCTTTGGTCTCACATCCAAAAGAATTATTGGCGAAACCAATGTCTAGGAATGTATTACCCCCTGTAGTTTTCGTAGTTCAGATTTTAATATGTCGTTTTTCTGGGGTTGCTTTCAATATTTTCTCTTGGGTTTCAGCAGTTACATATTTGCATAGGAGTGGTTTTCTTCATGTTTTACTGCTCAGTGTTTATGTCATTCACCAAATTTAGGAAAATTTTGGTCATCACATATTTTCTCCACCTCTTTTTTCCTCCTGGGACTTTCAGATATTGTCCCACAGGTCTTGGGCTCTGTCGTATCTTTTCCTCTGTTCATCATCTCGAATACATTTTTAGTAGCTGCTTTGAAATTCTTGTCATCTTGGTTGGTCTCTGGGTCACAATGTCCTCATTCTTCATGTGTTGTCAATTTTGGATTGTAGTGTACACATTGTTAGGTTGCCAGATTCTCTTAGGTTCTATGTCCTAGAAAAACCTAGTGTACACATTGTTAGGTTGCCAGATTCTCTTAGGTTCTATGTCCTAGAAAAACCTCTGTAAAGCGTTGACATTTCTGTCTTAATAATAGGCAGGTAAATTGTTTGGAGTCAAACTCTTGGGCAGCAGTTCGAACCTCAGTTATTTTATCCTAGCTGAGTTGCCTTGAGCCTGCCGCACTGGCGAATGGGTCAGAGACGTGGGCAGAGTTAATGCGCAGTATTTGGAGCACCGCCTCCCAGGCCTTTTCTTTGTGGGATTGCTTCCTCACTTTCCAGTGGCTGATTTCTTCCAGTTCTGTCTTCTGTTCTTCAGGCCAGAAAGACTGGATTTTACCATTGTAGTTTTATCTATCCTGAATAAACACACACCCAGTTTTGGCCTGTTCTTGGATAAAAGCTATTATTTCTATAAAGATAACTTGCCTCTTCGCCATTCCATTCTTCCAGGTGTTTACCCTCTTGAAGAATCCTCCTGCTTCTGTTCATTCTCCAGTGCCTTTAGGTCTATTTTAAAAGGTTAGTGTTTCTGGTTATCTGCAAGGTCAGGTCTAGGAGAAGCAGTAATGGTTCCTTTAAGTTGCATATTAATTGCTAAAGGCTTGGTGTTTTCCTCATGTGATGTTATCATGTGTCCACCAGAGGGCAGGAGTGTCAAGGCAGAGGGGTTCAGCCTATACAAAGGAGCTTTGCTGGAGTTGTCCAAAAATTCTCATGTTATTGTTGTTTGGATCTTTCCTGGCCTTAGTTTCCATAGATGACTATGTTTTTATGCATTCCACAGACATTTACTGAGTACCCACTACAGGCCAGGAGCCTTCAAGCTAAGTAGGCACCAATGCGGTCTATAGAGATTAGTAAAGATAATTTCATGGAAAATTGCAAAGGGGGCAATTGTGATACAGACTTTCTGATGACAGATTCTTCATGAGAGGCCCAAGCCAGATGTCACAACAGGGAACGCACTTGGATCTACCTGGCTGGGAGTGTCAGGGAAAGCTGTGAAGATTGAATGCTTCTCCGTGTGTGTTGGAGAGTGAGTGGACAGAAGGACATGGGTGCCAAATGGGACAAGTTTTGTTTGGAGAGCGGTGAGAGTGGTCACTGAGGCTGAGAGGTGTGTAGGAGGTGGTGTGACCTACTACCACAGGTGTAGTAGAGACAGACCGGAGTCAAGTCTAATGGGGCAAAACAGGTGACCCACTGGAGATGCTCCTCTGCGGTAGTGTGAAGAGGTTGGAACCTGGTGAGAGGGGAGGCCAACTAAGAAATGACTGGCAGGCAGCAAGCAGAGTTTGGCATCCTAAGGGTTTCAGCAGTGTGGGAACTGAATGGACAAGCTGATTTGGGAGTGCTCTGTAAGCAGAAATGTGATAGTTGGATCTGAGAGCTGAGAACAAGGAGTGAAAGTGAACTGAAAGCTTTAGTCCTTGGTGACCAGATAAGGCTGTGGGGGGTGACCATTGTTTCGGGGTGGGAACTAGAGTTAAAGCTTGTGTCTGACAGACTCTGATAAGAATGAACCGCTTGAGCAGTCATTTTAAGATTTGCTCAGAACCTTTGGGCGTGGGGCATGGAAGGTGTCGGGTTGACACAACTCTGCTTGAATCCACTGCCTGGCCTCGTGTGCTGGAATCACACCTGGTGGGAGTAGCGCCCAGGCAAGCAGCACACTTCCTTCCCCCTCAGTGGTCAGTTGTTAGGGTCTGAGAGGCCTTCATCACTGGTCTCTTGCTGCCGTCCCCTTGTCTGAGAAACTCTGGAGTCGTCATCTACCACCCCTGGCAGCAGCCCACCTTTTCCATGATTTGGCTTTCTTTCTGCAACTTCCCTTCCCCAGTGCTCCCAGATGGCCCTCTGGGTCCTTGGGCTTTCTTCCTTTTCTTCAACTTGGGATCATTTAGGAAAATTTCATTTGAACAAGAAATGGGAATTCTCTATTTGGTTGTGATTTTCCTCAGGAGCAGGGATTCTTAACATAGGGATCTGTAGATACAATTCAAAGATTGGAAAAAAATTTAACATTTCGATACCTGTACTTCACAGACCTGTATTTTATGCATTTAGACAGCACATAGTTTAGAACCCCTAAACCAAGGAAAATTGGAATGAGACCTTTAACTTTAGGCAGCTGAAATCCACCACTTTCTCTGTGACTCCCAAGTCAAGACTTCCTGTGGTCACACTGACATCATTGCTGGCCTGGAGAACAGGAACCTTCCCTGGGTGGAGCTCCTACTGGGGTCTTGGACCCGAGGCAGTAGCCCAGCTTCAGCACTTTGGAACCCATGACAGCTGGTTCGAGGAATGAACCATCAATCCTACATTCCCTGGGGCCTTTCTGGAACACTGCAGTCTCAGAACAGTGGACTCCCCTCATGCAGGTTAAGTTCTGTGTGAGGCCATAATGTCACCGTGGGAATCTTATCCAGCAGCTTGGAAATCAACATCCCATCCTCTCTGAGCTTCTGCTTCCCTACCTACAACATGAGGTTGACCCAGTTCTGGCATTGTAGGCCGGGACAGAGGAAAGCAGTGGTTTATCTGGACTTTAGGTTCCCCACTACCTTGATTTTTTTTCTTTCTGCTTTTTAGGAAAAAAGCTTGTAAGTACTTTGAGCAAGGCAAGGGGACCTGCCCGTTTGGAAGCAAATGTCTTTACCGCCATGCTTACCCTGATGGGCGACTAGCAGAGCCTGAGAAACCTCGGAAGCAGCTCAGTTCTGAAGGCACCGTGAGGGTAAGGACTTTGCCACCTCTAGTCAGAAGACTCACTTACCTGTGGCCCTTTCTGTAATAGCTTTCACAACCAGAAATGGACAAAAGAAGAAGAAAAAATAAGCTACCCAGCCTTCATGTTGCCATTTATAATAACCAGGTATGTTTACTGGCTATTTTTACAGTTCTTCAATTCAGTGCGGCTCTGGGACTTCATTGAGAACCGAGAAAGTCGGAATGTCCCCAGCAGTGAAGATGTCGACATGACTGAGCTTGGGGATCTCTTCATGCACCTGTCTGGTGTGGAGTCATCAGAACCCTGAAGAACAGATGGGTTACCCGCATCTTGGGCTCTGCCAGCAGGGCCTTGCCCGACTAAGGTGTGCAGAGCTTCCTTTACTGCAGCTCCAGGTGGTGTGTTGCGTGGATTTGAGTGGGGTTGTATTTAATCTTGGTCTTGCCCATTCTCCACTATTACAGCCACGAGAAGAGTGAAGGATATAAAATAACCCAACAAGTGTATGGAATCACTACTTTTATAGTTAATATCTTAGTTGCACCTAAAGTTCCTCTGGGGGGACCAGCTAAACAGCCAGGCTGAGTTTTGATTGATTGCTTTTAAAACAAATTTGGCTCCTGTCCGTCATGAGCTTTAGCTCCCTGGAAACAGTCAATGTGCAGTTGCCCCTAAAGATTTTTTTTCTTACCAAAGGATTCCTACAGTTAGTTTCCATAGTACTTGTGGTCAAAACCATACAGAGCTTTTCCAGAAGCAAACAATGGGCACTGCACGCCTTAGTGCCCCATATGAGAGCAGGAGTCTCATTGCCGTACATTCAGTGAGTAGAGTATAAACTTCCTTCCTTGTACGGGAGACTCTTGAAAGTAGCAGGAAGTATACAGAGCAGCAGAGGTATGGCCCCTCCATTCTGGCCGTTTTGGGGGCCACAACTGAAAGAACCCTTGTACGCGTGCCTCCAGGGAAACATGTCCCTGGCTCTCCCTGCTGTGGGCATGGGCCCCAAGGTAATTGTGCTGAGGACTCAGCACACACATGCTCTTGTGTGTAGCTCCTACCCAGGCCGTCTAGTCTTACCTGTAAAGCTTGGCTTTAATTTGTAAACATTGAACAGCATCCAAAAAATCTGTGTTTCTGACCCAGCAGTAGTCCTCAGCATGAATCTCTGTCATCAGTTGTGATTTTAATTGAAGGAGCATAATCTTGTGAATCAGAACAAACTCATTCTAACCCTGAATTACCTATTTTTATAAATAGCTAGAGATATCAAATATTTTGTAAAGTGCATTAAAGTGTGGGTAGAAAAAGATCTATTCTTACCTGAGTGCTTTATACATAATTTTTATAGTTAACTCTTTAGTGAAGGGTGACAACACAGGCAAAGGCTGAATTAAATTCACTCAGCAAAGGCTCTGGGCCCATCTCCTGCTTGTTGAGTCCTGTTCCAGAGGGGTGTTCAAGCTGTGAGCTCAATGTTCAAAAGGAAGAAACAGCCGTTAAGCCTACATTTAATTTATTTTATTAAAATAACATAATTGAGGAACCATTGAATAACTATTTCATCAGGTGCAATAAAAACAAAATTAAAACCCAAATCAAGAAAACCTGTATTCCTGGCTTCCTCACATACACATATGCTGTGATTGTTGAGAGACAAGGCTGGCCAGCGGCCCCACCCCATAGGGGCAGCTCCTGGAAGACAAATTTCAGCACGATGGAAGACTGCTCCCTGAGAGGGCAGAGACTGGGAGGGGCAGGCCAGGCACCTCTTCTGGAAAACCACCCCAATGCATTGGAGACCTCCAAGAAACAGAAGTGTCCCACAGTACCAAAGCAGACTCCTTCAGGCAGCCGTGGTCTCGACAGTCCTGGGCTGTTTGGTGTATTATGTGCAAAACTACCTGTCTGGTGCCACACCACTAACTGAAGAAAAGTACTTCCTGTGATATAAGCATTCGTCATAGGACCTGACACTCAAAGTTTATCCACATGGTTCCCCTTCAGGGCCAGTTTGCCTACCTTCATTTCCCCTCTGACTTCTTTTTCTTACCCTAAAAATACTCATTTAGCCAATAGCCAGGGTCCCAGATCATGTATCGCCATCAGCAGCCACTGGTGCAGCTTGGAAAAGGCTCAGCTCGTGAGCATGGGGGACGCAGGTGGGGAGCAGGACAAACCAGCATTGTGAACGGCCTCCCTCTCCCACGGCCAGAAAGGGTAGAAAAGAAGGCAACATGAAGTAAGGCCCTGTGAATAGTCTGGAAGGTCCTTAGCAGCAGCTTCTCTGAAAAAGAGCTCTCTGCTTCCACAGAAAGGGAGCAGAAAGGTGGTGCCTGCTGACTTCCCTTCTTCCCCTGGTGGCCTGAGTGCAGGTGCAAAGTCAGCTAGAAGACAGGCAGTCTGGGGGACGTGGTCAGCGTGCAGGCGTTGATGTCCTCTGTGTGGGCCGCCCGGTGCAGGGATGGCTCAGAAGCGCTCCGGTTGATTTTCGGTAGAGAGTGTTGGAGCAGCTCAATGGAAGACAGGATCTGAAACAAAGCAAAGTGGTCTCATTATGTGGGCCTTGGCGTTTTCCCAGCAGCTTTTGACCAAGAATCCAAAGACACAGGCTGCTCTCACCTCACCTGTAACATCTTACGGAGAGTAAGAGCCCTCCCTATTAAGAAAAAGGAAGGAAGGGGGGAGAGAAAAAAACACCATACTTCCCTCCTTGTTTCTCATTAAGACCTTCTGCTTTTAATTTAATTAGTTCCAATACCTTTGAGCTAAGTCTTACCTGGGGAAAAAGAGGCCTCTCTTCTTTAACTTTCTTCACACAGTCTGCGACAAGCCGCTTCATTGCTTTGGGGCAGTTTTTGTACAGCTTACTGAGGTCTGGGGAGGCATACCCCCGGCCCACCATGAAGATGATCTGAGGGAAAGAAAACAGTTGAAGTAAACAACAGTGAAACCAGCGACTTCAACCCTCCAGCTGCCCTACTGGCAGGAGGCCCAGGGGCTTGCACAGAAGGAGAATCCTTTGTGGCAGCGCACGTACCTGGTCTCGGTTGTTGATGTGGGAGTAAGGCAGCTCCCCTGTCATAAGCTCATACAGCACAATGCCATAGGAGTAGACGTCAGACTGGAAGCTGAAAGGGTTATTATCCTGCATTCGGATCACCTCTGGGGCCTACAGGGACAAAAGGTGCATTCATCACCATCTGGGCCCTTCACACATCTGGGGACCAAACTATCCCTCCCAAGGTATGAGAGCCTTTCCTCTGCCCCCTATAGCTTTTCTCTAAACAGCCCCCCACAACCCTCAGACACTGCTAATTCAAGCTCAGAAATCCTAGTCTTGAGGCATCCCTTCCTATCACCCAACTCCTCCAAGCTATGTTTCATGGTTCTCTGATCTCTGGCTTTCTCCAGGAAACCCAGATTCACCCCAGGCTGTCTGAAGTCATCAAAAGCATCACTGAGGTGGCCTGGACTTTGAGGAAATGTGAAGAAACGCTTTACGTTTGTGCACAGACATCAGGGCACCCCTTCTGCCCTGCCCCATGCTAGTGTGAGCCTCTCCTCCTTACCATCCACAGGATAGAGCCGGTGGGTTGTTCAACCTGCTGAGAACCACTCCAGCGTGACTTTACTGTTGCCAAACCAAAATCTCCAATTTTCACTGTCAGGCCTTCATGGAGAAATATATCTCAATGCTTGTTAAGGACTCTGGTTTCAAAACACTGGTCAGGTTAATTTTGAAAACCTTACCAAAGTTCTTCCTAGCACAGCATCTACCTCCCATCTGCCCCAGCCTTCTCTGCACTGGATTTGCTAGGGTTTCTGAAGTTCTAAAAAGTGCTCTTGAAAGGTCCCTTCTTTCAAGAGGCACATGAGGAATGCAAGATGATTTGGCTCCAGCCCCAGATTCCTGGCCTGTGCCTTGCCACATAATATAGATGCCTTAAACCCCGAGACTTCTAAGAGTGCAGGCTGCCTTCTGGTGCTCCTGAGCCAAGCACGGCCTGCTGATTCTTTACCGTCACTTCTGCCTGCCCTCTGCCCTCAAGAGACATGTAAATAAAATAGCAAATCCCTCTGTAAGTGCTGAATGCTATCCTAAGACACTTCTCAGTAGAATAGGTACCACTTGGTAACTTCAAAATCAGAACCAAACTCACCTCATTTCTGGGTACAGAAGTCAGGCAGTTGTGGCTGACTTCTGGTTCACACCTCCTTAAAATCTATGGTGTCTGCTTTCATGGCATAATGTGTCGGTCTCAAACAACCCACTACAAAAAGGTATTCCATGCCTCAGACACGTACCCCAAATAAGCTGTGCCCCATAACCCAACTCAATGCAGTTGTTACGCCACTCGTGGCCACCAAGCAAAGTTTGGCTGAACCGCCACACACCTTTCAAAGGGAAAAGCGGAGGAGGGAGGGAGATGTACAATTGTTACCTTTCATGCCTGTTAGTGTGAAAAAATACCTTAATTCATTATTTTTCCAAAATACATTAAGTCTTAGAAAGAGGAAGGGTGGATTCTAATAGTAACCTCTAAGGAACTATTTCTATATATTTAAGACAATTATAAGTAATTTTGAAAATCTTACATTTGGCTTATAGCTACTTTCTGAACAGATACACACTCTACAAAACAGGGAAAAAGCATAAAAGACAAAAAAGCCCTGCCCCAGTTAAAGTGAGTAACAAACCACGATAAAACTAGGCCTACTTCAAGCATAACCGAAACACTTATCTCAACTCCTGCGGAAATTTTAAGTCTCCCTTCTGCTTTCCTTAATTTAGAGCTGAGCAGTCAAATGAAACTACCACCAAAGGATACTGTTGGATTTCATGTCTCTGTGGATGATGTTCTTTGCATGCAAATAGCTGTAAAGGGAAAATAACTTATTAAAAACAGTTCAAGGGGCGTGGCTAGAAAGCTTCTAATTACACTGCGAAACAAACCACCTGAGGGCTTGGCCCCAGTGCAGGTGCTTTCGGGGGTTGGCCCTGGGCTGCTTCAGGTGGGGACACAGAGCTGTACCATGAAGGTTAAGGTCACAGCAAAATGGAGCGACTCTCCTTTAAGCATTATTTTACTCAAAAAGGAATTCTCGCCATATATCCATTCAATGGAATATTATCAGACACAGAAAGGAATGAAGCACTAATATATACAATATGGATGAACCTTTCAAAAACATGCTAAAATGCCAGACAAAAGACCTCATATTTTGACAATGTTCTAAAATTAGCAATGGTTGCACAACTCTAAATGTACTAAAAAACTACTGAATTGTAATGGGGGTGAATTTTACAATGTGAATTTTATCCTGATTTTTTTTCTAAAAAGTAATTGTGACCAGTTATTTCCTAAAATGTGAGGTAGAACATGAGATTTTCTATAGCACTTACAAGCACAGCTTAGCTTAAGGCACACACAAAGGGGTAGTGTTAGTAGAGGTGCTGAGGATTACCTTTAAGCATTCTCTCCAAAAGAAAAACTAAATCTCCCTGGCTGGTGTGGCTGAGTGGATTGAGTGCCAGCCTGAGAACCAAAGAGTCGCTGGTTCGATTCCCAGTCAGGGCACATGCCTGGGTTGTGGGCCAGGTCCCCAGCAGAGGGAGCATGAAAGGCGGAAACACATGGATGTTTCTCTCCCTTTCTCCCTCCCTTTTCTTGTCTAAATCTTTTAAAAAAAGAAACGTAATTAATGCAACATCTGATGCCCACAGAGGGCACGGCCATGGGTGTCCAGCATATTGAGGGCAGTGGCTGAAAGCTGCATCTGAGCCCCAACAGGGTACCTCGGCTTGGGTGAAGACACGAAAGTGACAAGTCCTTCAGGCCCCACCAGAGGCTCATTTTCAGATGTGCAAAAATATCACATAAGTCACTTAACACACTTGGCTTTTCCTAATCCCGACTGCGATTTAGAGACAAGTTGATACTTGGACCCCAGACTTTGTCATTAGTCTACTCACTCCATTCCCTGAGCCGTCTGCCGGGCAATGTCGATCAACTGGAACATTTGGAACTTGGTCTCTTGGACATGCAGGTGTTTATAGAGGCTGCTGCCTTCGCACCACTGGGTCACTATCGCCAGATTGTCCTTCGTCATGTAGCCCATGAAAAGCAAGATGTTCACGTGCCGTGTTTTACTGGAGGAGGGAGGAGAGAAGGCTCTGAACTCTCCCTTGTTTCAGCATGGAGAGATCTACTCTGCTTCTGCACTGACACCAAACCCCGTGTGTTTGCGACACCACCCGTGCTTACAATCTGCACGGCTGGCAAAGCAAACACGTGACTACAGATACGCCAGTGGGTGTTCTGAGCCCACCACGATTCACCTCAGTGCTGGCCTTGTTTGTAGAGAGAACATTCTTTTTATCAGTGTACACTCCCAATTTTCCCCACAGGGGTCGCCGGCACCCCGCACTGATGGAATTCGTCAATATTCAATTTACTACAGCAAGTCTAAATAGTGACTCAAAGATTTCAAAGCTGAAGGTTTGACATCTAGAATAAAGGAACTTGGCCTTTGTCTAGAGCTCATGGAAATAAATGCCAAAATCGAACCTGTTTCTCCCTACCTCAAACCAAAGCTCAAGACAGAACCTGCGCTACAAGATACAGTGTGCGCAGAGACCTAAAGCAGTGGAAGGGGGTGGCTCATCAAAAGGGGCTCTTGCAAAGGTTTGAAACCACGTAAGCTGGAAGGAAACCTGCCACTCCCTTTCACTTGTAAGGGAGGAGTTGCAACCACTGGTCTGCACTGTGCAGCCCCCTCGCCACCCATGCGCCACCCTCGCCACTCCAGGCGGGCTGGACAGGCCAGCTTTCTACTTACCGCAGGACAGCCACCTCGTTCCTGAAGGCCTGGAACTGCTCGGGTGTGGGGTCAACAACCTTTAGGATCTTTACTGCAACATCTCCTGCAAATCAGGTTGTCGTCAGTACAATCAGTTGAATGATCTTTATTTTTCATATACCCTAGTTTTGAGATATAGTCAATCATTTATTCAAAAGTCATGCATGCACCTATACAGATGAACAATGCTGCAAATTTCTAAATCATTTAAGTGGCTGACAAAGTTATATGAGCCTGGCATCCTGAGGTAAGGTCTTGAGTGGCAGGTCACATGACCTGCGCCTGTGAGGATGACATCAGTGGGTGTATAGGAACGGCCCAGCAGACTCTGAATCTTTGGGGCCAGAAAGGCTGGTGCTAGGAAGCAGGCCATTTAGCAAGCAGTTGTTAAACTCAGCAGCCACATTTCAGTGAGTCCTCGGATGGTGGCTTGTACAAAATCAAAGACATATTAAAATTAAGCTTCCTTGCTTCAATACCATTCAAAAGAATCCCCAGTGATTACTACTGATTGCTCACTGCATACTGGTACAGTGTCTTCACAGGCATTATTACCTCCTTTAATCTTCACATTGGGTCTATGACATAAACACTGTTGTCCTCATTTTACAGAAAACAAAAGTTTAGTGACAGATCACAGCCACAAACCAAAGTGCCAGAACCAGGATTAGAACCCCAGTCTGACTCCAGTGACTACACTTCTAACTACAATACTGACAAGTAACTAAGCGCTGTCAGTCACTGTGAGCCTCTTTATATAACCTTAGACATAGCCACGGATCAATTCTACCTTATGTATGTTACCAATTTAGAAGCCACTTTCAGAAGGGCTTTTATGTTGTATTACAGAAATTACTTACTTAAAGCCTACTAGGACCTCAGATTTTCATGGCAAATGAATTTACTAAAGCACAGCCTTCTGGTGGTCAAACAAAGTGGGAATTAGTTAAATGACATCTTGAAGGTACTTAGTGCTTCCACAGAGCAGGCACATCATACCTTTGCAACCACTGTTGGAGCATTCCCTGTTTCACTTTCTGGGAACACCAACTGGTGGACGGTCGTTACAACAGACCCCAAACTGCTGCACTGTGATCTCTGGTTTTACCACCTAAAGCTCAAGTCCCTGCTTAACAGCCTCCACACAGGCTCTCATCCAGTCCACCAGCACAAGTCTTTACCAAGAGCCCAGGGCTGCCTGCGAAGGCGCTGCTGACCAGGGATGGAAGATGCGCACTAAGTTCACAGCTGCCTTCTACCTGGGAAGATGCAGCTAGTAAACCATGGGGCTCGAACCTAGGTTCCTTATGGGTCAATAGGACAAGCGTCTTCAGCACAGTTGCTCATTCTGGAGCAGATTGAGCCAAGATGGGGAGGAGGGGACAGAAGTGGAGTCAGTCTTTTGGTAGAGAGGATGTAGAAAGGTCTGAAGGAAATGGGACAGAAGCCAAGGGGAGGATCTTACTAACTGGGAAAGAGGCTGCTCCAAACTTCTACACGAGGAACCAAGGTGAGGTATGGGAGGGCGGAGTAAGAGAAACCTGGGCTGTGCTCAGCAACCTCCAGCATGGGATTTGGGCATCTGCAGGGTAGCGGGGAGGCCAGGGAGGCATCCACCCACTGCCAGAGCCCAGGTGAACAGGGCTTATCCCAATTAAAAGTCCATCTTTTCTTTGTTCCATCATCACGGCCCGCTCGAACCCTCTTATCTCTCCAAATCCTGTTCTCCAAAGATACGTCACAACTGTGAGTCATCCACAACCCCTGGGTCTTCATGCAGCTCACAGATACAAGACTGAACAGGGTCAAACCAAAGACAGGGCCCTGTGGCCCCTGCTGGGACCCAGCTGTCAGCTAGCTGACAGCCACAGTTCCAATAACAGATTACATGAGTATGCAGTTTCTCAGAAACCCAAACTCTCTAAGACCCCATTCCCTAATTTACATGTAAATACTCCAAGGACTGCCGTGACAGGCATTCAATCAAATAGGGACAAGGGGCAAACATAGGAAAATGGATATCAAGTCACATAAAGAACGCTATTCTACTTGGTAGGAACTGTCCAGACCCAGAATGATATCCTGTGGGACCCTACAATCCGCACCCACAGGCCTCCACTCCTACTTAGCCTTTCCCCTCTTAACTCTGCTGAAGCCAGCAAGACCTTGAGTTCCTCAAACAGGCTAGGTGAGCGGCCCACTTTGCACCTGCAGTTGCTGCTTCCCCAGGTGTATGTATCACCCTCAGGCCTCAAAAAAATGCCACTTCCTCAGCAGACTCGACTCTACAAGAACTGTGAACTGAGGCTGCCATTCCACACACACCTGCTCTCCTCCATTTTTCTCCTCCACGTAAAGTACATTATGTACTGTACTTTTCCTGAATATTGTCCCCACCAGAATAAAAACTCCAATAAAAGATTTATCAAAGTTTCGTTCGCTGCTTCATTCCCAGCCCCTAGAAGAACACTCGGCATTAGAAGAGTGCCCAGGAAGAACTGCAAAGGAATGAATTCTAAGATGCAACTGTCTGCAAGGTAAGTTATGAATTAACAAGCTGCCTGTTTGAGGCTCTGCAGTGGGAAGTGGGGACGGCCTCCGGCAGGAATACTGAAGACTTAGCTGTACGCAGCCCAGGTCAAGAATCAGTTTCTGGCAGGGCAAGTCAGGACTCAGTACCCAGTCTCAGGCGCCCAGGCATGCCCGGCCCCAAGCCTGTAGATTTAGGTCAGGGTCCAAAACGTCTGCTCTCCAAAATATCCAAATAACCCTTATAGGTGGCAATCTTAAAACATCTAAAGGACGGTACTTATTTACATTAGCAAGTAATATAAATAGCAAAGGTAAATAGCTGGGGAGCTTTTTATGGAGGGTAGCTACATGAAGTAGTTAACCAGAACGTCTTACTATCCCTTAATAGTAAAATCAGAGGAAAATACAGTACGAACAAATTAACACATTCCTTACTGGTTACTGTGTTTTCAGTACGATACTAAGTTGATTCTCATTCATCATCACTGAAGAAGGAAGTGCTATTATTGGTAAACGTGGAATGTTTTTAACCTTTTAAAGCACCAATTCATTTCCCTGTTTAACCACTTAGGATTTTCTAAAACTTATATACACCCCTGCTTTCTAAAACAGACTAAAACAATCATCATTCTTCCTCGTCTTACTGACTCAGTGAGTGTTATAAGCCTCAGCCTCAGGCTGAGTCAGGGATCCCCAGACAAGGGTGACACCAGACTGCTCGCCTCACACGAAGTGGCCCCAGACGCTTCTCCAGTTTGGAGATCTGCTCTTGAGGGTCTCTGCTCCTTCTCATGCTGTCCACGATGGTCCCCGCCCTCAGTGTGACAGTCTCTGCCGCTGTCTTCATCCCATTTCATGTGCTATTTGTAATTAGCAGAAACTAGCAAATCAGAACCCAAACTTATACTGAAAAGGAGCCTCTGTGCTTGGGCCCAACAGCCTCCTCTTTGCATCAAGTGAGCTTTCGTTCACGGATCTGAGTCTCCATCCTGCGTGCTTCGAAACCCTTCTGTTTACTCCCTCAGCTGCTAGACAGAATCAAAAACTTAAAACTCATCAAAGCAGGGATTTTCAATAGACTGGATAAAACATCATATACAGGAACCAGAAAAGCAGTAACAGGGGGAATACAGCACAACACACTCAATCTAGAAATTATGGTTTCCTTGGCCTTTCTGTTTTTTTTTTTATTCAGAGGCCTTGGCTCACTTTCTGAGAGGCTGACATAAGTCAACTGCTCCAAAAAAAAAAAAGTCCATTGCTCCTCGCTCCTGATTTTTGAGACTCTTTAAGTTAAAAAAACTAGACTGTTAAAAGCATTTGACATGTTATCTACCTCCGAACAGGAGTCTTCATGGCAAAACTAAAAAATATTTTTATTTATTTTTAGAGAGCAGGGCAGGGAGGGAGAGACAGAGGGAGAGAAACATCGATGAGTGAAACACCGATTGGTTGCCTCCCGCACGCCCCGAACCCGGCACAGCCCTGGCACGTGCCCTTCCGGCTTGCAGGCCAGCGCTCACACAGTGAGCCACACTCTAGCCAGGGCTAAATAAAATCTTTTTTTTTAATAAATAAAAAGAATGGTATGAAGTTTCACTGAGAGAGTTGATCTCAGATGTAATCAGTACCCTGGAGAGTGCTGCCTCAAGCCACAGAGCTTGATGACTCTTAGCCCCTGCAGACCCTCTTTGGACTGAAACATGACTTCACCCCATGCCTTGACGTAAAGGCCCCAAACTTACCGTGCCACTTGCCCTTATAAACAGTTCCAAAGGAGCCTGACCCAATCCGAGTGGAAAGCATCACCTCACTGGCTTCTATTTCCCAGTAATAGCTTGAATCTCTCTGTCCACGAGGCCTCTGAAACAATCAAAGATCATCAAATACACTCCATGGAATGGGAAGGTTCTGTTTGTTTAACAAGGGTTTCAAAGATCAACTCAACCCCATCCATTCCCATATCTTTTAAAGACAGACATATTAACTAGAATCCTAATTTTTGTCTTTTGAGAAAATACCATGTTAGTTGTGCCCTCCCTTAAATAAACCAGCAAGTTTTCCCAATGCAAGTATACCCAATATGGCACTGACATTTATGATTCGTTAAATGTTTTTTATTAGAGTTCCCTCCTCCCCCCAAAATTAAAAGCATTCTCATTTCTAAGTTTTTCTTACTGAACCCTAACCTGCAGGAGATACTATTGGCCATACTCACAATTTTGTTTTTCTCCTGGGTCCCAGATCCTGGTGCCCGTTCTCTCTGTGCTGGCACAGGGGTTTTGGGCTGTGACCAGCCCGTTGGGCTCAGATTGTTGGGGCTGCTGGACAAGGCTGAAGGTGAGGCTTAATGGACAAGACAAACAGAATCCACACATGGATAAGCCAACAGAAGATACCCAGCAAAGAGAAAAAGCCCATTACTATTTGCTAAATGACTTTGGACAAGTACCTGATTCACTGTGACTTCGAATTGCATCCTGAAACAGAAAAGGAAAGCTGGTCAATTTCTGCACTAGAAAAGGATGCTCTCTGGGGAAGGGGAAGAGGAGGATTTGCAGGAACAAAGATTATAAAACCTCTAAAATACAAAAAGTCTAATTACACACTTTCTTTTGATTAAATTCACCAAATGTCAGTGGCTGATATCTCCAAGATTGTTACCATCAAATATTAACAGGACTGATGTTAATTTGTCATATATAATGAAAACCAAATTCTTTATCTCAGAAGCAAGCAATGCGCACAGCAAACAGACTCTCTTAGGAAGGCTAGCAAAGTTACTATCAGCTAAGATCTTTCCTGTGATTGGGGGTCGTGCTCCAGTGAGGCTCAAAAAAAGTGGGGCAATCCACTGACAAATTCACTCCTACTCCTCTGAGAGTTTACTCGCGCACGTCAACCAGAAGCTGGATTTGATACGAGCGAGCACTATGGCTATATTACTTTATCCGAGCCTAAAACTGCAGAAAGATGAAAGGATCATAATCCCCCAGTCCAAAACCTAAATTTTACACATAAGAAAACATGTAACAGGACAAGAGACTTGTCCAGTGTCACGCTGCCAGCAGGTGGCAGAAACAGAACAAGAAACCATCACCATGGCTCTTAGCCTGTGCACCACAAAATGCCCCTCAGACCTACGGGCGAGTGCTGAAATTAGCCGCACTCTACTCAGGTGAGAGAAGTCAATGCTATCTATAGAATTTATTACAAATTGTTTGGGTGGAACAGTTTAAATCACAAGGCCCTCCACAAAACCTAAATCCTCATTTTATATATCCTCACTTGACAATATATAAATAGTAAGAATATAAAACCACTTGGCACCCGCATCCTTAAAAAGGATATTTTTCTGGGAAGTGCTAGTCTCTGTTCCCGCTGTGTCACCCCAGTAAAGACACTTTTTCCACACAACTACCACTGCAATGCTCCCACCCCGTGACATCTTTACAAGATTAAAAGAAAAATCATAAACCACACTGCCCACCCCGCCTTTGGCAGCCCCACCAAAGCATCTTCAGAGTTTACCAATACAGCCTGGTTCTGAGGTTCCCACACCTGGCAACTCTTGAAGAATCAGCCAGAGAGGAGCTTAAGATGACGGATTCCCATCCCCTCTCACCCCAACCAGGACGGCGTAGGCACGTCTGGGACAGCGGCGGCGAGTCCGAGGATCTGTTAGGTGCAATAGGATGACTGCCGGGCGGGTGATACGTTGGCCCAAAGTAAACGTGAATTTTATTAGAATATGAAGCAGCCAGTTTTGTCATCCAGCTCGTCTGTTCTTTGTTTTTGGTCAAAGCATGGCACGGTCTGTTTTCACTAACCGGAAGTACACTCCCACTTATTAGGGTTTTTTCCTTCCCTGTGTCTATCATATGACTCATACTCATTCTGTGCTTGTTTCTACACTTGGAATGATTTATCCTAAAAGGGACTTTTCAATCATCTTGGAATCTAAATATTAAAGAGAAATATAAGTGGCTTTAACAAAGCAAGAATGTGTACTTAAAAAATGCTGAATCATATGTGATAAAAAAAGAATCAAAATTTGCTGTCTCTAAAGTACAGAGAACATTAAACATAAGAGTAGTTCTAGTTTACTTTTATAACAAATATTCCAGAATTTTCACATTTAATTTTTCCTCTAAGAATTAAAGAGTATTTACACAGGAACCAGTCATATAATAGAAGAAAAGTAACTGGTTATTGTATTATTATCAGGACTAATCATGATAGTAACAAATAAAATTCATGGCTCACATGCCCTCCTCACAATAATCTTGTGATATTCAAAGTACGCCCCACCCCTACACACGACTACAACAGACCCCACATTCAGAAACCAGCTTTTTTGTGGAGTCCCTGCCACCTCTGATGGGTAGGACAGGTATGTCTAAGTGATTTGACGGCTGAGTGAGGTAAGCTGTGCCTGAAGAGGCAGGTGTCCCTGAGGTTTTTCAAGGAACAAATCCTGAAGCAGAGCGCACAGAGTCGCCTCTGATAAGCTTTTATCAGAGACAAAGGATTTTCAGGGCCTATCAACCCAAATGACAAAAACAAAATGATCTTCTGGAAGGTGGGCCTCTTGTAGTACAGACTTCTCCCACTAGGTGAGTTCCCTATCTGTGTCAGTGCACCAGCTGGAGTTGTTGTGAGAGGCTGTGTTCCGCTTCAGTGAATTTCTTTTGATGACTCAATATGTTTGCCCATTTCACGATGGGTTATCTACAAACTCACCTCCCACACCACACTGGGAGTTTAGCAGTTTTGGAGCAAAAACAACATTACCCCCATGCCCTACCCTCCCTGTTCTTCCGATCTCACCCCAAGTGAGTTTACGACTTTTATTTTTGGTTTCTCCTACATGAAAAAAAGTCCTTAAAGGGAAAAGTTTTGCCGATGTGGAAGAGGTGAAACAAACAAAAAAACAGCACAAGTACAAGAAGGCATCAAAATTGATGAGTTCAAAACTGTTTTTGAGCAGTGGAAAAAGTCTCGATATGCGTATTGCATCAAATGGGTAGTAGTCTGAACATGATTGAAGTTTAAATGCACAATTACTTATAAATAAATTCCATTTTGTGGGAGTCCCCCCTTGTTTTACATTTCTAAACAAGGTATAAATAGAATAGTGATGCTGTACCAACCAAATGAATCTAGCATTGTTCTTGGGTTGGAATTGATTCTTTAAAAAAATTTGAATGCCTTCATCCTCAAAATCACACTTGAGAAACTTATTTCACCTATCAGCAATACCACATACAGTATTTTTTTACTCCTATGTACTCTATTACAAAACAAACAAAAAACCCATGAAAGTATGACAAGAAATATATAAAATGTTTAACTTAGTGATTATTTCATTTTTGACAGTCTACTATCTGACGGTCTCAGCATCCTGTTAACTGACAAGAAAGCAAAGGCATGAAGAAGAATACCTACTCTTCCCCTCAAACAAACTCCTCTGGACCACGCCCTGGGAGAAGCATTCAGGCTGTTATTCTAGTCCAAAGCAATGAGAAATAAAGAAGAATAAAGAACAAAGGAAGTGTTTTAAGTGTATTCAGTTGTTATTAAAGATCAACCAGAAAGCAAACCAAACAAACAGAACACACCAAAAGCCGAAAAGAAAAAGCAGTGTGAAACGTTAGCTCTGGCACTTCGAGTCTCCCATAGACACGTGATTAAAATCCTATGACCCCACCCTTCGGTTTATTAAATAAGAACATTTGGAGTCTTTCAGAGAGTTTGTAGTTCTCCATCACTATTATTTTCTTTCCCACAGCAAAATGAAACTACTCTTTATGCATCTTATTCACTAGCTCACGGAAATCCTATTCAAATCTGACATAAAAAAATAAGTTCAAATGTTAACATTTCTTCAGAAAATTTTAGTTCTCCACTTGAATGATATACCAACCAGATTACTCAGTCAGTCTAAAGAGGAAGTGGATAAAAAAGAAATTCAGAAAGTCCAGAGACCCAAGAAAATGCTCCAATATTATCACGTTTAAACCCCAAACTCTCTGGCACAACAGTTAACCCCACACAAATAACTGGTCCCCACTTCCACCCCATAGGGCCCCATTACCTCAATCATCCTGCTGTCCACAGGCAGGGTGGTGCTGACCATGTGGACATTAGGTGTGGACGTCGACCTCTGCCTCTGGGAGAGGGAACCTTCAGAGGAGGGGCTGGAGGTGTTGAATGTGAAGGCGTGGGGTGTGGAGTATCTGTGCTGGGAACTAGGCAAAGGAAAAGAAAGGTGATTCCGTAACAGACACTTAGGCCTCCCCACTGGAAAAGTCACTCCACTACCAACTTAATGAAGATGCTCTGGGACAAACCCCACTGGCACTACCACCTTTCACAAATGTTCTTCTCTTTCAATATGCACCGTTTAAAAAATTTCTTCTGTCTTGGTGCTTTTGCACGCAAATTTCAAAAAAGGAAATAATATATGCTCTTGGAATTCACGTGAAAAGAATACCACATTATAAGCTGGTCTTCTTTTTAACAAATCACCTCTAGAAAATACTCCAAATTTTTAGACCATCTCTGAGAAAGAACAGATTAGCATCTGCCAACCTACTAAGCTAACTGGAATTTGCCCAGTTTAATTCAGAGACTAAATTAGAGAACTTTAAGGAAAATTATTTAACAGATGGTTAGACCTGCTGAGCATGTCTACAAAAAGGCCACCATTTTATCTACTGTCCATCCTTCCCCCCCATGACCAGCTCACGGAGTCTATCAATGGGACTTTGGTTTCTAGGCTGCAGTACCTCACTGTGAGACTAATCATCAGCCTCATCCAGAATGCCACTCCCCCACCACCCAGACTGGGAACACACATCAAAGTATAATATTTTCACCATTTGCTCTAAAGATGTTTTGTTCACATTCAAGTAACACTGTGCATAAAGTCAAGGGATAAACGGTTAGTTTTTCTAACAGAAATCACTCTATTGCCTTGGAAAATTGCCTTCCCAGGTACTTCAATGTTTACGCCCTCGGAGCCCTGGTTTCTTCTGTGAAATCCTCAGAAGCAAGTACAATGTTTTGGTCAGACTTGCATTTCAAATTGCCAAGAAAAATAAAACCATACACAAACATATATACAGGTATTTTTTCAATACAAATCCCTTGCTGTAAAGTATGCTGCTTTTAACAATTCTATGGTAGTTTTATAAAGATCATTGAACATTATACAATTAAAGTAAGATTTTGGACAAAGATGTAGATTTTATTTACATACCAAAGTCACATGGAACACTAAGCAAGACGTGAACTCCTCAAAACTCTGATTTTAATGATGGAAAACAGAGTAAAGACAAGGTATATTCAAATTCATAGGTATATTAGAAAGAATATTTATATTAAAAATTAATTATTTTTAAGATAGCAGTTTATTAAATACCATGGCCTAAGCAATGCAAGACCATAATAAGCATTTCAAAGCTGAGTGTTTTTTTATTACATCACCCTACATAGTTTTGGGACTGTTTCCCTCAGGCTCACCTCACTACATACTGGAGGCAAAATCTCAAGGTTTTAAAAATGTGATGATATTAAGAGGCATACCATAACAATAGGAGATACCTCTAGTCAGAGTCACTTTCCAGAATGTAAGAACTACAGGACCACAAAGAGAAAGTTCTTCATTTTGCTCTAACACCAATATTAAGTTCCACAGAAGCAGCAAATAATTTATACAGAGAGAGGAGAGAATGCAAACGAACCCTTTTCTTTTGTATTCAGGATTCAAGACCACCCACCCCAATGTCACTATCCCCCCCCCGCCCCCCCCAAAAAGCTATGGGTAAAAAAACTTACCTAACAGGCATCCGGGAAACAGACTCTCGCATCCGACGCATTGTCAAAGAAGGCAGTGCTGGGACCCCACTATCACCAATAGTGGAATTTGGAAACAATCTAAATAAAATAAGAAAAAGACTAGTTCACAGACTTGGAGTAAATTTTACAGCCCTGCCTTGCCTTGCATATTAACAGCTCCTCAAACTGAACTTTTCCTATTCACATTTCCTTTGATCATTTTAGGCTATCCAGAGTAAAGAGATCGCCAACCCAAATAACTAGGTTTGAAATGTGAATAATATTGATCTGCCAATGAATATAGTATAAGCTCTATGTATTTTTAGGAAATACTTGTGTCAAAATATTTATGTCAAAATAATTATTTCTTAAAGCTCCAGGAAGGCATTTTTACAGCAAAAATCATGGAGAGCTTTTCTGGAAACATTCTATCTTGGAAACACATAGATGAAGACTGAAATATGAAGAATAAGTCACATTCGGCACCAAAAGTCGTAAGAGGAAAAGTGACATCGACATTAATTGGGCGTCTTCTACCCGTGAGATGAGCACTTGTGCCCAGCAATTTCACGTTCTCTCAGGTAACAAGAGCACCGCAAGGAAGGTAACAGTCTTTTCCCAGATGAGTGAACTAAGGCTCAGAGGTGGTTATAGTTAGTTAATGACAACATTGTAATTTCAACCCACGTCTGCGGGACTCCAAAAACCTGTCATTTATCCTACACGGGGTCTCTGTGCAAAAGCGCTGTGTCACTACAACGAAAGTAAAAAAGGTGTCCTCACTGTGGTTTAATGATAACACTCACTTAGTCTATCCCTCAAAAAAGAATAAAACTTCAACTCTGTCTTTTCATATCCCTGTTAAACAGTTTTTAAAAGGCACTTTGGAATATGTAATGTAAAAATTTTATTTATTTATTTTTAGAGAGAGGGGAAGGGAGGTAGAAAGAGAGGGAGAGAAACATTAATGTGTGGCTGCCTCTCACATGCCACCCCCTACTGGGGACCTGGCCCACAACCCAGGCATGTGCCCTGACTGGGAATCGAACCAGCGACTCTCTGCTTCACAGGTCAGCAGTCAATCAACTGAGCCACACCAGCTGGGGCTAGAATATGTACTTTTAATTTAAACCTTACTGAAAGACATTCTGTCTATCTGAAATATATTTTGGTAACTGGTTTGTCCCCTGAAGAATACAAATGTCTCTTAAGGCTGTACATTCAAATCATTTCAAGATAGTTTCTCCCAATGGAAGTGAAGACAATGTCTACTAGCAAACTAATAGATGACACTGTCTTTTGGTTTTTATATCCCTTTGTTCTTTGTGTGACTGTACCACAGTATGACCACCTCTATGTGACAGCAGTAGTCCTATCTTCTCACTATAGAGAGCTACTCCACACTAAAACTCGAAGGTTTCAGTGATGGCACACTTCTAAAGTAGTTGGTTTCCAGACCACAACAATTCACTTACCAAGTCCAAAACTCTGACCTGTCAGTCAAATATACAATAAGCAACCTCAAAAGAGGTTACACCTCCTCACCCCCTTATATTATTTTTAAAAAGTATAATGCCTTACAAGAGTTGTCTGACATTACTCCAGTCCACACACATAGTAGGTACTTTGGTGCTACAGTGCTCATGAAATTTGTAGCCACAAGTCTGACACCGAAATCCATTTAGCAGGAACTTCTGACACATGTCACAGAAGGCAAGCTTTAGGAAGGTCTTCCGAGCCTGGAATGACAAGAACGTGGTTGTAAATTACGCTGTAAATTACAAATCAGAGGTGACAAAAGACAAAGTAACGTTGTTCTTGACCTCCAAGAGATTTCAAAGAATGAAAAATCATACTTCCAACATTTGTAAAATTCATACCTAGAAATTAAAGTATATCTGTGACGCCCTGGCTGGTGTAGCTCAGTGGACTGAGCATGCGCCTGTAAACCAAAGGGTCGCCAGTTTGATTCCCAGTCAAGGCACATGCCTGGGTTGTGGGTCAGGTCCCCAGTACGGGGCGCATGAGAGGCAACTACACATTGATGTTTCTCTCCTTTTCTTTCTCCTTCCCTTCCCCTCTCTCTAAAAATAAATAAATAAAACCTTAAAAAAATAAAGTATATCTGTGACGAATGAAGCCTAAATTGCCTTACTGTAAAACAATGGCGTAACTACAGACTTAAGCAATCCAACAACATCCATGCTTATCGCCTCTGAGAAATTCCTGCTGGTCAAAGCACCCAACGTGCCACAAAGAGAAGAGATTTGCAACTTACAAAGTTGTGTGTTGTGAGGGGAACATGATCCAAGAAATCTACTTGAAGTTCTTCTCCAATCAACGAGGCAGCATCAGTGTTCCAATCTAAACGTGCTTTTTTACTAAAGGGGATTTTTAAAAACATAACACAAAAGGGAAACGTTTAAACAAGGTAAGAGTTCGATACCCATAATAACAATAGCGACCATTTACCTCCTGCTACATAAATATCAAACTTAATCACACAAATTCACTTAATTCATACAATAAACCTATGAGGTAGGCATTATTACTCCCATGGTAAAAATGAGAGAATTGGGCCCTAAAAAAGTAACTTGCTCAGGGCTACACAGTGGGTGTAGAGGTCTACTACTGGAATGCAATGTGGATTGGACCCCAAAGCTTATGCATTTAGAATAAAGTTTTCTTCAAAAAATGAAATACAAAAATCTCATAATAAAGTATATATGCAATACATTGGACTTTGTGATTTTTAAAACCCTATAAAAAATCCTAAAATCCTATAAAACAGGTTATATATACCACCACAACAGCAAAATTTAATCTTCACTTGCCAACTTCAATCTAGAAGATAAATATAAAGGAAGCACAAATAAAATTTATTTTTCCATTAACACTAACTTGGCCAAAAAGTTCCTTTGGTTATTTCCATATGATGGCTCTAGTAGTGCTTAGTTGTCTTTAACTTCGCTCGCAACAATTTTGTTAGATTGTGACAGTTGTCATATTAGCGTGCATTTAAAAAAAAGATCAAAATAACTAAATTTTTATGCAGGCATTTTAATATTGAAGATGGAAGAAAATAGGCAAAATTTCTGGATTATCCTTTACTATTTCAAGAAAGGCTGAAACATAAAAAAGATTTGTGCAGTGTATGGAGAAGGTGATGGAACGTGTCAGAAAGCGGTTTGCGAACTTTCCTGCTGGAGACTGCTCGCTAGACGACGCTCCATGGTCGGGGAGACCAGGTGCAGTTGATAGCAATCAAACTGAGACATTAACTGAGAACCATCAATGTTATACCACAGCAGGAGACAGCCGACATACTCCAAATATTCCAATCAATAAAGTTATTGGTGAAAATGAAAGATGTGTCTTTTATTTTACAGAAAAAACTAAATGGACGTTTTGGCAACCCAATACTAGGCTCAGATCTGTAGTTTGCAGAATCTCTAATTTGACAGGAGTCTTGACTGTCGTAATACTTACCCTGTGACCACTCCTTTTGTGCCTAAACAAGACAGAAAAATCAGCACATCCAAGGAACGTGCAGTGCCCAGCTCCCTTCCCCTGTCTTGTCTAGTAAATCAGGCCCACTGTCCTGCATGAAGAATACTCTCAACTAGGAAGAGAACAACACATAATATACCACTTTCGAATCTCTTCCTTTGCTTAACAAAAATATTCCAGCCAATGTTGTTGTTGCTGGTATCCAATAGTAAATAATCTATACCTTAATAGAATTCCCTATATACAAGGTATGGGAAATCCCTTTCATTCCATAACACTGTTCTGCCCTAATGAAAAAAGAGGGGCAGCCTGTTTTCCTATCATTCTTCAGGTGCTGTCTATTCAAGAACGAACCCCAGGTAGCTCTAAAACAATGCAGCCTTGGATGAGAGTGGACCAACTTCATTTTCTCAGAATCGTTCTTGCCCTTTTTCTTAAACAACAGAATTGATTTCTCACAGTTCCGGAGGCTGGAAGTCTAAGATCAAGGCGCCAGCATGGTTAGGTTCTGGTAACAGCCTTCTTTCTGGCTTGAAGGCAGTGCCTTCTCACTGTATACTCCCATAGCTGCGTTCTCTAGTCTTTCAGGAAACGCTATAGATTGGCTTGGAGACCAAGCTGGGGCTATAGCCAGATGAAGATATCTCTTACAAAGATTTGAGGCATATCCTCAATAGAGGAATTTATGCTCATTCCTTTGAGTAGACTCCTTCCCTGGGCTATATTCTCAAATTGGGGGACTCCTTGAAATATAAATATAAGCTAAAACTCAATACCAAAACCCTCAATTTCCAAGAAGGTAAAGATAAGGTTATTTACCCACATTTTGGGAGAACAGTAATAGTTAATGGGTAATTATGAATGGCTCTGATATTCTGAGGTATTACTCCTGGTCTTGGATGGGATGCCTCTATCTTGCCACTATGGATCTTCCTTGAAACAAGAAATCCTCCTGTATCATTTAACCCTGTGTCAGTCAAACTGTAGGGATTCAGTAAATATTAATTGAATAAAATAAATGAGTGAATTACAAGACAATCTCTTGAGAGTAGCATTCTTTAACTATAAACAATGATGCAAACACTTTCTGACTACCTTCTCCGTGCATGCATTAGAGCAAATACAAATATCTTTGCTCTCAAGAAACATGCCATCTGACACTCTTGTTTCCATCTATGGGAACACCTAACATGTATTTATTTTTCAATGCAGTGTTTTCAAGCAATAATGTCAAGCTCTTAACATTTTTTTTTTTGTACTTTTTTAACAGTATTTTTTTGACTTTTTTTTTAACTATTTCTTTGTAAACAAGATATACAAACACACAGTATTTTACAGGAAGCTAGTACATTTTTTAAAATGGAAAACAGTTATAGTTTCAAGCTCAGAGGCCCTTCCTAGTGTGGTGGAGGAGCGGACAACTTTGGGCCCTTACCCTTTGTGCTCGTGGAGAAGTCTGAACACCGCGCAGCACTCCGGCTGCAGGCCCCTCACCTTGAGTGCTTTCATAAGGCAGTCATGCAAGCTCATTCCATTTCGTACATTGACCTACAAACAAAGGACCATCTTTAGGACCAACACAGGCTGCACACCTTGGAAAGGTGAGCGCAGAATGCATCAGCACTGATTATCATGGTGTACACACACACAACCAGAATGTCTGGCAACAGTGAGTGCTTGAACGAAGTATGGAACATCTGTACGTCACATTATGCCACTACTGCATTACTCATAATGAATGACCTAGAGGGAGGGGTGTCCATGATATGTTAATTCTCCTGGGGAAATATATTTCAGAATAATAGACAAAGAAGGACTTCTCGTCAAGACGGAGGTGTAGGTAAATACACTTTGCTTCCTTGCACAACCAAAAGAAGGACAACAAAAAAAATTAAAAACAAAGAACAACCAGAACTGCCAGAAAATTGAACTGTATGGAAGTCCAACAGCCAAGGAGTTAAAGAAGAAACATTCATCCAGACCAGTAGGAGGGGTGGAGATGGGCAGCTGGGGTAGACAGGATGCATGACCAGACAGTAGCTGGAGGACCAGGCAGTCCCACATGCACATGCAGATAAGCTGGGAGGAACAACGGGGGAGCAAGACAGACCACGCAACCCAGGGTTCCAGGGTGGTAAAAGAAAGCCTCAAAGCCTATAACTGAAGAAATCTGTGGGGGTTGAGGTAGCAGGAAAAACAGCCTCACAAGAGAGTTCATTGGAGACACCCACAGGGTCCTAGCACGTGCACAAACTCACCCACTGGGATGCAGCACCAGAAGATCCCAACCTGCTTGTAGGTAGCAGGGGAACTGACTGAAAGTGGGGCGAGCCAAGCAAGAGACATTGTTCCCTCTCAGACCTCTCCCCCATATACAAAATCACAAAATGCAGTGGCGTGGGTTGCCCCACCCTGGCAAAAACCTAAGGCTCCGCCCCTTACCACATTAACAGGTGCTCCCAAAGAAATATGGCCCAAATGAAAGAACAGATCAAAACTCCAGAAAAAGAACTAAGTGATGAAGAGATAGCCAACCTATCAGATGTAGAGTTCAAAACACTGGTAATCAAGATGCTCACAGATATGATTGAGTATGGTTACAAACTAGAGGAAAAAGTGAAGGCTATGCAAAGTGCAATAAAGAAAACTATAAAGGGAACCAACAGTGAAGGGAAGGAAACTGGGACTCAAAATGACGATTTGGAACAGAAGGAAGAAATAAACATTTAATGAGAACAGAATGAAGAAATAAGAATTAAAAAAAAAAATGAGGAGAGGCTTAGGAACCTCTGGAAGAGCTTTAAATGTTGCAACATCCAAGTCATAGGGGTGCCAGAAGGAGAAGAGGAAGAGGAAGAAATTGAAAACTTATTTGAAAAAATAATGAAGGAAAAATTCTCCAATCTGGCAAAGGAAACAGACTTCCAGGAATTCCAGAGAGTCCCAAAGAAACTGGACCCAAAGAGAAACACACCAAGGCACATCAGCATTAAGTTACCCAAGATTAAAGATAGAGAATCTTTTAAAAGCAGCAAGAGAAAAGGACACAGTTACCTACAAAGGAGTGCCCATAAGACTGTCAGCTGATTTCTCAAAAGAAACCTTACAGGCAAGAAGGGGCTGGAAGGAAGTATTTAAAGTCATAAAAAGCAAAGACCTACATCCAAGATTACTCTATCCAGCAAAGCTATCATTTAGAAAGGAAGGGCAGATAAAGTGCTTCCCAGACAAGGTCAAGTTAAAGGAGTTTAATATCGCCAATCCCTTATTATATGAAATGTTAAAGGGACTTATCTAAGAAATTGATCAAAAACTATGAACAGTAACATGACAACAAACTCACAACTATCAACTGAACCAAAAAAAAGAAAAAAGAAAAATGAATTCAAAACCTAAGCAAACAACTAGAACAGGAACAGAATCAGAGATATGGATGTCACATGGAAGGTCAGTAGGGAGGGGGAGGGGAGGAATGGGGGGAAGGTACAGGGAATAAGAAGCATAACTGGTAGGCATAAAATAGACGGGGAGAGGTTAAGAATGGTATAGGAAACAGAAAATTCAAAGAACTTATATGTATAACCCATGGACATGAACTAAGGGGGGGAATGCTGAAGGGCTGGGGGAGGTGCAGGGTAGAGGGGATAAAGGGGGAAAAATTGGGAAAACTGTAATAGTATGATAAAATATACTTAAAAAAAAAAAAAGAACACTTTACAGGGAAACCAGAGTAGAGTGGATGAAGCTGAGAATCAAATCAATGATATGGAACATAAGAAAGCAAAAAACAACCAATCAGAACAACAAGAAGAAAAAAGAATCCAAAAAAAATGAGGATAACATAAGCAGCCTCTGAGACAACTTCAAGAGGTCCAACATTTGCATCAGAGGGGTGCCAGAAGGAGGTAAAAAGCAAGTAACTGGAAATCTATTTGAAAAAATAATGAAAGAAAACTTCCCTAATTTGGTGAAGGAAATAGACATGCAAGTCCAGAAAGTACAGTCTCAAGCAAGATGGATGAAAACAGGCCCAGTCTAAGACACATCATAATTAAAATGGCAAAAGTTTAAGATAAAGAGATAATAAGTTAGTTACCTACAGGGGAGCTCTCATAAAACTGTCTGTTGATTTCCCAAAAGAAACTTTGCAGACTAGAAGGGATTGGCAAGAACTATTCAAAGTCATGAAAAGCAGGCACCTGCATCCAAGATTGCTCTACCCAGCAAAGCTGTCATTAGAACTGAAGGGCTGTAGAGCTTTCCAGGCAGGAAAAACTAAAGGAATTCATCATCACCAAACCATTACTATATGAAATGTTAAAGGGACTTATTTAAGAAAAAGATCAAAAGTATGAACAATAAAATGGCAAAATATATATCTATCAACAATTGAATCTAAAAAAGCAAACTAAGCAAAGAAGAACAGAGACAGAATCATGGTATATGGAAAGCGTTTTGATGGCTGCCAGATGGGGGGGCGGTGTGGGGGAATGAGTGAAGAGGTGAGGGGATTAAGAAGCACAAATAGGTAGTTACAGAACAGCCACGGGGATGTAAAGTACAGCATGGGAAATGGAGTAGCCAAAGAACTTACACCCATGACCCATGGGCATGAACAATAGTGGGGGACTGCCAGAGGGAATGGGGGGGTGCTGTATGGTACGGGGCAACAGGGGGAGAAATCAGGACAACTGTTATAGCATAATCAGTAAAATATAATTTAAAAAGTAAAACAAAATAAATTTGGGCCTGCTTTTCTTAAAGGTCCATACACTTAATCATTATGCCAAACTAAGTCTCCCAGTCTCCTAGGCACACTAACACGGGGATACAGGAGATGGCCACCGTGACACCCAGAAACAGCAACAGCTTCCCATTACATTCACACTTTCCACCTGAGCTCTCCAATTAAGATTAGGAAATTGAAATAGTAGGTAAAAATTACTTTGCAAATGAAAGACCACTGTTGAAATTTAAGGGGATTATTACTGTTTATTTTGCCAATCATTAAACTTTAATTTTTAGGAAAGGAAGCAAAAATAAATTTACTCAAACTTGAAATGCCTTTTGAGTTTTGCCTCCAGTTCAAAGATACCTAAATACAATACTGTAACTGGGATGCTCCTTAGGTTCACAAAAGAAGTATAAAGAAATTTACTAGTAAACTGGGAAGAGTGGAACTGTTAGAACAAACTGAAAACTCTGAGCTGGACCCCCCCAGTCTCAGAACCCTGCCTCTCCTCTCCTAAGTACAAAGGGTAAACATAACACACTGATTTTACATAAAGAATGGAAAGTGGGAGGGAACCAAGATGGCGGCGTAGGTAGACACACTGCGCCTCCTTGCACAACCAGAACTGACAGAGAATCCAACAGCAAGGGGGACTGACACCAAGGAAACAGAAAATAATCATTCATCCAGACTGGTAGGAGGGGCGGAGACGGGCACCGGGGTGGAGAGGACTCGCGTGGCTGTGGCGGGACTGAGACTGGCGGAGTGTGGGACAAATGGCGCAGGCAGTCCGAGCACTAGCAGACCCTGCGGTCCCACATTTGCACAGATAAACCCAGAGGGCCGGACTCAGAGTGGCGGAGAGTGGGGCAGGCAGAGTGGCGGGTAGCACCCTGCAGCACCACATTCGCCCACAGATAAACCTGACGAACGGCGGGCAGAGAAGCAGACCGCTGCGCAACCCAGGGCTCCAGCTTGGGGAAATAAAGCCTCAAACCTCTGATTGAAGGCGCCCCTGGGGGTTGGGGCGGCGGCGGGAGAGACTCCCAGCCTCACAGGAGAGGTCGTTGGAGAGACCCACAGGGGCTGAGAGTGTGCACAGGCCCACTTACTCGGGAGCCAGCACCAGAGTGGCCCAGTTTGATTGTGGGTATCGGAGTGGAAGATTGAAATCCGGCCGAGAGTGAGGCAGGCGCCATTGCTCCCACTCGGCCCCTCCCCCACGTACAGCGTCACAGCGCAGCGACCAGCATTACCCCGCCCTGGTGAACACCTAAGGCTCCGCCCCTTAAAGTAACAGACGCACCAAGACAAACAAACAAAAAAAAATGGCCCAAATGACAGAACACTTCAAAGCTCCTGAAAAAATACAACTAAGCGACGAAGAGATAGCCAATCTATCGGATGCACAGTTCAAAGCACTGGTTATCAATATGCTCACAGACTTGGTTGAATCTGTTCGAAAAACAGATGAAAAAATGAAGCCTATGCTAAGAGAAACAAAGGAAAATGTACAGGGAACCAATAGTGATGAGAAGGAAACTGGGACTCAAATCAATGGTATGGACCAGAAGGAAGAAACAAACATCCAACCAGAAAAGAATGAAGAAACAAGAACTTGGAAAAATGAGGAGAGGCTTAGGAACCTCCAGGACACCTTGAAACGTTCCAACATCCGAATTATAGGGGTGCCAGAAGGAGAAGAGGAAGAACAAAAAATTGAAAACTTATTTGAACAAATAATGAACTTCCCCGATCTGGCAAAGGAAATAGACTTCCGGGAAGTCCAGGAAGCTCAGAGAGTCCCAAAGAAGCTGGACCCAAGGAGGAACACAACAAGGCACATCATAATTACATTACCCAAGATTAAACGCAAGGACCTACATCCAAGATTACTGTATCCAGCAAAGCTATCATTTGGAATGGAAGGGAAGATAAAGTGCTTCTCAGATAAGGTCAAGTTAAAGAAGCTCATCATCACCAAGCCCTTATTATATGAAATGTTAAAGGGAGTTACCTAAGAAAAAGAAGATCAAAAATAGGAACAGTAAAAATGACAGCAAACTCACAGTTATTAACGACCACACATAAAACAAAAACGAGAGGAAACTAGGCAAACAACTAGAACATGAGGGTTGTCAATAAGGGAGTGGGAGGGGGAGAGGGGGGTAAAGGTACAGAGAATAAGTAGCATAGATGATAAGTGGAAAATAGACAGGGGGAGGGTAAAAATAGTGTAGGAAATGTAGAAGCCAAAGAACTTATAAGTATGACCCATGGACATGAACTATGGGGGGGGAAATGTGGGAGGGAGGGGGGTGGGCAGGATGGAGTGGAGTGGGGGGGGGAAATGGGACAACTGTAATAGCATCATCAATAAATATATTTAAAAAAAAAAAAAAAAAAAAAAAAAGAATGGAAAGTGGGCGAGGAGGAGGTGTGGAAGTTTGTACTGAGGTTTTCTCAAATGTCCCACCGGCAAAATTGGCACAGCTTCACCTTACTGTTTCAACCAAGTGGGTTTCCCCCCAGAATAGTGGGAAGCTTTTTTGAGCAGTACTTTTTTTTCAAGATTTTATTTATTTACATTTAGATAAAGGGAAAAGGAGGGTGGTGGGGGGAGAGGGGGAGAGAGAGACAGAGAGAGAGTGTCAGGTTGTGGGACAATGTCCCCCACTGAGCCACGCGTCAGTACAGTGATTTTTTTTTAAAGTTGGGTATGTGTGTCAGAAAACTGAGTGGCAGCATCCTACCATGATGCCAATTTAATCTGTCACTGTCTCACAAAAACCAGCTCTGCAGAAATAGCTGATCAGTGCCAATGCCCTGGAAAAGAAGATGATCCCCTCATTGCTAAGCTCCTTCAGCTTTGCCTGGGACCCCTGAACTTTAACAAAATAATTTTTCTAGGTAATTTTATTTTCTTCTAAGTATTTGATTGTAATATCCAAAAAATTTAAATTAACATTTTCTTTAATATTCAGAAGAGAATAATTTTTAATCATTAATAATTTTTTAAAGTGAGCTAGAAAGGTTTAAAGGAGCTTTTCAAAAGAAAGTCTTTGAAATATATCCCCGTAAGAATGTACCTTTTATTTGAAGTACAGAAAAGACGACATACCAGGCAAGAATAATAATAAAAGGACAAGGGTTGGGAAAAATAGGGGGTGTAGAAGGAACACAGCCATATAAAGCAATAAAATCTTCCACGGAAAAGGCAATAAATAAAGACCTTAAGTGACAGTGAAGATTTTGCCTGTTTATAAGATGGGCAACATGATACATAATGTCTGCTACAGGCAGATGGACAACTAAATTTTCTGAGAGGAATGTTCACGTACCACCGTTCTTTGCTTGTTTGGCAAGAAAACACGAATAGTATTGCTTGTCTTAGATGAGTCTGTGAGTTTGCCATCATCCGACGCTCGGCGCTGATAGCCGAACTGCTGAACTATTGTGGGGGAAATGCAGCTGGGGCCATCAAACACTGCTTCTTTGAATCCAAAGCCATTGCTGATCGTCTTCCAGGCCCCCTGTATGTGCTCCATTGATGCAGTTTACGCAGTACTTAAACCTGGTTAAAAAAAAAAAAAAAGAAAGAAGACAAATAATTCTAAAACACAGGCAATTAACTCAACAACACAATATATAGATTGTGAAAATAGTGACGTGGGCTTTTTTTTTTTTCAAGCACTTAGTTTTCCTTATTATTTTTATTTTTGTAATAACACAATATGAGATACTCTTGACAATTTTTAAGTGTACAATACAATATTGTTGACTATAGGAACTGTGCTGTACAGCTCTCCAAATCTTACTCATCTTGCTTAAGAAAAACTTTTTGCGCTTTAATTAATTAACTCTCCATTCCCCCCTACCCCCATCCTTGGCAACCACCATTCTACTCTTTGATTCCATAGATTTGACTATTTTAAAGCTTTCTTATAAGTGATACCTTCTGCTTAAATAATTAGAAAACTTCCATTTTAGTACATTTCTATAAAATATTTCATAGACAACTAAAAAAATCAGCAAAGTGGGGGCTAAAGATCAAAAGATTCATCAAGGGTTATACTACCAGTTAAAAGCCAACCTGGAACATGAGCCCAGGTCTCCTGACTTTTAGTCTAATATCTTCACAACTACATTACTCTTGTTCACTTTCTGTGTATTAAGTATGAGCAACTACACTTGAGTATGAGTAACACGTTAGTACTATGAGAAATCATTTCTAAAGTGTAAGCCGTAATTTTCTGCCTTCGAGAAAGGAAAAGAAATGAGTACTTCTTGGGTGTGTTATAGACACTTTATATATAAATTACCTCATTTAACTTGTGTAAGATTTAAATCCCTTTCTCCGGCCACCCTTTATTTGGTTAAACAAGTAAGGCACAGAGGAATCATGCTACGTGCCCAGGAACACCAAGGTGGTAGGTAAAATAACCAGACTCTATGAGTTTAAAGTCCATGAACTTTCCACCATTATATTGAGTTCAGTTTTAGTGCAGAAACAAAGCTCATAAACAGAAGCAAGCAGAGACAGTCACTTAAATAAAAATAACCAAATGTTTTAATTGGGCAACAAGAAAACTGCAATAGAAGTCCACAGAGAGTCACACGATGACAGCAAGTCAGAAACTCCGCAGTGGGGACATACAGTGCCCTGATGCTGACAGGGAGTCAGCGACCGCACAGAAACGAGATGTTTGTTTCCTTCTTTAGAAAGCTGACAGTCACACCCTTCTCAAGCCTTCCTCCTTCAGAAACTTGTTTTATTATTTACAGTTATCATTCATTAGGTACCTAGTATTATGAGACAGTATAGACTACTACATCCCACTCATATTATCCAACCTAATCTTTCAGAGTGGCACTCTAGGCAGGAATTACATCCCAATGTTACAATTGAGAAAACTCTCACAGCTTTAAGTGGCAGAGCTGGGATTCAAAACTGGCAGCTTTGACTACAGAGCCCTTACCTTCTCATATGTAACACTGACACTTGAAATCATTTAGTCAGAGCTTAAATGGCCTAGAATTAAAAGCTCATTTAATTCAAACCTCTTTTTTTTCAAGTAGTTTTTGTCTAAATACAGACTATGTGCTAAAAGCTTTTTCTCACATCACATGCCTAAATCAAGAGGTGGTGAAAGATATTAACTATTTTTAGCTGACAGCTGAGAAACCCAAAGAGGTTTGGAAATTTACTCAAAATCACAACACAGCATTACTCTCTCACAGTCTTAGCACAACATTTTTTGCAACACATGGTAATAACCATTAAAATTTTGAAATGTTCCTAAAGACTGATCTAGTAATTCAATTCTACGATAGGATTTCGTCCTATAGTAAGTATATAAAGATACACGTGCAAGCATCTTCACCACAGCATTGCTCGTGCCCTTGAAAATGAAAGAGACCAAACACCTAACAATAGGGAATTAAACAATTAATATCCATGTAATAAATCAAGTATATTTGTATGTGCACACATAGAAAAGGCTACCCAAGATGAACAAAAAGTAAAAAATACAGTTTGAACCTTTTTATTTAATCTAGAAAGAGGGAGGAAATCATGAAGGGGTGAAAAATCTAGAATAAACAACAAGTATTGAGTGATTATTTCAGCAGAATTGTGAGGAATTTTTACTTTTTAAACATTATTTATTTACTTCTTTTTATATTGTACTATTACACTACAAATTTCTACCTACGTATTTTATTTCTGCAAGGGGGAGGCGTGGGACAAGATCCCACAGCCTTCAAGTGGCAGGGCCATGACACACCACCTCCGCCTCTGGCACTTCAGCCTGAGCCCCAACACACTCCCAAGTCTATGCCTCAGCTACCAGGAGGTCACATTTTTAGGGGCACCTACAGCTCCTATCTTCCCTAGATCTTTTTTCCCTAACTAATGAGGAAGAGACAAAGGAGTTTACAATCAGATGAGAGAGAGAGGACTCATTTGAGCATCTCAGTAGTCTGAAATGATGCAGCTCCTATGACCTAAAGATATAAAGTAGCCAGATCAATTTTTAAACATTTTTGTTTGTTTATTTTGAGAGAAAAGGGAAAGAAAGGAGAAAGAGAGGGGAAGAAACATCAATGTGTGAGAGAAGCATCAACTGGTTGCCTCCTGCATGGCCCCAAACAAGGACCAGGCCCACAACCCAGGCCCGTGCTGACCAAGAATCGAGACGGCAACCTTGCACTGTAACAAAGCACAAGCAACGGAGCCACACCAGTTAGGGCCAGGGCAACTTTTAAAATGCAACTCATCCTGGCCCTCCCATTTAAGACTCAGAATAAAAACTAAAATACTTCTTTCTGAATATGCCAAGCTTCACACCTTGGGACTTTTGAACTTACTCCCTTTACCTGGAAGGTTAAAACCTCCAGAAATAAGTTGGCCTTTTCTCATCATTAAGATCTCTGCCTAAAAGACCTGTTTAGAGACACTTTCCCTAGTCGCCCTAGCCAAAGGACCCGCTCCCCCGCCCCTTCAAAGAATCCTGTCTTATTTTCTTCCTGACACTCGCTACTACGTTAGACTATTTATAGATTTGGTCACTACCCCACCCCTCCTTCTGCTTCACGAGGGCAACACTGCCAATCTTGGTCACTACTGTATTCTTAGTCCTAAATTACAGAACCTGGAACATGAAGGCACACAAATATTTATTAAATTAATTCAGTTAGGAACCAGAATAATGCTAGAAAAATATAGTGTTTTTTATAGAAAAGATCTTCCAAGTACTAGTAGGTATGAATTAAATCTCCACTTGGTAGTACACATTTTTTAAAAACTACCATTGAGCAAAAGACAAACTGCAATAAATTGCATTCTGTATTGTGGGGGAAGACTGTACTATACACAGTGGAGCAAAAGTAGATTTACAGTTGTTCATATGGAATGCAATACAATAATTAATAAATAATAATACAAGAATAAACTCTGTATTTCATGTACTCATAATTGTATACCTACTTTTGCCCCACCCTGTATAACCTATTGGCTAAAGAACCCACCTACGAGACTTAAATGTAGCTTAAATCCAAGAACACAGTTATTTTATGATGAAGTCTAAGTCTTGCAGAAAATAACAGCACTGGTACTTAGTAGATAATATACTACAATACCTTTTAGTAAAAAGTGACAAAAGAAAAGAAAACCCACTTAAATTCTCCAGTTATAGATTACTTATCATTCATAATTTTTATTTTTCTATGCTATATCAAGGCCACTTACAGGCTAAGAAGCATGCTAAGTCAGTGCTTCCCAACCTTTCTTATCACACACACACACACACACAATACTTGTAAAGGAATGCTGAGGGAAGCAGACAAGCCCAGGCAGGCCAAGGGCCTTACTAGTTGCCCCAGGGCTGATAGGTACACCTCTAACCTGTTTACCATAGGAAGCTCTACGGTGGAGTATTCCTTAATTAACTTACTAAAGGATATATATCTGAAAGCAAGACACATTTTCTAAAAACCATACAGCAGCAGCACTCACTCTTCAGTGGAAACATTCAGAAACCTCATTGATACTACTCTCAAATATAAACACAGATGTAACATAAACTTAAACCTAGCTTCTGGTATTGTGATCTCTCCCACTGATCTGTTGACTAAATGCTCCAAGTCAAAAAATCTATCTACACCCACACACACACACCCTAGAGACATACTACAACTACATACTCTGGGGTATAGATCAGCTCCTGAGTGTGAAACGTCTTCCACAGTTCCAAAGAAGTGTCAAAACAAGTGCATTCTCCTCTGAATGGAGAAATTTGACTATGCTGGAAGCTATCAATCCTTTTTAAAAAGACATATGTATTGCCCTGGCTGATGTGGCTCTGTGGATTGAGCACCGGCCTGTGGACCGAAAGGCTGCCAGTTCCATTCCCAGTCAGGGCACACACCTGGGCTGCATGAGTGAGAGAGGCAAACAATTGCTGTTTCTCTCACACATCGTGCTTTTCTCCCTCTCTTTCTCTCTTCTCCCCCTCTCTCTAAAAATAAGTAAATACATGTCTGTATATTAAAGAGATGCAAATTTTAAAAATAAACTACTGAATGGTGTGGCTCGGTGGGTGGTTGTGTCAGTGGGTTGTGTGTCTGACTGCAGACCGAAAGGTCACGTGTTCAATTCCCCGTCAGAGCACATACTTGGGTTTGCAGGCCAGGTCCCCAGTTGGTGGTATGCAAGAGACAACTGATGGATGTTCCTCTCCCTTTCTTCCTTCCTTCCCCCTCTCTCTAAAATAAATAAATAAATAAATTTTTAAATATAAAAATAAAAATAAAGTCCTATTTGTTTATTTTTATTTTTTAAAGATTTTATTTATTTTTAGAGAGAAGGAAAGGGAGGTAGAAAGAAAGGGAGAGAAACATCAATGTGTGGTTGCCTCTTGTGCCCTCCCTACTGGGGACCAGGCCCACAATCATGAGCCACACCAGCCAGGCCTAAAGTGCTATTTTTAATATCAGATTTATAAAATTTAAAAGACTGGAAGCATCCATCACAAGTACTTGAGGAAATTTACCTCTCATTATACTTGCTGGTAATAGTATAAACCTCAGAAGTCTAACAATCTAATATGTCTATTCATTATTTAAAGATTTAAATTTACTTACCATCCTGGGGGATGGGGAAGGGTGAGGGGATGGGGAAGGGTGAGGGGATGGAGAGATCTGAACTCAGAACTGCAAAAACACACAGGAATGTTTACTGCAGCATTATAATATCAATAAACTATAAACTACTTCAGAGCCAAAGCTGTGGAACTAAACTAGGAATAATTCAAAGCAAGACTGGTTTACAAAACACCTCCTAGGAAAGAATGCTGCTGTAATACACTGGCTAAAGGCTAATTTAAATAATATTTATCTAGACATTTTTGTCTAGAAAAAAAAATTATCTAAAGTTATGAAAACCCTACTTTGTTTTGCCTGGGCAAAATTATCTTTTCCTTTTTTTTTTTTAAGGGAGAGAGAGAGAGAAACATTGATCGGTTGTCTTTAGCTCATGCCCTGACGGGAGGAGAACCTGCAACCTAGGTATGTGCCCCAACCAGGAATCAAACCCACAACCTTCCAGTTTACAGGAAGACATGCCAACCTACTGAGCCACACCGGCCAGGGCACAAGCAAACTTTTTTTTTAAAAAGTTTTTAAGCTTTAACTAGGGAGTATTTTATACTTTTATATTTAAGTAAAAAAACTATTGGATGTCACTGCTAAAATTATTTTCCGTAATGTAAGAATGGGACCAATGTCATCTATGTGTCACCAATACATTTAAAAATGCTTTAAAGGACTACCCATGTTATGTAGTATCAAAAGTAAGCCAACATCAAAGCGTGCAAACCTTACATAAAAGTGTGCTGTTTAAAGGATCGTTAAACACACCATTTGAAGGTAACTTTGGTTATACAAAATACAGTTGTGAAAGTCCAAAGATCAAAAAAATCTTTTTTTTTAGATGACTCTCCGCACATATACAAAACAGTAGCTTTATTACGGCAAAAGTGCCCTAACCTTAAACACTTATTTGATGAAAGTCTGAGAATTTCTATTCTACAGACTATACATTTATTTACCTTTCACCGTGTCAGAAGACACGGCACATTCATAATTTTATTTATTGTGACAACTAAATTCTATAAATTACTTAGAAAGCTTACAATTTATTTAATATGAATTCTTCCAGCCTATGCTACAATTCAGGTTCAACTGGTTCTAAGCTGCTTCTTTCTGCATTCCAGAACCCCTCCCTCCCCACAGCATCAAAGAACACCCCAGAAATCAAAAGCCTAGATCTTAACTCTACTCTGCTTCCTCCACTTTGGCTACTAATTGCCACAACGGGCCTAACCCCCAAAGTCAGTTTCTGGAAGACACCAGAATACAAATATTTCATGATAGAAAAAGAACTCATTAATTGTTAAATACCTTGGTTTTCTGTAGCCACCCACTCTATATTTGTCACCATGAGTTTATCTGAATTTCTCTCAATCTATTATTTCTAGCCTACATTATTTCTGAGGGTGGTGGGCGTCCATAGGTTCACCAAAAAGTTTGCCTTTTATTGGCTTCATACTCCATTCTGCCATACTGGAGTTTGAAGATATGATCACTTTAGTCACCTAATTCCAGATTGTTATAGTCTAAACTCTTTTTCAAAGCTTTGTCTTTATTATCACAGTTCACTTGTCATAATTGCTCAACCTCATTTATTTTCTACATGAATATTTAAATCTTTAGAAATTTAAGAGGTATGTCCAAATTTCTATATCTAAGTTAAGAGATGATTCATAAATTCTAAATAGTACTGAGTTTAGGGACAAAGTATAGTATTGTAGAAAGACACACAGCCCTGAATTATGCAGCAAGGGACTCAAAGAGTCTAAGGCCAAGCCCCTAAATTATCTGATAGGCTTTATCTTGAGATCAATGTCAGCTGCCTTCTTTGATCCCTTTTTGTGGTATAACTAAAACAGTACCCAATATGGTTTCAAACAAAGACGGAGTAGGTAGGTACCTTCTTAATTAACAACCAGCTTCTTCAGGGAAGGGACATGAAATACTAGAATCTCTTTCTTTCTTAGAGTATAACACAGCACTTTTTCAAACTGTGGTGTATGACCCATTACTGGCCAGGAAATCGTTTTGGTAAGTCACAACAAGCTTTCTTTAAAAATTAGAGCAAAACGTATTTCACAAAGGACAGGTAAGTACTATTTTGAGAAATCTTTGATTTAGGTACACACACATTATAAAATATATTTCTTAGTGTGGATCACTACTGATGTAATTCTAAAGCCTAGAATCCCTAGGAGAGCTGGCATCAATTTCTCCAAAGGCATTTATCCAACAAAATATCTTCCTGCACTTGAATAATCACTTTTTAAATGATACATCTAGTCTTAAAGTGTCTTTATTAGTTCTACCAATGAATTCTTTCTGTGTGTGTGCTAATTCTACCTTATGCTACATTTTTAAAATAATACTTTGTATAGTTCTTCCACTTTCATGTAGTTCACTGTTATCTGGATCCAAAAAGAAAAACTCAGTATATTAAGTTTTCATTCTTTTCCTTAGGTATCGTTAGGCATTTTGTGACCTTACCATTCAAATTTACTGTGAAGCTACCTACTTTAATGGATATACTGACTAATCCAAGACCCTTCTCCCAACACTGATTAGGTTAAATTGTTCACTAACTTAAACCACAGGACATTTTTAAGGCATGGAAGTTACATACCCGTGATTCTTACACTATATAGTCTCATTAACTAAATTATTTTGCCCTATGTTGAGTTATAATATTATCTGTCTCTCAATATTAGCCCTTCCTCTACTTTCTCATTTACTACTTCTTAAAAAGATCTTGGTTGCTGCAGGGCCTTCTGTTTCCTGCCTGCTGAGAGGATGTTCTTTTCTGCTTTCAAATAAAATACCAAAGGAGAGGTGGTATTAACTCTATTTCACTGAACTCAGTGTAGATTCCTCCCCAATTTAAATCCTTCTCCAAAGGGTACACAACAAAAATTCTATCGATAGTACTCATTTAGTCTAGTGACTTTTTACCTTCTCTTCTAGATGGTGTGAGAGATCCAGTCTTTGTACAGCAGGAAAACCTGCAAATGTACCAAGTGGGTATCTGGAAATCATTCTTTGAGGTCAGTCCCTCAGTAGAATTCTGAACACCTCCACTGAGGCTTGGGTCCTCTGTGATGTTCTTTAGGTAAAGCACCCAAAGTTCTCCCTCATAAAGCCTCCCATCTTTGCTCCCCATTCATAAAGAATTTACTACTCTCCTCTTTTTCATATTTATATTACTTACACATACACTAACAGCACTTCTCACCCTGTATTGTAATTTATTTATTTACATGTCTGCCTCTCTATTACATGCTGTAATCCTCTTTGTTCTCCCAGAACTTTGTAGGACACCTGACTCACAGACGTTATTACTCAACCAAGACTTCAAAATCAATGGGATGGTAGTTGTGGAATCCACAATATATTAAATATTAAAATGGTAAAATGTATGTAAATTTTTAAGGAAAATGGCTATTTTTAAGATGTAATATAAAATTATAACCACAAGCAGGCATCCATTAAAAAAAACACAAATATTTAACAAAGATTGTTTGGCTATCTAAACAATTAACAATACTGGTTTGCTCTCTATTTTGACACCTGCCAACTGACTAGGCAACAAGATATATCCACCCCCCCAAAAAAACCCTTAAAATTCTGTACCAACTAAGCAGCAACAATGATAATATCAAGTTTTTTCCATTTCGGTATATAGTAACAAGTTTGTTCTTTACATACGATATCTCATTTAATAATCCCAACAACTCTATGAGAAAAATCATTGTTCTCATTTTGGAGACTTAGGAAACTGAGGACCAAAAAGGTTAAATTAAATTGTCCAAGGTTACACAATAAGACAGCGAACCAAGATTACTGACAGAATATCTAAGGTCAAAGAAATCACAAGTTTCACCAGGGTTTTATCACACTATCATTTTTTTATTCTTCTGAGAGATAAGATCAGTGCATTTGTGAGACAAGCAGTTGCTCAGATAAGGTGCCACATTTTAATCTTGTGGCTGGCTGCCTGCTCTCACTTCCTGCTAGACAGCTGGCTTTTTCCTTCTACTCTGATACCTTTAAAAGTTGTACTTTTGTTTAAAATGATATAATAAGAAATAAATTTGGGGAGAAGGATAAAGGGAAAAAGTTACCCATAATCTCACTCATCCTAACACAATATTTTTTTGACAGCATCTCCTAATTAGAAGCACAATATATGGATATCAATTCAAAATCTGCCTCCACCTTTTATTAGCTGTGTGGCCTTTCGCTTAAATGCTTGACATCCCCCATGCCAATTTTCTCCATCATTCATGCAATAAACATTACTGAGTGCCAACTATGCACCAGGCACTGTTTTTGATTCTTCAGTTACCTCAGTCAAATAGAGACAAAGATCCCTGATTTCAGGAGAAGCGTATCTTCTAGTGGAGAGATGCCCAATAAAGTAGGTTATATAATACAATAGTGGATGGTAAGTGCTAGAGGAAGAGGCAGGTTGCAATTTATATAGTGAGGACAGACTAGGTCTCAGGAAGGAGGTAACAGTTGAGCCAAGACTTGAAAGTCAGGGAGTTCGACTTGCAGATATCTGGGAGAACAGCCAGCGAAAACGCTAGAGCAGGAGTGTCCTGTATACACCGCATGCCAGAGAGATCAGGGAGTTCAGTGAACTGAGAGTACAGCTGGGGGCAAGGGGAGGCAATGCAGATAACGTACTGCCTTGTAGGTAATTGTAAGGACTTTGCCTTTTACTGAGTGAAACAAAAAGCCACGGAAAGGTTTTCAGCAGAAGACATGAAGTCTGTCTTAGGTCTTAAAAGGATTGCCCCAGCTGCTATATTGCAAATAAACAACACAGACAATAGACATATAATTATGAAGTTCAAAGGATGTCTGGGTTAAAGAATTAACTGTAAAAAAAAGGGGCAATACGTTACTGAGTTGTTATGAAAATTGTTCAATAATGTTTGTAAGGCATTTAGTTAGCACTGTGCCTAACGCATAGTAAATGACATTGTTGTAACTTCTGCCTTATACAAAGACACCCAGGACAGGAAATGAAGCAGGGCAGAAACTCAGGCATGTGCCTGGTACTCAGACACCATCAGCCTGGAGGAAGGGGCTTCTCCTAACGCACATGAAGGGGGCAGTCCTGCTAGCTGAGCTATGGACATTTTGCTATTTGGCAATGGTGCCATTGGGGATAGTTGTGGCCTTAATCCTTTTCTGTATATATGCCCAATTGCATTCACAATCCAAATTCTGTGCTCCATTATTCTTCCAATTTAATTTTAACTTTGATAATTATTTGCCTAATTATACTTTTGTGTTGGATGGAATTTAGTCTTACCTATTTTTAAGTCACATATTTTTACATTCTTTCAAATGTTAAAATTTCTGAAGTCACCTTATTTGCCCTAACAGAGAAGCTGAAATAAAACACCTCCAGCAATACAGTCATTGTGCTTAAGGCCCCAGGCATGGACTTACTGGGTCAGAAGGGAAGGATTATGTATGAGTGTTGCGACTGTCATGTTTTTAATATTTTAAAACTGGATTTAGGTGAATTTTTGTTTTTAACATAAGCTTGTTTTCTTAAAGCGATTAGTTGCTATCTATTTTTTCTGATCTTTTTTGGGGGGAGGTTTAACCCGGAAAAAGCAGGTTGTGCTGCTATTTTATCTTCTTAGAAATAACAAAGAGTTCTAAAACTTCAGAAAAGGTAAAGATACAGATTGATAAAGGCAACACCAGTGGGCGTAACTTTTGTAAGAATTTCACATCAGGTTAGCTTTCCATCAGCAGATTAAGTATTAAGTGAGATAATCTGTGGTTTTTATACTCCTTCAAAGAAAACTATAACTTAGCCCTGGCTGACTAGCTCAGCTGGTTAGAGCATCGTCCCAATACACCAAGGTAGGGTTCAATCCCCCAGTCAGGGCACAAGAATCAACCAATGAACACATAAACAAGTGAAAAAACAAACTGATGTATGTTTCCCTCTCCCTCACCCTCTTCCCCTCCCTCCATTCCCCCCTCTTTCCCTCATCAATTTTTTTAAAGATTTTATTTATTTCCAGAGAGAGGGGAAGAAAGGGATAAAGAGAAACATCAATGTGTGGTTGCCTCTCAAGCATCCCCTACTGGGGCCCGGGCCCACAACCCAGGCACGTCCCTGATCGGGAATCAAACCAGTGACCCTTTGGTACACAGGCCAGCACTCAATCCACTGAGCCACATCAGTCACAGCTAATTTTTTTTTTTTTAATGTAACTTAACAGCCTAGTTCCCAAGAGCTCTCTGAAATGCTTATAATAAGAAGGCTCAATATCTCTCACTTCTGGAAAAGGTTAAATAGAAGGTCTCTAGACTAGGATACACAGTTTAGAGCATGGAAGCCATTCTAAAACCCACGCTAACTGAATGCTTGAATGCAGAGACCAACAGCCTCTTCCATAGCTGGGCAACCAGGCGCAAAGAAACTGACACTAAGTTGCCCTACATTAAACTGAAACTCAAAGGACAAGCCTAACTCGAGCACTCAGATTCCAATCAGCTGTTTAATCTTATCCTTTTAAAAATAAGCAGACTGTCAAGGATTACTAGACATTTTAGGAGAGCCTCCAACATGGATGATAAAGACCGAAACGCACAGGGAAAAAACCCAACTGGGTGACTTGAGCTATCAGATTAACTGGAGTTGTCAGAACAGAGCCCATCGCCTAGCACATCAAACTTTATAATGCAGGACCAGAAGATTCTTACAGAGAGAAAAATACAAAGAACCAAAAACCAGACTGACTTCAAATTTCTCAACACTGGAAGCTTTAGTATGAAACAAAGCTTTCTAAATTCTGAAGGAAGGTTACCTCCAACTTTGAATAATCAACAAAACTATCAGGGAAGGTAGGAGGGGAGGTAGTATTTTCTGACATTCATAACTACAGAAATTTTATCCTTCATGATGTCTTTCTCAAGGAATTTGTCACATGAATTAGAGTAAATCAAGAAAAAGACCTCGGGCACAGAAAAGACATGAGATATATGAACTAGGGCATTCACACAGAAAAGAACTGAACTGAAATCCCCTAGAGGCCAAGGGAGGGAAATCCTTGAATGACAAATGTGCATCAGGGACAAAAATCCCTAATTATGTGACCCTTTCTAGCAACCTCAAACCACTACCTACTACATAAGGGCTTTTTCTTTGGAGGGAGGGGTTGAGGGAGATGGGGAGGGAGAGAAGAGAGTTGGGGGGGGGGAAGGCAGGGAAGGAAGGACATGCTCACATTTCAAAAGTTTAACATGATCCTACATCCCCCCACCCTTTAAGTACCCTATCCCTCAAAGAGTGGGTAGTAAGACCCGTGCTGGGTCTTGAGATATTCTAGGTGGTTGAACAACATAAATAATATAGTCTAGCACCATGGGTCCATATATTAACTCATGGTTCACAAAATGATTTTAGGGGACTTGTGAACAAGACATAAAATAATGAATTAACAGATAAAGATTACAATAAGGAAAATGTCAGTTTGGTATTTTTATTACTCTTAATACTTCCTAATCTCCATTTTTAATAATTAAAAAAAAAGAAGAACAGATTTCAAACTCAAAACCACTGACAGACCCAGCAGAGTGGAAGTCTTCAGTTAGCTTTTGAAAAATGGCATGAATAAAGGGGACACTGATGGAGCTGAAACAAAGGATTGATATAGCACTACCAGAGACTGGGTGAACCAGCAGTGGACCCTCACTGGTACCCCAACATTACAGGGTCCCAAACAAGTCTGTTCTATTTATCCCAGTAAGATGAGAAATCTGACCAACAACCCATTGGAGTGATGGTTAGAAATATTAATCAAGACCAGGATCTTCTGGCCTACCCACAGCCAGAGAACCAAGGCCATATGTACATGTGTGGGTAAAATGGCCAGAGGAGAAGAAACTTCCTGGGACTCCATAATACAGGAGCCCAATGCACTATAAAACCTGTTGCCCTGACAGGTGTGGCTCAGTTTGTTGGGCGTCATCCTGCAAAGTGAAAGACAGCTGTAGCTCTCAATACTTTGGGGCCCTTATGACTGCTACTCATTTATGATTTTGGAAGTGTCTGCCACATGTATTTATGCAGACTAACACGGCAAAAGCCCATGAGCACTCCCCAGCAACAACCATTGGGATTTTGGACAAGAAAATCCCAAGATGCTGCCAACCACGTACACTTACTCTTTGAGAGGGAATATTAGCCTGCTTGGGCACTGAGACTGTCTCAGTGACTGAAGGACATATAATAATAAGGAAACCTGAGATACCCATGTCTTGGGTGATGCTGAAGAAACACTCTAATGAGAAAGGCAGTGCCCAGAAGACTTCCATAAAATGGGAATGGTTTACAAAGGAGCATGCTGCCTAGGGAATGCAAGGAGGCAGCCCTCACACCCATGAGTAAGTAGCTTTTTTCCCTCTAGAACTGACTTTGGAGCAGCCACCCAAAGGATTGCTGGAACCAAATGCCACTTGGATAGTGACTGATGAACAGCTCTCAACAACTAAGAGCTGCTTGGTTCATGAATGTCAGTTCCAAGATGAACAGACAATATCACAAACTCATACTCCTCCTTTAAGAACTTCCTCCCCTCACCATAGAAATAAGCCCCAAGCAGTGATGTCTGTATGTTTATATTCATGATCCTACCCTCCAGGCTCCACTAGAATGGAATGGAGCAAGGATCCAAGATGGGCAACTTGATTTGAAATTGAGAGACTAGACAGAACAGTCCTATGAACTGAGAACATGTAAACTCCGGAGTTGAGAGGAGAATGTAGGTCCATTTATACGCCCAAAGCAGTAAAAGCAAGTTTGCTGTTAAGATGGCAATGTCCTTCAAGTTGACCTATCGTTGTAACACAAACCCTGTCAGAATAGGTTTCTTTCCTGGCTTATCTGTAGACACTGACAAATTGACTCTAAAATTCATATGTAAACTCAAAGGATGCAGAATAGTCAAACAATCTTGAAAAAGATCAAAGGTGGAGGGAGAACTCATACTTCCCCATTTCAAACTTAGTCAAGACAGTGTGATAATGGCACAAGGACACAAGTACAGATGAATGGAACAAGAACTGAGAAGGGTGCCTAACAATGGCCCCCCCACTAACGGCATTCAGACAACTGCATATCCACATGCAAAGAATAAAACTGAAACTCTACTTCACAGCATGTACAAAAAATTAACCCACTGATTCAAGACCCTTTTTGTAAGAGCTGAAACTAAAAAACTATGAACACTTAAGAGAAAACAAAGGAGAAAATAAATTATCATGATCTTGAATTTCACAGTGGCTTTTTATGTTTATTTACTTTTAGAGAGGGAAAGGGAGGGAGAAAGAAGGAAATATTGATTGGGTGCCTCTCGTACACACCTGGACCAGAGACCTAAGCGGCAACCTAGGCATGGGCCCTCTCCAGAACTGAACCATGACCCTTTGCTTTGCGGAACGATACCCAACCAACGGAGCCGCACTGGTCAGGGCTGGCAGTGGCTTTTTAATAACACCAAAAGCACAAGCAACAAAAGAAACAGATAAATCTGACTTCATCAAAATAAAAAACCTGCATTTCCAAAGACACCCTCAAGAAAGTAAAAAGTCAACCTACATAATGGGAAAAAATGTTTGCAAATCATATATCCATGGACTTCCTTCCACAGGTGTCCAACCCACAGGCCTCATGCAACCCAGGATGGCTATGAATGTGGCCCAACACAAAACCGTAAGTTTACTTAAAACCTTATTTTTGCTCATCAGTTTTCTTTAGTGTTTGTGTATTTAAAGTGTGGCCCAAGACAGCTCTTCTTCCACTGTTGCCCAGAGACACCAAAAGGTTGGACACCCCTGGAGACTGTAAGTATTCTGTAGAAAACGGAACTCTTCAAACTCAATAATAAAAAAGACAATACAATTTAAAAATAGACAAAGGATTTGAATAAACATTTTTTCTAAAGAAGGTATAGAAACAGCCAACAACAATATGAAAAGGTGCTTAATATACTAATCCTTAGGGAAATGAAAATCAAAACCACAATGAAATACCACTTCACATCCACTAGGATGACTGTTATAAAAAAAGTGTTGGCAAGAATGTGGAACAACGGGAACTTCTGTGCATGGATGGTGAGAATGTAAAATGGTGCAGCCTCTATGAAAACCAGTATCACAGGCACTTCCTCAAAAAATTGAAAATAAAATTACTATGTGATCCAGCAAGTCCATTTCTGGTTATAGACGCCCCAAAACTAAAGCTGTTACTCAAAAAAATACTTGCATACCCATGTTCATAGGAGCATTATTCACAATAAAAAAGGTGGGAAAAACCCAAGTGTCCAATAACCATGAATTGATAATAAAAAGTGCTATACACATACCAGAGAATATTATTTATCCTTAAAAAGCAAGGAGATTGTGATACATGCTACAACATGAACCTTGAAGACATTATGTTAAGTGAAATAAGCCAGTCATAAAATAACAAATACTGTATGATTCCACTTATGACCTAGAGTGTTCAAATTCATAAAGCAGAATGGTAGAGTTGTCTGGGGCAGGAGGGAGGCAGGGAGTTTAACTGGAACAGAGTTTCATTCTGGGTTGATGAAAAGATTCTAAAGATGGACAGCAGTGATAGTTACAATGGTGTGAATGTACTTAATGCAACTGAAGTGCACACTTATAAATGGTTAAGAAGGTAAATTTATGTTATGTATATTTTACCACAATAAATATTTTAAAGAGTATTTATAGTTGGAGCCTAATCCTACCATGTCATTACAAAACAGACAGCATATTGATCATTACAAGTCAAAACACTATTGAAGTCACTGATACTAAATTTGAAGTCACTAGAACACCCATGCACCACCTCCCTAGACCAGTGGCTTCATCTTAAAAACGAAGTGGGAAGGAAGGACTAAATCAGTCCTGCACCCAGCTTAGCACTTCTGCACCCTGTGGACTCCAAATGTAATTTTTAAAATTCTTCTGGTTATTTTTAGTATTTCCAAATAAAACCTAATAAAATTATTCTTTTACCTTCCAAAAGCCTGCCCAGGGCGATTTAAAAAAAAATCAGGCCTGGCTGGCGTAGCTCAGTTGATTGAGCACTGCCCTGAAAACCAAAGGGTTGCCGGTTTGATTCCCAGTCAGGGCACATGCCTACACTGCAGGCCAGGTCCCCAGGAGGGGTCATACAAGAGGCAACCACACATTGATGTTTCTCTCCCTCCCTTTCTTCTACCCTTCCCCTCTGTCTAAAAATAAATAAATAAAATCTTAAAAAAAATAAATTCAGCCCTGACTGGTGTGGCTCAGTTGGTTGGGTGTCATCCCGCAAAGTGAAAAGTCACAGGTTCAATTCCCGGCCAGGGCACAAGCCTAAGCTGCAGGTTCAGTCCCAGGTCGGGGCACATACAAGAGGCAACCAATCAATGTTTCCTGCATCAATGTTTCTCTCCCTTTCTCCCTCTCTTCTTCTCTTAAATAAATAAATAAATAAACAGACAGACAGACAGACAGAAAGAAAAATACTGCAGGTAAAAAAAACATTTATTTTAAAAAAACAATCAGGGTTCTCTCTTTCCTGCAGACTAGTTATAGGGATCCAGGATAGGTTTGCAAGTTATTAAAACTGTAGGACCTTGGAATGTTCATAGCAACATTATTCCTAATAGCTAAAATGTGGAAACAGCCCAACTGCCCATCAACTGATAAACAGATAAACAAAATATGGTATGTCGAAACAACGGAATATTATTTGGTCATAAAAAGAAATGACATGCTGATATATGCTACAACATGGTTGAACCTTTAAACCATTATGCTAAGTCACAAATATTTACATAGTACATGATTCCACTTATATAAAAGTCCAGAACAGGCAAGTCCATAGACATAGAAAGTGGGTTAGTGTCTCGGGCTGGGGAGGTTTGGAGGGTTATAGCTAAGAAGTTTCTTTCTGAGGGTGATGAAAATATTCTAAAATTGACTGTGATGGTTCCACAACTCTTAATACACTAAAACCCACTAAATACATATTTTTTAAATAGATCAAGTGCATGGTATATGATTTATATCTCAATAAAACTGTTACCATAAAAAGGAGGGTATGTCTACAGTAATTTGATAGAAGTTACCTGGGTTTCTGAACTTTCTAATTACTGGTTCCACTCCTTCATAAATCCTGGAACTTTTCCTGTCCAAAATCCCAGTCTCCACCCAATAGAGATTCACTATTATATTTAATCTAGTTTGAAATGGATTCTGTTCCTTGAGTCTAAGGGTCCTAAGAAAAAACATTTCTATCCTTAAGAACTAAAGGTATTAAGAGTAGTTGCTCAAAAAAAATTTGCTAAATAAAAAAAAAACAGCAACAGCAAGAATATGACTACTTATTACATCCTGGGGGCTATACAGAACACCTCCTATCAATTACTTAAGAAGCAAAACAGTTAATGAGTAAGAAGACAAATAATGAGTTTGAAATCCAGCTTCACTATTTACAGGCTGTCTAAACTTGGACAACGTATTTTTAAACTCCCTCTGTCTCAGATTCCCAGCTATAAAATTAAGATAATAACAGTAATAACAGTACAAATGTTACCAAATCCAGTGAAAAACTAGTAAGAGAATGTATGTAATATACTTAGCTAAGAGCCTAACACGTAAGAAAAGTCAGTAAAAATCATACCTGTCCTATTAAAAAATTTTCAGGTAGGGAAGCTTAACTTTAGATAGGTAGGTAGGTAGGTAGATAGTCGGTCCACTAGTAAGCTTACAGAACTAGAGTATCATTTAGTGGCAGGTGTGAAAGTTACCATATTTTGGCGTGTAGAATGTGCTCCCGTGTATAATGCACACCCACATTTTTTGCCCAAACTTTCAGGAAAAAAACTTTCACTTTAATTTTTTAAATTCAGTTATTTATTTATTTATTTATTTATTTATATTTAGACAATTTTTTGTATTATAAAGCAATTTTAGCATTTATTTTTGAACACATTTTATGTAACAAATAATTATAAAACACAAGAACAGAAACAAGGAAGTTCACGTGAAACCCATGTAGAATGTGCATCCTTATTTTTCCCTCAAATATCTGGGCAAAAAAGTGTGCATTATACATGGCAAAATATAGTAACTTCAGACCTTCAACTTCTAACAGCTTCAGTGAATTGCAGAACTCCCAGAAACTGAATAGAGGATCTTGGTATATTTACATCTTTCTGGGGAGACACCTTAACTTCTATCAACATTTGAAAGCAATGCATGACCCAAAAACAATCAAGTATCGCTGGATAAGGGTCAGCAGCAATCAGAAGCCTTTTGACCAGCTCTTCTCTTTCTCATTTCTGATTTGCTGTTTTATACCAGTTACAGATTTTAACATTTAAAAAGTTCAAATATATTTATCCATTATTCCTTTATGGAGACCCTAACAACATGAGGTGGAAGAGACATACATACATATGATGTAAAGGTAGCAAAATTATATACTGTAAGGTAGAAATATTACCTTACAGTATACAAATATGATGCAACAGCACATTCTAAAACAAAGAAAATTAAAGCAATTGGGGGTAGCTTACTACTTTAAGAAAAGTGACATTTAATTATTACTTGAATGTACTTATATGACTTGTCTCTTCTAAACTGTAAGTTCCTTCAGGGCAGGAAATAATCTTCAGCTCCCACACCTTGCACAGAGTCTAGCTCAGAGCAGGATCTCAAATATGTACTGAACAAATGAATGGATAAGCAGCTCAACCAATTCTTGCTGACGAATTTAATTTTACCTGGAAGCATATTTTTTGAACTGATTTTCAACTAGGTCTAAGCTCCTGGGTATTTGAGGTGAAGTGGTTTAGGGGTAAGCTGGGTATTATTATTTAAGTTTTTGGGTTGCAGGCAACAGAAAATCCACCTATACTTGATTTTCTTATACTGAATAAAAAGAAAATTATGTAAAAAAGGTCCTGGCCAGTGTGGCTCAATTGGTTCGAGCATTGTCCCATAGACCAAAGGGTCGCAAGTTCAATTCTCAGGGTACTCGCCAGGTTGTGGATTCAATCCCCAGCCAGGGTACATGCAAGAAGGCAACCAACTGATGTTTCCCTCTCACATCGAAGTTTCTCTCTTCCTATCTCTCTGTCTCTCTCTCCCCCCACCCCCTTGCCAAGATGGAGGCATAGTGAAAACATGGCACACCTCACACAACCACATCAAATTTACAACTAAATTACAGAACAACCATCACTCAGAACCATCAAAAATCAAGTTGAATGGAAGTCCAACAACTACAGAACTAAAGAAACCGCATCTATCCAGACTGGTGGGAGAAAAGGAGATGTGGAACAGGCTGATCCCACACCCACAGAGCAAGGTGTGGTGGATAAAAATTCAAGAGGGATATCTCAGAGCAAGAGGTCCCTGCCCCACAGCAGGACCCCCAGACCAGGGTTCCAAGTGTCAGGAAGATAAATCCCCATAACTTCTGGCTATAAAAACTAGCAGGGTTTGAGGAAGTGAAAGGAACTACTGGAGTCCCAAGCAGTTCCTCTTGAAGGGCCTGCACCCAGACTTACTCAAACTCACTCCCTCTGAGCTCCAGCACCAGGGCATCACCTTGAAAGGCACCAGAGGCAAAAGGGGAGGAACTGAAGTGTCTGACATCAAGGTGAGAGCTGTGGGACAGCTTTCTCCCAGATAGAAAGGAAGTTAGAAGCCATTGTTCCTTTTCTGAGCCCTCCCCCACCACAGAGCCACAGAGCCACAGAGCCAGCAGGCAGGAGCCATATCTGACTCTCCTTCAACCTGGATCACAGTTTGCGCCTCCTTGGGGAATCCCTGAGGCCCCACTCCACCCGACTTACAGGCCCATCCAAGCTGTTAACAGTGGCTTTTCCATTCGAATGGCTGCTCTCCAGTCAGGCTTCACATCTGCCTTAATCCTCTCAAATAAGCAACAAGCAGCCTCAGCAAGCCCCCAGACCCCATACCTCTGGCTAATCAGACAAAGGCATGGCACAGGAAGTAGCCAGCTTTGGGGCAAAGTTTGGCTTTGCCTGGAAACCTCCAGGTCCAGCACAAGTAGCAGCCATCTGCAGATTGCTATTTAGCCCATGCTGAGTGGCCCCAGGAGGAACAGAGGTGGTAGCTAACCCTGGCTTGCACCACCAGGGAAACCTCAGAGCCTGCACACCCAGTGAACAATTATAGACCACGCTGAAACACCACCACCCTGCCCCTGTACAGCTGATACTCAATGGAGGGAAGAGGCTGGTGGTCAGGGGTCACAGTCAGTCCTTGCAGCTGACTGGCCTGGCTATATCCTCCCCCTGCCCCCAGCCACTGACCTGCCAACTACAAGGCTCAACTACAAGAGGAAGGTGTACTCAGCCCACAAGAGGGTATGCCTCAATTTCCAAGCTTGGGTGATATAGAATGCTGTGCCACTGGACCCTACAGGACACCTACTACATTAGACCACACTATGAAGACAGGGAGTCATAGCTCTACCTAATAGATAAAAACAAACACAGGGAGGCTGCCAAAATGAGGAGACAAAGAAACATGGCCCAAATGAAAGAACAGATCAAAACTCCAGAAAAAGAACTAAACAAAATGGAGATTAACAATCTATGAGATGCAGACTTCAAAACTGTGATTATATGGATGGTCAAGGAACTTAGTGAGGACCTCAACAGCATAAAAAAGATCCAGTCAGAAACGAAGGATACACTAATTGAAATAAAGAATAATTTACAGGGAAACAACAGAAGAAAGGATGAAGCCAAGAATCAAAGCAAAGATACAGAACATAAGGAAACAAAAAACAACCAATAAGAACAACAAGAAGAAAAATGAATCCAAGAAAACCACAATATAAGGAGCCTATGGGACAATTTCAAGTGTACCAACATCTGCATCATAGGAGAGCCAGAAAGAAAAGAGAAGCACAAGAATTAGAAATCTACTTGAAAAAATAATGAAAGAAAACTCCCCTAATTTGGTGAAGGAAATGCACATGGAAGTCCAGGAAGCACAGAGTCCCAAACAAGATGGATGCAGAGAGGCCCACTCCAACACACATCATAATTAAAACACCAAAGGTTACAAATACAGAGAGAATCTTAAAAGTAGCAAGAGAAAAGCAGTTACCTACAGAGGAGTTCCCATAAGACTGCCAACTGATTTTTCAAAAGAAATGCAGACTAGAAGGGATTGGCAAGAAATATTCAAAGTCATGAAAAGCAGGGACCTACATCGAAGATTGCTCTACCCAGCAAAGCTGTCATTTAGAATGGAAGGGCAGATAAAGAACTTCCCAGACAAGAAAAAGCTCAAGGAGTTCATCATCACCAAACCATTATTATGAGAAATGTTAAAGGGACTTATTTAGGAAAAATATCAAAACTATGGACAATAAAATGGCAATAAATACATACCTATCAACAATTGAATCTAAAAAACAAACTAAGCAAACAAGAAGAACAGAGAGTTTTCTGATGGTTGCCAGGAGGGAGGGGAATGGGTGAAGAGGTGAGGTGATTAATAAGTACAAATTGGAAGTCACAGAATAACCATGGGGATGTAAAGTATAGTACAGGAAATGGACTAGCCAAAGAACTTATACACATGACCCATGGACGTGAACAATGGTGGGGGGATTACTTGAGGGAGGGGGGTACTGGGAGGGGCAAAGGGGGAAAATTGTAACTTTAACAGTGTAATCAATAAAATATAATTTAAAAGAAAGAAAAGAAAAAGAAAACAAGCATCTTTTAGACATCTACCATGAGCTAGGTAGGCCCTGAGCATATATAGATGTTACGTGTAATTTCACTTAATCCACATAACTCTGAAGTAGATAAGAGTCAAAAAAGTTACATAATTTGCCTTACCTGAGTTTAAATCCAAGCTTTGCAACCAACCACAAATGTGACTATAAATAAGTCAATACCTTGTTGGACCTCAAGTTACCTTCTCTGCAGAATACATATGAGATGATCTATAATGATCTTTCTAGCTACAAAATCTTATGATAATTCTAGTGTCATAAAAATCTAACATATATTAAAATTTTCTAATATAGAATATTGCTTCCCTAGGTTACCAAGCAACCTTTTGATGATTTATAAAATACTATCATGAGTAAACTCTGGTTACTGACAATATATAGACTTTAGAATAAGTTGTTATTTCCAATAATTTTACTTAGACTTTAGTGAGGAGGTTAATAAGGTAACTATTATTTTAAAACTTTTTAAAAATGATTTTAGAGAGAGATGGAGCGGCAGGGAGGGAGAGACAGAAACATTGATTTCTTTTTCTACACATTTATGCATTCACTGGTTGATGCCTGTATGTGCCCTGACCAAGAATCAAACCCACAACCCTGGTGCATAAGGATAACATTCTAACCAACTGAGCTACCTGGCCAGGGCCTAAGTAACTAACATTTTAAAATATTTTTATAATATAGTTATTATGAAGTAAAATCCAAGAACCAAAGATTTAAGATAAAATATGCCTTCAAAGAACTTTCAGGCTTAAAAAGTAGGCATTGAATCTTACTATTTAGTGGAAAAGTTTAAAAAATGATGATAATGAACAAATTTAACAGACAATACAGTTCTGTGCCTCCTCTGTACTCTTCAGATACTTATTGCAATCTGGTTGCCAGTGCCACTTCTGACTACCACCGTATTTACCTCTATTAACTGCCCTACTCCTCAGCATGTGCTAATGACAACCTGATATGAGAAAAAGAAAAAAATCAAGTTTGTGTTAAAAAGCACAAAAGAGAAAAGACTTTAGTGTGGACTTACTTGCAAGATCAGAGCTATGTCCCAGAAGATTAAGGCTACCAAAAATCTAGCATTCAGGTAAGCAAGGTCCTCCACACAACTGGACCACAAAATTGCATACGCTCTTACAGTATAATTTTTTTAACACACAAAATATAAATTTTTAATTTTTAAGAGCAGTGACAGCTTTGTTAACCTCAGTAAACTTAACTCCTGGAATACTTGGCAAGTAGTTGTTGAATGACTAAATAAACTGACCATGTGCTTTGAAGTCAATGAAACCGGTAGCTGAATAAACTTCTTGGCTGTGTGGATCTGGGCAAATCACACCTAAGCCCTAATTTCTTCATCTTAAAATGAGCACAACTATATTTAAGAGGTTTTTGTGAGAAGTGAATTTAAAAAACTACAAAGAATGCAAAACTTAGTATCTTACACACAGTGGGCACTTACTCCATGACAGAGCTATTACTACATGATAGCTGTATTACCATTATTGATGACAGAGCTTATCAGCGCAAAAAAAGTAACCAAGAGCCCTGACTGGTGTGGCTCAGTAGGGGTCGTACTGCACAGTGAAAGGTTGCCTAATCAACTCCTGGTTAGGGCACATGCCTAGGTTGCATTTCCATCCCCAGTCAGCATATGGGAGAAAGGTGACTGATTGATGTTTCTCTCCCTCTCTTTCTCTCTCCTTTCCCCTCTAAGAATAAATAAAATATTTTTTTTAAAAATAACCAAGATGTTATCCTTAATTCCTTTATTTTCCTCACCCACCACACTTAATCATCCATTACGTCTCCTGTCAGTTCCTCCTTCAAAATCCAAACACTTTAACCTAACCCCAGCCAATCTAACCTAAGCCATCAACTCTTGCCTAGATTACTCCAAGTGTCACTATGTCCACTCCCAAAGTCTCTAAATCTATTCTTTACACTGTCATCTCAAAACACAAATTGATCACATTATGCCTCTCCTAAAATCCTGACAGTTCCCCATCACACTCTAAATCAAATCCAAACTCTTGAACTATGACCTACAAGGCCTTATATAATGACCTGGCCTCTACCTCCCTTTTCCACCTTTCCTCCTAACCCTCTCTCTCTTGCTCACTTTATTTCTGTTATACTGGCCTTCTTGCTGCTAGGGTACTTCTTATCAATCATGTTTCCACTCACATGTCATTCCTCAAAGGGGACCTCCCTGACCATCCTGTTCAAGTATATTCTACCCCTACCCATCATACTTTTCTCTTTACTCAGAAATTGTATTAGATCTGCCTATTCAATGATTATTGTCTCCTACCCCACTAGGCAGTGTGCTCCAAGAACCTAAGTTTCATTTCATCCTTGAAATACCTTTGCCTTTAACAGTGTCTAGCATATGTACATCCTTGAGATATTTCCTGCATGAATAACAAATGCCTTCACCTTGGTCTAATGAGTGCTGAGTTCTAACAGAAATCGTCAGTGCCGTCATTTAGGAACCCCTCTACACTGAGGGACTACGTTCTAGAATTAGAATGCTAACAATTGTGGAATTCTACAACTGCAGAATTGGCACAATACAATTGTTGACTGGCAGTCAGCTAAGTAGTCATATAACAACTCATCAGCCAGATTCCAGACAAAAACCAGCTGATAATAACCAACTTAAGCCATTATGGAATTCTCCTATGCTGGAGTTATTTCCAAAGTTCGATTTACTAGTATCATTTGGCATTTTCCTTCAGAGCTTTTTTTTTAATTTTAAAAATAAAACTTAAGCACCGCTCCTGTTCACCTGCTGTCACACTAAACTGTATAAACACTTTCCACCTACACACATGTTCAATGTGTCCTAAATACACATTGCTGAAAATAAAAAGTGGTTTTAAACCACAGTGCTTCTACTAAAGAAGTATGGAACTGTTTTTAAACCTGCTTAAGATCACGTAAAATGCAAAAGAATGTATAGAAAGAGAATTTCCGATTGGTAGCGGGGCACAGGGGGTGTTCCATTTAAAGGAAATTCAGTAATTCCCAAATGTTTTAGGTTCAGGTCCCAAAACAAGAATGCTTTAAACATTATACTAAGTACAGTTTGCATTCTTGGGTATAAATTTCAAAAATTCTTCATGTACATAAGATGTCCCCCATGAAACTAACCAGACATTCAGTAAAATTAAGGCATAAAGAGTAAATAATTAAGGAGTAAAATCAATAAATAATTAAAGAGTAAGTACAATGAAAGAGTAAACAACAGGAATAATTCAGTAAAACAAACTTAAAATTCTGTTACTGTTTCCAGCAATTTCCAGAACTAGCAAAAGCTAAATAGTGAAAGAACTGCTACATTTTCACATCATGTTTGCAAATTATTCTATAATGGAACGGTAGTCACTACTTCCTCTGTATTTGTTATGGGCCAAACACCATAGGCCATAAAGGTGTAGCCCTAAGAAAAATTCTCCATTTTAGAAGAAAAAAAAAAAAAGGCCAATTTCTCAAAAAAAAAATTAAGGAACTATTGAATTTCAACAGGTTTTATAGGCCATAGTTAATTAGCTGACTTCTATGGTGCAATGTAAGTTTCTCAAACTACTTGAATAATTAAAAAATATAGGAATGTTAAGAAAAACTCAACTTTTATAGTAAATCAGGTTTTTTAAAACCAGAAACCCATTCTTGAGGGTTTTTCCATGAATAACATCCACCAGTACAGTTAATGGGTTTTTTGCATGTGCCCAGTGGAAAGCTCTGAAGAAAAAGAATAGAAGCAGGAGGCCAGTGATTTTCATCTCCTTACTTTCAATAAATAAGGTTAATCATCTTTTTATGTCTAAATATTGGCAAGGCAAGGTTCAAGTCCTCCCCATAAGACTGCACTTCAGGCAACAAATCAAATGTCCAGAAAAAGCAAAATACCAACCACTCAACCCCCAAACATCAGCAGAGAAGTCACAAACACTCTTTTGGCTAAGGCAAAAGGCCGTACTGTATTTCCAGAGTCTGCAGAGTTCTGAGAACTGTTCCCACAATCTGCCTGCCCCGATCTACACAAAGCGCCATGCGGCTGAGAAACCGGTTATAGCAGGTAAGAACACTCAGGTACGCAAACATGTTATGGATGGAACAAAGTAAGAGGGTAGTAAATACAGGGGCCACACACAGTTTGCGAAAACAAACCTGTTAAAATTTTTAAAAGAAATCAAGTTATTTCCTAGTACAATTCCTAATAAACTGTAAGTGATCTTACAAAGGACACTTGTATAATTTATTCTGATGCTCATAATCCAGGAGAACACCAAGTTGTGATAAAGTCATTTTAAACTCAACACATTCATTTCAGCCTTCTCACACTGTGACCCAGCTCTAGTAATAATTTCACTGAACTGCTGCATTCTGAGGCATTTCTAAAAACGAAATACTAGTGCCAGATCAATAAAATGTAAGTTAGAAGACAAAATAAACTTTTCAAAAACCTTGGGAGGGTCTTGTTGTTTTTCTTGAGTTTATCAAATGCTATAAAACAATGTTTTGAAAGCAGGACTGTGTTTATGTTTAAGGTGTAATATTACTAGGGAGCAGTACACATACAAAACACTATTAAGTAGTCTCGGGACAAGTCAAGTCTGATAAGACTACAATTATGTAAATGTAACTATCAGTACTTACGGTATAACTTTAAGTGATTTGAGTCCTAGGGTTTAAGGTGGGTTTAAGGTCCATCTCTCACTACAGGGGTGTCCTGGGCCACCTGTGGTCTGGGATGGCTATGAATGTGGCCCAACACAAAATGGCAAATTTACTTAAAACCTTTTTTTTGCTCATCAGTTTTCGTTAGTGTTTCCGTATTTAATGTGTAGGCCCAAGACAACTCCTCTTCTTCCAGTGTGGCCCAGAGACGCCCCTAAAGCCTAATGTGAGGCAGTGGGCGTTTGACTGGAAATACTCCTCTACCAATAGCTGGAGATAACAGACCACACTAGAGCAGGCACTCTCCGTTTCTCATTTATCTCTTGTTGCATAGTTCCTCTCCTAAAACATGATCCTATCGTCTGGTTAAAAAAAGAAAACTTTATAGCAATCCTGATTAATCTATGAATCTTTTCAGGAGTTCAATGTACAAGAATCGAAAAGTCCTAAAAACTTCTGCCTAAAGAGTCAAGAAGCAGTAGGCACATTTCGGGTTAAGGTCGACTGTGTTTCACCCTCTCTGGATCTAAGCCAGCTCAAGAAGCCAAATAAATCTTACTACTGACGCTTTCGGAGTAGGGAAACGAACACGCAAACAGTATAAAAACTTCACACACAGGCATTTTAAATTTTCCTCAAAATGCCTTAACAAATCAGTGTTTATAATTAGGCACTCTGAAAAACCTCACTTCTTAGTTTTTCTTCAAATATTATCTTGTATTTTCACTGACATTAAAGTGGACGAACAAAAATACTTAAGGTAGCCAGCACTTTGGTGTTTACATGAGGTTTTAAGGGCCTCAATCTACCTAAAACTTAGTTTCTGAGAATGTAGCAATACATTCTGTGTGGTTAAGATTGGTTCCAGAAAGTTTACTTCAGTCAGAGAACTTACAATTTTACATAACTTTACAGTTTATTCACCTCTCCTCACCACTACCTCACGAGACTGTTAAAATTAACCAGGGTAAAACAAGTTATTCCTACATTTTTTTTATTGGCCAAAAAATCCATCAGGTTTTTTCTGTACAATAGCTCTAGTAGTGCTTAGTTGTCTTTAACTTCATTCAGAACAATTTTATTAGACTGTACTGTGGCAGCTGTCATATCTGCGTGCGTTTACAAAAATCTTAACGAAGTTGGTGAGTTTTTGTGCAGCCATTTAATAATGAAGTTGGAAGACGATATGCACCATTTTTGGCATATTTTGCTTTATTACTTCAGGAAAGGTAAAAACAAAACTAAAACGCAAAACAAGATTTGTGCAGTGTATGGAGAAGGTGCTGTGACTGATTGAATATGTCAAAAGTGGTTTGTGAAGTTTCTTAGTACTATTGACATTTTGGCCAAGTAATTCTTTGCTGTGAGGTTGTCTTATGCATTGGAAGATGTTTAGCAGCACCCCTGGCCTCTACCCACTAGAAACAAAAGCTGGGGATAGCCGATATACTGTAAATATCCAAATCAATAAAGTTACTGGTGAAAATGAAAAATGTCTTTTATTTTATGGAAAAAACATAACAGACTTTTTCGCCAACCCAGTAGACAAAGAAAATATGAAGTTCAAAAGGTTTAGTGATAATTTAAGACAAGCGAAATATTAAAAATTCAGATCCTCCTTAAATAGCAGCTCTATTACAACACAGGGAATTAATAATGTGATGTTACTACTGTGCTACTTTTAAATAGTTTATAAGTAAATCATCAGACCTGTATGTGGAGGAAAGGAACATATATACCATGTCTTATATATCATAAATTTAAAACCTTCTTCATATTTAAGAGATGTTTACTTAATTTCCAAATAATAAAGATTTAGTTTAAATTCATTATACTAGCATTCCTGATGCCTTTTCTCATTTGGCCTTTCTTTCTTTCTCCTTATCCATTAAATGATATAGAATAGAAGGTGTATCAAAAATTAATGTCTTCCTGGACAGTGTGGCTCAGTTGGTTGGAGCATTGTCTATAAACTGTCGTGGGTTTGATTCCAGTCAGAGCTCATGCCTAGGTTGTGGGTTGGTCGGGGTGCTTATAGGAAGCAACCAATCAATGTTTCTCTCACATCAATGTTTCTCTCCCTCTCTCTGCCTCTCTCCCTCCCTCTCTAAAATCAGTAAGTATGTCCTGGGGAAAAAATATAAAATAAACTAAAATTTAAAAAATACATATATAATCTCTTATTCAGAAAGCTAATTCTTAAAATCTGCTGTAAACGGATAAGAATTTAAGACATATACAATGAAGATTCTATACATTTTTTATAATTTTTATTTGATTTTTAGAGCAAGAATGAGAGAAAGGAGGGAGGGATGCGAGGGAGGGAGGGAGGGAGCGAGGAAAAAAAGGAGAGAGAAACATCAATTTTGTTGTTCCATTTATTTATAAATTCATTGGTTGTTTCCTGTATGTGTCCTGACCAGGGACTAAACCCATAACCTTGGTGCATCCACACGAAGCTCTAACCAACTGAGCTTCCCAGCCAGGGTGCTCCATAAATTTCTTTTGAGCCATTCTTTTTTATCCTCATTCCAAAAAATTTCCCCCCAGAGTTGGTAATACAGATTACGTTAAAAAAAACCTCCATGCAATCAGAAGATGCTGAACTACAAACCATGACTCACTAGTTCTGAATATTAGTCAATACAAAAAAATTCCTATACATCAAAAATAACCTGGGCACTGCCCTCCAGTTAAAATAATGTTGTAATATTATCTAGCTGCCCGGAGTTTCTCCTTCATTTGCAAGCAAAAAGGAGGAACTAGTAGCAAGAGCTTTAAAAGTCTATGTCTGGCATACATGACCTAAATGCACTAAGATGTCTGTACTTTTAAATAGCATTTTACTTACATCTAAATTTAAGACTTACGGGGGGGGGGGTGGAGGTGGAAGAGGATATAAGGGGGATAAATGGTAATGGAAAAAGTACAATAAAAAATAAACTATTTTTAAAAAGACTGGTATTTCTTTCTCCTGCACTTCACATGTCTTGTAACATGTGAGAATTAAATAATATATGGGAAGCACACAGTGTTAACCTGAGATAGTAAATGCAACCTATTATCATTATCATCTGTTATACAATCAATAATGGTTCCACTCAGAAACTCACCTAGATGGCCCTTAAACCTCCAGCCTAGGTTTTCTGAGTTCAAAGCCTAAAGCTCTTCACCACCATGCCACTACATTCCAAAAATTAAGCTCCAGGCTCCAAAGTACAGATCAACTATGAAAGACCTTGTTTAGTTCCCACATTACTTGGGGGAATAAGACTGACATAATCTCGTTCATTTGCTCTTCGCAAACTGTCTCCATATTCCCAGAGAGCCTTCTCAGAGCCTGCATGGGGCAATCTAATTGCTTTATCTGTAAGTCTATAACTTGGAAACTATGAATGACATCAATACACTCCTAACTTGCCTAAAATCAACCAAAACAACTTACTGGAAAATACCTCTCTCCCTCTCCTCGATCAATCATTTCTTCAAAAAGCTTCTTATTTCTCCATGTAGATAAAATTTAATACCAAAGATAAATTAAACCAAATGCCATGTACAGCTCTCTTTCTGTTTCTTCCTCTTTAAAATAGCATAATAATGTATGTGGCTACATCACCAGATTATCGGTAAAATTTTTTTAAGAAAAAGGTCTTTAAAAGATATTGGCAAGTAGTCAATAAAAATAAGCTATTTTAAGTTTCTTTTTTTAAAAAACTGTTCCTGTAAATAAAAGAATCACTCAACTATATGATGGTCAAACTGTAAGGCTTATGAGAATTGAGAATGATGAAAAAATAGGTTCATTTTCTTCAACTACAATTAAAATCTCACAAGATCACATATTCAGTAGGAGGAACAGTGGCTAAAATTGCCTGCCCTATTAAAAAACAGTTTGGGGCCCTGACTGGTGTGGTTCAGTGGGCTGGGCATCATCCTGCAAACCAAAGGGGCGCCAGTTCAATTTCCACTCAGGGCACATGTCTGGGTTGTAAGTCAAGTCCCAGGTTCAGGGCATGCAAAAGTCAACTGATCAGTGTTTCACACGTCTATGTTTCTCTCCCTCTCTGTCTCCCTCCTTCCCCTCTCTCTAAACATAAATAAATGAAATTGTTTTAAAAAAACAGTTTTGGGGGTAGAGCAAAATCATGGCTGAATACTTACATCTGAATGTACTTTTCATGCGACTTCACTATTTCTCCTTTAAGCTCATTCCTTTCTTCAGTCCAGCTTTGGTCCATCTGAGAGACTGTATAATCAGTTTTTCAAGATTATCCCAATTTCCTTTAGGAAATAAGTGCTTTGTTCATTCTTTGTCCCCCCCCACCCCCAATTTGATTGGGTACACAACACTGAGGGAAAAAATCACTCTCACATATGAAAAGTTTCTGAACAGACATGCTCAAACACCTAAAAATCAAATGGCATCTCATCCAAGCTCGGAAACAATAATACATCTAGTTTGGAAAAGGATTAGGCTACAATTTCCCAACCAGTTCAAAGGGGCACTCTGATGCACTGCAAGGTGGTGTGTATGTGTCAATATTTTGAGTTGCCTCACTCCTCTTTCTCAATGTCTGACCACAAACTGGTAACCTCATCAGATGACTTGCCAGCGTAAACGCACATGAAGAAATGTGACACCCTACCCTTCTAAAAATTAACAAGCAGGGGCTGCCTAAGTTTTGAAAAACACTGTTTAAAAAGGTAATCCATTTATAAATACAAGTTAAAAATCAGCTAGTTTAAACAATTATGTTAAAGCAATCAGTTACCACAATGAAAGATGTCTGTAGCCAATTTCATTTTTAACTCTTGCCACAAATTAGTTTTTCATTATTTTCATTTTAAGTCACTTTGTCTGAACTCTTTTATAACCCAAGTTTTGCTTTTCATCTCCAACTCAATGTTTTACAGAGAATGAGAGGAGAGGAAAAGTCTAGAAAGAAACAAATCTAATTTGGAAGAGTATAGCTGTTTTTACTTTTTTATACAACTTCGTTTTCCTTTTATTTTAAATCTTCAAATTTAATGACTTTACAAACATGCCCATTATCAATAGTACGCTGTCCCCATCCTCAGTTCCCTCTAAAACTTTTGCCCTGCTTTATTCTTTCCTATAGCACCTAAATGATAGATAAATTAGTAGGGTTCTTTTTAAAGATTTTATTTACTTGTTTTTAAAAAGAGGGAAAGGGAAGAGAAAGAGAGGGAGAGAAACATCAAGGTGTGGTTGCCTCTCCCGCACCCCCTACTGGGGACCTGGCCCATAACCCAGGCATGTGCCCTGACTGGGAATCAAACAGGAACTGGTGACCCTTTGGTTCCCAGGCCTGTGTTCAATCCACTGAGCTACACCAGCCACAGCTAAATTAGTGGTTTTTTTAACCCCTTCTTTGCTTTACCCTTCCCTTCTATCTAACCACACTAAGTAATCTATATTAACAACCCATTGCAGGAGCTATTATAAAGGACACATGGACAAAATCGGGGGGGATGGTGGGGGTGGGGGAGGGAGGTGGGTTCGGCTGTGGTGGGGGGGAGGTAAGGGGAGAAAAGGCATACAACTGTAATTGAGTAACAATAAAAAATAAATTTTAAAAAAAAAGCTGAAAAAACAAAAACAAAACAAAACAAAAAAACAACCTGACATTATTCTTTGGTGATTTTCTCCATGCTTATAATCCCATACAGATACCATACATAAATATAGAGTTTTCACCAGTAGTTTTTATTTCCCAATCTACTAATCTTTAAAAAGATATGCTGATTACAGAATACATGTTGATGGGGTGGGAGGGTTGGAAAATACAAACATAAATAACCTATAGATTGCTCCTGACAACATTTGTGAACATATGAATCTATTGTATGCATATGTATATATACTTACAAATATTTCTTTATAAAAATGGGATCTTCTTATATATATTTTAGTCCCCTACTTTTTCATTTAACATATCTTATCATCCAAAATTAATTAAAATCATCTTTCAACCGTTTACTGAATACATTTTAGATTAAAAAGGTATAAGTATATAAAGAAAGGCGGTTAGTTACAACTACATGTACAAGCTTATCAAAAGAGATGAGTCAATTGTGTTATTAATTTCTTTGACAAATATTATATACAAATATATTTATAAGGGAGAAAATAAGTCCATCAGATGCAACTATAGCCAACTTCTAAGCTACTGGTTTCCTATTAGATTAACTAGCAGAAAGAAAAAAGCCCAGGGCCACTTCATATCTATTAGGACAGTTATTATCAAAAAAGGAAAAATAACAAGCATTGGCAAGGATGTGGAGAAATTAGAACCTTCATGCATTGCTGGTAGGAATATATAATGGCACAGTTGCTGTGAAAACAACTTGGTAGTTCCTCAAAAGGTTAAACAGAACTACCATATGATCTAGCAATTCCACTCCTAGGCATATACTGAAAGGAAAGCAGAAACTAAAAACAGACACTTGTAAACCAATGTTCATAGCTGTATTATTCACAACAACCAAAAGGTAATGAGTCCATCAACAGATAAATGAATAAATAAACTATCACATATACACAGAATTATTTAGTCATAAAAACAAATGAGAGGATGAAATGACAATGGAAAAAATACAATAAAGATTAAATTTAAAAAATGAAATTCTGACACATGGTACAATATGAATGACCCTTGAAAACACACTAAGTAAGTCTTCCGGCCAAGATGGAGGCATGGGGAGATACACTTTGCCTCCTCGCAAAACCCAAAGAAGGACAACAAATTTAAAAACAAACAAAAAAAACACAGAACTGCCAGAAAATTGAAATGTATGGAAGTCCAACAACCAAGGAGTTAAAGAAGAAACATTCATTCAGACTGGTAGCAGGTGCGGAGAGGATGCACAGCAAGGCAGTGGGCTGGAGGACCAGGCAGTCCCATATTTGCATGCAGAGGAACAACTGTGGAGCAAGACAGATGGGGCAACCCAGGGTTCCAGGGCAGGAAAAGAAAGCCTCAAAACCTCTGATGGTAAAAATCTGTGGGGGTTGCAGCAGCTAGAGAAACTCCCAGCCTCACTGGAGTCTCCACTGGAGAGACCCACGAGGTCCTAGAACATATACAAACCCATCCACCGAGGAATCAGCACCAGAGGGGCCCAATTTGCTTGTAGGTAGAGGGGGAAGTGACTGAAAGCCTGCAGAGAGCCCAGCCAGCTCTGGTTCCCTCTCGGATCCCTCCCCCACATACAGCATCACAACACAGCCATGTGGGTTGCCCCGCCCTGGTGAATAGCTAAGGCTCTACCCCTTACTACGTAACAGGCGGCCAAGACAAAAAAATATATATATATGGTTCAAATGAAAGAACAGATCAAAACTCCAGAAAAAGAACTAAGCGAAGAGGAGATAGACAACCTATCAGATGCAGAGTTCAAAACACTAGTAATCAGGATGCTCACAGAAATGGTTGAGTATGGTCACAAAATAGAGGAAGAAGTGAAAGTTATTCTAAGTGAAATAAAGAAAAATGTATAGAGAGCCAACAGTGAAGGGAAGGAAACCAGGACTCAAAACAATTTGGAACAGAAGGAAGAAATAAACAACCAGGACAAAATGAAGAAACAAGAATATAAAAAAAATGAGGAGAGGCTTAGAACCTCCAGTGCAACTTTAAACTTTCCAATGTCCAAATCATAGGGATGCCACAAGGAAAAGAGGAAGAACAAGTATTTGAAAACTTATCTGAACAAATAATAAAGGAGAACTTCCCCAATCTGGCAAAGGAAATAGACTTCCAGGAAGTCCAGGAAGCTCTGAGAGTCCCAAAGAAGTTGGACCCAAGGAAGCACACAGCAAGACACATCACAATTACATTACCCAAGATTAAAGAGGAGAGAATCTTCAAAGCAGGAAGAGAAAAGGAGACAGTTACCTACAAAGGAGTTTGCATAAGACTGTCAGCTGATTTCTCAAAGAAACCTTGCAGGCAAGAAGGGGCGGGAAAGTAGTATTTGAAGTCATGAAAGCCAAGGACCTACATCCAAGATAACTTTAGCCAGCAAAGCAATCATTTAGAATGGAAGGGCAGATAAAGTGCTCCCCAGGTAAGGTCAAGTTAAAGGAGTTCATCATCACCAAGCCCTTATTAAATGAAATGTTAAAGGGACTTATCTAAGAAATAGAAGATGATCAAAAATATGAACAGTAAAATGACAACAAACTCACAACTATCAACAACTAAACCTAAAAAAACCCCAAAATCAAAAACAAACTAAGCGAACAACTAGAACAGGAACAGAATCACAGAAATGGAGATCACATGGAAGGTTATCAGTGAGGAGGGGGAGGGGAGAGAATGGGATAAAATGTACAGGCAATAAGAAGCATAAATGGTAGGTACAAAATAGACAGGAGGAGGTTAAGAATAGTATGGGAAATGGGGAAGCCAAAGAAGTTATATGTACGACCCATGGACATGAACTAAGGGGGGTGGGATGTTGGTGTGAGTGGGGCTGCAGGGCAGAGGGGAATAAAGGGGAAAAAATAATGGGAGAAGTGTAATACCATATACAATAAAATATACTTAAGAAGTTAAAAAAAACACTAAGTGAAATAAGCCAGTCACAAAATTATAAATACTATTATTCCCCTTATATGAGGTACTTGGAATAGGCAAATTCACAAGAGAATGTAGAAAAGTTTACCACAGGCTGGGGATAAGAGGAATGGGGAGTTATTGTTTAATGCGTACAGGGTTCTGGTTTGAGATGCCAAAAAAGTTCTAGAAGTAGTGGTGATGGTTGCATAATGTTGTGAATGTACTTAATGCCACTGAATATAAATATGGTTAATATGGTAAATTTTATGTTATGCATATTTTACCCCACCACCACCAAAAAAAAAGCCTTAGGTTAGGGGGCCATTCCGTAGTTTCGGACAGCTACATAAATACTAGTCACGAAGATCATGATCTCTACTCTCACAAGTCATATTCCCATTCTAATTACAGTCCATAATAAAGTCAAGGAAGATAGAAGAGCATCATTTATCCCCTTGCTCTCTCTGGTTAAAATGTTCTTCCATGTGTAAAGCTTATGAATGCAGAAAGAAACAGCCAGCAGATAGGGCCAATGAGTTGCGGAGCTGCTAAAACAGGCAAATGTCCTCAGAGGCTGGCAGTGAGACCCCAGAGCACTTTACAGATAATGCCCAATAGAGGGGGAAGCTAAAAGAAGCCATGTAGCGCTTTCAAGAAATGTCCTAAGTTACAAAGTTCTGAGTATGAGTTTAGTAAGCATATCCTCTTAATTCTAAGCATCTATGTCTGACTCTCCACTCATTCAATTAATGTTTGTTATATAATCAAGACAAAGTTTTAAGAACTGAAGATTTATAAACACGAGTAAGACATGTCTCACCTTTAAGGAGCTTAAGTCTATCCAGAGATATAAAACATGTATACAAAAATTTCCATTCAATCAACATTATTTAGCACCTCACATTCAACAAATTGAGCTGCGATCAGAGGCTGGCCACTGTGCTAAACTCTAGGTATTCTAAAGTGATTAAGATATAGTCCTATAAGAAAAGAAGAGAGATATAAATACTTTAACAAAATGTATATATCACCATAAAAAATACATATAAAGTCTACTGTGCATAGCACCAAAAAAATACACAAACCATTTAAGTTTAAACAAACAATATAATAGAACCTACTTTTTTAAAAAAAAAGATTTATTTATTTTGAGAGAGAAGGGAAGGGAAGGAGAAAGAGACGAAGAGAAACATCAATGTGTGGTTGCCTCTCGAGTGCCCCCTACTGGGAACCTGGCCCACAACCCAGGCATGTGCCCTGACTGGGAATCAAACTGGCGACCCTTTTTTTTTTTTTTTAATTTTTATTGTTATTCACCAGCGACCCTTTAGTTCCCAGGCCCACACTCTATCCACTGAACTACTCCAGCCAGAACTCATGAAACCTACTCTCAAGTGTTGGAATTTAAATTCAGTGCTTTCAAAGCACACAGGCCTGGTCCCTCAGCCTCTTAAAATAGCAGTCCCCAAACTTTTTGGCACCAAGGACAGGTTTTTCCATGGATGAGGGAGAGATGGGGGACAGAAGGCAGAGCTCAGGCAAGTTCCTAACAGGCCACAGACTGCTACCAGTCTGTGGCCAGGGGTTTGGGGACCCCTGTCTTAAAGGAATTTTAATATATTTTATTGATTATGCTATTAAATCATTCCAGTTTTTCCCCCTTTGCTCCCCTCTGCCCAGTACCCTCCTTCTCTTCAGCATTCCTTCCCTTTCAGTTCATGTCCATGGGTCATGAATATAAGTTCTTTGGCTACTCCATTTCCTATACTATTCTTAACATCTCCCTGTCTGTTTTGTTCCTACCACTTATGCTTCTTAATCCCTGCACCTTTCTCCCCATTCACCCCCTTCCTCCTCCCAGCTAATGATAACTCTACAAATGATCTCCGTATGTGTGATTCTGTTCCTGTTCTGGTTGTTAGCTTAGTTTGTTTTTTTAGATGCAGTTGTTGATAGCTGCAAATTTGTTCCCATTTTAATATTCATAGCTTTGATCTTCTTTTTCTTAAATAAGTCCATTTAACATTTCATGTAATAATGGCTTGGTGATAATGAACTTCTTTAGCTTTGCCTTGTCTGGGAAGCACTTTATCTGCCCTTCAGTTGTAGGTCCTTGCTTTTCATCACTTTGAATACTTCTTGCCAGTCCCTTCTTGCCTGGAAAGTTTCTTTTGAGAAATCAGCTGACAGTCTTATGGGAATTCCTTTGTGGGTAATTCTCTGCTTTTCTCTTGCTGCTTTTAAGATTCTCTCTTTATCTTTAACCTTTGGCATTTTAATTATGTGTTGGTGTGGTCCTTTCTGGGTCCAATTTGTTTGGGATTCTCTGTGCTTCCTGGACTTGTATGTCTATTTCCTTCGCCAAATTAGGGAAGTTTTCTTTTATTATTTCTTCAAGTAAGTTTTCAATTTCTTGCTCTTCCTCTTCTCCTTCTGGCACCCCTGACTGAGATGTTGGTATGTTTGGAGATGTCCCAGAGGCTTGTTATACTACCCTCTTGTTTCTTCTTGCTGTTGTGGTTGAATGCTTATTTCCTCCTATGTTCCAAATCACCGATTTGAATCCTGCTTCCTCCCTTCCACTGATGGTTCCCTGTAGCTATTCTTTATTTTACTTAGTGTAATCTTCCTTTCTTCTTTTATGTTGTTGCCATACTCAATGAGTTCTTTGAGGATCCTGATCACCAGTGTTTTGAACTCTGCATCTGATAAGCTGATTACCTCGATTTCATTTAGTTCTTCTGGGGTTTTGTTCTGTTCTTTCACTTGGCCCATATTTCTTTGTCTCCTAAATATGGCAGCCTCCCTGTCTTTATTTCTGTGTATTAGGTAGAGCAGCTTTGACTCTCTGTCTTAGTAATATGGTTATAGAAAAGGCACATATAAATTGTATGAGGCAGAGCCTTAGGTAATGGGCAAGGCAGGGCAACCCACTTCACTGCTTTGTGTCTCTGTGTGGGGAGGGCTCAGAGAAGGGGCAATGCTGCTGCCTGGCTTCTGGAGGTCTGCCGGGCACTTGCCCCATTTCCAGTCACTTCACCCACTTCCTGAATGATACTGGCAGCTGTTGCCTGAGTGGTGAATCCCAGAGTGGGTAGGGTTGAGTAGGTTCTATGCCCATGAGTGCCCTTTAAACAGTCTCCTGAAAATCCAGTAGTTTCTTCCGCCACCTCAACCCCCACTGGTTTTTACAATTAGAAGTTACAGGGGTTTATCTTCCCAGTGCTGGACCCTGGGCTATGTGGTCTGACCTGCAGCTAGGATCACTGGCTCCCAAAGTATCCCTCCCTATTTTTATCCACCACACATGAATGTGGGACCACCCATTCAGCCGCTGATGGGGCTCTCCGCCTGTTTCCACACCTCCACCCCTCCTATCTGAATGAATGTGGCTTCTTTAAATCCTTGGTTGTTGGACTTTCATACAACTTGCTTTTCTGACGGTTCTGGGTGTTATTTGTTCTGAGATCTAGTTGTAATTCTTTTATGGTTGTGCAAGGAGGCTAAGCATGTCTACTTACGCCTCCATCTTGACCAGAAGCCTGGAAATTTTTTTCCACAAACATCAATAAGGAGTTCCACATTGATTTAGAAGCATTATTTTGAGTTTATAATCTAACAGAATGGTAAAGTCACAATTACTACACGGTAAGGGACATAAAAAATAAATGCAAAGGATTTTAAAACAGGGTTCAAGGAAATAACAGTGAGTGAGAAGAGAAAAAGATCAGGAAATGATATTTAGAAGATGGGTGTTCAAAATGGCTTTTAAAAGAACAGATAAAAAGTGAGAAAACAGTGCCAATCTCTTCATTAGGTAAAGTCACTTAAGGCAAGAACTTGCTTTATTTGTCCTGCACCAAGCACAGTACCCTGCACCTACTTAAGTGCGGAAGCATGGTTTCTGAATTCTACTAGAGATAGTACGAGGAATCCATGTTAGCAAGACATAGAAGCAAGAACTGTATGCTTACTCTGGCAGGCAACAGAGGAGACTATTGTAAGATTTGCACAAAAAAGTAAGGCCATCACATCTACCGTTGAATATTCTTGTATCATCACAAAAAGATATGTAAGATTACCCCATAACATATTTCCCTCCGTGAAAGAAAGCTGGGTCGCTGGGGAACAAAGAGGAAGGTAGCACTACTCTGCACAGCATAACTTCCTGTATTCATTTAATTTTGTTGGCATGTGACTGTATTATCTATTAAAAAATTACTAAAATTTAATTTTTAAAAATCTGCACATTAAGAAAGTGATTCTGGCAGTAATGTGGATAATGAACTGGCATAGAAAGAATAAGAAAAAGGAGTTCAGTTCAGAGGTTTTACCAGTCAAGACATAATAATAAAAGCCTGAACTAATCTGAAGTGGAAAGTAGTTGACAGAAGCTGAGAAATACAGTTGTCAATGTAGTCTGACCGTGACTGAATGTTTGAAGTGATGAAAGGGCCAAACCATGGACTGAATCGATTTTTCATTAATTTTTCTATTTTAAAGGCAATATATTCAGAGATTGTGGGAAGAGGAACATTATCTTTATGTCTACTGTTTAGTGTTTAGCAACCATTGTTAACATATACATGTATTTTTTTCCCTATGCGTAGGCTTTAAAATGTTTTAACAACTTAAGATGTAATTCATAGACCATACAAATTACACACTTAATGTACAATTCAATGTTTTTTTTACAGTCACAGAGGTGTGCATCCATGTCTACAATCAATTTTAGAACATTTTCATCACCACAAAAAGAAACCCCAATCATAGTCACTGCCCATTCCCCACTCCCTCCAGCCCCTGGCAACTACTAATATACTGCCTGTCTCTGTAGATTTGCCTATTCTGGCCATTTCGCAAAAATGGAATCATACAATATGTGGTCTTTTCCTACTCTATTCTTTCATTTAACGTAATGTTTATAAGGTTTACATGTGTTGGAGAATATATCAATACATTTCTTTTTGTTACTAAATAATATTCCACTGTATTAAGATGTATATACAACTGTGATTATTTCAGATACATAATTGTGTTCAGCATTTTTCATGTCATGTTTCATATATGCCATATTTAATGAACAGCAGAGTGCCCCATCAAGGGGCTATATCATAGTTTAAGAAATCATTTTACTATCGTTGAACATTTGAATTCCTTCCAGTTTTTTCTATTGTAAACAAACTTTGTTAAGTCAAAGGGGAGTGATCTATCTTTCTGAATGATTTATCTGGATCCAGAGAAATGCCTCTCCCAGAAACTCAGCTTCCTAAAGAGACTTTAGGAACAAGAATCATGTTCTTCCAAGGAAAACTCAGGTTTTCATCTATCCCAAGCCCAGGGAAAGGGTAGATGTTAAAAGCTTCTGAGGCTGAAAAGGCTGTCTCCAAAATACCCACTTTAAGAATGAAAACTCATAATTGTAAAGATATATTAGCATAGTTAAACATTAACTAGCCTGACTCTTCCACCAGAAATGTACATGGATGGAGAAAGGTAAATACTTCGTCCAAATGTGATGCCTAGTATTTAATAGCTTCAAAAAAAATCAGAAAACTTTTTCTTTCCATAGAAGATTGAAATAAGATAAATAGGGAAAAAATCTTAGGTAAAACTGTAAAGATGCACTTACTCTTGCTACCAAATGACAGTAAATGAAATTCAACAAGTAGAAAGAGGAGAAAATGACACTAGTATAGTCCACAAGGTCCTCAGAAGCAATCAGACATATTAAGTTTTTATTGCCATTGATTGTCACTGCCTGCTACTTCCCATTCATTAACCAAAAATGTAAACAATCTCTAAAACACAAACTAGTTTTAGGATTGTTAATCCCCACCCAGTAAAATCCCTTAGAATCTGGTCTAAAAATAAAACTATGTGTCAAGTGTTCCTCAAGAAAAACTATGTACACTGATTGGAATGTGAAGCAATTAATACACTTTGTGAGTGATTTGCCAAAAAGACTTCAGACAGTCTGGGCCAAAACCAGTAACAAAGAAACAACACCCACTTGACATTTTCCTTGGGTAAATTGAGTTCCTAGGAGTAATTTTAGAAGAAAGGCTAACATCTGAAGTTAACTACTAAAATCACTGAGATCTATACAAGTATTCCAGGAGAAATGAAGGAACAGATGACTCAACCAGTATAAAATTAAAGATGAAAACTTTACTACATAATTAAGGAATTTTTACTCACAACTTTAAGGCAAGAATAAAACACCCAGCCTTTATAGACAAGGTAGGTAGTTTAGCTCTATATATGAAGCACTAACTGAATTTAACACAAATATCTAGTATTAACCTACTGTTAAATAGGAATTTTTATCCATCCATGCACATACATGAACACACATACAAAAAATAAGGCAATGCAAATCCTATAAACCCATCTTAAATGAGTCCAGTGTTCCTTGATTTACAATTAATTTAGTCAAGGTGAGCAATTTTCCAACTACAGTCATTTGTTTTGAAAAAATGAGACTTCCATGAGCTGCACAATTTAACAAACAAAAAACCTTTTCAAGTCAAAGCACAATTTTGTGGTTTCATAAACCCCCTACTGTCACATTAGTCCACTGCCTTTCAAAGGCAATATTTAAAATTCTCTTCTGCAAGTCAACATTAAGGCATGCTGTTTGGCTAACAAGCTCCTCCCAAGACCAGGATTATTATGTATGGCCTATTATGTTCCTAACATACAAACAAAAGCACTCTCTCATGTAACATTTTTCTATTTTTAGGCAGTAGGTTACCAACAAAGTTTTTTTCTGAAATTAAAATGTAAGAATCATACATCTAACAGACTACGTGAAAGAGTAATTTGAAGTTATTAGTTATATTTTCCATTTAATAAGTAATCTAGTGCTTCTGGAAAAGTCAAATTTAACTTGCGAGAAGTTGTTTAATCTTCAGAGCAAACTTCCTACCGTGGATTTCACAAATGGCATGTTTTAAACTAAAAGAAACTAGTTTCAAAGCATCTGTAACACACTTTATGTTTAATCATTCTGTCTCATCTTTTAGATACTTTTCATCGCAAATGACCAGCTTAATCTGCTTCTCAGTGTTGTATTCTGCTAAACCAAATTCCATAACATGTTTTAGTGTACTTCACTCGAACCATCTACTTTGAAGGCATACACTTTTTTTTTCAACTACTGACAAGAGTTTTTGCAAGACTAAGCAATCCCACTACAATTTATAATCATAAATACCATGTACCTAAAAGATAAGCTTTTACAACAGAAACAGTTAACAGGTTTATTTTCCCAACTATCCAGTGTTCAACTGAGTCAAATATTTCTGTTGAACTTAAACAACTTAGTCCTTGAAGTGGTAAGAGTGGAAACAAGCCAAAAGAATCTTTTTAAATTAAATTTATGGGGGCAATATTGATGAATAGTATTGTATGTTTCAAGTGTACTATTTTAAAATACATCATCAGTATATTCCACTCTGTGCTCACCACCCAAAGTCACCATCCTTCTGTCACCATGAAAAGAATCTTAGTATTCTTCAGTGGTATATAAGCATCACAACCCAAGAAAGATTTAGGAACTGTTAGCTGAAGTCTGTTAATATAACAATCATCATTTTCACATAGCATTAATCATAATACAGCTATTTTGGGGAAATCATGTTCATAGAGCTAAAGACTTTATAACTGAATTGGAATCCATGGAATCAATCCAAACAAATAGTTTACTATATAAAACACATTTACTAAACTAAAAATATCCACTTGCAGTCTACACTTTTTCAGATGTTTCATATAATCTGCCAATTTCTATATAACTGAGGAGCACGGTTTTTATTGTCAACAGCCATTTAAAATGTAGTGAGTACAGGGTACTGCATTTATAAAGTCGACAGTTTTGTGAGCAAGTATAACTTTAGAACAGTGATTTTCAACCTTATTCATCTCACAGGACACACAAGCTAATTACTAAAATTCTGCAGCACATCAAAAACTATGTTTTAGCCAATCTGACAAAAATAGGTATAATTCTGACTAATTCACAAAGGACAGCTATTGTGTTCGCTGTTGTCATTTTTTTTTTTAATTAGACAATCTAAGGTTAAACAGTCGACTATTGCACGTTTTAAAAATTCTTGAGGCACATGCCGCATATCAGTTGAAAAATCGCTGTTTTACAAGAATGTTCTGCAAGAATCCCTAAGAATATGAGTTCAGTTTATTCACTGCGCAAAGCACTTATTTAAAACGTACTCCCTAACCAGGTAGCAGTTGGTTGGAGCCTGGTCCCTCACAATACGCCAAGATTGAGGTTGGATTCCCCAAGGTTGAGGTTGGATTCCCCGTGGGGCACACACCAGAATCAGCCAATGAATGCACAGATAAGTGGAACAACAAATCTGTGAACAAGAATGGATGTCTCTCTCACCCCCTCTCTATCTCCCTCCCTTCCTCTCTCTAAATCAAAATTTTTTTTAAATGTTCTTAACTGGGTTTAACAAAGTATATCTTTTCAATTACTATCACCTTCAACATCACCACGAGAAGGACAGAAATTAGTTATCAGCAAGAAAAAAAGAATAAGCAACACTCATTTAAAATAATCCTCATTAAATAAAGTAGTTCACTCTCTTCAAAAAAGATTCTTCACAATCTAGACAACTTTTCTTTTAGAGCCTCATCTCTCACCACTTCCTTCCAGCACCCCCGACTACCGACTTGCTGCTCCCCAAACTCACCCCGATTCCAGCACATCTCTGCGCCTTTGTACCAGCTGTTCCCTCACTCCAGAACGCTCTCCCCTCCTCCTCACCTGGCGTGCACTTACTCATCAGTCCACACTGGGGAAAAGTCCCCTCCACTGGACCAGCTTCCGCAACTCCCTCAAGGCAAAACTAGTTCCCAATTCCCAGAACCCTAGGTAAGTGCATCCCTATCAGAGCGCACCGTTTTCATGCCTGAGGGGGAATGGAGGACGGACTCCCTCCACTCGGCCCACAAAGAACAAGGCCAGCAGAAATGATCGCTGAACGTGCGCTGAATTCATCCCTACACCGAGGAAGCGATCCTCTAGAACCCGCTCACGTCTCAAGGAGACACGGGAGACCCTAACGTTCTTCCCTCCCGAGAATGAATACCGGAGGGCACACCCAGAGCTCTGGAAAGAGAACAATGAATGAACACAGCCGCCTCGCCTCTCCTGAAGTCCACACTCCTCTCTCCGGGCATCGCCTAGCGCTGCAGAGGCTCTGCAGCTGCAGAACTGAGGCATCCCGGCAGATCTCGCCCCACACAAAAGGCAGCCCTGGCTCTCCATTCCAAAGCATCCCGAAGCTAACCGTCAGCATAAGCACCCCAAAGCTTTCCTTCGTAGCCCAGAGTCCTGAAAACCCGAGGCGAGGTCCCTATGCCTTTGTGGTGGGGCACTGACCCATATCCTCTTCTTGTCCCAGATTCCTCTCGTCTTCCCTAAAAAGGGGTATCCCTTGAGTGATGGACCTTGCGAGAAGATGCAAGCCCGGGTCCCCCCACTCCCGGTCAGAAAGAAAACGAATTAGCCCATCTAAGTGATAACACAATACGGTGCAGCTCTGGGCGGATTTTCCCATTGCTAAAATTATGAAGAATGTGCACCGGGTACAGGGGTGGCGCTGGCACGTTTCCCCGAAACACAAGGAAATTACGGTGGAGATGTGGGGAACTGGGCTCGCCGGCCATGACACCGGGCCCGGGGCCCCGTCTGCCAGTGCCACCCAGGGTGACAGCGGGTTGGCTGGGGCCCTCCACCTACCAGTTGTGAGGCCACTCCGTCAGCGCCGCCTAGTACCGGCCGCCAGGGAACCGGCCCCTTCAGCCCCTCCGCCGGGCTACCCCAGCATCCAGGCCCCGGCCCTGCCGCCTACCTGAAGGAGCCTGGCCGCCTCCGTGTCCAGTCGTCAGGCAGCGGCGTCTGGCCCGCTCCTCCTCCCCGCGGCGGGTGAGGGAGCGGGAGGCGGTCACATTCGGCGAGTCCCCAGCCCAGGGGACGGGGCCCCGGGCAGCCCCCGCATCGTCGCACTCGCGCTCCGCGCTTCAGGGCACACGCCCCAAAGCCCGGCCAGCTGGCCCTCTCTGGAGAGAGGCCCAAGGAGGGCGGCAGGGAACCCCTTCCGTTTCACGCTGCTCGTCCTCGTCTTACTCCCGCCATCTAAAATGGCGGCCTCAGCGCCGGCGATGAAGAAATTCTCGGGCGGCCCCGGCTAACGAGCCCTCGGCTCGGTGCTCCTCCTCCCGACCTGTGGCGCCACTAGCTTTCTGCTTCTGCGCGAGTCCGCCAGGCACCCGACTTCCAACTTGGCTCGGGCATCTATCGCTCTGGCCTGAAGTCAGGCCCCGCCTCCTGAGGAGGGGGCGTGGCCTCGCGAGGGAGCTGGTCGCCATTTCGGAGAGGTGAAGGTTGCGGGGCGTGGTAGGCTTGACGGGTGGTGGGCTGAGGCTGTCAACGTTTGAGGAGGGCCAGAGATTGGCCACCGCCGGCGGGTCTAAGGCCTAGACAGGGGAGGGAGGCCACCCTGCCGGCATCACGAGGCCTGGCAGTACGTGAGGATATTCAATAGCAGAATAATGTCCAGCTGCAGCACATCCTCTCCGGAGTCAGACACTTGGGATGTCAAACCGTAACTTCACCACTTACCGGTTATGTGCGGAAGTCCCTAAACTTTTCTGAGTGTTGGTTTCCTCATCTGTAGATTGAGGTTCCTTTTACCCCATCAAATTGGCAAAAAGTTAAAAGGACATAGTCTGGTTCAAAATAGATGTGACCTGTTGGGTCCCTTCCCTCAATCAATACTGGCAGGAATGGATATCCGGAGGGCAGTTGATTATCTATTGACATTTTTAACGTGCTTACCATTCCAGCAATTCCACTTCTAGGCTCCAATTCTAAAGAATTGTGTACATATATGCACAAGAAGGTATATGCTAAGATGTTTACTGCCATATTGTTTGCATTAGTGATACACTCGGAAAAACGTGAATTAAATAGGAAACTGGTTAAATAAACGGAGCTACCTCCCCAGTATGGAAGGTCTTTTTTTAAAAAATGAGCCAGATCTATGTACTGATTTTATTTTTAATTCCAAGACATTAAAATATTTTAAAAAGTAGAACATGTATGGTATATTTATTAAAACACAGGCACACAACTGCTGTATGCAACATTCATTTAAATTTCTGAGAGCCTATTGTGTATCACATATTGTTCTAAGTGTTGGGAAATCAATAATCAAAAGCCCTGCCTTCTAGTCATGAGAGACCAAAAGAAAGTATAAATAATATTCAGGTAGTAATATGTGCAGTGTAAAGAAAAATGAAGCAAGATGAGACAATGACAGGAGTATGGGCCAACATGAAAATAAATGCAGGGGGAAAGACGAAAGCTCTGAACATGGAGGAGCCATGAGGGGATTTTTTTTTTAAAAATGGGAATAACTTAACAAAATTGAATCACGTAATCTTGAAGATCTAATTGGTTTTATTGAGTGATTCATGAATTGGGCAGCATCCTGTCTAGCAACTAGAAGGACGTCCTAAGGGTACAAAACAGAATTTTTATAGGAAGAAGGGTGGGGCAAGGGAGCTATTAGTGAAAGAAAAATGATTATTTTCAGGTATGGACATATTTTCTCTGGGCAAAGAGGAGGGGAAGGGTTTTTATGATGCAGATTGCTGCTTCTTTCCAAGGGGAATGGAGAAGGCCTATGTGACATATTACTGGTACTTGACCAGAAAATTCCAGACTGGTTAACTAAGATTGTGTCTGGGAGAGGTCGAAACTGCAATTAGATCAGGTATTAAATCCAGGTTTGGTAGCATGGGCTGTTAGCAGAGTGACACATTTTGGGCCTGTGGTGTTTTCTTTAACATAAAGAGTAGCACCTACTTCATATGATTAAATGAAATAAAACAATAAAACATGGAAAGCAGTTAGCACAGAGCCTGGGGTTTGAAACTTCAGTTTGTGGAGTTTGACGGCCTAGGTTCAGATTTGGACTCGGCCACTTCCTCATCTGTGACTTGGAAAAGTTATTTAAACCTCAATTCTTCAGTTTCCTCATCTGTAATGAAAACATGATAGTACCCACCTGTTAGCATTGTAAGGCTTAGTGAGAATAAGATTTAAAGCACTTGGAATAGTGCCTGGGTCGTATTAAACATAAAAGTGTCAGCGGTAATTACTATAGCTATCTCTCTTTTTTTTTTATTTATTTATCGATTATGCTATTACAGTTGTCCTTATCATCATTACTGTTTAGGGCAGAGCAGCAAAGCCACACCTGCCGACCCCTAGGCCAGCTCTTTCAGTTGACCCAGCTGGTATTTGCCCAGCACTTCCCAGCTCAGAAAGCTTAAGGAACCTGTGCCTCATTCAAACCTCTCAGCTGGCCAGTGAGAGTGGCTGCTGGATTTTTGTTTTGAAGTGAAATTCACATAACATGAAATTAACCATGTAAAGTGAATAATTCGGTGGCATTCAGTACATTCACAATGTTGTGCAACCACCCTCACCGTCTAATTCCAAAACATTTCCATCACTCCAGAGAGCAACGCCGTAAGCCATTATTAAGCAGTTTCTCCCCAGCCCGTCCCCACTCAGCCCCTGGCAGCCACCAGTGTGTGTTCTATCACTGTGGCTTTATCTGTCCTCGACAGTTCATATAAATGGAGTCATACAAAATGTGACTTCTGTGTCTGGCTTCTTTCACTTAACACGTGCTTTCAAGGTTCATCCCTGTGGTTGCATGTTACCAGTAGTCCATCCCTTTTCATAGCTGAATATGTAAATACCACATGTGTTTATCCGTTCATTTGTTGATGGACATCTGGGCTGTTGCCATCTTTTGGCCATTAAGCATAGCGCTGCTACGAGCAGGCATGTATATGTACTCCTGAGTACCTGTTCTCAGTTTTCTCAGGCATATGGCCAGGATTGGAATTACAGGGATCATTGTGCGCTCCACTGAGTTGCATGTCCCCACTTTGAAACCTCTAGTTTGGTGTGTTGACGTAAGAAATGTCCAAACCTGTACAGAATTTTTATAATAAGAGTTTATTTGAGCCAGACTGATGACATATGCCGGGGAACAGATCTCAAATGCTCCAGAGAATAACAGTGTTGCAGTTTCTTTTATGCATTTGAAATTAAGGAGAGACCATAAGGAAGATTACAGGAAGAAGGGGGAAAGCAGTGGGGATTGGATTACAATATTGTTGAACTTGAGGGGAGACTCCTACTTTCAAGGAAGGGTCTGAAGGAGTGCATTTCAAAGGTGTGTTAACCGACATGCAAAGAAACAATAGACAGGGCTTGCTTAAGGCAAAGATAAGCCTTTCTTTATATGCCTGGGCCATGGCTACCCACCATGGCCTGCTCAGTTAGGAATTCGTGATCAGGTCACCCTGTGAGGTTACTTTCCACACAACCCCTTTTTTCATCTACTGGTGTAGGAGAGGTCAGGAGAGCTAGAGTTTATTAGGGAAGGTCTCAGGAGAGCAAGGGGGAAAAGGGATGAGTCAGAAATGGCTTGAAGGAAGAATGGACATGCCATGATTGCTGCACAAACAGAGGAGGGAAAGAACCAGACGTATTGGTGAGCGGAGGGAATGGGGGAAACTAACACGAGAATTTCCTGGGTGTTGGACTGTTCTACTTCTTAATTTGGGGAAAATGGTTACCTGGGCATGTGTGTATTATATGTGTATACATACACGCACATTATATATTAGTGATTGGTGTGTGTACTTTTCTATACATTTGTTATACCACAATAAAACATTCTTTGGAAAAATGTGAGGTCTTTAAGCCCGGCAAAAGGGTGCATTCTTCAGATGAAGGAAAGAAAAACTTCACAAATCATAGCATTTATGGAGCCTTTTCATGTAATCAGACATTTTACACAATCTCCATTACTCATCTCAACTTGAAAGGCCTGATCTTCAAATGAGGAAGCCTTCCAAGAGGGTAATTAATCCAAGGACAAAGCTGGGAAGTGGTGGAACAGGGATCTGAACCTGTTCATTTGTTTATTCCTCATGATGTTGTGCCCAATATGTGCCAGGCCCTGCAGTGAGCAAGCCAAAGTCCCTGCCCTCAAGGCCTAGCAGGGGAGACAAGCAGCAATCAAGTGAATCAATAGATCAACATGAGAGTTAGGATTGAGCTAAATCAATGAAGGGAATGACTAGAGAATGATAGAATGGGAAGGATTATGCCTGTAGACTCAAGGAAGGCCTTTCTTAGAGGTGGTAGTTAAACTGGGCACTGAAGGATGAGAAAGAGCCAGGGGAAGAGCATTTTAAGCAGTTGGAACAGCCTGTGAAGGACCACGAAGTGGGAAAGGAGTACGGGCCAGTGTGGTTAGAGCACAGAGAACGCCGGGCAGATGAGGCTGGCAAGGTGGGAAGAGGACAGAGGATGGAGTCATGTCCCACACCCGTGGCCTTTCAATACCATCCTTCCTCTGGCGAGTTTAATTTTAGTCACAGATGGGTTTGAAGTGTGGGCCTGGCCTGGACGGAGTGCTGGAGAGAGGGCCAGGTAAACAAACAGTTACCCCACCAGGTGATTTAAATGTACTCTAATGGCAAGCCATCCAAGTTCTGTGGGAGGGCACCCAGAAGAGGGAGGTAGTGAACAGTTCTGCCAGGGAGGGTCAGAGAGGCAACAGTGAAGCTGAACTTTTAAAAAAGATTTTATTTATTTTTAGAGAGAGGAGAATGGAGGGAGAAAGAGAGGGAGAGAAACAACGGTGTGGTTGCCTCTCACACATCCCGAACTGGGAACCCCTGACCCACAACCCAGGCCTGTGCCCCACCCCTGAGCCACACCAGTCAGGGCTTGAAGCTGAATCTTAAAGGAGGAGTCAATTTTCCAGACTGAGGAGGGAGGGAGAGCAGGGCAGGAGGTGGAAACAATGTGGGCCAAGGCAAAGGAGGTGTGACTCAGCACGTGTTTGGAAATAGCATGCGTTTAGAAAACAAGCCATTCTCAGGATTGGAGATTGCCTCCCTCCGGCAGAGAGTGCTAAAGGGGTGATGAAGGGGAAGTATAAAGGGGCAAAACAGGTCTGAGCCAGGGAATCTTCCTCAACTCCTAATGGGCAGCCCGGGCCCAGCTATTGGGGTGCCAACCACAGTACCTGCTGTGGTGTCATATGTAAGGAAGCCTAGTGCGGTCATCTTGGAAAACACTTAAAAATTAAGATCTGGGCTCTCGTAAATTACTTGGGGCATATAAACTGGAACAATCTCTATGGAAGTCAATTTGGCAATATCAAAATTATAAATATGAATAGCTTCCACCCCAGAAATTCTCCTTCTAGGAATTTACCCTACAGGTACACTTGTGAATGTGTGAAATGATACGTGTACAAGATTATTCCCTCGCTGCATTGCTTGTAATCTAAACAAAGACACGTCGTGCAACCACAGGAAAGAACAACGAACTCCGTGCGTACCGACAGGGAAAGATGTCCAAGAAATACTGTTGCATGAAAGGAGAAAAAGAACCCAGAGACAAAACAGTGTGAACAGTATGCTACTTTTTTGTGAAAAGGAAGGAAAACATTGGCTTGTGAAGGCCTGAAGAACACACAAAATGTACTAACAGTGATCACAGGGAGGGTGGGAACTGAGTAGATGGAGCACAGGAGTAGAGAAATAGTTTTCCCTGCCTAACTTTTTGTTTTTATTTATTTATTTTTTGGTTTTTTCTTTTTTAATTTAATTTTTATTTTTTGTTTTTTATATTTTGTTTTTCATTTAGTTTCCAATTTTTTTCTTAAACTAAATTTTTGTAATTTTTAAAAAATTTATTTATTTGTTTATTTATTTTTAGAAAGAGGGGGAGGGAGGGAGAAAGGGAGAGAGACATCGATGGTCACTGCTTGCAGGCCCCTAACCGGACACCTGGCCCACAGCCCGGGCATGTGCCCTGACGGGGAAGCACGCCCCTTCGGTTCGCAGGCTGGTGCTCAATCCACTGAGCCACACCAGCCAGGGCAATCTTTGTAAATTTTAATTGTTGAACCATGTAAGTGTGTGAACCACTTAAAAGTTTAATTGAAAGAAAAAACCCAGTCCCGACTGGTAAGGCTCAGTTGGTTGAAGCATCATCCTGCAACCGAAAGTGCGTGTGTTTGATTCCCAGTCAGGGCACATGCCTGGGTTGTAGTTCGATTCCCTGTCCAGGCATGTACAGGAAGGTAACCAGTCGATGCTTCGCTTTCATATCATGAAAGAGGGGCATATAAACTGGAACAATTTCTCTCTCTCTCTCTCTCTCTCTCAAAGCAAATTTTAAATGTCTTCAGGTGAGGATAAAAAAACAAATAAGTACATTTTTAAAAGGCCTAGAAGTAATGAAATGGTCCACACTGGAAATGAAGATTGGGAATAAGAAATGAAGCAGGGGTTAATGGCCTGTCCCTCAGCCCTACCACCTTCATTGTTCACATTCCCCCCTCACCCACAAACTCAACGTGGCCCTCATCGGGACACTACCCACCAGGACTCCAAGGGCTAGGCCTCAGGCAATGCCCTCTGGCCATCCTCTCCGGGCTTCCCAGTGCCACATCCCTTTCCACTCTAGCCCCTCAGCTACAGAGCCGAAGGTAAAGGGCATCCTGACCAGGCAGCCCCACTTACAGGACAATGAGGTCCACTGCCTCTCAGGCATATCTAAACAAAGACATATCATACACACAGCCTTTGGGGGCCTCAGCCACCACCTCCATAGCTCACCTCCTCTGGCTTCCTCCCAGCCCCAGACCATACCTCCAGCCTGAAGACCGCCTCCAACAGGAGCCTGAGCTGCTGCCTTTCCACAGTATTTCTACTTCAGCAGCTTCTGAGAATAAACACTGTAGGTCACAGCTGCCAGAGAAGGCTCCATGGAGATGTGGTCCTTGAGGTGGGATTGAAAATTGGGACGAGCATTTTCAGCAGAGGGAACAGTATGAGCTGCTTCCCCAGGCTTGCTGGGTGCCACAGGCCTGAGAGAACAGGCACCTTCCCTGGGACAGGAGCGGTCAGGCCAGAGGGACAGGTGAGAGCCTCAGAGGCAGGATTTCAACAGGAAAGGGGTGCCCTCCACCAAATGTCATATAGGCAGTGAGGCTTGGGCTTGGGAATCCCTCCTGAAGGGACTTTTCCGTGAAGAGAGGCATTCCAGGGGTGGCTGAAAACCCCCCTCTCTCTGCACAGAGAAGTAGGCATGGGCTCCAAAGTCGACAAATTGGATATGAAATAGCAGCTGGGCCCTCACCACTGTGATTCGTGGCTTCTCCCTCAGGTAATGTAGGAGTAGGAACACCTGCCTTCAGGGGTTATTGGGAGAAAATGAAAAGGGAAAGTACAGGCCCTGGCATGCCCCAGGTCCTCAGGGAGCCCTGCCCCTTGTCCCCTTCCTCTCCAGCACCTCCCCCTGACTTACTGCTTTCTGCCCTAATTAAACAAGTCTGCCAGGTCTTGAAGAAGAAAAACACCAGCACTTTCAAGTGTGCCTTTCCTCCTTCCAGTTGCCACCCTAATGCTTTCTTCCCTTCTAGGGCCAAATCTATCTGAAAATAGTGTAGACTCAGGCTTAATTTTCTCACCCATCTCTCCACTAAGCCCCAACAGTCTGCCTTCCACAGCCACTTCTGGAGTGTCTCTTCCCACAGAAACATGCCTTCAGGAGGGATTCCCAAGCCCAGGCCTCACTGCCTGTAAGACGTTTGGTGGAGGGCACCCCTTTCCTGTTGAAATCCTGCCTCTGAGGTTCTCACCTATCCCCCTGGCCTGACCGCTCCTGTCCCAGGGAAGGTGCCTGTTCTCCTCTCAGGCCTGTGGCACCCAGCAAGCCTGGAGAAGCAGCTCATACTGTTCCCTCTGCTGAAAATGCTCGTCCCAATTTTCAATCCCACCTCAAGGACCACATCTCCATGGAGCGTTCTCTGGCAGCTGTGACCTACAGTGTTTGTCCTTCCTCAGTTTCTGTGTTGTCTGCTTCAGCCCATACCTCCTTATGCTGCCTTTTCTCAGTTTCTCATTGCTTCACCCGGCAGAAAGGGACACACTTTGGAATCAGACTTTAAATTGCTGTCTACTTTTCCTATTACCTGTGTGACTCGCATCAGGCCAACAGGCTGATACACCTGCCTGAGAGCTCTTCTTATCTGTGAAATGGGGATAATAACACCCACCTCACAGGGCTTTGGTGAAGCTGAGATCCTTATTAAAGCATCTTGTGTTGGTAAGAAGCAGGGTGGGCTTCATGGGCATGAGATCAGGGCAGACTCCTGCACTCAGACGGCCCAGGACTTGGGGTTTAATGCTCTGCGGTCTCTGTCTTGAAGTTCTTGAGTAATTTTATCTTTGAATTTATGTTTTGGTAAATGAAGTCTGATGGGACAATGGAGCATGCTCAAAGGGGCTTAGAACCTCTGCTCACTGTGGTCCTGCTTTCTGCCTGTCTCTCAGGGGTTCTCAGCTCCCTGCTCCCCTTCCTTTCTGGCACTTTCCTCCACCTGCAAACTACGTGCCAAGTCCTGCCCAGCCTCCCTTTCTCTACCCCCATCCAGAGGCCCTGGAAGGGACGCCAGCAGCCAGCAGGCACACATGGGCCCTTGCTGGAGTCTGCACACACCTTGTGAAGACCCCTATGCCTCAGGGAGCCCCACACTAAGTAGCAAATACAGAACACCATGGCAGATCAAGAGAAAGAAAAAGGTTCTACATTTTAGTACTTTTAATGGCACTTTTTCCTGCTTTATGAAGAAGGGATACCACATTTTCACTTTGCACTGGGCTCCAGAAATTATGTAGATGACCCTGCAAAGAGGCCAGGAGGGTTATAGGACCCTGGAAGGGTCTTAAAATCTGCCAGTTCTCCCCCCAAAAATGTTACAGGGGTACACTAATGAGAATGAAAGGAGAAACCACCCAGCATACAAGGTCACCGCCCCCACTGTCTATGGTAGACTATTACTACAATAGCGCAATGTTGTGTGATAAGTCACCGCAGACTCAGGGGTATAAAATATCAACTATTTTATAATGCCCACAGAGTCTGCGGGTTAGGAATGCAGACAGGTCGATCAGGGATGGCCCGCCCCACGATGTCTGTGGCTTCAGGAAGGACTCCGCGATGTCTAGAGGCTGGACCTGCTGGGGCTGGAGGGTTCACTGCCAAGATGGTTTCTCCTATGCCCTTTTCTCATTCTCAGATATGGTTTGCACATTTAAAATTCTGGATATTATTTTCTCTTCATTTGTTTCTTCATTATAGTTCTGGGCAACTTTGGTTTTATCTTCTTCCCCCCAGCCCGGGCCAGGTGGCTCAGTCAGTTAGAACATCATCCCGATACGCCAAGGTTGGGGATTCGATCCCTGGTCAGGGCACATACGAGAAGCAACCAATGAATGCATAAATAAGTGGAACAACAATTCGATGTTTCTCTCTTTCTCTCAAATCAATAAAAAATAAAAATTAAAAAAGAATATTGGAGTCCTGTCCACATTTGCTCTACCAGGAAAGGCAATGTTTCGAAAACATTTTTCTGTTAGAAAACATTTTCAGAAACCAAGCAACTCTAAAGCAAGTTGATTAACATAGAAGACTAATGTTAACAACAATAGCTAACAGTGATTGAGAGCTAACTATATATCAGGAATAATGCCATGAGGCATATGGAAGGTAGTAAATCATATGACTGAATCACATAACTACCCTGTGAGATAGACACTGTTATTAACCTTTTCACAGATAAGGGAAGTGAGGCAAGGGCACAGCTAACAAGGGTGAGCTCTGGCTCGATACAAACGGTTCAGCCCTACCCCCTTCATTTTTTAAAAAAATAACTACTTATTTTTTAATATAATTTCAAAGAGAAAACATGCAATAGTACTATACTGAGCTCACATATATAGAACCTGCACTTTGTTTTTAAGATTTTATTTATTTATTTTTAGAGAGGGGAAGAGAGGGAGAAAGAGAGGGAGAGAAACATCAATGTGTGGTTGCCTCTCAAGTGCCCCCAACTGGAGACCTGGCCCGCAACCCAGGCATGGGCCCTGACTGGGACTCAAACTGGTGACCCTTTCGTTCACAGTCTGGTGCTCAATCCACTGAGCTACACCAGCCAGGGCAGAACCTGCATTTTTAACCATTACAATATATTTGTTCAATAAATAAATAGGCGCTCAAACATAGTAAGTAGCTAATTTTAATTAAGAAAACATCAGTATACCCAAAATGAAAATCCAAAACAAAGATTAATCTTGGCTGAAAGTCACAAAGCTGAAGGGGGAAATGAAGTGTGTCTAATATTTTCTGCACAATTCTTATTTGTTTCTGTATTTATCTTTCCTGAGGTTTACTTACAGCAATAGATTCACAAAAGCTCAGAATTTACAGAAATTTTAGAGACCCTTCATTGCAAACCTCCCCCTACCCCTTCCCCTGCCTCCCAAATTTGGCAGATGGATGAGCTGGCCTGAAGGAGGGGCCAGGCAGCTCTGCCTCCCAAACAGCCACAGGGAGCTGAGAATCCAGTCGCTTTATAACTGGATCACCTCAGGTCAAAGGACAGCTCTGTCACTTATAAATTTTGTGGCCTTGGACTGAGGTCTAACCTTACAGAGCCTTGGTTTCCTTGTCTTTAAATGGAGCAAAGAATACAGACCTCATGAAGTTGAGAGAATTAAATGAGTAAGATATGTAAAGGACTTGGCATCTAGTACAGATCTAAAAACTTCAGATTCTTTCTCTAGAATGGAGTCCCAGAAGTAGAATCACAGGGTCTACTGGAATAAACATTTTTATGGTCCTTGATCTATATCACCAACTTGTTTTCCAAAAGGAGCTGCCCCTGGTGGCATATGAGAGTGCCAGCTTCACTATCCCTTTGCCAGCACAAAATGTTATGATTTTTTCCTGCTGGTTATAAGAAAAAGAAAAGTACTTTAGCACTGCTTTAAGTTGTACCTCTCTGATTAATTGTGCAGGTGAATATTTTCCCACGTGCATGTCCCCTGCTTTCTGACCTACCTGTTCATGACCTTTGCCTACTGGGGGGTGGCATTTTTTCTTATCAGTATGTGTGAATTATTTTTTATGAGAAAGCTATTAACACCTTACATACTGATTGCAAGTGTTTGTTCCTGGCCATTTGTTTGCCTTTTTATTTTGAAACTATTTTATTTATTTTTAGTGATTTTGTAGATATAGTTATTATTGGGGTAGTTTTGGATGTTTTTAAGCCACAGAAGTCTTTCATCTGTATCTTGATGTTTTTCTTTATGATTTATCCTATAACTTCCAAGCTATCTCCTCTGGAATTTAGATAATTTTTTAAAAAGATTTTATTTATTTACTTTTAGAGAGAGAAGGGAGGGAGAAAGGAAGGGAAAGAAACATCAATGTGTGAGACATACATTGAGCAGTTGCCTGTCACATGCCCTTAACTAGAGACCTGGCCCACAACCCAGGCACGTGCGCTGACTGGGAATCAGACTGGCAACCTTTCAGTTCACAGGTCGGCACTCAATCTACTGAGCCACACCAGCCATGGCTGGAAGTTAGATAATTTGAGGAACAAATCTTAAGGCTTGAATTGTGTCACACACACACCCCCCCAAATAAAAAAGGATGTGTTGAAACCCTAACTCCCACAACCTGCTAATGTGGCCTTATTTGGAAATAGTCTTTGTAGATGTAATCAAGCAGAGAAGAGGTCTTCCAGAAGTAAGATGGACACTAGCCCAACATGACCGGTGCCTTTATGAGAAGAGAAGACAGAGACACACAGGGAGAATGCCATGCGACAACAGAGGCAAAAACTAGAGTGATAGAGCTGCAAGCCAAGGGACACTAAGGATTGCTGGCCACCAGCAGAAGCTGAGAGAAAGGCAAGGAAGGGTTCTACCGAGTCTCAGAGGAAGCACAGCCCTGCCGACACCCTGACCTGGGCCTTCTAGCCTCCAGAACTATGATAGAATAAATTTCTGGTTTCCTTTAAACCACCCAGTTTGCATTACTTTGTTAAGGCAGCCCTGGAAACTAACATCAAATTAAGACCAGATTTTCCTATTAAAATTGGAACCCAAGGAGAACTGGACAGAAATTATCCCATGCTGAACTGGGAAGTACCAGGCATGTAGAAGAACCGGACCCAAAGTGTTGTTTTCCTAGCACCTAAAAAAAAAAAAGCAGGAAAGTTTGATATCTAACTTGCAGATTACACCAAAATGAAATTTAAAAAACTGCAAATTTAAACGTAAAAACTGAAACCATATGCATACTAGGGGAAAACATGTGAAAGTTAAAAAAAATTTTTTTTTCAGTGCAGAGGAGGTATTTCTAAGCATGATACAAATGCCAGAAGCTGTAAAAGAAAGGTTGATAAATTCAGCCACATAAAAGTCAAATTTCTGCATGGTAATAAATACTGTAAGCAAAATCAAAGGTATCTTTGATACATGAGTTGATACATGTAAAGCCTTTAGAACAGTGCCCGGCACGTGGTATGTACCATGTAAGTACAAGCAATTTACTATTACTACACGGTGACCCTGAAGTCTAGAAATATAGAGAATTTTATTATGTGTTATCAATAAACCATTTATTCTGAAAATTCCTCTGTGTTTCCAGACTTGATGGCCGCCCTAGACGCTTTTTAAAATGCACTATTTTTAATCCTCCCAATAGTCCTAAAGGTTTGCTTTATTATCACCATTTCACTAAGAAAACAAGCGATCAGAGAAGTGAGGTTACTTCCCCAAGATCACACAGCTAGTGAGGGCCAGGGCCAAGATTCAGACTAATGTCTGCTCAGGTTCTTTCCACTCTATCTCAGACCTCCCCTCCAGATTGTCTTCCTCAGTCCTCCAAGGCACCCTTTGGTCCACGGAGGACGGACAATTGTGGCCCAAGTAGAGCCCCTGCTTGGTTGTGACGCTGCAGCACGCCCCGCTGATTTATAGAGAAGGTGGGGAGCATTTCCTATACCCCAGCCCCACCCTGACCCAGGATTCTTAAAGCGGTGAGGGCCTAGAGCCGCTGCTCCGCCTCCTAAGAACTCTGGAGCGAGGGGGAGCGGGGCGGGGGGGGGGGGGGGGGGCGTGGAAGTGTGGGTGGGAGGGTTGAGGGGCGTGCTCTGTGGCCTAGGGAAAGACGCCAGGGCTCGTATTAACGTTCCGGCGTAAACAATGGCCCGAAATTCCCTCCAACGCTGCCCCCGGGACCAGGCCCCAGAGAGCACGCATCCAAGCTTGTTCTACCGGACGATCAACGCAGGCAAAGTGTGCAGTGACCTGTTTCTAAATAGATCTCATTTGGGCCGTGACTTTGAAAGCGAGCCAAAGGTCTCAACCTAAAATAGACAGCCTACTGCCCTGTTATTTTCATGGCTTAAAAAAAAAATCTCTCCAAAGCTAAGCAAGTATTTTTATCACGGGCCTTGCTAAGAATAGCAACACCTATTTACTTGGAGGGAGGAGACTGCAGGGCAAATTGCAGCACCGGAAGAACATTACACTCAGTATACAGGAGAGAATCCTCCCCATCAGAGAGCAGGTTATGCTTGGTCTTCGCTCTTCCAGCACCTCCAGCCTTTACCCCGAACGCCAGCACATTATCTGTATCCTGCCTCCCCTCCATGCACTTCACTTTGTAAACTGCTCCTGGACCCCTGGACCCAGTCTGGGTTGGTCACATAGGGGCCTCACCTCAGCTCTCCGGACCGCCAGCAACCTTCACTCTTTGCTTCTCTCTCCGTAGCCAGAACTGGATCCTCCTTGGGCTAGAGGCTCACTGACTGAAGGAGCATACATCACCTGTGAATAATCATCATCTTAACTAAATTTTTTTTGAGTGCTCCCTGGTTGCCAGGCACCATACTACGCATTTCTCTTGTATGTATTATCTCACTGAATTTGAAGGACTGTTCTATAAGGCTGGACTACCATCAGCCCCATTTTACAGAAGGGAAACTCAAACTTAGACAAACCACCCAGGATCACACAGGCAGAGGGAAGAGCTGCAAAGTCTGAACCCAGACTGAATGGCTCACAAGGGTGACTCTAGACCATTCTGTCATGGTTGTAGGTTTTTATTACCTATGAATATCACCTCATTTTGTATAACATGCACTTGTGTGTATCTGTGGAGGTGACCCAACACGCCACTTCTGGGGAGGGCCAGGTAGTAAGAGTCTGAAACATTGTTACTTGCTTCTTTAAACTTTCCCGTATATATTTTTTATGAGCATGTGTTTTTCTTTTTATTATTATCAGAAAGCAAATACTAGTTTTGAGAAAAGTAAGTAGAGGAAAAGTACTTAGTATCTCTGGTGTGGGCAGTGTGGTATAATGGTTACAGTCACCCTTGGGGACCAGACGGCCTGAGTTTAAATCCTACCACTACCACTTCCTAGCTGTGTGGTCTTGGGTAATTGATTATCATCTCTGTGCTTCTGTTTCCTCACCCATGGAGTAGAAGCTCACAATAGCACCTTTGTGTTTAATGATGTGACCGCTGCTGGACCCTAGAGCTAGATCCACCTAGATCCAAGCCAGAACAGAGATTGCTTCCCATAAATCCCCTCCAAGTGTCTGACCGACCCTTCCCTATGCCCCAGGCATGCTGCTTCCTGGAACAGGCCCTTGTTCTGTCGAGGGTGAGTGTGCAAGGTGTTTTCCCTCATCTGGGGTGTGTCACACCCTAGTGCTCCTATCCATCCCACCTGTTCTATATAACACTTAGCACCTGCCACGTGTCATCTCCCTGCTGCCCACGACAAGCCTCATTACATATGTTACATAGTTCCCTTAAAAAACGCTGGATGTCATCAAAAGAGGCCGGAGTTGTCAGCCTCTTTCTCTGGTCTCTTGGCCCCAGGAAATTTTCCCAACAGAGGGAAGTCACGATATCCACTTTGGATGGGCTGAGATAGAGCTTTGAGACGACATGTGGAAGTGCGGAAGGAGAGGAATGTGGGAATCCTCAGTGTGTAACTATGGTGACCATAGTTGGGAGTACGTGTGAGCTTGCCTAGGGAGAAGGTCAGAGTAAGATGAGAAGAGCACCAAGGACTACAACTTGAGGAACCCCAACATTTAACAGCTGCGCCTTTGCAGGAGGTTGAGCCTGCCAAGGAGACAGAGAAAGGGCAGCCAGGGAGGTAGAGGATTGTGCATCGTCGAGAAAGCCAAGAAAAGAAGACGGTGGGAGGAGAGAGTGGTGCACCAAACCTCCCGTTGCTCCAAGGTCAGCTTAGAAGAGGACCGAAGGGCCCATCGAGTTGGTGGCCTTCAGAAAAGCCATTTAAATTCCATGGGTTTAACCCTGCCCTTACTCTGTTGGGAGACAGCACTAACTGGTGGGTCTGTGACAATGAAATTGGCAAAGGAGCTGGGGATGTTCCCCAAGAGTGACACCACATGGCCAGAAACCTCCATGAAAAGGTGCTCAGCCTCATTAGTCATCAGGGAAATGCAAATCCAAACCACAATGGGATTCCATTTCACACCCATCAGCTTGGCTAAAAATAAAAAGCCTAACAATGCCAGGATTTGGCAAGGATGTTGAACAAATGGAACGCTCACGCATTGTTGGTAGGAATCTGTAAGTTGGTACAAGCTTCTTGGGAAACGCTTTGACATTAACGAGTGCAGTTGAGGATGTGCACAGTGTTGGGCCAGGTTCCCCGGGAAACAAACTCTGAGGAGGAGGCTTGCTGGCAGGAGACTGATCGGGCAGTGATCTCAGGAACAACACTTGTGAGGGAGCGAGGACAGCAGAATTTCACAGAGAGAAGACGAAATGCCATGGCGTTGTGACAGAGCCCTCAGTCACCCAGAGCTCTAAAAGCAGGATGGCACTTCAGAGTTGTCCTCAAATGACAAAAAAGGTCCAGGTATTTGTACCTCTATGTTGGCCAGTCATTACCTGGGGCTGCCCTGAAGGAGAGGTCGTGACCTTGGACAGGGCAGCCCCTGTCTATTAGAGGGCAAGACTCCTGGCAGCTGGGGAGTGCATGCCTTAGTCCTGAGGGAGACCTGGGCACACACCACAGCATTCACTACAGTTCTGCGGCCTTTGAATCCCCTGCTTTAAAAAATAAATTCATGCCATCTGAGAGCAGCTCCTCCTGGATTCAGATTCCTTTCTTTTTCCTGGATTCAGATTCCTTTCTTTTTCCTTTAAAGGGGTAGTAGAATGAGCTACAGCTCTCACGCTACGGCTGGTCTACTCATTATCTCCCTCTTCCACTACCCACTTTAGACCCCAGACGCTCAGCTCACACCTCTGCCAGCCTAAGTGGCTTACCTAGCAAGATGGCCTAGACCTCCATCTTTAACGGGTCTGGGACCCTGCTCACTGTGTTTGTCTTAGACATGGTTGCTCTGTCTGTCTACTTACCCTCAAAATTAGTCAGACAAGAAAAAGAAACACTGGAGTAGGTCACCTGCAGTGTCACGTGTATCCTTCCCTGTCCTGTTGTGTAACAGCAGCCCGGCCTCCTTTGATGTCAGGGCCTTTTCACTTGCCAGGAGGCTGACTCCTCTTTTTCCTGCTAGTTTCTTGGCACAAGGAGCCTCAAGAGATCAGGCAGCAATTATGGTTTAAAGTATAATGGGACTCTCGTGTCTCCTGGTGGAAGCATTGCCTGCCGTGAACCAAGACCGCTGAGCCCTACGGAGTCTAGAGCTGTGGGTGCAGGAAGCCCAAATTCTCTCCCAGAGGCTCACGGGGAGTGTGGGGGAGGAGTCACTCTTAACTATCCCTTATTCCCAGATCCTTTACAAGCATATCTTGTTTTACCATGCTTCGCTTAAGTGTGCTTATCAAATACTGTGTTTTTTACAAATTGAAGGAGAGACCCCTCCCCCCGCCCCCCACGGCAAAAACAGCCTCACTGAAGGCTTACATGATGGTTGGTATTTTTTAAGCAATAAAGTATTTTTAATGAAGGTATGTACATTGCTGTTTTAGCCATAATGCTATTGCACACTTAATAAACTACAATATAGTGTAAACATAACATTTACATGCACTGGGAAACCAAAAATTCTTGTGACTCGCTGTATTGCGATAGTCACTCCATTGCCGTGGTCTGGAATCAAACTGCAGTGTCTCCTAGGTCTGCCTCTCCTAGGTCTGTTCTACCTTTTGTAGACAGCACTAACTCCTGGTAGTTAGTCTTTAATGAATACTGCGTCCTGGAAGGTGATGCGTCATTCACACAGATATCATTTTCCAATTGGTGCCTCAGCAGCATCTCTTTTTTCTAGCTAAAGTGCTTTTTAGCTTTAGACCTGCTAAATGTTTTTAACCTAAGAATTCTTCAATATGCAAACTTAACTCACAACAGCACTGCACAACATCAAGGGCAGGGTTGGGGTACGAGGAGGAAGGGCAGGTTTTCAGGTTCCTGACTGTGATCACCCGTGTTGTCTGTGAGAACATGGTCTTAGCAGAGGAAAACTCAGGGCAGCCAGAGGCACAGGGGTCTGGGAGCCCGCTCTAAGGAGGCCTGGGTGCAGTAGGCACCTCCAACGTGGCATCATCTCCACCTCTAGGGAAAGCCAGATACGTTAGGAATCTGGACAATAGGGAAGTTGTTGCTGAAAAGAAACATCATTTCTCAGTGTTCTGCTGATCACAGCTTTTGGGCATAGAATAGAGTTTTCTAGAGACTATTAGATTGGCAAGAGGTATAAACCACCTGGGAGAAGAACAGAAATGGAATCTAGCCTACCTCCTACCAGGATTCTAGAAACCTGGATCAGCTCAGATGTCTGGGAAAGGGAAAGGATGACGGAGCCTTTGGCCCAACAGGGCTGGAGCTTTGCCAGGTATCGACCAAGAAAACCTTCAGGGAGGCCAGGGAGGTCTGTGGGAAGCAGCTTTTGGCCAATAGTTCTCAAGAGAGCATGGCGGTACAATAGCTTTCAGACAGAATTTATTGCATGTGTGGGAGAGAAAGGACACAAGTCAAAGAATTAAGAGCGGAAGAATTAAGAAGTACTTGCTTCTTACAGGTCTGTGGGGTAGAAATGAGATAATGCTTTTGGGCTGGGAGAAACCCCAAACTTTGTTCTCTCCTTGGGGTCCAGTTTGATTGGCTTAGATGTAGGTTTCAGCTCCAAAGTCCTCCAAAGGCCAGGAGCTTCTGAGCAATGCAGCATGTCATAGTGAATCCTGTGGTCGCACACCCATGACTGTACCTCCTTTGCTATAAACTGAGTCCCTTGGTCCAAAGTGATGTTATCTGAGACCAAATGTCAATGGATCAAACACTTTGCAAGTGTTTACAATGGCTGAGACCCAGTATCCAGGAAAGGCAAACTCATCCCCCAAATTGATGGCCTGGTTAAGATGAATAGCTTCTCCTTCCAGGTAGAAGAAGTTCAATGTAAATAACTTCCTACCACGTGGTTGGTGATGCTCCTCGAAGGATGATGCCACATTGACATCTCCATGATGATCTTTGTTGCTGGAAAATTGGACGTTCAGCTGCGGCAGTTGCTAGATCATTTGTAGTGAACACCAACCCCTATCCCTGCCACATAGCTGCTCCATTATGAATCTCTTGTGCCAAAACTGGGACAGCCAATGACAGAGGCTGCTACGGACCTGGTTGAATCGCTTTGTCCACTTGGTTGTTCGGTACCTCTCCCATAATGGATCCTCTCTGGCGGACATTAACATGTGACACAAAGGATCTTCAATTGTTCTGCCTGTTCCAATGGGTCCACACCACCCTCTGTTATAGGCTTCCTTGTCCCCAGTCTTCCAATATTTATCCTTCCTGGTTTTGACACTGCCCATAAGTCTGCATTTATTCTTATATCAGGCCACTCCTCTTGTCCACAAGGTGGGTGCCCGGGTGCATTGGTCAAAGCCCTGCCCTTTGGAAAGATTCCGTCTCATTACTTTATTTAAAGGTCACCCCTGAGTGAGGCTATAGTGTAGCTGTCCTCCGTTTTCATCTTATACCCACCTACCAAACAGACCCACCTGAGAATCAGGCTTGGGACTTTCCGTCCTTGTCAGCTGGCTGTAAAGCAGCCCTGTCACCATAGGTGTGAGATGAAGGAGAGGTGTTAGTGCAACGTTGGTGGATGACATGGAGGTTTGGGCCACCCACTGTGCAGCTTGGTTGTGCACTCTGCCCTTCGTGGGCCTGGTGCCAGATGCACTATCTTCATTTGGTTGCTGTTGAGCCCACCTGACTTTATGACTTGGTAGGTCTGACAGATCCCAGCTTGGGATGGGCCGTTGTGGCCATAGGATCACTTAATGTCCCATAGCCAGGTGCTCCATCTTGACCAGGACCCACCCTAGGAGGAGTTTCTCAAAAGGTGATAATTCTTTGCTGTAAATTGAATGGCCTTGCTCTAGACTGTGGTTATCCTATTGGGGCTTGCCCTAAACACATGGCATCTTTTCTCACCACAGGTACCTCTAATACCACAGCATCTCCCAGGTCACATGACCCAAGAGGCAAAGCTGTTTGCAGTACAGCCTAGATCTACTGCAGTGCTCTTTCCTGCCCAGGAGCCTTCCATGTCACTCAGAAAATAGATTGGGGCCTTGGCCAGGTAGCCCAGTTGGTTAGAGCAGTGTTCTGATATACCAAGGTTGCAGGTTCGATCCCCAGTTAGGGCACATACAAAAATCAACCAGTTGCAGGGGGCAGGGGGTGGTGCACAGAAAATCAACTGGTGAATGCATAAATAAGGAGAACAACAAATTGATGTTTCTGTCCCTCTCTCCCCCTTCCTCTCTCTCTAAATATCAATAAAAAAGAAAAGAAAGAAAGAAAATAGATTGGATTGGTATTCCCAAGTATAAAATATGCTCACTCCAGCCTACAGAGGCCTACCAGGGGTTGTGCTTCCCTCTGAAAGGTGGGAGGTACAAGATGCCATCATATGCTCTTTACTTTGCAGGGTTTGTTCCAGCAGATCCCAGATCACTGACTCCCCAACTACGCTGATGCGGTAAGCCACTAAAAACAGGGTTAATTGATCATCCTCTGGAGCCCTTGAATTCTCATAGGGTTTTAATCTCCGGCTCTCCAAAACCATGTCTTGTTCACTGAGTCCTAATAACACTATTTCATTAGTAAAGTAGACCGAAGTGATGCTTTGCAGAACGTCCAGATGTGTCATGGCAGCGGGCAAGAGAGTTAACAAAGCCTTGAGGTGGAGCGTGTGTCTTGTTGTCTACCCCACGTAAAAGTGAACTGTTTCTGGTTGTTATTAGGGATGGAAAAGAATGTATAAGTCAGATCAATGGTTCAATACCATTAACCTGAAGCTTTCGTAATCTTTCTAGCAAAGCTACCCCATCAAATGCACCAACTGCAATCGGAGCTACTGTTGGTTGAGTTTAGGGTAGTCCACCATCTGGGTTTTGCATGGGTCAGATTAGTGAATTAAAAGGGGAATAGATAGTGACCACTACCCCTGAATCCTTTACATCTCACACAGAGACCTCTAAAGAAAGTGTTCCTGGACCCATTTTACAGATGAGGAAACTAAAACTTAGAGAGTTATAAAAACAGTACATTTATTGTAAACTTCCTGCTTTGTCAAATCTGTTTAATTCACAAGCTTTTTCACTTAACCACTAAGCAAGCAAGACATTAGGTGCATTTAGAGCTAATTTAGGAAAATGAGAAACCATCTGAAGGAATTGCTACCTGTCTCCAAACATCTATCAGGCCTTTTGCTAGAAGTTTTCCTCACAAGTCCAACTTTGGGACCAAAGGGGGCCGGTTGTACCTAATTTCTGAAGAGTGGGACCTCCAACTCAGTTGAGAAAGTTTTGTTAGCTTTTATTCCTGGCAGCTTTTGGATGAGCTTTGTTTCCTAAGCTATGTGCCAGGATGTTCCCTCATTTGATTTTTCCAGGATCGTGATGGAAAAAAAAAAAAGAGCAAAGTCTCCACCCAGAATTACCATTGCCATCTACGTGGAACAATGCAGCATGAGGCCGCCTAGGGCCACCAGTGACTTTCTTGTGCAAATGACGGAGCAGCTCTGAGCTACTCTCTGTCTTCACAGGCTTAGTTTCTCATGGGGCTTAGTTTCCTCATCCACACAACGGAATTAATAATACTATCTGCCTCATAGGTTGTTGTGTCTTGCTCATCTCTGAGTCCCTAAAATAGCTGGCACACAGGAGCATTCGGTGAATAGATGCTGAACGAATTTCGAGGATTAAATGAGATGATACATTTGCACAGCGTGTGGCAAACATTGATTCTGTGATGGTAATTTGACGATATACATTAAAAGCTTGAAAAACACACAGGTCTTTTGATCCAACAATTTCATTTCTGAAATTGGAAACAATCCTAATAACTTTAATAATTAAGTTAATAAATTAATAATTATGACCATCTTCATTATGCAGATAATTAATAATTAAAAATGCACCAAAGGTTTAGCTACAAGAATTCTCCTCAAAAAACAGCCTCAGCATCCATCATTTTTTGGTGGGAAATCTACATGTGACATGCAGACTTTCCTTTTTTTAGGACACACCGTATTTTAATTTTGACATAGGAGAAAAGAAATTAATTCATTTTCTTTTAATTTATCAGGAGAAAATGAAATTACTATTCAAATATAATCAGGATTCTAAAAGGAATCTAAGTCCCAAAAGTAATGCGACTCCCTTCCTTGTGCGAGCTAATGGTTACTGAGCACTTATGTGTGAAAACGCCTTTTAGTCTTCCAACATCTTTTGCGGCAAGCACTGATATTATTCCCATTTTACAGATGAGGTAATGGGCGTAGCAGAGAGAAGAGGTAATTTGCCCATGATCACACAGGTAACTAGTGGCAGAGCTGGGATTTTTTTCCTTTCATTATTTTTCCCTTTTATCCTCACGTTATTTTTTATTTTGTGAAATATATTTTCCAATGTATTACAGAGAAACTTCATAAGGCTGTATACAAGGCAGTGGTCCTTGTTGCCTTGGTCACCTAACTGTTCCTCTGTGTTTTTATTTTTGCCATGATAAGTAGTGTGGTCTGTGGATAGGCATCGCCCAGGAACTTGTCAAACATGCAAATTCTTGAGCCCCACCCTGTACCTACTGAATCAGAAATTCTAGGGTGGGGTCCAGCAAACCGGGTTTTAACAAGCCCTCCAGGAGGTGCTGATGTACGTTGAAGTTTAAGAACCACTGCTCTAAGCTGTTACTAGACTGCTTTTTTGTGAGTGTTTTAATGTTCTTACATTTTCTGACTTTCCTGGAGTAAATGAACATTACTTTGCCCACTTATATGAGAAAAATACCTAACAGTGAGAACAAATGGGGAAAAAGAAAAAGTAAATTCTGAGTGTAAGTGAAAGGGGAGAAAAAAGTTATATAAAAAAAAAATGCATTCCCACCTCCCAAATGTTCTTTTCTTTCCCCTCTTTATTTCTATCCCCACATCCATGGGATGTTAGGTATTTTCAAGCTTGATTACTTTCCAGGCCATTTTATAGCTGCTTTTTATTTTTTCTTTTACTATTACACAGCAGCATTTCCCATGATGCCACAGGCTCCAGAATCATCTTTTTTTTTTAATGTAGGCATTAATGTTATTTAATATGGTTGTTTCCTTAGTCACCTGTTTCCCTTATATTTTCCATATTTTGCCATTGTAAATAATGCTGCCACCAATATTTGTATGTACACCTTTCCTCTAATTTCAAATTATGCCCTTTGGACAGGTTCTCAGAAGTGCGGTTGCTGGATGAAAAGATAGAAACATTTTTATGGTTCCTGCTGGGTGATGCCAGAGTGCTCTCCTGAACAGCCGTTACCATTTTCCGCTGCCACCAGCATTGTCCAAGACTACCAGTTATCAACCGGTCTCCCTAGTGTGAAATGGTATGATTTTAAACGTTTAAGGAGAAAATAGGTTATTTCCCTATTGTTTTAATTTTTATTTCTTTATCAGAGACAATAGCTTCTCACCTTTAAAAATAAATTACTAGTTAACATTTATTCTTTTGTAAATTGGGTTAGGAGGAAAGCTCTGGACTTCTTATCATTTGAGATCATCTCACCATTTAACATTTTAATTTCTTTATCTACAAAATGGAGTGATACCAAAATAATTGTGAAGTCAAGTTATATAAAGTCTGGGAAAGCTGTATTTTGCATGTATTTATTATTATTACTCAACCCACTTAGCCTCAAATATACCTATTTGTCTATTTTTTTAAAGTTCTGTTTCGTCAACAATCTGGAAAACTCCCACCACATTTCAACTTTTTAAAAATATATATTATTTTCAGAGAGAGAGGAAGCTAGAAAGAGAGGGAGAGAAACATTGGTTGGTTGCCTCTTTCATGCCCCCAACCGGGGACCTGGCCTGCAACCCAGGTATGTGCCCTAACTGGGAATCAAATTGATGACCCTTTGGTTCATAGGCTGATGCTCAATCCACTGAGCCACACCACCCAGGGTACATGTCAACTCTTAAAGGCTTTCTTTTTTTGTAACCTGGAGCCTTAGATAGCTGTGGGCAAAGGCCCTTCTTAACTTCCTCCATTTTCTGAGGGAACACTAGACTTGTTTGGAATTTTACCGAGAGGGGCCTCCACCAAAAGCCTGAAGGTGTCATTATGACACTAACAAGAAAAGCAAGCTCAGCAATGTGAGTGTGCAGCCTCCCCGCTTCTGCAGACTTCATCTTGCGTTTGGAAGAAGAGCCGCTCTCATCAGGAAAGGTCAAGGGTACTCTTAGACCCAACAGAAACTCTCCAGGTGCCAGAAGCTGACCTCAGACTGACCTGGCAGGTGCAAGAGCCAGAATGCCTCAGTTAACCACTCTCAGGAAGTTTTCCCCTTGGTGTTTTTTCCGTTGCTAGGAAACCTCGCTTTGCCAGGGCCCACTGGTTACAACGCCCTCTTGTGTCTATGCCTGTAATAGCACGTTCAGTTGAACAAAGAAAAGATGACTGCGTTTTGCCAAGTTCAACGAACGCACTACTGATTGTAGTGTGCCCCCACGTTTTTGGTCCAAGCATTCAGGGAAAAAAAATCTTACATTTTAATTTTTCCATTCCATTATTTATTTATTTATATTTAGAAACAAAACTGATTATCGTATTCCAGGGTATTATTTTGCATACGGATCTCGTTATTGCTTTCTAGAGTTACACTTTTTTAAAAAGATTTTTTAAATTTATTTTTAGACAGAGGGGAAAAGAGGGAGAAAGAGAGGGAGAGAAACATCAGTGTGTGGTTGTCTCTCACGTGCCCTGCATCAGGAAACCTGGCCTGCAACCCAGGTGTGTGCCCTGACTGGGAATCGAACCAGCGACCCTTTGGTTTTCAGGCCCGCCCTCAATCCACTAAGCCGCACCAGCCAGGGCTACAGTTACACTTTTCATGCATAAGCATAAATAAAAGAATTGAAAACATTTATATAGACACGGAATTAGTACTACTCATGTATAATGCACATCCTTATTTTTCCCTCAAAAATTTGGGCAGCATATTGCACATTATACACGACAAAATATTGTACTTTTTGGTTTTAGTACTTGATTTTCATCATTTTTATCGTGGAATTTAATATACAGAAAAGTATTCAAGATATACATACAGCTTAAAAATAGTTATAAAATAACCCTCCATGTAACCACCACCCAGGTAAAGAAATAGAGCAGGGCCAATACCCTCTCCCAAATCACACTCCTTCCTCTACAGATTAACATTCTCTCAATGCTGCAGTTATTCCTTTAGCACTTTCCTTCATGGTTTTATTACCTGTATAAGTATCCTTAAAAACACAGCTTTTGTTTTTTCTGTTTTGGAATTTTTAAATATATTTTATTGATTATGCTATTACAGTTGTCCCAAAATTTTCCCCTTTGCTCCCTCCACCAGGTACCCCATTCCCTCCAGCAGTACCACCCCTTAGTTCATGTCCATGGGTCATGCATATAAGTTCTCTGACTTCTCCATTACCTATACTGTTCTTAACACCCCCCTGTCTATTTTGTGCCTAGCAATTTGTGCTTCTTAATCCCTGAGCCTTTCCCCCTATTTTCCTCCTTCCCTCTCCCAACTGATAACCCTCCAAATGATCTCCATATCTGTGATTCTGTTCCTGTTCTGCTTGTTTGCTTAGTTTGTTTTTTGGATTCAATTATTGATAGTTGTGAATTTATTGCCATTTTAATGTTCAACATTTTGATATTCTTTGTCTTATATACCGTAATTCCCTTTAGTATTTCATATATTAATGGCTTGGTGATGATGAACTCCTTTAGTTTTGCCTTGTCTGTGAAGCACTTTATCTGCCCTTCAATTCTAAATGATAGCTTTACTAGATGGAGTAATCTGGGTTGTAGGTCCTTGCTTTTCATCACTTTGAGTACTTCTTGCTAGTCCCTTCTTGCCTGCAAAGGTTTTTTTTTTTGAGAAATCAACTGACAGTCTTATGGGAACTCCTTTGTAGGTAACTGTCTCCTTTTCTCTTTCTGCTTTTAAGATTCTCTCTTTATCTTTAACCTTTAGTATTTAAATTATGATGTGTCTTGGTGTGGTCTTCTTTGGCTCCATCTTGTTTGGGACTCTCTCTGCTTCCTGGACTTGTATGTCTTTCCCCTTCACCAAATTAGAGAAGTTTTCTTTCACTATCATTTCAAATAAGTTTTCAATTTCTTGCTCTTCCTCTTCTCCTTCAGACACCCCTATGATTGGGATGTTGGAGGTTTAAAGATGTCCCAGAGGTTCCTAAGTCTATCCTCATTTTTTGGAATTCTGTTTTCTTCCTGCTATTCTGATTGAATGCTTTTTCCTTCCTTACATTCCAAACCATTGTTTTGATTCTCAGCTTCATCCCCTCCACTGATGGTTCCATGTCGATTTTTCTTTATTTCACCTAATGCAACCTTCATTTCTGCCTGGGTCTTTTTCATGGCATTGAAGTACCCAGTGAGTTCCTGGAGCATCCTGATAACCAGTGTTTTGAATTGTGCATCTGATAGGTTGCTTATCTCCATTTCCTTTAGTTCTTTTTCCAAAGTTTTGTTCTGTTCTTTCATTTGAGCCATGTTTCTTTGTCTCCTCATTTTGGCAGCCTCCCTGTGTTTGTTTCTGTGTATTAGGTAGAGCTGCTTTGACTCTCTGTCTTAACGCACCTGTTAAGTTGTGTGGGTCGGAGCCTTAGGTAATTTCCAGGGTGGGGCAACCCATATCACTGCTCTGTTGCTCTGTGTGGGGAGGGCTCACAGAGGGGACAATGCCACTTCCTGGCCTCTGGAGTTTTGCTCAGGAGGAAGCTGTGTCCCCACTCACACTTCACTTTCTCCCTATATGCCACTGGTGCCCTTCCAGCTGTTGCTCTGGTGCTGAATCCCAGAGGGGTTGGGTCTACATGAGTCCTAAGTCTGTTGCAGGCCCCTTAAGAGGATGCAGTTTCTTCTACTATCCCAATCCCCACTGGTTTTTACAGCCAGAAGTTATGGGGACTTATCTTCCTGGCTCTGAGACCCTGGGGTGGGTGGTCTGGACTGGGGTTCCCTCACTCCTGAGGTAACCCTCCCATTTTTTATCCACCACATGTGGATGTGGGACCACCTGTTCCCATATCTGGACCTCCCTACACCTCTCTGAGTCTCTGCCCCTCCTTCAGCTCTGGATGAATGTGGCTTCTTTAGATCCTTGGTTGTTGGACTTCTATACAGCTTGATTTTCTGATAATTCTGGGTGGTATTTGTTTTGTACTGTAGCTATATTTTTTGCTATAGTTATGTGCAGAGGCGAGGTGTGTTTACCTATACCTCCACCTTGACCAGAAGTCTGTTTTGGAATTTTATATTTAAAAAGCCATATGGTTATACTCAGTATCATATTTGTAAGCTTCATCAATGTTGGTGCATACAGATGTAATGTATTCATTTTCTTTGCTGCATAACATTTCACTATATATGACTGTGCTATAGGCTCTATATTCTCCTGCTGACGGAAATTTAGGCTGTTTCTAGCTTGGGACTATTTTGAAGAGCGCTGCTATGAACCTCCCTGTACATATTTGGCTGCATAGATGCGCGCATTTCTGCAGGTTGTGTATCTAAGGATAAAATTGTCAGACCACAGAATGTGTATCTCTAACTTTATTACACAGTGCCAAACGACTTTATGAAGTTGTTGAACAAATAAATATACATTTCAACCCAGCATCAGATGTTTATTCCTACTGCTTCGCGGGGCTACAGTTGGTATTGTCAGACAGTATTTTTCACCAATCTGGTATCTCATTGCCATTTTAATTTTTATTTCCTGAAAATTAATGAGATCAAGCACATTTTCATGTTTATTGAGCAGTCAAATTTCTTCTTATTAAAAGTGTCTATTCAAAAATTTTGTTCATTTTCTTTTGGGTTGTTTGTTTATAGCAGAAACCTCTAGTGTCTGCTCTTGGCTAATCTCTGATTTCAGTAGCTATTATGGTGAACAGATTTTTATTTATTTTTTACTTTTTATTTTGACATAAGTTCAGACTTACATAAAAGTTGCGAGATATTGGGGTGATCACTTCAAAAGTTATATAAATGTCTAATCACTATGTTGTACACCTGAAACTAATATAATATTGTATGTACAAAATTATTTTTAAAAGTTGCAAACACAGAACAAAAAATCCTATAACCTTTCACCTGATTCCCAAATGTTAACAACTGCCACATTTGTTTTATCCTCCTTTCTGCAAGTACCTTTTCCCCCCTGAATTTGAAAGCCAGTTCTGGACATGATGCCTCTTTACCCTAAATCTTTCAGTGTGTGTTTACCAAGAACAAGGACATTCTCTTACAAAGACACAGCACAGTTATCAAAACCAGGAAACTAATATCGACACACTAACAGTGTCTTGTGACACATAATAATGTCTTGTCTGCAGACCTTTTTCAGATTTTGCCCTTTGTCCCAACCATGTCCTCTATAACTGAACAAAATTCAAGACCATGTTTACACTCATTTATGATATTTCTTTTGCCTCCATCAATCGTAACAACGCCTGTTTGTTTAGCCTGACATGGACACCTTTGAAGAGTATGGATCGGTTATCTTGTAAAATGTCCCTCGATCTGAGTTTGTCACGTACTTCTTCATGATCAGATTCAGCTGATGCATGTCGGCAGGAATATCACAGAAGTGATGTTGTGTTCCCAAACGTCATGGTAAATCCCAAAATCAATCTAATACACTATTCACTTATTCTTTCAGAGGCAAGAGATTATTGAGTAAAATATTAGGAATTATAACATAATGAAAATGAAAAGAGCCATGGAGTGAGAGAAGAGTACTGAAGTATTAGATATCAAATAAACAGAGGATGATATAAAAAAAACATCAAAAGCAGGGATGTAAAGTCCAGCATAGGAGATACAGTCGATAATATTATAATAACTATGTTTGGTACCAGGTGGGTACTTAAATATTGGGGGACCATGTCGTAAAATATATAATTGTCCAACACTATGCTGTACTCCTGAAACTAAGACAAAATACTATTGAATGTAAACTGTCATTGAGAAATAAAATGAAAAAATAAAGAATTCCTACAATTAAATAGAAAAAAAGGCAGACAACCCAATAGGGGAAAAAAATGGCTGAGAGACCTGACCTGGTTATTTCTAAGATAGGAAATCCAAATGGATACTAAATACATAAAAAAGTGCTCAACCCCATTAATAAACAGGGAAAGGTGAGTTAAAATACAACAATATAACATGATATGCCTTACATGTTGACCCAAGTGAAAAGTCCTCCAATACCAAGTGTTAGTGAGGTGACAGTCCTCCCGGATGCACCAGAGTTTAGTCAGCCAACCACTTGGGAAAAGAGTGGCTTTAAACTAGGAGAGCTCACGACAGGCACACTCTCTGATCCAGCAATTCCACGAATGCAGAAAAACTCCTGCACCGGGAAGGACAGGCAGACAGTATTCATGGCGTCATTGTTATCAGAGCCAAACACTGGAAACAGCCAATCTGCTCATCGGAGAGAGAAGGGATAAATACACTGTGACGTATTTGCCCAGGAGAACACTCTCCAGCAGTGCTGCCCGAATTCAAGCATGCATCAGAACCACCGTATCACCGTGGGGGCTCTGTGTCCACACAAAAACTTGTCCATGATGTTCACGAGAGCGTCATTTCGTTATAGTCAAAGAGCAGAGACACGCCAAGCGTCCATCAGTGGATCAGTGGACAGACAGAACGTGACCTATCTACCCAATGGACGTTGCTCTGCTGTAAAAAGGAATAAAGTGCCGACACAGGTTACAGCAGAGACGAACCTCGAAAACACTGCGTTAAGTGAAAGAAGCCAGACACAAAGGCCACACGTTGTGTGCTTTCATTTGTATGAAATATTCAGAATAAATAGGCAAATTCATAGAGGCAGAAAGCAGATTAGTGGCTGCCAGGGAAAATGGGGAGTGATAAAAACGTCCCGCATTAAATTGTGATCATTGTTGCACAACTCTGAATGTACTAAAAAAGGTTGAATTGTACACTTTGAGTGGCTCAATGTACGACAAATGAGTTGTATCTCAATCAAGCTGTTTAACAATCACATACGCAGGTTTGGGCTCCACCCCACAGAATGCCTGATTCAGCGGGGCTGGGCGCAGGCCGAGCCTGTCCCTCTCCAGCAGGTTCCTGGCAGAGGCGGAGCGCGGCTCCAGGGCCTCACTTTGAGAACTTCTGCCGTGGGCGCTCAGAGGAGCCCGTTACCCGTACCCGAGTATTCCAAACTGTTCCAAACCAACATTTACTTGGCTTTTTTGAAAACTTAAAACCTTAAAAATCCTTTGAATTTGCCTCCTGGGTGCCAGGGCATCCCGGCTTTCTTCCCTCTTGACTTAGGAAGGCTAAAACTAGCCACCGGCCAGGTAGCCGCGGCAGGACCTTTCCCCCTTCTCCTCCCTCAGCCCCTGCTGCGCTGGAGTTCACCGCTGCCTGCCTGTCCCACACGACTCCCAGCCACTCTGCTGTCTCCCCGCTCCCCTTCCACCCCGGAGGCCCCCTTATTGGAAGGCTCTCCAGGACCTCAAGGCTGGCTCCCTCTTAAACCGCACAGGCACCTGTCCCGCTGCAGTCCCAGGTGTGCAGAGGCCCACTGCCCGAGTCCACCTGACCTCTGTCCTCTCCTCTGAAGTCTAGGCTAACTGAGAAGGGATGGGTGAGGGGAGCAAGGTTTATTGAGCACCAAACATGTGCCAGGCACTGTATTAAGTGCCTCTTATTTATTCTCACAATGGGTATGGGAAATCTATGTGGCTACAGTGGGTACTTCTGAAGAGGTGAGAAGTCAGGGGCCTGAGGGGAGTGGCAGGAAGCACAGTGGGCGGGGTGGACAGGGCCAGATGGTAAAGGACCCCAGGAACTGGGGCTTCATCCTGATGGTGGTGGGGACCCATGGAAGAGAATTGTGCCGGGGCATGAAACGTCAGCTCTGAGTTTGGAGGAGGTCCTTCCAGTGACAGACTGGGGACAGACTGGAGGAAGCCTGGAGGAGAGGAAACTGAGGCAGGGAGAGGGCGGGTATGGGTCTGGAGGATATGGGGAGCCCCGAACTGCAACAGGATGGGGAGTGAAGGGGGTGGGAGGCAGAAGACTGGAGAGCAGCGGTCTGGCACTGTGCAGAAGCTTTTAGTTTGATGTAGTTCCCATTTATTTATTTTTGGTTTTATATCCCTTGCTGTTGGTGTCAAACCACAAAAATATCGCTTAGACCCATGTCCAAAAGAACATACTGTCCTTCTATTCCACCACGTAAGCCTTTTGGATGCAAGGGGCAGGAAAGGAAACTCCAACTCCAACTGGTAAAAGAAAAAAGGGGTATTTATTGCCTCATGAAGCAGGACTAGCTTGAGGGGCAGCTTGATCCGTAAGGTAGAACACTGTCTTCGGGGCTGTGTTTCCCAGCCTCTTTCGGTCCTGCTCCACTCTCCGTGTGGACTTTGTTTCCAGACTGGCCCTGGTGGTAGGAGGACGGGGGCTGGGACTAAGTTCACAGCTTCGCATCATGAAATAAACAGAGGAGAATATGCTTCCCTCAGAAGCGCCAGTACAATGGTTAATTTTATGTGTCACCTTGAGTGGGCCACTGGGTACCCAGGTATTCGGTTAAACATTATTTGGGGTGTATCTGTGAGGGTGTTTCTGGATGAGATTAACATTACAATCCCTAGACTAAGCAAAGCAGGTGGCCCTCCTCAGTGTGAGGGACCTCATCCAATCCACTGAAAGCTTAAACAGAACAAAAAAGTAGAAATAGGGAGAATTCTCTCTCTCTCTGCCAACTGCTTGAACTGAACATCGGTTTTCTCCTGCCTTTGGGTTGGAACCATCAGTTGTGCTGGTTCTCAGGCCTTCAGACTCAGGCTGGAGCTACCCCACTAGCTCTCCCGGGGTGCCATCTGCAGACCTCCATAATCACATGATCAAATTCCTTATAATAAAGCCCTTTACATATCTCCTGTTGGCTCTGTTTCTCTGAAGAACGCTAATTTATACAGCAAAGATCCCTATGTCCATGATCCGTTGCAGTATAACAAGCCATCGCAAAGTTGGGGGGCTCAAAACACAACTATTTATTATTTTTCGTCATTCTTCAATGTGGTCTGAGCTCAGTTGGGTGGTTTTATTGCTTCATATGGTATCTGTGGGGGCTGGAAAGTCCAAGATACTTTTTCACTCACGTGTTTTTGGTGCCTCAGCTGGGGTGGCTGAAACACTTGGGGGTGTCCAGGCCTCTGTCTACTCGGCTCCCCCTAGCTTGGGCTTTCTCACAGTACGGGTGGCTTAGGATAGCCAGATCTCTTACGTGGAGGCTGAATTCCAGGAGGAAAAGCAAAAGCTGCCGGGCTTCCTAAAGACTGGGTCTGGCATAGTCACGTGTCACTTCTGCGACATTATATTGGTTAAGACAAGTCACAATTCCATCTGGGATTCCGGGGCAAGAACATAGACTCCACCCCTCGATGGCAGAAACAGTGCATGCACACGAGGAACGGAGAGATGGCTGGGGTCCATCTGGGGAGACAGTCACCTGGTGACCGTGGGTTCTATTGAGTTCTGAGCCTGGATTAAATCAGTTGGTTTACAGACTGATGCTGAGACCCAAAAAGGAAAAAGGGAAGAATAGACGTCAGGGGTATAACCACCACATACCCCTCCCTGAGTCTGTGACTGGAGTATGTTGAATGCCTGTCAGAATCCACCCCTAGAGCCAGAGATGGGGTCAACCCTCTCCAAATCCGCTGGGTACAGGTTTTGCTTTTTCAAACTTTTAAAAATTGTGATAAAATACATAACATAAAATTTACCATTTAATTAATTAAAGTATATAGTTCAGTTGCATTATGTAAATTCACAATGTCTTATAATCCTCACCATTATCCATTTCCAGAACTTTCTCATCACTATGAACAGAAACTCTGTACCCATTAAGCAATAACCCCCACCCCCACCTTTTCCCCAGCCCCTGTTAACTTCTTTTTTTTAACCTATTTATTTACTTTTAGATAGAGGGGGAGGGAATGAGAAAGAGGAGAGAAACACGCAAGAGGTACATCGATCCGTTGCCTCTCACGCACCACCCATCTGGGAACCCAGCCAACAACCCAGACATGTGCTCTGACTGGGAATCGAACCAGTGACTTTTTGGTTCTCAGGCTGGTGCTCAATCTACTAAGCCACACCAGCCAGGGCTTGGTAACTTCTTTTCCTTTTTTAAAAAAATTTTTGGATGACATAGGTTAATAAAATTATATAGGTTTCAGGTATACAATTCTATTATACATCATTTATATATTGTATTGTGTATTTACCACTACAGTGAAAACTTCTATTTTACCTTCTGTCTCTATGAATTTGCCTATTCTAGTATCTCATATAAGTGGAATCATACAATATGTGTCCTTTTACAACTGGTTTATTTCACGTAGCATAATGTCATTAAGGTTCATCCTTTGCCCTCTCAGCCCTGTTTAAAGCAACAACAAAAACAACAATGTTTTTATCCTGGCTAGAGAACTGGAAACCAGTAACTCTAAAATAAAATTTTATTGATGTTCTCATCATATTGAAATACTCTGAACTTGACAGGCTAGTCTTTTTTCCTATATATTTTTTCTATTCAGTATACATTATTTTTAAATGGAGATTAATAAAAAAGGGTAGAATAATTCATTATTCCTCAATTTGTAATAGTAAACAAGGAACTGAGCTGAACTTTCCCTCCATGGTAATAATGAAAGGCACATTATTGTCTCTGGAAAGACTATCAGACTGGATATGAACAAAGTAAAAAACAGTGACCTTCAAATTTTTACACTAAATCTTAGGTTTTTTTCTAAAAAATCTATTATTAAAAATATATATTTAAAACTGATTAAATGCATATTAATTGTAAAATACATATTCACTGTAGAGATTTTAGAAAATAAAGAAATATACAAAAGGATATAAAACAATATTATTTCTAATCTTACATTCTAACTCCCAATACCCTCAGCATATTGAAACTTCTTTTTTTTTGTATTAACTACCAGGGCCCTTCTATGTGTGTGTATATGTATTTCTTTATAAAGTTGAAATTATGATTAAATAAATTATGTATCCTAAAAAAAAAAAAGGTTCATCCTTGTCATAGCATGTGGCAGAATTTCATTTTTTACGGCTGAATAATATTCCACTGTACAGATAGAGCACATTTTGTTTATTCATTCATTCATCAGTTGATGGACACTTGGGTTGTTTGTTTTAGTACAGTGAATAATGCTGCTGTCAGGCTGTGAAGAAGAGAGCCCCAGGGGAAGAAGAGCAGGAAGGAAGGTTGGGCAGAAATATCTAGTCTGCCAGATTGTCCAAGGAAGGTCTGGCAAGTGTTGGGGAGCCGTGTGTCTCCAAGGAATGGGCCTGCTTTAGTATCCCTCTTGTGCTAAGTCACCGACTGGGAACAACATCCCGTGGGAAGCATGGCCTTGGTGCAAACACGGAGCACAGAAGCCCTTGGTCAATAATAATCCCGTAGGTGGAGGTCAGTGAGGCTTGTTTTCATGTCCCCACCGCGCCCACCAGGCTACCAGAGTGATCTTTCTAAAATGTAATCTCACTCTACTATTTCTCTGCTTAAACACCTTCCATGGCTCCCCAGTATCTTCAGGCTAAAGTCTCAGCTCCTTATCCCAGCTCTCAAGGTTCCGCTGGAGCAAGGGGGACAATTTACTCTCTGTGTTCCATTTCCCATCATTCCTCACTCCTATGTGCAGCTTACATGCCGCAGCCACACTGGACTACCTATTGTTCCTTTGATGTGCACCTCTTTCCTTCCTCCACGCCTTCGCCTATGTTGTGCTCTCTGCCCGGAAAGCCTATCCCCCTACATCTTCCCAGTCAAAGCCTAGCTCAATGTCAAGTGCTTTCCCCAGCTTCCCAGGGTCAGTCAGCAGCATAGTCTAGCTCTGTCTCTGGTCCAGGACGAGGTTCTCTGGAGTAGACAGAGGATTCCTGAGGCTGTGTCAGGAGAACAGGACAAATGACTACCACAGTCTTCTCAGGCTTCTTGCCTTTCCTCCCAGCACAAGCTGGCTTTGTTTGGCCTCAAAATACTGTCATACCTCCGTCCAATCTCCACTGTGATTGAGGCAAAAATCCAGGGCACAGAGTCCTGAGAATTCAGAGATAGAAGCCCCCTTCCCCCTACTCCCACCTAAGCCCTTTCCACTTCCCTCCTCCACTTTGCAACCCTGCCTTCCTGGGCTCAGGATTCAACACTTTATTTTTAGAGCACACGTTGGACTGAGACGCCTGGAATCCAACTTGATGTCTGAGATGTAACCTGACCCTGGGCTGGCACTGACCTTGAGCTCTAGCTGGGCAGGGGAGCAGTGACAGGGTCCAAAGGCAGTGCTGAGGCCAGGACCCCATGGGGAGACAGACCTTCTGGTGAGATCTGGAGAGTGTGGGGCTTCTCCAGGGACACAAGCAGCTTCTAGGACATGACCCACCTAAACTCCCTCTTTGACAGTTGGGGCCCAGAGGGGCCAAGGTTACCGGCAGCAGAACTGGGATTGGACTCATGTCCCCACAATGCAGCCAGGCTGCCAAGCACTGGAAAGTGGAACAGAAGAGATTGTGTCCTTTCTTTTCTTTTTCACATGTACTTATTTATTTTTGCTCTGGCTTTCTCTCCCATTCTCTGTATCTCCGTCAGCTGCTATCTCCAACTTAACACCACAGACAGCCCCCAGTGCATGCTGTACGCTGATGGCCTGCAGGCCAGAGACAGTTTAGCTGACCACAAATAATTTGGACTTATTTTTTAAATTGTGGTAAAATACACGCAACATAGAATATGCCTTCTTAACTGTTTTTAAGCATCCATTCCATGATATTAAGTACTTTCCCATTGTTGTAAAATCAGCAACACCATCTATCTTCAGAACTTTTTTATCCTTCCCAACTAAAATTTGGTACCCATCAAACGTGAACTCCCCATCCCCTTCTACCCCAAGTCCCTGGCAACCACCATGTTATTTTCTGTGTCTAGGAATCAGACCACTCCAGGGGCCTCGTTAAGTGGAACCATATAGTATCTGTCCTTTTATAACTGGCATATTGTACTTAGCATAGTGTCCTTCGGGTTCCTCCGTGTGGTAGCATGTGTCACAATTTTCTTTCTTTTTAAGGTGGAATACTGTCCAATTGTATGTATAGACTATGTCTTGTTTATATATTCATCCATCAATGGACACTGGGTTGTTTTCACAATTTGGCTATTGTGAATCACGTTGCTGTGAACACAGGTGTGCAAACATTTCTTTGAGTTCCTGCTTTCAATTCTTTTGAGTCTCTCTCCAGAGGCTGACTTGTTGGATCATATGGTAATTCTATTTTTAATTTTTTGAGGACACACTATACTGTTTTCCATAGCAGATTTTGAATTTTTAAGAAATTAGTAGCCAACATTTAAAAAAATCTGGGTTCCATACTTCTTTTGAGAAATTAAAGGTCCGACGCCACCAGTCCAGCACTCCCAGCACCAGCCTCATCAGGCAGCGCCCCCTCCTCTGAAGTCAGGGTCCCAGCTCTGGAGGGCCGCCTTCTTGGTTCTAACTTCTTTCCTTTGTCCCCCCAGCCTTAGGCGGTAACTGCTCCCCTCCCTGAGGCTCTGTGATTCCCCAGTGGTCCCTTTTGCCTTTTCAGTCCTCCTGTACCTAACACACCCCCTATGTTAGATTTTTCTGTTAAAATACCTGAGGAGGCTCTGTTTTCCCGGCTGGCCTCTGGCTGGTACCACTCAGCTGGTGTTCCTGCCTGGAACACTGGGTAGCAGCTGCCCTCTTTGCTCAGATGTGAGTCGTGCTGGTCCCTTCGCCCCCAACTCCCCATTATTTACATCTGGCTGATTTTGCTGGCTGACTATGAGGTACCTTATGTGTGCCCCTGCTCTAATCAAGTAACGCTTGCCTGCTGAGTATCCATGTGCCACAGACTGCGTGTAAGACTCGATATAATCATCTCATGTAACCCTCTCCACAGCACCGTGAGGTGGGCACGGCACAGATGAGGAAACCAAGGCTGGGAGGGGGAGGCTAATCCTTAGTCAGCAAGTTCATATTTCTTTTTTTTTAAAATTTTTGTGTGTTGATTTTAGAGAGAGAGAGGAAAAGAGAGAGAAACATTGACCTACTGTTCCACCCACCTATGCGCTCACTGGTTGACCCCTGTATGTGCCCCGACAGGGGCTCAAACCCACAACCCTGGTGCATCGGGATGACACTCCAGCCAACTGAGCTAACTGGCCGGGGCCAGCATGTTCATACTTCTATCACGAACCCTTGCCTGCTATTTATACATTTGATACGTGTCTGATCTGTGCACTCCAGGCTCCCTTTAGAAGATAGTAAGTTGTACACAGTCACTTGAAATCAAAACCTCAGAAACTAACATTCCCTGTCTTAGTTCTCTCCTCCGTAAGATGGGGACGATGACAGATGCTACCTCACAGGGTTTCGATGAGGGTTAGATGACACGACGTGTGCAAAGGGCTTAGCTCCACACCCAGCATGGGAGAAGTGCTGAACAAATATCAGCGATTGATGTTATTGCCTAAATATAGAAGGATTATTATGTAAAGCATGAAATGTAGAGCAGCTGGAAGTGGTGCTTATGGAGAGTATGTAGTAATGGAAAAATGCTTATTCTATGTGAAAGCAAAAAGGGCCCAAAATAAAAATAAGTGAACTCACACACACTAAAAAGACTCACAGAAAACAACCAAAATATTATCTCTGGTTGATTCGGGGTGCTGAGATCTGGGACAATTTTTTTTCTAACAAGTATGTAAAAGATGCGATCCCATCAGCATTCCCATGAGCTTCTTCCCAGAAGTTGACGAGTGGATCCTAAAACTTGTATGAAAATGCAAGGGATCCAGAACAGCCAAAACAATCCTGAAGAAGAGGAACACAATGGGGTGGGGGGGAGGGGCTGTGCCACAGGCACAGAGGCCAGGGCCAAGCCCAGGGCTGAGTTGGGACCGCATAGCCATTCTTTCCAAGAACATTCCCTACCGGTAGGTCACTAGCCTTCTGAAAGAAGGCCCTAAGCCTCACTGACAGAGGGATCTGAGAACAAGAGTAAAATATTCTCACAGTAGGAGTTGCTTTGGGAGGTAGGGAGGCTTTCATCACTTGAGGTGTGGGAGCTGAGCTGGAAAACTCTAGAAACAAGAGAATGTAAATTCTCCAGTCTCATGGTTTCTAAAAGACAATTCTTTCACCAGACCACAGTGATTTGAGGAAGCAGGATGCACAGACTTTCATAAAGTTTCGTTTATCCATTTCAAATCCCATTTTGTTTCTGATGACCATTTCCCTGCCTTTTTTTTTTTTTTGATGTAAAAGTGTCCTTTCTTTTATAAAATGCTGATAGCTGATGTTTTTTGTTGTTTTTCTTGCCCTTAATGGGCAAGTTAAAGAGCTGGCAGCCCTCCCTCTCTCACTTTAAAATATATTCTGTAACTCTGAGAATCCCAGGCTCTGGGAATCACTGGGAAAAACTCGCAGCTCTGACACTTATTTCCTGTGCGAACTTGAGCAAGTTATGAAATCTCTTTGAGTCTCTGTTTCTTCCATCTGCAAAATGAGGATGATTCAGATGTCTCAAGGCTGCTGTGAGAAAACACACGTGACTGTACTTGGACCATCACAACCACTCGAAAACGTGTCCTCCAGCGTCTATGAGCCTCACGGAGGATCCCACCGTTGTCTTCTGCAAGTTGGACAGTTCTTGTTTCTTCAATCATTCTTTATATTTCCATTCTGGTCTCTTCTGTGTGTTCTCAGTTTGTTACTGTTTTTCTTAATCTATGAGTCTAGAACTAACCACATGCTTTTGGTGTGGCCTGACAGTGTAAAGTAAAACCTACTACACCTCCTTCAATCTAGACTCTCTACCTCCATTAATTCAACCAAAATTTCAATGGACTTTGTTTTAGGCTCTTACCTCACTACTATGGTATTTGCTGAGCTGAGGGTACCAAAAAGCATCCAGATCTTCTTCATAAAAATGTTTGCAAAACCCTGTCTCTCATTCCAAATCTGTGTAATTGAAGTCTTGCACCTAAAATGAGAGGCTTTACTTTATATTTATTCCCTTTTCTACTTTACTCAATAGGACAAGGTGCCCTCCCTGATAAATGGAGCCACAGAAGACCCCAAATGTATTCTTACACTCAAGAAAAATAAAGAAATAGTTCACTGACTCTTTCTTAGTCCAAGGAAGAAAATGTTTATTTGAATCTTGAAAAGAGCCCAGGGCTGCAGGGCTGGCACTAGGCGGCTGAGCCCAGATGCTGTAGCTTGAGTCCCCGTATCTCACCCACATCAGGTTCACCCAGGGGACCTGACATGGTGGCTCCCTGTCTCAGGACAGTGGATTCTCTGTCCTGGGACGGCTCTGTGGGAACTGAGAGAACATAGGACAGCCCGGGGACTTGAGAGAAACCAGGGGCTTGCAGGGCTCAGGGGCGCCCTACTGCCTCCCGAGAGCACTGATCGCCCGGAGTCTTCCCTCTGACGCAGGTACCACGAAGGGCTCAGGTCCCGCACCTTCGCTCTGCCTTCCATCTGGGCAGCTGGAATGCATGCCAAGGCTGCCCAAATGATACCTCTGCCAGTGCTGGTGTCAATGTGCAGACCACAAGGAGCAAAAAGTGCTCTCTTTATTGCTCTAGCTTGGCCTGTCCTCATGCCTCCCAGAACGTCAGTCTGTGCTCAGGGGATGCCATGGTGGTCACGGTGGGGCCTGGCTTGGCGGCTCTGCCGGCGCTGGCCTCAGTCAGTCTTCCTGAACCCTGGAAGGAAAAGCCCACAGGATGGCATGAGATTCTGAAGGCAGCCAGGCCTCATTCCCACCATCACCCCAGATGCCTAAATAGCCCGCACAGCTGGAATAATGTAGTCACCCCAGACGCCACGGGTCTCAATAATCCACAGCCATTGCAACTAATTTCCCCTATATGAATTAAACGGCTTAAATGAGATGGAAATCTTCAGCCCAGAGACACACGGCCTTTCAGTTTGGAGACTCAATGGTAGTCAGAGAGCTGATGGTTATAAAATAGGATCTTCTTTAGCTCAGCCCAGCCACTCTAGCTGTGTGACCTGGGGAAGTCGCTCTGCCTCTCTGAACCTCACTTTCATCAGATGAGTGCAATATAAGTAAAGCCCTCCCACCCACCCACTTGCTATCAGGCAAATGAAATCATGGAGAAGACAGAGTCTGGGAAGTGTGAAGTTCTGTGACGGAACACCCAGATTCCCTTCATCTTTCCACAGTATTTCACACTTGGGGACTTTTGCATCCATTCCTCAAATGATTTTCACAGCACCTTTGTGTGGTAGGTGTTATTATACCCATTTTTCAGTTGAGAAAACTGAGGCTAAGAGGCTCCAGGGCCCCAGAGCTGGTAAATTGGAATAGGCAGTATTTGAACCCAGGCCTCAGCATCAGGTCCTGAGCTCTTTCCTATATGCTAAGCTTGTTAGCAACAGAAGACCCTGATTGGGAGGAGAAAGTGAACTTAAGAAGAATGTAGAAGTTACCCGTCAGCCTGAGCCTCTGAAAGAGGGGGATGAAGCCGTGCAGGACACTGTGGATCCGGTACACTGTCCAGACAAGAAGAGAAAGGTGACTGAGCTTCGTACCTCCGCCAGGGATCCGGGGTCAGACCTCCTCCCACCCGCACTTGGACCAAAGCTTGACCCACGCAAACAAGGTTCTAACGGTGGAATTTCAGGCAGTAGGTTAAGCTTAGATAATAGTACTAGAGCTATTAAAAACAGCAGCCACGAACAGCAATTACTGTGCCAGGAAACGGAGATTGCAGTACCCAACCCCACTGAGTAACTTGTTTTCAAGGTCTGCCTAATTCTGTTTGTTTGCCACTTTCAACTGTTTTTGTTGCATTTTTACAGAGCTGCCCATTTTTTTCCACAGAGTTTAGCTAACGACCTCACATCGACCTTGAAAGTGGTCAGGAAGAAAACATGAGCATGAGGAAATCTTGAAAAAGTGTTTAGGCTGTGGCTTTCTGACCCTTGGCAAATGTCTGGGCTGGTTCAGCCACCACCCTCTAAGAGTCTGGGTGGGGGGCAGGGGGGCGCTTACCCAGACCGAAGTAGATACCAATGGTCTCCAGGGAGGCAAAGGTGAGAAGGCCAACTCCGAGGGACATGAACCAGTCTGCAAGGGCAGCCAGGAGGAGAATGGTCAGCCCGCAGGTCTGGACCCCCACCCCCTACCCCATTTCCACAGCCCCCAACGCACCTGCATAATAGTGATAACACACCAGCAAGGCCCCAATTGCAAAGCAGAGGAGGATGAAGTGGAAAAACTCATCTGTAAAGGCAGAGGAGGTGGGGAATTTGCTATTCGCTTCTTTCTCCCTCTTTTTTTAATTACTAAAAATATTCCTGTCTCTGCTGATATTCAGCTTTTATTCACAGATGCTTCTCGGGACCAGCTCAACTAAAACAGCATCCCAAACTCCACCCTTTCCAGCCTGTATCTCACTTGATTATTTTTCTAACACTTATCACCTCTCAACTGGTTATATTTTTATTTCTGTGTTTATTCTCTGTCCCCCTTAGTAGGATAGTGGGTGGAGATTTTGCCCGTCGACTAAAGCAGTGCCAGGCATGCAGAGCTGCCAACACTTTATTTGGGGAATGAATGTTAAAGTCAGGTGTAAAAAAATGCAAACATGTCAAGTTTAAAAGTTCCCCTTGCCCCATTTTCCCTCCCTCACCCCACTCCTTCAAATCGAGTGGTTATTGGCACAACCTTTCCATGCACATGTATGTACATGCACAAGATTTTATTTATTTATTCTTAGAGAGAGGGGAAAGGAGGGAGAAAAACATCAATGTGAAAGAGAAACACTGATTGGTTGCCTCTTGTATGCACCCTGACCAGGAACCAAATCCACCACCCAGGCATGTGCCCTGACCAGGAATCGAACTGGCAACTTTTTTGCCTTGCGGTGCAACGCCCAACCAACTGAGCCACACCAGTCAGGGCTATACATGCACATTTAAAAAAATAAAAGCAGGACCAATTTGTGTAGCTGCTGCTCTATAATTTGCTTTTTTCCTCTCGTTGATAGATCAGGGCCGTCTTTTCATCTCAGAGCATATATAGATCTTCCCTGTCCTTTTTGATGGCTGTATAGTGTTCCGTGGTATAAAGTTTATTTCTAGTTTATTTAATTCCCCACTGATGAATTTACTGATGTCAGATATTTGCTGTTACCACTGATATATCAAACATCACTACACACGAACCTTTGCGTTCTATGGGCCCAGTGCCCAGAAGTGAAATTGCAGGCTGGAAATGTTCTTAACAGAATGTAGTTAACAGAGAGGAGCCGAGAGGCAGGGCGTGTGCCTTGGACAGGAATTCAGGGGTGGTCTGTGAAAGAGTCCCCCCTGTACTTTTCAAGGCACTGTAGTCATCAGGGGAGAGAACACAGGGGCTTCGACCCAATCAGGGGGCTGTTGTTAGAAGAGATGCAAAGGTTTCAAGAAGAAAGAAAAAGAAAAAAGAGAGGACAATTCAGAGACATGTTCCAGGAATGACACAGTCTTCCTGAACGGGTGTTGAGGCTGCCAGAAGTGTGTCTTAGTTTAGTCCGGTTCAGCCACTGATGTGCTGTGAAGCTTTGGACAAGTGTCCTGACCCCTCTGAGCTTCCGTGTTCTCACTGGTACAGCGAGGAGAGAAAGCTCTCTGCCACTGAGAGGATGGAGGGGGTTCTTGACTGGAAAAGTGGTAAAAGGCAGCGTGACACTTCAGATCGCTGCTGGCAGGAGGCACTTTGAAAGCAAATGAACGGAAGGGGAGAGGGGTATTACTGGCTTTGTTTTTGTTTTTCCCTGGGAGAAAATTAATATGAGTGTTTCTAGGACAATCCTGGCTCTGAAATCGGTTTACCCTTTAGGAGGAAAAAAAAAGTACATGCAGAAACAACCATAAGGTTTAAGAAAGCGCCGAGCTTAGGTCTCTTCAGAGATGTGAAAGCTGGGGTGAGGTGGATTATAGAACTATTTTCTCCTCTCTTCCTACCCAAGCTTTCAGGAACACAAAATGAGTTCTTAACAGAGAAGTTCCTCCTGAATCTCATTTTTAGTTTTCTTAAGAATATTTAGAAAATACAATACCACCTTCTCTGAGAAAGAGAGAGAAAGAAAGAGAGGTCAACAAAATGCAAGATGAAATCGAGGCCTGGATGAGTAGGAGGGCTTCTTTGAAAAAAAAAAAAATCAGAAACAACCTAAAGGTCTCTCAGGTGGGGAATAGTAAGTGCATCATAATGTACCCATACTGTGGAATGTTATGCAGTCGATAAAATGTCATAAAAATTCAGGAGTCACGACGGCTGGGGCTGGGGCAGTCCAGGAGGGCTTCGTGGAGGAATGAGAATTTGAGCTTAAAGACTGTCAAGACATGGGACTTGAATGAGAGGGAAGGACATGTACTTGTGTGTACATGCACATGCTGGAGAACATTACGCTAAGTGAAATAAGCCAGTCAGAAAAAGGCAATACCATATGATTTCACTCATATGTGGAATCTAATAAACAGATGGAGCTCAGAAGCGAAATAGAGACAGACGCATAGATAGAGAGCAGGATGCCAGTTAAGGTGGGGGAGGGTAAGGGGTGGAGGGATTGGGCAAAAAGGAAAAAGGACTCATGGACAACAGTGTGGTGATTGTGGCGGGGAGGGGGCACAAGGGGACTAAATGGTAATGGAAAAAATACAATTAAAAAGTTCTCATCACACACACACACACACACACAATTCTGTTACTGAGTGGTGACGGATGTTAACTAGGCTTATTGTAGTGTATACAGTGTATACAAACATCGAATCATGATGTTGTGCGTGTGATGCTAATATGATGTTGTATGTCAGTTCTAAGAAGTAAACACCTAGATTTCGTTCAGAAAGCCAGGGGCATCTTAAAATTAGGCATAAATGTTACCAAATATACTCAATGCTCTGCTCCTCTAAAGAAAATAGTAAAACAGCAGTATTTTTCATTGATAAGGACTGTAGTTATCATTTCATCGAAAATGTTAAAATAAGCATAAGGCAAATGGTAATACTTTATTTTGTAGAACAGTAGTTCTTTGTATTTTGTAGAACGGACAGTTCAGAATGCCCCAATTGCCAGATTTTGCTGATCGTAGAACACACACTCACACGCACACTCACTCCCCCCACACACACAGCAAGATGGCGAAGCGTTAGCTGGCCGGCGCCTGCAGACGGCTCTGCACACAGGGAGACGCTCTTCTCTGTGTCCGCGGGACAATGAACAAGGGGCAGGGAAGGATTAAAGGCAAGGAGTCCCCGACCCGTGACCGTGTTCTAAGAAAGACAGTGGAAAGGGGACTCCCCTTCTTACTTTGGGGTACAATGCCGTGTCCCGAGGCAACTCAGATATGGTCTGTTCTTTGGGAATCTCAGTTTCAGTCTGACAAGGCTCATTTTTCTAGCCCAGGAAGTTAAACAGCTGGACAGAGGCAGAGCCAGGGGCACAGACCCAGATCTCCTCTCCCTGAAGGTGGGCTTTTACAACAGCTCAAAATGTTTCTAGAACAACTGCCATTTATTTAATACAAAATCATTGTCTCCCCACCCTTATCCTCCTCCATACAGCCCGCAGATTCCAGGCCTGGTGTGGAGGAGGTCCCTCTGGTTCTCACCACCCCCTGCTAGAGTCTAGTCTAACCTAACCTCAGGGCTTTCTCAGCCCTGAGATTAGGCGAGGTTTCCAGTTCCTCTTCCTGGCCATCAGGCCTGGAGGGCATCCTAGTGACTCCACCTACAGCAGAAAGAGCTTAAGACCAGGGTTCAAGCTCAGGTCATGCCATTCACTAGTGGTAAGACCACTCCCCATCCTTGAGCCTCAGTTTCCATGTCTGCAAAATGGGAATCATTGTACCACCTTCTCGAGGTGATTTTAAGCTGCCGGTCGCACAACAGGAATGGGCTATGATGACTGTTGTTCTAGGCCACTAGCTGACTTTCTACCCATAGAAATCTGGACCAGACAGGTGGAAGCAGCTTTGGAACACCAGTTTCCTTACCATCTTTCTTTATATTCAGTCTTCTTAACTGAGAGGCCTCCATTTCTCCTTAGGAACAAGAAATTAGTGTTTAACTTTGATGCAGGACGGCAGGTGGGGTTTCCTCTTCCCTGTCTCACTGAGATCGGCCCTCCTGGTTCTTTTTCCTGAGTCAGAGGACATGCCCTGCAGGACCCATCAGGACAAAGATGTGACGGTGGGGATGGCTGTCCTTGGGAGCCCCACTGGCCCCTCCTCCCTCCACGGGCCTGAATCTGTGCTCTGTTCCATTTCCCCTGAGCTTGGAGGTCTCCTTCCTGAATCAAGGTGACACTGCTGGGACTGACCCACCCTTCCAGAATGGCTGTGATCCCTCCCACGCCCTTGGAAGCCAGGCTGCCTCCTGCTCTCCTCTTGGAGCTTGAGTACTTACCACTTGCTGGGTCTGAGCCTCTCCTTCGGAGTCCTGAAAATAGAAACTCAGCATTAGTGCCCAGGCCAGCTTGGGTCCTTAACAGCTGCCTCCACCCTGGGAAGGAGGCCATAGGTGACCTGTGAAAATGCTCCTGTCAAATTGTTCAGCCCCCAGGAACTCTTTCTATCTATCCACGGTGGCTCTAATCTCTTTGCCTCTTTCCTGGACCCCTGCCTCATGCCACACCCAGCCCTGCTGGCTTGCTGAGCCCACGTCAGAGCCCCAGGCCCCCGAGTGGACTTGGAGTCCCTGTCTGCCAGCCATGAACCCTGATAACAGCTGGCTCTCTCGGAGGAAAATGATGCCCAGACCTCATCCGACACCAGCACAGACAAACCGCAAACTGGGCACTCACCTGATTCTCCAGAGGGCACCATCTCCCCAGGGGCACCTGCACAGAAGGAAAATCAGTGGTCACTGACCCATTAACCTCTGGGCGAGGAGAAATTACACTTCAGAGAAGGTGGGCCTCACTCAGAGATTTCCATTTGCTCTGAGTGGGACGAGTGGGGGCTGGAGCAAGTTAGAGGTTCCTAATTCCATCAAAAGGGACAGTTGCCATCCACCAGCCACCAGAGCCACTGCAGGAATGCCTGCCCAGTGTTGCAGATCTTCCAATTTCCCTGAAGCCAGAAATCCAGGTTTTTACATAAACTTGTTTTTTTTATTGTAAATATTTTATTTATTTATTTTTAGAGGGAGGGGAAGGGAGGAAGAAAGAGAGGGAGAGAAACAACACTGTGTGAGAGAAACATTGATCAGTCGGCTCTCGCACGCCGCCAACCGGGGACCCCACTTGCAACCCGGGCATGTGCCCTGACTGGGAATTGAGCGGGTGACCTTTCAGTTCCCAGGCCAGCGCTCAATCCACTGAGCCATGCCAGCCAGGGCTTACATAAACTTCTCGATTATAAAAAAGGTTGGCAACTCTTTGCATTTTAGTGAATCAGAGAGTTTGTGAGACGTGCCATTATTTTATATGTTACTATGTGAGGAAAACCACTGCCAATTACCATGGTATGTTGCCAGTGATTTTATAACGCACTCTGATTTCAAACATGTCCAAATGTGAAAAAGTGTTAGTTGTAGAATTGATGAAATGTGTTAATAATAGTTTTTAAAAACATTCTGTGAGCCAGATAAAACATACCTGCCCACACGTGGGTCACCGCCTGCAGCCTGGGCCTGTTCATGAGGACCTAGATCCAGGCGACGACACCTAGCTGCACAGCCCCAGCCCCTCGAGGCCCTGGACCCCTGGGAGCCGCTCTGGGTTCTGCATGGGAGCCCCAGCCCCCAACCCCGAGTGTCAAGCCTCTTGACTGGGTGAGTGGAGTCCTGAGCTGCAGCCTCACCATTAATCTGGTCTGGGGTGGCCTTCCTACCCCCTTTACCCTCTGGTTCTTGGTTCCTATTCTAGTTCCTGGTGAAACCTAGCCCATTGCCTTTTTCTCCTCAAGGGTAGGTAGGACCCCTTGTAACCACACCCACCACCACCACCACCACCAGGAGCCCCCACTCCTGCATACTTTCTGTCTTTTAGAGCAGCCCCAGAACACAGACACCAGAGGGGGAATTTGGCGCATGGCAATGAACACTCAGCAGGCTCAACTGTCCATTGGTGCCAATATACAAATGGAAACACCCTCTGCAAGTAACTAAAGGGTGACCAGCCCCAAGGGTACAGAGAATATACCAAGGATGTCATGAAATAAGTCTCTAACAGTGTCATTTAATAAGGACCTCCGGTGCCTTGAGGTGGGAGTAGGGGGAGAAAATAATTCACAAATAGGTGACAAGATCTAATTATCTATAGCAAATATGAATTACTTTTATGATAAGGAAAAATATTTTATCCCTGGCTGCTGTGGCTCAATGGATTGAGCGCTGGCCTGTGAACCAAAGGGTCACCAGTTTGATTCCCAGTCAGGGCACATGCCTGGGTTGCAGGCCAGGCCCTCAGTAGGGGCCGCACGACAAGCAACCACACATTGATGTTTCTGTTACTCCCTTCCCTGCTCTCTAAAAATAAATAAGTAAAATCTCTTTTAAAAAAATTAAAAAATATATGTAAACATCAGTTTCTCACAGTTCACACCCAGTGAAATCTTTCTTTCATACTTGAGTAATTAAAAGCATTTTTCTAAACAAAACAATACTTGTTTTTATAACAAAAAGAAGAGAAAAAAATCAGAAAATTCAAATAAGCAAATAAAGAGCATAAAGATTACCCACAATGCTACTGCCCAGAAGCAGCCACTGCTAATATCTTGATGCAGAATGTCAAAATGTTTCATTTACATTTCTTCAAATATATATGTGTGTGTGTGTTTCCCGATGTTTTTCCTGGGTCCTTATCAGGAGTTAGGAGACTAAATAGATTAGATTATAGAAATGTTGGATTAAACAAAGTTAAACAGGTTTCCTTATTTGGCCACATGCATTGTTAGTCAGAATTTTGTGCAAACATGTTCACTCCTACAAATTCTCCCGTGTTATTAGAGTGCCACAAAGGAAAAGGCCATAATACTTAGATCTTGCTGTAATAACCACAATGCTTGGAGACAATTAGTCCATAATATGAGTTTTGTAAAGATCAGATCCTTAATTTTCTCCTATAGGCTTAAACAGCCCAGTATTCCAAGACAGTGGGTACTGATCATATATCTCCTCTTGCTGATTGGGAAGCAAGAAAAGCTGGGGAACTGGTCAAGTTAAGATTATAGTTCAGGAGAGAACCCAGGACAGTTTCATCACCACGGTGCAAAGTGCTTGCCCCATCCCCACCTGCCAACCTTATAGCCACTCACTTTGTCACATTTCCCATATCTGCCCACAACTTTTCAGCCCATGAAACACACTTATGATCTTGTTTCTGCCCGAAAACCCCTAGGCCCTCATGTCCTTTGTCTAATTCTGTTTTCTCCAAAGTCACTGGACAATCAGTTACCTCCATAGAGTTGAAGCTCATCCTGCAAAAGGTCAGGCTCCCCATGCTCAGCACCTGGTGGAGACAAACCGCATTAGTCAGCTCTCCCCAGGAGCAGCATCCCAGGCAGCTCGCACCTCACACCTGCCTGCAGCCGTCAGAAGCCACCCAGTTCTTATGCTGGGGGTGAGCTGCATGGTCTTCAAGAGGCCAGACAGCCTTCTAAGTGCTTTCCCTTTACTCCGTCGGACCCCTCCGCCCTCAGCACACCTAGAGAGGACTGCTCAGTTTACTAAGAATGAATTGGGGGTCGGAGAGGACCTAGGCCTCATTCAAAGTCAATAATAACAGTTGCCATTTATTGAGCACTTGCTATGTACCAACACTGTATGAAGTACTTTAGCATTTCATTTGATCTTCGTGGAAATCTAATGAAGGAGGTATTCGTCCCTCTCCCTCTCCCATTTTACAGATAAGGAAACTAAAGCTCACAAAGTTATTTCCTGAGATTCACATAGCTGGTAAGTGACAGTCCAGGTTCAAACCCAGGTCTGTTGCCAGAGCCTGCAATGGTAATCATTTTTATCTCCAGAAAAAAAAAAACCCAGCGCTTAACTCCAGCTTCATGGGCAGCGTTTATTAAACGCCTCATGTGTGCCAGGATATGTATTAGGCATTAATCCAGGCTCTTTTCTTCCCATGATCCATTGGGGCTGAAATTTACCTTTTATTTCTTCCAAAAATGTTTTTCTCGTTGTTAAAAATAAAACATGATCATTGCAGAATATTTATAGTGTAGGATAGTTCAAAAGAGAGAAAATAAAAATAAAAATCACCCATGATTTAACTATCCAGAGATAACCATTATTAACATTTGGATACTTTTCCTTCTAGTCTTATTTATAACCATGTATGTGTGAATTTTTACAAACTGTATATGAGATCAAACTGATTATATGATTTGACATCTTTCTGTTTTCACTTCAGAGAGGTAGGGAGAGCGGAGCTCTAACCGGGGCAGGGCGCAGCATCAATGACCTATTTTGCAGTTGTCGCACATCCAGTTGTTTCCCACTCCCGCTGTTGTCCCACTATAAACGATGCTGCGAGGAACATCTGCACACAGACATGCTCATCATCCCAGGGAGCCGAGGGGGCAAAGAAGAAACGGCAAGGCCTATTGCCTCCCGGGTGAGCCGCCGCTGTGGGGGTGTCTATCCCCCCCTCCCAGCTCTGCCCACGTTTTCTGATTTCCCTGCGGTGCTGGTCCGCATCACTGCTCTCTGCAGGGAACACACACAAGCTGTGGGAGAACCGCAGCCTGGAAGCGAACCTGGGGCACGCTCCTTCTGTTGTTAGTTCTCAGAGTTTAGCTTCTGTGAGGAGTGCGGTCTGGGGGAAATACACTAATATGTGTTTGGTGGTTATCTCTGGGTGACAGGGCAAAGGATGATTTTTTTTCTTCTTTCTACTTCTTTATATGTTCCACGTTTTGTACCATGTGCCCATGAGCAATCTCTCACAATGAAAAATTTCTAATTAAAAAGTAATAGGATACATTAAGAACAAGAAGATGTATGGAGAGCAGTGCCGGCTACTGGACTATGAGTTAGGGTCCCACGCGTGGAGGAAGACTCGGGGCTACAGTGAGACGCCAGGGCTTGGGGCCCTGAGGTCACCATCTGAGCCTGAAGACTGCGCAGTTCCAGCAACAGGCCAGTCATTGTGGATCAAACACCAGGGTCCTGAATATCAGTCTGTCTCTATGCTTCTGTGTTTATTTTCCTGTCGCTTTCGCTTGGTGTTCAGTTTTGCTAACCACAGCCAATCCCATGTGTGCTGTGGAGACAAGAGGGAAGTGCTTTATGGCAACTCTCGGGGGACAACATTATTGTGAGAGCAGCACCCCCTAAGGGTGAACCAGAAGACAGAATGTATCCTCCCACCACAGAGGAGAAACAAAGGGGCAGAGACCCCCTGCACCTGAGGCCCTTCCTCCAGAGGCCCTTCAGCCTCACAGTGCGGGGGTCAGTCTACTTCTTAATAAGGACGGTGGTTTCCTTTGCCCAGGAGGACACTGGCTACACACAAACTCACTGGACCCATTAACCTCTCTCTCTCTCTCCTGTCTGCTGAAACAGGCATGGATTTTGTGGCCTTGAGTCTCAATCTCATCGTTTGCAACATGAGGACAAGATGCTAAGGAGCCAGGGCTTCGTAAGCATTTTTACCAATTTGGCCTAAGATTGCTTTCATCAAACAAAATCTCAGACCCAGGCCCACCATGCACAACAGATCAGGAGCTCTGGTTGAGGAGCAGTTAGGCTCCCCAGTCCCAGAAAGACCTCCAGGGAATCCCAGGTTGGATACTGAGCCCTCTTCCTGCAGGTCAGTTAACCTCTGTGCCTCAGTTTCCTCACCTAGAAAATGGTAATAATAGTAGTACCTTCCTCAATGGGCTGCTATGAGAATTCATGGAGTTATTACAGTGCTTGGAACAGTAACTGGCACATAGTAGGTCCTCAGTACATGCTGGCTATGCTGTTGCTGTTGCTGCTATAGACTCAGCTGTACGTTTTGAATCAAAAGAATACAAGTGAAAGAATATTCTGCTGTTTATTAGAGAATAATGTGGAAATTTGTAATCAAGACCCAAATAGAGACGCTCCTTCCTCTAAACCCACTAAAGTATTGGTGGGGAAATAATACTTAGGACACGATTTGTATGAAAAATTTAAAAAGCAAAAGCTTTTGAGCAAGGATGCTCATGAGCGTGATAAACTGGTGGTGAGGTGGGGCTGGATCTTAACAGTAACAGATCTTGTTTGAGTTTTTACTATGTGCTAGGTGTTAAGACTTTACATTGTTATTCCCTCAAGAATCCTATGAGGTAACAACTTTTGCTACCATCCCCATCTGAGAGATGAGGACCTCAAGGATACAGGGTTAAGCAATTTACCTAAGGACACATAGCTAGTTAGTGGCAAAGGAAGGATTGGAACCCAGGCAGGCTGCTTGAACGGACAGATGTACTGACTCTGGCACCAGAGCGCCCCGGGAATCCTCAGTGTTACTTCACATGAGATGCAGCCACTTGAGGGGTTATTCGGAAGGCATGAGCAATAGTCACAAAGATATTATAAAATAACAGGGCCAAATGTGGAGAAGAAGACAGCAACAACTTTTAAACCGTGGACAAAATTGTCTATATAGTTAGTTAAAACTGTGTGCACTTCATGTGTACAGACAGGCGGGCCCTGGAAGGGCATATGGGGAAATAGAACTGAAGTATGAAGGTGGGAGATTTTGGGGAATGGTTTTCCCATGTAAAGTCTTTCCTGAATAATATAAGATTATGTGTGTGTGTGTGTGTGTGTGTGTATTTAAATGTTTGCTATACCTGAGGCAGAGGAAGACGATGATGAGGAGGAAGAGGAGGAGGAGGAAGAGGAGGAAGAAGACTTGTCTCTCTTATGTTGTTTTTGAGAAAAGAGTCCGGCCTCCCCGTCTTGCTTGTGGAAATCTGTCTCTCCGTCTGGGAGGAACACAGAGGCAAGGATGAGTGCTTCCCTCCCTTCCCACCCCAGAGACCACCAAGGCCTCCTCAGGGGTCTGTCTGGACTTGGGGAGCCAGGAGGGGCTGGTTTCTCCAGGATACTCTTTCCAAACCCCTATGGCCAATGGAAGGTGCAGAAGATCTTGGCTCTCAGTAGGCCCAAGGCAGAAATTTCTCTGAATACACAGCTCAGAGAGGGGCTTTTAAGGCCCCTGTCCTGCCCTGAGACCACCAGACTGAATAAGTAGTTGCCAACTTAGATTTCTCTGTAAATTTTAGGGGAGGTGGGATCAGATCAAGTCCTAAACCTCCTATCTGCTATTACAGCACTATGCAGGACCCTCTCCACCTTCTGGGGACCCTCCCTGGTGATAGTCAAGCCCGCAGAGACTCCTAGAGATTTCAGGAGCAACTGTGGGGTCCCACAGCTAGAAAGTGCTAGAGGACAGACCAGACCAAGCACATATGTGTGTGTGCATGCGTGTACAATCACTTCTTTTCTAGAGGTTTCAACTGCGACTTGAGCCACTGTGCCACAGGAGCTAAGCAGGGTCTTCTTCAGTTCTACCCGCTGCTGGATTCCACCTCCCACGTGGCTTTGTCCAGAGGGTCGGAGAAAGCAAACATACGGTCTGTTTCTTCTGTATTTCCATGAACTCGACTGTGGTCTTGCGTCTGGGAGGAGGATCCCGAAGTCTCCATGGCCTTCCCTGGAGGAATAACAATAGCAAGTAATTACTATCACAAGTAACTAATAATCAATAACAGGCAGTTAATATCCTTAATATATAAAGAGCTTGGCACATAAATCAGAAGAGGAAAAATGCCCAATTTAAAAAGGTATAAGACAAAGAGTTTATAAACAAAGAAATATACAATTAGGGAAATTTTAATTATGATCTTTTGACAATATAAGAACTTACTTTTAAAAAGTAGACTTAATTTTTCAAGCAGTTTTAGGTTCACAGTGGAAGGTACAGAGATTTCCCATATACCTCCCATCCCCGAACATGCCTAGCTTCCCCATTATAAACATCCTTCACAAGTATTTTTTAGCTATGATATTTTTTAATTTAAAAGAGTTTATTTATTCTTAGAGAGAGAGGAATGGAAGGAGAAAGAGAAGGAGAGAAATATCGATCAGTTACCTCTCGCATGTGCCTCAACAGGGGACCTGGCCTGCAACCCAGGCATGTGCCCTGACCAGGCATCAAACCTGCGACCACTTGCTTTGCGGGACGATGCCCACCCAATGGAGCCACACCAGTCAGGGCTTAGGTATGATATTTATATTGATGTATTTACTTAAAGTATCCTTAAATTTAGAGATGAATACTGAAATATTTATGATAAAATTACATGATGTCTGAGACTTGCTTTAAAATAATTTGTGGGGTAGTTGGAGGGCATAGGTGGGGGTCCAAAGAAACAATCATCACCGTCAGTCCATAGTTGTTGGAGCTACATCAAAACACAGACCATGGTTCTCTCTGGGTGGTGTTATTATGCCTGTTTTTAGCATCTTATTTTTACTTTGCTATTGTTATAATAGAATAACCAATAATTTTTCATTACTTAAAAATGTAACATGCCACCTTACATCAGTATAGCACTTAATGGTTTTCCAAAGGTCTGTGTGTCTGTAATTCCATCTGAGCCCGATCACAAACCAGTCAGGTAGGAAGTGATTAACTACCCCTTACATCTGAACTGTAGTTTCTAGACAAAAAAAAAAAAAAAAAGAAACTTCCCAAAAGATTGTCGCATGTGACCCTTACAATAGCCCTGCAAAGTAAGTTCTATTATCCCCATTTTATAGAGGAGAGAACTGAGACTCAAAGACATGAAATGACCTGCACAAGTTCGGACCCAGAACCCATATTCTAGTTAATGTAACCCCAAAACATTGGTGTGGGACACAAAAGTGCTCCAAGGCCACCGTGGAGTCGGGCCTCCCTAGAATGGATGCTGAATGTCCCCCAGGGACAAAGATCACACCCACTTGAGAACCACTGGTCTAGATAATATACTGGTTATAAAAATTGTATATTATCAAAATATTTTTTGACAGACAGAAAAGTCAGCAATATGATTGAAGCAAGATGTTCCCCTGCTGGCTTTGAAGATGGAAGAAAAGGCCAAGAGCCAAAGAATGCAAGGAATGCGGCCGTAGCAGACAGAGAAGGCCTGGCAATAGATTCTCTTCTAGATTCACTGGAGGGAGCTCAGCCCTGATTGTGGACTTTGATCCCCAGAACGTGTGCGTGTGTGTTTAAAACACACACAGAGGTATAATTAGCATATGACATTACAGTAGTTTCATGTATGCAACATAATGATTTGGTATTTGTATACATTGCAAAATGATCACCATAATAAGTCTAGCTAGCATCCATCAATCGCCACACATAGTTACAAAACATTTTTTTCTTTGATGAGACTTTTTAAGATCTTTCCTCTTAGCAACTTTCAAGTATACAGTGGCAGTCACCATGGTGTACTTCATATCCCCAGGACTGACTTATTTTATAACTGGAAGTTTGTACCTTTTGACCCCTGTATCCATTTTGCCTACCCCCACCCCCACCTCTGGCAACCGCCAATCTGTTCTCCTACAAGTTTGGGTGGTTTTTGTTTTAGCAGAGAATCTAGTCTTAACCCACAGGACCCTGGCAAGGCAATATCTTTCCCTGATGTCTCAGAGCCAGACCAGCTGGGTTTGAGTCCTATCTGCCACTTCCAGCTATGGGAGCTGAGCATGTTACTGAACCTCTTGCTGCGCCTCAGGTTCCTCATCTGTAAAGTGGGGGCAATATTAGTGCTTACCTTCTGGTAGTGCTGTGAAAACAGCATGAGTTAAAACACATGAAGCACTTGAAACAATGCTCGGTACAGAGCAAGTGTGGGATAAATGCCAGCTTAGATGATGACCATTAATTATTGAGACGGGGGTGGGGCAGGGGGGAGCAAAAGACGGAATTTGTGTAGCAGCAAGAGCACGTGCTTTGGGGTCAGACTGACCAGGGTCCAACCCCACTCTGTCACCTGTGCATGGGGCGACTTTAGATGGGGCAGTCCCCATCTCTAAGCTATACTTATCACAATTGTGAACTAGTGATGGCAGAGGTTTAGGGAGGAAAGAGGGCCAGTGCCTGCCCTTAGAGGCCTCTGAAAACGTGAATTTTGTCTTCTCCAGGCCTCCTATTGCCCTGACATTCAGTGTCCAGCTCCAGCCCTGCTTATTCCCCATCTCCTATTACCCTCTTTCTAATAAAAATTCCCATTTTGCAAGGCAGAACTCAGCTAACATTAGGTACTCACTAGCCAAGAAAACTGATTAATATTCAGGTATGAACGACTTGATAACCATAAGCCTCCAGGGCATATCTATGTTTTGAAAAGAACTCTTTGTACGGAGCAGACGTCTAGTACATATTTATTGGCTGAGATAATCTCTAATGGTGGGATTTCAGGTACACTGGAGGAAGGGATTTACAGCACATATTGGGGAAGGAGAGCTTCTGGCTGATGCCAAGTACACCAGAAGTTCACCCAATTGGTCCTTTCTCTTTCCCGCCCTAGCTGCCTAGATCACTGCACAGTCCCTGGCCACACACAGCACTTTCAGGCCTCCAGACTTCCATTCAGGCCATTTTTCCTATTGTCACAATTGTGGCTGACCTTCTAGGCACAGCTCAAATGACACCTCCTTCATGAAGGCCTGTGCTTGTTGCCCGACCAGCACGCTCCCTCCTGACCCCCACTCCATTAGTTCTTCTCCACCCACCACCCTTGGGCTCCTTCCTGGTAACAAAGCTGCAATTTGTTCTTCCAGCTCCAGTTAGATACTCGTTTTTCCAGCCTTTCTTGTAGCTGGGGGTGGTCATGTGACCCAGTTTGGGTTAATGAAAAGTTAGCAGAAATTTGTTGGGGTTTGGGAATAGTTTCGCTTCTCCTGACAAAAGAGGGCAGCAGGGCTGGTGCTGTGTCTTGCCTTTCCTTCCTCCCCTGAACATGAATGTAATGGCAGGAGCTACAGGGGCCATCTTGTGACCTTGAGGAAAAGCCAAAGCAAACAGAGATGTTGCTGAGCTACTGAGCCCTTGCCAGTCACTTCCTGCGTTTTTGTTATTTGAGAAAAATAAATATCATTTTATTTAAGCCTCTACGGTCAGAAGTTTTGGCATTTGTATCTGAACACAGTTCTGACTGAAACACATTCCCTCTCCTACATTCCTACATTAATTGAGCACCAACGGTAAGCTAGCACTGAGATACTGTGGTGAACAAGTTGCAGCCCTTCTCTCAAGGAATTTCAAGGTAGGCCTGGGGGCTGTTTGGAACCAGGGGCCAAATCAGACCAGCGTCAGTTGGGGAAGTTTCCTGAAGAAGGGGAGGAGGGAGGTGAGTAGGAAGGGCAGAGGGAACAACATGCAAAGGCACAAAGGCAAGGGGCCTTGGCCCACATGGGAAACAGTTGACAGGAAGCAGTTTTAAAGAAGAATGGGATGTGGGGGAGGCCCAGAGAACATCCCCACCCCACCCCTCAGCACATCACTCTCCTGAGCCTTAGTCAACCTGCCTTGTATCAGACTCTTCTTCAAAGTAGGGCACCTTGTTGCAAAACTCCAGAAGCCATCATTACTATTCACCTTCAGATCTGTGCGCAGCCCTCAGCAGAGGGTCTGACCCACTCGGGATGTGTCTCTTTCACTAGATCATGAACGCAGCCAGGGTTAGGGACCAAGGCTGATTTGTCTATGTGTCACCGAACCCTGCACGGGGCCTGACAGAAAGAAAAAATGATGATGATGATGATGATAATGATGACAATTACAAGTAAGTGCTTACTGTCTGCCAGACAATGATCTAAGTGTGTTACATATATTAACTCATACATGCCTCACCACAACCCTGGAAGGGCTCACCGTGCTTGTGCTCATTTTATACAGAACACTGAGACACAGAGAGGCTGAGAAACTCGACCAGAGCCACAGAGCTGGTAAGTGGCTGACCAAGGGTAGCCGCTCAGTCCATGCTGGGGGCTAGAAGGACTGAAGCTAGGACGCTTCCCAGGCCCTTGTCGTTTGTACCAGGAAGGAGGTAGTCACGGTGGTGTTATGCAAATGACGCTGACTTGGCTTATTTTTAGCCTCTGGTGAAGCCCTGAGCAAGTGTCCTCAGAGCCAAGGCACTTCCTTGGGCGGTTCTTCAGCACACGGATCCAACAGGAGAGGGGACCTGGTAGGACCTGTCCTCGCCACACCCCTCCTTCGCCCATATTTCTGCTATGAGAAAGGATAGGTAGAATTTTTATAGTTTAAAACTCAAGGATCAGTGCTCAAGGCAACGCTTAACACGTAGGACAGAGCACTAATGGTGTAACATCAGGCACCTGCAGAGGGACTGCTGGGAGGGGCTTCTAAAGGCTCAAGTGCATGACCCATGGACATGGACAATGGTGAGGGGACTGACAGTGGGAATGGGGGGGCGAAGTGGGTGGAGGGGGGCAAAAGGGGAAAAATTGGGATAACTGTAATAACATAAACAATAAAATATTTAGAAGGAAAATAAATCCTCACATTAAAAAAATAAAAAATAAGTAAAAGCTCAAGTTCAGCGCATGTGACTCTGAGCCAAGATGGACCACAGGGAGTTGGCAGAGAAGTGAGGAAAGAAAGTGTGAAGAGGAAAAGGAGCATGGCACATTCCCTGCGATCTTCTTTCATCTGTGCAAGTCTTATTGATTTTACGCAGGAAAAGACTGAGGCTTAGATAGACAAAGTGACTTGTCCAAGTTCTCCCAGCTTACAGATGGGCTCAAATCCAGCCCCTGCAGAGAACCCTCATCCCTAGCCCTGGTTAGAGGCCTCTAGGGCTCCCTCTTTCAGGTGGCCTCTCATTTGAGGCTGATCTTGTAACAAAATGGACTAACTTTTTAGTACTTTTCTCCATAAAGCCCAGCCCTGCTGAGTCACTGGTGGTGCCAGGGCCTCTGCACCCACAGGTCCTGCTAAACTGGATTTCCTCTTCAGTTCAGCCCAGATTTCCTAAGATGCTGCTGTCACAAGGGCCTGGGCCCAGGGCGGGAGGACTGCTAGGAGTCACTGAGCCATCACAGCCTCACAGCACTTTCCCTGCCCAGCTCACTTGATCCTTATGCTAAGCAGGGTCAGGATTATTGTCCCACTTTACAGATGGAAAAACTGAGGCCTAGAAATAGAAGAACTTGCACAAAGTCACACAGCAACTCAAGCGCAAGGCTGGCTCCAGAACACTGTCTCTTGATTTGAGGGCTGCTTATCTTTCCCTGGTGTCCCTTCCTGGAGGAGGGGCTGAGGCAACTAAGACTGAGTTGGGTTTCAACAGGTTGCACAAGGCAGAGTGAGAGAAAGATATAGTGGGGGGATGGGTGGCAGTGGGCAGTTGAAAGGGTAGGAGCCCCCTGAGGCTGGGGAAATGGTCCTGGGCCTTGAATGCCAGGCTGATGGTCAAATTTTTGCACTGCAAGTGCACTGTGAGGAACGTTCCTCAGGACCACGAACTTGGGGCCCCTTCAGTTCAACAAGCCCAGGGCAGGAACTGGGGTGGGGGTGTGGGAAGCGGAAACAGCAGCTGGGAGGGGAGCAGAGCTGACAGAGAGGTGGGTACTTGTTGTCTTTGCCCACCTGGCATCAAAGTTCCCTTCTTCTGGTGATTACACCAAGGGGGCAAGTTAGAGCCCTCGATAATCTCCTCCAGCTTCCCAAGCCTCCCAAATAAGCATGCACCCCAAACATGCAGACACAGATTCAGGGCAAACATCCCCCCCAATTGGTGGCACCTCCTCCTCATGCTTTTTTGATATGGAAATTCTGGAGGGGTCCCTGCCCTTCACCCAGGTTAGACCATCAGCCTCTCCCTCCCAGGAATCTGACTTGTGACATGTGTGACATAAAGCCCGAAATCAGCCCGCGCTGCTCTGCCCAGAGACAGAGCCCTGAAGAGGCTATCTTCTCATTTCAGCCCCTGACCACTGTCTGCTCCACAGTCTGGTTCCTCAGCAACTCCCTCTCTTCTGTGAGACCCCCATATCTTCCCAAGAAAGTCCTTTTTTGTTTGCCTGAGGTAGTTTCTGTTACTTGCAACCAAAGCATGTTAGTTGACACTAATGTGTGGGGAAGGCTCTGAGATTCTAGGTGGAACAAAGCAGGGTTGGGGACAGAGGGGCCTGCAGATTTCACTGCAACCTCCAGGGCAAGACACGGGCAGGGCCCCTGAAGTCCTCCATATAAGGTGTTGCGTCCCAACCCCAAGCTGGGTTAGGGACTTCCACTGTCGGTTCCTTCATCCCCCTCCCTGTAACCGCCTAAGTTGCCCTGAAGATCTTGTCCTAGAGACTTCTACCCTTGTTGAGGGCAAAGAGCATGTTAGAGCTGGTTCAGCTCCTTACTGGTTTTCTATTGCTTCTGTAACAATTCCCACAAACTTAGAGGCTTAAAACAACACAAATTGAGTGTCTCACAGTTCAGTAGGTTAGAAGTCCAACAGTGGTCTCGCTGGGCTAGAATCAAAGCATCAACAGGGCTGCCTTGCTTTCTGAAGGCTCTGGGGGGGAATTCTGTTTCCTTGCTGCTCTTTTTATTTCTTCTCCTTCCTCTTTTCCTTCTCTCCTTCCTTCTCTCCCCACTTTCCCCTCATCTCCCTCTTTATCCTTCATTTTCCTCGCTTTTTCCAGCTTCTAGAGGCCACTCACATTCTTTGGCTTGTGGCCCCTTCTTCCACCTTCAAAGTCGACAATGTTAGGTCGAGTCCTCCCATTGCACCACCCTGACCTCAAACTTCTGCCTCCATTGTCCACTTTTAAGGATCTTTGTGATTACATTGGGCTCACCCAGGTCATCGGGATCATCTCCTTATGTTAAGGTTAGCTGATGAATAATCTTAATTCCATCTGCAACTTTAATTCTCCTTTGCCATGTAATCTATCATAATCACAGTTTCCAGGGATGATTACATCTTGGGGGTTATTACTTGGCAGTCTCTAACCCTCATGCCTGCCACAGCTTGGAGCCCTGAAGATGCTTAACATCTTCCTTCCCAAACCAGCTTCCCTCTCTGACTCTACCGTCATCCTGGGCCCCTAAACCCCAAAGGCAGGAAGGATGCCCTGACTCCTTCCTCCCCAGTCAGTTAAAGCCCAAGCTTGCCTTATTTTCCCTTCAAGAGGGTTTGGCTTCTCTTGCTCCCATTGTGCCTTTCCCAAGAGACTCTGTCATAACTGTGACTGGTCATAACTGTGTTCTTATCCCGGCCCCTTAGCTGCCTGTCTCTTCTCAGCCCCAGTTTCTCATCTATAAAATAGGGCATTAATATATAACCCCCAGAGTATTGTGGGGATTAAATGATACTGTGCCCATAACAAGCCTAGAATACTGGCACTTAATAAATAAGACTTTCCCCTCCCCTTTCCCATGCCCAGTGTTTCTCAAATTTGGCTCATGACCAGATTCCCCCAGGAACACTGTTGACAGTGCTAATTCCCAGGAATCTCTCTTCTAGAGGTTGTCACTCAGGGGTTCTGGTACTAGGAGCAAGGTTAGGGGTAGGGTGTGGCTCAGGGAAATTTCTGTTATTAACAAAGGCACCATATGCCAGGTAGAGTGTGGTCCACCCAGACCTCCAGAACCTTTCCCCTGAGTGTTACAATAGTCTAACAGTAGGCTTGTCTACCTCTGGCTTCCTCCTCCACACATATTGCTGAATTGCCCTAGGCTCCAGTTTCCCTATAAGTAGAAGTTGGGCTGCACTCTACAAGATTCTTCTAACTCTGACATTCTAGGAGACTAATGCTTCTCTTTGATTAAGGCCTTGAAGATTTAGCCACTCAAATATCAAAGAAGTTTGGGATCCAGGGTTGATGTGAACTGCAAGAGGGCACGGAACAGCATATACCTATAGTATCTTGTGGGGAACAATAAGCCCTTGACATGCTCCAAGAAAAAAGGGGATTTCATGTTCAAATAATTTTGGGCAACACTGCTTTCCATAGCCCCCCTCTTGGAGCGCCACAGTATGTTGTGTGTTAAAGGCTCTGAGAAGGCCCGCAGTAGAGAACATTCTTCCACTCTGCAAGAGCACAGTCCTTTTCCCTAGAATGTGGTGCAATGTCTTTCAGTACAGCTTAAGAAGTACCACCTACTTCAATCCCTGATGTGCCTGGGGTCAGGTTCTTCATCCAAAAATCCAGGCCTGGGCACTCTCACTGTCCCCTTCAGACAGTGCCAAGCTCCTAGGTCCAGAGTTCTTCCATCCCTCAATCAGAACAGTTGGGGAGGATAATGAATCAGAAACAGAGCCTGAGACACCAGGAACATGGAACAGAAATGGTCTTTTCACCAACTCTGGGATCCCGAGATGTGGGTGGTGAATTCCCCCGCAATCTCAGGGCAAGGGGTGGGTTAAGGCTGAAGAAGGAAAGTGAGTTGGCTGTTATGACTGAGAGCCTGGCCCTGGCCCTATCACTAACCCATCCGAGGCCCTTGGGCACATAAGGCCACCCTGCCAAGACTGGGAGACACAGCAGCTCTATCTAATATATAGAAACAAACACAGGGAGGCAGTCAAAATGAGGAAACAAAGAAACCTGTCCCAAATGAAAGAATAGGGCAAAACTCCAGAAAACGAATTAAACAAAATGGAGGCAAGCAATCTGCCAGATACAGAGTTCAAAATACTGGAGGATGTTCAATGAACTTAGGGGAAGAATAAATGAACTCAGTGAAAGCTTACACAAAGAGATAAAAACTATACAAAAGAGCCAGTAAGAAATGAAGAATACAAGTACTGAAATGAAGAATATGTTAGAGAGAATCAAGAACAGATTAGATAAAGCAGAGAACTAAACCAGCGATTTGGAAGACAATGTAGTTAAACACACTCAAGTGGAACAGCAAAAGAGAGAGAGAGAGAATCCAAAAAATGAGGATAGTTGATGGGACCTCTGGGACAACAGTAAGCATAACAACATTCACATCATAGGGGTATCAGAAGGAGAAGACAGAGAGCAAGGATTGAAAACCTGTTTGAAAAAATAATGACTGAAAATTTCCCTAATTCAATGAAGGAAATAGACATACAAGTCCATGAAGCACAGAGAATCCCAAACAAGATGAACCCAAAGAGGCCCACACCAAGACACATCACAACTAAAATGCCAAAAGTTAAAAACAGAGAGAATCATGAAAGTAGCAAGAGAAAAGCAGTTATGTACAAAGGAGCTCCCATAAAACTACCAGATAATTTCTCAACAGAAACTTTGCAGACCAGAAGGGATTGGCAGAAATTATTCAAAGTGATAAAAAATGATGACCTACAACCAAGATTACTCTATACAGTAAGCCTATCCTTTGGAATCAAAGGACATATAAAGAGCTTTCTAGACAAGAAAAAGCTAAAGGTATTTATCACCACCAAATCAGTATTACAGAAATGTTAAAGGGACTTCTTCTTTAGGACTAAGAAGAAAAAAAAAGACAAATACAATAAAATGGCAACAACTACATACCTATCAATAATTACTTTAAATGTAAATAGATTAAATGCTCTAATCAAAAGAGAGAGTGTGGCTGAATGGGGAAGAAAGAAAGACCTATATCTATGTGGGCTACCTATGAGTGACTCATAGTCAAAGACACACAGACTAAAAGTAAAAAGACGGACAAATTGGCAGTTACAAAACAGTCGTAATAGTATTGATTCTACCCATAAGGAACAGAATCAATAATATTATGATAACTATGTATGGTGCCAAGTGGGTTCTGAAAATATCAGGCAGAACACTTTATAAAGTATATGATTATCTAACTACTATGCAATATAACTGAAACCAATACAAAATAATATTGAAAGTGAAATATAATTGAAAAAAATAAATAAAATAAAGGGATGAAAAAGATATTTAATGCAAATGGAAATGAAAAAAAGCTGGGGTAGCAATATTTATATCAGACAAAACAGACTTTAAAACAAAGGTTATAGCAAGAGACAAAGAAAGACATTTTAATATACAATAGTCAAGAAAGGGAAACTTCTTAAGTGTCCACCAATAGATGATTGGAAAAGAAGATGTGGTAATATATATGATGGAATATTACTCAGTCATAAAAAAGAATGAAATCTTACCATTTGCAACAATATGGATAGACCTAGAGGATATTATGTTAAGTGAAATAAGTCAGACAGTGAAAGACAACTGCTCTATGATTTCACTTACATGTGGAACTTGAAAAACAAAATAAATGAACAAAAAATCATGGAGAACAAATTGATGGTTTTCAGATGGAAGGGGAATTAGGGAGATGGGTGAAAAAGGGGAAGGTATTAAGAAGTACAAATTGGCAGTTACAAAATAGTCACAGAGATGTAGAGTACAGCATAAGAAATATAGTCAATAATATTGTAATAATATTATATGTGTGGTGTCAGAGGGGTACTAGACTTATCAGGAGGATCACTTTGTAAGTGATATAAATGCCTAATCACTATACTGTATACCTGAAACTTACATAATATTGAATATCCACTTAATTGAAAAATAAAAAACAAAAACAAGATGTAAATGAAAATTTTTTAAAATTTAAAAGTCATAAAGTGCTGAATTGAAGAGCTTAGAGAAATAATGTAAAGCCAGAAGAGATTCTTTAAAATCTTGATCTTTCCTTTAGAAGATCTTCCAGTTGTTCTCAGCCCTTCTTCTTCTTCTTCTTCAGCACCCTTCCCCTTCCCGCTCCAGACTTGCCTTACCCCCTTCTTCTCCCCCAGCTTCCCAGGATGGCAGTCTCTCTTTTCCTCTAAACTACAGTTCTACAGAGGGGAGGCCGGGAGATCAAAACTGAGCCCCAGATAAGAAAACAGACTTGCCCAAGACCACACAGCAAGAAGCCTGGATATGAACTCAGATCTGAGGCTGAAGTCCAAGCATGAGGGAAAGAAGGAACATGCCACAGTTTCCACTTCCTCCATCATTTTGTCCCCAGTTTGTCCAGGTAATTTAATAGTGAGAAAACAACCCACACTGCCCAGCCAGCTAACCACAAACTAGATGGACCTGTCTCGAATCTGGGTGAACCTTGTGGCCACAGAACCCCCAAGGATGCAGCCAGGGCCTTGGTTGCCCCTGAGGAGTGCAGGGTGCTGCCTAGGCTGAAATGAAAGGATACAAAGGGACAAAACCAAGTTTGTTCAGAAAAAGGATGGGTGGACCCAGCTTGGTTAGAAGTTTTTCACACAGAAAGACCTATGACTGTTCAAAGATACTCGGAAAAGTAGGTAAGTAAATGTTAGCACAAATATCTTTTTTAGTGTTTAGTACATAGTAGATACACACACAATCAATGTTTGTTGAAGTGCGACATAAGCCAGCAAGGTGACAGAGCTACAAAGTAAAGCTAACACAGCCTTAGGTCATATTAATAGAAGCACAGAGTCTACAGTGAAGAAGGTGAGCCACATCTCACCATCCCCATCCTGAGTTCAATCCTGGGTCCTGCATAGAATAGGATCTGGACGAACAAAGAGAATCCAGAGGATGTGGGGGTACAGACACCACACCCAACAGAAGCGGCTGGTGGAGCAGGGTGCTCAGCCTAGGGGTGAGCACTGCATGGGCAGACCTTGTGGTTATCCCCAAGTCTCTGTAGGACTCCTTCAGGACAAGGAAACAGGTGGGGCTATGAGCCCAGAGGGAGGGGTGAGGACCTTGGGGAGCCACCAGGACAGGTGCCAGTTCACTATACAAAAGAATTTTCTTAAAACGACATCTATTTTGGGGTGGTAACAAGCACCTACCATGAGAGGTGGCGAGCTGAGGAATGGCTGGGACTGGCTTAGATGACCTTAGCTCAGAACCTACTAATCTCTCAAATAATAATCTCCAAAGTACAGGAGGAAAATCTTAGTTCATCTATTTCTACTCACCTTTTAACTTAAAATAGTTAATAGTATACAGTTGAATTCTGATGTGCCCCCTTGGCCATAAGTCCCCAGGGGCCAGTGGGAAGCTCAACAATACAGATGGGTTTGCTGTGGTCACATTTTCCATTTTCTACATTCGGCCCATTTTGACATATTGCGGTATACTTGTGCTGGGTTGGGTACATTTGAGGATCAAACAATACAGCTCTAACTGGATCAGCCCCCATAACGTGGACAAGTGGCTTCAAAGAGTCCCTGCAAAGGAACCTCGAAAGGAGATAACTCTAATCTAGAAAGTACAAGCAAGCAGCAGGAAATGTGGGAGACAGACCCGCCCTCACCCCTAGTTCAAGTCCTACATCAGCCACGTTACCGCGATGAAAACAATGAATGGTATCTGTCTCGCACATAATTGTTTACTGAAATAATAATGATAATGATAATAATAATAATGAAAAGGGAACTTCCATTCTCTATCATCAGTGAGGAAATTCACTCCAAGTGCATAATGGGCCTTGAGACATTAGCTAATGGTCCACAGTACTTGTATATAATTTCTATATCTATAAACATGTGTATGTTGGGGGTCCCTAAAGCATTTTTCTGGAGAAGAGTGCAATCAAAAACTGTGACCCAGCTAGACACTAGGGGATGCTAGCCCCTGTTTGGGTTTTAGGGTCTAATCAGATTTATTTCAGATTTAGGGACCAAGAAAACTAGGTGGGAGTGTGCCACCCAATAAACATTTCTGAGGCCCCCTAAATGTTTGAAAATTAATGAGAAGAAATCACAAAGTCTTAAAAGGTTTTCCCTGACTCCAACCCCCCAAGATGTGTGCCTATTTAAACAGAGCCAGTCCAGTCTCCTGTTTTTCATTCTCTCATCTCAGTGTTTCTTTTTGTCTCCCCTTTCTCCTCTCTCTCACACACCCATGCATGCGAGCGCGTAGTTGGCAACAACAGAAACCAGGAAGGACGTATTCAGTGCACAGAAAGAGCTTGCCGGCTCTTGAATGTCTGACAGACTTGGATTCACTTCCTACTTCCACCCATGGAAGATGTGAAGGCCTCAGAAAGCCATATCCATTCTCGGAGCCTCAGAATCCTCTGGAAGAATGGGCATGACCGCAACTCAACAATAAAAAGACAAATAACCCAACTTTAAAAGAGTTAAAGGATTTTAACAGACATTTCTTTGAAGAAGATACACAAATGCTCAATAGCGCATTGAAAGATGATTGACATCATTAGTCACTAGGGAAATGCAAATCGAAACCACAATAAGATACCACTTCACACCTAATAGGATGGGTGATATAAGAAATGCAAGTGATGTAATGATGTGGAAATTTGGAGCCTTCGTACAGAGTTGATGGGATTGTAAAATAGTACAGAGGCTTTGGGGAAAAATGTGACAGTTTCTCAAAATGTTAAACATAGATTGATCATATCACCAGCAACTCCACTCCTAGATCTATAACCAAGAGAATTAAAAACTTATGTTCACACAAAGACTTGTACATGAATGTTTACAGAAGCATTATTCTTAATAGTCAAGAGGCGGAAACAGCCCCAATGTCCATCACCTGATGAGCGAATAAACACAATGTGATAGAGTTATACAATACAGTATTATTCAGCCATAAAGCGGAAGAAGTGCTGACACATGCTACAACATGTACAAACCTTGAAAAAATCATGCTTAGTCAGGACGGATCATCTATGGTATGATTCCCTTTATAAGAAATGTCTAGAAAAAGCACATCCACAGAGACAAAGAGCAGATTAGTGCTTGCCAGGGGGAGGGGGAGATGAGGAGTGACTGCCGAACAGTATGGGGGTATTTGGGGGTGATAAAAATATTCTAAATTAGACAGTAGTGATGGTTGCACCACTTTGTGAATATACTAAAAACCACAGAATTGTACACTTTAAAGGGGTGAATTTTATGCCATGTGCATAACCTCTTAACAAAGTTGTCAATCTTTTTTAAAAAGGACTTCATGCACAGGATTGTTATGAAAGCAAGATAGGGCTGCTGGCAGGGCCATGCCCAGCACGGTGGCTTTTCGGGAACGGCAAGGCATAGGAACCTAGTGTCTTGGATGGCTACACTAGCCCAAATTCTAGGAATTTCAGAGCCAGGAGGGAGTCTCGTTATTTACTGATCTGCTTAGTTTGGACCCCAAACAGGACACACCACACTTTACTCAATACAGCTTCCCCTAACACACACTCCTGACTCAACTTTTCTCTTAATTTCTAAACAAAACAATAGAAGTATAGGCACGGGCCCTGGCTGGTGTGGGTCAGTGGATTGAGCAGCAGCCTGAGAAGCAAAAGGTCACAGGCTCTATTCCCAGTCAGGGCACATACCTGGGTTATGGGCCAGGTTCCCAGTAGGGGGTGTGTGAGAGGCAACCAGCTGATGTATCTCTCACACATCGATGTTTCTCTCCTTCTCTTTCTCCCTCCCTTCCCCTCTCTCTAAAAGTAAATAAATAAAATCTTAAAATTATTTTTTTTAAAAAAGTATAGGCACTAGACTATATAAAATCTTTCTTGTCCCCCTTAAAAGGAAAACAGATTGGCTTGAGGCCCAAAGACCCCCTTTGAGGAGACGGGATGCTTTGAGCAGGGATGGCTCCTCTGATTTGGGATGACAGCCTGGGAGTGGAGGGGAAGGTGGTGCTGGGACTGGGGTGGGTGGGGGCTCCCCTCTAGGCCATACCACCTGGGTGAGCCTCTGACAGGCAGCCCCCTTTCCCTGGGCCCAGATCTTGTTCAGCATTTTTGCCCCAAAGGTGCCTTTGAGCCTGAACAGGGGAGACAACTGGCCTTGTCCTTCACATCTAACAGGCTTGGACCAGGGTAGTTTCCAAGGGGAGGACAGAGGGTGGCTGCCTCTGCTTGCTGGCAGATTTGAGGGGACACACCCTCACCCTCCAAAGCTGTTTGGTCCCACAGGGTAGAGTGGGAGAAGCCTTTAGATATCTAGTCAGACTTTTCATTGCAAAAATGGGGAAACTGAGGCTCAGAGAGGTCAAGGGGTTTTCTGAGGGTCAGGTCCCATTGCAAATTAGTGACAGAATCAGGAGTTGGGTACCTACTCTGCCTGCCTGAAGCCTCAAAACAACCAAGGGGGGTGAATATTTGTCACCCTCCCCTGACTTTCTAAGAGATGGAGACTGAGATGCTCACCCAGATGGGAAGACACTGAGCTGGAATTCAAATCCAAGTCCATCTAGGAACCACAAAACATCAGGCTGTTGAAGAACCTATTGAAGTTTAACCCTTCACCCTACCCCATGTCCCATTACCTGTGGTCCCAAGGCTTGTCAGGTACAAGGCGAGCTGTGTGTGGACTGTGCTGATGCCAGGCTGGGCAGGGGAAGAGGGTTGCAAGAGAGGGCTTGCCACATCCCTGTGACGGGGAGAGGGCGGGGCGTGACGTGTCCCTGGGCTCGCCAGAGCGGCATTCCTTCCTGCAAGTGCTATCAGCCCCAGGCCTTCCTGTCTGACTCGACTCTTCCCTATGAAACCCCAGGAGCAGCCAATGGGGCAACCATACCCCCAAGAACCACCCCCTCGGCCATTGCCATGCCATCTTTCTCCAGGGGGAAGTGATATGGGGGACAGTTGCATCACTCTTGGCTGTGCTAAGCTCTGGGCAGGGAGGAGGTGGGGCATCCCTCAAGTTCCCCCTGTCCCTGAATTGTGAGGCTGACTCAGGGCCCAGCCATGTGGGCCAACCGATGCCACTGGAAAGGGTGAGGTTGGGCATACAGCAGCTGGGGGTGGGCGGGCTCAAGGGGCTAGGGACTCCTGTGAGCAGACTGGCAGTGCCCTCTCCTGGTGAAGAAATTGGTGCAGATGGGAAAACTCAAGTCCCAAGGGGCGGCTGGGGACCAAGCTCTCACTGGTAAGGCCAGAGTGGCCCCAGTTCAGCCTGCCTCTGCCTCTCACTCACTTATCAAACACTCTGAAAGTAGGACAATAAGCAAGGCTACACTGCCCCAGTGAGAACCCAAGCCAAAGGGGAAAAGGCCACAACAGGCCCCATAACAGCAAGGCCCCAGGAGCTGTGGGTTCCCAGGAGGGCTTCCTAGAAGAAGAGTCATCAATTTTAAGCTCAGGCCAAAATCTTGGAGTCATCCTTTTTTTCTTTGCCCTCTCATACTCTGTATCTGACCTATCTGAAAAGCATTGTTGGGCTCTGGCTGGTGTGACTCAGTTGACTGAGTGCCGGCCTGCGAACCAAGGAGTCACAGGTTCAATTCCTGGTCAGGGAACATGCCTGGGTTGCAGGCCAGGTCAAGAGGCAACCACACATTGATGTTTCTCTCCCTCTCCTTCTCCCTCCCTTCCCTCCTCTCTAAAAATAAATAAATAAAATCTTCTTTTTTTAAAGCATAGTTGGACTCACTGTTGACATATCCTGAATTTGGCCCCTTTTCTACATGCCAACCACCCTGGTCCAGACAATACAATTGCTAGTCTCTCTGCACCTGCTCTCAGCCCACTATCTGCCGTCATCACGGCAACCAAAAGGATCCAGTTAAAACCCATCTCAGCTCACGTCATATCTCCTCCACTCAGCACCCTCCCATGGCTCCCAGCTCATTCAGAGTAAATCTCAAGTTCTTACACAGCTCTACACAATCTACCACCCACCTCTTGCTCTCTCTGACTTTAATTCCTATGATTTCCTCTCTCACTCTGCCCCAGCCACACTGGGATGTGCCTCAAAAACTCCAGTTAGGCTCCCTTCTCAGGGCTTTTGCCCTGGTTCTTCCTTCTGCTTAGCATGCTCTTCCCCAGACAGCTACCTGGCTCCTTTCCTCATTTCTTCATGTCTCAACTCAGATGTCACCTTCTCTAAGCTGCCTTCCCTGGCCACCCTGAATGAAGTAGAAACCTATAGCCTTTCCTTCTCAGCCTGCCTTACTGTGCACCATCTGCTGTACCATGTATTTTCTTGTTATGCATATTCCTTGTTATGTGTTTGTTTGCTTCAGGATCTAGGACACTGTCTGACACATAGCAGGTGCTCCATTAATTTTGTCGAATAAATAAATGACCTGAAAGAGCAGCCCAAGAAGCATTCCAAAGGCATTTTAGACAGAGGAAACCACAGGCACAACCGTAAAGGCTGAGAGGTAAGGGGGCGCTGCTCATTTCATGAAGGTGGTGCCCAAAGTGAAGAAGGAAGCCCCTGCCCCCACCAAAGCCAAAGCCAAGCAAAGGTTTTGAAGGCAAAGAAAGCAATGCTGAAAGGCATCACAGCCACACACACAAAAAGAAGATCTACAAGTCACCCATATTCCAATGACTGAAGACACTGTGGCTCCAAAGGCAGCCCTAAGTATCCTCAGAAGAGCACCCCCAGGAGAAACAAGCATGGCTGCTATGACATCACCAAGTTCACCCTGACCCCTGAGTCAGCCATGAAGAAGATAGAAGACAACAATACACCTGTGTTCATTGTGGATGTCAAGGCCAACAAGCACCAGATCAAACAGGCTGTGAAGAAGCTCTGTGACATTGGTAAGGCTAAGGTCAACACCCTGATCAGATGTGATGGAGAGAAGGCGGCGTATGTTTGACTGACTCTTGACTGATGCTTTGGACGTTGCCAACAAGATTGGGATCATCTAAACTGAGTCCAGCTGGCTAATTCTCAATATAAAAAGTTACACTGCAAACAAAAACAAAGTGGCGCCTGTGTGTTGAGAATCTGCAAACAATTCAGTACAGTGGGAGAGCAGGGGCCTTGGGGGCTGAAGGAAGGGAGAGGGAAAGTGAGAGAGGCACGGCCTCAGAGGCCAGGCCAAGAAGACTGGACATTGCCCTTAGAGTGATGGGAGCCACGCAGGAGGGACACGTTCAAATTAAGTTTTAGACAACAATTTGGCTGCCATATTGTGGGTTAGTGGGGAAGCTGTGAGCGGCAGGCATCTGGTGAGTGCAAGCCACTGCAGGGGAAGGAAGGACAGGGTCAAGGTGACTGCACTGTCCATAACAGTGGCCACCAGCCACATGTGGTTATAGAGCCTTTGAAATGCAACTGGTCAGAATGGAGATGTGCTGTGAGTTTCAAATACACACTGGATTTCCAAAATGTGGTATGAATAGAAAATATATACAATAGCTTGTTAAGAATGTTTGTATTGATTATCTGTTAAAAAGATAACATTTTGGATATATTGATAAATAAGATATATTATTAACATTTGTTTTACTTCCTTCTTTTTGTTATTTTTATTTTTTAAAGGTTTTATTTATTTATTTTTTGAGTAAGGGAGAGGGAGGGAGAAAGAGAGGGAGAAAGAGAGGGAGAGAAACATCAATAGGTCGTCTCTCCCAACAGAGGCCCTGGTCTGCAACACAAGCGTGTGCCCTGACCTGTTGGGAACCGCCCTGACTGGTTTCAGAAGCTGTAACACCGCATGGCTAAGGATGAGTAAAGAGACCTTGGGACTATAAGCCACTAAGGAGACAAAGCTGATCTTCCTGGCAGGGGCACCGGCCTCTGCCCCATTCTACTTCACCTTGCTTGGCCCCAGGCAGATGGCTGGTTAGCCAAAGACTGGTAAGATTCCTCAAGGGAGGGACGACCTAAGACAGGCATGGTCACGAAGGGGCTCTGAGGGAAGGACTTGGGGGGCTATAGGAAAAGGGGGTGATGGACCCTCACCCCTCATCTTTGACATAGCCTGAGTCCTCATTCTGTCTGCAAGAGGTCTCCTAATCTCTTGGCTGCCTTACATCCCCCTCCTGACTTAAGCTTGAATCAATGCCTGAGGCCAGTACAGCTCTGCACAGGAACAGGTGGCTCCCTGGGGCGATCAGGCCTAAGAAAGAACACATAAGATCCTGTGAAAACTGCTTTGCTAAGAATGTCCTCAAATTTCTGATAAGGCTCCAAGCATGAATTGAGTTTATTTCCCAAAGTTTTATAGCCCTTTAGCTAACTGACCCTGACTCAGAATAAGCCCTCATAGTTCTTTGAATGTTATCTATTGTTTGATCATTACTGCCTGACAATGATGAGTTTTACCTGATTCCTGTGCAACTGAACCCAATAAAAGTCCATCGAGGAACATGCTCATGGCCCTTCTCCTTTGAGAGACTGGCCACCTTTCCTCCCCAAGCAGACCATGTCTTGGTAGACTTATTCTCATCCATGATGGAACAGGGATAGGGGTGCTCTGCAGGCGGGCCCCCCCCACACTGACCAGGAATTGAACTGGCGACCTTTTGGTTTGCGGAAAATGCTTAACCCCCTGAGCCACACCAGTCAGGGCCTTTTTGCTATTTTTAATGTAGTTACTGGAAAACTAAAATTTTTTGTAGGTACATAGAGCTCACAGTATATTTATTTTGGATAGCACTTATTTAGAGATTAGAATGGACAGGACTTGGTGGTCAATGGACCATGGTGGGTGAGGGAGACCTTTGTTCTAATTGTAAGTCTTCAGTCCCCTCCGATTGCTCCTTTGCGATGACATCATGGTCTGGAGGCAGAGAGAGTGGGCCACGTGGGAGAGCCAATGGAGTTAGTTTTCATCCCAACACAAACACACACAAACAATTCATATCTTCACAGTAAGAACTATTTAGAAATAGGTTGACAAAATAGGCAACGAAACCTCTGTCCTAGTGGTACATAAGAAGAAACTTGAAGACCATCAGTAAGCAGGAAAAAGGAAGTTGAACTAATTAGTTATTCTCAAAATGTGGTCCTTGGACTAGCAGCATCAGTAGCACCTTTTAGAAATGCAAATTCTCAGGTCCCATCTCAGTCCTCCCGAATCACAACTCTGGAGGTGGGACCAACAATTTGTAGTTTAACAAGCCCCCAAGGTGATTCTGATGCCTGCTCAGGTTTAAGAATCACTAGACTAAATAATACTTCCTATCATATGACGGTTTCAATGACTGGCACATAGTAGGCATTCCAAAAAAATCAGCCACTACCATCTGTTGGCCTGCTAGTCACAGGTTAAAGTACTTCCCCTCCCTGAGAAGATACAGAGTTTACCTTCTGCAACACCTGGTTGTATGAGAACTTGGCACAGGATGGAGGCACAGCCTCAGGGCATTTCCTCTCTCCACTGCAAGCAGATCTCCAGGGCCATGAAGAGCTGCCAGAGGAGTAAGGGAGGCATAGCTCAGCTCCATTACGAGGTAACCTCACTGCTATGTGTGGAGGGATGGAGGGTGAAGGGCTAATTCATGAGACAACCTCCCATGACAGCCCTGGGGAGCCAGCTCAGCAGCTGAGCTTGGCATCCAGCTTCCCTGCATTCCAGAGCTGCCAGCCTGAGGCCCACCTGACTCAGCAAGCACGTGCACTCTGGAGACAACAGACAGCTCGGCCTCAGTCTCCACATCTATAAAATGGAGAGAAGGCAGCCCCTATCCGTGGTGAGGTTATTTGTATAAGGTGCTCAGACTGGTGCTGGACTGCCAGGCCTCGCTACGCCTTGGCATTCTTGTGATGAGGCCATGAGATCCCTCAGGCTGATGAGAACTCCCTAGTGACTTCTGAGGTCTGAGAATTATGCCTTGTAGGTGTAAGGGGGAAAGAATGTGCACCTACTATGAGCACCCATTTCCTGACAAAGAGCTCCTAAAACCCTTGTAATTTCCTTAGATGATGGAGATGATGGGATCATTTTACAGAGTTCCTAAAGCCCTTGAAATTTTCTGGGTGATGGAGACCTCTATTGTTCTAATGAAGCAATTCTTGGTGGGCTCTTGGATAGCTTCAGGATGGGGGCTGGTCATCAGAAAGACCAAGCAAAGATTAGAAATGTGTAACTTTCAGCTTCTGGGGAGGGGAGAGACGCTGGAGTTTGAGTTAATATTTAACCATGCCTTCTTGATGAGGCTTCAGTAAAAACCCCCAAGCTGTGGGGTTCAGAGAACTTCCAGGTTCATGAACACATCCACGTGCTAGGAAGGTGGCACGCTCTGACACCACAGGGACAGAAGCCCCGTGCTTGGGGCTCTCCCAGACCTCACCCTATGCACCTCTTCATCTGGCTGTTCATCTGTATCCTTTATATCTGTAAATTAAACCAGTAAACATGAGTAAACATTTCCCTAAGTTTTGTGAGCATTTCTAGCTAATTATTGAACCTGAGAAGGAGGTTGTGGGAACTCTCAATTAATAGCAGGTCAATCAGAAGTGTGGGAGTCCCAGACTTGCAGTTGGTGTCTGAAGTGGAAGAAAGGTCACAGAAATAAGCCCTTAACCTTTGGAGCCTGTGCTAACTATGGATAGTTAGTGTCAGAATTGCTTGGTGTGAGGGGGAAACCCCCCCACACACATTTGGTGTCAACACTTAAAATACTAGGATTGAACATATAAGTAAATATTGTAGATAACGAGAGAAAGATTTATCCCTGTTAAAGAAAGAAATTACAAATAAAGAAAGGGGGGAGGCTAAAATGAACCCTGTGGTATTGGATTGAAACCAAAGGTACCAATATAAACTCGCTTGTGGTATTATTATAATACAGAATCTTAGTCCACTGGGGTTGCTGTAACAAAATACCATAGACTGAGTGGTTTATAAACAACAGAGATGTATTTCTCGCAGTTCTGGGAACTGGGAAGTCCAAGATCAAGGCGCCAGCAGATTCAGTGTCTGATGAGAACCTGATTCCTTGTTCAGGGACTGACACCTTTTCGCTGTGTCCTCAAATGGTAGAAGGGGCAAGGGATCTCTTTGGGGTCTCTTTTATAAGGGCATTAATCCCATTCATGAGGGCTTCACTCTCCTAATTATCTCCTGAAGGCCCCCATCTCCTAACACTTTGGGTATTAGGATTTTAACATATGATTTGGGAGGACACAAACATTCAGACCAACCACAACATGTAGATATAGATGTGTGTACATGAAGATATATATAATCACAGCGCTGTCTTCTCAGAGGGCCTAGGAGAAATGGCATCAGTAGCATTGAGCAAACCCAGCACCCAGATCTTGGTTTCTAAGCACCATTCTTCAGTAAAAGAAACCAGTACTCCTTCAAAAAGCAGATGGTTATAGAGCTGGAACGGGGAAGACAGAAGATTATCCTTGAACATCTTTTGGTGCCTAGAAAAGAGGAAGTGCTTGGAAAAGGGTGGGGGCTATAAAAGAACACAAGAACCAAATGGATGGAGCTCCCAATGGCCAAACTGGGGACAATTTGATCACATACCTAGTAATAGCATTGGATTATAACCCAAGGTATAAAATGAATATAGATGAGACCATGGCTATAAATAAATAATTGGGAAAAAAACAAATGAGGGAGAAGAGACAGCTCTTCCTTTCAGAAGAATGTCAGTTAATAAATGCAGAAGGAAAGTGGGAGATAGAAAACCACCATTTGGCAGCGATGATCTTAACAGAAAGCCCCGCCGATGACTGCTGAAGTCAGGGGTGCGAGTTCAAGGAGAAACAGAGTCTCAAACGGTCTCCTTCAATATACTTATCAAGGACAATGTATACAATTTTATACATTTAATTTTAAATAAATAAAATAACCTTGAAATGTAATTTCCAAAATTATAAATGTAAAAATTACAAAGAGAAACAGAGTAACTGTATAGTGGAGAAACCCAGCTTAACCAAGACATAGCTTAGCCAAGGGACCAAGGTGAACATCACCAGTCATTAGTTACATGGACACCATGGATCTGTGTTATGGGGCGCTGGAAAGGACACGATACTGAACCTGTCATATTCTGGCCACAGAATCTCAATCTAATCATGAAAAAACTTTAAGCAAACCCTAAGTGGGGGACATTCCATCAAATAACTGGCCAATTCTTTTCGAAAGGGCCCAGGAAATGAGAAACAAAGGAAGAAGGAGGAAGAGCCACAGATGGGAGGTGACCAAAGAGTGATGCCAACTAAATGTAACGTGGAGCCCTGAAAGAGAGAGACCTTGGAGCAGGAAAAGGATGTTATCGGAGACATTGGTGAAATCCAAATGAGGTCTGCAGTTGGGTAAATAATGTTGTACTGGTATTAACTTCCTGGTTTTCATCACTGTAATGTCATAGTATTAGATGCTGACATTAGGGGAAGAAGCTGGCTGAAGGGTTTACAGAAACTCTCTATACTATTTTGCAGCTTTTGGTAAGTCTAAAATTATTTCAAAATAAAAATTTTACAGAAGACACACCCAAAACATTAGCATACAGAAATATTTAAACTAAAAGTATGAAAAAAAAGTCCAGGTAAATTCTAACCAAGAGAAAACAGGCATCATTATATATATAACAAACAAAACTAGCTTCAAAGCAAAATGGAAAAAGATGATTACCAGGTAATAATAAAGGGGATACTTCATAGGATATGTGATGTGTTTGTCTAGTAATAATGTGTTATCTAGCAATGATACAAAGATACATTAAACAGAAAATAATGGATTTACTACAAGAAATTGACAAATCAACTACCAAAGTGGGAATTTTTAACACAGCTTTCTCAGTAAGGGCTAGATTAAACAGACAAAAATTATTAGGAATACTGATACCAATGAAGATTGGTATAACAGACATACGTGAAACCCTGCACCCAACGTTTAGAAATGTATATTCTTTTCAGCACATGTAGATACTTATAAAAATACGTCATCTACTGGATCATAAGTTAGGTCTCTCAATAAATACTAAGAACTGGTCCTATAGATCTAAACAGCAGCATCCTCTGGCTTTTGCCACAAGGAGTCGAGCATCTCTCATCCAAGTGTTGTAAAAACAATCCAATTTTTGGTTCCACTGTCATTTACTCCAAGGTTCTAGTGTCTACTCTAAGTGTTTGATGTGTTCCTTCTCTGGAACACAGTGTCCAGCTAGACCTAATTTCTCAGACTCCTTGGCAGTTAGGCTTGGCCATGTGACTAAGTATGGCCAATGGCATGGGACTAGAAGCAATGTCTGGGGCTTAAGACACTGGGTGCAGGCTCTGCCACACTCTCTTCCTTTCTGCTGGCCGGAACCCAGATATGCCACTGATTCAACTTCAATCAAGCAGTTGAAGACAATATCCTGGGGGATGGCAGAACAGTAAGTTGGAGGGAGCCCGTGTTCCTGAATACCTGAAGTGGGTAAACCTGCCCTGCCAGCTTCAGAATTCTTACAAGAGAGAAACACATTTTGTTTTTGAAAGCGCATAATGATTGGGAGTTGTTGGTCATAGTAGCTTCGCCTTTACCCTAATACATTAGCCTCACCCTGGACAAGAGCCTCCCACTGCCACCTATGATAGCAACAGTTATTTTTCGCTCCAATTATTTTTAAATTGTGGTAAAATACGCATGACATAAAATCTACCGTCTTAATCACTTTTAAGTGTACAGTTCACTGGTATTAAATCCATACATAATGTTGTGCAACCATCACCACCACTCATCTCTGTAACTCCTCATCTAGTAACACAGAAACTCGTACCATTGAACATTAACTCCTATTCTCCCCTCCCTAGCCCAGGCAACCACCATTCCACTTTCTGTCCTTCTGAGCTTAACTTCTCTGACCACCTTATATAAGTGGAATCGTAGTGTTTGTCTTTTTGTGATTGGCTTCTTTTACTTACCATAAAGTCCTTAAGTTTCATCCATGTTGTAGCACGTGTCAAAATTTCATTTTGTAGGCCAAATAATACTCCCTTGTATGTATAGACCACGTTTTGCTTATCCATTCATCTGCTGATGGACACGTAGGTTGCTTCCACATTTTAGTTATTGTGAATAATGTTGCTCTGAACATGGTGATATTAATATCTCTTTGAGACCCTCCTGTCAACTCCTTTGGATATATACCCAGAAGCAGACTTGCTGGATCACATAATAATTCTATTTTCAATTATTTCAAGAACTGCCACCTGTTTCCACAGTGGTTGTACCACTTTACATTCCCACCAACATAGCACAAGGGTTACAATTTCTCTGCAACCTTCCAACTCTTGTTATTTTCTGTTTTTTTTTTTAATTAACATAACCATCCTGTGGTGATAACAAACAAAGTTGCTATGGACATGTATGTAAAAGTGTTAGTGTGCGCATACGTTTTCATTTTTCTTGGGTAAATTACCTATGAATGGAATTGCTGGGTCATATGATAAGTATACTTTATAAGAAACTGCCAGACTTCTGGCTAAGACGGAGGCATAGGTAGACACACTGTGTCTCCTTGAACAACCAAAAGAAGGACAACAACAAATTTAAAAACAAAAAACAATCAGAACTGACAGAAAATCGAACTGTAAAGAAGAAACATTCATCCAGACTGGTAGGAGGGATGGAGATGGGCATCTGGGGCAGAGAGGACTTGCAGCAAGGCGGCGGCTGGCAGACTGGGTGAGGAGCCGGCTGGCAGACTGGGTAAGGAGCCAGCTAGCAGAGTGGGCAGTCCCATATTTGTGTGCAGATAAACTGGGAGGAACAACTGGGGAGCCAGAAAGACCATGCAACCCAGGGTTCCAGCAGGAGAAATAAAGACTCAAAACCTCTGACTGAAAACCCCTGTGGGGGTTGAGGCAGCAGTGGGAGAAACTTCCAGCCTCACAGGAGAGCTCATTGGAGAGACCACAGGGTCCTAGAACATACACAGACCCACCCCCCAACCCCCAGGAATCAGCACCAGAAGGGCCCAATTTGATTGTGGGTAGAAGGGGAAGTGACTAAAAACCAGCAGAGAGCTGAGAAAGTGGCATTGTTTCCTCTTAGACCCCTTCCCCACAGACACAGCGATGTGGGTTGCCCCACCCTGGTGAACACCTAAGTCTCTGCCCCTTACTACATAACAGGCACGCAAAGAGAAAAAAATATGACCCAAATGAAAAAACAGATCAAAGCTCCAGAAAAAATACAACTAAGCAACGAAGAGATAGCCAACCTATCAGATGCACAGTTCAAAACACTGGTAATCAGGATGCTCACAGATTTGGTTGAATATGGTCGCAAATTAGATGAAAAAATGAAGGCTATGCTAAGAGAAACAAAGGAAAATATACACGGAACCAACAGTGACGGGAAGGAAACCAGGACTCAAATCAATGATGTGGACCAGAAAGAAAAAGGAAACATTCAAGCAGAACAGAATGAAGAAACAAGAATTCAAAAAAATAAGGAGAGACTTAGGAACCTCTGGGACAGCCTTAAATGTTCTAATATCTGAATCAGAGGGGTGCCAGAAGGAGAAGAGGAAGAGCAGGATGAAAACTTATTTGAACAAATAATGAAGGAGAACTTCCCCAATCTGGCAAGGGAAATAGACTTCCAGGAAGTCCAGGGAGCTCAGAGAGTCCCAAAGAAGTTGGATCCAAGGAAGCCCACACCAAAGCACATCATAATCACATTACCCCAGATTAAAGAGAAGGAGAGAATCTTAAAAGCAGCAAAAGAAAAGGAGACAGTTACCTACAAAGGAGTTCCCATAGGACTATCAGCTGATTTCTCAAAAGAAACCTTACAGGCAAGAAGGGGCTGGAAAGAAGTATTGCAAGTCATGAAAGTCAAGGACCTACATCCAAGATTACTCTGTCCAGCAAAGCTATCATTTAGACTGGGAGGGCAGACACAGTGCTTCCCAAATAAGGTCAAGTTAAAGGAGTTCATCATCACCAATCCCTTATTATATGAAATGTTAAAGGGATTTAACTAAGAAAAAGAAGATAAAAATTATGAATAGTAAAATGATAACAAACTCACAGGTATTAATAACCGAACCTAAAACAAAAACAAAAGCAAACTAAGCACACAACTAGAACAGGAACAGAATCACAGAAATGGAGATCACATGGAGGATTATCAGTGGAGAAGGGGAGGAGGGACTGGGAGAAAAGGTACAGAGAATAAGTAGCGTAAACAGTAGGTAGAAAATAGACAGGGGTAAGTTAAGGATAGTCTAGGAAATGTAGAAGCCAGAGAACTTATATGTACGACCCATGGACTTGAACTAAGGTGTGGGGAATGTGGGTGGGAGGGGTGTTCAGGGAGGAGGGGACTAAGGGGGGAAAATGGGACAACTGTATTAGCATAATTAATAAAATATATTTTTAAAAAGATTCTCTTTATCTTTAACCTTTGGCATTTTAATTATGATGTGTCTTGGTGTGGTCCTCTTTGTGGTCATCTTGTTTGGGACTCTGTGTTTCCTGGACTTGCATGTCTATTTCCTTCACCAGATTAGGGACGCTCACATTCTTATTTTTTCAAATAGATTCTCAACTTTTCATTCTTTCTCTTCTCCTTCAGGCACCCCAGTGATACAAATGTTGGAATGCTTGAAGTTGTCCCAGAGGCTGCTTATACATTCCTTACTTTTTTTAATTTTTTCTTCTTCTTGTTCTGATTGCTTGTTTTTTCCTTTCTTATGTTCCAAATCATTGATTTGATTTGCAGCTTCATCCACTCTACTGTTGTTTCCCTGTAAATTGTTATTAATTTCTATTAGTGAATCCTTTGTTTTTGACTGGATTTTTTTATGCTGTTGAGGTCCTCACTAGGTTACTTGAACATCCTTTTTTCTTTTTTAAGATTTTATTTATTTATTTTTAGAGAGAGGGGAAGGGAGGGAGAAAGAGAGGGAGAGAAACATCAATGTGTGGTTGCCTCTTGCACAGCCCCCTAGTGGGATCTGTCCCACAACCCAGGCATGTGCCCTGACTGGGAATCGAACTGGCAGCCCTTTAGTTTGCAGGCCAGCACTCAATCCACCTAGCCACACCAGCCAGGGCTTGAGCATCCTTATAACCAGTGTTTTGAACTCTGCATCTGATTGCTTATCTCATTTTGTTTAGCTCTTTTTTGGAGTTTTGATCTGTTTTTTCATTTGTTCCATATTTCTTTGTCTCCTCTTTTTGGCAGCCTCCCGTGTTTGTTTCTATGTATTAGGTAGAACTGCTCTGACTCCATGTCTTTGTAGCATGGCCTAATGTAGTAGGTGTCCTATAGGGTCCAGTAGCACAGCCTCCCCTATCACCCAAGCTGAGTACTTGAGGTGCACCCTTCATGTGGGCTGAGTATACCCTCCTTTTGTAGTCAAGCCTTGGTTGTTGTTGGCAGGTCGATTGGAGGGATTTATCTAGGCCAGTCAGCTGCAAGGACTGGCTGTGACCGTGACCACCAACCTCCATGGAGGATCAGAAGTCATCTGTCCACTGGGTGCATAGGCTCTGGGGTTTCCTGGGCAGCACAGACCAAGTTCAGCCCCCACCTGTGTTTTGCCCGGCCTGTGCTATAGATCAATCTGAGATGGTTGCTACTTGTGCTGGGCTTGGAGATTCCCAGGCAAAGCCAAACTGTGAATCTAGGTTGGCTGCTGCTAGTGCCATGCATGGGGCCACTTTGCAAGAGGTACGGGGACTAGGGGCTCACTGAGTTTGCTGGCTGTTGCTTGTTTGAGACGATTTAGGAAGTTGTGAAGCATGAGCCAAGATCAGCCATTCATATGGACGTCTCTGCTAATAGCTTGGGTGAGCCTATAAACTGGGTGAGATGGAGTCTCAGGGGATCTCCAGAGTGGAGCAAACAGAATTAGCCAGGCTGATGGAGTCAACCTGGTTACCTGCCTGCCAGCTCTGTGGCTCTGTTGGTGGGAGGGTTCAGAAAAGGGACAATGGCCTCTCTGTCTGGGAGAAAACGGTCCCCCAGCTCTCACCTTGATGTCAGATGATTCATTTCCTCCCTGTATGCTACTGGGGCCTTTCAAGCTGCTACCCGGGTGCTGGAGCTCAGAGGGACTATGTGAGTCTGTGTGTGGGCTCTTTAAGAGGAACTGCTTGGGGCTGTAGAATTTTCTTTTGCTGACTGAATCCCCACTGGTTTTTGCAACCAGATGTTACAGGGATTTATCTTCCTGTCACTGGGACGCTGGGCTGGGGGGCCTGATGTGGAGCTGCCACTCCTTGCTCCCAAGACATCCCTCCTGAAATTTTATCCTCCATATGTGGGTGTGGGACCAGCCCGTTCTACATCCCCACCCCTCCTACCAGTCTGGATGGATGTGATTTCTTTAATTACATAGTAGTCAGGCTTCCATTCAACTCGATTTCTGACAGTTCTGCGTGACAGTTGTTCTATAATTTAGTTGTAATTTTTAAAAAGATATTTTTATTTTTAATTTTTAAGGTTTTATTAATTTATTTTTAAACAGAGGGTAAGAGGAGAAAGAGAGAGAGAGAAACATCAATGTGTGGTTGTCTCTTGCACATCCCCTACTGGGGATCTGGCCCACAACCCAAGCACGTGTCCCTAACTGGGAATCAAACCAGCAAACTTTTGGTTCACAGGCTGGCACTTAATCCACTGAGCCACACGATCCAGGGCAATTTACTTATAGTTTTGATGTGGTTGTGTGAGGAGGTGAACTGTGTTTACGTATGCTGCCATCTTGACTGGAAGTCCTCATTCTTTAGTTAATCTTTTTTGACTTGTAAAAATATATTCACTGACTTCTAAAATTATTACAAAATATTGTTCAACAGAAAGAAACTTGTTAAACTGGTGTTTTTTTCATTTTCCTCCTTTTCGATGAGGCACATTTCCATGTAGCAAAGAACAGCTCGATAACTTTTACCTATTTATATACTCTACCCATAATCATCACCCCAATCAAGAGAGAGAATATTCAGAGCAATCCCCAAAACGCTACCTTTGACCCTTCCCTATCAGTTCCCCTGGTAACTACTATTCTGACTTCTATCAGCTTTAGACTACTTTTGCCTGGTTTTGAACTTCACACAAAAGGGACCACACAGTAGACATTCCTGAGTCTGGCTTTTTTTATTCATTATAATATTGCTGAGATTCATTCATGTTAGTTTGTGTAGCTATAGTTTGTTAGTTTTCGTTGCTACGTAGTATTCCATTTTAATGAATACACCATTGTTTGTTCATCCACTCACCTGTTCCTGAATAGTTGGGTTGTTTCTAATTTTTGGCTATTCTGGATAAAGCTGCTCTAACCAGTCTTTTGTTGAACACATAAGCATTCATGTATCTTGAATACATACCTGAGAATGGAATTGCTTATCTGCACAGGTCAAGGTAGGAAATGCTTAGCTTTTGTAAATATTACCACACAGTTTTCCAATGTAATTGTGCCCATTTAAAGCTCCCATTATAGAATAATTTTGTTTGTTCCCATCATCAATAATACTTCATATTGTCCATCCTTGTATACTCCCATCGCTCTAAATACAGTGCTCTCCCCGGATGCAACTAGTGTATCCAACCTTCAGTCTTATATCTCTCCTTGGATGTTTTGTCGGTATCTCCCAGATAACAGGGCAATGCAGAGCTCTCAAGTCCTCTTTCCTCTCAAAGGGTTCCTTTCCCTGGCTTCCTCCTCTCTATCATCTCCTCAGCTGCTCCATCTAAAAACCAAAATTCTTCCCTTTTTCTTACCTCCACATCCAATCCTTCAGCAAAGCCACTGTATTCTATTTCTGTATGACATCTATAATCTGTCCATTTCTTCCCATCTTCACCATCATTCCCCTAGTGCAAACCACCATCATTCTTGACTGCTGGGCAGCGGAAGGGATATTTCTAAAAATAAATCAGTCCTGTTACCTCCTCGCTCATTGTCCTCTAGTCACTCCCTACTTCTCTGACATAAAATCCTAACTTCTCACCTCGACCTGTGAGAAGGCTGTAAATATGCTGGCCCCTACCCATCTCTCTGACCTCACCTCCTCTCTTAGGGGACTGACCACATTCCATCCTCTTTTTTTTTAATCCTCACTCAAGGACATGCTCACTAATTTTAGGGAGAGGGGAAGAGAGGGAGAGAGAGGGGGAGAGAAACATCAATGTGAGAGAGAAACATTGATTAGTTGCCTCTCTCATGCGCCTTAACCAGGTACCAACCCACAACCTAGGCACGTGTCCTGACCGGGGATTGAACCCATTACCTTTTGGTTTGTGGGACGACACTCCAACCAAGTGAGCCACACTGGCCAGGGCCCAGTCCAGCCACTTTTCTTAAATACATTAGGCTTGTTGTCACCTCAGGACCTTTGTACTTGCTGTTCTCCCTGTGTGGGAAGCTCTTCCCTCAAATCTTTGCCCAGCTGCCTCGTTTTCATTTGTTTGGGTCTCAGCCCAAATGTCTCTTCCTCAAAAAGGGCCTCCCTGACCACCTTGGCTAAAGTTGGCCCTCCACACCCGGGTACTCTCTACTCTTTTACCTTCATTTATTTTCTGTATAAATCTGAATTTTCCTTATCTAATCACTTTTTTTTTTTTGAGTGGGAGAGGGGAAGGGAGGGAAAGAGAGGGAGAGAAACAATGATGTGCAAGAGAAACATGGATGGCTTGTCTCCCATGCGCCCTCAACAAAGGACATTGTCTGCAACCCAGGCATGTGCCCCGACTGGAAATCCAACTAGCAACCTTTTGGGTTGTGGGATGATGCCCAACCCACTAACCTACACCAGTCAGGGCTAATTACTTACTTTCTTTAATGCTCATGTCCTCCAATGGGATGTAAAGTCCCCAGGGGCAGGGCTTGTGTGTGTCTAGTCCCCTGCTGTGTCCCTACTATGTGAACTACATTGTCCAATACGGTAGCCACTAGCCACAGGTGGCTATTTAAATGTAAATTAATTAAAAGTAGAGTTAAGAATTCAGTTCCTTAGTTACACTAGTCACATTTCAAATGTTCAATAGCCACCGGTAGTTACTGGCTGCCATATTGGATAGTGTAGACATAGAAAATTTCCAACATTGCAGAAAATTCTGTTGGACAGCACTGCTGTAGAGCCCAGGTGCCCATAATAATAAGTACCCAATAAGTGTGTTATTAAATAAAGATTTATTTTATCCCCATCTTATGGGTAAGATAAACATAGACCAGAGAGGTTGTCTCATTTTCCCAAGGCCACACAGCCAGGAAGCAGCCTAGCAGGGATTTGAACCCAGGATTGCCTTGATCCAAAGTACATGCTACTCCTTTTCTCAAGAGCCATCAGCCTCTTGGCTATTCAGAGAGGGTTCTCCTTGTCCTCCTACAGAGCCTTCCACCCTGAGCTTGTACCTAACTGTGGGCAGCTTTATGGAAGAATTATTGCTCCAGGTATTAAGGATTATGGAGTCAGTCCTAATTCCATTCCAGATTCATTGGTTGTGTGAGACTTGGCAAGTCCCTTTGCTTCTCTCGGCCTCAGCTGCATTGCTATAAAATGAAGAAACTGACCCTGATGGCCTGAGGCTTGGGGATGGCAGGGAGGAGTCCCGGGGTGGCTGGGTACACTCTTCAGATACTGTCCTCCTCAGGGGCAGGTCAGCGTAAGGAGTGGGGTGGGTTGGAAGGGCTTTGGTTGGCTTGACCTACAATTAGCGGCTCCTGCTCCCTGAATGCTTACAGAGGAGAAAGCTGAGGCTCCGAGAAGTAATTTGGCCAAGGCTACACAGCAGGGGAACCGGCGGAACTAGAATTCCATCCTGAGACTGTGATATCATGCCTATGCCGTGCAGGGTCGAGGGGCACAGAGGGCAGAGCCAGGACTCACAGGAATCGCGGGGAGGGTCCTGTAATAAGTGGTGACCTCCCCGTCTCTGGGGGTGTGCAAGCCGATGCTGGGCCGTCCACGGGCAAGAACTGACGCCCGGGCCGGACGCTCAGGCTCGACCGCGGAGCCCCTCGCGGGGGGGCCCCCTTCGGCCCCCCGCAGCTCCGCGGGCCGCAGAGCCTCGGGCACTGCGCCGGCGGGGCGGGGCCGGCGGGGGCTGCTATTTCGGTCTGGTGAGCGCCACCACCACCGGTGCGGCTAGGCGGGGCCGGGGGCGCCTGCGCCGCCATATTCCCTCCCGCCGGCCGGCCCGCGGCGCGCAGCTACCATGAGCACCGCCGCCTTTCACATCTCCAGCCTTCTGGAGAAGATGACGTCCAGCGACAAGGACTTCAGGTGCGCCCCGCAGCTCTGCCCCGGCTCTCCGCCTCCTTGAAACTCTGGGCCTTCCTCCCCACCAGGGGCGTGGGCACACCCCCGGACCCTGCAGTCCCGGTCCTTTTATCCAGGGTTAAGCCCCGCCCCTTCACCAAGACCCTCCCCTCCCCCTCACCTCGACGCCCCCACGGGAGCTCCCGCTGGCTTCTCCCCGGATTGATCCTTGCCCTCTCCGTGACTCTAATCCCTGCTTCATCTCCAGTCGTGCAAACTTCAATCCCTGCCTCTTGTCCCCCATTAAAGCCCCAGCTCCGCCCCTCTGCACCCTTCCTCTGCCTCTTTCTTCATTTATGCCCAGCCCTCATCTCGCCCCGCATGTGATGAACCCACACTGAAGCGAGGGACCCCAGCGCTGCCTATTCTTTATTGCATTAAAACCCGGCCCCTCCCCGGGATTACACCCCGGGGTTGACTTTTTCACTGGTAACCTCAGCAACCACCTCCGCCCTCTTCTCACAATCACTCCAGGCCTCCTCCCTGCACAGGAGGGCACCCTTTCCCATACGCTACGCTCCCAGGTTTGCTGTGACACAGCTTGAAGGAGGGGGCTGGGCTGAGTGGTTTTGCAGGCACAGGTAGATGACAGTTGGAGCGGGGTGGGGGTGGGAGGGGTGTCTAGGTTTTGGATGCCCACTCCCCTTCTCCCTCCTTCCCCTAGCATCCCTGTGCCTCACAGGAACAGGGCTGAAAAGAATGGAGGAAACCTGTTGTCCAACTCCGTCATCCTTGGGGGGAAACTGAGGCCCAGGGGTGTTTGTCCCATGGTCACACAGCTAGTGGACCCTCTGAGCTGAAAGGAGCCCACAGAGACCAATATAGCTGCACCCACTTATTGAATATTCTATCACTTTATCCCCATTTTACAGATAGGAAAACCAAGCCCCAGAGATACAGTCACAGAACTAGGGAGTGGAGGACTTGGGGCCCAAATCCAGGTCAGTCTCACGTAGAGACTGAGATCTTGGTGAGGCTGTCTGATTCCAGCCCCCTGACAGGTGAGGAGATTGACCTCTCTGCCTTCTGAAACCCATTCCTCAACACTCCTCAATAACCGCTACTACAGCTTTAGTAGACCCTTTGAGCCACAGTCCTGGGTTCAGATCCTAGTCACAACCACTTACTGGCTGTGTGAACATGGACAAGTTGCTTAACTTCTCCTGAGCCTCAGCTTTTGTTCCTATAAGATGGGGATAACAACAGAACCCACCTCAGAAGGTTGGTGTGAGCATGAAATGAGTTAACGCACGTGCAGTGTTTAGATTAGCGGCTGGCACCCGGTAACCACGTAATAAACGGGCGCTATTATAATTCTGTGCACAGCGGAAATCTGCCATGCCCTTTTCCCACTCTGGGCTTTTACCTGGAAGTTCTGTGCCTCCTTTCATGTCCCCATTCACCTGGCTAGCTCCTACTCAGTTGTCACTTGTTTGGGATGCCTGCTGACACTCAGGTATCCCCTCTGAGCTCTCACACCTCTTCTGCCCATGTTTCTGCTGCATCACATCCTAGCCGCGGGAGACCCAGGGCTTCTGGACCACAGAACTGTGTGTTTCCTTTTTGTATCCCAGAGCCTGTTCTGTGTACACAGTAGGTGCTCAAGGAATGTTTTCTGTGTCCCGGGCTCCCTGCTATGCTGTGCATTGTAATCTCATTCAATCCATCTGTCCACCTGAGTGATGATTGTTCTTCCTGTTCTCCAGAAGCTTGGAGAGGTGAAGTGACTTGCCCGAGGTCACACAGCAGAGGGGATTTTGCACCACTGTTTCTAGGGCCTTAGGTTTAGTCTCTAGGAGAAGGAGTTGGTCCTGCCACCTAGAGCCTAAGAAACCCTTTCAGCCCGCTCTGCCAGCGGCCCTGAGAACACTTAAAACCACCCAAGTACATGAGGATGGTGTCTATTTTTAGAGTCCAAATACCAGGGAGGTCGGGTCCTGCTGACCAGCTGTCCAGGCACCTATGTGGCCAAGTGTTTCAGCTGAGCTGCCTCTAAGGTTTCTCTGGAATGAAACAGAGGCTGTGTACTCTGGCTCCTGGAGGCAAGCAGTGACTGCAGATGGAGGCAGGCAGGCTGTAGGACGTCTTTGATTCCTATTATTCCTGGGTCCCCACTCTGTGGGCAGGAGGCTGCCCTGTTCCCACACAGACGCCAACAGTGAAATGGGTAAGCTGGTGGGTCTGGCAGGAATTCCCTCATCATTACTTGAAAACACAGTAGTGTTGGCTGAGGAGCCAGGAGAACTGACTGGCAGGCTAATTTTCCTCCCAACTTGCTACGTGACACTGGGCAGTTCCTGCAACCTCTCTGAGCCCAGTTTCCTAATCTGCCTCATGCTAAGAACTCACTGTTCTCTTAAAACCTCCCAAGGAGGACAAAGAAAGTTCTCATTTTATAGGTGGAAAAAGTGGGACTCGGAGAGGAGTCTGTTGCTCAGAGTCACCCAGTTGTTAAATGACAAGGCCAGTGTATTTACTTAAAGCCTAACTTTGGTGCTCAAGCTCTTATCTACCAAATTAAACACTGTTCTGTACACCCCCACTGTTACCGCCACGCACAGATGCACAATAGGGTTTCTTTCTTGGAGAGCTAAGCGTTTCCAGGACCCGGGGATGTCTGAAATGCTGAGGCCTATTTCAGAGAGGTTTATTTCTGAGTTCAGGTTTTCACATAGCTGTTGGCTCTGAGCCCTGTCAGAGGCTGACTCTAACCCTTCCTCCCTTCCTGCCCTCTCCTTGCCCCCAACCCTGGCCCTCTTTGGACCTGTTCTCTGTGGGGCCTGAGTTCGAGAGATGAAACTGACAGCCTCTGTGTGTTGACAATTTACTGGGGGAGACGCATTGGTGACCAGGAGTGCAGCATAGTATAAGAGGTGCTGTGACGGAGGGGTGCAGACTTCTCTGAGAGGTCCTGTCCAGAAGAACCAGGTGTGCTGAGAGAGTGGGGTGGGGGATAGGACAGGGTGGTCAGAGGAGTCATCCCTGAGGCTGATGTCAGCTGAGCCCTTGGCACAAACAGGTGTTCCACAGATGGAGAAGAAAGAAGGGGCAGGAGGCCATCTTGGGCAAAGGAGCACACCCCTTGAGCTGCCAGGCTGAGCTGGGTCTCCGTGGACTGCAGCAGAAATGCAGGTCAGAGACGCTGCCTGCCTTCCAAGAATGTTCCCTCAGTTGGACAGACCTAGAGGTGCATGTGCCTAACCGGGACCTTGGCCTGGCTCAGATCCAAACCCCTTCCTTCACCTTGCCTGCTTCTCCGACGGTGGCCAGGCCCAGAGATGGGCACGGTCAGCCCTGCCACTCCTCCTCCTCCTCTCAGCAGCCTGAGGCTTATCCCAGCTGTTAAAAACAAACAGCTATGACATCGACAGGTGACCTCCTGGTAACAGGGTGTTGTGAGCCGCCGTGACATCCAGTGGCAGGTCTGAGCCTGCAGAGACACAGCTGACTGTGACCGATTTTTCAGAGGGTAGGGAGGTGGCAGCACAGGGCAGGGCTTTTGGTTGACTGGCTCAACTCAGAAACCAAGGCTGGTGTGAGGAGGTGGGGATCCCTGAAGGTCAGCAAGAGCCGGAAGCTCCCTGGGGCCACCACTCTTTGGTCCCAGCTTCGTGGCATCCCTCCTTGATGCTCTGTCCTGCTTTTTCCTCTAGTCTCCATTCTCAGGTGCCTGCAAGAGCCTGCGAACAGGTGGAGTGGGCCTGGTGGGAACCTGGTGACCTGGAGAGTGTGTGTTTCACCCAAAGAGGAAAGCCGGGACTTGACTAGAGCAAGTTATTGTCACCAGGACTATCGGCCCAGCTGCATTCAAATAGTCAGATTTCAAGACAGTCTGGAACTCAATACTTTCATGTCAGCTCTCCCAGTTTTCAAATATTGACAAATAATTCAATTTTTTGGAAAATCATTTGCAAGATGGACACAGCTGAGGGCCGCCAGTTTAAGACTCTGCCCTCCCCTCTGAATTTTGGCAGGAATGGTGCTCCACACTGCCCCCTGCAGCCCCAACTGTCCGTGGCTTTCCAGCTCAGACTGCCACCCACCACTGCACTTTCAAATGCCTGAAACAGGGCATCAGGGCACATGGATCTGCCCACCTAGGGGCAGGTAGCCCTTGACTGTGATGCCCACCCTGGGCCAGGGAGCCAAAGCTGGGGACTGGTCAGCTGGCAACATCAGTGTCTAAGGTGTGCCCAGGGCCACTAGTATGGCCTAGGGCAGTGGTTCTCAGAGAGTGGTCCCTGTCCCTCAGCGTCATCCAGGAACTTGTTAGAAATGCCCCAGCTGAGACCTGCTGATTCAGACACCCTGGGGATGGGACCCAGCAGTTATTCTCTTGCTGGCTGCAGTCTGAGACCGCGAGTCTAAGGGCAGAGGCTGAGTCAGTTCTGTGAAGTGGGAGTGGGCAGGGCTGGCCCCCTCCACTTTCTGGTAGAGGGGCTTCTCGCTGACACCTGACTTGGCTGGAAGGTGTCTGTTCAACTTTCTAGCGTGAGTGAGACGTGCCTGATGTACTGTGTCTTTATAAGAACGGCAGTGCCACTCACCCAGTGTTTATTTTCTGAGTGCTCGCTGTGTGCTGAGCACATCACACGCATTATTTCTTTATCTTCCACACAACTCCATGAGACAGGTGCTATTCTCATCCCCATTTTTCAGACAGTTCAATGAGGGCTTAGTGAGGAAAGTGGCTTGTCCAAGTTCACATTTGCGTAAATGGCAGAAGCAAGAGCCACGAACTTTGAAGCCCAAAGCATTTAGCTGGGATGCTGTGCCACTCTTAGTCAGCCACAATGTGGCAGTTGGTGTCTCCCTGTGGTAGCCTGCCACGCCCACAGCCCAGATGATCTACTCTCCCTTGAATCTTTGTATCAAGGTCTGCTTCTGGGGAACTCTATGATACTTCCTAAATCACTGGGGCCCCAGAGCTGCTCAAAAATCCTCCTCTGCCCTCCCTGCCCAGGTTCATGGCCACCAGCGACCTGATGTCAGAGCTGCAGAAGGACTCCATCCAGCTGGACGAGGACAGTGAGCGCAAAGTGGTAAAGATGCTGCTTAAGCTCCTGGAGGACAAGAATGGTGAGGTGCAGAACCTGGCAGTCAAGTGGTGAGTGTCGGCCTTGTGGGGGACAGAGAGGCACCCTCTGGCTGTACTCACCCAGTGTGGGAGCTCCCTAGGCATCCCTGTCCCTTTAGGCTACAGTCTCTGAGAGAAGAATTGCTAAGCAGCTCTTTGCGTCCCAGGGAAGTTGGACAGTGACTTGGTCTGGGTTCCCCCAGAAGTAGAACCAGCAACAAGGATTCACTTGTAAGTTTATTCGAGAAGTGATCCCAGGAAAATCCAGTTTGGGAATAGGGAAGCGAGGCAGGGAAGGAAGAAAGCCAACAAAGCCTGCGTTATCAAGCAAGTTACTGCTGTGGGGAAGCAGAGCTCAACCCTGTTGGGGGCCCCTTAGAGTGTTCCCACCGGCCAGCTCTCCATCAGTCCTTGGCTGAGGGCTGCTCCTGGGGTAGGGTGGACAGAGGTGCATTCCCTGGCACCAGCAAAAGCCCTCAGGCACAGATGCAGGTGCTGGCACTGGAAGGCAGACTGGCATGCCACCAGAGTGGTGAGAGCTGAAGGGACACAGTGGTCCCAGAAGTGTTTGCCCTTGGCATTGTGAGGCTGTGGTCCTGAGACTTTGGCCACTTATGTCCTGAGCTGAAAAAGCAAGATGGGGTATGCACAGGGTGTGTGTGGGAGTAGGGGGGGTACAGGGCAGGGCACTGAATAATGGCAGGGGCCAATAGTCAACAGAAACCCAGGGCACTGCTCTCTAACAGTACTCTGTGAGCTGGGCCCAGGCATTCTGGGCCACGTCAATGAATTTCAGCTTGATCCCAAGAGCAAAGGGAATTCAGTAAATAGTTTTATGCAGAACCTAACATATCTTCCATACACCTCCATGCGGCGGCGAAGAGAGAGAGGGTGAACTGTGGTTTCCCACCAGCACGACCAATATCCGCTTTTACAGCAGGTAGTCTGAAACACCGTCTTCTCATGAAATGACATTTGTACACATTGTAACCTGCCTGCAGTTTCTAAGCTGTATGTGTAGTGCCCTCCGCTGTAACATAAAGGAGAAATAGAAGGAATGTGGTTTCAGGAAGTGCTCAGGCTTGAGGACAGCAGAGTGATGACGAAGTCAGGAGAAGCCGGCACCTCAGCACAGACTCAGCGCAAGTGCCACAGCAGTAGCGGGCGGGAACGGGCGAGGTGCTGGGGACTCAGGTACCGCCAGTGGCATTGCTCTTCGTGACAGGATTTTCTGAATGATGACTATTTGCTTGTAAACTTGCCCGGAAAACCATATAGTCTTCTTTCAATTTACCTGATAATTACATTTTTGGAAAATGCAGCATATGTTAAGAGCGCAAAAAGTACTCTGTGTTTATATGTAAAATGAAATTAGGTTCTGGACTGAGATGATGATAGAAAGGCTCTTTATCTGTATGGATGCCCAGAGGGATGTTAGAAATGCCAGCAAGACCTGGAATGTGATTTGCTTTGCAATACTGTCTTTCTAACATTCCCAGCCACCTCCCCGCTCCTCCACCGCCTCAGTGAAAGCCAGGAGTGCCATCTCATTAGTCATGATGACCAAAAAAGGCTCCATAAATTTGCAAAACACCCCTGTGGGCAGTGTCACCCATACTGTGAACCAATGCTATAGGACAGAGCATGGGAGGGCCCATGATGACTTAGATGGAAGAGGTGCTGGAGAAAGCAGGCAGGAGAGCCAAGGTTGCAAACTGGCATGAATTGGGGTCACTTGGGACCTTTGTTACAACTGCGTATTCCCCATCCAGGGATTCAGGAGTGGGAGAGGTGGAGGGAGGGGGCCGAAGCAGCAGATGAGAATCTGCGTGCTAATGCACATGTTGGAGAACCACTCATTTAGGTCAGAGGTTCTCAACTTTGACTGCATGTTAGGATCATCTGGGAAATTGTTAAAAACGCCGATCATCTAGGCTACACCTGAAACCAATTAACTCAGACTCTGGGGCTGGCACCCAGCTACGTAACAGTTTTTTAAAGGCCCCAGGCAATGGCAATGCACAGTTCAGGCCAAGACCCAGTGCATCGAGCACAGCTGTTTTTAAACATTAACATGCATTGGAATCACTTGGGGACTTTGTTGAAATGCAGATTCTGGTTCAGGAGCTCTGGGGTGAGACTTGAGAGTCTGCACTCTGACAAGCTCCAGATAATGCAGATAATGCTTGTCTGTGACCACACTGAGAAGCAAGGCTCTAAGGCAGGGGTGTCAAACTCATTTTCACCGTGGGCCACATCAGCCTCACGGTTGCCTTCAAAGGGCCGAATGTAATTTTAGGACTGGATAAATGTAACTACTCCTTAACTGGGGGCAAGGAGCTCGGCGCTGCCCCTGGTAGAAACTAGGTGCTGGGCCGGATAAAACAAGCTGGAGGGCCGGGTTCAGCGGCCTCGGGTTTGCCCCCGTGCCCTAAGGCTGTGCTTGGCAGAGTGTGCTCTTGGACCACTGGTATCAGTGTCTATTAGGAACTTGAGGAACTTGATAGAAATGCAAATTCTTGAGCCCCACCCAGACCTCCTGAGTCTGAAAATCCTGGGTGGGCCCCAGGGATCTGTGTTTTTTGTTTGTTTGTTTTATATTTTATTTATTTATTTTTAGAGAATGGTGAAGGGAGGGAGAAAGAGGGAAACATCAATCAGTTGCCTGCAACCCAGGCGCGTCCCCAGGCAGGCACCCTGATCGAATAAAACCCGTGACCTTTCGATTTGCAGGCCAGTGCCCAACCCACTGAGCCACACCAGTCAGGGCAAGCGATCTGTGTTTTAACAAGTCTTTCAGAGGATTCTGATACCTGCTCCCATTTAAGAACCACTGCTCTTGGGCACCCTTTGGTTCCCAGCTGAGGAGACTGAGTTTGATGTTTTCGCCATATACTGAGTTGCAAAACCCAGGAGGAGAGGAAGGTTTGGGAGGTGGCAGGAATGACATTGGCAGAGCCACAGGGTGCCTGTCCTTCTGGCAAAACGGGGAGTCTCTGTGGACCCAGGGCCTTTTCCTCAGCACATGTGGCCCCATGGGCTTGAGGAGACATGAGGGGTAGCCTGACTCAGGCTGAGCTTGGGCTTTTGAACCCTCTCCTCCCCTCTCTGCTCAGCCTGGGTCCTCTGGTGGGCAAAGTGAAGGAGTACCAGGTAGAGACCATTGTGGATGCTCTCTGTGCCAACATGCGGTCAGACAAGGAGCAGCTCCGAGATATCGCCGGCATCGGCCTCAAGACCGTCCTGTCGGAGCTACCCCCTGCAGCCACAGGTACCTGGGTGCCAGGGACTAGGTGCTATAATTACTTGTGTTAATTTATGGTTAAAGAAACTGAGGCTCAGAGAGGTAAAGGGACTTACCTAAGGTCAACCAGCTAGTCAGTGGCAGAGAATTCAGACCCCTATCTGCTTAAGTTCACGGCTGTGTATCAGGAATACTTGTAGCTGCAAGTTACAAAATCTAACTCTTGGCAGCTTGAAGAAGTAGGGGATCGCCCACTCCACTTTTGCAGTAATTCATTTAAGATTTTTTTTTAAGGATTTTATTTATTCAGTTTTAGAGAGAGGGGAAGGTGGGGAGAGAGGGAAAGAAACTTCAGTGCGTGGTTGCCTCTCACATGTCCCCTACTTGGGACCCGGCCTGCAACCCAGGCATGTGTCCTACACTGGGAATCAAACTGGCGGCCCTTCGGTTCTCAGGCCAGCACTCAATCCACTGAGCCTCACCAGCCAGGGCGAGAAATTCATTTAGCAGCTTAGTTAGGACAGGGTTGAGTCTGCCTGGTCTCTTGCCCTCTATAGGAAAACATGTGTCCCTAGAAGCACCCAGAAGACTTCGACCTATATCTCCTTGGCCAGAATGGAGTCATCTGGCCCCTCCTAGCACCAAGAGAGTCCAGGAAAGGAAGTATTTAACTTTTCACTTTGCCCTAGTGAAGGGAGGAAGGAAGGAGGGGTAGGGTATGGGGTCAGCCAGCAGGTTGCTATCAGTTCTTGCTCCCCAAGCTGTCACTTAGTGTGGCCAGGACTTTGGGTTAAACATGGGACCACTCAGGTGCTAGCTTCTCTGGGTCAACAGAGCAAAGGCTGATCAGAGATGGAGGTCAGCCCAGAACCTCCCATGCCCACCTTGTGCTCTGTGCAGGCTCCGGCCTGGCCACCAACGTGTGCCGGAAGATCACTGGCCAGCTCACCAGTGCCATTGCCCAGCAGGAGGACGTGGCCGTGCAGCTGGAAGCCCTGGACATCCTCTCTGACATGCTGAGCAGGTGCGGGAGGCCAACCCAGGCAAGGAAGACCAGGGTAGGAGGGGGAGCAAAGCGGGCAGGGAAGGATTTAAATCCACAGAGCCAGCACCTGCTGCACACCCAGCCCTGTGTTCAGGGCTCCTTGATTGTCCCTGCAGCCCTGCAAAGGAGAGCTTGTTTGTCACAATGTTGTAGGCTGTGAGAGGTGGTGTGGCCTGCTCGAAGTCACACTGTCAATAAATGGCAGAACCTTGGATTTGAACTCAGGATTCTCAATAGCTAAAGCCTAGGTGTGTTCATCCTCTCCCTCACCCCCTTCTTTCTTGTTTTGAGCTAATGTGTCTGGGCCTTTGTTTTAAGTTGTACTGCACATTTTAAAAGCATTCATTTGTTCAGCCTCCCAAGATATGAGCACCTACTTTGTGGCCAAAGAAATGTCAGGTGCTGGACTAGTGCTGGGAATGTGGAGTGGCTCCATCTGGGTCCTTCCTAGGAAGGAGCTCACAGATGCATTAACTGTGACTGGAGTAAGAACAACAGTAAGGATAAGAGCAGGGCCTTTAGGAGCTCAGAGGAGGAGACCCTAATCCAGCTGGGGAGTTGGGACCCTTCCTCAAGAGGGTCCTGCTGGATGAGCTTTCAAGGATGGGCAGGACATGGCCAGGCATGAGCTGGCATAAGTGGGACACTAGATGAGGAGGCTGCCCTCAGCCCAGAGGGCAGAGGCAGGAGAAGACATGGGTCCCAGGGGTTATGCAAGGCAGTCTGGGGCTGGGGCATTCTGTGGAGGGCTGGTCTGGAGAGATGAGGCCTGAGGGCTAAGCAGGAGCCAGGGGTGGGTGACTAACAATTATCCTGAAGGTTTGAGGAGCTCATGGAGGGTTTTGTGGCAGAGGCCAAGGAATGCTGTGTGCGTATTTGTGGGTTTCAGACTGATCACCCTATCTTCAGTGCGCACAGGAGATGGGAAGGGGTGAAACAGGCAGGGAGACCAGTTTGGAGGCTTTTGCAGGCAGGTGAATTCAGGTTGTATTTTGGAGGCAGACTCCACAGGGCTTAGAGTTGGAGAAAGAGGTAAAGACTCAAGAATGATTCCCAGGGGTCTGGCTTTACTAACTGGGGGCACAGACACAGGGCGATTGCCGTGGCGGGGTGCCCTCTTGGAGTGGGCAAGTGTGGTGAAGGAGGCGATGGATTCAACTTGGGGCATGTTGAATTTGAGGTTTCTGGGAGGCCCCCACTTATCTGAAAACTCCCTAAGGGTAGGTTCTAAAGGTGAAGTCTGTCCTGCTCACCTGAGCCCCCAGCACAGGCCCTGTCACGTGGTAAACACACAGATACAGGAAACCAACAGAGAGGTTTGGGCTGGGTGGAGACATACAGGAGGGTGAGGTCAGTACGTAGTGCAGAGTGAGAGGAGAAAAGGTTTAGGACGTGTGTGAGGCAGCAGGTGCACAGGCCTGGTCTGAAGGAGAGAACAGCAGCTGCTAAGGTGGGCAGGGGCTGCCTCCTACTTACACAGAAACTATTTTCTTGTGTTGCCTCTTTCTTTGAGCCCAGAGCTCAGCTTATCCCAAGGGCACTGGGGAGCCATTGAAGGAGACTGAGGGAGATAAACAGAAGAGTGACCAGGTCAGAGGTAGATTTTAGACTCTTCTGGTCTGGGATGGGGTGGGAGGATGGGACTGAGGCAAGTCCCAGACTCCCAGGCATTTAGGACAGCCCCTCACACCCTTTACCCGTGCTTTTCTTCCCAAGCTGGGAGCCTGGACACCTGGGTTCTAGTTCTTGCCTTGCATTTCTTGCTGGGTGGCCTTGAGGAAGTTCCTTCCCCTCTCTGCTTCCTTTGTGTAGGAATAATAATCGCTCCACACAGTTGCAGGGCGCCTTTCCATTTACCAAGGGCCATTTGGGTTCTCATAATTCCTGGGAGGAGGCCAGTAGAGGATGGGGAGAGGGAGGGTCCTGGCCCAAGTTGCCTGCGGGTGGGCCCACCTGACGCCCCTTCCTGCTCCCCAGGCTGGGCGCCCCACTGGGTGCCTTTCACGCCAGCCTCCTGCACTGTCTCCTGCCGCAGTTGAGCAGTCCCCGCCTGGCTGTGCGCAAGCGAGCCGTCGGGGCGCTAGGCCACCTAGCGGCCGCCTGCAGTACCGACCTCTTCGTCGAGCTTGCAGATCACCTGCTAGACCAGCTGCCAGGCCCGCGTGTGCCCGCCAGCCCCGCCGCCGTTCGCACGCTAATCCAGTGTTTGGGCAGCGTCGGCCGCCAGGCAGGCCACCGCCTGGGTAAGGGAGCCTCCGGGTCCCTGGGCAAGGAGTCAGGGCGTAGGTGAGGAGGTGCTGGGGCAAGGGGTGGGTCCTGGGGGCGGGCCACCTCTAGAAGTGAGGTGGGGGTTCAGTACCTGGAAGGGGAGGTCGGGCCCTGAGCCATCTGCTTCTCAGACTCAGGTAATTATAAATCATTCCACCAAACTTAAATAAAATATGTTTTATTTATTTTTAAAAAGATTTTATTTATTTTTAGAGAGGGGAAGGGAAGGAGAGAGGGAAACATCAATGTGTGGTTGCGTCTCGGGCGCCCCCTACTGGGGACCTGGCCTGAAACCCAGGCATGTGCCCTGACTGGGAATCCAACCTAGTCTCCCCTTTTCCCATCCAGGGCTACAACCTAGTGCAGGAAAGGCAAGGCTATGACTGATAGTTTCAACAGCAGATGCTACTTATTGAGTGCCTACTCTGTGCCAGGACCAGGTGAAGCTCTATCTGCATCATATTAATCTTCACAAAATCTCTCTGGTAGGCATTACTATCCCGACTGTGAAGATGAGTAGACCCAGGTCAGATAAGTGTTGTGACATGCCCAAGATCCCAAAGCTCATAGGTGTCAGAGTCAGAGGTATAACCCACACCTGCTTGATTCTGAAGCCTTTGAGTTGAGTTTGTAGTGGTCAGGGCTGTGGGTACAGGGACAAGCTAGGTGCTGTAGGCTAGGGAAGCCTGGGAAAGGGTCTGGCCTCTTCTTAGTGACCCACCTGGCCTTACAGGGGCCCACCTGGACCGCTTGGTGCCTCTGGTGGAGGAATTCTGCAGCCTGGATGATGATGAGCTCCGAGAGTCCTGCCTCCAGGCCTTTGAGGCCTTCCTGAAGAAGTAGGTGCAGGAGGATGCTGGAAGATGGGGGCCCCAGAGTGTCTTTGGGAAGTCGGTGGGGGCAGGGTAGAGCACAGAATGCTGGTCTCAGAGCGCTAAGATCTCAGGACTCCCCACTGGAGCCCACTGCCGGCCCTGCCCTGCCTGGGTCCACCAGAGCCTCCCTATCCCACTCCACAGGTGCCCCAAGGAGATGGGCCCTCACGTGCCCAGTGTAACCAGCCTGTGCCTACAGTACATGAAGCACGACCCCAACTATAACTACGACAGTGATGGGGAGGAGGAGCAGATGGAGACAGAGGATAGTGAATTCAGTGAGCAAGGTGGGTGGCCAACTTGTGATGGGAGCTGGAGGGTGGAAATGAGTGCAGCCTTGCTGGGATTCCCCGCCCCAGCCAAAGACAGCCGCATTTAGTGCGTTGATCCTGATCCCAACTGTTCCTCGGGCTCCAGCCCTGCCTTCCATACCCTGGATTCTCCAGTGGCCCCATCCTTTCTTATGCACAGTGAGGATAGCAGTAATCACTCACAGTCACTGAGCATCTACTGGTGTCCCAAGAACTCTGTTATTTTGTGTTCCTTACAGTAACCCTAGAAAACCAGGTATTTATTATTATCCCCGTGTGTCAGATAAGGAAACTGAGACTTAGACAAGTGATTTGCCTGAGATAATATAACTCTAAGAAACACAGCCAGGAAGTGGCATAGCTGGGACATGGAGCCATGTCTTTCAGACTGTCTGACCTCTACCCTACCATCTCTGCCCTTTTAGTTGTGGCTCCAAGAGAAAATGCTTTAACCCAGCAGAGGGAAGCTTTAATGGTAGAATGATAGGTACTGACCCAAGAGATACCTGGATGGGGGGTGAACTCAGTGGCTACTTTCCTTCTGTGCTTGTGGTCCAGTTTGTCATGCACACGGATGCCTCTGGGTTCTGAAAGCAGGGCATCAGGGGAAGCAAGGGATTTAGAGTCTGATGAGATGGGGTGGTGGGAGACGAGATTGGACAGGTGTATCGGGCCCTCGAATGCCAAGCCAAGGAGATCAGGCAGTTTCTTGCCAGCAACACGGAGCTATGGGTGTTTCTTCATGGATGGCATAGGGAAGAGGTGACAAATAATGGTCCGTCAGAAGGGACATCTGCTGACAGGATGCATCCATGTGGCCCACTGTTGCTTGTCCCGATGCCAGCTCTGAGAGTCTGAGTTGTCCTCAGAGACCTGTGAGTAAGAACATGCTGGTGTCTGAGCCTGTGACTGGCGTGTCCCTAGTTAGGACCATCTCCTTCTGAGTCTCATGTGTCTCCACAGGTGACAGGGGTAGGCCTCGTGGGCCTAAATGTCAGCTCTCCTGTTCCCTGGCTCTGTGCCTTCAGGAGAGGCTCTCACCATCTCTGGTCTTTATTCTAGTCATCTGTTCATCTGTAAAACAGGGCCCAAGGCACTATGAGCTCTGGCCTCTCCAGGGAGCCGGGAGGTTAGGAAGCCACAAAAATACAGCATTTTCTGCTTGGAAGCCAGAGGAATCAGAACCCTTGGGAGACTGGAGCAGGGTGGGGCAATTCAAAAGGAGGCCCTATTGCCTCTTCCTTCTGGAATCCTAGTAAAGGAAACATCACACAGCCAGGTCGGAAACCAAAGGATGGGTCTTGTGCCCCCAGTGGATTCCCTTGGTCCTCATTGAAGACTTGGGAGTCAGTTTTCTTCCTGCAGCAGTCAAAACAGTGAAGGGTGCGGGGGCAGAAGAGGACCCTGATTTAATTCCAGCTGTTTCCCTGCTCACGAAACTTGGGGTCAGTCACTTCCCTCTGAGCCCCAATTTCCTCACCTCTGTCATGGGGAAGTAATCCCTGCCTCCCAAGGTCATTGTGAGGCTAAAGGAGGCTGTGCGTTTGAAGTGCCTGGTGCCGCCTCCAGCACACAGTAGGTGATTATGAAATGGTAGGTAACACTCCTAATGGCAGTATAAAAATAATGATCTTCCAAAGGGGAAGCACAGGCTTGGCTCCCTCTTCCCCGCTTCCTCCGGGCAGACCACCGGGGTGGGGCAGGCAGCTCCCTGTCCATCTGCTGCAGAGCGCAGGGCTCCATGGTGTCTGCTTTCTGCCCCAGAGAGTGAGGACGAGTACAGTGACGACGATGACATGAGCTGGAAGGTGCGCCGGGCAGCAGCCAAGTGCATGGCGGCCTTGATCAGCTCTCGGCCTGACCTGCTACCTGACTTCCACCGCACCTTGGCGCCAGCACTCATCTGCCGCTTCAAGGAACGTGAGGAGAATGTCAAGGCCGATGTGTTCGGGGCCTACATTGTGCTGCTGCGGCAAACGCGGCCCCCGAAGGGGTGGCTGGAGGCCATTGACGAGCCCACCCAGACTGGCAGCGCCCTCCACATGCTGCGAGAACAGGTGGGCATGCCTTCACCTCTCTCCCCCTTCAACCCCCGCTCACAACTCTCCCTCCCACCATCCTACAACCCTTCCATCCGTCCATCTTCCCACCCCACCATCTGTCCATCCACTGAAGTGTGCATATTGAGCACCCACTGTGTGCTCGGCCCAGTGTAGCGGGCGCTGGAGCACAGTGGGTACCTAGACAGATGGAGGCCCTGCCTCTGGACCACCCAGTTTTGGGTCTTGCTGATGGATTAGATGTGGAGGGTGGGACAGGGAGGTGGCACGTGATTTCCAGGCTCTGGCTAAAGCATGGAGTACAGTTCCCTGAGGTGGCAGAGCATGAAGAGGGCGATGCCTAGAGTTCCGTTCTGGACATTTATGTTTAAGGTCCTTGGATGTCCAAGTGGAGATTTTCAGGCGGGCAGCACTGAAGTCTGCTGTTGACAGTGTAGATCGTGAGCCATTGCTGTGCTGGCATCTGAAGCTTGGGGAGCAGATGAGCTCATCTGGGGAGAAGCCAGCTGGGGAAGAGAAGGGGCCCAGGGCTTCCCCCCTTGGGGTGTAGGGCTGAGAGCCATCCTGCCTGCCTAATTTTGGACAAGTTACTTAATCTCTCTGTAAAGTGGGCCTCGCTAGGAGTAGTGCCTGTTTCAGAAGGTCTAGATATAGAAGCAGGTGTCTGGTACAGAGCGAGTGGTGGAAAGCTTGGGATGGAGCGATCCTCTCCGTGCTGACTGAAGTCCTCGATGGACAGGGTGTGGAAGTTCCCTGGGTGGTCACCGACCTCCCTTCGCCTGCCCACAGGTGCCCCTCGTGATCAAGGCCCTACAGCGGCAGCTGAAAGATCGGAGCATCAGGGCACGCCAGGGATGCTTCAGCCTCCTCACCGAGCTGGCGGGCATCCTCCCCGGCAGCCTGGCCAAGCACATGCCTGTGCTGGTAGCAGGTAGGATGGGCTGGAGCCTGGCATTTGCTGTCCTGGGCCTCTTCCAGAACCCGGCCCCCAATCCTTGAGGGTGTCCCTGTTCCTCAACATATGATGGCTCCCCATTGTCCGCAGTGAGAACAAGGCTGGGGAGCAGGCCTTACACTCTGGTTTCATATGGCTTCGTATCCCTTAGCTCTGACTCCAGCCAAGCCCTAACATCTTAGAATCTGTTGCAGAAGAGCCCAGGTGCCTGGATCCAGCTCAGACACCTGTGGGTATTCTACCCCAACACCCAGGGAGGGCTTTGTGGGGTCAGGGTCTATGGCCTATAACCTTTGCACCACCCCCTGCAGGCATCATCTTCTCACTGGCGGACCGCTCTAGCTCCTCCACCATCCGGATGGATTCCCTGGCCTTCCTGCAGGGGCTGCTGGGCACAGAGCCTGCTGAGGCCTTCCACCCTCACCTGTCCACCCTCCTACCACCTGTAATGGCCTGTGTGTCTGACCCTTTCTACAAAATTGCGGCTGAAGCCCTGCTGGTGCTCCAGGAGCTGGTGCGGGCCCTCTGGCCTCTGGGTAGGCCTCGGATGCTGGACCCCGAGCCATACGTTGGAGACATGTCTGCAGCCACCCTGGCACGGCTCCGTGCCACTGACCTGGACCAGGAGGTGAAGGAACGCGCCATCTCTTGTATGGGCCACCTGGTGGGCCACCTGGGTGACCGGTTGGGGGATGACCTGGAGCCATCGCTATTGCTCCTCCTGGACCGCCTGCGCAACGAGATCACCCGGCTGCCTGCCGTCAAGGCCCTGACCCTTGTGGCTATGTCCCCACTGCGACTTGATCTGCGGCCCATCCTGGCCGAGTCATTGCCCATACTGGCCTCATTCCTGCGCAAGAACCAACGGGCGCTGAGGCTGGCCACACTGGCTGCCCTGGACGCCCTGGCTCAGAGCCAGGGACTCAACCTCCCTCCATCCGCTGTGCAGGTTGTGTTGGCGGAGCTGCCTGCCTTGGTCAGCGAGAATGACATGCATGTGGCCCAGCTAGCTGTGGACTTTCTCACCACGGTAACCCAGGCCCAGCCAACCTCTTTGGCTGAGGTCAGCGGCCCCGTGCTCTCAGAGCTGCTGCGTTTGCTGCGCTCGCCCCTGTTGCCAGCAAGTGTGCTGGCAGCTGCCCAAGCCTTCCTGCAGGCACTGGTGGGGACCCGGCCCCCGTGTGTGGACTACGCCAAGCTCATGGGCCTGCTCACTGCTCCCGTGTATGACCAGCCTGTGGACGGTGGGCCAGGCCTGCACAAGCAGGTGTTTCACTCACTGGCTCGATGTGTGGCAGCCCTCACAGCTGCCTGTCCCCAGGAGGCAGCAGGCACAGCAAAACGCCTGGTCTGTGATGCCAGGTCACCCAACTCCAGCACAGGGGTCAAGGTCCTGGCATTTTTGTCACTGGCAGAGGTGGGCCAGGTGGCTGGGCCTGGCCCCCAGCGGGAGCTGAAGACAGTGCTCCTGGAAGCCTTGGGGTCACCCAGTGAGGACGTGAGGACAGCAGCTTCCTATGCCCTAGGCCGTGTGGGTGCTGGGAACCTGCCCGACTTTCTGCCCTTCCTGCTGGGACAGATCGAGGCCGAGCCCCGGCGGCAGTATCTGCTGCTACACTCGCTCAGGGAGGCACTGGGGGCAGCCCAGCCTGACAGCTTGAAGCCCTACTCAGAGGACATCTGGGCCTTGCTGTTCCAGCGCTGTGAGGGTGCCGAGGAGGGCACCCGGGGGGTAGTGGCCGAGTGCCTCGGGAAGCTTGTCCTGGCGAACCCTCCGTTCCTTCTGCCTCGCTTCCAGAAGCAACTTGCTGCAGGTAGGGGCACAGGTTTGGGCAAATGGAACCCAGGTCTTTAGTGGGCAGCTTGCCCCTGAGTGTCTGAGCATCCCACACAAAGTGAGCTAGTCCCGGTAATTGGGTCTGAGAGTCGTGGTGTGTGTAAGATGAAGGCACAGGAGCCATTTACAAACTGTATTCTGAGACTTACAGACCTCCTCCTGTGGGGCCATGTGGGATGGAGGGGACAGAATCCTTGGTCTTCAGCAAATATTTCATGATGCCACTTTCAGAATCCTTGGGGTGGGCAGCAACTTTATGCTGTAGCAGGGGTGTCAAACTCATTTTCGCCGGTGGCCACATCAGCCTCACGGTTGCCTTCAAAGGGCCGAATGTAATTTTAGGACTGTATAAATGTAACCACTCAACAGTTAAGCAAGAACTGGGCACTGCCACCGGGTAGAAACAAGGTGCCGGGCCGGATAAAACAAGGTGGAGGGCCAGATTCGGCCTGCGGGCCTTGTGTTTGCCACCTTTGCTCTAGGCAGAGGTTAATAAAAGCAGTTCTCTGAAGGGCCAGAAATGACAGCCTGCAGAGTGCAGCTCTTTTGGGCTAGTTTGAGGCAGGAGCAAATGGAAATGTAGACAAGATTGGATGCCATGCCCTGAGGTGTGGGGAGGACAGGGCAGGAACCAGGGGTCAGCTTGTGTGTGGTCAGAACAGGGTGTATCAGGGTGTCCCACAGCTCAGGCAGGAGGAAAACACAGGTATACTTGTGGAGCTACTTGGGCCCCTAGAACAAAAGGCCTCCCGGCCTGGAGCTGGTCCACTGTTCCCCTGATAGAGTCAGTGGGTGTATCAGTTCACGTAACGCAGTCGAGGGCTTTGTATGGTGTGTGGTACCCAATCGACGCTGCGTAACTGCTGCCATCGCTGTGTTGGTGATCCTGGTAAGCCCTTGCTGGGTTGCTGGGTTTGTAAGAAGCAGCTGTGTGGCCCTCACCCCTGTGTGGGCGGGAAGAACCCTCCTGGAGGACATCCCTTGCTGCACTCACAGGGCTCTTCACGAGGACCCTTGAGAGGCAAGTTGGGATGAGGAGCAGCCCTGCTTTTTCTTTTTTTCCTTTTTTAAACTTTTAGTTATTGATTTTAGAGAGAGAGGAAGAGAAAGATGGAAAGATCGATTTGCTATTCCACTCATTGATGCATTCATTGGTTGATTTCTGTATGTTGCCTGACTGGGGATTGAACCCACAACCTTAGTGTATTGCGATGACACTGCAACCCACTGAACCACCCGGCCAGGGAGCCCTGGCTTTTCTAAGCTCTGATGTCTCTGCCTCACAAATGCTGTTGAACCAGCTAACCAGTCCTATGTCCTTTTTACCACTGACTTCGAGGAAGGAAGCTTAGAGCCAACTGGTGGCCTGCTTCTGGCAAGTTCATGGGGCTTCCCAGTGGCCTGTCCCTGCGTGCCCCTCACTGTGGTCTCCATCGCACTTCCCTGCCTGTCCTCGTTTTTTCTTATTTTAAATTTACTTAATCCTCTTCTATTTGCATACCTTCACCAGCCACCTGGAGTCTCCTTAGGGGCCAGTCAGGATGGAAAGAGAACGAGGGAAAAAGTTAAATTCAGTAACTCACTCACTCGCACATACCCTAGCCCCAAATTGTAAACTTTCTCCTGAGTCACCAATGTAAAGTTTGTGAATTAAACAGCCTTAACCCATTTACTGTTACATGCTGGCAGGTGGCTGGGGGGGAGGTGGAGAGAAGTAAGCAATTCGTCCATTTGTTTTTTTTGTTTTTTTTTTTAGTTTTACTGAGATATAATTGGCATATAACATCATATTAGTTTAAGGAGTACAACATAATGATTTGATGTGTGCGTATGTTATAAAATGATGACCACAGTAAGTTTAGTTAACATCCATCAACTCATAATTACAAACCTTTTCTCCTTGTATTGAGGACTTGTAAGATCCACTCTTAGCCCTGACTGTTGTGGCTCAGTAGGTTGAGCGTCGTCCTGCAAACTGAAAGGTCACAGGTTTGATTCCAGTCAGGGCACCTGCCTGGGTCACGGACCAGGTCCCCGGTTTGGGGGTATACGAGAGGCAGCTGATTGATATTTCTCTCCCTCTCTTTCTCCCTTCCTTCCCCTCTCTCTAAAAATGAGTAAATAAAATCTTTAAAGAAAAAAATCTACTCTCTCAGCAACTGTCAAATCCATAGAACAGTATCATTAGCTGCATCGCTATGTTGTGCGTTACATGAGCAGGAGTTACTTGTCTTCTCCCTGAAAGTCTGTATCTTTTTGACCACCTTCACCCACTTCGCCCACCCCCGCCCCCCGTCTCTGCCGACTACAAATCTGGTCTCTGTTTCTTTCAGTTTGGTTTTTTAAGATAACACATATGAGAGCATATGGTATTTGTCTTTCTCTTACTTCACATAGCATAACGCCCTCAAGAGCCGTGCACATTGTGGCCAACGGCAGGATTTCCTTCCTTTCTGTGGCTGACTAGTGTCCCTGTGTGTGCATGTGCGGCACATTCTCTTTATCGTCCGTTTGTTGGTGGGCGAGTAGGCGGTTTCCATGCCGTCCGCACTACTGCTGGAGTGAGCGTGGGAGCGCAGGTAGCTCCCTGAGATGCTTGCGTTTTCATCGGATGTTTACCGGTAGAGGGGATTGCCAGATCACATGGCAATTCACTTTTTAGTTTTTTGAGCAGCCGCTATACTGTTTTCTGTAGTGGCTGCGGCAATTTACACCCCACCGCCAGGGCACGAGTATTCCCTTTTCCCCACGTCGTGGCTAACATGTCTTATGATGGCCCTTCCAACAGGTGCGAGGCGATAGCACATCGTGTTTCGATTTGCATTTCCCTGATGCTGAGTGATATCATGCACCTTGTCATGTACCTGTTGGCCTTTCAAGTATCGTCTTTGAAAAAAATGTCTCTTCAGGTCCTTTGCCCATTTTTAAATTGGATTATTTGTTATTTACTATTGAGTTGTATAAGTTCCTTAAATATTTTGGGTATTAAGTCCATATCATGGTTTGCCAATATTTTTTCCCATTCATTTTGTGGTTGGTCTCTTTTACTGGGCAGAAGCTTTTTAGTTTGATGTAGTCCCACCTGCTTACTCTTTATTTTGTTGCTTGTGTTTCAGGTGTCATATCCAAAACGCCATGACCAAGACCCCTGTCCAGGAGCTTTATTCCTGTGTTTTCTTGTAGGAGTTTTATGGTTTCAGTTCTTACATATAAGTCTTTAATCCATTTTGCATCCATTTTTGTGAGTGGGGTAAGATGGGGGTCTAGCTTCATTCTTTTACATGCGATTATCCAGTTTTCACAGCACCACATATTGAAGAGACTGTCTTTTCCCCACTGAGTGTTCTTGGCTCCCTTGTCAAATAGAAGTTGACCGTACGTGCCCGTATTTATAGCTGGGCTCTCAGTTCTGTTCCATTGTCCTATGTGTCTGTTTTTATGCCAGTACCAGGCTGTTTTGACAATAATAACTTGCAACCAGGAAGTGTGATGCCTCCTGCTTTGTTCTTCTTTCTCATGAGGGTTTTGCCTGTTTGAGGGCTTCTGTGGTTCAATACAAATTTTAGGATTATTTTTTCTGTTTCTGCCAAACATGCCAGTAGAATGTGAGCAGTTTAGAGAGGAGACAGAGAAGCATGTGGGGAAGCTGCGGCCTTACTTCTTTCATGCAATGGGAAATGTATATCCCTCCCTTATTCAGTTTCTCCACTCAGAAAGCAAGCAGAAAAGCAAAACTGAGTTCTTTATTCCCAAACTTTGGAGATGCTCCGAATTCTGGTGGGATCCCCTTGGACTTCAGCCTCCCTGAAGTACAACTGCCCCCTGCTTGGAGAATTCAGGGCTGAGGAGGAGAGCCCGGCCAAGGCTCAGAACCAGCTGTTTACCTCTGGATCTGCTCTGTGGCCTTAGACGTGAACTTAACTTTTCTGGGTCTCTCTTTCATCCATAAAGTAGAGATTAATAATTTTATTAGTCATTTAAATTATATCTTATTATCAACCAATTAATAGGACAGTCCTGAGGAGTAATTGACATAATGTGTCTGAAAAATAGAATGCAGTCCCAAGGCCTGAATAAAGAAAGGTCTTTCTTTGGGTTGGGTTCTTCTTCTTGAGTTCTTGGTTCTCCATTTACATGTTGCAGTGTGGTTACCTGCAGTCTGACAGTTTTACTCCCTCAGCCGCAGCAGGAGAAACTTGGGGAAGATTCTGGGCTGCCAGGGGAAATGGTAGCATTGACTTCTTCACAGACTTGGGAGAGTTTCAAGTGGGGAGAGAGTACATTTCTGCCTTCCACGGAGGCAGAGGAGAGTTTTGGCACCTTCTGACCTGTGGATATCCAGGACTGGCCCCGCCCCTCACCAAGCACTGCCTCTTCTCCTGCAGGTCAGCCGCACACCCGGAGCACCGTCATCACAGCGGTCAAGTTCCTGATCTCCGACCAGCCCCATCCCATTGACCCCCTCCTGAAGAGCTTCATTGGTGAGCAGAGTGTGCCCTCTGCCCCCACCCTTCCCCGTCCCATTCAGTCCCCTTCACAGCACTTGAGCTTGGGCTGATTTTTCTTGCACATTAACGGAAGGGAGTTGGAGACCTGGGAGGCCACGTCATCCCCATGACAGCCGAGGGCCTGGGTTCAAGACCCGGTGCTTCCACTCAGCTGCTGAGTGAGCCCAGTATGCCCCTTCTCACCTCGGAGCCTCAGTTTCCTGATCTGTAAAATGGGGACACAAAAATCTGCAGTTCTGAGGTTTTGGAAACACCATGTATAATTAAGGAAGAAAGTGCATCATGAAGTGAAAACTACCAGAACTCAGATGCATTGGCTTCAGTGGCACCAACTGGGCAGGGCTGCACCAGAGCAGGGGAGAGTGGCTCCCTGACTTGTCCCCTGTCTGAGGGGCCTTCGGACTTCTGCAGGACCAGGCTCACTTCTTCAGAGCTCCAGGCCTGTGGGCTTTTAACTGGATGGCACTGGAGTCTGGCTCTCCTCTTCCAGGCAGGGCAACCTAGTGGATTGTGGAGAGGTTCTGGAGTCTTCCAACCTTGGGTTCAAATCCTGACTATGCCACTCCCTGGCTGTTTGAGTGTGGATGGATTATCTCATCCTCAGCCATAAAACTGGGGTGCTGATCTCTACCTGCTGGGGCACCATTATGTGAAACCAAGGGGTCAGCAGATATGACCACTCTCCGAATTGGAGAACATGTTCAGAAGCTACAGCAATATCACCAGCAGCAACTTCATCCTGTGCTCTGACCCAGCAGGCACACACTGCCCCCAGCCATTTTTCTCCGTCTTGCCCAAGCTGCCCATGGCTGACAGCCCCAGGGGCCTCTAACCGGGTGTTTGGTTTTTGTTGTTATATGTTTGAATCACAGTTTTTGAGCTCTCACTGTGTCTCAGGTACCACACTAGGTTCTTTAATATACCTCATCACAGCTAATTCTCACAGCCCCCACTGTGGCATGTACGAGTGGCCCCATTTTACAGATGAGAAAACTGAGGCTCAGACAGTAGATTGAACTCAGGTCTTGCTGGTTCCCCACAGCTGTGTTCTCACAGAGAGTGGGGATCCTAGCAGCCAGCATGGCCAGGCTGCCGGCCCTGGGTCGGAATCCCACTCTGCTGGGAGCCTTTGTCTCCCCAGTACACGACATCAGGCAGCACGGGATGGCAGTGTGCCCACGTCTGGTGACGGTAACACTAATCACCTTGTTCGAGTGGAGACTTCCAGGTTTCTTCACTCTAAAGTTACTCTTTTCCCTTTCAAACACGTAAGTAATTTTTAGTCTGTTGAAATATTCCCTTCCTCATCGAATTTTTGCCTACTGTGTTTTGCGTCTGCTGTGGGCTCTTGCCTGAGCCGGCGATTACTGACAGTTGCCAAAGGGCCGCTTTCTAATTCCAACCTTCCTCCCAGATTTATGTGCTAGTGTTCTCTTTTCAGGAAGAACGTTTTCTTCTCCCCCACTTACTTACTTATTCATTGATTTATTCCTACCATTACAGACTCATAGAGTTCTGTTTCATTCAGTGGGTTATCATCTGTTGCTGTCTTTATTTATTTCGATTCTCAGGACTGCCTCAGATGTAGCCGGTTCCCATGTGCACTTACCTGTTTCCACATTCTTTGAGAACATCCCTGTGTTTGGGCTCAATAAGATGTTTCATCCTCATCTGCGCTGCCCCAGCCCTACAGTCAGCCATTAATCCAAGGAGCCCAGATTCCTTTTAATGGAGAATGGTATTTAGAATCCCAGATCTGGACCCTGTGTACGCTCATGGTTACTGGGGTGCCACTGTCTCAGTACACAGTACACACAAGGACATACGTGTAAGTGTGGATGCACGTACACAGACAGACACACGTGGATCCCTGCGTTGGGTCCTGTTCCTGAGCAGCAGCACGGTGTTCATCCTGGCCTCCCCCTTTCCACATGCCCTTCTCTTACAGGAGAAACCCAGCTCCTGTTATTTATAAGATATTTATTCACTAAGTTTTGGAATATACAGGAAGTAGTCTAAGAACTGCCAACCTTTATGTTTGTTTATTCAATATTTGTTTATAGTTCTTTTGTCTTTAGTCTGAGGGCATGTAATCAAAATGCTTGGTTTGGAAGTTACTTGGGTGAGTTGGAATCATTTAAAATACAGTTTGGTTGATTTTTTTTTAGGGACCCCTCAATTCTTGATTTTGTTTATTTATTGAGTATATAAAACATTAACAGAGTTATTGAGAAGTCTAAATTATACAGAAAGGTTACTCAGAAGTGCTGTGTGACTATGTATAATTTTCTTCATTTCTCTGATCTTCAGGAGCCTCATCTATAATAATGATCAAGTTAACATTTGTAGGATCTTTGCTTTCTGCCGGGCCCTCCGCTGTGAGCTTTATATACTGCCACATTTTAAACCATAAATGCAGCGCTACGCGATAGATACAGTTATCACCCCCATTTTACAGATGAGGACATCAAGGCTCTCAAAGGTCCGAGTTAGGAAACGGTACCATATGGATTGAACCCAGGCCAGACTCAAGTCCACATTCATGTCTGGACTTTGAAGGCTTGTTGCACATGGTACAGAGCAGATGCTCAGAATACATTCGCCCCCCTTCAGCTAGGTATGCATGCCTCACGTGAACCCAACAACGGAGATGGGGGTGGAGGTGGTTTGCCGTCTTGGCTGTGTTGTCCCTCACCCCCTCTCATCTTCCTGCCAGGAGAGTTCATGGAGAGCCTGCAGGACCCAGACCTGAACGTGCGCCGGGCCACTCTGACTTTCTTCAACTCAGCCGTGCACAACAAGCCCTCGTTGGTCCGGGACCGGCTGGGTAACATCCTGCCCCTCCTCTACCAGGAGACAAAGATCCGCCGGGACCTCATCCGAGAGGTGAGTCTGGGAGAGAATGGAGTGGCAGAGCTTGGGCCTGACTGGTGGGGCTGTGGTAAGAATTAGGGTCCAGCTTATCAGATGGCCAGGTCCCATGGCCTGGGTCAAGTCCTGCCCTTCCACTTCCCAGCTGTGTGACCCTGCTGGGGTAACCTGGTCCACACTGAGCCTTGGTTTCTCCAGACAAAACAAGCAAAATAATCATGTCTGCATCATAGAGTTGTTGAGAAGATTCACTGAGTGAAGTCCTGCAGGGGCTCAACCCTGCTCCTGGCACGTGGTCAGCAGTCAGTCAATGTTGGTGACTCTTGTTATCATTCAACATTCAGCAGGTGCTTGCAGAGCACCAGCCCTCTGCCTGAGCACCAGGATCCAGAGCTGGACCACACATGGCTTCTGCACCAGGGAGCGCATGGCCTCCTGAAGTAGAGAGACACCCCCTGTACTCATTATGTAACTCACTTAGAGCCCAGTTGGTGAAGTGAGAATTTAAAGGGAAGAGATTAAAGGTGATTTAACGGATAAGTCACCATCACACAATGTGCTAAAAAGGTCTGAACTGAGTGGCAGCCCTGAGGAAGAAGTGACTGTTTAGAGAGGTTAGGAAAGTTTCCCAACAGAGGGGACATTTGAACTGGACTTGGAGGGATGAGAAGACTTTACCATTAAGAGCAGAGCCCCATGGTTAAAAGGTTCAGGGAGATCTGGGTTTTTAAGTGTGATTCAGCCATGTATTAGTTATGTGTCTTTGGGCAACTTAACTTCTCTGAGCCTTAACTTCCTCCTGTGGTAAATGCAGTTAATAGTAACACTGGCTTCGTAGAGCTGTTGTGATGCTTGAGTGAAATGTCATCCGCCAAGCACTCGGCACAGAGCCTGGTGCATCACAGCTGCTCAGGAGATTATAATAATGGTAACTCTTATTGTTGTCATCACCAAAGGTCATTGCAGGCTGAGCAAAGGCATGCAGACTTGAGAGTGTAAGACAGGAGACGCAGCGCTGAACAACAGATGTGGGGTATGCAGCAGGAACTAGGGGAGGTATTCCTGCACTCTGGGTTCATGTCCCCTAATCCGTTATCCTTCCCTCCTGCAGGTGGAGATGGGGCCCTTTAAACACACAGTGGATGATGGTCTGGACGTGCGGAAGGCAGCCTTCGAGTGCATGTACTCGTTGCTCGAGAGCTGTCTGGGCCAGCTGGACATCTGCGAGTTCCTGAACCACGTAGAGGACGGCCTGAAGGACCACTATGACATCCGGGTAGGATGAGCCCCCTGCCAGACTCAGGGCTACCACATACCAACGGGACAGCCGGGTGCCAGTGGGCCTACTGCTTGTTTGTCCCCACGCCCTACCCCAGGAAATCCCATGAAAACAGCTGTGTTTTCAAACACCTTTGGTGGGATTCTACACCGGCAAGCTCTTTGGAGGATGGCTTAGCAATAGCTAGAAAAATTTATGATTCTCAGACATACCCATTGACTCAGCAATTCCCTGTGAGCCTCTTGACGGACTCCTGCACACATTCAGAGTTTTCTGTTCAAGATTGTTCTTCACTGATTCCTGAGAACTGGGAAAATCTGGCAGCTACCTAAATGTCCACTTACGGAGAGCTGGCTCCATAAACTGGGCGCCTCCTGTCATGGAGTCCTAGCAGCATTAAAACGAGGGAGCGGGATCTCTGTGCTGATGGGAAAGATGGCCAAGGCCCACTGAGTGATAAAAGCAAGTTATTTTTAATGGGCCTTCCCCACGCTTGAGTTGTGGTGCTGAGGAGGGTGGGTGGGACATCGACTGAGCAACCTACAGTTATCTCATCAAGCCTTCACATTAACCTTTGGAGAGTGGGTTTAGATGCCCAGTTTACAGGGGAGAAACCAGAGACCTGGCTAGTTCAAGGGCACAAAGCAGGAAGTGGAGGAGCCTTGGGTCATAGCTCATGACATCTAACGCCATGCTCTTTGTAGCCCAGCATCCCCCCCCCACCCCGCCCCCGTCTTCTCCTTTGCTGTGGAGCATGTGGGGGTCAGGGCAGGGGAGATAGCTGGTGGGCATGGATAGGGCATATTGATTTCAAACAGCCACCCATTAGGCTGTGTATCATTGGTAGGGATTTTACCATTTTCAAAAGGTCACCATTATTCTCCTGTGGGCTGGCTCTAGCCTGTGGATATGTGTAGTTGGCTCACATAACTTTTTGTTTGTTTTTGTTTAAATCAAGTGCCAACATTTAAAAACTGGACAGGTTTTACATGAAAATTGGGGTTTCTTTTGAAAAGAGTCTGTCAAGTGTAGGCCACCTTCCCACCTAGCCACAGTTGGCTCGGGCTGCATAGCTGCCGTCTGGGGTGTGGACTCCTTACTCCCTCCCAGGTGCCCTCTGGGCCCTTCACTCACAGACAGTGCCTGCCTGGCCCAGCAGGCATCCCAGCTTGAGAACTGCCCCCTCCCTGATGCCTCTTCTGATCCGAGTTTCTTCAAGACAACCAAGCGCAGTTGGCTTAGTTGGTGGTCCCAGACTCTGATAGGGACCTGAGCGGGAATTAGTGCTCGAGTCTGGACTTGAGCTCCGGGTGTTGGGTCCAGAGAGTCTGCTCTTCCCCAGGGCTTGCTTCTTTTGGTCCTGGGCCATTTCACTAAGAACTCTGTCTCCTTCCTCCCGGGCAGATGCTGACCTTCATCATGCTCGCACGATTGGCTACCCTGTGTCCTGCGCCTGTTCTGCAGAGGGTGGATCGGCTCATTGAGCCACTCAGGGCCACCTGCATCGCTAAAGTAAGTCGCTGCCCAGCCCGTGCACATCATGGGTCCTCTGCAGGTCGTTCATAGTTACAGTCTATCAAGAACCTCCTGTGGTACTGCTGGCATGAGACGTGCTTATTTTAATCACCATCATCATCCTCTAAAGTACTTCTTGTTACTTCTTAAGCATTGTATACACAGGGGAACAGAGGTTAGGACAGGTGAAGTTGGCTGAGGCTACATAGCTAGTGAATTGTGGAGCTGGGATTCAGACCCAACTCTGTCTCTGTCATTCATTAAGTGTTTCCTGGGTGCTAGGCTTTGTACTAGGGATGCAACATCGAACATGATGGGCTTCCTCATCTCATGTCCTAATTGGGAAACTGAGGCAGACTCTTAGAAATTACTGATTGACTGATTGATTGACATGGGGCAGGGTTGCTGTTAGACTGGGGTGCTCAGGGGCCCATGGGAGGGATCTGGGACCTCATGGAAAGCTGCAGTGTTGAGAACAGAGCCTGGCACACCTAAGGGGTACCTAGTAAATACCTGCTGAAAGAACTAACTTGGGTTTTAGAAGGGTAAAAAATTAGTTAAAAAGAGGGCAGACTATTTTAGATTGGAGCCCAAAGAGTAGAGATACCCATAGAGTAGTAATTTCCAAGTAGTAAAACCTTTTCCAAAAAAACCCACAATGAAATGAAATCTCATGTGGATAGAAGATAAAATTGGTAATTTACTAATAGAAACCTACTTTGTAAGTTTCTATTTTAACATATGCTTAGTATGAAGTCAAGGAAAACAGTGGTTCCACAGGGCCATTGAACTCTTGAGTCTCAGTGGCCAAACATTTCTAGTTTTTTCTGAACCGCAGGGACGGAGAGAACCCCGGTGCACAGGAAGGAGCCTGCAAATGGCACCGTGGTCAGGACGGCTTCGCTCACTTTCACCTGCGGCCCACAAGGTGTCACTCAGTCTGGCCGCTCAGAGGGATGTCTGTGTTTCGCAGGGATGGAAGCTCATCACATCCACGTCCCCAGTGCCTCATCCACAATTCTGAATCCTAGAAAGCTCCGCACGCTCAAAGATTTTAGCAACTTGTTTGGCACCAAAACTTAACTTGAACTAGCACAGGGCTGTTTATGGCCCTATTTCCCTTTTTGTGATATTCATAATATTCTTACATTTTTCATAAACTTAGTAGGGGAAACGTTAGTGTATCTGATTACAGGGTATTGTACCAGACCCACGTTATCTGCACATTATCACCTTTTCTAAAACCCCCCAAACTCCTGAATTCCAAAAGCACATCTGGCCCCAAGGGTTTTAGGGAAGAGGTTGGGTGGTCATGTAGTCCTCATGGTAGCTCTGTAAGGGGAGGCTCTTCATTACAGTTTGGGAAGCGAGGGACAAAAAGGTGACTACCTGAAGCCACAGCTCTCACGGGCAGAGCCGCTTGAACCCAGGACTGTCCAACCCCAATACCAAGTTCTTAATCATCACAGATTCTTTAGGGGGAAGAGCCTAATGTTGTCTGGGGTAAGTCAAGGAAGGCCTTTATTCCAAAAGCAGTGGGGGGATTCCTGAGGTTCTCTGGGTAAGTGGGAGCGGGTGGGGGACGAGGCAAGGCACTTTTGGGCGAGTGCTGCCAGCTGCATCTGCAGAGTGGACTTCGGATGCCTGGCTGGAGGACCGTCCCAGTAATCCATTCGGTTAAGTCCTCTGGTAGGAGTCTGTTTTAATCACAGTAAAGAGATAGCCCAATACTTCTTGCAGGGGAAGGAGACTAAGTGAACACTTTACAGCAATTGTCACCATTGATTTATTATCAGGAAGAAAGGTGAATAACTTCGATTGGTTGCTCAGAGGCCCTATAGGTGACTTTGAAGCTGACTTGAATGACAAAGAACCAGCCTCTTGGGAAGTTAGCCAGTGTAAAAGCCCAGATGGAAGGACCACCAGGAGGCTGGGACCACGGGAAGCTGTGAAGCAGGGCAGTGTGACATGGGTGGGTGGTGGAGAGGAAGCCGGGGAGGTGTGGCGCGAGGACAGGCTCAGTGAAGGACGGCTCGTTGTTGTTTCCCACTGTAGGTCAAGGCTGGGTCCGTGAAGCAGGAGTTTGAGAAGCAGGACGAACTGAAGCGCTCTGCCATGAGGGCGGTGGCCGCCTTGCTGACCATCCCAGAAGTGGGGAAAAGCCCCATCATGGCCGACTTCTCTTCCCAAATCAGATCCAACCCTGAACTTGCTGCCCTCTTTGAAAGCATCCAGAAGGATTCTGCTTCAGCCCCCAGCACAGACTCCATGGAGCTCAGCTAGTCCTACCCCAGCCCCTGGATGGGCCCTTACTCAAGGGAAGGGGACCCACTCGAGCCTAAGGCCACTGGCCTTTACTGACAAACTTGCATTTCCCTGGGGGCCCTCCTGTTACTGTGTGGGGTTTACAGTGCCTTCTCCAGGGACCCCGACTCATTGGCCCCCAACCTGAAGCTGTGAGGCTGCCAACAGTTGGGCCCTTTAACTCAGGACAGTCATTCAAAGCAACAGGGCAGAATGTCCCAAGCCTTTCAAGCTCGTCTGTCTGGTTTTTTCAAGCTGAGGCCCTGCCTCACAAGATACTTAGTATTTAGTTTAGACACACTCTGTGCTCACAGCTGGGAGAGGTTAGGGGGCAGCAGGCTGGCCTTTCTTCCCACGAGTGCCCCAGATTTGTCACACCTCTCGCATGTTTTCCATTCCCTTGATCTGACATACCAAGAATTAGTACTTTGGCTGAGCATCTTAAAAAACTCATACTTGAGTTATTCACATCTTAGAATTAAAAAAATTTCTAATTGGTAGTAATGAATCAGAAATACTTACTTGCAAGGGGGAAGAGTGTGGGTAGAGAATTAGAGCTACTGTGGTTTTCTAATTTCAGAACTTACGTAGCAAACTGAGAAACAGAGAAGCACGCGTATACAAGCCACGTTTCATTCGCCCGCCCTAGGCATAACCTGTTGGTCTGTGTCCTGCTAAGGAGGGTTTGAACATGTCCTTTTTAGTATCGAGGACACAAAATCAAGCAACAGGCCAAAGAATTTCTGTGCTATCCCGGGTCAATAAAGGAGAGATCCTCAGTTACAACTGTTTTCTCTGCACAATTCCCTCTAGTCAGTAGTCACACCACCTATCAGCATACGTCCCATGTCAGTTTAAATAATGAAAGTTAACAGTTTACTTAATGTTTCACACAAGGTCTTGAATGGGAGGCAGTCAACAAGAAAGATAAACTTTATCTACTGACACTGAGAGCCTTAACCCCAGTCATGGCTAGCACACCGGGAAAGTTAAAACCAGTGTATTATTTCTGGTTCAGTTGACGGGGGGTGAAAAAACCCTGCCTCACTCTATAGTCTTGTACTAGAGCAGTGATTTTCAACCAGTGTGCCCCAAGAATTTTCAAAATATGCAATGCCTATTTAGTCAGACACTGACCTCTTTTCCCTTAGATTGTCAAATAAAAATGACAACGGCCAACACAATAGCCATCTGGTATGAATGAATCAAAATTATGCCCCTATTTTGTCTGATCAGAAAACATTTGATGTGCCAGTTTTAGCGTATGCGCCATTGGATGAGAAGGGTTGAAAATCACTGTACTGGAGTACCACGTGCCATACAACGCGTGGCCTACACTGCAACATACCATTTCTTGGGGTATGCTAACCTTAGAACTAAAAACAGCTAAGTTTGCCCTGGCCAGTGTGGCTCAGGTGGAGCATCATTCCATAAAACCAAAAGGTGCTGGTTCAATCCCCAGTCAAGGTGCACACCTGGGTTGTGGGTTAGGTCCCTGGTTGGGCACACACAAGAGGCAACCAATCGATTCTTTTCCTCCTTTCCCCTCCTCTAAAATCGATGGCATATCCTTGAGTGAGGATTTAAAAAAAAAAAAAAAAGGCTTGATCCTAGCTATTATAGGCCCAATTACTACCAGTTAAGAACCCCACGCCTGTGGAAATTATGCCTGGAGCAGCAAGCCGGCACAGTTTAGATACGGCAAACTGAAAGCCATCTCCAAACATCCAGGCCTGATCATATGTAGCGGGATGTGTGTGTCATCCTGTTTTGTATTCTTGGACAGAAGCTACACAGTGCTATTTCAGCACCCAGTAAGAATTTAAGGGAGTAAGAAAGAAAGTCACTTGGATCCTGTCACCCATTTTCTCAACCTTCACAAGAACTACAAAGGGTAACTGTCACCCAACTTTAAAGTGAGGCTAAGAACGACTTCTTGCTATGAGCTGCAAGGTCCTTCAGCTGAGGGTCTCGGAACCTCCCTTGGTCTGAGGGCCAAGTCTTCCCCACCCCCAGCTGGTCTGGGCACTTGAGGCCAGTATAAACCTCTTCCACGTGGCAGATTCCAGAGCATTAGCGGGCAAAAGAACAATCTCTGTGACAAGCTGTCAAAGAAACTGGGAAGTAAAACCAAGGGCAGAAATGCCAGATGGCAGAATTTTAAGGTTTTATTAACACAAATACAATGTGCACACAATCTGTCTATTCGTTTTCTTCACTGCGCAGCCTGGCATTGGGATTGGTGACTCTGATGGCCAGCTGGGCTGCTCTTTCCACAATGGCTTTGCGGTTCTTTGAGGAGACGTTGTGAGCAATCTCGGCACAGTAAGATCTGGAAGAGAAGTCATAGGCAGGTTAGGAGCAAGCCAGCCTAGAACACACACTTGTGCGCGTTCCACTGGGAAGGCAATGGCTTTGGTCACTTCACCTGCAGAGCCACAGCACTGAGCAAAGAGGGTGCTAGTACATGGCTGCTGAGTAACACCTGCATGTCCCAAATCCGAAGATACTAGCAAGGCCCTTAGAGTGTCTGCTGAGAGACAAAAAACAACACCCCAAAAAAGCTCTCACGGTCCCCTCTTATTTACAGTATTCCTCGCAGCAGCCCTGTAATCCTGGTATTGCCTCTATATCACGGACAAGGAAGCCAAGGACCACAGAGGTGGAAGTGAATTTTCCAGATCACATATTCAGCAACCGACAGGGCCAGGATGGCTCAGCCCCAGACTCCATGTTCAAAACTTCTCCGTCTCTCTAGCCAATCCCCCCAACTCAGTAAAGTCCCAGGGAGTTTGGACTTGCTTGCGAAAAGTTTTGGAGCTGCAAGTAGAGCAGACTCCAACAGTGTGATTAATCCAATCCTGATCCAGACCATAAACATTTACTTGTTCAGCTGCTGCAGATAAAATCCACGTTGAAAGTAACGCTGCCTCAAGCCACCCAGACAGTGGAGCACCTAACATTTCCTGAGCACACGTGTGCTAGGAAGCTGGCCTCACCCCAGTTTGGTAACTGGTCTAACAGACACATTTCAGTAGGGAGGTGATCTGAATCCATAAAACATGGATTAGGAAAAGGCATAACCCCTGCAGGATTTCAGCAAAAACAAGAAGGCTGGAAGGAGTTTGATCAAATAAGGCAGTAAGTACATATAGTTTTTTTTAAGATCTCTGTAAGAAAATAGCTTAACAGTGTGACAAGCAAAATAGGTAAGAAATTTGTTTTATATAAAGGAGCCCACTCAAGCTCAAAGTAGCTACATTTTAAAATGTTTCCACAATCTTTATTTTCAAGAAGACTTAGGTTGTATTACTGTCCTTTTTTCAAAAACCTCTCAGGTCCTTGTCCATTTCTACTTAATAATCACAACCACACTGTACATATTTTAAATACTTCCCCTGCTGCTTGGGCAGTTTCCACACACGAGTTTTTAAATGTGTAACATTTCACTCAGTGCTGCACTCCTACCATCCACCAACTATATTCACAATTGTTCAGTTTCTCTTGCAGTGATCAGCTTATAAAGCTTCCCTGCTTCCGCAGGCCTGCACTCAATCCACTGAGCTACACCAGCCAGGGCTTCTTTTTAATGGTTTCAAGATAAATGCCCAGAAATGGAACTTGTGGATTAGAAGTTACGGACGCAGAGTATTCCCATGGCTCTCGATACTGCAACATTTGCACCGCAGTCATTTCTTGCCGCACCACATGTGGCGGACTGCATCGTCCTGTCGTACTTCTCTATCGGCCTACTCAGTGCGGCCTGGGCATCTGCCGCCATTAATCCCTGTGCTCGCCCAGGGTTTCTACAGAAATTTCCAGCATTTCAACACCTGGTTAAATCTCCAACCTAGAAACTCAAACAAAAATGGTTTCATTTTCATTACTGTGTCTTCAACTGCTTTAACTTAAAGATGTTTGTAAACATGCACAGACAGATGTGACCAGCTGTGTCTAAATTACTTGCCACAAGCAATCTTTTCTCAACCACTGCCCTCGTTTGGGCCTAAGCCAACCAAAAAGTCTCACACAGAGCTCACCAAGTGTCTTAACCTCCTTAAAACAATGGAAGTAATGCTGTAATCCCTCCATGCACTCTTACACCTACACAACTCTAAGTACCCTCTGTCTGCAGCCTGCCTTCTCTCCACCTCTGATCACACTGAACTCTAAATCAGACAGCAACTCCTTCATTACCGCAGCGTTCTGAAGATGCATGTGGCCAGCTTAAATGCTCTTTAGGTCTGAGGCTATCCCCCACATAAATAAAGCAGTGTTCTGGAAGTGACTGCCAAAAGTCCTTCTCTTTCCAGGTCTTGGGTCTCTACACTTTTTAGGACAAATTGTAGCCCCGCCCCCCATTTTGAAGTTCCCAGCCAAGTGTCGACTGAGCTCCTGAGAGAATATACAACGTCTCCAAATGCATTCTGAAAGGTCTAGAGACCCTCCCCAAAATGCTCAGAGATTCACACTTCTGACACCGGAACCCACAGATGGGATGCAACTCACTTGTTGCACATCAGCAGCACTTCGAGCTCCTTGACGTTATGGACCAGGAACTTTCGAAAACCACTGGGCAGCATGTGCTTTGTTTTCTTGTTGCTCCCATAACCAATGTTGGGCATCAAGATCTGGCCCTTGAATCTTCTGCGCACCCTATTGTCAATACCTCTGGGTTTCCGCCAGTTCCGCTGAAAGAAAACACACGGGTAGGTCAGTGTCTGTGCAGACTGCCAACCCTTCCTTCTGGAGGGAAAAAACAGGGGCCAAATGAAAAGGAAACATAACAAATAGTAGTTGTCTTTGGGTAACAGGATTTCACTACTTATTTTTTTGGTGAAGAAAAATAGGCTCCTGTATTTGCACACCAGGAACACAGACCCATAACCACTCCTAAGCAAAGGAAGAGCAGACCACACACCAATGGGACATGAGGGGGTTGTGCACATAACAAGATGAAGAGCATGGATTTCAATACCGCACTCAAGACCCAGGTTTTCGTCTATAAAACAAGGATAATTTACCTCTCAAACCATCATAAGGCTACCTGAAATATGATACAAATATAAGCCTCTAGATACCTCAGAACAGCCAAGTCCAAGTGTGTCTTGTTATTTGTTTCAATTTACACATCAAGAGGCTCAGTGCCAGTAAGTGCCTGGGTTTCTATAGTGAGCTCTTTTCCACCAACCAGACTGGTTGGTTCATCTGTCCAAGATACTCTTCTAGGAGATGTCAGAAACCCAGCAACCAATTCGGAACCTCTTTTCTTCACCCCAACACACACTTCCACTTCCACCCCCAGACCATATACCTTAATTTTGACATAACGGTCTGACTGGTGCCGAATGAACTTCTTGGTCCTCTTTTTGACAATCTTGGGTTTCACGAGGGGTCTGAGGGCCGCCATGGTGCCTTCAAAAGAGACAGACACTGTGAAACAAAAACAGTCCCAGAAGGAGGTCTTCCTTGTCCGGGACTTTAACGTTGTTGCAGAGTGTCTTCCAATCACCAGCTACGGAGCAAGCGGGGAATGGAATGGGTACCTCTGCCAGGCTTGTTTTCCCTCCCGTCTCCGAAGCTGGCAGAATATTAGCTATTCTCCAGACGCGATCCTGGGAGGTTAGGAGTCACCTCACTCACTCAAAAGCCAAGAAAGAATGCCAATAGCTGACTTAAAACAAACTGGCCCCCAAAGGTTCTCTCGGCCTGCAAAGGGGCAGCAAATCCTACTTCACCAAGTATCTGAACCCGCACGTGGCCCAGTTTCCTTTTAGTTATGCGGGACTTTGACAAACTACATGAGCTGGAGTTCCTGTTCTCACCTGTAAAATGGAGATGCTCTTGCACACTGAATGCCTATAACGCCCAGACCAAAGCAAACGTTTAATAAAGAGAAACCTCTAGATGTGCATCTAGATGTACTTCTAAAATGCCTCTGGGCCTTTGAACATACCGTTCTACCTATAGATCACTCAAAAGTTACCTTCCTCAAGGTGTCCTCAATAGCCCTCTTTACACCCTGTTCTCTTCATAGCCTTCAACTTCCTTGTTTAGCACACAGTAGGTACTCAATGAGTGGAATACACTCACCACCCCCCCGGCCCCCCTTCGCCATGACTTCCTTTAAGACAAGGATACAGTTTCAAACTCCCAAAGATCCTAATCCTCTATCAGAATTTCTGGTAACCAAACCGATTTTGGGGGGGTGGGGCGGGTAATTCCTGCCGCAGCAGTAACCAGGGCCAGAAAGTAGAGGGGAGCGTGGGGCAACAGGAACAGGTTTTTTTACTTCTATACCACGTGAGCAGATATCGCTAACCCAAATAATACGACGATTTGAGCCCTGGCCGGTGAGGCCGCAACCCCCGAATCACTCCACGCCCCGCAGGAGACCCCGTAGTTTGGGCCCAAACGGCGGCCTGCGCCCTTAGGGATCAAACAAGCTGCCCGCGGCTCAGACTGACCCCGGGCGGCCTCCGTAGGAGTGCAAGCGGCCCTAGTAAGCGAACACCCATTACCATCCGAATCATTTTGTTCTGTTCCTATACGCGCTCCAGCAAGTCGACAAAAACAATACCCACCGACACGACTGCTTGGAACGACAGGCCTCCTCACCAGGGGGTGATGAGGCTTAGTGGAGACAGCACAGACACAGATGACCAATGATTAAAACTCACCGAGTAAGAGATGGCTGCCACCTCCGTAGGCAGCGCCGAGGAAGAGAGAGGAAGCAGACGCGCGAGCTCTGTGCGACTTGACCTCTGGGTCCTGGCAGGGAAAAGGCAAGTACTTCCGGCTCTTGGTCATTCAAAAATAAATGTCAGAGAAATAATACTGAAAAACATCTAGGGTTACATTTACTTTAGTAGACATTAATATCAAGGCGTGGTCCTGAAAATTTTTCATACCCGCTCTTGGGAATACGTAGAATATATTTGAAATTCTTTCTCAGCTTCTAAGACCTTGTCGGAGCACCCACTTCCGCCAGAAGTTGAAGCCGCTCCTCCGCCTCCAGTCTTTAGATTATTTTCGCCTACGTTTCTTCAGCTCCAAAGTGCGCCTCGTAGTGGCCAGGAGGAAACAAAACAGAGACTTCCTAATATTCCTCACGTGAATTTGTAAATAGCCATGAGACTATGTATAATAGCTGTAATTCAATTGGATTCACTAGCCTTCCCACAATTCTACGAAGTAGGTCTATTATTTTCCCCATTTTACATACGTAGGAAGTGAGATTTGGAGGTTTGACTTAAAAAAATCCACACTTGTAACCATTAGATAAAACTGCCCAGGTTTTCACTGTTGTTCTTGGTTTGTTTGGGTTTTTTCCCCCTGGCTTTTTAAGATTAGTGCGAAAAATCAAATTTCAGAAGGAAAAAAAAAGCCCCATGATTCCACAATGCAGATGTCATTAGTGATCTTGACAGGAGTAATTCCAGGGGCCAGATGGAAGCAGAAGCTAAACTGGATGTGTTCTTAACTGAAGAGAAGTGAGAAGGGAGGAGAGCAAGTGTTGACAACTTCTTGAGATTTGACTGTGATGGAAAGGGGAGTTTGAGGAAACCGGGAGAAGTGAAACATGAAATGTGAAGTCAAGTGTCCTTTCGCAGGTCACACAACTGGCAAGCAGGAGAGGCTAAAACCCTGTTGTGTCTGTGCCTGCACCACACCTCATGAATCCCGCTTACCCTGGGGTCTGTGGGAAGTCGCACGGGATGTGGAGCATAGGAGCACTGTGCCAATAGCTGCCTACGTAATGCGCATGGAGGAAGAGGCCTTCATGAAGGGAAAGGTCGTGATGGAGATCAGATGAGTTAATCAGGCAAAGAGCTCATGGACCAGAGAGCATGCTTCCAACTACAAAAGCCCTAAGAGATTTGGAAGTAGTAATCCAATGGTTCGATTCTGGGGGGATGAGAGACATGGTGTTTCTCCGAGGAGGGCTCCTCACACTGTCTGCTGCTTCCCCATGGGCACTGAGATCTCAGGATCTCAGGCTGGAGGTGCCCTGCAGGCATCCATCAACATCCCAGGGAATGTGCCTGCTGTATTACCCCAGGCTCGGGACCCCAGCTTTTCCAAACACCCCTCTGGCCACAGCCTCTGAGGAAGAAATCATATCAGCTGGATCACAAGTGATGTGAGAAAAACCTCAGCCTGGTTTATTTCAAAAGGGCAGGAAACACTTAAAAGTTGCGCTTCTTTCCCTGGACATATCTGCCTCTGAGGCCCTGGACACTTCCGCTCTAGAGAGAAATGATTTCTTTTGTCTGGCTCTTTGACAGTCCCAGTGTCTATGGCTTTGGGCTGCTAGCTGCACTGGTCCCCAGCCCCAGGATGACTGGGTCTGACAACACCTGGGCATTCTAGTTGAGGTGGTAGACCTTGGGGGCATCATAATAGCCACAGGTCATGTAGTTCTTGTTTTTAATGGGCCACCAGTGGTTGGAGCAGCAGGCAGCTGAGTAGACAAGAGGCCTCTGTTGGATACAACTGAATAGCGGCAGGCTCCGGTCCACAGTCACAGTGGGCAGGTAGAGCTGCAACTTGTCCAGGAGGTGACCCGGCCAGAAGAAATTTGGGTGGGTTCTCTGTGGACCACGGGACCTCTTCACCTTCAGCTTCCTGGAAAATGAGAAGACACAGGGAAGGCTGTCACGGTGGACAGGACAGGGCCAGAGCTCTTCAGCAGAGCAAACCAACTGTAACAATTGAGGAGGTGTAGCATTGTGCTAAGTGCTTAATATCTCAATTTTTCTCCACAGTTCCACATGGTAGGTTCTGTTACCCTGTCTACCTTCAAGTTCCCCAAGGCTACCCAGTGACCAAGTGGCAGGGTGCAGGTTTGACTTCTCATCAGCTGCCTGTAAAAACCCAAACTCTTAAGAGTACACTATCTCTTCACTAGAAGAAGCATTTTAATGTGGTATTCAGAGTAGTCTTTGGAGCCTGCATAGCTGGATTAAACCCCCGCTCCACCATTTTAACAGATGTGTGATTTTAATAAGAAACTTTTCTGTACCTGTTTCCTCTTCTGTAAACTGGGTATGTTAACAGTAGCTTCATATGATTGTTGAGAGGGTTTTAATGAGTTAATACATGGAAAGCACCCAGAGCAGAGTCTGCCTGGCACTCTAAGTTGTTCTCCTGCCTCTCAGCTCCTGGGCAGTGAGCCCCAGATGCTGTGCTAAGAGCACCATGAAACGTGCAGAGTCCCAGGCACCTCCCCAAAGTGAAGCTACATCTCCTCCCACCTAAGTCCCTTCCGGAGTTAAATGATTGCTACAGACCTGATGAATTCCTCAAACTCCTTAAACTGTATTTTCTTGATTTTCTTTGGTGGTTTCCTAGTTGATGAGAGAGAGAGGTATCTTGTTAGGAGAGGGGAAATCCAGGTTAGTGGGGTCCCAGGGAGTAGGTTGGGGGTCTCAGGGATATGCCCATCTCTTAAGTCCAAACCAGAGCTTTGAAAGGAGAATTTTTTGTCTGGGGTGGGGCCCTGACTCTGTCCTCTCTTGCCCCAGTGGAACATACAGTGGGCTTGGGTCAGCCAGACCCGGGCTCATAACCTGGCTGGCTGGGTGACTCTAGGCAAGTCACTTCCCCTTTCAGAGCCTTGGGTTCCTAATTTCCCAAAATGGGGATTAGTTATGAGAGATTCACAATAATCCGAATCATTTCTGGGCTCCTGGCTTCCATTTCCCCTGAAAGGACTGAATCCAGCCTTGGAGATAAGGATGGTAAAAACTAACACTCCAAACCTTGGGCCTGGCAGATATCAACAACAGCACTCCTTCCTGGCAAGCCTGCATTCAGCCTCAGAATCTCACACAACACAGCCTAAGTGGCAACACGAAATCAATGTCCACCCCTGCCCTAAATGACCTCTCTTCATCCTTTATAGATGTGGCCTACCTCAGCATGGACAAGAGTCCCTTTCTGTTCCCACCCACTTCCTGGATTCACAGTTCAGAAATTGGCACCAGCCATTCAGGGGCTGGAAGGCAGTCACTAAGGGATCAGAAAGGACCCTCTAGGCCACTACTGCCTGCCTGGCTCATGCTCAGTTCTTCCCAACAAGAGCTACAGACAGGCTTCACCTGCAGGTCTGGGCTGCTCCTGCACTTGAGAACACCCTGACAACGACAACAGTCATTGCTCGAGTGCCAGCTATCTGCCAAACACCATGCTATGAAGTTTACATGCAATTTTTTCTCTTGTTCTCATTGTGTATGTTAGGAGCTACTATGCCCATTTTACAGATAAAGATGCTGATGCTCAGAGAGTGAAGTAACTTGTCCACTTCATCCACAGTTTGTCTGATTTCCACTCTGTTCTGCTGCATCCCACCCGACCCTTCTGGCCATAGCGTACCACCCCAGTGAGCAGCTGGCAAGAACCAGAGTATGGGCATGTCCTGAGCCCCTCACCCATCAGGGTATCCAATCAGCTGTCCCCTCCTTCTCCTATGCTGGCCCTAGCCCTCTGCAGGATGCTGCTTGTTCTCCAATCTGCTGTCACCTGTGGATGCTGGCTCATCAGCTGCCCATGTTTCACCTCCTTCCAAAGAAGAACACTTATTTTCTTTCTCTTTCTCCTTTCTTTCCTTTGTTCCTTTGTTCCTTCCCTTCCCTTCCCTTCCCTCCCCTCCCCTTTCTTCCCTTCCCTTCCCTTCCCTTCCCTTCCCTTCCCTTCCCTTCCCTTCCCTTCCCTTCCCTTCCCTTCCCTTCCCTCCCCTTTCTTCCCTTCCCTTCCCTTCCCTTCCCTTCCCTTCCCTTCCCTTCCCTTCCCTTCCCTTCCCTTTCCTTTCCTTTCCTTTCCTTCTGCCCTTTTTGTTATTTTGAGAGTATGTTAAAGCTAGGGACAACGAAACACAGAAGGACTTAGAGTACAAGAAGCGTCAAGAGAGAGCCTAGACAGGGCTGCTTTGGCTCACTGGAAAGTCAGAGAAAAGGGGGCCTTGGGGACAGATTTGGGGGATTAGCCCAGGACAAGCTGTCATAGCCCATTGTTCCCTGGGTGCAAACCTCTGGGGACACAGAATTTAGGAGATGCACGCCTGCGAGGGAAGAAAGATATGGGTATGCTCTCAGGAGGGAGAGCACAGCGTGCCCTGAGTCAAAAAGGACATTTTCTTAGAGAGGACTCGAGTTGACCTGAGGTAGTACCCAGTGCAAAGTTCTTTTCTCCTCCCAGGGGCTGTAAGCCCCATTCTTGACAGAGAAGATGGGGCAGGGGAAGGGGCTGCCCCCCCACCGTCCACTGCAGCACCCCTGACACCGGCTGGCTGGGTGAAGGGGCCTCCCACTTCTCTAGGAAGGCTGTCTTTTTAATCTTTTCCAGAGAACTTGGGATCATGTAGGATGTGTTCGGGGGGTAGCTGTGTGGGAGTGAGGCAAGGAGGCTGTGGATCTCAGACATATGTCAGGGGTGACACTGGGCACTAGTCTGGCCGTGGTGATTCAGTTGGACATGCTGGGTTGGGACAGAGGCACCGGTACGATGTGACAACCCCCTTGTGTCAGCATCCTAGCTTCTGTAGCTGAAGCACAGCGGCAGGGCAGGAGAGCAAAGGGAAAGGGGAAGGGCATCTGACACTCAGCTTGTCAGTCTTCTTAGCCATGCGCTCTTCGAATCCCAGGGACCTGAGCAGGACTTGAGTTGGGCTGAAGACCTTAAAGTCTGAGTAGTAGCCTCCTGGCTGCCGGATTGAGCGCACCCGGTCCTTCTGGAAAATGATCTTGTCCCCCGGATACAGCAGGGCTGTGAGCAACAAGAGACACACAGCTTAGCAGCCCAAGACCCCTCCATCCTGCAGCCTTTGAGGCAAAGGGCAGAGGAGAGCTTTGAAAATAATAATAATAAGGTCACATTTTTGTTTAAAAAGATTCTTCTTAGTACATTTTTAGACTTTTAACTTTTAAATGACTGTAGATTCAAAACAAATTATAAAAATAGTACAGGGAGTCCCTTAGACCCTTCCCCCAGCTTCCCCCAACTGTGACGTGGCATATACAGGCATAGCTCATTTCATCGACTCGCTTTGTTGGGGTACTTGCTTTATTATGGTGGTCTGGGACTGAACACAGCATCTCCAAGGTATGCCTGTAGCTGTAGTGCAGGATCGGGAAATGGAGTTGGTACAATACTGCTAAGTGCCCATGCTTCTATGTGCCCATGAATGTGAGATCCTGGAAACAGGGGAAGCTCACAGACTTAGGAGCTGGTAAAATCCTCACTGGATAGAATTCGTGGTGGCTCGATGTTCTGGCAGGGACAAAGAATTCACATCCAGAAGAAAGACCTGACCCATAAGAGTAGTCCAGGGTGCATGGCAAGCCTGCCTACGTTTCAGAAAACAACTGAAGCTCCTTTATTAACCAAGATGAGGGGATGTAAAGAATTAGGGGAAATGAGGCCCCGAGGAAGAAGGAAGGATAGATGATTTGGTGAAAAGTCAGTGCCCAGAGCTGCAGGATCTTGGGTCTCTGCCCTCCCAGCCCAGGCAGGCAGCAAGTGGCCACCAAACGAGGATGTGTAGCGTGTGTAGGAGACAATGACCCTTTATGTTGGTTTGTTCCTGAAGGCCATTGGCCACATCCTCCTGGAGAGACCTGTTATGGGCTGAATTGTGTCCCTTCTAAATTCATATGTTGAAGCCCTAACCCCCAGAACCTCAGAATTTGTATTTGGAGATAGGCCCTTTCAAGATGTAATGAAGCTAAAATGAGGCTGTTAGGGTGGACCCAAATTCAGTCCGACTACTCTCCTTATAAGGATGCTTGGGCAAACAGAGAGATACCAGGTATGTGTGTACAGAGAGAAGACCATGTGAAGAGGTGGCCATCTGCAAACAGGACTGAGGCCTCCGAGGAAACCCATCCTTCTGGCACCTCGATATTGGACTTCTGGCCCCTAGAACTGTGAGGAAATAAATTTTCTGTTGTTTAAGCCACCCAGTCTGAGGTATTTTGTTATCACAGCTCTAGCAAACTAATATAAGACCCTAGGTCTTATACATTTAGCACATGTTTCCCTCCCTCTGGGGAGAAAAATGGAAATAATTGTGACTGTTAACTCTTGTTCTTGGGTAAGTCACACCACTCTTTGTGTGCCCTTTTCCAGAAAACTTCATTTCCTAGTATGGCCATAGCTCTTCTGAAAAGTTCCTACAGGAAAACCTCTGCCCTCATGGAGCTCGCTGTTCATGTTTTTTAAGCACAGGGAGGAACGGGCCTGTTAAATTTATAAATTCATCAATTTGAGATGCCAGCATTGTTCCGTGGTCATCAGGGAAATATGGGGCACTTCCTGCCCCCACCTCACAGAAGCACACACTCTACCCAGAGACGTGGAGGGTTCAGGTCTGTTTGGATGTATGAAAACACAGTTCTTTGTCCAAGCAGAGCATGGAACCTGTATGGAAATCTCAGTGTTGAGTCCTATTGTCTGAGCAGAGAGCAAAGAGCCTCAACAGATCCTGACTCCTAGTGCATTTCTACCTCAGTGTTGCAGAACCACTGAAAAACTGGCCTGGCCTAGGGAGGCGGCTTTGGAAAAGCCCAATACAGCATAGCAGCTGTCACATCTATCAAATCTCCCTCTTTGAAATTGGGATTGTTTCTTTATGCTCAACTTCAGGGCTCCCTTGCCTAGAACTTCTGTCTTTGGAGCTTCCTGCTCCAGACTGCCAAGCTCAGTTGGGGAACCCCACACCTGTGGAACTCGTGGACTTACAGGATTCTAAAACTCCTGCCTAACAGAAAAACAAGCTTGACTGTTCTTTCCCCACTTCTTCCCAATGTACCTAGCAGAGGCTACAGTGGCTCGGCTGGGTGCATGTCAGTTGCAGAGGGACAAACCTCAGGTGCACATCTGAGGCATCTTTCTGGGACCAGCCACCAAGGCCTTTACCTTTTATGAGGATGTCCTCTGTCAGTGGGAGGCCGTAGTACTCACAGAGCTTCTGGCACTGCAGGTAGACCAGAAAGCTGTCCTTGCGGAACTGGTTGATGAGCTCGTTTGTCTCCCCGCAGAGGGTGGATGGGAGGCAGTGGTTGTCAAAGCGCTTATTCCCACTGCGCACCCGATGGCACCACTCTGTGTACTGGATGGAGGGGATCATGAGCTGCAAAGAGAACAGCAGTTGGCACACACTTCTTTTCACCCTGCCACTTTTCTCCTGGCCTGAAGGCTGTCAATCTACCTTTCCCCACAAGGCCCCCAGGAGGAACCAGGGCAAAGACTGTGTGGTGGGACCCAAGTTCAGGTTCTGGAGTCAGTGACTTGGGAGAAGAATCACATATGGTCAGGCTTACCCTCGAAGAGCACTTGCATGGTCGGCACGTGTGGTTCTGTGTGCACAGCCCTGTATACAGGTGTGCACACGTGATTGTATAATACATACCGTAGGTACTGTGTGAATGCGCCACATGTCTTATTGATACATTATATTCAAGTGTTTGGCTGCATGGGAATTTGAGTTAGGTGCAGCCATCTGTGACTTTGAGGTGGAAGCCGTGCGTTAAGGAGGGCAGAGTGAGGTAGAAGAGGCCTGGGAACTGGGTAGCCACTTTTGACCTTCTTATTTATTCATTTACAAAGAAAGAAAAAAATCTGTCTTTTTAAAACTTCTAAAGCCAGAGTCAGTGAAGTCCAGCCTATAGGTTAAATCTGCCCCACCACCTGTTTGTATAAATAAAGCTTTATTGAAACATAAGCTGCACTCATTCTTTAGATGTTGTCTGTGGTTGCTCTTGTGCTCCAATGGCAGAGCAGACCAGTTGTGACAGAGGTAATAGGGCCCACAAAGCCTAAAACATTTATTGTCTAGTCCTTTACTGGGAAAGTTTGCCATTCACCGCTCTAACATTCTGGGTTTTCTTGTCATGCAACTAAGTCAGATCTTAAGTGGTATAGCACTTACCAATACCTAACATTATATATATATATAATGTTAGGTAAAATATATATCTATAGTGCTGGCTGGTGTGGCTCAGCACATTGAGCACCGGCCTGCAAACCAAAAGGTTGCTGATTTGATTCCCAGTCAGCGCACACGCCTGGGTCACAGGCCAGGTTCCCAGTAGGAGGCGCGCGAGAGGCAACCGATCAGTATACCGGCATCTCTTGCACTTTGAGGTTTCTCTCCCTCTCTCCCTCCCTTCCCCTCTCTCTAAAAGTAGATAAATAAAATCTTTAAAGAACATTAAAAAATATATGTATCTATATATAGTATTATATTAATATTGTCTGCTCTCTGGCTAGGCTCTATACTGGCAGCTTCTTGAGGGCAGGGCCTGTTTTGTTGTCTGAAGCACATAGAAGAGTGCCTGATACATTACAGGCTCTTGATAAATATTTATTGGATGAACTAATTCAGGCAATCAGCTCTTCCTTCTATCCCTGGAGTGCCTACTCGGTGCCACGCCCCATGCCAGACTCGGGCTCCTGCTGTGATGAAGACGCAGCCCTGGTCCCTGGATATGAAGTCACAATTAAAGAGTGGGACGAGGGCAAGCTGACACCTTCAGAGACATTATCTCATTTCATCTGCACTGAACCTTGTGAGACAGATCTTGTTCTTGTTATCCAGATGAGGGAACAGGGAGGTAAAGCACCTGCCCCCAAGAGTTCCCCTAGCTAGAGGGTGGCGCAGGTGCAGGGATCTGCTCCACGCCCTCTCCCTTTGATGGGGATACCTTGCTGTGCTGCTTCGGCTCCCAGCACTGTTTGCTGATATCCTTCTTCTCCTCCAGGGTCAAGGGCCGTGCCTCTGTCTTGGTGTCAACCACAGGCACAGTCAGTAGGTCCATCTTGGGAGGCCGTGGGGCTACATTCTTGGGTGGACGCTGTGGGGAAGCTCTCTGCTTGACATATTTATGATCTGGGGTTGAAGAGAAGAGACAAAGGAAGGCGGGACTGAAAGGGTGCTCAGCCAGGGAATCCATCAAGCAGTTAACCGATGTCACCAAGCGAGCACTAGGCCATCCCTCTGCTCATTTCCCACGTGTCCAGTCAGTGCTGTCTGTGATGCACCTCGAGGTGCCCCTTCTTTCTATCTCCATTGTGGCCTGCCTGGTACAGGCTGCCTCCTCCCTCACCTGCACCATGGCCTCAGCCTCCCTGTTGCCATTCTCATCCTCCAGCATACTGTTTTCACCAAACAGCAAACAACACCTTTAAAAGACATAAGCCATGTCGTCGTGACTGGACTGTTTCAGTTGGCTGAGTATTGTTCCCCAAAGCAAAAGCTTGCTAGTTGGATTTCTGGTCAGGGTACATGCCTAGGCTTCGAGTTAGGTTCGGTCACTGGCCGGGGTGTGTACGAGAGGCAGTCAATCAATGTTTCTCAACCTCTCTTAACTCCCTCCCTTCCCCTTTCTCTAAAACTAAATAATTTTAAAAATTTTAGAAGCCATAAACCACATCACTTCATTTCCCTGCTTAGAACTCTCCCCGGGTTTCCCACTGCACTTAGACTAAAACTCAGAATCTCCTCCCTGGTGTACAAGGCTCTGCAGGATCTGGCCTCAGCTGACCATCCTCCTGACTCTGTCCTATTGGCCTCAAAGCATTAACCACTATTGGACATCATCTTAGTTAACCTTTTCTATGGAAACTCATTGAAAGCAGGGATGTTGGCTTCTTCACCCCTGTGTTCTCAGTTCCTTGAATTGCCTGGCACATTGTAGGTGCTCCACAGAGGTCCAAATGAGTGAGAGCGTTCCTTTGCCCCATGCTGTTTCGGGCCTGCATTGTCCCTGGCTCGAATGAAATCCAGGCCCTGTCACCTTGTGGTTTGGAGACAGTGGTCAGGTGGTCAAACTCTCTGTGCTTCAGCTTCCTCCTTAAAAAGCATGAATAGCAGCCCTGATGTCTGGGGACTTGAAGGATACATTGAGCTAATGCTGTGGGTAAAGTACCCAGCCTACAAAGGGCGCCCCAAAGGCTATTTATTGCCTTCTCTCTTGTGAGCCTCACTCAGATTCTTGACACTGCTTCCCCTTTAGGCAAAGCAAGAGACTCCCAAGTCTGCTTCCCTTACTCACTGCAGCTCTCCAGGGAAAAAGAACTCAGCTGTGACAGCTGTGACAGCACCATTTAAGCAAATACTCATGCTTGGCTTCAAATCTATTTATTGGGAAATATCAGGCCCCAAACACCTTTGCTGCAAATATGCGTCACGGCACACATCATAGATGCTCACTCAATGCAGCCAACCACACAGATAACAATGAGTTTTGGTAATTTATAATGAAAAGGCCAAAATAGCATGGGTTGGAAAGCACACTCAACTCAAGGTGGCCCTGAGGATGTGCTGGACGTGAAGGGTGAGGGAGATTATGACTATAGGGGTGGTGACACACCCCGCAGGCGGCTGTGGGGGAGCTCAGGTTCCCTGGGACTGCAAGGCCAGAGACCCTGCCTAGGAGCGAGGATGCCTCTGCCCAGTGGCTTGTTGAGACCAGAGGCTGGAAATCTGCATGCTGCACTGTGAGGGAAGCTCCAGGGGACCGAGGAATGGATGGTCTAAGGGAGCTGCCTGCTGTCCAACCAACCAGGGAGGACGCTGAGCACCCAGCTCAATGTGACTGGGAACTCCAGAGGCCCTGCCCCAAATCTTCACCTACGGAAAGAACCCCTAGGGTTTTTACATAAGCTCAGGGAGGGTGAGGAGCTCCTCCTCCCCAAATATGTCTGAAATTAAATTCCTGCCAGGTGGAGGCAAAGCAAGGTTTGCTTCATTTAGAAAAAGAAAGATGTGGTTATATTTGGGAAGGGCTCAGGAATGGCAGGTGGTGGTTAAAGGGGGGCTTTAATTTTATTTGTAGTTGTTTAATTTTTTTTATATATATAACAACTAAACTGTGAAGAAGCATGATGCACCCTTGTGGTATAAATTCATACCCAGCGCTATGGCAAGTACATTTCTAATTTGCCTCTGACCTTTGTCTGGACAGATGTGCCTCCAGAAGCACGTGGCTGGCAAATGGAACTTGAGCTGTGCCCAACCTACACAACCGTTCATAGCAGCCTTGCTAGTACCTCTGATAGTAGAATACCAAAGTAGACTTTCCAGTAAACTCTAAACATGTGCTAATTCTGGTTTCTTAATTTTAGTTAACTTTTTATCCAGGAGGTGCAGATTAATAGTAAGAAGGCCTTAGACCCACATACAAATAGAAAGGCTTGGCATTTGGGTTCTCAGCCTATCAATTGGGCTTTGGTGGGCTGAAACCACTCTTTGAGAAGCATCCCTGAAGGATAAGGTCTGGGCCTCATCCAGCTTTTAATGGACAAGGTACCCAGTCTGGTATTCCGGAAAATATCCACTGTTTAGTTGATCTCCTGACCTGGCAACTCCAGAGGCTTGGCCCACCTACAGTAGGCTAAAGTTGGAGAACACACTCAGGAAATGAGCCAAGGCTGCCTCTACCACGTTTGCTCCAAGGAGAGCAAAGTGGAGGCACTGGGGTGGGGGTGGATACATACGATCCCTTGCAGTTTGCAGTATGCTTCTCTGCTGGGCCAAAAACCATTGCTTGTAGGTGCTGGCCAGGATATCCATGGTGATGCTGTTGTGCTTCTCCAGAGAGCTGAGATAGATCACAATATCCTCTACCTCCTGGTTTCCCAGAGGGACTCCAATCTGAAGAGAGAAGAGAAGTCCTCAAAGTGGGAGGCTCCATTTCAAACATCCTATCAGGGCGGCCAAGGCCCAGTCAGACTAGCCCCACCTTTCAGTTTGGTTTTATCCACAGCCACTCCCAGCTCGCATCCAAGGTCCATGCTACAGGAGCACAGAGCCCTTTCCTGGCCCTGAACACACCCTGCACTTTGTCACCCTCCACCTTTACTCAGATGTTTCCCTTTTGATGCCTGAAAAACTCCTATCCCTCCTTCAAAACCCAGTCCAGATACGCCATCATCTTTGCAGACTCTTGTTACTACTTACTCTGGGTTCACACCAATCCCAACACCAGCTTTCTCATGAAGGATTTGAAGGAGGATTTCACATGTCTATCATCCTTGCCTATGAGGGACACGTAAGCCTCCTTTAACTGAAGGAAAATAGGATCAGAAATATGACACATGTTACTCTTTTAAAGACTGAGCAACTTTGGAGGAGTATAATGCCTGCCAGCTGTACAGAATATTCAAGAAAAGTTTTATCTTTTTAAAAGATTTTATTTATTTAATTTTAGAGAGAGGGGAAGGGAGAGAGAAAGACAGGGAGAGAAACATCAATGTGTGGTCGCCTCTCATGTGCCCCTCGCTGGGGACCTGGCCCACAATCCAGGCATGTGCCCTGGCTGGGAGTCGAACCAGCGACTCTTTAGTTTACAAGCCAGCACTCAATCCACCGAGCCACACCAGCCAGGGCTCAAGAAAAGTTTTAAAAGAAATATAATTTTGTTCCTCAGCTTCTTTAGACAGCAGTCATTGTTATTGAGTTTTCTTTAAAAGAAGATCAGAACTCTCCAGGTATGAAAGGATTTAATGTTTTATCTTCTTGGTTATGGTGATTAAAGACTGTTTATCTTTTTGTTGTTTTTAATGCTTTGAAATGTTGTTCAGATAAGTACACATCATAAAATGATGATGTGAAAACTAGTGGTGATTTAAAGCAGCCATAAAAGTTGTGGTAGTCAGCTTCCTAGAATTATTTTATAAGGTGTCTTATATGTAAAGTATATAAAAACTTAATTCAGTCCTGGCCAGTGTGGTTCAAGCATCATCCTGTAGAATGAAAGGTCGCAGGTTCGATTCCCAGTCTGGCACATACCTGGGCTGTGGGATGGATCCCCAGTCCAGGTGTGAACCACACTCGGGGCACAAACCCCAGTAGGGGTGTGTATGAGAAAGCAACCAATCATTGTTTCTCTCTCTCTCTCTCTCATTTCCTTCCCTTCTCTCTCTCTCTCTAAAAAAAAAAAAAAAAAAAAAAAAAAAGCAATGAAAAAATGTCCTCAGTGAAGATAAAAGGAATTAAAAAAGAAAAAAAACCTTAATTCATTCAGACAGGGGTCAGCAAACTTTCCCTATGCAGGGCCAGATAGTAAATATTGAGGCCCCGTGAGCCATATGGTCTCTGTCATAACTACTCCAGCCCACCATCGCACATGAGAGCAGCCCTGACGACCCGTGGATGAATGAGTGTGGCTGTGCTCCAATAGAACTTCTTTTTTAAAAGATTTTATTTATTTAATTTTTAGAGAGAGAGGGGAAGGGTGAGAGAAAGAGAGGGAGAAAAACATCAGTGTGTGGTTGCCTCTCTCATGCCCCCCCGCACTGGGGACCTGGCCTACAACCCAGGCATGTGCCTTGACTGAGAATTGAACCGGCGACCCTTTGGTTCTCAGGCCGGCACTCAATCCACTGAGCCACACCAGTCAGGGCCCCAGTAGAATTTTATTTACAAAAACAGGAAGCAGACTGGCTTTGACTCCTGGGCAATAGTTAGCAGACCCCTCCAAGACCAGTAGAACCTTCTAAAATGATGGATGTGTTCTCCATCTCTATGGTCCAACAGAGGAACTGGTCTCCACATGTGCCTATGGAGACCTCAAAATGTGGCTCTTGTGACTAAGAAATTGGATTTTAAATTTAATTTATTTATAATTAATTTACGCTTTGAATAGCCAGTGAAAGTACGGTCTGTGGACCAGTACCATGGGTGTCAATAGGACTGCGCAGAGTTACTGAGTCAGGAGCTGCCTTATCACAAGATCTCTATGTGATTCACATGCCAGTGACAGTTGGGTGAGCTCTACAAGGTTCTAGAGGCAGGACTGCAGGCCTAGCATTGAAGGCCCAGCAATCTCAGTGCTCAGTTCTGGGGTCTGATGGGCAGCTGGCTGGTGTGGGGTCTGCTCTGTAGGCTTTCCTCTCAGGGAGGGCTTTTCAAGGTCAGACCATTGCAGGGAAGGTTTTAGGGGTCCGATGTGGCCACAGGTTAAGCCATAATTTCCCATCTGGCTTTACAAGGGATAAAATATAAGACTGATAGTTTGAGTTCCCAGAGTCTCCTTTTCAGTGGGTCCAGGCCCTGGGTGCTGGCAGCAGTGAGCAGTGCATGGACACCCTGCCCACTCAGGCCAGCCCAGAGGGAGCACGGGAGGCACTTACCACCTTCAGAGCCATAATGAACTTCTCCCTGGAGATCCTGTGGTTCTCGCTCTGTTCCAGCTTGTTAAATACCTCCAGGATCTTGACCTTGCGACTGTGCAGGTAGGAGTACAAGGCTGACAGGGCGGGGGGCTTAGGTAGTTGAAGCTCAGGCACCATTTGGTGGGTGGGTCGGAGGTTTTTCTTCTGAAAGAGGCAAGAGAGTGGGACAGAAGAGAGAGTTCAGGGGATACAGGCCAGTGGAACATGATCCCCGGAGTTAGAGATAAATGGGAGAGACAGACGGAGCAGCTCTAAACAGACAGCAAGATGAAGTGCAAAGAACGCTGGAGTCAGGCAACCGCAGGCCAGCTGCATTCCACCACAGAACTCCAGGGAGACTTTGCTTTGCTGCGCCTCAATTTACCATCAGAAACAAGAGAACTAAATACGAGAACTAAAATTTCATTCTTCTCTACATCTCCCTTGTCAGACCAGTCAGTATTATGATCCTGCTGGGCTCTCAGTGCACCAAACTACATGCCCCTACCTGGAGCCCAACGGGACTCCCCATCTCCCTGCCTCCCCACTTCTGCTCCATCTGGGCCTTCTGCCTGGAGTACCTTTCCTTCTTTCTCTACCTGTCCAAATCCTCCTCCTCCAATTTCAGAAGAACGGAGAAATTTAGAAATAACACTCCTTTACCTTGACGCAGCACTTGACAGTTGACAAAGGGCCTTCCTGTCCCCTAGCTTACAGTTCCTCTGTGCTCCCGGAGGGGTGGGAGCCACATGTGGCCATAGCCAGTAGCACACTGTAGAGTCACTATCCGTCCTAGGCTGGGTTTAAGATATAGCCACACATTCTTCTACTCTCCTCCTCTCTAAGCTGGAGACTAACTCCTCTCCCCTCGAGTGGAAGCAATACTTGGTGACTTGCTTCTGACAAATAGAATATGGTGGATATGACAGTGTGAAGCTTCTGAAACCGAGACCCCCTAGACGGGCCATAGAAGGCACTGCAGCCTCCCCCTGTCCTCTCTTGGACCACTCCCCTGGGGGAAGCTGGCTGACACGTGGTGAGGACACTCAAGCAGCCCTATGGAGAGGTCCATGTGGCTAGGAACTGAGGTGTCCTTCCAACAGCCATGTGACAAGCTGCTTGAAAATGGATCCTCCTACCCTGGTCAAGCCTTCAGACGTCTGTGGCCTGGGCCAATATCTTGAGATGAAAAGACTCAAGCAAGAGCCACCGAGCTAAGCCCCTCCCAGGTCCCTGACTCTCAGAAACAGTGGGACAATAAACACGTGGTGCTTTAAGTCATTTGTTAGCCAGTAATAGATAACTAATCCACCTCCCTTTAAGGATTTCTGTTTGCTGCTCTGTGAAATGGGGCAAATGACCCACATCCCACCCATAACACCCTCACATAGCAAACGGGGATGCTCACGTTGGTGGCTCCGGTAATAGGCAGGCGGGCCATCACCTGGGCCTCGTGCTCCTTGGGGGGCATGTGTAAGATCTTGGCCTCTGAAGGTGTGAGTCCGGACTTGTTCCGCAACCACCTGTCTATGTTGCCAAACGACTCCAGTTCCTGCCGAAACTTCAACCTCCGGCTCAGCCAGGTTCTTGTGTCCTCTGGCGGCTCTTGGATGTCCCTGGCTTCCAGGGCTTTACAGCTGGAGGTGGGTTGTGGGAGAGCCTGGGGTTGGGGTGTTGGAATGACGGGGGTTGGGTCTTCCTTTTGAGGCAAGATGATGATCCGCCGGCGGCTTTGAGGCAGGTGGAAGTCCTTCTTTTTGAACTGTTTGAAGCAGTGGGCAGTGACCCGTTCGGGGTTGAAGACGGGGTCCCTGCTGGCATTTTCATTATCAGTTGAGGTCTTAGACTGGCAGAGCCCTTGGGGAAGAGTGTTAAAAGGTGAGCTCCTCTCAGGAGGAGGAAAGGAAAAGTGCTTTAGCACCAGGCTAGGCACCGGAGCACCTGGGTTTCGGGCCTGGCTTTATCACTGCCTTCCTATACTGATGAAGATAATTACCTCTCATGTGACTGGGCACTCCCAACTGCGGGCACTGTGCTGAGGGCTTCATGAGCTTTCTCTTACTTAACCATCTCGGATCCTACTCTTACTCCATCCACCCCCAGTACTCCTTATTGGCAATCAGAACGATCTTTTTAAAATTCCATTCGTATCTGCTCTGATCATCCAAGGCAGCGTAGCACTGTTAAGAGCAGAGGCTTTGACGCCAGAATGTTCTAGTCTGGGTCTTGATCCTGCCACTTACTGACAGCATGATCCTGGGCAAGCCCTTTAATCCTCTCTGTGACTCAATTTCTTCATGTGTGAAATGGGGACAATGATGCTAGTTGTCTTAACGAGTGGTGGAGATGTTTAGAATCAGACTATTTTGGAGTTGCTTTGTTCATTATTTTTTTTTATGTACTCAAGCTCCACCCAGTTTGAAACCCTTCCATGACTTCCCATAGCCCTCAAAATGAAGTCCCATGACACTCCTTTGCTAACCTTTCCCGCCTCATTACGTGCCCCGCTTTCCTTACTGTGTCCCAGAGGCCTTGACCTTCTCTCCAGATAATCCCTGAATGATCCAAGCCCCGTCCTGCCTACTGGTTTGGCACATGCTGCTCCCTCCCCCGTGCATCCCCTCCTCGGTCCTCTCAGACCCAGTGTTAGCTCTCCAGCTCCCAGGCTCCTGGGTTATCTCTGTATTACCAAACCCATACTTTTCCTTAAGGCCACTCACCACAAGTATGTAAATGAAGGGCTACAAACTGGTAACCCTCATGCTTAATGAGAGTTGGGGTTCTGTTTTATTTGACCTTGTTTAAAATGTTCCAGTGTGAGTTATTTTAGGCTGGGTATGCCCTCTCCAGCTTGCCATGGTTCCCACCATTCCCTGTTGTCTCACATGCAGCTCAAATCTTTCATTAATGTGCCCGGTTCAGGCAGACATTTGTGTTTGAAACCCTTGGTTCAATTATTTGGTTGATGTTTATTTCTTTCTATAGATTGTGAACCTCTGGAGCCCCAGCATCTCCACAGTGCCAAGTTGGAGCTCAGTAAAAATCTGGTGAATGAGTGAATGACAAATGGACAGACCTAACAGGTTGGTTCTGTGATTGTACTCGTTTTACAGATAAGGACGCTGCGGCCCAGAGGGGCCCAAGATCACACGGTTGCTGAGTAGCACAGCTGGGACACGAACTCTGGTTCGCCTGGCCCCAGAGCTCCGCTCTTTGCCATTTTCCCAGGTTGTCACCTAATCCTGCTGAGTTTCAGTTCTGTCATGCCTAAAACAATAGAAACTGCTCTAGATACCTCCTGATGCTGTTATGAAGATCAAATTCATAAAGATATGGATTTTTCTAAAACTCAGAAAAGACATAATATTATTATTAAAAGCATTGTCACCACCATTTTTCTTCTAAAACCCAAACTCCTCTGCCTAAAACCCTTCTATTGCTGCAAACTAGCTTCCAGAATAAAGTTCAGTCTTTCTAACCTGATTTCACCTGTCCAACCCAGCCTCTGGTGTCTCCTTCTCTTGTTACCTCTGCCTCACTTTATACCCAAACTGTAACTGACTTTGTAACTGTAACTGACTTTGGTTCCTCAGTGCCCCCCCCCCCCCCCGCAAAAAAACCCCATGCTGCTTCCTCCTTCAGGAATGCTCTTCTCCCTTCCCTGCTTCACTCAATTATTTTATACCGATCCTTCCAGATGAAGCTCAGCCATCATCATTCCCTGAAGCCTTCCCAGCCCCTCCCTTGTGGCCCCTCTGGATCCACCCCCACAGCCCCCATGCTTAGCCCCATAGCAGCGTTGACCGTGTTTTTCTCCGTGAAGACGTGTTCTGAGTCTTTCCTTCCCAACGGCCTGCGAGTTTCCCAATGGCAAGGACTGTGTCTTAGTTCCCATGTGCCCCAGGGCCCAGCCTGACACAAATAACCATGCAGCGCATTTGTTAAGTCTCTTTACAATGCCCATGTGTTCCTTCTGTAAACAGAAAATAATGAGTGTATATCAATGTGGACAAAAGTGAGTGCTTCTCAGCAACATACTTGTCATTTCTTTGAGGACAAGATGCTGGGTATGACTGAGAATTTAGTCATTCATTGCACCAGCTTTTACTCAGCATCACCCAGGGCTTGGCCTGGTGCAGATCCAAACAACCTGGGCACTCAACCGCAGTACGCTGGCACAGAACAGGGTGGGGTAAGCAGAGGGATAACAAGGTGTTTTCAGTCGGGGGAGAAACACTGATGGAGGGACCCAGGAGGTCATCATGGAGGAGGGGGCATGACATGTGCCTTCAAGAATGAGTAGGGTTTCAAGGGGTGGAGGGACCATGGGCAAGATGGGGGACAGTGGGATTTGGGGGTTTCAGGGTCACTCAACAGTTTCACAAGTTGGAAGTACATTGTGTGTGAAGGAGGTTAGTGGGAAATGAAGTCGAGTCATCTCAAATGCCAGGTTAAAGGGTTTAAATTTTACCTTGCAGACCACGAGGACACATTTAAAATATGCTCCTCACTGGTATTGCTACTTCCATTTGTGCCCTCCCTAGACCCCCAAATCCATGATCTACCTACCACAGAAGAGTTATCCCCTGACACCCTCCAATGTCTTCACCGAAATGTTTTTCAGTGCTCTTAGAATAAATACTGCTCCAAACAATGGCCTACAACACTACCCTTGCCGGGGTCCTGCTCCCCTTCCGCTCTCGCCTCCTCCCTCTCCCCTCCCTCTTGATCACTTGATTCAGCTGTACTGGCTTCCTTTCTCTTTGTCCAGCTCTCCTAGCTCTGCCTTGGCTCTAAGTTTTGGCATTTGCTGTGCCCTCTGAAGAGCATGGACTTCCCCATGTCTCCTCCCTGGCTGAGTCCTCATCATATAGTTCACCAAGTGACATCCCCACCCAGAGTCACCCTGACCACTGGAAGCACTGGAAGGCAGTGTGCCTACCACACCATGGAGCTTGCATTCCAGTGATCTTTGGGGTCCTGTGTCCACTGACAGGAAAGTGAAGTGGGCTTTTATAATAAAAGAAGTCACTATGTAGTTGTGTGTAGAGACTGCATGGAAATGTTCCCAAGGGTCCTGGCTGGTGTGGCTCAGTGGATGGAATGCTGGACGGTGAACCGAAGGGTCACTGGTTCAGTTCCTGGTCAGGGTTGCTCCTGGGTTGTGGGCCAGGTCCCTGGTTGGGGGCATGCAAGAGGCAACTGATCATTGATGTTTCTCTCCTCCTCTTTCTCCCTCCCTTCCCCTCTCTCTGAAAAAGAAAAAATGTTCCCAAGGGACGGGTGAAGAAAGCTCTCAGAGGCTAACTAGTCCCATTGCCTGCCCAGGTCAGGGAACTCTTTCTATAATGCCCCTGGCAGACTTTGCCTCTGTATACCTCTGGTGACAGGGAGTTCCCTACTTAACATGGGGACACTTAATTCTGCATGTTAGAAAAGACTTCCTAATATTAAACCAGAAATTGTTTCCCTGGAATTTCTACTTTTTGGTCCCTGTCCTCCCCACTGATGCCTCAGAAAACACATCTGTTCCCTCTTTTTCTGGGACAGCCCTTCAGGGCTAGAAACAATTCAACTTCCTTTTTTTTATTCCCCCTTTTTCCCTTGACTGATTCAAATCTCTCCCTAAGTTTCATTTCTGTGGCCACTTATTCTTGGGCCCCTCTTTTCCTACTCTCCCTTTAAAAGTTGGTGCCTTTCAAGCTTACACCCACGTTCACCTTCTCTCTCTCTTTTTCTAAACAATCGTCTTCACTCTTTTTTTTAAGATTTATATTTATTTATCTATTTTTAGAGAGCGGGGGAGGAAGGGAGAAAGAGAGGGAGAGAAACATTGATGTGTGAGAGAAACATCAATCGCTTGCCTCTTGCACGCCCCCAACCAGGGACCTGGCCCACAACCCAGGCATGTGCCCTGACTGGGAATCGAACCCGCAAACTTTCACTTTGCATGACAATGCCCAACAAACTGAGCCACATCCATCAGGGCTTGCCTTCATTCTTATGTTTCTGTGGTTCTCTATATGCTGAGGACAAGCATACCATTATTTATGACTTGGAATTAGCTCCAATTTTCTATATACAGTTGCTCCTAAAGTGTCTTCACTTTAATGGCTTACAAGGATTTCAAACTCAATCAAGACTAAACTTGTCTCCTGGTCTTTGTCCCCAACTAATCTGGTCCTCGTGGTAGGTTCCCTATCTCTGTGAACGGCACCTCCCGTCTACCAGGTCACCATAACTACCAACCTGAGCATCATCTTTGATTGCTTTTTCTATGTTCCCCATCCAATCAGCCCCTATGTCTCTGTAGTCCCCTCTAGTCTGGCCCCTATTCCTCACCTTCCAGGTACCTACCACTCCCAACATTCTGAGTCTACCAATTCAGGTTCTGCATTTGCTGATGCTCCCAATCTAATCCCATCATTCCCAGCGGCTTCTCCATCTCCTGGCTCACAAGATCTTTCATGATCTTATCCCATCTGACCTCTCTTGCCTCTCATCTCCAGCAGCACTCAAACTACCAGTGTCTCCAAGCCTCTGTGCTCGCTGCTCCCTTGGCCTGGCATGCCTTTTCTCCCTTTTTTGGTTTGGAGAACTCCTTGTTAAGCTCCAATGTAAAGATCTCTTCCAGGACCTTGCAACTGTTCCTGCCCATCCTCTATATTTACCAGAACTTTTCCTTCTGGATGTCACCCATGGACCAAGCATTCACTCCTTATTCTGTAATTATCTGTTTATCTGTCTGTCTTTTACCTCTGATGTCATAATACTTTGCCAAGAACTTATCCCACAGCAGGCTATCGCCAGAAGTTTGAAGACTGACGGCTTTCATGCCTCTTCTGTAACAAACACATTGATGCCTGGAGAAATGGGGTGAGCCCAGGCACACGGGATTGGGTGTCTGGTTTCCAAGCCAAGGCAACGTGGTCCACTCCTCCAGCCTGGGTGTGGAAATCTGAGAAATGTGCACTATCGGCCACCCGATTCCCTGGCAACCAGAGTGGGGACGGCACAATGAGATACGCGCCTCCTGCCCTTGCCCTCACTCCACTTGCCTGCGTCAGCATGGTGCCGAGGACTTCCTGGAGGCAGTGCTGCTTCCTGAGAGCTTACCTAGCAGTTTGACAGAAGAGCCTTGAATTTCGTAGGAATAGTCCATGGTCAACGCCCTGAAGAAGAGAAAGGGGTGTACGTGTGTGTGCGTATGTGTACACGCGCGCATGCATGCGCTTACTTTCGCGGGGGTGTCTAAGTAGCTGAAAAACAGTAATTTGAAGTTTTGTGAGAGACTTGAGACTTGCAGAGCCTGGAAACAGTCTGTTGTCAGGACTACGGACGGCTGGCGCTGATTGGCTGAGCGCCGCCGGCCACTGCTTTGACAGCCATGAGCCGAAGCACCTGGGACTGAGATCCTGTGGATTAGATACCTCGCACCCCGTCCAGGGAGGGGCGCTAGGAAACAGCAGAGGTGCAGAGTTCCAAGCTTGGCGAAGGGCAAGATTTCTTAGTTTGGCCCAGTGGCCCCTGAATCTGGATTAATAATAAATCCTTGGTTTTCCAGTCAACCTTGGGATCTTCAGCAGGTATCTATTTTTCCAGGTCAGTGTTCTTAAAGAACAGGCCCTCTTGTAGGAACCCAAGCGGGTCATGGGCAAATAAAGACAGCATTTTTTGGTATGCTTTGCCAGGGCAAAACAGCGTGCCAGGGTTTGGAACCACAGAATCTGTGAACTGGAGTATTAATAATGTACATCTCAGTGCCCATCAACCAATGAATGGATAAACTAAATGTAGTCTATCCATACAATGGAATTTTGTTTACTCAAACAAAGGAATGAAGTATGGTCAAACCTCGGTTCTCGACTATCTTGGTTCTCGAACAATTGAGTTCTTGACCAAGTTGTTTATGGAAAAAACGTCTCGGTTGCCTAACAAAACTTCAGGTCTCTTTCATGCTGACCCCTGCGTGAGCTGTCATGAATCTCTCAGGTGACAAACAAAGGAGATTCAGTTTTTGAACAAGTCACGTCTCGAACAGTTTTCTGGAACGAATTCAGTTTGAGAACTGAGGTTCCACTGTATGGATACATGCTGCAAAGCAGGTGAGCCCTGAAGACATTGTGTTAAGAAGCCACACACACTCTATGGCCACATATGATATGATATGATTCCATTTATAAGAAATGCCCAGCATGGGCAAGTCTATAGACACAGAAAACAGATTACTGGTTACAGAGGCTGGGGCAAGGGTGGGGGGGGGCACTGGGTTTGACTGCTAACAGGTAGAGGGTTTCTTTCTGGGGTGATGGAAACTTTATGGAATTTAATGATGATGCTTGCACAACATTGTGACTGTATTAAAATCCACTTAATTGTACACTTTAACAATGGTCATATGATGAATGTTATGTTGTGAATCTTGTCTAAATTAAAAAGAAAACACTTCAGTGCTTTCCACTGTGTAAGGTGCCACCTTTACTGAAATGCATTATTTTCGTGACTCTCCACAACCTGAGGTGGACACTCAGATCGTCCCTATGGGCCACATTAGTGTTGCACTTTGGTAAGGCTCCACTGAAGCACTTATGTTTAACTTAATAATCATAGGCATGACTATCCCATTCTAAACAGATTAGGAAACAGGTACAGAAGTCAGGCAACCTCATTTGCAGCAAAGGGGAAAAACCAGGTCTGGCTGTGGCACTCCTAATGGAGACTCAGGGGGATGGAATTTGACAGCAGGCCCTGCCACCCAGCCGCCCCTGATGCCCTCAGGTTGGCGAGCTTGCCCTACCCTCCAACCCCAGCTGTAGCCCAGGGTTTCAGATGCCTCTCTATTTTCTTAGCTGAAGTATTTGGGGCATCTTGTCTCCACACCTTAACTACTGTGTGTGCTGTTCTGTCTTCCTGGGAGGGTCTCTACAGCGCCTTTTCATCTTTGTATCCCTCCCCAGCACAGACCTTTGCACTTAGTGACAGTTACTTTGATGTTTATTAGGTAAAAACATGGAAAAAAATTATGAAGTGGATGTTTGCCTTTGGGGGTGTGTTATCCTGTTCTCTGGTCAAAATCCATCCCTCTCTAAAAACAAACTTGCTCACTAAAATGGAAACAACCCAGTAGCCCTGCGGCCCACCGCACTCTGATTCCATTCACACACCACCTTACAACATGGGCAGTTTCCGTAACAACTCCTTTATTTTTCACTTATTCAATCCATTTAATTTACAGATTACACCTTAAAATGGTTGACTGGTCATTGAGACTTGCTAACAGGATTATTTTGGTTTGGTAAGTTCTTTCTAAGGCAAATGTTTCAGTATTTGAGCTATACCATTACAAAATGTGTGTTAAAAATGACATAAAACTTAAAAGGTCCTGTCCTCCAGCTGGAAGATGAGAGATGGGTAAATGCTTGAGTTTTCACAAAGGGATCAGAGTAACACGCATGAGCTAGAAGCTGGTACTGATACGGAGCAGATATTCGCATTAGGTTGTCAAATGGACGCTGGGGTCAATCTCCAATTCTGAAAGCCAACACATGATGACAAAAGAATCTTATTTTTCTTTGAGGTGTTAGCTTTTTTTTAAGTAAAAATATTTTTAAAATTAACTGCCCAATACCCACTGTGCTATCTTTCTTACATGTTTGGCTGCAAACTTTTTGATTACTTCTTCATATAACAATTGTATAACATCACTTTTATAGAAAGAGTACAGAAAGTCTAATGTTTCCTCAAGCAACGTTGAAGTCTGCTTTGTACCATTGATAGTTTAGAAAAAATTTTTTCACCTTCAAATGAATTTCATTATTGGAAAAGTCGTATACATTTTTAGGATTGTTGTCAAATCACAATTTATTTTTTAAAGAAACCTCAAAACATGTTATAGCACGTTCAGTAGCAAAGATCTACCAGTGGCATACACGTTAAGAACACATAACTAGCTTCTAGGTGGGCTTATTAAAATTTATACACCTGGAAAGGCGCTTGGCTGAATGAAGCTCTGAGGAATCAAAGAGATGTATAAAAAACGAGTTTAAAAACTTCAAAGAATTTTAAGATAGACTTAATTTTTTGTGATTTTCCCAAAGCCAGTCATGATATTTATTTAACTTATGGTCTTCAGGGTGCACCTGGAAGAAATCAGGAAACAGAAGCCTTATGTAAGTTAGTCAGAAATACATTTTTAAAATTTGCTTTTTAAAGATATAGTGGGAGAACACACATCAGGATAATATACATGGAAATTATAACCTTTAACCTAATGAGATTCACAAATGTTTAAAATTATACCTTACATTAAAGTAATTCCTTAGAGTTTATAAAGTATTTTTCAATTTAGTACTCTTCTTCACCAGAACCTGGGGCACGGAGTGTGATAACATGAACAAGCATTAATATGCCCTTTTCCAGTAGGAGGTTATAGACCCTGAGAGTTAAACGGAGTGCTCAGGTCATAGTAAACGGTGAAGCAGGAATGGCTGGTGAAGCAGGGATGGGCTGGGCCAGACCTACCAGCTAAATGCTTAGGGTGGTCACAAAGAGGACAGTGTAGCAGGCTACCTGGCAGTGCCTACCAGCCAAACATCACCCAGATGCCTGTGTATTAGGCAAACTCAATAGAATGGGCAGCTGAAGTACAACCCAGACCCAGTTACCATAAAAAGAGTCTGAGACTACCAGAAGAAACCCTAGTGGCATTCCCAGCTCAAACATCACCACTTCCCTGTGGGGTACTCTTGAAGACTAGTATGACTGTGACAGGAAGAAAACCCTATCAGGCTTAGGGATATTACATGAATGGAATGAAAGGAACAGGGCCAAGTGACAAACTTGTGGAAGTCACAGGCCACACCAAGGAGTCTTCATGGACTCGTGTCTATGGATCCTCTCCCTATTGCCAGCAACTGCATGCCACCCACTGCCCCTCAAGTTTGGAACAAAATTGTTTGTGACTATAATAGCAAACGTGTCCAAGAAATAGTTTTAGCCATAACAGTGGACTCATAACAGAGACAGTATGTGCTGGAGATGATCTGGCTGCAAGTGGACCTCACCTGCTTCCACTCATTGACGCAAAAAATTCGGTAGGAGTCGTTGCCGTATTTGCCAATCCCATGAAGCTCAATCGGATACCTCCACTGCTTCGTCAGATATTCATCTGAGAATATAACAGCTCACATATTAGGCCAGCCTCTAGGAAGATACTTTCCCCAAATGTGTGGTGATGGGTAGCTGGATGGGAGGACAGCAAAAAGGGACGGGAAAGAATCTCTCTTAACAACCCCAGTGGTGACTGCTCTGCCTTCTGAGAGCCTGAAGCACCGGTCTGTCTGAACATCTCACCTGCCACTTACTGACCATTGTTATTTTGTACTAACTCAGAGGTATTGTCCTGAGGGCTTTCTGTTTCACTGACTTCTCCCTCTAATTATGCCCACATGGCTGGACCCAGCGCTGGGCAAAGGTTTATTGCCTGGGTCGATGGTAGACTGTGGTTTAGGGCAAGTGGCCTGTTTTTAAATGCCTCTGGTGCTTGAGCTGAATGACTTCTATTAATGTAGCATCCATGGACATAAAAGTTTAAGGTGTGGCTTTCTTAAATAGACACAGTTTATATTTTTCCTTTGGGTATATGGGAAAGTACCTGAGAACTTGATAATGGTTTTTGCTCGAAGTTCGTAGAGACCAATAGGTTTAAGAAGTTCTGACACGTCTCTCCAGTCTGCGGTTCTTGCTGCCTCAGCTGAAGGATACTTCTCCAGAAACTCCCAAAGCACAGGGATTGCCATTTTACCTGGGATGCAAAGATAACTATGTGATCACAAGCCTCCACACGGGCTAGTTAGGTTCATGTACTTTGTCAACGACAAATCTCATATAGAGCTTTTTTTTTTCTTTTAAAAGATTTCATTTATTTATTTTTAGAGAGGGGGAAGGAAGGAGAGAGACATCAATGTGTGGTTGCCTCTCGTGTGTCCCCAAGTGGGGACACGGTCCGCAATCCAGGTATGTGCCCTCGACTGGGAAGCAAACCGGTGACCCTTTGGTTCGCAGGCCGGTACTCAATCCACTGAGCCACACCAGCCAGGCCTTTTTTCCTTCTTTTTAAATCACTAATGAGAATTACCTAAACCAACAATCACTTTCAGAGTGAAAAACTGACATTAGTAACCTATTGGGTTAATAGTCCATACTACGCTGAAACCTGGCACTACGTAAAACAGGGGTGGGCAAACACAGGTTTGTTATGAGTACAGGAAGCAGTTTACTCTTGTATTATTATTTACTGTCTTATTTATTTGTATTACAACTGTAAAGCTCTGTTTGCCCACCCCTGTGTTAGTTTTAAAATAATCATATTATCAGATAACTAGTATGAAAGCAGGTGTCAATGACATTAAAGAAAGCATTCAGTCGTTTACGTACAACTAAGGGATGTCAAGTAACTGATTTTCACTGATAACCAAAACTAATTTGGAAGTAGAAAATAAATGAAAATCTGCTCCTTAGTGCTGCAAAGGCTAGTCTAACTTACTCCTGGGTGAAGAGTTTAAGTGCTGGGAGGGGAAGACCTTTACCTGAGGTCACACAGACGCAAAATCAAACTTGAACACAAGCTTCCCAGTCAATTCAGTGCTCTCTGTCATCACACGTCTCTGCTAAGGCACTGGTTAAAATAATCCACAAACCTGAGGTCCGATTGAGAAATATAGTTGCTATGAGGAGCTTCCATGGATCGTGAAAAAGTGTTTCCTGGACAAGATTAAAAGGTGACCGAGGAGGTGTCCACTTCTTAAAGGCTTTGCGTCGTGGGGGGCTAAGAGCTGAACAAACACAATGAATCAGAGCTGCACATCTGAAATAGATTTAAAATCTGATTTTCTGATTGGGAAAGGGATACCTTCTTTGCTATACTTGCTGGAAAAATATAGGCTTGTTTTCCTTTTCTCTACTTGTGTCCGTGGGATGGTGTCTTCTGAAAAGGAAGAGTTAACACTGTTTATAGAATCTATGGTTTACCCTGAAGAAATATTCAGGGATGCAAATAATAATAATAGTAATAATAACAATAATAATAAAAAACTAGTATAAAGCTTTAAGAATGTGCCAAGCACTTTCCCCAAGTTAACCAATTTAATCCTACTAATGACCTATGAGCTAAGGCACTATTTTATCTCCACTCTACAGATAGGGAAATTGAGGTACAGAGAAGCCGAGTAACCTGGCCAAGGTTAAGTAAGCATTACAGCTGAAACTCAAATTCAGGCAGTCTGGTTCCTGAGTTCAGACCTTTAACCACTGTTATACTAGTTCTTTCTTTTTTATTTTTTAAATTTTATTGTTGTTCTATTACAATTACCCCAATTTTTCCCGGCTTACTCTCCCCTGCCCCGCCCACCCTCGCTCCCATGGTCAATCCCCATCCTGCCGTCCATGTCCATGGGTCCTTCATGCATGTTCTTTGCACACTAGTTCTTTATGACTTACGTTCGGAGTTCATAGTATTGTAAAATTGGAAATATGGAATATTTAAAATCATGACACATTTGTACAATGCTGTCATTAAAATATTTTTGAGAATGTACCATAAAGACTTTCTCACTTCCGGGGGAAAAAGCAGTATTTTACATATGACCCTGATTTAATTTTAAAAAGAAAAAGTAATATATATACTTACAGAGATTAGAATAAAATAAATCAAAATGGTATAATGGTTGTTTCCGATGTTTTCTTCTTTAATTTTCTCTATTTGCCAAAGTTTCTGCTGTGAACATTTTTACCATTGCCACAAAAGGGAGGGGGGGCGGGGGCGGGGAGGAATAGATAAGACAGAACCTTCAGAAAATCCTAAAATTTTGACCTTGGAAGACCTGAGACAATTATCTACTGAGAAGCTCAGTCACTTTACCAAAGACTATTTGATCAGTGTTATCAGGCTTCGTAAGTTTCAAAAATCATCATATTTAATGCCCTCTTTAGCCGTACCCTTTACATTTGAATGTCAGTTAATAATACCTTGTATTTGTATACCATGAAGCCATCTTTTTCACTTCTCATTTTACTTTACAATATTCTTGACAAAACAAACAGCACTAGTGAAGGTATTACCCCCATTTTTCCAGATGAAGAAACCAAGACTTAGAAGTTAAGCAACGGTCTGACGACGACAGCGGCACTGACAGGAGACTGGGACAAGTACCCCGCTCTCCAGATTAGTTCAGTGCTTGTTTTTGCCGTTCTACAATAGTTTAAATAGGCAAAGCCTAGGAGAAAGTAAAAAAGTTAAAACAGAGGAAACTGTGATTATTAGCTACTTTATAATTTCCTACTGAGAGACTGGGCAATTTCTACTTAAGCCAATGCGAAAGTCTTTACTATTCCACTGAACATCTATTAATCCAAGGGTACTCATCTAATGTTCAGAGCTAGACTTTATGTGTAGGATAAACAGATACTTCCATTGTGATTGCAAAAGAATGGTTTTAAAATGTAATTTGCCCATTGTACTAGCAATAAATCTACATAAGCCTGAAGGTTTTAAGAAGCTCAAAGTCTTTAAAGAACAGACTTGAAGAATTCTTATGCAGGTGAAGGTCCTACATATATATGGCCACCTTCTGTTAAAGGTGGAGAAATTCCAGGTACAGCAAAGACATAAAATCATGAGTGGGCCTGAGAGCAGGAATCAAGTCTAATCCCCTGCTCCATCAATTTGTCCACGTCGTCTCCTCATAAGATTTAAGTAAAATTACTATTGTTTTTTAAAGGAGTTATTCATTATACCATAATGGCATAATGAATAACTAATACCAGGCTGCTCAAAAGGTCTCCTTTTTATCTCTTATTCATTGAGGTATTATAAAAGCAAAAGTACTCCCCTCTATATTCTGTATTAAGAGCATATTACAAATAATAGATGAACTATGTGAGTACAGTTTTGAATTATTTAGATCTCTAAAGCAGTAGAGAAACATTACAAAATAGATGATAAAAATGACTATGATATATGCAAAATTAAACTGGAAGTCACACATCAGTAATAAGTAACAGCAGTGGTGCAAAGAGAAACACTGACTCTTCTCAGCCAGTTTATGTATAAAAGGAGTCTTCCCCAAACCTTTTCCAAGTGAAGCCTTTTCATTTCCCTCAAGTTGTAAGATTATTGGCTGGAAAGAAGATAGGAAGAAGGGAAAGCACTTCCCTTCTTGGGGAGAGTCGCAGCTGCTGCACCAGGGAGAGAAGGTGGCAGCCGTTAATGGCACGGGGCTCCTTTGCTGGGAGCCTCAAGGCAGGAGCCGGCTGGTTCCCTCTGCCATAGGAAGGGGTTTGAAGGTAGGTTAGCCAAAGTACTAGGATTGCTTGGCAGAATGTATCCACTATTTCTTTGTTCTACTCTCATATCTTAACTAGTTACAAGCATAAAATACAGCTTCAGCAGCATAAACTTCTCATCACATGTTTAATAGCACTTTAATGCACTGAATACCTTGACATATTTTCACAGAAGCAGAGTCTTTCTCAGTCTGTGAGCAGCTGTCATCCATTTCAGAGCTACATTTTAAACTGTCCATATGCAAATGTTCCTTCCTTTCCCCAACTTCTACTTTTATTTCCTCAGATTCTAAAAAGGTATCCTCACGCTTGTTGGGTTCTGCTTCTTCGGTTGAACTAAATTTGTTGATGCCAGAAGTTATTTGTTCAAAACTCAAATGTGATCCTGAACTCAGTGATCTTTCTTTCGTAAGTCTCCTTTCTTCATTCGTCACATTGAGGAGCTTGTCGCTTGCTCTGGCACCAGAAATGCAGGAAGTTCTACCAAGCTGACTTTCTCGGGCAGCAGGTTCACTTCCAGCATCCGCCTTATTCACATATTCTCTTTCTCTATTACTCTGAACAGAATCTGGAAGACTCTTCTGGCACCTTGTTTTAGTTTTCTTAGTTTGATTTTCTTTCAGAGTAGTCATCTTCCCTTTGGACTTTCTAAACTTTCTGGAGCCAACATCGTTAACATCCTCACCTTCTTTCAAAGGCAAATGCACGGAAGTAAAGTTCGGTAGTTCTCTGCTACCTTGCAATTCCAAACTACCGCTTGGCAGGGGAAACACATTTTTTTTGCACCTGCTTCTTGTCCTGAGGTTCCCGTTTGAAAGGCTACTTCCGTTTTGCAGTTGCGATGTCAGAGCTGCCACACCGCAATTTTTGTATCTTGACCTGGTGTCCCTTTTAGAAAGTACAGTAAAATCAAAATCTTCTGGCTTAAGAGAAGTTTCTTCATTTTTGTGAAGATAATTAGCAAGTGAACTTTTGGACCTGAACTTCAGTCCTTGTGGGCTGGAAAATAATTTTAAAGAAAACTTACTGATAGTAAATAAAGTGATGTTTAAAAAGAATCGGACCATGTTTGAGATTTTTAATTAATAATTTCCAAATGTTGCCACAGATATCTGTCATTTTAAAATAAAAATAGTGGTAAAATGGTATTTTTATAATAGTTTCCTCTATGAGGAGGAATATGATACTATACAGTATTTTACAAATACAACTTAAGTACAACCTTACCATTAATCATTCACAGGAGAAAATGTGTGTAATGTCCCTAAATCACTTGATAAAATTAACCAGCAACACTGAAGGAATAGAATCCATAATGGTTTTACAGTAAAAACAGAAAAAAGTCAGGATACCTGCTATACTTCCCACTATCTGTTCAGACAAAATTATATGGCGGCACTACCTTTACCACCTTGCATGCTCACCTGATAAAATACACATCGTATCTTCCTGCTGTTTTTCCAGATAACCTCTGCTTCACAACTCTTTCCCATCCGCTTGGGACAGACTTCTGGTATTCTGTCGTTCCGGCACCACCAAACGGAGCAGAAGCAGTGGGTTCTTGCAGGGGGTTACACTCGCTGCTGCTTTTTATCAGCATTTGTTCTTCATCTTCTACTCTTTCTGACCCCAGAACATTTTCCTTGCTGGAAAAAGCAAAGTACAAGTGATTACTGGCTCACTTAAAACTGATTTTCCTCTGCTTATTCAATTTCAATCCATGACAGAGCAGGAACCACATGAACTATTTGGATTATGGAAGAGATTAAAATCAGTATGGACCAATCTTATGCTATGGGAATATCTTCCTGCCCTCCAACAAGGGTTAAAAAGGGCTGGAAATCTCTACACAATGAAAAATTCAAGCTATTTGCTAAAAACTTTTTAAAAATTAATCATTCAATGGGCTATGATAAAAACTGGTGACACTGGGGTAACTCTAAAAATATGAACCAGTCCCAGTTATTAGGAGCATCATCCCATACACCAAAGACTGTGGGTTAGAGCCTCGGTTAGGGGTGCGTAGGAGAGACAATCCACTGATGTTTCTCGTCTCTCTCTCTCCCTTCCTCTCTCTAAAATCAATAAATATATCCTTGGGTGAGGATTAAAAAAAAGAACCAAATGCTGAGCTCTTAACCTGGGGTCAACAGACCTGCTTAAAGGAGTCAGTGAGGCACCCTCCTCTTTCCCAAGTAAGTAAAAATGTTATATATATTGGGTTGGCCAAAAAGTCAACCCAATATGTTTTTTTCTGTAAAAAAGACACATTTTTTATTTTCACCAATAACTTTATTGATTTGGATATTCTGACTATGTCAGCTATCTCCTGCACGGTGTAACACGGATTGTTCTCAATGTCTCAGTTTGATCGCTGTCAACTTCAACTGTTCTACCGGACAGCGGAACGTTGTCCAGCTGAGAAAATCTCCAGCACGAAACTTCGAAAACCAGTTTGACACGTTCGATCAATCACAGCACCTTCTCCATACACTGCACAAATCTATTTTTGCATTTCAGTTGTGTTTTTACCTCTCTTGAGACAATAAAGCATAATATGCTGAAAATGTTACATATTTTCTTTCAATTTCAATATTAAAATGGCTACACAAAAATTCACCAATTTTGATGTTTTTTAAAAAAATGCACACTGTTATGACAGCTGTCACTATACAACCTAACAAAATTGTTTTGAATGAAGTTAAAGACAACTAGAGCCATCTTATGGAAAAAAACCCAACAAACTTTTTGGCCGACCTAATATATATGTATTTTTCTGGGGAAGAGTATCACTTTCCTCAGATGTTGTAACCCTCCAAAAGGTAATTTCTGACACAGAATTTTCAAATATCTTTCATTCTTGATCCTCATGAAACCTTGTGAGGTAGGCTGGATAAGAATTACTCTAATTTTATTGATAATATTTATAGGAAGATTAAGTTACTCGCAGAGCTGATATCGGAACCCAGGTCTATTAAATTTTGGTCTAATACTTCGCCCCCTGTACTGTTATTGAAAAACTTCAGGAGAGTGTATCCTAATCACACATTTCAAAAGTGAACTGGGTCTATAAAAATGTCTAACCCTTCTTTTCAACAAACAGGGAAACTAAGCAAGAGCTAGTGACTAAAATTAGAGTTGAGATCTGACTTAGTTTGGGGTTATATAACTTTGGAGAGCTTGGTGGATCTTGAGAAATTATATAGTTCCTAATTTTATAGATAAGGAAACTGAAACCTGGTGAAGAGTATAAACTTTAACGTCAACGTATTGGGTTCAAATCTCAGGTCTGTCGTTTACTAGCTGTGCATCCAACAGCAAGTTACCTAACCTCGGTCTCCTTTCCTCATCTGTAAAAAGGAGGTAATACCTTTTAAGGTAGTTCTCAGGATTACACTTCATAGAAAAGCAGGTAACTCAGCTTCCTCTGTTACTTCTCATAGGACACATTTTTGGGGCGCTGCTGGCTGCTTAATCTGACATTTACCCCAAGGTCTTCCTAGGATCCTCCAACCCAAGTAGGCCTCTCCTTGTACCACCCCCCTGCTCCTCCAAGCTCCCTCGTCATTTTGGGTAAGAAAGTCAGGAGCACCTAGGGCTGACCCCGCTCCAATAGTACTGACCTCCAGCCTTAACACCTAGTTATTAACCCTTAGGCCTCAAGGTCTCCGTCGACCATGGGTTAGAAAGGCCCACCCACCGCAATTCCCCCGCTCCCATTTTACAGGTGGTGAAAACTGAGGCCTGCAAAGGGACGATTACTTGCCAGAGGTCACACGGCGGGTCTGGCGCTAGGTGCTCATTGGAGGTGACGGAGGGGGCAGCCCCATCATCCCCCAGGCTCGGACTCTCCATTCCAGTCGTGCCCTTCAAGCAGGCTCTGGCTGCACCAACAGGCCGAAACGGTGCAACGCTCTGGGTGTGAGGCAGATTAAGATGCGAAAACGTAGGCTCAGAGCGCTAGGCTGAAACCAAAAGCTGAGGGAAGTAAAAATATGCATACTTCATAGTGTTTTCCTAGCCGCCCACTCTGCCACAGCTCTTTCCACAGCTCAGCCAATCAACTCCTTTGTTGAGGAAGACGCACCGCCCCCCACTCATTCAGGCCAATCGTGCGCGTCCCAGTTGCCCAGAAGTCTACGAGGCTCCAGTTCCATCTTTGCTCCTTTCCTAGCCCTCATTTTCAGACATGCGCACTCGTAACTCTCAGGCGCGCGCGCAGCTCACTGCGCATGTGCGTTGCCAGGGGTAGCGCAGGTAGCCAAGTGGCTCGCTGTGAGGGCGCTGTTGCTGAATCCGGGAGGAGGGGCTGGAGGCGTGAGGGAAGCCGCAATGAGGGCCGTGTTGACGTGGAGAGATAAAGTGGAGCAGTGGTGAGGAGCGGGGCAGTCCGGGTGGAGCGGGAGGCCTAGCCCCGCGTGGGTGGCGGGAGCCGCTGCGTGAACTCCTGTGGTTGCCAGGGGCAACGTGCCTGAGGCCTAGCGGGGCGGGGCGACTGTGAGGTCGGTCTCCCACCCGCCCCCTTGCAGATGGAGAAACTGAGGCCCTGAGAGGGGACAAAGGGATGTACAACGCGCGAGGGTCGTGGCCTTGTCGAGGTGGTTTTACAGATAGTCACATTCTGGTCTTGTCCCTCCCTTACATTCCTCCCTAGGCTCCTTTTGCATCCACGATGTTTCTCCAACTTAACATTTTGCCACATCCACATGTGACTCATATTCTTATTTACTTGCCATTTTTCTCTAAATTGTCTCACTCATTTTCGCCTAAATATGCTTTTATTTCGTATTTTACAAGGCACCTTTATTGCTCCACATTTAAAAATAAAAAATTCACTCGCTTTAAGGTAACTGTAAAACTTAAAGCAAGGAGAAACAAAATTGTTAAGTTGTAGCTAGATAATGTTGCTACGGAGCCTGTAAGCCTGAGGTCTGCTGTCTCTAGAAATGGAGGTTTAGCAAGTGTGGTCAGAGAGGTGCTTGAGATGAATAGCATCAAAACAAGACGTTCTCCTATGCTTAATTATTGTAGAACGTTTGAAAGAGAATCGAAAGAGAATGACATTCTCACTTTACGATTCAATGTTATTAAATGCCCTGTTCCATTTTCATCACCTAAATCCGTCACACAGTGATACATTTTGAGAAATACTGACTTATTGGATAGCCCTCCTCAGCCTGACTTTTAAAATTTTTGCATAGATGACCTTTTCAGCTTCACTGTTAAGCCTCTGTTTGGGCCACTGACACTGGATATTTGCCATTCCCTCTGTCTTTTCTTAGGCCTTTCTGTGTGAAGCGTGCCTTCTTTCCTCATCTCACACTGAAACCCCTGCACATCCAGTAAAGGCTCCCTTAGGAGATGGTTGCTCTCTCTTTTGTACTCTGCACTAGTAAAAGCTAACATTTACCATGTGCCAGGCACTGGCTAAGAATACTGTATCTTTTATCTCATTGTCACCTGACAACAGCCCTCTGAGGTAGGTAATTACCTCTATTTTATATATGAGGAAACTAAAGCACAGAGAGGGCAAATAAGTTGCCAAGGTCACACAGTGAGTAAGTGCGGAGCCAGCTTTCAAGCTCAGGTCTTCCTCGTTCCAAAGCTAATGCTTTTCTTTGTATTACAGAGGCTGCACTCTCAAATGTCCGCCAGAGTCAGGCAGCAACCTAAATGGGGGATCTTACGTGCATCTTAAACATGAGGAATTGTCTATTGGATTTCCTAGGAGTATTTTTCTATTCTACAATCCACTTTTCTCAAAACACATAGCTTATTACTTCTACTTTTAATACAGATTTGAGTTTTAAAAAATTCTCTTTTACCTTTCTCTTAACTCTGTTATTAAAAAGTACCCACAAGCTGATGATGACTGGCAACTGAACATGTGGCTTTGCTATCAGGGTGTAATAGGAGTGACAGAGAGTGTGGCAAACTGGAGAGCTCTGCCCGCAAGGGGCAGCTGCTGCCCAGATCCTGCCAATTACCACCCTGCAGGAATTGGCCTAGTGTGCGCAGATCTTCCTGTTTCCACCAGACACGAGAAATCTGGGTTTTTTAATGAGAAATGTCCTAATTTTTAAATGTTGGAGTCTAATTTTAAAGCAAACAAACAAATATGTGGGCCAAACAAAACATTTGCTGGCCACATACAGCCTGATTTGCTCCCAGTTTTCAACCCCTGGCATAGAATTTTGGTCGTTCCTCTCTCGTGGTAATTAGAATCTGTCTAGTGCAGTGATTTTCAACCAGTGTGCCACATTTGTAAAACATGCAATACCTGTCTATTTAGTTCGGGGCACTGACCTGTTTTCCCTTTGTGGACAGAGAGGGGCCACATATGAAACCTGACAAGTCCAGGGGGAGGCCTGTGTGACAGCCTTACAAACTCAAGAGACCTAAAGTAACCACAAAGGATGGTCTGAAATTAAAACTTATTAAATAAAAGCAGGTCATGGCTGGCTATAATTTTCTTTGATAAAAAATCAATCTTTACCTTAATCGAACCTGTCTATTGACTTTTTGCATCTATGATAACATACCTTTGGAAAGTCAGGTAACTTCCCTTTTTTCCAAACCTCTGGGGCACAACCACCGCACCAGAGCAGAGGCTACAAAATTGTTATTGTTATCATGTTAATTGTTGACTGTTAACTATTCTGTACTCACCTGTGTAGAAGATGTGTCTATCATTTTACTTTTTATCCAATCCCAATGGTACCCCCCTCCCTTTGCTTTGCTTTCTCCCTCCCTAATCTAGCACCAATCCCTTAGGGTCTTCTCTTTAAAAAAAGAAAAAAAAAAGATTTTATTTATTTATTTCCAGAGAGGGGAAAGGAGGGAGAAAGAAAGGGAGACAAACATCAGTGTGTGGTTTGACCCTCACACGTCCCCTACCGGGGACGTGGCCTGCAACCCAGGCCTGTATCCTGACTGGGAATTGAACCGGCGGCCCTTCGGTTGGCAGGCTGGCACTCCATTCACCAAGCCACACCAGCCAGGGCACATCTTCTCTTTTGATGCTGATGTATAAATTAAGGTGCTAAACTGCCATTCCCTGGAACATTTTCTCAATTCATTGAGGCTTTGCATCCCAGCAGTTGTTGTCAGTTTGGCTCAAATAAACTCAAAAATTCTTACAGATTTGGACGTTTCTTGCGTTGACATACTAGATTGTCAAATTAAAAAATGACAACAGCCAACACAACAATGTGAATGAATGTCCCATGTGAATGAATCAAAATTTTATCTATTTTTTGTCAGATCAGCAAAAAATATATTTTCAGTGTGCTGCAGAATTTTAGTAATTACTTTATGTGCGCCATGAGATGAAAAAGTTAAAAATTGTTCATCTAATGTAAGAGTTGTTTGTGATTCTCTTTATCCCAGAAGTCTGTAAAACCCTTAAAGACAACAGCTGTGTTTATTCACTTCCAAATTATTCCAGAGCCTCAGTGGTTGTGTGACTATTTGCTGGATAGTTGGATAGATGTAGTAATGAATGTATAAGTGAGTGAATGAATGATGAATGAAGATTGGTGATTTGGGCATTACAGGTTTGAAACAACCTATTAGAATACAGGCTGTAGGGGTTCTATAGACCAGCAATCCTGATGGCAGCTACATCTGCCAGCCAATAGCCCAGAATGAGACAAAACAAAACAAAAAACTGTAAGAGGAAGATAGTAGAACACAAAAAATCCAAATGTCAAAGATAAGTTCTTCACAACTAAACCAGCTGCTGTCTCCTCTCTGATCTTCTGCTTAGTCTAACTTTTACATATCAGCAGGGGGAATTATCTGTTTCAAGTCCTGTTACTGTGATCTGTTACTTCTCATAAACCTAGACTGACTCCCAGTCACCTTCCACATCGAATTGTGTACTTATTCCCAATGGCTAATGTTTATTTTTTCTTTCTTTTTTTTTCAAATTTAATCTTTATTGTATTTTTTTCTCCATTACCATTTAGTCCCCTTATAAACCCCTCCCCCCAGTAATCACCACACTGTTGTCCATGTCCATGAGTCCTTCTTCCATTTCGCTCAATCCCTCTACCCCCTAACCCAACCCACCACCGCCCCCACTACCCGTCATCTGCTCTCCATCTATAAGTCTGTCTCTGTTTTCCTTATTAGTTCAGATTGTTCATTAGATTCCACATATGAGTGAAATCGTCGTATTTGTCTTTCGCTGACTGGCTTATTTCATTTATCATAATACTCTCCAGGTCCATCCATACTGTTGCAAAGGGTAAAGTTTTCTTTTTTTCACAGCCAAGTAGAATTCCATTGCGTCAGTGTCCCACAGCTTTTTATCTCTAGTCATCTAGTGATGGGCACTTGGGCTGCTTCCGAATCTTGGCGCTGCAACGAACATAGGGGTACATATATTCTTTCGAATTAGTGTTTTGGGTTCCTTCGGATATGTTCCCAGAAATGGAATTGCTGAGTCTAAAGGCAAATCCATTTTTAATTTTTTGATGTTTCACCACACTACTTTCCACAGTGGCTGCACCAGTCTGCATTCCCACCAACAGTGCAAAAGGGTTCCCCTTTTCTCTACATCCTCACCAACACTTGTTGTTTGTTGATTTTTTTGATGACAGCCATTCTGACAGGTGTGAGATGGTATCTCATTGTGGTTTTCATTTGCATTTCTCAGATGATTAGTGATGTTTCCACGTATCTATTGGCCATCTGTACATCCTCTTTGGACAAGTGTCTATTCAGGTCCTTTGCCCATGTTTTAATTGGGTTGCTTGGTATTTTTGGTGTTGAGATTTGTAAGTTCTTTATAAATTTTGTATATTAACCCCTTATCAGATATATCAGCAAATATGTTCTCCCATTCTGTGGGTTGTCTTTTTATTTTGTTGATGTGTTCTTTTGCTGTGCAAAACCTTTTTAATTTGATGTAGTCCCATCTGTTTATTTTTTCTTTTGTTTCCCTTGCCTGGGGAGATATATCCGATTAAAAATTTCTAAAAAATCCAAGAATTTGCTGCCTATGTTTTCTTCTAAGATATTTATGGTTTCGGGTCTAACATTTAAGTTTTTGATCCATTTTGAATTTATTCTTGTGTGTGGTATAAGAAGATGGTCTAGTTTTATGTTTCTGCATATATCTGTCCAATTTTCATAACACCATTTATTGAATAAACTGTCTTTAGCCCATTTTATGTGTCTGATTCCTCTGTCAAATATTAATTGACTGTAAAGGTGTGGGTTTATTTCTGGGCTCTATTCTGTTCCATTGATCCATGTGTCTGTTTTCATGCTAGTACCAGGCTGTTTTGATTAGTAGGCCTTATAGTATAGTTTGATATTTGGTACCATGATTCCTCTAACTTTATTCTTCTTTCTCAGGATTGCTGTTGCTATGAGGGGCTTTTTGTGGTTCCATATACATTTTTGATATATTCTACTTCTGTGAAATATGTCATTGGAATCTTAATAGGATTTGCATTGAATCTGTAGATTGCTTTGGGTAGTATGGACATTTTAATGGATGTTAATTTTTCCTATCCATGAACACAGTATGTGCTTCCATTTATCTGTATCTTCTTCAGTGTCTTAGAATTTTCCATGGACAGGTCTTTTATATCCTTGGTTAGGTTTATTCCTAGGTATTTTATTCTTGTTGGAGCTATTGTGAATAGGATTGTTTTCTTAACTTTCTGTTTATTATTGGCATATAACAATGCAACTGATTTCTGGAGATTAACTTTGTATCCTGATACTTTTTTTTGATATATTTATTGATTATGCTATTACAGTTGTCCCATTTCCCCCCCTCACTCCACTCCATCCTGGCCACCCCCTCCCTCCCACATTTCCCCCCTATAGTTCATGTCCATGGGTCATACTTATAAGTTCTTTGGCTTCTACATTTCCTACACTATTCTTACCCTCCCCCTGTCTATTTTATACCTACCATTTGTGCTATTTATTCTCTGTACCTTTCCCTCTTCTCTCCCCCTCCCAATCCCCTATTGATAACCCTCCATGTGATCTCCATTTCTGTGGTTCTGTTTCTGTTCTAGTTGTTTGCTTAGTTTTCTTTTGTTTTGGTTTTAGGTGTGGTTGTTAATAACTGTGAGTTTGCTGTCATTTTTACTGTTCCTATTTTTTATCTTCTTTTTCTTAGATAAGTCCCTTTAACATTTCATATAATAATGGCTTGGTGATGATGAACTCCTTTAACTTGACCTTATCTGAGAAGCACTTTATCTGCCCTTTCATTCTAAATGATAGCTTTGCTGGATACAGTAATCTTGGATGTAGGCCCTTGCCTTTCATGACTTGGAATACTTCTTGCCAGTCCCTTCTTGCCTATAAGGTCTCTTTGGAGAAATCAGCTGACAGTCTTATGGGAAGACCTTTGTAGGTAACTGTGTCCTTGTCTCTTGCTGCTTCTAAGCTTCTCTCCTTCTGTTTCATCTTGGGTAATGGAATTATGATGTTCCTTGGTGTGTTCCTCCTTGGGTCCAGCTTCTTTGGGACTCTCTGAGCTTCCTGGACTTCCTGGAAGTCTATTTCCTTTGCCAGACGGGGGAAGTTCTCCTTCATTATTTGTTCAAATAAGTTTTCAATTTTTTGTTCTTCCTTTTCTCCTTCTGGCACCCCTATAATTCGGATGTTGGAACATTTCAAGATGTCCTGGATGTTCCTAAGCCTCTCCTCATTTTTCCGAATTCTTGTTTCTTCATTCTTTTCTGGTTGGATGTTTCTTTCTTCCTTCTGGTCCACACCATTGATTTGAGTCCCAGTTTCCTTCGCATCACTATTGGTTCCCTGTACATTTTCCTTTGTTTCTCTTGGCATAGCCTTCATTTTTTCATCTAGTTTTCGAACAAATTCAACCAATTCTGTGGGCGTCTTAATAACCAGTGTTTTGAACTGTGCATCTGATAGGTTGGCTATCTCTTCCTCGCTTAGTTGTATTTTTTCTGGAGCTTTGAAGTGTTCTGTCATTTGGGCCTTTTTTTTTTTGTCTTGGAGCATCTGTTACTTAAAGGGGCGGAGCCTTAGGTGTTCACCAGGGCGGGGTAAGGATGGTCGCTGTGCTGTAATGCTGTACATGGGGGAGGGGCCGAGAGGAAGCAATGACGCCCGCTCTGCTCTCCACTGGATTTCAGCCACTCCCTCCGCTACCCACAATCAAACTGGGCCCCTCTGGTACTGGTTCCCGAGTGGGTGGGCTTGTGCACACTCTAGGCCCCTGTGGGTCTCTCCAACAACCTCTCCTGTGAGGCTGGGAGTTTCTCCTGCTGCCGCCCCAGCCCCCATGGGCGTTTTCAATCAGAGGTTTGAGGCTTTATTCGCGCCCCCCCCCCCCCCCCCCCCCCCCCCCCCCCCGCGCTGGAGCGCTGGGTTACGTGGTGTGCTTCGCTCCCGGCTCCCCGCCGTTTGTCCGGTTTATCTGCGTGAATGTGAGGCCACAGGATCTGCTAGTGGTCAGACTGCCTGCCCCGTTAGTCCCACACTCCACCAGTCTCAGTCCCTCCACAGCCAGGGGAGTCGTGTCTGCCCCGGTGCCCGTCTCCACCCCTCCTACCGGTCTTGATGTATGTTTCTTTTTTATCTACTTGGTGTCTGACTTCCTTGCCATTGGATTTTCTGTCAGTTCTGGTTGTGCGAGGAGGCGCAGTGTGTCTACCTACGTAGCCATCTTGGTTCTCATTGTATCCTGCTACTTTGCTAAATTCATTTATCAGTTCTAGTAGTTTCTTGGTGGATTCTCTATGCACAGCATCATGTCATGTGCAAATAAAGACCGTTTTACTCTTCCTTTCCGATTTGGGTGCCTTGTATCTTTTCTTGTTTGGTTGCTGCGCTAGGACTTCCAATACTGTGTTGAATAAGAGAGGTGAAAGCAGACATCGCTGTCCCGTTCCCGATCTTAAGGGGAATGTATGTGGTTTTTGCCCATTGAGTATGTTGCTGCCCAGTGGGGTCGTCATATATGGCTTTTATTATGTTCAGGTATGTTCCCTCTATTTCCACTTTGCTGAGAGTTTTGATCATAAATGAGTGCTGGATTTTATCAAAAGCTTTTCCTGCATCTATTGATATGATTGTGTGGCTTTTATCCTTCATTTCATTTATGTGGTGAATCGCATTTATTGATTTGTGAAATTTGTACCAATCTTGCATTCCTGGAATAAATCCCACTTAATCATGGTGTATGATCTTTTCGATGCATTGCTGTATTCAGTTTGCTAATATTTTGTTGAGGATTTTAGCATCTATATTCATCAGGGATATTGGCCTCTAATTTTCTTTCTTCGTAGTGTCTTTACCTGGTTTTGGAATTGGGATAACGCTGGCCTGGTAAAATGTGTTTGGGAGCTTTCCCTCCTCTTGAATTTTATGAAATAGTTTGAGAAAGGGGTGGTAATTCTTTGCTAAAATTTACCTGTGAAGCCATCTGGTCCATGGCATTTGTTTGTGTGAGTTTTTGATTACTGCTTCAGTTTCATTAGGTGTAATTTGTCTATTCAGATTCTCTGATTCTTCCTGGTTTATTTGCAAGATTGTATGTCTTTAGGAATTTATCCATTTCGTCCAGGTTGTCCAGTTTGTTGGCATATAATTGTTCATAATATTTTCTTATACTCCTTTGTATTTCTTTGGTGTCACTTATTTCTCCTCTTTTTATTTCTGATTTTTTTATTTGTGTCCTTTCCCTTTCTTCATGATGAGTCTGGTTAAAGTTTTGTCAATCTTGTTTATCTTTTCTCTCTCTTTTTTTTAAAGAAGATTTTATTTATTTATTTTTGGAGAAAGGGGAAGGGAAGGAGAAAGAGAGGGAGAGAAAAATATCAATGTGAGAGAAACATTGTTTGGTTGCCTCTTGCATTCGCCCCAACCAGGACCTGGCTGGCAACCCAGGTTTGTGCCCTAACTGGGAATTGAACCCACAACCCTTCTCTTTGTAGGCTGAGGCCCAACCAACTGAACCATACTGGTCGGAGCTTGTTCATCTTTTCAAAGAACAAGCTCTTGGATTCATTATCCTTTTGTATCATTTTCATAGACTGTATTTCAGTTATTTCTGCACTGATCTTTACTATTTCCTTCCTTCTACTCACTTTGGACTTTGTTATTTTCAAGTTCCTTTAAGTATGAAGTTAGATTGTTAGATTGTAGCTTTTCCTTGTTTTTTTTTTTTTTTTAAGATTTTATTTACTTATTTTCAGAGAAGGGGAAGGGCCCTGACTGGTGTGGCTCAGTGGATTGAGCACTGGCCTGTAAACCAAAGGGTTGATGGGTTTGATACCCAGTCAGGGCACATGCCTGGGTTGCAGGCCAGGTCCCCAGTAGGGGGCGTGTGAGTGGCAACCACACATTGATGTTTCTCTCTCCCTCCCTTCCCCTCTCTCTAAAAATAAATAAATAAAATCTTAATAAAAAAAAAAGAAGGGAGAAGGGAGAAAGACGAGACAATGTGCTAGGGAAATATCAGTTTGTTGCCTCTTGCACACCCCCACCTGGGGACCTGACCCACAACCCAGGCATATGCCCTGACGAGAAATCAAACCTGCAACCTCTTGGTTCACAGGCTGGCGCTCAATCCACTGAGCCACACCAGCCAGGGCTTTTCCACACCAGCCAGGGCTTTTCTGGGTGGTTTTTTTTTTTTTTTTTTTTTTTTTGAGATAGGCCTGTCATGCTATGAATTTCCCTCTTAGGATTGCTTTCCCAGTGTCCCATAGATTTTGGATTGTTGTGTCCTCATTTTCATTTGTTTCAAGGTATCTTTCGATTTCTTCCTTGATCTTGTTGACCCACTCATTGTTTAATAACATGTTATACACCTTCCATGTCTTTACATGATTTTCAGTGTTCTTCTTGTGATTGATTTTTAGTTTCATAGCATTGTGGTCAGAGAAGATGCTTGATAATGATTCCAGCCTTCTTGAATTTATTGAGACTTGTTTTGTGTCCCAACATGTGGTCTATCCTAGAAAACGTTCCATGTGCACTTGAAAAGTATGTATGTTCTGCTGCTTTGTGGTAAAATGCTCTGAAGGTATCAGTTAAATCCATTAATTAGTGTGTTGTTCAAGGCCGCTGTCTCCTTGTTGATTTTCTGCCTGGAAGATCTATCCATTTAAGTCAATGGATAAAATCCCCAACTATGACTGTATTTCTGTCGATGTCTCCTTTTATGTCCATCAAGATTTGCTTCACATATTTAGGTGTTTCCTATGTTGGGTGCATAAATGTTTACTAGGGTTACATCCTCTTGTTGGATTCTTCCCTTTATCATTATGTAGTGTCCTTCATTGTCTCTTACCATAGCCTTGATTTTGAAGTTTATCTGGTCAGATATAAGTATCTGCTACCCCAGCTGTTTTTTCTTTTCCCTTTGCATGAAATATCTTTTTCTAACTGTTTACTTTTAGTCTGTGTGTCTCTTTTGATCTGAAATGGGTCTATTGGAGGCAGCATATATATGGGTCTTGTTTTCTTATCCATTCAGCTACCCTCTGTCTTTTGGTCAGAGAATTTAAGCCATTTACATTTAGGGTGATTATTGATACATACATTTGTAGTGTCATTTTATTGTTAGATTGTTTTCCTCTGTTTTTTTTTTCTTTTTCTTCCTCTCCCTCCTACCCCTCCTTCTTCTCTCCCTCCTTCTTCTCCCTTTAACATTTATTAACAAACTCCTTTAGCATTTTCTTGTCTAGGAAGCTCCTATCTCTCCGTCAAGATTAAATCAAGGGTGTCAAACTCATTTTCACTGGGGGCCACATCAGCTTCAAAGTTGCCTTCAAAGGGCCAAAGGTGATTTTAGGACTGTATAAATGTAACTACTCCTTAACAGTTCATTGAGAGCTCAGCACTGCCACTGGGTAGAAACAAGGTGCCAGGCCAGATAAGACAAGGTGGAGGACCGGATTCAGCCTGCGGGCCTTGTGTTTGTCACCTGTGGTTTAAATGATAGCTTCACTGGGAAAAGGTAGCCTTGGTTGTAGGTCCTTGCTTTTCATCACCTTGAATATTTCGCACCACTCACTTCTGGCCTGAAATGTTTCTGTTGAGTAATCAGATGCCAGTCTAATTGGTGCTCCCTTGTAGGTAATTACCTGCTTTTCTCTTGTGGCTTTTAGGATTCTCTCCTTGCTTTTAAGCCTCGTTGTAATAGAACATCAGGTCATGAGTTTCTAGAACAGATTTGGGATCCTATTTCCCATCGCCAAATACGTAACTCCCAATGCCAAAGTTAGGTGAAAAGGAAAGGGAGTATTTATTAAAAGTTATACAGATTTAGAATGATGGCAGAATTCTGCTTTCACGTCCCCAAACCCCAAACACCCATAGACACGTGTAGTTTTGCCTTCCCTTGCCAAATCAGGCCAGTCAGATATACCATCTCTCAGGAAAAAAAAATAGAAGTCTGCAGTTTAGCTAGGCAGGTTCCTGTTCAGCATTCTGGCTTCTGTGCTCCGCAATTTCCAGCACCGTCAGCTGTGTCTCTGTGTTCTCCAGCTCTGCATCTGGAACTGTGCATCCAAGAAAGCGAATTGCTGTGTGCACCCAGTTTAAATACTCACACTGAGTCTTCTACGTCTTGCAGGATTTCTTGCATCTCATGCGAGTTGCTGTTTTTCACTGGTGCAGTAACGGTAAAGCTTTTCCCCAACTACCTTGTCAGTTTGGGCAGGCGTGGCCAGTGAGGCAGGATGAAATGCCTCCTTACCTCTTGAGGCAAGGTGATCCACTTCCTGTAATGAGCTACAAGTTAAAGTTATGCCCATCTTCCTTGCCTCTGGAGGCACAGCAATTAGGAATCAGCATTTCTATTATACTAGCCAGCTGTTAATTATATGCAAAGTAACTCTTAATCACTGTGGTGCCTCTCTTCCCAGCCCCCAAGCTAGGCTTGTGGGGGGGCGGGTTGGGGCTTTGCAGCCTTCACCCTATACTGAACCTAGTTCCACACCCGTTATATTGTCATTTTAATTATGATGTGTCTCCGTGTGGGCCTCTTTGGGTCCAACTTGTTTGGGACACTCTGAGCTTCCTGGACTTGTGTAACTTTTTCCTTCAACAGATTAGGGAAGTTTTTTGTCATTATTTCTTCAAATAGATTGTTGATCCCTTGCTCACTCTGTTCTCCTTCTGGCATTCCCATGGTGTGGACATTGTTACGTTTCATGTTGTCCAAAATGTTTCTTAAGCTCTCCTCATTTTTTAAAATCCTTTTTTCTTTTTGGTGCTCTGCCTGGGTGTTATTTTCTCCCTTGTCTTCTGAACCACTGATTGTATCTTCTGCTTCATCGAACCTACTGTTTATTCCATCCAGTGTATTATTTCAGGTATTGCATTCTTTACTTCTGACTGGTCCTTTTTTATGGTTTCTATGTCTTTTTTCATGCTGTTGAGTAGCCTTATAATCATTATACTGTCTGATTAATTGCTTGCCTCCATTTCATCTAGTTCTTCTGGAGAATTCTCTTGTTCTTTCATTTGGGGTCTGTTTCTTTGTCTTCCTATTTTGGCTACTGCTTTGTATTTTGCTCCTTAGATGTTAAACTGATTAGCTATCAAGATCAGTTGTTAGTCTAATCAAGCTGTGATCAGCAGTCCGGTTTAAGCACCACAGGGTGGGGCAGAGTAATTCCTTTGGTCAGGGCTATTGCTTCCCCTCAGGCTGATGCCACTTGGAGGGGAGTCTTTGCCTGAGATAGATGGCTTCTGCAGCATGGGGAATGACTTAGCACAGGGACCCTTGTAGTTGATCCTTCAGTTCTCTCCCCAGAGCCACCGGCCCTAGACTTTACTCAGGCATCTCTAGTCCACTCTGCCCTCCCTCTGCCAGAGCCCAGGGTAAATGGCTGCAAATGAAATTTTGTGCTTTGGCCCTTTAACTGGAACATAATCAACAAAAGAAAAAAGCAAACAAAATATAACCAGAGACATTGAAATTAAGAACAATGTCACAATAGCCAGAGGGGAGTGGGGAGGGGAAAGTGAGGAGAGGGGTCTACAGGAGCTACTATCAAGGACACAAGGACAAAATCAAGGGGGAGGGTAGAGGTGGGGGAGGGAGGTGGGATTGGCTGGAGTGGGGTGGAGGGATGGGGAGAAAATGCAGACAATTGTAACTGAATAACAATTTAAAAAATTAAAAAAAAAAAAAAAGAGGCTCTCTACATCTCTAGCCATCTTTCCCTGGCAGACAGAAACCCTGATTCTTTTCACAGCTGGATATTATCTGGGTTCCTTTCTGGCTCTTGTACTGTAGGCTGGGGAGCCCAGTTTGGGGATTAGACCCCACACTTCTCAGGGGGAACCCCCCAGTCGCTGAAATATCCCTCCAGAACTTCAGCTGCCGCCCATGGGAGCCCAGCCAGCCCTCTCACACCTTCTTCAGCATCCCTACTAGTCACGTGGTGGTGAAGTGGTTTCTTCCATCTGTCCGTGGTTATAATACTTCTCTCCAGCTAGTGTTCAGTTGCTTATTCTGGATGATTTCTCTACAATTTAGTTGAAATTCCCGATTGGTCCTGGGAGAATGTTAGTGTAGCTTCCACTTACTCCTCCACCATCTTGGATTGACCTTGCTAATATTTAAATTTATGCTTTTTATTTTTATTTTTTTAAGATTTTATTTTTTTATTTTCAGAAAGAGGAGAAGGGTAGAAGAAAGAGAGTGAGAGAAACATCACTGTGTGAGAGAAACATCAATTGGTTGCATCTTGCACACCCCCACTGGGGGCCTGGCCTACAACCCAGGCATGTGCCCTGACTGGGAATCAAACATGCAGCCTTTCAGTTTGCGGGACAATGCTCAATCCACTGAGCTACACCAGCAAGGGCAAATTTATGCTTTTTAGTTTAGTTATAAACTCCATTTTCCTCTCCAAAGGCCCTTCCCGAATACTATGTAATTCTTCTCTGAACTCCTTCATTTTTTCCCTTAAAAGCACTGCTCCAGGTTCATCTCCGCTATGATGCCTTTTTCGGCTAGCCTATCCTATTCCAGTCAGGCCAGCATCTGCTGTAACCTTAATACTTACTGGAGTTAATTCACACCAGGTAGTATTTACTGAGTACTTGTTGTAGGCCTGACTGTGTTTACAAGCTTTACCTCGTTTAATCTACACAACAACCTGAGAGGTTGGAACTGTTACCACATTTACAGATGAAGAAACTGAGACTTACCAAGGTGAAATAATTTGCCGAAGATACCAAAGCAAGTAAGAGGGACTGGGGCAGATTGTGCAGGAGTTAGAGAGTCTCCTTGGGACTTCAGTTTGTAGTGGGCACGGCATTGGCAGAGGACAGTTTGTAGGATTCACCCCCTGTCTCTCTGCAATGGAATCTGATGATGTATCTTTTTCATAAAAGGTGGCAGGGTGGGAGAGAGGGCCACCCTACAGTACAATAGACTCCTGTAGATGGGTGAGCTTCTCAGCCCCGGAAGTGTTCAAGCAGAGGCCAGACGGCCATCTATAGGGAATTCCTGCCCTGGCAGGGAGTTAGACTACATGACAAGGTCTAGGGCTTTTTCTAATTCTGAGTTTCTGTGATCTTATGATGTAATTAAAGTCCAAGGGGTTCAAGATAAAATATTGTCAGCTTGTCGATTATGTATCTATTCATTTTGTATGTAGGATAAGGCTGTGCATGTGGGTCCACAAATGTCTAAAACAGGGTCATTCCCCTCAAATTGCATATGACTCCAATGGAAAGGCCATGAGATAGTATCTGAAACAGTGTAAAATATAGAAGATTGTATAATTCAGAGCTAAATTGGATTGTACAGGTTCTAAGGACAGAAAGAATTTAGGTTGGGGTAAATCAGATACGTGTGTCATACTTTAGGAAGGCAAATTTCAAGAGAAGGAAGGCGTATTCAGAGAAAATGAATTTTCACATCTGAAGGAAGATAGTTTAAGGGTTGGCCCAAATGAGACACTTAGAAATGATTTTCTGGTAATTCAACCCAAAATGGTCTTATGAAAAACAGGCCATACAGGAACCACTTTGAGGAGCTCAGCTATGTATAAGACAGAAAGGGAGCCACATATCCTAGGCTTACTATAAAGAGAGGTGCAGACCCCTCCAAAATCTAGTACCTCACCATGACAACCCACAGGGAGCAGGTGCTTTGTTCAAGGTTGGCTTATGCACAGCTCTCTATCCTTGCTTTGTAGGTGAAGGTAAAAGCTCAGACAGGTCAGCTCTTCTGAGCCCAGCTCCCCTCTACTTATCACTCTACTTCCCTGCTTCTCCTCAGTGCGAAATGTGCCAAGTTCATTTTTCCCCAGACACAGAGAAAGAAAGCCTGAGAAACAGGAAGGCCTTATCTGTTACCACATAACAGTGAGGAAGCTGAAGAACTAACTCAGGGTCTGTGTTTGCTTCTATGAAGAGTGATGCCCAGCTGGAAAGGGCAACTGTAACCGTCACCCTTGTTCCAGCTTTTCCATCAGCCAGCTGTGCAACAGACACATGACTTGCCTTTGTTCTTTAGTTTCCTCATTGATAAAAGTGGGCCAGTAGTGCCTGGCCTGCCTGTTGCATTAGGTTATCATAGCACCAAGTGAGATAATGTAAGTTTACACTCTTTAACAACTCTTAACTATGGTATATACGTGAAGAGTTATTTTTCCTTTAAGAAGCTTCTGAAGTCAACAGAGCCTATATTAAAGCTTTATGAATTCTACATGTAAATGTATTAAGTAGGTTATAATACCCCCCTCCTTTTTTTCTGTTGATATAGCATGGAAACTCTTGCTAATTATTTTGTCAGCTCTGGCAGATAGTAATAATAATGATAATGAAGGCCACAAAGCATAATGGTTAGAGCATGGGCATTGGAGCCAGACTGTCTGGATTTGAATTCTGGCTCCACCTCCATTCAGTAGTAATTGATTTTTGGGCAAGTTATTTAACTTTATATAAGTTCTTTGTATATTTTGGATATTAACCTCTTGTCAGATGTATCGTTGGAGAACATGTTCTCCCATTCAGTGGGATGTCTTTTCATTTTGTTGATGGTTTTCGTCACTGTGCAAAAACTTTTTAGTTTGATGTAGTCCCATTTTTCTTTTGTTTCCCTTGCCCTAGGTCATATATTGGAAAAAATACTGCTTATGAGAAACGTCCAAGATTTTACTGCCTGTGTTTTCGTTTAGGATTTTTACGGTTTCAAGTCTTACATTTAAGTCTTTAATCCATTTTGGTTCAGATGAGATCGGGCACCTTCAGGGTGGTATGGCATAGACAGTGTTTAATCTGTTTTGAATTTGTTCTTGTGGATGGCATAAGAAGGTGGGCTGGTTTCTTTCTTTCTTTCTTTTTTCTTGCATGTTATCTGTCCAATTTTCCCAACACCATTTATCGAATAGATTGTCTTTACCCCATGGCGTGTTCTTGCCTCCTTTGCCAAATAGTAATTGACCTTAAGGTGTGGGTTTATTTCTCCTAAAGCCTTTATCACAATATTATTCTGTATTTCATCTGATCTAAGAGGTCATTAGTTGTAATATACCATTATTTTACATACCACTAAGAAAGGAAAAAATGCTGCCAGTTAAACTGACACATCATCACGTGTAAGACACATCCCACCGTCAGAGATGTTAAAATGTGAAAATGTATGCTTCAGAATTGATAACATATGGTAGTTCTTTGTGAGTGTTTCTGAGTCACACCTTCCCACTGGATGGTAATTTCTTTCAAGACAGGAAGGGATTGTGATGTATGCATCTCGTATCTCTGAGTGCCTCGCACCTCAGAGACGTTCAATAAGTATCTGATTTATTGGAAATAGTTACATTTTAATAAAGAACCAATTTTTCAGAGATGTGTGGATTTACTAGCCCTCACACATTCTCTCAGATTGTCTAGACTTTATGGTATTATTAGGAGAATTAGTGCCCTCAACTGTGGACCCTGTGAATCACATCTAGTGTCTGGTTTCTGGACACGTGGAAACTGGGACATAGAGCTAGCTGCCGGTGGATGTGACTGAATGGGCTGCCAGAGTGTGGTGGTTGAATGGAATTTGCAACCAAAGGCAATTCTTAGCCATTATTTTTTTCCCTTATCCACAAATAGTGTTTTATAATGGAAATAAAGTTTGCTTTCCTGGCCATTAGCAGACCTCATCATTTTGGTTCCTAATTGTCCTTTTGTCTTGTCTCCTGTTTAGTATATATGACCTCGCTTTTAAGCCTGATGGAACCCAACTGATTTTGGCTGCAGGAAACAGATTACTGGTAGGATTTTGTCTTGAGTTTCCTTTTTAAGTGCTTTTTTTCCTTTCCTTCTTGTAACTACTCTGAAATTTGACCCCCTCCCTTTTTTTTTGAGATAAAAAAGGCAAGGGCGGAAAAACCAGTCATTACTTTTTAATCGGGAAGGAAATGGGCTATTTAAAACAGGTAAGTAAACTGTCTATCAGATAGGAACCTGTGAACAATACCTCCTTTGGAGTCATTAATCTTTCCGTTTTTACTTTGAGACACCCGTGAAAGGTTGAAAACAATTAATCAAAATGCCTTTGAAACTGGGGCTAGTGTCAGTTCACATTTTGTCCCCCTGAAAAATTCAAGCAACAGGATTGAAGGGGCTCCCTCCATGAGAAGCCAGACAGCCTGACCCCAACTTTTAGGCACTGGCCTACCTAAACAGCTCCATATGGATGCTGTGTTATTTTTCATATTTTCAAAGAATATAAGCTCCCTCTGGAACCTATCCCAGTGTATAAAAGTAATTTTCAGAGAACTCTTTATGTTTGACCTGAAAACCTTTGTATGATGTCTCCTTCCTTCTGCGTAAGTTGACTTCCTCTCGCTCTGTTGTCTCTAGATATGCAGACTGACTGATCTCCATTCTTTTGTGGTAACCACATAATCTTAAAGTCCTGGTAAATTGTTCTGCAGACTTCTTTTCCCCAGGGTAAACAGTCCAAATCCTTTTAGTTATTTTTTTCATAGGTTATTTTTTTTTTCCAACACTAGTCATTTTTGGAGGGGCTTGCCTTGATTCCTCAGATGCGTTTTTTTTTTTTTTAATTTCTGCATATTTATAGGTGTTACATAGCTGTAAAATATCCTAAATTCCTATTACATCTGAATTTCATGATACTCCCTTTGATTTGCAAACCTGGAGCTTAGATCTGTGGCTTTCAAACTCTGGTAGCAAATAGGAAACATCCTCTATAACGTTGCACTAAAATTTAATCATGTTGTAGGTTGCTCTTTATATGTGCTGGCTTTATTTGGGTGGGCGTAGCTTGACTGGTAATGTATCCAGACTCATGTAGGAATGAGTGAAGTTTGTGGAGAAGTAAATTTTTGTTTATCGAGGATTAATGATATGTTCCTGGTAACAAAATGCATAGAATTGGGACCTCTACTTCTTGGATTTACCAACATTGTCACATTCTTCTTGGTTTCTCAGCGCAGTTTTTAGTTGATATACATTTAGAATATTGACACACATTTTGTTATAAAAACAAAAATAGCAGCAGGAACCTGTAGGAATTCTAATTAATGAATTAATGAATGCCAGGTGGATAATCTGTACTTTTATCCCCCTTTTGCCAGGTTTATGACACCTCTGATGGCACTTTACTTCAGCCCCTAAAGGGACACAAAGATACTGTGTACTGTGTGGCCTACGCAAAGGATGGTAAGAGGCTGCTGCTCTGGGTTTACAGGCTCTGTAATGGCCTCATAAGTTTTCATTTTTCTCCTTGGTATGAACATGAATTGAATTCTTTTCAGTAAGCTAAACTACGAATTGCAGAAGATAGTTAAGTCTCTCAGACTTCATTTTTTATTTTATTTTTTAATTGTTGTTCTATTACAGTTGTTCCCATATTTCCCCCGTTGTTCTCCCCTACCCCGTCTATTTACCCTTTCCTGCTCCCCCAGTCAGTCCCCCCACCGCTGCCCATGTCCATGGGTCCTTTACACATGTTCCTCACCTAGACCATTCCTTGTCTTTCCCCCCGTTATCCTCTTAGGCTTCATTTTAATCATTCAATTCAACAAGTATTTGTTGACAGCCATCTATGTGCTGGGCACTGTTCTGGCTGCTTGAGATACTTCAGAAAACGAAACAGACAAAGGTCCCTGCCCTTATGGGCCTTATATCCATGGGAAAGGGGAAGGAAGAAAAGAGAGTATGAGGGATGACACACACTAAACATAGTAAATGAATAAATTAAACAGTGTGTTGGAAGATGATAAGTGTTAGAGAAGAAGAAAAGGTAGGTCAGAGTAGGGGATTGAGAGTGTTGGGTGGAGCAGTGGATTGGGTATAGTATTAAATAGGGTAGTGGGGGTGGACTTTTTGAGCCAGGGACAGGTGAGCAAAGACTTGCAGGTCAGGAGGCAGTGAGATTCTGACTGTGGGCATTCGGGGGAAGGGAATCCCTTTCTGAGGGAAGAGTCATTACGGAGGTCTCAGGTGGGAGTGTGCCTTCAGGGGCTGGGGCAGCAGGAATCCGAGACAGCAGTAGGGGATGAGGGTAGAAAAGTAACAGGCATGGGGTGGCCAGATCGTGTGGGCTGTCGGGAGGACTTTGGCTTTGATTCTCAGTGAAAACAGGGAACCACTAAAGAGTTCTGAGTAGAGGTGGGATCTGATCTGACTTGCATTTTAAAAAGGTCCCTCTAGGTGTTGTAAACAACCTTCAAGGAGAGAGGGTTGGGGCAGGGAGATGAGTGAGGAAGCATGAGTGAGGAGGCAAGTTTTGTAACACAGGTGATGGGGGCTCCGACCTTGGGAGTAGAGGAAGTGGTGAGAATTGGTCAGATTCTGGATATAGTTTGAAGGGGAAGCTAATAGATCGGATGTGGGGTGTGAAGAAAGAAGTCAGGGGCGACACCAAGGTGACCTGAGAGACTGGAAGGATGGAATTGCCCTCCACTGAGTGGGGAAGGCTGCAGGTGAGAAACTTACAGTGGGAGATCAGGAGCTTGGTTTTGGACATGTTGACCTTGAGGAAAGAGAATGGGGAGGAAATTGCCACAATATTACATTAGAGAGTTGTCAAGTGGGCAAGGGCAGTTGGGACCTGGGACATAGATGGGGCATGGTGGGAAGGTAGAGGATGTCACTGCAGGTGTTGGCACGTAGGGGCATGTGGTGGTAGGATTCCAGTGGAAATTCTCTTCCATTCTTTCAGCAAAATAAGAAACAAAATCAGCTAAGAGTGAGGATGAGAAAGGAGGTGTGAGAGAGTTGAGGAGAAAGGAAAAAATAAAAAATGGACCTGGGAGGTATGGTGAGATCCCTGGTGATATGAAGGGCCTACTTGATCATCAGATCATGAATTGAAAGTGAGATCAGTTGGTTTGATTGTCTTTCTCTACCACTTTGAGCTGCAGAGATGCAAGGGTGGAGAAGGTGGAGAGTTGGATTTAACCGAGTGGTAGATTTGTAAGCACCTCTGAAAATGAAGTAAGAGTGTAAGGGAGTGGAGGATGTATGCAAAGCAGTGATTATTTTTATTGGCCTTGAACTTGTCAGCTGAGTAAGGAGGGGTGAGAGGACTGCAAGGGTTGAGGGGCAGTGGAAATGTGGTAGGTTCTGGTGGGGTTGAAGGATTGTTGGAATTGGGGTACCAGGTGGGATGGGAAGAAAGAGGAGAGGTGGTGGTCAGAGAATGGGTACACGAAATTGATATTGAGAGTTAAAATAGATCCGTGCTACTCACAGCATGGGATTAGTGGAAAGAACACAGACTTTGGAGTGAGGTGGCTCCAAGTTCCAACCCCAAAATCTCTGTGAGTTTGAGGTAGTTATTGAATCGCTCTGAGTCTCAATTCCCTCATGTGTCAACTGAATATAATATTGAAGACAACCTTCTGTGACCACTGCTGAGAAGTCACAGAATTCTCATAGAGTGTCACAGTGCTTGAATGAACCTGGGAGGTTATTTAGGCTCCAGGCTTTTAACTTCTTTTGGATGACAGACCTCTGAGGATCCAATAAAAGCTATGGACCCCTTTCTAGAAAATGCATGCACAAAATTGTGCATACAGTTTAGTCTGATCTAGGCCAATCTCTTCACTTTAGACCTACGTAAAGACCTAGAGAAGTTAAGTGACTTGCTAAGGTCATGCAGCAAGTGTTAGTGGCAAAGGGAACACTAATTTCTTGCCTTGTAGTCAGGTGTGCTGTGCCACGGTAGTCGTGTTTTTTTATATGTGTGAGTTCAAGTTCAGAGTAATACTGTTGGGAGACCTGTGGGACCTCTGGAGTTTATAAACTTCAGGACTCTTGGGCCTGCAACACCATTAAGGCCTTTGAGGATTTTAGAGTGTGACCTGCCATCAGTGGCATTTGTGCTCTTTGCAGAGTCCTGTCACACACATTATCTCATTTGATCCTCCCAATAGACCTCTGAAGCAGACTGGAAAGGGATTCTCAGCATCTCTCACAGATGAGAAAGCAGGCTTGGAGCAATTACAGGTAACAGGCAGAGCTGGGCCTGACCAGGTCCTCCAGCTGCAGAGCCCTTGTTCTTTGTAGTTTATTGAGGTGCCTCTTCAGGACACTTACATAGTGATTAAGAAGTCTCTTGATCCCTCCTTTCCCCCTTAGATCTGGAAATGGTAATTCCCTGAATGACGGTTTTGCTCTTTAAATCTGCTTGTTTCTGATTTCTCCCTTAAGTTTTAGTAAGTATTTAATAAGCAGCCATGATCCAAATGTTTGTAAGAACTGGTTTTTGTTGTTGTTCAAGAAAAACAATATGAGACAATATGAAGGAATAGTAGTAATAATAATAGCTAATTATTTTTAGCATTGATTCTCATCCAGGCACTTTCCTAAACCCTTTAATCTCATTTACTCTTCACGACAACTGTGAAGTAAATACTATTGTTGCATTTGTTTTTCAAATGAGGAAATGAAACAGATATTCAGAGGCTTGTTCCAGGTCCTGCACCTGGTAAGTGACATCACTGGGAATTCCAGCTCAGACTCTGAGCTTGTAGCTCACACTCTTCATCACCCGCTGCCTGCAAGGATGGGAGAGAAGTGCTAGAAATAGTCGCACATGAGAGCAGCTTCTGTTACTTAGTATTTGCAGCAATGTCATACGGCTCACCCTGGTATCTGTTGTTTCAGCCACTGGGAAAGGTATTATCTGAGTTGACCCCCCGCAAAGAGCCTCTGAAGAAGGTATTATGATTATCCCTTTATGTTTCAGATAAAGGAGGCTCAGAGAACAGTGCCTTGAGTGACTTGCTCAAGGTCAAATTCCAGTTACCCTAAGAATAAAGTCTAGAAATTTTTCACTAAAATTTTTAAGTAGGTGTACAAATTCTAGCCTGTGCTTACCCCTTACCATTATCTTTCACTGGAGTAGGTGAAGGTTTGCTGTTGTTTGCAGCCGTGATACCCTGCTCTACTTTAAGCATTGCAAACTTGTAACAATGTAATTAATAATTATTTGTTATATGTTGCCTCTCTCCAGCACATTCTTTTATAAAGTCCAAGTAGCCGTGAAAATGAAAATCTCATCTGTCACTCTTGTGCTTAAAGCTTTTCTTTGGGATAAAGATCTTAACTGTGGCCCTGAAACCCCTAGAGATCCTTCCCCTACCCACCTTACCCCTTGCCCTTGCCCTTGGTGTTCCATGCTGGCTGCTTCTCAGCCCCGTAGACCTGCCAGGCTTTTCCTGCCTCAGGCTCTTGGTACATCTGTTGTGTCCATGTGGATGGCTCTTTCTCCTCTTTGCACCTGGCTAAGGTTTGCTCAACCTTTAGGTCTCATCTGAAGGATCTCATCCTTAGAGAAGTCTTCCCTCACTTACATGAGGTGCCTCAAATTATTCTCTTTCATAGGTCCCATTTCTTTGGTTACCATATTGTATTCGTATTGGATTAATTTAATTTAATGCTTGCTTGTCCCGCTATACTAAACTCTGTGAGGGTGGGATTATGTGTGCTTTAATCACTGCTCGATCCTTAGCACAGAGCATGGGTCCTAGCAGACAGCAGGCCCTCGGTACATCTCTGTTTACTCAGTGCCAGGCAGACCGGGATTTGAACCCAAACTTCCTGACTCTAGAGTACTTCTGCCCAGTTCTGAGAAGGAGTAGAGAAGCAGCTGATACTAATTAGATACCTTAAAGAACCAGTTTTCTAAAAAAGACTCTGGGAAATACTGGTTTCAAATAAATGTGAGAATTTTCTTTTTAAAAATCTTTCTAGGCAAGCGCTTTGCTTCTGGATCAGCTGACAAAAGCGTTATTATCTGGACATCAAAATTGGAAGGCATTCTGAAGTACACGTAAGTAACCATTTAGGTGTACAGTATTATTTGACTCTTATTGAACAACGGTAGCAAAAGCACCTTAGAAAAGGTGTAGGGGAAGAACTTTTTCTTCTGCAATGAAGAAAAACTTGAAACTAAGTTATGGGGGTACATGGTGGTATAGGAAGTTTGGGTAGTGAATAGGTAAATGAACGTTTCTCGAGCACTACTAACTTAGCCAATGCTGGGCTAAGTGCTTTCATATAACTAAGTTTAGTGAATCTGACATCACAGATTCTACCCTGCCTCAACTTGCCCTCTTTCAATGGCCTTACTTCTCAGGGAATGGCCTCGCATCCACCAGTGGCAGCAGTTGGAAACTTGGGATTGGTGTGCTCCAGACTTCTCTCTCTGCAGAGGCTCTGCTCGTGGTCTTCTCTGTTCCCCTGCATAGTTTTCCCTCCTCACTGCAGCTGTCAGACTCAAATGTTGTTTCTTCCGAAGCCTTTCCTGCCCCTCTACACGTGGTCAGGTTCTCTGATGGCATTTCTCATAGTTATAGTTTTACATTTATTCTGGTGATTGAGTGATATCGCCCATCAGCCGTGAGCTCCAGGAGGGCAGACACTGCATCTGTTTTTGCTTACCCCGCATCCCTGATACAACAATGCCTGGCCTGTAGTAGGTACTCAACAAATGATTTTTTTTCTTTTAATTATGGTAAAATACACATAACATAAAATTTGCTATCTTAACCAATTTTAAGTGTATAGCTTAGTAGTATTAAGTATATTCATATTGTTGTGCAATCAATCTATAGAACCCTTTTCATTTTGCAAAACTAAAACTCCATACCCATTAAACAGCAGCTCCCATTTCCCCTCCCGCAGCCCTTGGCATCCACCATCGCACTTTCTGTCTCTATGAATTTGACTCTTTTAGGAACCTCATACAAGTGGAATCATACAGTATTTGTCCTTTCGTGACTGCTTTATTTTCCTTAGCCTAATATCCTAAAGGTTTACTCATGTTGTAGTATGTGTCAAAATTCTCTTTCTTTTTAAGGCTGAATGGTATTTTTAAAGGTTTTTTTTTAAGTTTTTATTTATTTATTTTTTAGAGAAGAGAAGGGAGGGAGGAAGAGGGAGAGAAACATCAATGTGTGGTTGCCTCTCACACACTCCCCACTGGTGACCTGGCCCACAACCCAGGCATGTGCCCTAGACTGGGAATCAAACCAGTGACCCTTTGGTGCGTAGGCTGGTGCTCAACCACTGAGCCACACCAGCCAGGGCTTAAGGCTGAATAATATTAAGGCTAAATAGTGTATATTTAGACCATGTTTTCCTTATCTATTTATTGGTTGTCAGTGGACATTTGAGTGCTTCCACTACTTGGCTATTTGGAATAATGCTGCTATGAACATTGGTGTATCACCAAACAAGTTTTGAATGAATGAATGAAGCTGTGAGTAAAGTGTTACCTGGAAGTGAAGGATAAAACTGAGGCTGAGATGCCATGTGTGGTGTATGACTCACTCACATTTGCCATGTTTCCAGATCTTAGCCTGTAATATCTTCATTGCACCTCCATCTTGTATTTCTAGGCCTCCACAAAACAATGAGAGTAACAGCCATTAATAAAGCACTTCCTATGCAGCTGGCACTAGACTAAGTGCTTTACATCATTGTCTTATCAGCTCACAAACCGGAGGTGTCTGGCACACCAGTCCTGGAGGAGGTAGCATTTAAGCTAGGCCAGGCTGATGGGTGGGTAATGTTTAAAAGATAAAAATGGGGTGAGGGGCAATCCAGGGGAAGGAGAATTAATTCCTGTGCTTTTTTTGTTGGTCACTTGCATAAGAGCTTGTGGTATGTAGTTGGAGAGGCTGTGGTTTGTGGTTTGCTGCATAATAATCTATAATTGTTTACTTCCCAGGCACAATGATTCTATCCAGTGTGTCTCCTACAATCCTGTGACCCACCAGCTTGCATCTTGTTCCTCCAGTGACTTTGGTAGGTTCCCAATGTCTTGTCCTGGAATAACTGCACGTCTGGGTGAAAAATGAAATTCATCCAGAGTGAGGTGGTTTTGTTCTGAGAGAGGTAATAATATTTCTCTCTCTTCAATGTCTGGGGGCTTGGGGAGGTGGGGAAACGGCAGTTACTCTTTAAATTGTGTAGAAACTAAGAGAGTGAATGATGCCATTGAGTCTGGTAAGAAATCTGGGAAACAGCAAAAAAGGCTCCCTTCCCCTCCCAGGGAAGGGAGATGGTAAGAAGGATGGGAGGACACAGGCATAACTTGGTGTTGTCACCTCTGGGAAGCCTTCCCTGCCTCACCCTGGCAGGGACAGTTCAGTTGTTCCCCACCTCTGTGTCCTCCATCCTCTGTGTATGTGTGAAATTCCTCAATTTTAACTGTGCTTCTGCTGCAGTGTGTTGCCACTGCTGCTGGTGTGGTGGCTGTAGCTGTGCTCTCTGAGGGGCTGGATGCCTTGAGGCATCCACCCTGACCCCATTCAGGGCACTGGCATGGAGCCGGCACAGAAGAGGTCAGTGTAATGTCCATCGAGGCAGGGAGGGAAAGTGAGCGTAGGCTGTAGGTTATCTGTATTCAAGGTCACTTTTGGCTTTTAGCTCATTGGTTTTGTTTTCCTTCCTAAGAGATGGTGGGCACAACAGAACGGCCATTATGAAGGAGTCCGAGATTTAACCCCTGTCCTTATCTAGATGAACATGTTCTCACCGTTCTGTCTCACTGACAGAATTCTGAGGTTCAGAAGAGAGAATGTATAAATAAAAGGGGAAAGGACTTTCATTCATTAATAAAATATAGTCTTTTTTCCATGTGAGGCACTGGTCTGTGTGCTTGCTTTTGGGATTAAAAAGACAAAATAGAATCCCTGCCATCAAAGAACTTGTGGTCATGGGTAGGAGGGGAAGTAGAATCTGTAAAAATGTAATAGTAATAATAGTACTAGTTGAATGTTTGTGATGTGCTTGCTAGGCACTGTGCTAAGGGTTAAAAATAAATTTCTATTTGAGCTCTAGGATAACCCCTGAGGTCAGGTTATTATTCTCATTCTCACTCCACTGATGAAAAAAAATTGGGGCTCAGAGCAATCAGTTCACTGGAGGCCACCCAGCTGGTAAGTGGTGGAACCAGGGCTTGGACTTGGGCCATGTGATTACATGCGGAGCCTGTCTGGTAAACATGCTGAGGGAGGCCCAGGAGGGTGGGGTTTCTTCCAGCTAGAGGCTCTGCGCAGGCCCAGTGGAGCACAGATAATATGCACACAGGTGGAAACGTTTGGGGGAAGTATTCTGGACCAGGAAAGGGGGAAAAAATAATTTGTTTGATGTTGCACCTTGCTATATAAATATATTTTTGCACTGTATTTACTTTCTTGGTTATGCTTTATGACTCAGGCAAAGGGTAGAATTTGCTTATCTTGCCTAGACATACACCTGTTGTGAGGCCCTGAGCCGGAGCACCTGGGGACAGGAAGGAGCAAGCCAAAGGTGACCAGTGTGCCATGGACAAGGCACAGCTTGTATAGGGTCATGTGCTGTGGATAAGGCCTGGGAGAGGAAATCGGAAAGCATCATTCATTACTTTGACTGCTAAGTTGTACTTTGGTTGGAATGTAATAGTTACTTACACTGAAGTTGCCATTTCTTTAAGTAAAACACCTGAAAAGTTGGCTGGAAATTCACCAATCTATCTTCCTTTTTTCTTGTTATTTTGAAATAATTATAGATTCACAGTAAGTTGAAAAGATAAGGCAGAAGTCCTGTGTACCCCTCATCCAGTTTCCCCCATGGATACATCTTATGTAGTTATTGTATAATATCAAAACCAGGCAGCTGGGTCTGGCGCCATCTGTGTGTATAGTTCTGTCATTTCATCACCTCTGTTGATTACCATCACCGCAAAATACTCCTTATCATGCTCTACTTCCCCGCCTCTTCCTATTATCCTTACCATCTGGTACCTGGTAATTATTAATCTTTCTCCATTTCTATAGAATTTTGTCATTTCAAGAATTTATAAAATGGAATCATATGGTATGTGACCTTTTGAGATTGGCTTTTGGCTTTTTTCACTTAGCCACAAATCCCTAGAGATTGTAAATTGTGTGTGTATCAACCATCTGTTCCTTTTTTTATTGCTGAGTAATATTCCAGCCAATCTGTCTTTTTTTAATATTACTTTGCATTGAAGGCTTGTGGTCTCCTGAACAGAAGTCCGTCTCCAAGCACAAATCCAGCAGCAAGATCACCTGTTGCAGGTGAGTGAGGGACAGCTCTAAAAGCAGGCTTTGTGTTTCCTCCTCTTCCAAACAGTCTCAACGTCCAGTGAATTCACATAGTAGAGAAGGTCTGTGTTGACTAGTGGGTTTGGGCCTCTGTATTTCCCCTTCTTTTCTTGTCTCCGTGGTGGGAAAGACTCGGGCCTGCCTTTGATCATCAAGCAAAAGAAAAACTATAACTTGTCTAGCTACAAACCTCCTCAGCCTGCTGTCCTGGATGGAGACTCTATGGTGATGCAAGTTTGTCCTTTCCAGGCAGCATGCGCACTAGAGAAAGCACAGGCTTCGATGCTAGATCAGGATTCAAATCCAGATGGATCACCGACAGGCTCTGTGACCTTAGGAAAGTTACAAAAAATCTTTCGGAGCTGGAGCCTCAGGTTTCTCATCTGACAATACTGGATAAAAATACTGATTTGATGGGGCTTTTGTGAAATACATGCAAACTGATGCATCTAAAAGCCTGCTGCACAGTGCCTGGTATACAGAAGACACTATAAATGGTAGCTAGTCTCACTGTTCAGCTTCTGAGTGTAGCCTTTCTTTCATTCAACATCTGTTAAGCACCTGCTCCAGAGGCTGGGAATATACCAAGATACAGAATTTGTTCTTAACAGGCTCTTAAAGTGGGAGGGTGTTGAAGTGGTGAGTGAGGATGACCCAGCAATGCAGGCACGAGCTGAGGGCTGTTGTGGAGGTCTGTACCAAGAGCTGTGAGAGCTCAGAAAAAGGTGCTGTGGCCTTCACATCTGTCCATTGATCCCAGAAGTAAATGGCATGTTAAGTCTGGTCCTCTAATTTTTATATCATGACCAAGATGAGCCTAGTAGTTGCTGCCTCATTAGACTCTTATCTCCACCAAGGCACCATCCTCACTGGCTTTACTTTCTGTGTGTTCTTTTCCCTCTCTCTGTGCCGTTTGCTGGTTGTGCCAACAGCTGGACAAATGATGGTCAATACCTGGCTCTGGGGATGTTCAATGGAATAATCAGCATACGGAACAAAAACGGCGAGGAAAAAGTGAAGATCGAGCGGCCAGGGGGCTCCCTCTCCCCGATATGGTCCATCTGCTGGAACCCTTCAAGGTGCCCTTACCCCTGTCCTCCTTGGAGGGCAAACACTGTCATGAAGAAGGCCTTGTTTAGTAGACTGACTTCCTTCTCTCTCCACAAGGTCTCTCCTTTCATTCAAAGGCTTCTCACCCCACTTGACTGATCTGTTTTAGAACCTGTTCTATTTGATTGGAATTTTTTAGGAGCCCATCTTGTGTTTTGGAATGAATCCCAGGGATTTAGCTCAGCAGATGAGCGATCTAGGCCAACTCAAAATGTGTCTGTGTGTGCGTGAACACATGCGACACAGAAGGGCCATTTTCTTGTGAATTAAGAGTTCACCTCTTGCTGTGCTTTATTTTGGTCTTTTTCCTTTTTTAGTTTTTTCCTCCAACTTGGGCAGAACATGTGCCCACCCCATAATAAATAGCTTTTTCATGAGTCTTTTTTGTTGTCCTTGCCAAAAAAGTCTAAATTAAGTTTACAAGCGTCCCCAAATCCCACAAACAATTGGCATCTACCTTCTCAAACTTTATACATACTTTCCTTCTCTGCTGGTATCACTTTGAGGAACTAATATATTTACATACTTTTTGTATAATCCTATGATATTAAACCATCAGTATCTCCCACAGAGTCCTCAGAAGGTAAATTAAAGGACTTAATTGTTTAGCATCCCAATGTCACTTTACAGGTGGTGCCTATGTGATTTAGAAGGTTGTTTAATTTCACTACCTTTTCTACACCAGATTATGCTTTTCCCTGAATAATTTTGTCCAGCCCAGAGCTGTACCATGCATGGCTAATGCCTTCAAAGGCCATTAGCCTACCCCAGAGTTCCTGCTATTTGATTTTGTGGCCACATATGACTTTGTGGCTTCAGGGTACCATTTTTAATTCATGAGAAGCAGGATGCCCAGTTTACCTTGTTGCTGTCCTCTTCCGGCAGGGTTCAGGGGCTTCTTGACAGGTTTTGAAATTATGGCTTTAGTGCAGTTCTAGGCATCGTGATTGTGAACCACCACTTACTGTCTACAGCCGATGGGAGAGTTTCTGGATGAACAGAGAGAACGAGGATGCCGAGGAAGTCATTGTCAACAGATATTTTCAGGAACTCCCTGCCACTCTGAAGTCAGCAGTGTACGGTAGTCAGGGTAGTGAGGCAGAGGAGGAAGAGCCAGAGGAAGAGGACGACAGTCTCAGGGACGACAACTTGTGAGTGTGTCCCAAGGAGCCAGAACCCTCCTTGCAAGGGTCCAGGTCCCGCTTCACTAAGCTCCTTTCTAAGAGGGTTCAAGGTCGTTGTTGGTAAAAAGTTCCTCCAACATAGGGGAAACACACCTTTTAAAACTTGTGTGTGGGTTATAAAATTTTCCTTTAAAAACTTCAAGAAATACTGAAAAGTCTAAAGGAGAAAGTTCACCTCTTCTGTAAAACCCCATTCTTTGAGGAAACCACTGTTAGCGTCCTACTGTATTTCCCCTCAGTCTTTTAATGTGTTCGTGTATTAACTAAATCATATTCTACTTTATTTTTTTCCACTTAACAGCATAGTAACATTTCTAGTAACATTGGAAGTCCTTTGCAAAACATGATTTTGAATGCCTGCATCGTATGCCCCTGTGGGGATGTACCATATTCATCCAACACTTCCTCTATTACTAGACACCTTTTTTAGCCTGTCTCTACACTGTACCTTACCTTGTATTTGGGGGGATACATATCAGAGAAAAAGCCCTCAACATACCCGTGATCCTCAACCCCCAAATCCTGGCTGTCCAAGCAGTCCTTATTTCTGGAGCAGAAAGCTGAGATAGCCAGGATATTCTGATTGACTGAAAGTGATCTGGCTTGGAACTATGTTCCGTGGTACCTGGGGTTCTTTGGAAGAAGGAGGTGGGAGTTGGGGGATAAGAAAGGAGGAAGGGATGGGCATCAGGCCCCCATCTGTGCTTCAAACCCAATATCCCCTTTTATTGCTTGACATTAGTTTTGTTTTGGTAGAGACCCACTGCCAAGGGGGAAAATGGAAAAAGGAGTTGAAAACCACCAACCCAGTTCATGGGGCTGAACCCAGCTCAGAGGCATATATGGATTCCCCAAAGGGCTCGCTGCAGGCTGGGCTCCCAGACTGCGTTTGGACTTCAGTGCTAGTCACACACACACAGAGTTTACCTGCAGGCCCCTTCCTGTTAACGTCACTCTTGGTCTTTGTCTTGTTTTCCTTTAGTTGTGGATTAGTGCCTGTGGTATTTGCCACTTTGCCATTCTTGGCTGGGTTTTGTACATAAGGCTGTACCGTTCCTGGCCTACATATCTGATGGTGCTGCCAGGTGACCACAGGCCTTGGGCTCAGAAATGCTGGACTTAGTACACAAAGAGGAGGCAATGTTAGGTAGGTTAAGACTGGGCCTCAAGGGCAGCAGAACATCTCTTTCTTAAACTAGGTTCCCAAGTAGCTTGATCCCCAGCCTCAGCTGAGGAGGTTTCTCCTGCATGCTGGTCCTACAGCCCTGGTCCCAAGGCAGTGATCCTGATGGGGACTCAGTTTCAAAGACAGTTGCTGATTTCCAGAGAGCTCATTACTCTTTTTTATTAGATCCAGTGAGAAACCATTTTGCCCCAGCTGTGAGAGAAACCTAGTGTAGGTATTAATTTTCCCCCTTAAGGAGAGCAAACAAGGTTTCCGTAGTCCATTAAAAATGTCAGATAATTCATGCCTCCCCACTGCAAAAGATGTTTCTCCACAATCTCCCTGTATTTTATAGTACATAAGAATAAGGCACTCTTGAATCTGCAGCCTTGCCCTTTCCTAGCGTTGCCCCACAGGAAGCTTTGAAATGAGGGGTTTAGCTTCTTCACTGTGGCAGTGTCTCGGCGCCACAAGCTCATGGCCGGGTATTCAGTGAAATAACAGACCCCGGGAGGGCTGAAATGAGCCTCACTCATCTATTGGACTGATTGATGGGTTGGCCCACGGTACAACTTTTGGCCTCAGTAGTGCTGTACAACGGTTGGCAATCTGACAGGCTGGCCAGGGCTCTCTTTTTCCTGTTGTTTGTTAAAGCCTCAGGGCTAACTCATTAGCAGACCATGCCCCCACATAACCTCTTTTGTCTCCTGTTGATTAGAGAGGAACATAATGACATCCTGGCTGTAGCTGATTGGGGGCAGAAACTTTCCTTCTACCAACTGAGTGGAAAACAGGTATGTAGCTCTGTGCAGACCCAGTGGGAGACAGTCGCCATCATGCCTGTTACAGGTTTTCACTTTCTGAGATTGTATTCTTGGTCATTATGAATTACTGTCGTTTGCTTCTATTTATCGAGCATTTGCTGTGATAGCAAGCATTGTGCTCTGTGCTGTGCGTACTTTATCTAATTTAGTTCTAATAAAACCCTGTGAAGTAGATACTTGGATGATGAACTTTTTAGAAATGATTAAGACGCAGAGCAGTGAAGTAAATATTATGCCTGAGGTTCCACACCGCTGGTAAACGGAGGCATCGGGGTTGAAACCCAGATTGGTCTGACTGTAAAGCCAGATCTTAGTCGTGACCGTGCCTTCCTAAATTGCTTTGTTTGTCTTACCCACATTTCTAGCACCCACTTAGTCCAGCCCTTCACCTGTGTTAGGAGCCGTTAACATTGAGCTGTGTAAACTAATGCCTCTGCTCTGCCGGAGTGCGCAGGCTGGTGGGGACATACTCCAGAGCCAACAGCCCCAGTGCATGGGACACATGGCACGATAGAGAGCTGTAGATAGATAGCTACAGTGACACAAAAGAGGGTGACGTCATGCTTGGTGAAGACGGGGGATTTTGTAGAGGTGACTTGGAGCAGGACGAGCCCGAGTTTGCTAGGCAGAGGACGTTGTTTCCGGCAGAGGAAACGGCATCTGCAGAGGCCGGGAAGAATGAAAATACAGGGGCCGGCAGAAGTAACACCTGCTTGAGTGTGGTTGTTAGGGTAATAACATGGGTGTAATAATTTATAGTTTTAATTTGAACATTTCACTTAAAATGTTATATGGTGTGCTTGAGTGTGATATTGTTATGTTACAGAATTATGTGCTTATGATTTTGTAATAAAAGATTTTGGAATAAAAAAGGGGCATTGTTTGTGCCGGACCCTGTATGTGACAACTCAGGGAATAGTGACTGGATCCCCAGATTTGTGGAGAGAAGATGGCGCTAGAAAGGAAGATGGGGACAAGATTTTAGTGTGAGTAAGGAGTCTGAACATCATACACTGTCGTAGCCCTAGGTTTAGGTAGGGAGCGACTTGGTCAGATTCCTGTTTCAAACGATTTCCTTGTTTCTCTGGAGGGCGGGTTAACGTAGAGAGAGCCTAGTGACGGGAAGCCTGCCAGTAGACTGGAGACACCGAGGGTGAGAGCGAAGGTGGCGGGATGGCTTACTTGCTCGGCCAAGCACAGGAGAGCTGCAGCCATTTCAGTGGAGCCTTTTGTTTAGCAGCACCCTTATCCGTCAGAAGGTAGCATGCTGGAAGGGGGGCTCAGGTACGTGTAGCCCAGCTTTGGAGCCATGTCTTCTGCTTCATCTTGCCATTGGTCACTTCTTTTGTAGTCAAGGAAAAATGAAGTTTGTGGATAATAAAGAATTTTCTCAGTTTCCTATGGCTGTTTTCTTAGAACCCTTACTTTAATGATCTAGCATCTAGTTTCCCTGGCCCTGTCTATTCATCTGCTTAATATATGTCCGTCATCATTTAATAAATATTTATTGGCACATCTAGTGTATACCAGGTACTGAGTGTGGGTATTAGAATCTCCCTGGAACAAATAACCACACTACACTGGGAAGGAATGGAGTCTTGTTGCTATAGTGACAACAAAAAAGAGCTCCATGGGAAATATCTTGCATGTATGCAGCCCCACAGTTCATGTTGTGGCCCCAAGTTTTTGACTGATGAACAACCTCAGTCGGCTGAGAAGGTAACCCCCAACTTGTTTGGGGCAGTAAAATTGTTTTCTTGGTGTGTAAGTATGTTTTAACTCTGAGAAGACTTAAATATGGGATATGAAGTAAATCAAACCTACACTTTTGTGTTCAGCCTAGGCATAATTTGTGTATTTTTGGCATTTTAAGTACTTGGGATATTTAAAGAGATCTGGCTTAATAATAGCTGCGTTTATTGAGTTTTAGGCATTATATAAACTCTTTACAAGGCTAATTCTTTTATTCCTGCCTTAAAACAACTTTGTGGCGCCCTGGATGGTGTGGTTCAGTGGACTGAATGCTGGACTGCAAACCCAAAGGTTGCTGGTTCGATTCTTAGACCACATGCCTGGGTTGCACGCCAGGTCCCCAGTGGGGGGGCACACGAGAAGCAAACCACACTTCGATGTTCTCTCTCTCCCTCTGTTTCTCTCCCTTCCTCTGTGTCTAAAAATAAATAAATAAAATCTTTAAAAATAACAACTTCTGGGGGTAGGTATTATTATCACCACTTCATGTATAAGAAGACTGAGGCATAGAGAGGTTCAGTAACTGCCCAAACCACACAGTTTAGTTAGTGACCACACCTGGTCTGGAACCCAGGCAGACTGGAGATAGACTCCATACTGGAATATTTATCAGATTTGTCTTGCAACAACCATTTAAACCTGTAACCACAGAGCAGTGAGAGAAGTGCTGTGGGAGAGGAGATCACGGGCCTCCGGAGCACAGGGGAGGTGGGTCTAAATCAGGCATTGGAGGGGGCAGGGAGACTGGGGTATGTTTCCTGGAGGAGATGACAACTAGCAGAGAGGGAGGGAGAGGGCCGTTTGGCTGGGGTTGGGGTGGGGTGGCGGATAGCACTTCCGAGGATGTGGAGGCGTAAGGGAGCGTGATTTACCTGAGAAGCTAAGAAGTTCATTTCGACTGAGGGAAGGATCCTGTGATCTGAGCTCCTGAGCTTGACTTTTATCATAAAAGCTGAGGGTGTAGCATCAAAAGTGAAAAGACAACTTACAAAATGGTAGAAAATTTTTACAAAGATATATCTGAGAAGGGACTTGTATCTAGAATATATAAAGAACCCCTTCAACTCTATAATAAAAAGACAGCCCAATTAAAAAATGGAAAAAGGATATGAATGGACTCAATAGACAGTTCTCCAAACAAGATATGCATGTAGCCAATACACATATGAAAAGATGTTCAATAGCATTAGCTACCAGGGAAATGCAAATTAAAGTCACAGTGAGATACCACTTCACCCACTAGGACTGAGAAATTGGGATCCTTAAACACTACTGGTAAGACTATATAATGGTATGTCAATTTGAAAAAGTGGCAGTTCCTCAGGTTAAACATAAAATTACTATATGACCCAGCAATCTCACTCCTTGGAATATATATCCAAGAGAGAGTAAAACATACGTCCACACAAAAACTTGTATACAAATGTTCTTAGCAGCATCATGCATAGTAACCAGAAAGTAGTAATGGCCTTCAACTGATGATTGTATAAATAAAATGTGATGTATTCATGCAATGGAATATTATTCAGCAACGAAAAGGAGTTAAGTACTGATACATGCTACAACACAGATGAGCCTATTGCAAAAAGCTACGTATTATACAAGTTTATATAAAATGCCTGACATAGGCAAATATATAGACACACATTATATCAGTAGTTGCCAGGGAATGGAAAGGGGTGGGGGATTGAGATTGACTGCTGACAGGTACAGGATTTCTTTTTGGGGCAATAAAAATGTCCTGGAATTAGTGATGATGGTCACATAACTCTAAATATATTAAAAGCCAATGAATTGTATGCTTTATGAATTGTACTTTTTTTTAATCAACAAGTTCTTTTGTTTTAAGACTTGGACCTGGCCCGCAACCCAGGCATGTGCCCTGACTGGGAATCGAACCAGCCACCCTTTGGTTCACAGCCCACACTTAATCCACTGAGCCACACCAGCCAGGAGGATTTTATTTATTTTTAGATGGGAAGGGAGGGAGGGAGGGAGGAAGAGAGGGAAACGTCAATGTGTGATTTCCTCTCGCATGCCCCCTACTGGGGACCTGGCCCACAACCCAGGCCCATGCCCTGACTAGAAATCGAACTGGTGACCCTTTGGTTCACAGGCTGGCACTCAATCCACTGAGCCACACCAGCCAGGGCCTGAATTGTACCCTTTAAATGAACAAGTTGTATGGTATGTGGATTACACCTCAATAAAGTTGTTATAAAGAGAAGTAGGATGGATGTAGTTTCAGAATAAAGGACAGTTTTTTAAATTGAATAAATTTAGCTTTGTGAAATACTAAAAAAAAAAACAGTCATACAACAGCAAAGAACAAAGAAGCTGAGGGGAACCATTGAAACTTACCTAGTACTATGTGTGGAGGAGGGCCTATGGGAGAAAGACTACCCCTGGGTTTGGATTGGCTGAGTGGCTAAGACCCTCACTCCTGGAGTGATTCAGTGGGACAGGGGGGCACAGTGCTGGCTCTGGCAGTCAAGGATTTGATTGTGTGGAGGAGAGGAGTGAAGGGTGCTCCAGAGGAGGCTGCTCTGTGTTCACAATGGAATCACGGGAAGTAAGGCTGGCCCACTCTCCTCTGTCTTCCCGTCTCCCCCCATTAAAGTTAATAAGAAAAGCCCTCAATTGTTTTGCAATTATTTTGGATTCAGAAGTTTTTTCTTTGGTGTGTGTTCTCTTTCCTCAGATTGGGAAGGATCGGTCACTGAACTTTGACCCCTGCTGTATCAGCTACTTTACTAAAGGGGAATACATTTTGCTGGGGGGGTCAGACAAGCAGGTATCCCTTTTCACCAAGGATGGAGTGCGGCTTGGGACTGTTGGGGAGCAGAACTCCTGGGTGTGGACGTGTAAAGTGAAGCCTGATTCCAACTATGTGGTAAGAAGAGGACGTTCATTTTGTTGGGCCGTGGCCTGAGTGGGCATTGAACATCAGGCACATTAGCCAGTAAGGTCATTGATGTGATTGATGTTGTTCCTGACAAATGGGAGGGTAGACCCTTTTCCACAGAGAGCTGGGTGTTGACAACTCTTTCCCTGCAGGTGGTAGGCTGCCAGGATGGCACCATTTCCTTCTATCAGCTTATTTTCAGCACCGTCCATGGGCTCTACAAGGATCGGTATGCGTACAGGGATAGCATGACCGATGTCATTGTGCAGCACCTGATCACTGAGCAGAAAGGTAAAAGACAGGTTAGCCCCTCTGCCCTTCAGACACTGGGAAGGGGGTAGGTTGAGAGGGCTGCTGACAGGGCAGGTGATGAAATGGTAGGCAGTGTTTTTCCTTGGTCTTTTGGAAACACGTTGAACCACTGGTTCTTGGGGGGTGGGTTGTATGAGGAGAAGGGGCGAAGGGAGGATGTAGATGTCTTTGAGAATCTAATGAAAGCAAGAAACCCTCTCTCAAAAAAAAAGGCACAGACTCACAAAAGTTTACAGATAATTCCAGGGGATCATGGACTTCCTATCTGAAGGAAGATAATGTATAACAAGTCAGAGCCAGGGTGGCTGCCCTGCATGGGTTTGTGGACCTGTGTCCTGTCTGGTCAGAAGCACTTCTGGGTCACTTCTCCTTCAGCTCCCTCTCCACTTGCCTCCTGGCAAGTCCTTGGCCCAGAGATGAGCAGGGGCAATGGGTCACCACAGCCTCCATCAATCAGAGTTCCAGGCCCAGTGTAGTCAGTCCAAACTCAGGTTTCCCTTCTGTCCACCCAAGTGGCTGGGCTGGTTAAATAGGCTAAGAAACCACTTGTTTCCAGTGTATTCATATCCAGATGTACTGGCCACAGCACTGCTGGATGCCTGTGCATAGGGATTCTGGTTGGGAGTTGCCTTGAAGGTTCAGATGCCATCCTTTGGTCCCCATCTGGGAACACCTCTGTTTGAAGAGTCCAGCTGTGATCGTGAGGGTCTAGCCACTTGGGAAGTTCCACAGCATTTCCTCTGGAGACATTTTCTCTACCTGCCCCACTGTGTGAGGGCCTAGTGCGCACCAGAAACTACACAGAGTTCCCCGCTGTTAAGGGTGGTGTTTGGGGAGTAGCCAGACGAGTATGGCCACTCAGGCGGGCTCCTGATCATCAGGGGTCATTGGTGCCATGCAGAGTTTAGATTTATGATCAGCAAATGGTAGTAGCACTAAGAATTTCATTTTCCATACTCAGTTGTAAGCTTTGGACCACAAAGATTATATACGACTTCAGATCCCAGTGTTTAGCAGAGCTGATTGTACATATTAGACACTCTTGTCAAGATTTTTTTTTTTTGATGAGAGTGTCTCCTTTAATTGCTAGTAACATTAAGTAAATGATAGCTTTTAATTTCTCTGCCTTCTATGTTAACAGCCTCTTGCTAGAACTGGATTTTTTTTTTCTTTGACAGTTCGGATTAAATGCAAAGAGCTTGTCAAGAAAATTGCCATCTACAAAAATCGATTAGCTATCCAACTGCCAGAGAAAATCCTCATCTATGAGTTGTATTCAGATGATTCATCAGACATGCATTACCGGGTGAAGGAAAAAATTGTCAAGAAGTTTGAATGCAACCTCCTGGTGGTGTGCGCTAATCACATCATTCTCTGCCAGGTAAGCAGCAGCAAGCCAGGCCGAATCTGCCTCGTGCTTCCTCCAAGATAGGGTACCCAACTCAGGGTTTTTGGTCATTAGGAATTGGTCATTGCTTTTATTTTATTGACATTTTTTGAGGTAGACTGTACTGGAAAGTCATGGGCCATAAACTGGAGAATACTTTTTCTTCTGGTAGCCTAAACGAGTTTGTTATACTATATGTTTTAATGACTTAAAGCCTAAATTGATATCCCACAAAATGATGATGGATTTTTTTGGTAAATATATACACATAAAAATCTATGATATTTTTCAGCTAAACAACAAAAAAATGTATTTCAATTCAAAATAGTGAAGGAAGTTTTTAATTCCTGATAGGTTTTTTCACAGGAAAAAATCTCTCAACTTAGAGCTTCCTAAAAAATGTGTAGGTCAATGCCAAAAGAAGTCTGGAAAGACTTTGAGAGAAGGCCAACCCCTCATCCTTCTTGGAAGTCAAAGTGGATTTGGTTTCACGAAACTAGGCCTATTGGAAGTGATTCCATTGGAAGGAATCTTTTAGGAATCACTGAATATAAAATACTATTAAAATCTCTCTAAAAGTCTCAAACTTCAAGCAATTGGCGGGGGGCACAGGTTATAGGATAGAAGTGGCAAACAGCTGTGTTTGGGCTGCATAGAGGTCTGCACAGAGGGTCTGACACCGTGCTAGGCTCCATGGGAAGACTCTCATGAAGGACTGATGATGCCAGGTACGGGGATTAGATCAGATAGGTCCTGAATGTGAAGTGTTCTTTCTCCCTCAGAGGCAGGAAGACCTCCTTGGGAAAGCTAGGGAACACTTACTCGGTTGAATATCCATGCAGAGGCGGGTTTGTTTTCTAGGAGAAACGGCTGCAGTGCCTGTCCTTCAGTGGAGCGAAGGAGCGGGAGTGGCAGATGGAGTCTCTCATTCGCTACATCAAGGTGATTGGTGGCCCTCCAGGAAGGGAAGGTCTGTTAGTGGGCCTGAAGAATGGACAGGTGAGTGCTCTTTGGGTCTCCTATCAGGCTGATTGTCTGCATGCAGATGCCAGCAACCCATCAAGTTATGACCCTGAGATATGTTTCCAGGGCAGGAAAAGGCTTCTTCCCCTCATGGGCATGTTAGAGCTGCTTTTTATGAGGATAGCCTCAGGCCAAAGATGGGGTGGCCTTCGGACTCATGGCATGCCCCGTTCTGGCAGAGGAGGCTCTGCAGCCTCAGGGCCGTATGTTGAATAGATTAGTGGGCTAGAAGTCACCAGAAGATGGGAGATTTGTCAGAGGTGCAGTTTCTGTGGCTTGCGGGAGAGGGAGGCAGAGATCATTTCTTAGGTCAGATCCCTATTAGGGCAGTGAATGGACTAAGTGTGCTCTAGCTTGTATCCTAGAGGGTGCTCGTCCACAGGCTATTCCTAGATGTTATAATAGAAGGGGGCCATCTGCTCAAGTAGATGTGGAAAGTCTATGTTACACAAAGTTGAACAGTTTTCTGTGTGTGTGCTTTGCTCAAAATAAGAAAAGTTCTAAGTGGGCTACATGGAAATTTGAAAGTGAAAATGTAACTGCATTAGCCTAAGAGCCAAGCTGTCTAGCAGATGGCTGGTGGCAGAGGTTCGTCAGGCTTTTCCTGGGGATGGAAGTCGTGGAGTATGAGTTAGCAGGAACCATAAAATAGCAAAACCAAAAGAGAGGAAAGCCTGCTTCTTTGTCGCAGTCAGCTGTCACTTCCAGTGTGAGGCCTGAGAGCATGGACGTTGGGGGCAGGTGGGGCTGGGGTCATGTTTGTGCTTAGCTACTCACTAGCTGTGTGACCCTGCGCAGGTCACTTCCCCTCTGTGAGGCTCAGGTTTTCCAGATGAGGATAATGATTTACAGGACTGTCAAAAACAGTAACTGATTGCTTTCACCATTCTCCTCCTCCTCCTCACCGTTATTTTGCTGTGGTTATACCAGATGTCTCGTTGGTGTTTACAGCAGCCTCTTCCTGTGTTAGTGACTCAGATCTCTGCTAGGTGGTGTTTCCTAACCCTGCACTTGGGTGATGTGGGTAACAAACCCCCATTCAAGCAGACCTTCCCATGAGTTTGTAATGTCTCAGGGCTGGCATGTCATTACTTTGGTAACCTCTGATGAGCTACACTCTAGGATAAGCCCTGGCCCCTTTCTTTTAATGAGTCCTTGCCTCTGCACAGAGCTTCTAGTGAAGTTATAGGAGTTGTTTTTGTAGAACACATGGGATTCCAACAAACAGCCTGGCAGTGCTCCACAGTCTTGTTGCCATGGTGACTCACACTTTTTTCTCTGAAATTTTGCCAGATTCTGAAGATCTTTGTGGACAATCTCTTTGCCATCGTCCTGCTGAAGCAGGCCACAGCTGTACGCTGCTTGGACATGAGTGCCTCTCGAAACAAGCTGGCCGTGGTGGATGAAAATGACACATGCCTGGTCTATGACATCCACACCAAGGAACTGCTTTTTCAGGTGAAGTCCCAGGGACTGCCCAGGACATGGTCCTTTGATTAGAGACCCTCCTCTAGCTTCCCAGTTCTTACAGGGGGTGCTTATGCTCTGGCTTCCAGGTAGGTCTCTGGGTGGAGCAGTAAGATATAAGGGTGTAGGGGCCAAGAAGGGGTGCAGACTCTAAGGCACAGCCCGCACCTCCCCTACACCAGCTGCAGGAGCTATGTGAGTCTCTTTGAACTTTTGTTTCCTTGCAAGTGAGATGGGCAAGTGACATCTTTCTTACAAGCTTACTGAGAGCAGTAAGTGAATAACGCTAAATCTAGGTGGGACATGTTGTAGGCTCACAGTGCATGGGTTAATGCGATGATGATTTTTTTTGAAAAAGTCTGTTTCTCACCTACTGGAGGCTGCCTGCCTCTATGAGTGACCTAAGACACAGTAAGGAAACAGGACCAGTTTTATCATCTGAAAGGCACGGGGGGAAAGCCCTCCCTTCTATTTATTTCACAAGGATGCTGCAAGAGCCAGCAAAATGTGAATGTTCTGGGGATAGGCACTGTTTACACATCATTTGGTCCTGTGGCTGGAGGAAGTGTGTCACTGGAGGAGAGAGCCTGGTGGGCTTTCTGCTGGACTTAGTGCTGCTCTTTGCCTCTTTGGGCTTCGTAAGTGGTCAGAGCCTGATTGCCTGAAGTGAGTTCTCCCAAAGCTAAAACCTCCCCTGATTGGCTTTCCTAGATACTAGGAAACCTTTAGTTTCCTAGTATAATGAGCAGATTGAGGACCCCATATCTGGGCTCTTCCTTGTCCTCAGGAACAGAATCAGCAGGGTGGAGAGGTGCTGGAGTAGGGAGCTGCCTCAGTCACTTGGAAGACGCTACGTGGCTACTACTAGCCTCAGGTGACTACCAGTTGATACTAACTCAGTCACAAACCAGGGGAGGCAGAGTGGTTTAGGGGAAAGAAAGAGGATAGGCTTTGCCTTCAGACAGATCTGGGCTCCATAATTTACTGTGTGATTTCAAGCAAATTTGTGAACCTCTCAGAGTCTCAATTTCCCCTTACCTCTAAAATGGAACTAGTAATTTCCCCCTCACAGAATTGCTACACGACTGAACATGATACCATAGTGCCTAGCTCAGGGTCTGGCGCAAGGTAGGGCCTTCAGTGTTCCTTCTCTTCTCCCCAGCCTCAACACCACCCCCTCTAGGTAGGTTAGCAGCCCCCAGTTGTGAATCTGTGTCCAGCCCAGAACCATTTGGAGTGGAAGGGCGTGTGTCCTGCCCTGTTCCCACTGAGGGTTCTGTAGTAGGCTAGGGAAGGGAATTCTCCACCCTTGCCAGGGGTCATTCCCAGCTACCTTTTCCTCTTCTCCCTTGCTCCTGCCCCCTCCAAATGCAAACAGCTATGTTGTTTTTTTTCTAATTATAACAGTAATCCATGCTCATCATAAAAGATTTAGACATTGTAACAGATTCTAGGCAGAAAGGTATGAACATCTGCTGGTCCCTAGGTCTCCAGAGCTGAGCAAAAAACTTTGAGAGGAGGTGGGGGAAGGAGGTACCTCCCAGAGTGATTGTATTTTTACAGTGTGCATATTATAAATGTAGAGACAATATGTTATTTTTTTTAATTTAAAAATATCTCACTGTTTTTTTTATTATGGAAAAACAGATGTTCATAACCAAAAGAAAATTTCAGGCAAAGAAAAAACAGAAAATATAAAGCACACACAATTCCATTCCACCCACTGAAAGACAATCACTATTAATTCTTTGGACTATATCCCTTTAAACCTTCTTCCAGGTGTAGCTATGTATGCTCATTCCTTAACAAAAGTAGAATCCACTTTACTGATTTTCTCACTTATTATTTAACAATTTATTCCTCCCTTAATATTTGGGGATAATAATTTTTATTCAAAAGTAGTTCTTGCTAATTCAAAAACTCCAGCACACAAGAGTGCGTAGAGTTGCTTGCCTCTGTACTGCTATCCATTTCTCCGGATCCTCTTTTCTTCCCTTGCCCTCCATCCCACTGCTAGCAATGTTATGTGATTCAGGCTTTAAAAGGTGAACTTGACTGAATGTAGGAATGAATGGTGCCAGAGGCCAAGGTGGTAGTCACAGGATCCTCCCTATCCCTGTCCCTCAGGAACCGAATGCCAACAGTGTGGCTTGGAATACCCAGTGTGAAGATATGCTCTGCTTCTCGGGAGGAGGCTACCTCAACATCAAAGCCAGCACTTTCCCTGTGCACCAGCAGAAGCTGCAGGGCTTTGTGGTCGGCTACAATGGCTCCAGGATCTTCTGCCTCCATGTCTTCTCCATGTCGGCTGTGGAGGTCCCACAGGTAACTCGGTGCCTGTCAGCTCTCAGTAATGGCAGGGCAGACAAGTACAGGAAAGCCAGGCCCCTCCTTGGTGCTTTGGGGAGGGAGTGGTGAGGAGAGAGGGAAGAGAGACAAGAATGGCAGCTGTGATGTCATGGAATCTGAAGTCTTGTCTCCACTCCATGTAATCTGTGTGTCTTTGGGCAAATAGCTTAACATCATTGAGCCTCCATTTCTTTCTGATCCCCCCATCCTGGTAGGGACGGGGAGAGGTATGCAGGGTTGTCTGTCAGCAGACAGAGTTGTGTTTCACTAAGAGCCGTGCTTGGAGCAGAGTGGAGCAAGCCAGCAAAGCTGAGTCCAACAGGGTGTATGTACAGGTATATGAAGGGGTGGCATGTATAAGAGAAAGCGAATGTGGATGGAATGAGGTGTGGGGGCTGAGGTCTGTGAGCCAGAAAGGGAACATGGGACTGTCTGCAAAAGACTCTCAAACTAGGAGGAGGCCAGAATAGAAATGGAGGCTAGGATGTGAGCCATGCCCACTGCAGAACTGTCATAAAATAGAGATGAGACCAAGGAAAGACTAGCCATCAGAATCCCACCCTCAAAAGAGAATCGCTCTTAAATATGTTCAGAAAGATCCACCCAGACCTTTTCTACATGTATATGTAATGTATGCATAATATATAATTAGGAGTATATGATTGTGTATACATTTTTAAACAAAAGTGAAATCGTACTATGAATATTGTCACGTGACTTTTATCTATAAGTATTGCTCATATAGATGAAACCTCAGATTTTCTGTACTGAATATGGACTATAAATAAGAGATTTTTTAAATCACCTTCCTTTATCTCCATTTTCTGATTTAACCAACGTTTACGTATTGAAGACCCATTACTTTGTATGAATTGCTAGTGATGTGGCTTTTTCACTTTACATCTACTGGAAACATGGCTGCATGTCAATAAATGTCCTTCTCTAGCAGTTTTAAATCCTAAAATAATTTTAGACTCGTATAAAATTGTAAGGTATCATACAAAGATCCTTTATACAACTTTGCCAGTTTCCCCCACTGGTAACAGTTTTGCAACACTGCAGTGCCAGTTATCAACCTGTATAGGGTGGTCTGTTCACCACTGACAACCCAACCCCTGAGATCCCTGGTGTTGGACTAACCTTTCATTATAACCACAACTTTCTCCCTGCTGCCCCGCCTCCTCTCCTGTTGTTTTTAATGACTGTTTTTTGTCCTACTTCGTGCATCTTCCACAACTTACTCAACCCAGTACCCATTGTTAGACACTTGTGCTGGTTGCAGCGTTTTGCTGTTGTAGATAGTGAGCATCTTTTCTAGCTAAGTCTTTGCACCTGTCCCATCTTAGCTCCTTGGTATAAATTCCTAGAAATGAAATTGCTGGATCAAGGGCTCGTTAGGCTACATTTGAACGATTTTTAGACCTGCCTCCAGATCGTCTTTCAGCTAGGCGACATCAATCTACATTTTCTCCACACACCTCCTCGCCTTCACTCACTCTCCCTGATTTGGCTTCTTGTAAAGAGTGGGACTGGAGTTCGTTTCTCCCTCTCAGCTAATGACACCACTGTTCCTCATTGCTGCCCGAATTGTTCGTGCCTGAATCGTGCCTGACACAGAGCAGTTATTCAATAAATGTTAGTGGAATTTAGACCTCAGGAGAAGGAAAGAGAAAAAAAGAAAACGAGAGAAAGAAGGGAGAGAGGTGAGTGGAAGTGGCAGCAGAAGGAGAGGCAAGAACAATCCCTGTGGACTGTTTCCTTGCAGTCCTCATCTGCTCCCCAACCCAAATCCATGCACCACATCCATCAGAAACCCAGTCTTCCTCAGTCATGCCAAACATGCTATGCTGATTGAAAGTTTTTTCTCCCAAGACTGCCATCCTGACCTCAAGATAAATGCAGTTTGCTGCTCCCTGACTCTAGCTGGCCGAGAGAAGCTGAGGGGGGCAGCCTGGGGCTTCCTCTGCCAAGCTCTTAAGATTCAGATGCGAGAGTTACCACCCCCCCCCCGCCCCGCCCCCAAACCCCTATGGCTGCACCAAGGCTGTCCTGCTGATGCAGCAGGTCAGAACTGCCAAGGGTTAGGAAAGGAAGCCTCAAAACAAAGGCTATTTATCTGTTGCCTCTGCCTCCAGCTATCCTGTGGTTTAGGCCCAGGGAGGAGGGAGAAAGCATCAGACCCACTCTGGGGATTTCTGGTTTCCTTTCGAAATTTACATCATCTTGTGCAAGAAATGGTTTGTCAGGACTGCCAAGTAGGGCGGCAAGCCCTAGCTGGGCTTCTCAGGGCTGGTGGTGACTTCATGCTTGGAATGCAGTAGCAAGATAAAGTAGAGCTCAGAGGGCATTTGTTCAGTTAGGGTATTTTTAAAACTCCAACTCTCAGATTGTGCCCCCCGGGTGAGTCCAAATGTTAACCATTTATCAAATGGTTGATTTTGACGGGCCTGTCAGAGTCCCTGTCCCACCCGCGCGGGGCATTCAGCATGGTGAGGAGTTACACAGTTTAGGGAAGGGAGTCCTGGCCCTCTGACTGCCGCCTAAAGCAGCCGTGACCTGGAGCAACTCCTTTCCTCTTCAGGGCCTCACTTCGCTGTGCATGAGGTTAAGTATAACCATCTTTCAGGTTTTGTCTGGCCCAATTCCTATTATTATCATCATCATCATCATCATCATCATTAATAGTCTTAAAATACCAAACACTACACAACAGAACTAACTTGGAACAGAAGGTGCTCACTAAAGGAGTTTACTAAAAAGCTCATTGTGCATGGGGCGTTTGAGAAAAGCTTCCAGGTGGTGGTCTTGCGCTGAGCCCTGAGGTCTGGAAAGGCAGAGAGCAGCAGAAGGGTGTTCAGACAGAGGGGACGTTGAGGTGGGAACAAGTTTGGAGAGTTTGGGAGATGGGGAGGAGCTGGTGCTCAGAAAATGCTGTGGATGTAATGAGTATGGTCATTTTTTGCCCAGCACTTTATCAGTCTTCAAAGTATTTCTTTTGTTTGCCCATGGTAGCCTGTGAGCTGGGCAGGGCATCTAAACAGACGTTAATTTACCCCCAAAATCACACAGCGAAGATGTGGTTGCGCCTGGCCTGGATTCTAGCTCAACTGCTCCCACGTCCATCCCCTGCTGCTACTCAAAGGGAGGGGAGGAGGGGAGGGCGGCACGGGAGGAAAGATGGGTACTCAGAAGCAGGCACACCTTGCTGTCAGAGAGTAGAACGGTTTAAAAAGAAAAAAATTTCCTTCAACTCTAAAGCTAAAAAATGAGACAGGAAATTTCAAAGATTAAGGCCCCAAATGGAGAAAACAGCACTTCCAGCTCCACATTTGGGAACCATTAGCGCAGAGGTACTGGTTGATTTATCTCCACCGCCTGAGAATCCAGGAGAGATGTAGTTCCCTTCAGCACGCTGGCCTAAAAACAAGGGCAGGGCCTTTTGTTATGAAAGACACTCAGACCCAGCTCAGATTTGTTCTCATGCACCCACACATGTCCAAGAGGTCAGCCCCGGCTCCAGCCCCAAGGTCTTCCGTGTGCCACTTATGGGCCCTCAGACAAGTCAATTGCCCTCCTTGAGTTTCAGCTCCTGGGCTATAATCAGGGAGTGATAAGGCCTCCGACACAGGACTGTTGGGACAGCTCCGAAAGCACTGTGTAAGTCACACGGCAAGGCAGCCCATTTGGAAGGAGGGATGGTAGGAAGGTTTTCAACATCACGAACTAACAAAGGTGTGTCTAGAGTCTTCCTGGGTAACCTGGGGCAAATCATTTACCTTTCTGGGGGTAAGAAGTTTGTTTTCTCAGCCCTCTTTGTAAGAGGCCATTGCAGATCCCTTCCTCACAGTATCATTGTTCATTCTTCCAGCAAGTGTAGGTTGGGGGCCTGCTGAGGGAGGGTGGTACAACCTACTGCTGCCCTCAGGTTGTTCCCCACCTCATGGGGGAGACAGACTTGTTTACAACACAACCAGAGATCTGGACAAAGAGCAGAGGAAGCTCAGACTCCTTTCCTTGGGTCAGCAAAGACTTTCCAGAAGAGGTGACATTTTAACAGGGCCTCGAAAGCCACGTAGGTACTTCCCAGAGGGTGAGGAGGGGCAAAGGCATTCCAGATGAAAGTGACATGTGGTGAGGCAGGCCTGGAGTGGGAAAAGCCAGTGGTGGAGAGGAGGATAGACAGGAGGTTTGCACTGCTGAATAGGATGGTTTGGCTATGAAAGGGGATGACAGAGGGGAGGGCACGTACAGTGGGCTGGGGTGTGGCTGAGAAGGATACCGATTAACCACTGTAGCATTGCTCTGCAGGCATTTGTAATTTAGTTGGTGCACACATCTGGAGTCAGGCTTTGTATGAATCTGACTCTTTCCATTACTCTGAAAACAATCTTCTTTCCTTTTGATGAAATTCTGCAGTCTGCTCCCATGTACCAGTACCTGGATAGGAAAATGTTCAAGGAAGCTTACCAGATTGCTTGCTTGGGTGTGACAGACACCGATTGGCGTGAGCTGGCCATGGAAGCTTTAGAAGGATTAGAGTTTGAAACAGCAAAGAAGGTAAGCATCTAATCAGCGTGAGCTAGAATCTGGTCCTAGAAGGGTCCTTTGAAGAGGCAGAAGGGGTCCAGGTGACATGTGGGGAAGCAAATGCACACTGCAGTGGGCTCTGGGTTTAAGACTGACCTGGTTCAGCTCTCAGCTCAGCCACCTCCTAACTGTAAGCAGCAGCCTTTCTAAGCTTGCTCATTGGTAAAATTAGGATAATGATAGGCCCCCATCCTCAAAAGTTAATAAGGATCTAATGCGATAATGCCTGTAAAGCTTGACACAGGAGAAGCATCTGATAGATTTCTAGCTGTCACTCTTATTAGCTATCATGTATGTAAAGCAGCAAGCTAAAAGCCTGACACATAATAGGCACTTCATAAATGGTAGCTTTTGTTATTGGTATAAGCACTTATTGGTATTAGGTCATCTATTACACAATGCCCGTGTTTCCTGGCACTCTGCTAAGTATGGTGGAAGAGATGGTCGAGCTCTCTGATTCTGACAGCAGTGTCACTTCCCACATACCTTTGTGGCATGATTCATGACCTTGATTCATGGTGTCATTTCCTGGCTCACTCTATTAAAATTACAGAAATGGCTGAAAAAATTTGATCCCTTTCTACACATTATTAGAAAGAGCCCAGCCATATCTCTGAGTTGGCTTTCCATCTGGAACCTGAGTTGTGGGAGGAAGGAACGGCCTCCAACCCTCTCCCCTACTTCTCCCTTCTGTCTTTATCTTCCCAAAGCCAGTTAATCAGATACTCTTTGCCCACACACCTGAGCTGGTAGGGAAGGAGTTGCAGAAGTGTGTGATGCCATCTCCATGCTAGGCATGAAAAGAGAGCAGACCGAGACTAGACTAGGGTTCAGAAGCCTGGTTGAGACCAGATCTGCCATGTACAGGCTGGATGACCCCGGGCAAGCCACCTCTCTTGGAGCTTCGGCTCCCATTTCTACAGTGGGGAGGGGGAAGACACTAACTGCTAAGCCTGCCTGACACAGTGTCACCAGGGTTAACTGTCACATCATAAGGGGATTCTGAAACTAGCAGTGGTTGTACAAATGCTAGCTGTTATTGAAACAAATGCAATTATAATTATATAATTACCTATTTTATAGTTTTAGATCCACGGTGTCAGAAAAGTGGTAGTAGAGGAGGGCTTCAAGAATACAGAGGAGTGAGGAAACGTTTCCATTGAAGGAGCTTCCCTCTCCTGCCCCAACCTAAAATGCCAGGAGTGAAGAATAACAAAGGCTTCCTAGAATATGTTTTGTTTGTTTTTAACCTGGAGTGAAATTAGACAGCAGTGCCTAGCACAGTGTTAAGTGCTCAGCAAATACTTGGATGAATGAAAACTAAACTGGAATGGCCTTCCATTTGTTTAATACTTGCCCGCAATTCTGTATCACTTCAAACACTCCCTAAGAATAGAAATTATTGTATTAAAGCCACAAGATTTTGACCATAGACTATAACTTGATCACTTTATCCAAATACCTAATCCCCAGCCTTTCTTTTCCTGCTTTGCCAAGTCACGCAGGCATGCGTGGAGGTGGAGAATGGTCCCCGGCGATAGACTGCTGTCCCCACTAGATGGCAGAGGAGAGCTGTTCAGCACCCAGGACCACTGCCCTGAGCAGAACTGCACAGCTGCTCTCTTCCCACATTTCCCTCCTCTGAGGTTATTCACAAGCCTTGTGACTCTGACCACTCTGATGAGAGCACCCCTGACTCTGCAGAATGTCAGGACTGAAGGAACTCGGAAACAGATTTCTCTCAGTGGTAGGGAAGAAGTAGGTCCAGGGCCCCCTAGCTGGAAAGAGAGCTAGGACTGAGACCTAGAAAGCTCCTTCTTTCCTACCTGCTACTCTGCCAGACATTCCAGGTTTCCCTTTCATGTTGCTTTAAGGAAGCCCAGACCTTGGAGATGGTTTATTATTGCTCAGCGAAGTACACAGATGTTCTTAGCTTTCCATACCTTTGCTCATGTGATGCCTGCTTCGCCCTTTCAAAGAATTCCTCTTCAGGAATACCCATTTGCCAGGTTCCCATTCTGTGATGCTTTACCTCTTCCTGCCTCCGCTACTGCCCGTACTCAGACGGTGAATCTGTGTTCTCCAGGGCATCTAGTTCATACTTGTATAGCTCTTAGCTCAGGAAGATTTATTCATCTGTTTAGTCTGCCTGCCTCCCCTTTTTAGAATATGAGCCCCTGAATTGGGGAAGGGGACAGGAGCCAAGTCATATTCATCTCTGGGTCCGCAGCCTGACAGGATGCCTGGCCCTGTGGACTGAAAAGATGAAGTCACATTGTGGTCATCTGTGAGGTGCCAGAGGCTGGGTGACTTCCTCATTTCCACAAGTCTTTTTAGGATGGAGGATGTCATGCAGCTAAGTAGAGGCTGCAAATGGCCAGGGTCGTCGTTCTGCATTTCATATTCTAAGACATGCTGCCTCCTCTAGTTGTGTGTCAGCCCATTTCAAATGGGACAATGTAAAGGAGCGCAGCCAGGTACAAACGTTGGCAACAAAGCCACATGAAGATCAGCCTGACGTGGTGGATTATGCTCCTCTAAATTCCTTGCAGAATCCGAAAGCAGCAAAAGAGTCTTAGTTACTATCAGTTTGCATGAAGATGGAAACTTCCAGCAGCCCATGGGTTAAAGTCTCTGGCTTTACTGTGAGTCCAAGGCAAGAGCTACACTTTTAGGATTTACGCAAGAGTTTGCCTTCCAGGGACTTGGAGTGATTCATTCCCGACCTCCCCCTTCCTTCTAGAAACTATCTTTATTCCTTCTCAAATCTCCCCTCCTTTTCTCCCTTTACGATGGTACTGTGGGCTCTGGATGGCCTGTGTTTATGCAACTGTTGGTAAGCATAGCTGTCTCCTGTTTTCTGTCCAAGTCACCAAGATGTACGTGCAGTCTCTCCTCAGCCAGTACATCTTCCGCACTCCCGCTCAGATGCCACTGCCTCAGAGTGTCAGACTGGCTTGTTCTTCCCTTTTGCATAGAGATTCACCCTAAGCAGGCACCATCTCAGACTGCAGTATCACAGTTTTGTTTCACCTAATCCCAAAGTGATTGATGCAACCAGGGCTTCTTTACTCTTTGTATGGACTAATCCCAGGGATAAAGCCAAGCCTCACTGGGTGGTATAACCCTCCTGAACACACAGTGATTAATCGATGCTTGCTACTTTTCCCTCCTTACTGGCTCACTTTCTAAAGCTTGACTTCCCACCCCCAGCCAATCACCCACTTTTGAAGCCCAGAAGGCAGCTGATTTTATTCTTTTATTTCTTCCTCTGTAGGCCTTCACCAGAGTACAAGACCTCCGATATTTAGAGCTCATCAACAGCATTGAGGTAAAGATGAAGTGTTCTTTCTTCTCAAGAAAGCACAGACTCACTGTCAGTGGCTTATAAGCAGCTTTTCAAGCAGGCAAGAGCCTTGAGGATGTGTGAACAGCGCCCACTGTGTCTGGGTACCAGGGCCACAGTCTTGCCCTTGGGATGCAGAGTGCCATGGTGGGGGGCGACAGCACATGGGGGCGAGGAGTAGCTGGGGGTGGTAGCTGGGCTCCTGATCTCTGAGCTTTGAGCTCTCTGCCTTGCAGAGTTGCTGGGAGGATTAAATAGTTTCTCAGTAACTGGTGTTCATCCTTGCAGTGGTTGTTAGCTAGTTACCACCCTCGAGGGCTTCCATAACGTCCCAGTGTAGGAGGCATTTCCCAAATACACACGATCTACATCCCACCCGTGGCAGTGGGTCCTAGGGAGGGAGGTCTGAACTGGGCACCCAGGGAGCTTGGTAGCCCTCCCTGTCTAGCCTATCATTCCTAGCTGAGAACAGCAGCCCCATCAACCAAACCCAGAGAGGGCTAAGATGAACGAAAGAGGCCAGTTCTACAAGCACCATTTGCTGGGTGATGGTAGAACATATTCTTAATTCCTGTGTATTTTAGTGCAGTCTGACTGTCTGTAAAAAGGCATACATATTTTTTCTCCTGAACAGATTTATTGTGAGGCTATGAGAATGTGAGATACATTTGAATTACCATATGGAAGCAGTGAAGAAATCAGCAAATGTCTTGTCCCTTTGATTCATTCAGTATAATAAGCACCTGTTGTGGGCCAAGCCTTGTGCTGAGCCCAGTGTGCAGAGCTGAGTAGAAGAGACCTACAGGAACTCCCGGCCTGCAAGGCCTAATAATTGTTGCCATTTGCTGAGTGCCTGCTCTGCCCACGACATGATCATGATTGATGTGTACATTATTTTAAATCCTCACAACAACTTAGTGAGTCAGATACTGTTTTTATCCCTATTGGATAAATAAGGACACTAAGGCTCAGAAAGGCTAGGCCATGTCCCCAAGGGTCCACAGTCAAGAGTTTGGTTCAAATTCAAAGCCAGCTCTATTTCCCAAGCTGTCTTTACTCTAGGCCATGTGACTCTCTAAGAAGTTGCTTCTGTTGCATTCCCCACACACACATCCGCTTCCTCCCCCAGCACCATCATAAGCTGCGTTTGTGTTTTCTGTTGCTTACTTACCTGCATGGTGAAGAGTTTGTTCAGAGCCATCCATCCATAATGCCTAGGATCACAATCAGGGGTGATGTTTATCATTCATCTGGTCTGGATCTAGGGGTCTTAATCTATGCCAAGGTAACTGACTCCTGTGGGGACCACCTCTTGTCATTTACCAGGTCTTACTACTGCCTCACCTAGTGTGCTGTGGATGGGGCAGTGGGTTAAAGTAAACTTGGAAGAATTGTCTCTTGAAAAAGAGTAAAGTGCCTTTGAATGAGGATCAATTTTGAGTGCTCTAAGGTCTTTGTTACTTGCTTCTAGCTATTTTCCATTATTTCAGAGAACTGAGGTCCCTTACTAGGCTCCTTTTGGATAGATGAGAGGTAACTGGACTGATAACAAGAGGAAGAGAATCTTTCTGTATGACTTCACACATACTGAATATACATAAACCGATTTTCTTGAACATGGTGATATTCTGTGGCCTAGAATGAATATGCCATACATTCTATGCCTAGTGTAACTTATTTCTTTTGTTGTCGTTGTTGTTGTTGAAGGTTTTATTTCTTTGTAGAGAGAGGGGAGGGAGGGAGGAAGAGAGGGAGAGAAACACCTGTCGGTTGCCTCTCGCATGCCCCCAACCAGGGACCTGGTCTGCAACCCAGGCATGTGCCCTGACCAGGAATTGAACCAGCGACCTTTTGTTTCACAGGCCAATGCTCAATCTACAGAGCCACACCAGCCAGGGAGTAACCTATTTCTTTATCTCACTCTAAGAATCTAATTCATTTCCTACAATTAGGAGTTAGTTAATTTGGCTGATTAGCCTAAACTGTGTAGTTTCTTTTTGTTTTTAAAAATGATTTCTGTCAGTGGGGAAGCATGTTGCCTCCAGCTGTTAAAACTTTCACCAGCTTGTCTGGGAGTTTGATTCAATGTCTCATCTTCTTCCACTGGGATGTACTTGCTAGAAAACAAGCAAAAGGAAACTGCTGGGGATGAGAGATTGGGTGTTATTGAGTATTTACAAATACTTGAGCTGTAGACTAATGAATGTTCCCTAACACAGAAGAAAGGAATGTGCCAATTATTTCTATTCATCCTCAGCACCACTACATGTGTATGTGTGTGCACACGTGTGTGTGAGTGCATGTGTGCGTGCGCACACAGGGGACCGTCACTGTTTCTGAAGGTGTGTTACGTGGTCCAAAGAGCATCTGGAATCAGACAGACCGGGTCCAAATGCCAGCTCTATACGACCTCAACCTGCTCTTCTGAATCTCAGCTCCCCTCAGTGTGACACCTGGGTGGTACCACCCACCCTTGGGTCCATGTGGGAAGTGTATACCTAGTGCCTAGTGAGTGCTCAGCACGTGGGATTGCTCATCTTCACTTTAGAGACAAGGAATAGTGAGACTCAGTATATTACTTTATGGGTCTCCTCCTGGGGAAGAAACCCTGAACTTTCTCCTTGTCTACCATCATCATGAGTCACAACTCGGCCAAACCAGGCCTGAGAGATCTTGGGAGCTTGGGGCCGCTGAGGAGTGGGCAGTACACGCTACCCTAAATATGTATGTGTTTCCTTGGGAGAATGTATAAGAAAGCAGCCCTGAGGAATTTCCGTTAAACAAATAAAAGTTTGCATCTCTTTGATCTTCACTCATGGAGCCGGGAGGGAAATCTGCTTTTGTTGTCAAGCATGCCCAACCGAAACCTAGGTGAAAGACAGAACAGCCAAGGAGCCAAGTGTAAGTTCCAGTAGGAAGGTCCAGGGGCTTAACTTGAAATAGCAACAACTAACCTTTGTAAAGGCTGCTTCCTGCCATGGCTGCAGAGGCCATTTCCTGTGCTTCTAATTTTTCCAGGAGAGGAAGAAGCGGGGAGAGACCAACAATGACTTGTTTCTGGCAGATGTGTTTTCCTACCAGGGGAAGTTCCACGAGGCTGCCAAACTGTACAAGAGGAGCGGGCACGAGAACCTCGCGCTCGACATGTACACTGACCTCCGCATGTTCGAGTATGCCAAGGTAACCCCTCCACATCCTGGCCCACGCTGCCACGTGGAACCCACCAGTGTTCTGACACTGTGGTGTTTGAGTTGTTTGGCCCCAACAGGTGGTGCAGACAGGAAATAGCAATGACCTTAGAGTGCGGACAAACTGGTAAGCAAAGGAACCATCAATAACCACTGGTTGAAGCTGACCTAAAACTGACCCTCCGGGGTGACATCAAAGGGACAGAATATGACAGCAGACCTTTGTCAGTGACAGAGCTGGGTGGACTGTGAGTCTGAATCAGTAGTGTCCCTTTGTTAAGTGTTCAGGGTTCAGGGCATCAGGGTTGTCTCCCACAAATTCCCTCAAAACTCTGTTAGAAGCCACCAAGAACCAATGTCCTCAGGTATGAATGGTTCTACCGTCCTCATACAGGACAGTGTGGTTCACCTAGCTAAGGTTTCCTAAGCGCCTGCTGTCTGTCTGATACCGGCCTTCGCACTGGGCCTTGGAGAGACTATGACAGAGTCACCGCCCTCTGGTGCTAGCACGGTGTGCCTCCTGTTGCCCAGGCTGGTGTGGCATTGATGGTGGAGATTTCCACTTGCATTTGGAGGGGCCCAGCAGGTGTGGATATGTGCCGGAGATCTTCCTGGAGCAGGCCCCTGATGGCTTGTGTGAGCATGAGTCCCACTGAGGCGCTCAGACCACCAGGACACTTGCAGTCCAGCCTAACGTAAAGTGCAAAGGGCCTTGGGCGCATTGAGCAGCCAGGCTCTTCCTTCCACGGAGGTGCCTTTGTTAGCGTGTCTTTCTCAGTAGTGTCAGGAGCTTCAGAATGTTAATAAGTGAGTCATCAGCCACAGCCAATTAGTGGCTATTAATGGCAATTATCTAGCTCACAAGTTCAAGATGGAAAATCCTCCCCATTTTTTTTTTTTTTTTTGCTCTTCTGTTCCTGAAGGTGGCTGCACTGTGTTATCATCCACCATCTGTGAGTTCCTGGTGCCAAAGGTTATGTCTGGGTCACTGTGACGTGGCCCAGGAGTTTCTGGTCATCAGTCCCTGGACAAGCACCTGGTCCCCAGCCTGTCTCTTCAACTTGGTGGTTCCTTCACTCCACCCCTCACATCCAAGTGCTTCAGGTTCTCCCACTTTGCCCTATTCAACTTTGTTAACGCCCCCATACTCCCACCACACACGCAGGATTTAACACTGCATTCATAACACCTAAATCGGTGTGTCTCTTTCTGGGGATAATGTTTAAACTGAGGCCAGAATTTAAAGGATCATATCCTAGGGGTGGAATTTAGACATTAGGAGGGCTGGCTGTGCGTGTTCTTCGAACCTGCTGAAACCTTTCAGCAGACAGCTGTGGTGCAGTAGACAATGCCTCCTCACCTTGGCGTGCAGGCAGCCGGTGTGAGTCCTGGTCCTACCTATCGGTGACCCAGGGAGAGGCTCTTCACTTGGCTAAGCCTCCATTTTCTTCTTAGAGGTGACATAGTTGCAGCTCAGCTTAGTACTGAGAATTGCACCAAATGTGTAAGAAAATCCTTTACAAAGGCCAGGCTATATAGAAAGTTAGGAAAATGAGAGGAGCCAAGCCTGACCACAGAGTGGCTGTTCTGCAGACCTCTCCCTGGTCAGTCCAACTCCCGCTTCTACACTGAGGCCCCTCCTTACACTTTGGGTGGGCTTTGTGCGCCCACAGTCTCCTGCCCAGAAATGCAGCCTATTTACACACTCCATCTGGTCTGCCTCTCTATGAAGGTAAATACTCTGGGGGTTGTTTTGCTTATAGTTTTTGATCACAATTCCAAGTAGGTTGGTTCTGTTTCAACCCCCCCCCCAATAGTCTGAATTTGAGAAAGTGTGTACATACACATTATGTCGGGGGTGGGGAGGGATACAGTACTTATTAACAAGGCATGTTTTTGTTTATTTGAAAATTGCTTCCCAAGATTCAATCTGGTTTTCAGAAAATTTTTAAATTACATTCCCACGTACAAATAAATTATATGCTTTCCAGATAAGTGACATGTTTATATGGTGATAAAGGGAATTATAATGCTCTTAACTCTTATGTAGTATGTCCTTATCAAAATCACCAAGCATGAGAACACTGTTTAGTCTCATTCATCACTCAGCACAGCCTCTTTCTGTCCACTCCAGGGCAAAGTCTTTGCCATGGCCCCAGATAATGTGTAAATTTGCTTCATGGAACCAAAGAATCTTTGAAAACCCAGTTTGTTGAGCCTTGAAGGAACCATTTAGACTCAGCTTCAATTAGGTCAGAGCTCCTGGGACTAGGCTGTTGGGCTAGAGGAGGCTCCTTCAAGCCTGTGAACTGTGTCCCTGGTTGGTCTGTATATTGACGACCCAAATTTATGGCTTGCTTTTGGCCTCTGACCCTTCTCACTACAGTCACCCTGAGTCCACTGAGTACTCACTTTGAAGGCCGTTTCTGTTCACTTAGGATGCCTGTTTTCCCCAGCTGCTAACCTCATTTAACCAACCAGGTTAGCAGAGTTTCCAGCTTTGCATTGGCGCAAAGAGTGCACAGTGCAGTAGCTGCCAGGAGTGAAGACCCTGTCTGTAATGGCCCAAACGAGGCATCTTCAGACAGTTAGTGGCTGCTTTCCAAGCCCCTTCCCCTGTGTGAACTCTAGAGGGACCAAAGGCCAGTGAGGTTGGCCTGGCTTTTATTGGACCCCTGGCATCAGGGTAAATGATGTTCTTTCCTCCCCTTAAAACGGTTGTCTTGGGCCAGTCTAATATATTATTTTAGGGGCTACACAATTACCCTGAAAGTAAATGGGAAAAAAAGAGCGCTAATTGTTCAAGTAGGTTTTTAGCATACATTGACTGTACTTTCTTGACAAATGAGTGCTAATCATGGGGAAAGGAGTGCTTTTTTTATACTTTGTGAGGCTGACACAATGCATTCTCTGCATGGTACATTATTCCTGAGACAAATTGCTTCTTACTAGTTATGCAGATCTGGGCTCTCAGAGCTCTCAATTTCCCTTTTTGAAAACCGCCACCTTTTAAAATGTCAGCACCAAAGCTGCCTCAATTATGGCAGACTCCCACGAATATATTTTGGGTGACTGTATCCTGAGAAGAGGTGATTTTCTGAGGCTGTTTCTCATGCATCCTAGGGCCAACCTAGGGAAGTTGGGCGTGGCCCTTTAGAGGCCCGGTGTGGTAGAAGGAACACAGGCCCTGAGGCTGGGCCCCTGAGCCAGCAGATCCACAGGCCTCTCTCTTCCTTCACGGGCTCTCTCCAGGACCCCTCCCTTTGCCTCAGGTCCCCCCCATGGCCTCCTGCTGTCCCCACTCCTGCAGACTCCAGACACTGTGATACTATCCAGTTGAGAAGTTGTTAACCAAAACCATTTGTGCTATGCATCTGCCCCAGGTAAACACCTGGGGGCAAAGCCATTGGGATGATGCCCTAAGCTCAGGCAACAGAACATGAATGGAATCAGAAAACAGATGTGAATAGTACTTCCAGTGTGGTGGTGACGGGGAGGAGGTCACAAAGGGGCTCTTCCAGACTCTGTCTGTCTAAGTGTAGGGGACAATGTGCTCAGCCTCACTCGGAGGCATGTGGTATCATCCCTATTACCTAAATAAAGATTGTAAGTCTAAATACTCAAAATTATGCAACCAGGTTGCAGAGTCACTATATAGAAATAGTCACACATACATCAAACAGACAGAGACAGAGAAACCTGATCATAAAGCCTCCATAGCGCAGAGTCTGTACACAGTACTGCGGAGTCCGGAAAGTGTTGTTTAGCTAAAGAAAAAATGTCCGTTAGTGGGAAGGGCAGGAAATGTCGAGGGCCATAGTCCTTGACACGGTCCCAGTACCCCCCAGGAGCACCTGGGGGCAGCCTATGAGTACCCCTCCCTGACACCTGGGACTGTCCCTCAGTCAGCTATTAGGGATGGGCTCACACTTGCATCCTGATCGCCTGCTTCAGCCAAACAGGCCCTTCCTTGCTTTAGCTTTCAGCAGCCTGATGTAATGCTGGCAGCAGGAAGTTCTAATTCGGAGTTTTTGTTTGTTGTGCTTCCTCAGGATTTCCTTGGATCTGGAGACCCCAAAGAAACAAAGATGCTAATCACCAAACAGGCTGACTGGGCTAGAAATACCAACGAGCCCAAATCTGCCGTGGAGATGTACATCTCAGCCGGAGAGCATGTCAAGGCCATAGAGATCAGCGGCGACCATGGCTGGGTGGACACGTAGGTTTCCAGTCCGTGCCCCAAGAAGCATTTGGTAGCATGTCATGTCTTGTCAGCTGTTGGTTTTGACTGACAAGGAAAAAAATAGTGTTTCTCCAACAATTCAATCCAAATGTGATACTGACTTGGTTTTTGAGACACAGAGTTTAGATGAGTCCTTTGCTGCCTTTGAGGAGCTTTGTGAATCCCTGGGGAAAGGGTGGAAGGGAGTGAGGAGGAGGAGACACCCAGGCATTGGAGCTGCCATTCCCTGAGCCTTCCCTACAAGCCAGGCATCGCGATACCTTGCAGACACTTGGTTCTCCTCCAGCACCCTAATTGTGGTTGTTTCCGTGCTCATCTTCCAAATGAGGAAACCAAGGCTTAAGGACCAAGGGATCACACAAGGCCAGATAGCTGGGAAATTATCCAGCTGAGCTTCAAACTGATCTGACCGACTTCAATGCCATAACGGCTATAATGAATGGTAGGAACTGAAAAGAACAAGGAAACTTGCTAGCACATCATGGAAGGAAATGTGAGTTCTCATAGGAGGAACCATGAATTGTCTTCTCCTAGGAGTTAGTCTGCATGAAGGGCCTTGGCGAATTTCAAGAGGCAGAGATGGTAGGAAAGGGCAGGACGTGCAGGCCAGAAGAACAGAACAAATTGAGTTGGTTGTGGTTGGAATAAAAGGTGGAGAACGGGGAGAGTAAAGAACATCTGGCTGTGGGCAGGAGGTTCTGGGCTGGCCACACTGGGAGGACCTCGGGTGCCAGACTGAGGCTTTTCTCTAAAGTTCGGTTTTAAAAAAAATTATTTATTGATTTTTAGAGAGAGGAGAAGGGAGGGAAAAGGAAGTAGGAGAGGGAGAGAAACATTGATATGCAAGAGATAAGCAAGAGATACATTGATCAGTTGCCTCACACACACCCGCAGCTGGGGACCCGGCCCGCAACCCAGGCATGTGCCCTGACTGGGAATCAAGCCGGCTACCCTTCAGTTCATAGGCCAGCACTCAATCTACTGAGCCACACCAGCCAAGGACAGACTGAGGCATTTAGATTTGTCAGTAGGGAGTGAGGACCCCTGGTCAGACTGTGCTGTTGGAAGACCACTCATGCAGTGAATGTAGAATGAGGGGGAAACTAGAGAAAGCAAGACCAGATAAGTGGTCATTGCGGTAGACCAGGGAGAAATATGGTGGCTGAGGGAATGAATGAGAGCTGTGGAGTAGGCAGAACTGATAGGACCCAACTAAATCGGGGCATCGGGGTAGGGCAGGGCAAGGGTATTGCAGGCTGATTCTGAGATCTGGGACTTGTGGTCAGTAATGCCACTCGCCGAGGTAGAGGACAGAAGGGGAACAGGCTTGGGCAGGGCTGCCAGAGAAGGGATGGATTCAGTCTTGGGGCTCTGAGAGCGTCAGACCTACAGGGGAAGGTCAGAGAAAGTGTGCCTCATGCTCATACATGTGCATGTGTGTGCATACATGTGGTAAATGCATGCACGTTTATGTGTGCACTCTGCCATAGCTGTTAAAGGAGAGCAGGTGAGGCAGCAGCTTCTGAGGTCAGCTCAGACTGAGCCCTGAAGGCTGTTGGTTGGTCTGGAAGCCACACTGTGGTCCACAGGTAGCAGTGGTCCAGATAGGACCTGGGGAGGGAGAGGGGCTGGTTAATGATGAACCCGTCCTTATGAACCCCACTATGTGGTTGGCATGTGTCCAAGAATAAAGTTTCTTGAAGAAAGAGGCACAGATTTCCAAACCCCCCTCCCCCGTTATTCTTTCCACAAAAAGGATGGTACAGGAGAGAACCAGGCAGACTTAAGTCCCTCTCTCCCCTCTATTTTTTCATGTCACTTTCTTTTGCAGCTGATGTGTATCAGGATTACCTTGAGGAGACTTAAATTAGTCCAGGAAAGAGACAGTCAGCTTGGTCTGCCCTTTTCCAGGTCTGATTGCAAAAGGTGCCTCTCCTCTGGGGACATTTGGTTTGATGGGTGGGGATGGGGAGCTTTAAGCGTTTGCCTGTTCCACCTTTCCCTAAAAATGTGTTGTTTCTCTGCTGAGAAGTATTATTTTTAGATTCCATTATTATTCTAAGTACAGATTGACAGGCCTCCCTGAGCTTGCCTGTCTGTGAGACAGGGATCTCTTACAGCTGTTTCCCCTTCCCTTCTCACAAAGAGCAAGCTGGGTAGGACCCCTTTCCCCTGGGAAAGCTGGTTTTACCCCAAATCCTGGCCTGATTGATTAGTCCCCACACCCCCACAAGCAGTGGGAGAGCCAGTCACCACTGGGAAGAAGTGGTGAGCCAGTGGTCCCTGTGGCCCCTCACTCGTGGTTAGCACCTTGGCCAGGAAGAGAGGCACGGTCTAGATTTCCAGCAGGCTTTCTTTCCGAGCTCAGAGCAGGCCCCACACGGGCCTCTTCCTCTAGAGATCCTGTCACTGAAGAATGCTCACACCTCTGCTTCTACTTTCCCACGAGAATTCCCGAAACAGTGGTGAGAAGAGCCCTCTGCCACTTCCTGGCTGCAGAGTCTTGGGCAGGTTGCTTCACCTTCCACCTTAGCCTTTAGTCTTCTCATCTATAAAATGGGAATAATGGTACAACCTCTTACTGTGGTGGAGATTCAATGAGATCACATATGTGAAAGCTTGTGGTATTGTTCTTGGTACAGTAGGTGATCGGTAGATGCCGGTTTCTCTCCCCAGAGCTGGCTGGATAGATTAGTAACTCCTGTGAAAGGCACGTGAAGGGAGGTGGGGGTGGGGTGGGGGCAGTGTACTTTCACAGACAACCTCTCCTGGTCACTGGGCACTGTTTCTGGAGTGTGTGTGCACTCATTTAATAATTCCCCTTGGGCACCAAGGACCATGGCACCATATTGAGCACTGGGGACATCAACATGAATTGATACAGAGCCTGCTCTTGAGAAGACCGAAAAGCTCACACCACTTCCTTCCATCAGGCTGCTTTCACAGGAGTCCGTCTCCTCCTGTGCGCTTGCCTCTCCAGGTTAATCGACATTGCCCGTAAGCTGGACAGGGCTGAGCGGGAGCCCCTGCTGATGTGTGCTCACTACTTCAAGAAGCTGGATAACCCTGGCTATGCTGCCGAGACCTACCTGAAGATTGGTGACCTGAAGTCCTTGGTTCAGCTGCATGTGGAGACCCAGCGCTGGGATGAGGTGAGGGCAGAACACACTTCATGGGTTAGGGGGTCCTGTCTGAGCTCTGGGCCACAGAGGGCTTTTAGGGGTGTAGATGGAGAACAGCTCCCCGCATTGTGAGAACAAACATTAGCCTGGCAGTCAGGAGACTTAATCTTGAATTTTCAAGCCATAGTATTTTGGAGGACCTTTTGATGCCAGTTTTTCATTTGTTTGTTCATTTGTTCATTTGTTCAGAGCATCTCTATGGCCCTGTGATAGAGACTGGGTATGTGAGAGTTAGTGCAAAGCCTCTATTGCCTGCTGTTGGTCTGAGCTGCCTCTGACCAGCAGCACAGGCTGACACATGTCTGACATGGAGATTCACCTGTGTGACATTTAAAACCTGCTGGGTGGCCCTGGGTGGGTGGCTCAGTTGGTTGGAGCATTGTTCCATACACCAAAAGGTTGCGGGTTCAATCCCAGGCTGGGGCATGTACAGGAGGCTACAGATTATATTGATGTTTCTCTCTCTCTCTCTCTCTCTCTCTCTCTCTCTTCTTTTACTCTCTAAAATCAATAAACATATCCTGGGTGAAATTTAAAAAATAAAATAAAACCTGCTGGGTGACAGAGGAGGTCACCCATACTTTCCAGGTGCAGGCTGCCAGAGCTGTTTCAGAGGTCCCCTGGACACCTAGGCTCTTCTTGCTTGAAGGGCAGGTGAAAAGAATTAGCCAGGTCAGCAGGAAAGATGACTGGGGTGAGGATGCAGAAGCAGTGATATGCTGCCCCCTCTGCGGCTTGAACTCATCCCTCCAGCTCACTAACTACCTGTGCCCTGGACAGAAGTTCATCCCTGAGAGGATTAGAAGCTGTGCCCTAGGTCCTCCCCTACCCCACCTACCCACCATGGTCTAGTTTAAAGAGCCAGAATATAGGCCTTTTCTGGGTATGAGTTGTCTGACTCCTGCTGCCCTCTGAGTGGCTCCATTTGGTGAGATGACAGAGTCACTGATAGGAAAAGGTGGAGCTAGGGACAGAGGTAATAATGGGCTCTCAAGGTAAATTTATCAGATTTCTCAAACAACATAAGTTAGTACATCTTGGAACTACTCAGTCATGGCTATGTATCAGGCAAACTTTCTCCCCGTTGCCACATACTGTCCCTTGTGACTCATTTCCGATTCTCTTGGCCTGACAGGTGGTTCTGGGACTTAGATAAAGCCGTCACTGGGTCCCATACAGCATCAATCCATCATCATCTTTGACAGCTAATACACAGTATGATGATAACGTCAATTCTGTTTCCTTAGGTGTCGCCTGCAATTAAAAGAAATCTGTTTGCAGCGTTACTGGAGCCCACGCAAACCCTCAAAATAAAATGTTTCCGATTTTGTGCTGCTTCTGCAGTCCAGAAACAGACTGTTGTTATTGAATCCAGTCGTTGCATATTGCTGTTAATTGCCTTTTGTTTTCAAAGAGCTGGTTTGTTTTTATGTTTCTGGGGGTAGTGAGGGGGAGACACTTTCCCCTTCTGAGTTGTCGGGCTGGCAAAATATGACACCCCTGATGGATTCAGCCAAGTACCATGTTTTCATGGGGGCTGCAGGGGCTGCTTTATTACAAATGCATTCTTTCCTTCCTCCAGGCCTTTGCTCTGGGAGAGAAGCATCCCGAGTTTAAAGATGACATCTACATGCCCTATGCTCAGTGGCTAGCAGAGAACGATCGTTTTGAGGAAGCTCAGAAAGGTAGGCCACACCGACTGGCACTTCAGAAGGGGGAAGAGAAGGTACTCCCTACACACATTTCAGGAAGGCTGCCAAGCCCCTCCCGTGGTAGGCTCCAGGACGGACGATTTTATCTAGGCATTGATGTGTTTAGTGGTGAAGACTGGGGAGCAGTGGAAAGAACATGGGCTTTGGAGTCAGACACACCTGGGTCCGTACACTCACCTGCCTCAGGACCTTAGGTAGGTCCTGTCTCCTGTCTGAGCAAAGCACCACGCACTCAAATGTATCTTCTCATTTAATCCTCACGACAGCCAATAGCCCTGTGATGTAGGAGCCATTTTGTAGATGAGAAAACTGAGGTTGGAAGTAGTAACTGGATTGGCCTAAAGTCTTACAACAAGGAAGTGGCAGAGAGGGGAATTTGTGTCAGGCTGGGGCGAGGACAAAATGAGAGGACTCCCACATTGTCCAGCGTGGTTTCACTTGCCATTTTCCTCTGCCATGAAGAGAAACTTGGATTCTCTTTCTGGCTCAGATAAACAGGGTGTATTCTCTGCTCCTCAGCATTTCCACTGGCAAAGTGGCTACAGACTAGGTATGGCAGTGTCTGAAATAGAAGTGAAAGGGACTATAGAATTTGAACTGGTAATTTTAAAATATGACTGTCTTATGTGTCAGGCGCTGCCTGGGCACTCAGCTACATAACCTTGTAGTGAAGTGTCTCAGCAGCCTCCCTGCAGAGATGCAGAGGCTAGCTGTCCCCTGCAAAGTCACAAAGTCACAGAGTGGCAGCCCAGATTGGACCAGGATCTGCCTGGCTGGGGAATCTGAATCTGATTCTTCTGCTAGGTTTTGCTGCCTCTTTGGGAAGTCTCCTAATTGAAGGCGGGTGTGTCATATTCCATGGCATCTCATTTACACGTCTATATGGTTGCCACCTCCGGACACGTTTTGGAACAAATGTCTCCCTGTTGGAGCTCCTCAGCTTAAAGCCCCCTTTGAAAGACAGCGTGTTCTCTCCTGCTTCAGCATTTCCAGAGAACCCAGTTGTTAAAGTATCTGCATGTTTGGGCAAAACATATCAACCTATCCATCTGTCTGTGTCTGCCCTTCCAAGAATCTATCGCCATAGTAACTTGGTACTCAGATGAGAGATTGGAGATGAGAATGGAACAAAGGCCAGAGCTTTTCCTTCTCTAAAGCCAAGGTTTTGGATCATTTGAGTGCCCACATGTGAGCAAGTGCCACGGCTAGAAGTGCTTCCCTGGCAGCCCCCAACATCCCAAGGGTCTGGCACATAGTGGGTAGAGGAAATTTCTCTCAAATGGGTATAGGAATAATTGAGAGATTTTTTTTTTTTTTTGCTTGTTCTCAAATGTTCGACTGTTAGAACAAAGCCAAAATTTTTTCAAGGTTGTCATCAAAAAGCACTCAGTGGAAGACTAACTGAGGACTGGACTGGGGCTCAGTTGTGTGCCCCAGGGCATGCTGCTTCATCTCCACCTTGCAGAGCCCATTAAAAAAAGTCTTCATCCGTGGGGTGATGAACACACACCACAATGTACAGATGATGTGTTGTAGAATTGCACTGCTGAGCCCCATGTAGTTTTAGTAACTAATGTCACCCCAGTAAATTCAATTGAAAAAAAAAGAAGTCTTCATAAGTCTGTTGTGATGACCCACTGAGGTAATCAGCAAGAACAGTGCTTTTTAAACCAACACTGTTCAAGTGTCAGGTCCTATTAGTGTCACCTCAGGAGTCACAAGGTTTTGCCCTGGAGTTGGGCTGGGTGCAAGACCTCACCGATGAAGAACACCAGTTTCATCCTCAGACTTTGCCCTGCAATTTGGCCCCTCAAGTTTTTCTTGCTGCCGTGCCTTCCAAAGTCGGTTGCCTTTTCCCAACCAAAAAGGAGCAAATCTCACTGTAGTTTTTTCAAGATATAGCCTCAGTTATTTATAGCCTTCGGCCCAAGAGGCGCGTCTCAGCGACGAAGTGCTGCAGATGCTCTGATGAGTGTCCTACTTCTCAGCAGCCCCTTTCGAGCCCCACAGAATTCCCTGGAACTCCCTGAATTGTGTGTGCTTTTGTGCCCCCCCAGCGTTCCACAAGGCCGGGCGGCAGGGGGAAGCGGTCAGGGTGCTGGAGCAGCTCACACACAACGCAGTGGTAGAAAGCAGATTTAATGACGCTGCCTATTATTACTGGATGCTGTCCATGCAGTGCCTTGATATAGCTCAAGGTAAGTAAACACCAGCCAGGCTGCTTGTTTTCCCCAGCCCCGCGCTGGCACCAAGATAAACATCGAAAGAGCTGGGACGTTTTAATTAAAGCCCTGGGCTTGTGTATTTGCTGTATTGTCCTGCAGTGGCATAATCTTGTGTGTCATCTTTTTCCAGTTTGCCCATAAGCTTAAAGATGGTGTGAGGACCGTCCTGGGGTTATAGATGAGAGGTCCTACCCTGTGTTGCTAATTCAGAACATGTCTCTCCTCTGCTACCTGGAAGCCCATAACTGGACCTGGGTGAGGTCTGGCTTAAAAAAAAAAGTTTAATTAAATGAAAAGATGAAAAAGATCACTCTACAATAACACACTCTAGATTCTCACTCATCCCAGGCAGGAATATAGTTTCAATGGTGGGCTCTTTCACAAGACTTCCCATGATGCACTGAGGGAGCTCTGAAAGTGGCATGGCAGGGAGATGTTCTTTACTAGACCGAGGCCAGCCTGCAAGAATGGGAAAAGCACTGGAGTTGGAAGCAGCTAGGTGACTCGTAACAAGTCACAATTCCTTCCTCAACTGTAGTCCTTGTCTGTGGCGTGGGAGTGATCTTGCCCTGCCTCACAGAAGCCATGGGTATAGTTTAATAACTGTAAAGCCCAGATGTAGGGTGGCATTTTTCTGTGCTGGCCAGTGGTCTGTGATATCGATAAGGACGACCCAGTGGGCAGAGGCTTGAGATGAGCATGAATGAAGTTGGCGCCTGCTCACCCTCCCCACCAGGCCCCTCTGGTATGTCTTTGAGCGCCAGCGATCACTTCTTGCCCCAGCTCATGCTCTCCTAGTGGAATGACCTCTGGGAGAATGTAGTGTGGGACCTGGGAGAACCTGCAAAAAATATCCTCAGACTTTTCCTGCCCATAGGCTCTGCCAGGCTGAGACTCTACCAACCTTGGGTTGGCCCCAGCTCCTAAAGAGGGCACCTTTTCCATTCGCTGCACCTCTTCGCCGCTCTTCCTGGCGTAGGCCTGCTGTTGGGGGAGAACCGGCACTGGCAGCTCCGCCCTTGCCTAGCCCTTCCGTCTGGACATGGTTTGACATGTCTGCTCTCTCCTGCCCTGCTCCCCTCTCACTGCACACCGCAGATCCTGCCCAGAAGGACACGATGCTCAGCAAGTTCCACCACTTCCAGCACTTGGCCGAGCTGTACCACGGCTACCACGCCATTCATCGGTACACGGTAAGGTGGCCAGGAGATGGGTGTCTGAGCCGGGGAACTGCCTACCGAGCGAGGGGCACTGGACATGTCTTAAATAAACCCACTGGGCAGGGTGACCTGCTGAGAAATCCTGCCCTCCCCCTGAGAGACAAAGTTTGGAACTTTGATTTTCCTGGGTTGGCTACTTGTTTGACATGTAGCAAGCTGTGGGCTTCTGAATTAGTAAGCCAGAGCTACATTGGATCTTTCCAGTTGTTTGCTTCAGGTTTGGGCTCCTCAGACACTCCAGGTTAGCCAGACGAAGGGCTATCCCAAAATGATCAGGGCAGACATTCCATGGGGCCCTCTCTCAGCTGCGTGAGGGCCCAGCTCCAGACAAAGGCCTGCGGTCCCTCCATAGCCCTGCAGCTGGCTGGCTGTGTGACCCTGAACAATTGTCTTCCTCTCCCTGGGTCTCAGTTTCCTTCTCTATAAAACATGAGGGTTGGCTTGATCTCCAGAAACCCAAATAGTTCTTTTTAGTTACTTTCTGATTCTTTTGATTAAGCCATTTTAAATCTATCTCCTGATAGTGGGGAACAGGTGACAGGTTGTCATCAGCTTCCTCATTTTGTGTATCGGCAGTCACTAACCAAATGTTGATTAAGCTCCTACGATGTTAGCTTATCCTATGCTGATCAGCCTGGAGGATGATATCAATAACTAACCTTAACGGAGCACTTGCCACATATGGGCAATATGCTGAGGCTTCACTGTGTCAACTAATTCAAAGCCTTTCGACCACGCTGTGAGAGAAGTACTGTCATCCCCACTTTACAGATGAGGAAACTGAGGCACTGGACAGAGAGATTCCACAGCCAGTAAGTAGTAGAGCCAGGACTTGAACAGACAGGCTGGCTCCAGAGCCTGCGCTCTTAGCCTTTCCCTGCCCCTCCCCACTAGCTTGGAGAAGGCAGACCACTGGCCTCACATCCCAGCTCCACTCTCTGACCTTGGGCAAGTTGTTTACTTTCCTCTGTGCTCAGCTTCCTTCTCTACAAAATGGGGGGGGGGGGGTAATAACAGTACTTACTTGATAGGGTTGTTGTGAGGATGAAATGAGTTAATAAGAGAAAAGCACTTGAAAGAGTGCCTGGCACAGAGTGACCCTAGGTGAGTGTCAGCTGTTCATACTGCCCGGTGCAGAGGTCTCAAAAGAGTTTCCATCAGCCTGCTCTCCCAGGCTAAGCATTTCACAGTTCTTCGACCCTCTCTAAGGCCCTGCTTTCCACCTGGGCACCTCTTTGCCACTTGTTTGCTCTGAATTCTTAGCACATTTCCTTGTCTCTGGGGGAAGTCTGGCAAGGAATACTCCTCTGAGAGGCTCTGCCCGAGCCAGCGAACAAGCCAGCATCTCATCTCTTCCCCACACCAGGTCAGTGGTCTCCAGGGACCTCGTCTGCCCTTGCAATCCTTTCAGGGGCCCTCTATCAGGTGCTCACCCAGAGAGAAGCCACCTCCCCCAAAAGACCCTAAACTTAACTTAGGCTCAAAAGTCAAGGCCCCAGCTCTACATCAGTTTGCTTGAGCCACTTCAGAACCCTGACTGAATCCTTGCTCTTCTTCCTCTACACTTAGAGGCAGGGGCTTAGGGTGCGGGGTGGTCTCCTCTCTGTAACACCTTGGCCTGTGTGGAGGACGCGTGTATAGCTGTGAGCTTGTGGCAGCTTCATCCCAGCCAGGGACCTTGGCTGTTCATTCTAGCTGAGACTTCTTCATTGGGCCCTTCCTTCATTCAACAAATTCCTGCTGACAGGCCCTGTCTACTGAGGCCTTGGGACACAGTGAGGAACAAGATGTTGTCCCTGCCCCTGAGGAGTTCATAGTTTAGTAACAAGCAGTTGCAGTACAGTTCCCTCAAGGGAAAAGCTTAGAGGACTAAGATGACTTCCTGGAGAAGGCAACCCTTAACCCCAAGCCAAAAGGAGGGAGATAAGTAAGGATGGGGAGTGAAGAGGGAGAGGAAGAAGAGCATTCCTGGCAGAGGTCACAGCATGTGCAAAGGCCTGGAGGCGGGTGGTATTTTAGGGTTTGTCAACAGGTCCCAGCCGAACAGCTCTGATGCAGAGCGGACTGGGAAGGGAAGCAGCAGACCTTTCCTGACATAATGGCTCCTTTCCCAGGGGAGAGGTGCTAAACCTGAGGAACTTCCCCCGACTCCTGTTCTTTCTGGGACATTTCTTAGCTTCCACACCTAGTGCAATGTAACCAGAGGCAGGCGTCTCCCTGGCTGTCACCCAGAAAAGGGTGCAGTCTCAGGTTTTCTTGGGTTCTTGGAACTAACAGAGGCTGTAGACATTTAAGTGAGAACTGAAGAGAGAATGCTGGGCTCTGAACTGAAGTGTAAAGTGAGTCCTAGTGAATTTAGACCAGTTAGGCCTAAGCCCTGGCAGCTCCCTGATGAGAGTGGCCTAGCAAGACTTTTAAGGGAGTGTCAGTTTATTACCTTTAAGCACTTGAGGGAGGGGCTAGCTGGCCTGATTAAAGTATTCTCATCTAACGCAGCCTCGGTTTGCACACCCTGTGCCAGATTCCTTTAAAGCAAGGTATTCTTAACCTTTTATGGACCCTTTCCGATAGAAGACTCCCTCTGGTCTGCTATGCTGAGCTTCTGGCAGCCTCTAGGTACAGAAGACCTGTTCATTCAGTTAATGTATGTTGAGTGCCTCGTCTTTTAGGGCCTGAGCCAGGTGCTGGGGCACAGGGGCAAGCAGTGAGGGGCCTCACCTCATGTGTGCATTTGGTGGGCATCAAATGGGCAGGCCACTGCTGGAGAACAGAGAAGAGGCATGCGATTTCGTGACGTAAAGGGTCACCTGCTTCCCTTTCAAGACAGGTTTATAGCATGGTCATGTCATAAATTGCACAAAGGTCTTCTCTTTTAGAGCTCAGGGAAACGGAGTCATTACTGGCCCCAGAAGCAGTGCCACTCAGAAGAAAGATGTGTTTAGGGTTTGGAATCGGGTCTGGGCTTGAGTTCCAGCTATGTCCCTTTCTAGCCAGGTGACCTGGGCACAGCATCTCCCTGGGACTTGGTTTGCTCATCAGTACAGAATTGTGTTAAAGGCCATATAAGACAGTGGCTGTAAAGTGCCCTGCACACAGTAGGTGCTTATTAAACAGATCTGCTTATTTACTGAAGTGTCTTAGAATTATTGGTGTCTGCCTTTCAGCCTGGCCCAGCAGCAACTCAGTTGAGGAATTCAATCTGTTTGCTTTTCTCGCTGCAGGAGGAGCCATTCAGTTTCCATCTTCCCGAAACCCTCTTCAACATCTCCAGGTTCCTGCTGCACAGCCTGACCAAGGACACCCCCTTGGGCATCTCTAAAGTGTATCCTCTCTGTCCCACCACTCTTGTCTAATGGCCCTGAAAAGTTCTTTCCAGAGCGCTTTGCTGGCAGAAGTTTCTCTCTCTGCAGCAGCCCTCAGGGAGGACAGAGAGCTTGCTCGGCCACTGCTGTTTGCTGTAGAAGAGGCTCCGCCAGGGAGGCCGAGGGGCTAGTGCCAAGAGAAGATTAGTTTTCAGGGCTCTCTGTGCTAGACCCAGCACTGGGTCTCTGGCCAACTAACTCTCCAAGCCCTCCCGGAACCCACAAATGTGGGTGTGACTGAAATATAGGAAGCACCAGGCCTTTGGGTTTGAAATCTTGGACATTTCCCTGGGGAGGCTCGTGGGAGGCGTTGGTTCAGTCGGCCCAGGTAGACTGAGCACCTGTTGTGTCCCAAGTGCCTTGCCAGGCGGTAGGCAACAAAGATACCCTCTAATGGGGGAGGTGACAGGTATCAGGGCCTGGTTCAGTGCGATGCATGCTGTTTCCAAGGGTGGAATGCAGCTAAGGCTGGGGCCTGGCCAAGGAAGGCTGCCTGGAGGAGGTGACATTCATCCTGTTAGCTAAGTAACCAGGGATGATAGTAGAGTAGATGTTCCAAAGAAATATCCAGCATATGGAAAGGCATGGAGGTGAAGTGAGATCTTCACCCAACTTTTCCAGCAAGTTCCATTCACGTCAGCAGAGTTTCATTGAACCCCTACCCTGAGCTTCACCTTGTGCTGTCCACTGGGCTCCTGGAAATGGCTTCTGACACAGTCCCAGACTTTGAGGAGTCACAGTGGAAACATAGACAAGGAAATTCACCTTCATGTACTGCTGGAGTGGAAGGTGCCACACCAGGGGTTTGGGGAGCAGGGACCTCGGGGCAGAAGAGTGGGGAGGAGGCATGGAACTGGGGTCTCAGCGCTTAGCTGAGACTTGCCAGGGGGAAGTGGGGAAGGGCGTTCACAGGTGAGGTGGGGAGGAAGGGCAGGCTGGTCCCGGGTATAGTCACCATTTGAGGTGACCTGAGGTTGAACACAAAGTCTTGCCAGCCTCAGACTGAGTAGCTCAAAAGAAGGCCTCAGAGGGCAGGGGAGGCACCACTCAGGAATCACCATGGCCCGTGGGTATGTGCTCTGTACCCTGTGGCCTCTGTAAGCTGCACCTGCAGGCGCCTTCCCAGGCAGTCTGGGACCAGACTCCAGCTGACAGGGCTGGAGCAGGAGGGCTTGGCTGGCAGGCTGGGCACAGTGGGGAGAGCCATTTTGTTCTGGTCAGGGTACAAGATGAGCCATCAGCAGGCCCAGAGAACCTAAGCAAGTTTAAAATATTAATGGAATCTACGCTGTCTCTATCTCTGAAAATATCCCTGCGCCTTGATATCCGAGAAATATACTTACGTCCCACAAAAGAACAAAGCATTCCTCAGGCTCTTGCCCGTGCCCTCCTGGCACCAGCACGAGCTGTGCTCCAGAACTGGGCTCACTCTGAGGGTAGGTAGTGTCAGCTCTGGCCCTGGTGTAGCCTTTGCTGTCCTTAACCTTGTCATCGGCAGGAACACACTCTTCACTCTGGCCAAGCAGAGCAAGGCCCTGGGTGCCTACAAACTGGCCCGGCATGCCTATGACAAGCTGCAGGGCCTACAGATCCCTGCCAGGTTCCAGAAGTCCATTGAGCTGGGCAGCCTGACCATCCGCTCCAAGCCCTTCCATGACAGTGAGGTGAGGGCACGGCCCCTCACGACCTCTGTCTCCTCTGCAACCTCTTTGGATGTCTCCTGAAGCTTTCTTGCCCAGTCATTGAAAGATGGCTGTCATGCTCTCAGGGGTCTGTGCCCCTGCCCCTGCCTAAGCCCTGGCTTACCAACTCCTGCTGTTTCCTGTTTGTTTCTTCTGGTCTCCACTCAGCACTTTGTGCTCCAGCTGCAGCCCTCAGCTCCCCTGAATCCCACAGCCCTGCCCTCTCTTCTTCCTAGCCCTCCCAGGGGTTTGCTTCTGCTGCGGCCCAGCCCACACTGCTCCGTGCCTAGCCTCCCTGCATGCCTCCCTGCCCGGGTGGCTCTGTCTTCATCTCATCCTAGGAGCCCCTGCCCTAGCCCACCTTTCTTTTGGAACCAGATTATTACTCTTCAGTAAATCTGCCCCATGTATCCTCAGCCCAGTCTGTGCCCCTACGCTCTTTCCTCCAACCCAACTAGCTACTCCATTTTCCAATGCCCTCCTTTAGGCTCATAGCAGAGACTTGACCTCAGACAGACATGGCTTCAGATCCCAGCCCCACCATTTCCTAGCATGTCTCAATCTTTCCGAGCCTGGGTTTCCTCCTCTATCAGATGGGGACATGCGTAATAGCTTTCCCATAGAGGCTGTGAGGATAAATGAGCCAGTGCAGGTGATGTGCTTAGCACAGTACCTGGAGCATGGTAAATGACTAGTAAATGTGACCTCGATTATTGTCATGCCAGGAGAACAGAGCTGCTGAGCCCTGTCTGTGAAGGAGGTGTCCGTGCCCCAGGTGACAAGGCCTTCAGTGTCTCTGTAGGCCCTTACTCTGCTTCACACAGCACAGTGCCCCTTCCCTCCCAACCCAGGTGGCCCTTTCTCTTGGAGGCCTGGTGCCAGTCTGTGGTGCTCGTATTTTTGCAGGAGCTGGTGCCCTTGTGCTACCGCTGCTCCACCAACAACCCGCTGCTCAACAACCTGGGCAACGTCTGCATCAACTGCCGCCAGCCCTTCGTCTTCTCTGCCTCCTCCTACGGTGAGTCTGGCTTGTGCGGGCGGGGCCCCAGCAATGATGGCTGGCCTCCCTCCACTGCTTCTTGGCCAGATGTGTCCTGATTTGTAAATTGAGGACAGTGTGACACCCACCCTGCCTGACACATTGAGTCCTTCGGGGTGCCCAGAGACAGGACCCACTGTGCTGCCCAAACCTGAGACACCCATTCCTTAGAACTTCGAATGAAGCTCTGCACAATGTAAATGCCCCAGGAATAGAGGCCACTGGTTGGACCTTTAATCTGGGGGGCTGAGATGGGCTCTCAAGTCCCAGCTCCTTCTATGTTGATGTAAGATCAGAAGCCCCTTCCCAGTAGCTGGGCTGAGGCCCTGCCTCTTCCCTCAGAGAGGACCTCATCCAGTTACTGGGTGAAGAAGGAGGGGCCAAAGGCCCCCAGTTCTCATCCCCATACACACAGGCACACATTCCCACCCCAGCGCACCGCTGCCTCCAGACATTTGGCAGGCAGCAGGGGTGGCTCTGCGGCTTCTGCTTGTCTGCTGGATTCCAGAGAAGCTGCTGTAGGGGAGGGAACTCTGTGATCCTCCTACCTTTTCTCATGCTGCCTGGTGAGAGCCTTCAGCCCCCGGATGCTCCCAGGTTTCCATCCCCCGGCCCTTCCCCATGCCCTATGCTCTCCAGAGGTGCTGCACCTGGTTGAGTTCTATCTAGAGGAGGGGATCACGGATGAAGAAGCCGTCTCCCTCATTGACCTGGAGGTGCCAAGATACAAGCGTGAGAACAAATGGCAAGAAATCACAAGCAACAGTATCCTAGGCACTGGGCTGGACCCCTGTGTGTGCTAGCACAGGGCCTGGGTGTGAGGAGGTGGCAGGAGGGCCTTGGACATGGCTCGGGCAGGTAGGCCAAGGGCGTAGCAGGCAATCGCTAGTGATCGGAGAGGCCTACACAGTGGCAGGGACAGGCAGAAATGGGCGGAGAGCTGACCAGGGTGCAGGTAGGTGTGGGAGGGCACAGTAGATGGCCCACGGGTTCGGAAGCGGCATGTGGAAGAAGAGACAGCACCTTGGCGTTCATCTGTGCTGCATTCCCCAGAGGGCCTCCCACCCACTCTTGGCTCCTAAAAGGCACTGTCCCTGCTTCTGGTCATGCAGGGCTGAGGAGCAACTAACATGGTATGTGACACCTGTACTGGTGTCCCCGACTCTCCTCGTCAGGTCATTTCTATGTACAAAGGGCAGAGAGCGTGACTCGGGAAGGCTGAGCAAACAAAAGGCTGTGAAGAAGCCCGTCCACAGACGGACACTCTGCCAGGTCCTAGTGCTGACTAAGCACTGGTGGGTGGCTGTCTCCTCTCCTCGTGGGTCTGCTGTTCTCTGGGTGGCTTCATCCTTAGGCAGCACCCACCCGTCCCCACTAGCAGTGCCAACCCTACATCCCATCAGCCTTGTAGCCCCCTGGAAAGAGTCACACTTCTCCCAGCATACTAGCCAAACCCGCTGGGCACACCCTTGCTGAAACAACGTGGGCCAAAAGCCATACCTCAGTGAGAAGCTGTGGTCAGGAGTGTGGTCACTGTCCCACTGAACACAGGATGAGGGCTTCTGTGTATACCCTCCTCCCCTGGGGCATTGCTAGCACGTGGCAGCCGGGTCAGCAGCTCTGGGTGGCCGGGAGCCTGCGTTTCTACGTGCTTTCAGGTAATGCCGATGCCACTGGCTCATGAACCGTGTTTAGAGGAGCAGAGAAAGGAAAACCCAGGGCGCTCAAGAAGGGAGACAGAAACTGTCCTAGGTGACCGGCCTCTGCAGATGCACATCTGCGTAGGTCGGACTGTCGCTGCCGTGTGGGGCTGCATCCTGCACCTGACTCAGCACCAGCAGCCTGTGGTCGGGGGCGCCTTTCTCATGGAAGCCCCACTGTCCTGGCCTCATATCAGCTCCTCCACCACTGCCTGGCAGAGGTGGTGGCTCCCTGGGGACCTTTAGCCTAATCTGGCCAAGCTTAGGATCTGTAGGAACTCTCACTCCCTTGTTCATGAAATGCTATCTCAGGTGCCTGCAAACCACCTGGCTACTGCTGAGTGTTTCTCCAGGAATTGCCAATTCACTGGCCCATTCTACAGCTACACACAGCAGACCTGCAGGCCTCTGTTCACGGGGTGCTTCTGGCCGGCAGGCCCTTGGGAGCCATGGCCTGGTCCCTGTGGGACAGCCGAGGGCCCATCAGAACCCTTTTCCCTCCTTCCCTACATGTGCAGTGGGACCCAGTCCCCACCCAGTGTGTGACCAGGGCTGTTTGCTCCCTGGTCTGTGTCCCCTCTGACCCTCCATCTGGAAACCTGCCCCACCAGCCCTGCTGCTCCTCCCCAGAGCCCTAGGGAGACATGTGAGGCTTGGGCAGAGCTCCTGTGAGTCTCAGCACGGGTGGAAGGTGGGGCCTGTTCCCATTCAGCCTCAGGTTCTGTCCTTGACCAGACTCCCAGATTCCCAGACGCTAAGACTGGACGAGACCATGGACTCCATGGGAGATGACGACCCATTCACTGCAAAGTTGAGCTTTGAGGTGAGGGTGCCACTGTGAGTGATGGGCTGCTGAGGCCAGCAAAGCCTGTTGGGAGGGTGGTCTTAGGTCCCTTCTGTCCACACCTTGGTGTGAGAACCTGCTTCCTGTCAGAGCTGCTGGGGAAGAGGAGGTGGTGGACTTTCTGTCACCAGAGATGGCCAACAGGGGGCTACATGACATGACAGAGTTCTGTCCAGGCATTTGGCAGGGGAAGTCTCTGGGGTCCTTCCTGGCCATCTCGCAAAGATACTGGGACTGTGACCCCCGTAAATATGTCACTGTGGCTGTGTGAAGGCACCAGTGCCTCCTGCCCGCCTCCCCCACACAGCAAGGTGGCTCGGAGTTTGTGCCCGTGGTGGTGAGTCGGTCAGTGCTGCGCTCCATGAGCCGTCGGGACGTCCTCATCAAGCGCTGGCCCCTGCCCCTGCAGTGGCAGTACTTCCGTTCCCTGCTGCCGGACGCCTCCATCACCATGTGCCCCTCCTGCTTCCAGGTACCGTGCCCGCTGCCTGCAGCTCACTTGTGGTGTCCAGTTTCTATTGCTTTTCCACTTCCTGAATGTCCCCTTGGGGAGGCTGGCCATCTGGGAGGAGCACAGGTGACACCTGAGGAGCCAAGGCCCAGTTGGGAAAAGGGACTCCGCTATCCTCCCTCCTCTGGCTTTCTTCCCTTGTGCTGTCTGGAACGATCTTGCCCCTGACCCTGGGCTGGACTCTGCACCAGCCCTTCATCTGGGAGGGCTGGGAAAGTGTGATTTACCTTTGAACTTTATTTAGAAAACAAGGGGCAACATACCCTCCCCCCCTTCCTCCCTGTCTTTGGACAAAGGTGCCATAGATCTGGTGTTCTAACCCTGACTCACTGCCGAGCCCCTTCCCCTGGCGAGAGCAGCAGTGAGTGGCGGGCCGGGGGCTGCTGCCCAGGGTCACGGCCGTCTCTCCTCAGATGTTCCACTCAGAGGACTACGAGCTGCTGGTACTTCAGCACACCTGCTGTCCATACTGCCGGAGGCACATCGAGGACCCCAGCCCGTGATTGCATCGTGGGGACCACTGTCTCCCTTTGGGCCACCTTGTAGTCGGCAGTAGACGGAAGAAAGAGTTAAACTGCTAGAATGTGTGTTCTACCCAGATGAAGTTTTGTGTTTTTTTTTTAAGGAAGGGGCCTGTGTAACCACAGAATTTCTATTTATGGCATTTCATACCTTGTAAATAGCACCAGGAGATGGAGAAGAGAATGTACATATATTTGCTAAAAAAAAAAAAAAAAAATCTGTTACTTTCTAAACGGCTCCGAGTTGTGCACGGCAGCCTGCTGGAGTCCGCAGATCTGACAGACCGCTAACACGCGCACTTTGCAAACAGATTGCCCCAATAATTACAAATAAAGGGGCTACTTATTTTCATCAGTGTCTGCATTTTAGCAAATCTTCATATTGTCTGCAACTTAATTTCCTTATGCAAAAGTGCACCTGTTTCTAATTTGATCCGAGAGGAACATTACATTTGTGTTCTCTTAAAATTTAATCTAATCAAAATGGCAATATGGGAGTGAGTAGGGGAACAGAGTTTATTTATTTATATATTTTGGTTTAACGGGGCTCCATCTTGACAAGAAAATAAGATACCTGGCTCCAAAGAAGATGGCGAAGAAGGCCCCTCCCCAGAAGTAGTACTTCCTGGCCGGGGTGAGGCCCCCCTTCGCCTCCTCCCGCCAGCACAAGACAGAGGCCCCAACTCAACCTGAGGCTCCAGCTACTTTCCCCTCCCCTTCAGCTCCTGAAGCAAGTGGGCTCCATTTGAGGTCCTACTACGATCCCTTCCCCTGAGCATCAACAATGTCCAATTTGGAGCTCAAGGGTGTGGGTGGGTAGCAGATGGGAAGCTGGGGAGGGATAGCTGATATTTATTGGGGAAATTTTCTGTGCCAGTTGTGTTTCATATGTTGTCTGAGTTTTCACAGCAGCTCTGTGAGGAAGGGTTACAATTTCCATTCTACAGCAACCGGGGCGGGTGGAGCTGCTGGGGACCGGAGCTCAGCCGGGCCTGGGTGGGAAGCCCCTGATCTGTCTATCCCTGAGGCCCTGCTCCCTTCACCCTCCACTCTACCTGCCCAGGAAGCAGTGAACAAGCAAGCAAGTACTCCTCGCAAAGTCTTGACAGCAGGAGAAAGGGAACAAGTCAAAAACCACCCACGTGATTAGATACTGATACCTTACAGAGCATCTGTGAAGTGGGCAGAGCACCACAAAGACCCCCATTGGAGGGATAGAGTGGGGAGCAGCTGCAGAAGCCAGCCAGTGGTGAGTGCAGGAGCTGGACCCCTGCCCCACCCCCTCTTCCCAGCCTCCCTCTGCATGTGTCTTTGGAGATGATGGAGCAAAATGAAGAAATGGAGCCAGACAGTTGTGCCAACAGAACTCCTCCGTTGAGTGTCTAATTACTTATGATCATGCATGCTCTCTCTCGCTAAACATTTATTAATGTGTTAGGATTTCCATTAGCACATTACTTGAACCAAAAATCATTTGCATATGGCTGGGAAAAAGAGAGGAGAGGGAGAAAACAGCCCCAGCCACCCGACAGGAAGGTGTCAATCACAGTGACAGATCAGATGGTCCATGGCTGGAGCAGAGGGAGGGGACCCAGCCTGAGACTCCAGCATGCATCTTTCAGCTGAATAACACAAAAACGCGTGTGTGCCTTGCCAGGTTCTGCTGCCACAGAGAAGCGGAGCTTTGGAGGCCTGCATCTGAGAAACAGTCACCGTAACTGCCATTGAATCAAGTGCTGAGTGCCGGATTCTGCGCTAGGCACTTTCCACACACCATCTTATTTAATCCTCAGTAGCCTCCAAGGATGCCCATTATAAAGATGAGGCGCAGTGATGTTTTCTTTCATTTAAGAAATATTTATTAAGCCAAGACAAGATAACACACCCAGGAGCAGCCTTTGCTTTATTCCTCTCCTGTGCCAACCTGGGTGGGGTCTTGACCAGGTCCAGTCTCCTCTCCAAGGCTCAGTTTCCCAACGTGTGTAGAAGGGCCCCTCCAGCTCTGGCGCTAAGATTCAGGTCTCAGGCTCCATCTGTTGACCCTGCTGACCCCTCTCGTACTACGATGAAGGCCCCACAGGGATCATGAGGTGCCCATTTCCCTAAGAGGAGAATGTGGCCCAGAGGGAGGAGTGGCTGCTGGGGGCTGCACAGCTTGGGAGTGGCTGAGGCTGTGACTTTCTCCTGACCTCTTGTTGCCAGTCCTCAGCACTGTTCCCACATTCTTGGAAGGAGAAGGTAGGAAGAGGAGGCATTATGTGGCCCAGAAAGAGCCCCGGGCCAGACTTGCAGTGGGTCTGGCTCTAGCCAGGCCTCAGTCAGATGGGTGTTTCCATCCACCCCCAGTGAGGCTACCAAAGCCAGGAGTCTCTGTGGCTCTTGAACAGGTGCCCCTTTTCCAAGGTTTCTGCCAACTGCAAATACCAGGTGACCTTCCACTTGTGTCAGCCCTGCCCTTGGGACAAGTAGGGGCCCCAGCAAAGAGGCTACCATTGGGCAGGGCTCTCACCCTGGGCCAGACACACCCGAGTACTCTCTGATATTCCTCAACCCAGACTCCAACACATCTTCCTAGAGTGGGGACCTGATGATGCCCCTACCATGGCAACCGTCGGTGCCCCCTGCTGCTGACCCACTAGCACCAGACTCCTAATCATCCCTCCCTCCTCTGCCACCCATCGACACCAGCTGGCCCTTCTCTCCCTGGGCCCTGGCCCCACCAGCCACCTCTTTGGGCTGGGTATCCTTCCAGCTTCCCTCCTGATCCACATCTTGCTCCTCGGACCCCACAGCCCTTGGGGCTGAGAGGAAATTCCTACCTCTCATGGTTATTAGTTTTTCCCTTGTTTGTTGTCCCCTGAGACCAGGAGCTTCTTGAGGGCAGGGACTGTGTAGGGTTCACCTCAGTGTCCTGAGCACCCAGCCCAGGGCCTGGTGCATGGAAGTGTGTGCAAATGTTGCGGTAGGAGGGAAAGAAAGAAAGGAGGAAGGAAGAGGAGACAGGAGAAGAGAAAGGAAAGGGAGAAGAGTCAGTCTGTCCCCTTCCCTTTTCCCCCCTTGACATTCTCAGCTCAGTCTAAAGGCCTCACCCAGCCTGGTGACACAGTCAGGAGGGGCTAAGCTAGTGAGGGGAGGCAGGAAGGAAGAGGAGGAAGCTGCTGACCAAGCAGCACTTCCATGCAGAGGCTTAAGAGCTATTTGTGCCATGCCTGCTAATCCTCCATGGCCAAGTCAGAGCCCTGCTCTTGGGCTCCCAGAAGGGCTGGGCTGGGAAAGCGACAGCCCGCCCCAGGCCCCCCAGTCCCACCACTCACAGCTCCTCACAGCTTGTTCTTGGTCTGGCTGAGAGAGAAGCCGAGGGGGCAGTGTCTCAGAAAGTCACCCACACTCAGGCCTGATCACTGGCATGCTCTGGGTCCCTCTCTGCACCGCCTGATGGGGAGACGGAGATGAAAGAGCTTTAGCTGAGAGGTTAGATGGCCCGGGTTCAATTCCAGCTCTACTGAGGAACCTCAACCCTCTGAGCCTATTTCCTCCGTGTTCAGAGGGGAGAGAGACCTCCCCACAGGGGCCAGGGGGAGTTGTTCATTTATTCAACAGATTTTTATTGAGCGCCTACTCCAGGCTGCAAGCTCAGAATGCAGCAAAGACAGGCTGGGTCAGCCCTGCATTCTAGAGAGAGATGGGCAGTCAGTGAGAAGACAAATAGAACAGTTGCTGATAGCGACAAGTACCGAGTGGAAAATGAACGTCGGGGAGGGCTGGTTTGTGGAGTTGGGGGTGTGGGGGCTCTCCAAAGATGTGAGCTCCCTGAGATTCAGAAGAGGATCACACTTTTAACAACACTCACTGAACACTGCAGGCACCAAATTAGGGAACTGAGGCACAGGGAAAGGAGGAGCTGGGCTGCACCCCAGTTGTATGGCCGCAGAACCTCAGTCTGGATGAAAGGCTGGGTATAAAGGGGCCGTGCCCAGGAGGGAGGACCATACAACCTAAGTTGTGGGGTCTGAAGGTCCGTGAGGCAGGCCTTGATGGGAAAAACAGCCCAGCTTACCCTGTAGATAGGTGTGGATCGATCCCTGAAGTTCCCTAGGCCCAGCAAACCAAGACCCAGAGAGAGGAGGGAGTGGACTTCCCAGGCGCTCCTGGTGACACAGAGCCAATGGTGCCCCCTGCCCTCAGGGCCACCCCTGCTGCCCCAGGCCTGTGTGAATCGGCCCTGGGCCTTTTTCACTACCCATTACAACCTTTTTTTGGTCATTTATACTATGGTGTGAAGGACTAGCAGATCTTTCCTGAGAGCTGTTTTTAGTGCTGGAGGAGGCGTGGCCAGGCAGGTAGGTAGGTCATTGATTTGTCACATGACCTGGCCAGTTCACTGCTGAGTCTGGGCCTCAGTCTCCCCATATTTAAAATGCAGTAGGAAAGGTCAGAGTAGGTGACTGTTAATGACCTTTTAGCATACTCCCTGAACAAAGAGCATTTTTTGTGTGTATGTTTTTTTTATTATTTAGTCCTGGCTGGTGTGGCTCAGTGGATTGAGTGCTGCTGGCCTGGCTGAAGGGTCTCAGGCCAGGTCCCCAGTAAGGGGTGCGTGAGAGGCAACCACACATTGAAGTTTCTCTCCCTCTCTCCCTCCCTTCCCCTCTGTTTAATAAATAAATAAATAAATAAATAAAATCTTAAAAAAAAACAAAAATTTTTTTATCACGCTTTCTGGAATATGGAGCAACATCATGTCAGTGATGGCCTTTAATTCCCCATCACTCGCCCTGTCAGGGTGCAATTATTAAACTCTCTTATGGAAGAGGAACCTGAGACGTAGGAGGGGAAATAGTTCCTGGGGCAACTTAGATCCATTCACTCATTCCACAAATATTTACTGAGTACCTACCATGTGCAGCCCTGGAGATACCTCAGTGAGCACGTGGACGGAAACCCCAGCTCCTCTGGTTCTAGGGAATGATTCACTCTGCTCCTGCCACATGTCGGGGAACCCCGCTGGGCTCTGGGGGCCCTGTGGTGAACCAAACGATCCCAGCCCACCCTGTGGGCTCACGTTACATCCTGGAAGATGGACAAAAAACACACAAACAGAACATGAATTAAAAGCTTCTAGGCTGTCATAAACATAAGGAAGTGACAGGAAGATGCTGAGGTCAAGGGTCAAAGGATCAGCCCAGCCAGGGTGGGGCTGTGGGGGGGGCCAGATTTGATTCAGGGAACCCAATGCTGTCCTTCCTTCTGGCTACCAGGGGCCAGGCTCTGTCAGAATCAAACCCTCCATCTTGACCTCATTAGCACTGGGCCTAATCACTGGGCCAAGCGCCTTACACTGTAAGAGGTCACACTCATCCACCCCACCCTGCCACCCTCTACACTCATTTCACCAATACACATTTCACCAGCCCTTTGTGTGCGGGCCCTGACAGGCAGGGGTCTGGAGCCCCCGCTGAGCTAGAGGGAAGGGGGGCACTTTTTTGAGCAGACAGGACAGGTCTAGGATTCCCAGGTGGGAAGAGAGACTGGGTATCAGAAAGCTTAAGGGAGAGCCTTTGCCCTTACTGTTTCCTCTGCCCAGATACCTCCACCCCCCAGATCTCAGCGGGGCTGGCTGCTTCCATCACTGAGTTCTCAGCTCAAACTTTACCTCCTCAAAGAGACCTTCTAGATAAGTGTGCTGGGAGTGGGCCATGATCTGAACTTCTCTCTCTCTTTGTTTTTTTGTCTCATTATTGTTTGTAATGGAACACTTCTTGCAGACATGGGCTTGGTGCTTGGTGCTTGTCCACTGCGCCTCCCAGAACCAAGCAACTTGGTCGATACACATTCGTGGCTGGACGACGGCATCAAGTACCCTGCATGCCAGACCCTTCCAGCTGCCCCCGTATTCCTAGGAGGTGTCATCGCACTCCTGTTACAGATGAGGGGAGCCTGTCAATATTGGTCTTCCATTTGCCCCCAAAGCTTGTCCCACTGTCCTGGGACCCATCCTCATGGGGTTACTTGTCACACTGTAGCCAAAGCCCACTGTCCCAGCCCAGCCTGGCTGGACATCCTCAGACATGCCCCGTGTGCTGCAATATCCAACCAGTTCTGTTTCCAGGGTCTGCGTCCCTTTCACACTGGAGTCCCCAGGAGATGGAGGCCACACCTGCCTCGCTCACACAGTGATGTGGGCCTGGCACAGGACTTGGTATACAGTCTGGCTCCTGGGTGTAAGGCTTTGCTTTGGGATCCCTGAGAGCCTCTGTCCCCTCCTTGCTCCCATCACCCCCTTCCCTGGTCTCTTCCTCCACCTTTACTCCCTGCAATCCAACTATGGCGGCATTTGTGCCACCTCTGCCCTGAGATCTGCCCACTGCCCTCCAGATAAAGCCAGGTTCCTCAACTTGGCATCAGAGCTGGCCCCAGCCCATGTGCAGCCACAGCCTAGACGGGCCTCCGGGCTCTGCCCAGCCTTTGTGTCTAGCATGCACTGTCTTCCCCACTTGGCAACCTGGCAAAATGCTTCCCTCCTTCAAAGACCCAAACATTGCCTCCCTGGATGCCTCCCCCAAGCAGGCCACCTCCCCTTCCTGGGCTGAGGTCTGTTCTTCCCACATTAGAGTCCTCCTAAGCCTGCAAGCTCCTCCTTTCTTGATCTTTGTATCCCCAGTGGCCTGCACATAAATATTTGATAAACAAGTGAGCGAGTGAATTCTTGGTCAATGCAACAGGTATTTGTTGCATTGCTCCTGGACTCTGCTGGGCTGTGTGTCTGGCAGGATGTGGCCCCTGCCCTCATGAAGCTCGTAATCTGGCGAGAAGGCCTGGTGTCGGTGTCCAGCAACAGGATGAGCCAGGAGGTGCCTTGGGTGGGGAAGGAATAGGTAAAGGGCTGAGTGAGGGGATGAGAGACTGAAAGTACAGCCAGAGCCTCTGCCATCTCAGAGTTCATGGTCCAGGCAGGAAAAAGATGAAGGCAGTTCACACTGAGTCAGAGGGTAACAGGCTGGGAATCTGAGGTCCCAATGCCAGACCAAGGCCATCAGGCTGAGATGGGCAGAGATTCCTGGGGGACAAACGGGTGGGGGCAGGCATCCTGCCCTTCCCTGGGGCTCCCACCCACTCCCCTCCCCAACCCTAGGCTTCTACCTGGAGTCACCTTGGCCTCTCTTGCGAAGCCAATTAGGCCCCCAGTTGCCGCACTGGGGATTACTATGATTAATAACACTCCCAATCTCCCAGGTGCTGATTCAGCCAGGAGCTTAGGGAGGGGAGGTCACTTTATAAGGGTCTGGGGGGGGGTCAGAGCCCAGAGTTGTCCAGCCAGAGCCCTGTGTGGTCTAGCTCAGGCCCCAACAGCAGTCTTGGGTCGGAGCCGCCCGTGGGGCAGCCACAAGGACCTCAGCCATGAATGGCACGGAGGGCCCCAACTTCTACGTGCCCTTCTCCAACAAGACGGGCGTGGTGCGCAGCCCCTTCGAGTACCCGCAGTACTACCTGGCCGAGCCCTGGCAGTTCTCCATGCTGGCCGCCTACATGTTCCTGCTCATCGTACTTGGCTTCCCCATCAACTTCCTCACGCTCTATGTCACAGTTCAGCACAAGAAGCTGCGCACGCCTCTCAACTACATCCTGCTCAACCTGGCCGTGGCCAACCTCTTCATGGTCTTTGGAGGCTTCACCACCACCCTCTACACCTCTCTGCATGGATACTTCGTCTTCGGGCCCACGGGATGCAATCTGGAGGGCTTCTTTGCCACCCTGGGTGGTATGAGCTGTGGTGTGGGTGGGCAGGGAGCATGGGAGCCAGGGGGCATGGAAGTGTCTGGGGACAGCTCCAGCCTTAGGGACTTCTGAGGTCATTGGCTTCATCCAAAGCTCTCACTTACCGTATTTTTCGGACTAGAAGACACACTGGACCATAAGACGCACCTAGGTTTTAGAGGAGGAAAATAGGGGAAAAAAAAAAACCCTCCACCGCTGCCCCTGCCCGTGCCCCGAGCGAGCCAGGTAAGCTACATTAGGACTATAACATGCACCCCTATTTTCCTCCCAAATTTGGGGGGAAAAGTGCATCTTATAGTCCAAAAAATACGGTAACTGACAAGCACTGGGTGATGAAGAGCTGGGCTGCCCTCTGGGGAGAACAGGCACTGGGGCACTGCTCCTCCCACGTGGACGTGGAGTGGTGCCATCATCTGGCCTTACACCAAGGAGACGGGGTGAGAGTGGTCAGGCGCCTGTTGAGGTCACATCCTGGCAGGGGCAGAGCTGTGTTTCAAGTCCAGATGCGCTGGGTCAGACCCATTCTGGCCACTGCGGGAAGGGGGACAAGATAGAGCCCTGCGCTCAGAGCTCCCAGCTCACGGGGGGGGGGGGCACGGATTCTCGGTCCTCCATTCACTGGCCTTCACCCGTACTGGGCCACGGGCTCAGTCCCTTCCCAACCCACTTCCAGCCTCTCTGCCACTAATGAATGCTTTTTGCATTGAGAAGCTCACCCACTTCAAAAAACAAAACAAAAAAACCTTCCCACAGAGAGAGGCATTAGACCTGGGTAATCTGTAGCTTTGCAAGATGTTTTAAAATATTTCTTTGACTAGAAAACTGCTGGGAGTGCTGTGGAGACCATAGGTCCCATTTAGCAGATGAGAAAACTGAGGCATGGAAGAGAGGTGACTCATTTAGGGATATGGCAGAGCAGTGACCAGGGCCCAGGTCTCCTGACCCAGATCCAGGAACTTCCCCTTAGAACGCTCAGCCAAGCGGGACATGCCGGCGGGCATGATTACAAAGCCAGGATGACGGGGAGAGCCCAGCCCCAGCCAGAACTGCTCTGCTGCCCGTCTTCAATCACCCTCGCGGGCCTGGTTTGCTGCCTCACCCCGTTCCTCAGAATCCCGGGCCATCCCTGGGTGTCACCTTCAGTGACCACAGATCGTTCTGTTTCAGGCCAGAAGGCAGGGGTGAGACAGAAGTGCCACATACAGGCAGACTTTTCTCTGCAGCATCAGTCCCCATGAACAACTATTGTCCTGGAATAATTACCAGTGTCCCTTATCACTCTCAGAAATGGCCCAGTTTGGATGCTAAATTCTATGAGCACCCCCTGAGTGTCTGCAGTGATGTGCAGCACAGATGTCTGAATTCCATCACTATTTCCCCCTTCGCCCTCTGAGCCGAAGACCATTCATCTTCCCAGCTCCCAGGAGAGGGTCGCACATGTCCAGTTATGCTGTTTCCCGAGAGGGGAGAGGCCACTGCTCCAGAGGGAGGGAAGGACTTCCAACTCCGGGTTTCCCCTGTCCCTACAATGCCTTCCAACAGCTACTCTGCCTGTTGCCCCATAAAGGACACATTCTCTTGTAAAAACTCCCCGCAGGGCTCCCAGTCCAACTGTGACCCCTAATCTAATTTCTGTGTCCCTCATGAGCCCAGAGCTCTAACGGAACTAAATGTCCTGAGAGCTACTCCACTCCCCGGCATGCTGGCCTCTCTGTCCTGCACTTTCCCCCCTTCTTCTCAGTGTCTGAGCCTGCTCCACCCTGCGGCCTCGCTCCAGGCCTGCCCCGGTCACCTTCCCAGCTGCCCTCTCCCATATAGGAGGAGCGCTTCCACCTTAGGCAGACAGTGGGGTCTGCAAGGGGCATGCTGACCAACAGCTGACTGCCTTGCAGGTGAAATTGCCCTGTGGTCCTTGGTGGTCCTGGCCATCGAACGGTACGTGGTGGTATGCAAGCCCATGAGCAACTTCCGCTTCGGGGAGAATCACGCCATCATGGGGCTCGCACTCACCTGGATCATGGCACTGGCCTGTGCCGCGCCCCCACTAGCCGGCTGGTCCAGGTAATGGCACTAGGCAGAAGGGAAGGGTCTCTGGGGGTCTTCTTAAGGTCCCCCAGCCAGGACTTAAACCTGGGGCTATCAGGTTCCAGGCACCAAGCTGGCAACTCTTCTGGGGTTGGAGTTTAGGGTGGGGGAAGAGAGGATGGGACCCTAATGTTGCTATGGGGGCTGGTCCCATCTCCTGAGTTCCCAAGGAGAATCGGAGATGCCCAGCCCCTCACCTTGTCTATGCCCCTAATCCTCAACTAAGCCAGGGCCAGAGTCCAATCCTCTTTGGTCCAGTGTGCCCTGTAGGAAGCTTCCTTTGACCTTGGGCCTCAGTACCTGAGGAGGCTGAGCCTTCCTAGTGTAGATGGTAACATTGGGGGGCCCAGGTCCTGTGCATTCTGCAGGCCATCGTCTCCAAGTGGAGCTGAGACGAGAGATGTGGAAAGATGGGGTAGTGGTTTGGGAAACATGACTGGTCACTTCATGGGTTCCCAGAGGCCTCGTGTTCTCCTGCTTCCAGGAAATTCCTGTTCTCTTCCCTTTCCTCCTCAGCCTCCCTGGGGTCGTTTTCCTGCCCCTTACTAAATTGAAGGCCACTCCCTCCAGCCTCCTTTCCTGTCTGCTCCAGTCTGGTCTTGTTACACCCGAGTAGGCCCCGCCAATGGACACGGCGTATTTTCTGAGGTCGGTCCAACCTCACCGTCCTCTGGAATCACTGAAACACCCTAAGCACATGCCCCAGAGGCTTCTTGCTTCCCAAAACTGCGCAAAGGCCCCGTAGTTACCCTGCGTGCTCATCTTTGGTCTAGAAAATACTCTTACCCTGTGGTTAGTAAGCCCCCGGTTTGTACAAACTACCTCAAATGCAGAGTTTGGGAGCTTTTCCCTTCTCCCCACCAACCTCTGCCCTGCAGAGTCTGAGGCCCGGCCTCTGGCCACCAGGGGTCTGGTGAAGAAACCCTGCGCAGGCCAGGGGCGCAGTGTGCTGCCAGGTGAGAGACAGTCGGGTCACGTCCTGATAACACAGCGAAACAAAGCCCTACGTTGAAGGAATGAACAATGCAACAACGTTGTTTTTACAGGGTGCATTGGAATCCCTTCTCTCAGTCAATGTGATCCCCACAGTCAGACAGCCGAGCAGACATTTCATGATCCCCATTTTACAGAGAGGGAAAGGGAGGCCCGGAGCGCAGCCGGCCACACGGCAGGTCACTCTGGTCAGCTGGGGCCTGTTCCCCAGGTCCTCACGCGCGGGTCCCCTTCTCCGCTGGCCCTCAGGTACATCCCAGAGGGCATGCAGTGCTCGTGCGGGGTCGACTACTACACACTCAAGCCCGAGGTCAACAACGAGTCCTTCGTCATCTACATGTTCGTGGTCCACTTCACCATCCCCATGATCGTCATCTTCTTCTGCTACGGACAGCTGGTCTTCACAGTGAAGGAGGTACGGTCCTGTGCAGGGCATGGGGGCTGCAGGCATTGAGTGGCCAGAGCCCAGCCCCTGGCCCGGGGCCGCTGTGGTCTGGACACCGGGCCCTGTGTCCCTGCAGGCGGCGGCCCAGCAGCAGGAGTCAGCCACCACCCAGAAGGCCGAGAAGGAAGTCACCCGCATGGTCATCATCATGGTCATCGCATTCCTGATCTGTTGGCTGCCCTACGCCAGCGTGGCCTTCTTCATCTTTACGCATCAGGGCTCCGACTTCGGCCCCGTCTTCATGACCCTCCCGGCATTCTTTGCCAAGTCGTCCTCCATCTACAACCCCGTCATCTACATCATGATGAATAAGCAGGTGCGGGGGGCGGGGCGGGAGGGTCCAGGGCCCCCAAGTCTCAGGCGCTGCCTGTGGAGGACAAGCTGCGTCCTTGACTGGGTCTCAGTCTTCCCGTCCGCAAAACTGGACTGGGGAGTCAGTGTCCCCCCGGGCACCATAGTCATCTGGGAGAAATGCAGATTCCTGGGCCCCACCCAGGACTGCAGCTTGGGGTGGACCTAGGAGCCTGCATTTCTAGCAAGCCCTTCAGGGGACTTTGGGGCTGGCTCAAGTAAGATGGTTCTGGAGGCACGCTTTAAAAGTCAAGTGGTCAAAGTCCCAAGCCTGGGTGCAGGATGGTGCCAGTCCCCGTGAAGGAGAAAGATGAAAGGTCTTATTCTGAGGGATAGAGCAGTCCTTCAACACGGACCTGTGGTCTCTCCGCAGACTCATGGGCCAGTGGGGAAAATGTGGTCTCCAGAGGCAGGCATAGTGGAGTCAAATCCCAGCTCTGCTAGTTTCTAGCTTTGTGATCTTAGGCAAGTCACCTCCCTTCTTCGGGCTTCAGTTTTTCATCCAAAGGAAGGGCAAAATTCCAAACTCTTGAGTTAAATGAGATAATTTACAAATAGCCCTTGGCACCCAGAAGGCATCATGGAATGTCATTAGTGAAAAAGCCCCCTTGGATTTGGTCCCTGGCCTCACAGGGGTAGGGTCACATGTATTTAGTAAGTTTTCTCCAGAGAGCCAGATGTGACATAGGAGTGAAGGCTGTAAGGGCCAGAGCGGGAAGGGGCTATAGGCCCACTTTGCCGACCACCCCAGTTTGCTACACACACTTTGAACAAGCCCAGCCCCTGACTCACGCCCCTTGCCTTCCAGTTCCGGAACTGCATGCTCACCACGCTCTGCTGTGGCAAGAACCCGCTGGGTGATGACGAAGCATCCACCACTGCCTCCAAGACGGAGACCAGCCAGGTGGCACCGGCCTAAGACCTGCCAAGGACTCTGCTGCCGACTGTAGGAGTCTCCCGTCCCCCAACACCCACCCCCAGCAGCAGCTGCCCCCCAGGAGCCACGCCTGTTGCAATCAGGTCTCACGGGCTCCATGAGTTGTTTTTTTATAAAGAATTAATGAGAGAAAAACAAGGCTCCTCACCCAACGGGGATGGCTCAGTCTGGAGTCCTGAGTTCTCAGGGGCCGGTGGGATCTGTACCCCTCCTCCCCCCAACTCTTCTCTCAGGAACAGAAGAACTCTTGCTGTCTGGAAAAGTGTCCCAGCTTAGGGATAAGTATCTAGCACAGAGTGGGGCACACAGTAGGTGCTTAATAAATGCTAGATGGAGGAAGGAAGGAATGAATGGAGGAATGAATGAAGAGGCAGGGAGAACATATTGTATTCTCAAAACCACCTCAGCAGCAGCAGCCCCTTGGCTGCCGACCTTGAGTGACTGTTTTCCCCTTGGGCCTCACTTTCTTTCCCTGTAAAATGGGAATTCCCCCAATACATAATAAATAAAATACAATAAAATAAAATAAAACGGGAACCCCAGTCCTCGGTCCCACCATACACGGCTGCTGTGAAGATCAGATGAGATGTGTGTGTGTGTGCCTGTGTATTAGAGTACTTTGTAAATGGTAAGGAGCTGTACAGATTGTAGTTCATGTTATGAACAATATCAATTATTAATATAATTAATAAATTACTATGATCATCTCTTCTTGATAGCGACCATTTTGAGAGAGGACATGGCCCCGAGTATCCAGCCTCAACAGGTGTTTTAAAAATGAGCCAGGCGTCGAGGCCAGACCAGGCCTAGGGGTTGGGCCACAGGGAGGGAGAGTTGAGTGAGTGCAGAATGCAGCCATCCGACCTGAAAAACTACCGTCAGACTTGGCAGTCTGGGGCCAAGGCTCAGGGTCTAACCTCTGGCCTGGAACCCCAGGCCAGTGCCTCCCCTTCCCAGTGCTGCCTGTGAAGAGACAGGCCTTTCTCTGAGCTTCTGGAAACCACACGCTCATCTACCCAGCACTCAGGCCACAGCATGTCTGGGCCAATATGGAGCTTCCAGCAGTTATGCTCACCTGCCCGCATTTAATAAAGAGCTGAGTCTCCAATGTCACCCTCGTCTTGAAGAGCTTAGAAACAAAGAGTGGGGAATTCCCTCCTTCCCTGGGGATGGAGATTCCAACTCCCTTGCTGGCTGAGCCCATCTTCAGCAGCTCCTGTCCATTCTGCGTTCTGGAGGGTTCTTGCTGCAGAGCTGGCTGGAACTCTGGGTCATCAGAATTGAACAGCCTCAGTAACTGCCCCTCCTTCACATAGCCAAAGCCGGAAGCTCTAGGTCTCCCCAGCCCTGCCTGGAAACTAAGGTAAAACAGGGCATTAAAAAAGCCCAACTCCTCTACTCGGTGTCAGTGGTGGTGGTTTTGTCACTCTCAAGCTCTTTACCTGCAGGGTGGATTGAAACTGGGCAGCACCCACCTGGACCCTGCCCTGGGAGGCCTGAATTGCACAATCAGCTTCCTAAGGGTGCAGGGCGGAGAGAGCCAGCCTGGGAATGGGAAAAGGCCTAACTTTAAGGTCACAGATATCCGGGCAACCTGTGAAACTACAAGCAAATGTTCTCACCTCTCTGAGCCTCCTTATCTGCAAAAGAGAATCTAAAACAGACCTTGAGGGGATTGAATGAGCTAGTGGACTACTGGCCAGTCTCGTCCTGGCATATAGCTGATGGTAGGAGACTTTTGGCATTACTGGGGCCGCAGCTCAGAGCTGGCCTTACTGGGCGCCCCATCTGCAAGGGAAAAGGGATGGAGATATAGCCCCCAAGAGTTACCCGCATCCTCCGGGCAGGAAGAGATGGCAGGAGCCTGAGATGGGAAGGCCCTTAGTGCCACGTTGAGGCCGGGGCAGGTAATAGTTCAGATCTCTATCCTTGTTCCTCTGGACTCTGCCTCCCTGGATGATGTCAGTCAGGATTCCTTTGGTTGCGAGTGACAGGAAATTCCCTCTAGGTCTGAAAGTAAAGGGAAAAGTTATTGGTTCCCATAAATGAAAAGCCCAGGCCTTTAGGAACAGCTGGAGACAGGTGCTCAGATGATGTTCTCGGGCTTCTGCGTCTCTTCTGGTTACACTTTCCTCTGTGTTGGCTTCATGCACGGGCTGTTCCCAAGGGGGGCAGAAATGGCCACCAGTTGTTTCAGGCTCAGCAAGCCCTGCCGAGAGTGGGCTTCACTTTCCCCTCAGATCCAGGTAGGGCTCTCATTGGCCAGGCCTGGGTCACCTGATTGCCCTTGCCCCCCAGTATTACCTCCACGTAAACCAGATGGGCTGAGAGAGGGGGCAGAAAGGCACCCACGGGAAACCTGGGGGTGTCATTACCAGAAGGAGGATGGCGGGAGGAGGCAGGGTGGGCAGAGCCAGCAGCATCCCAGACAGGACGGACTCCAAGTCGCTGATGTTCGGCTGGCCCAGGCCTCCCTCCCACATTGGGCCACAGGGAAGAAGGCTCCCACAGTTGGTCCCTCAGGTCGCCCTCCATTTCAGGTGCTGGGTTGCGCCAGGCATGGCAGTGGGAGGGACGGTGACAGTTCAGCCGCCCTGCCCTGCAGGCAGCCTGGCCCCCTTTGCCCCCCGCCACGCCACGGTTTACTTATTCTGAAGAGTGGTATGCTTGTCTCGGCCTCACAGCCAGAGGGAAAAAAATTTACTCTAAAACCAGAACATTCTGTGGTTTTTCCTGGTAGAGGGGAAAGCCTCTTTCCTCCTTCATTTACCACTGACTTGACAGCTATGTATGGGGCACTTGCCATAAATGAAGGCGAAGAGCTGCCGACTTAGCCTTGGAAGAGGGTATCATCCACCTCATCTCTAGGCTCCTGGCAGCCAACAGGTTTATGCAACGCCCATTGTATACAATTGTGTCTCCACTCGGCCCAATCCAAGGAGCGGATCCTGAGTCAGGATGTGCTGGGGACTCCAGGGATGGATTGGAGGGACCAAGTCTCTGGGCTGTGACCTGGCCAGCCTCAGAGCCACAGAGCTCTCTCACCCTTGATCTTGCCTCTGGGAGGAGACTGTGAACCCCACCCCTTCCCGCAAGGGAACAGGGCCTGATGGCAGCCTGCCCTCCTTCCCCTCAGTAAAGATATGCATCCCTGACACCCCGAGTTTCCCCCAGGGAGGTGGTGGGTGTCCTTTCCTGCTGTGTGACCTCGGACCAAGTTTTTGAACCTCGCTAGGTCTCAGGCCTCTCAGGTTTGAAGGGAAGAATCACCCCAGTTGGTAGAATTGTCTAAAGGGACTAACGAGACTATTGCTATAAAAGATGCTGTGCTCAGTAGACATTCGATAAATGTGAGTTCCCTTCCCAGAGATGTGAGCCAAGTTCAAAGGAGCAGCCCCTGCTGTGGTCGAGATAGGCATTGAAGAGATTTAAATAATGGAGGGGGTCTCAGAAAAAGAGCAAGCAAAAGCTAACTGCCTTAATATTCATTCCCTTTCTTTCTTTCAGTAATATCACTCCCAAGTTCTAGCTGGCACCTGGCCAGCCAGCACCAGACTGCATCTCCCAGCTTCCCTTGCACCGGTGGCATGGCATGAAGGTCTGGCCAATAGAGTATAATCAGAAGTGATGTTTGCATTCCCTGGGTTTTGCATGTCAGGTAACGGAGGTGTCCTCCACTTCCTTTCTTCTTTGCTTTCTGAAGGCAGGAATGTGGTTGTGATGACCAGAGCTGCAGCAGCTGTCTTGGATCACGAGGTAGAATCTATGGGCAGAGAACAGCAGAGCATCAAGAAAGGAGCTTGGGCCCCCCCGCTTGCCTTACCAGCCCTGCACAGCTTATTCTTGAAGAGTTTTGTGAGAAACAGTCTCATGGTTTCTTGTTTAAGCCACTGTTACTTTGGAGGTATAGCTGGTTTCTTCACTAATAGAGGGCTTTCAGGTTGCAGCCCAGCGTCTGGACTCAGGAAGATGAAGCGCAGGTCCTCTCCAAACTTTTGCTTCTTAATGTGTAAATAAAAGAGTGGATATAAAATATTAACACAGATATCGAACATGGCAGCTACTACTATTTCCACCCTGCTCTCCGCATTTATTGACCTCGAGTCACAAATATCCCGATGCCGCAGAGGCTAGAGTTACACAAAACAGACACCCTATCTCTGCTTCAGAAAGCTGCGAGCTGTAACCTTCCGAACTGTCAGAAAGCTCTGGGGCAGGTGGGTCCTCTTCAATGTTCCCAGATGGTCAAAACGTTTCTGGCGAAACTTAAATTCCATACAGGCCTCAGTAAAAGAGTCACATCAGCACCCCAAGCTGCCCTTCCTCTCCAGCAGGCTGATCCTCACAATTACCATTTTCCTGTAAAAAGGCAATCCTCTAGAAGAATTTTTAGATCACGCAGCACATTTTAGAACTCCTACCCTCCAAATGCAAACCTCTATCCTGGCACAGCCCAGGCGCAGGGTTTCAGAGGAAGCTCGTGGGAATGTTTGTATTGCTGAGTCTCTTTCTGTTTCTCAGTTCTTGGAAATGCCCCAGAGTGTGGTCAAAACTGCTGCCCCTGTTTGTCCTGGCTTCCTTCGCCTCTTTGCTTCATATCCCCTCCGGCCCTCAGCCATGCTGGACTCTGACCCTGGGGCTTCCACAGCAATGGGTGCTGAGCACCTACTGTGCCGGGCACCGGGGATACCACCAGGTACAAGACAGATACAGCCCTCCTCCCCCCAACAGCACCGCTCCCACACCAAGCTCAAAGGCTAGTGCAGGAGACAGGTTAGGCAGAACTGTAACTCAGGGTGCTGGAGGCTCCCAGACAGCAAGTCCAGGGGCTGCTGACCACCAGAGGAGGGGCCCATAACCTCCTAGGGAGTCAGGGAGGGCTTTTCCCAGGAAGTGACATCTAAACTGAGGCCAAAACAGCCTAGGGTAGATAGGTGGGAGCAAGGAAAGGTCTTCTAGGCAGAGTACACCAGCTTATGCGGCATGACAAACAGCTCCAAAACTTCGTGGCTTAAAACAACACACCGTGTGTCATTGCTTGCGACTCTGTGGGTCAGCTGGACAGCTCTGCGGGCGCAGGCCAAGCTTGTTTGCTCTCCACGAGGCTCATTCGGGTGTGTGTGGCTGGGTGATAGGGGTATGGGTCTCTCAGTATCCAGCAGGCTAGCCCGAGCCTGTTCACAATGGGATTAGCATAACGTCACTGCCACCACATGCCATTGGCCACCACAAATCCAAGGAGTGTGGGAAGACCTGCCAAGGTACATTGCAAATGAATATGGATACTGGCTGGGGTGAAAAACTGCGGTTGTTTCTCCATCAGTCTAACATATACACACAGAGGAAACACAGGGGCAAAGCCCAGGTCTCAGCACCTGGCCCAGTCCAAGAGCAGCTGTGGGGCAGGTCTGTGGGGTTGTAGGGGCCACGAGGCTCCAAAAGCCAGGCCGAATGCTTACCTGGCAGGGGAGATACCACGCTCCTGAAGGTAGTTTTCCCAGGACTTATCCACTGTCTCTGGGGTGTGCAGACTCCTACAATTTCCCCAAATGTGGGACCCCTGACTGCCTCATTGGTGGTAGTGGGGGACTGCATTCGCACTCTCCCCTCTTTCAAAAAAGGAAGCCAGACTGAAGAGGCCAAACCTTCAACCCTAGGCAGGGGGGAGCCATGAAGCGCACTAGCCAGGGGAGTGATTCCTGATTTCACTTTAGAATACTTCGATGACCACTCCCTCCCTCAATCCAGACTTCTGGCCATGGACAGTCCCCTGGGAAAATTCCAAAAATAGACTATAGAGAGAAAAATTTAAATCTGTTTAAACCTATCCCCTCCAAACCCTATGCCCTCCTTAGAGGTAATTTCTGTTATTACCTTGGTAGAAATCCTTTCAGACCTCTGTGCCTTCAACACACACACACACACACACACACACACACACACAGAAGTTCTGTCTACTCAGAAGTGGAGAGTATATTTCTCAGATATGTTCTGGCTCATTCATTTGCACTGCTGTGTCCTGTCCCGCCGTGGGAAGAGACCAGTGTTTATTTGTCCGCTCTCTTAACGAGCATCGAAGTTGTTCTGAAGTTTTGCTAAGATTGAGGTAGGCATCCTTGGATGTCAATGCAAGAGTTCCTCTGAGCCATACCTGGAGTGACCTGGGTGGGGTATGGCATGAGTCCACCTTTGACTGTATCGGACGTTACTGAATTGCTTTCTAAAGTGACTCCCGACTTGCCCTCCTAATGGTTATGCATTTCCTCATGTCCTGGGCACTCAGGATTGACAGACAGTTAAGTATTTGTCAGCCTACTGGGCGTGAAATACAACCTCATCTTTGTTGGAAGCCACTGCGTCACTGTAAATGGCTGCGGAGTATCCTACAGCCAAAGTAAGGGAGTAATTTAGCCGGGCCCCAAGTGACTCACTTGGAAGTTAGTTCTATTTTACTTTCTTTTCCTAAGTAATGCACTTCTAGGGCAGAGGAGTGGAGTTGCTGGGCTCCAGGGAAAACCTTTCCAAAGTAGGCTGCCTCCCAGCTCACACCGCGGGCAGAGGCGGCGAGAACTTCTGCATCCAGCTCTCTGCCTCTTTGCCAGCACTTCATCTTCAATTCCTGTCATTTTTATGGGGAAGTAACATCTCATCATTGTTTCTATTTGAATTTTGCTGAATGCCAAGGAGGTTGAGGTTGTTTTCCTGCGTTTATTAACCGTTTTGGTGAATTGCCTATTTATACTTTTTATCTATTTTTCCCATTGGCTATTATTTTGTTATTATTTATGGAGACTTTTGCTAAGCAATTTTATTTTAAAATTGCTCTTTTGTCCTTTCAAGGTTACTTTCTTTAAAAACAAAACAAAAAGCCCTGGCTTTGTTGCTCAGTTAGTTGGAACATCAACCCATACACCAGAAGGTTGCAGGTTCGATCCCTGATTGGGATGCGTACAGGAGGCAACCAGTCTGTTTCTCTCTCTCTCTCTCCTTTTCCTCTAAAGTCAATATATATATATATATAATCTCCATAATATTATATATTGCATATATATGTACTATATATATATATAATCTCCATCCTTGGGTGAGGATTTTTTAAAAAGCTTAAAAAAGGAGGTGGCCATAGGTTGACCTAGGGGTGTCTGCTTCAGGCAAACCCCACTTCAGTCAGCCTCCAGCTGCCACTTCTTGAGGAACTGAGGCAAGCAGTGGCCAGGGTACAGGATCGGACAGTGGGGCGGTGGGATTGGAGGGCCTCACCTCTACAGCCCAGCTGTGCCCAATTCCCCATCAGCATCTCCAGCCCCTGGTGAGTGGAGGGTACAGGAGGGACCAAAGAGCTCAGCCCCCATCATTTCACATGGAGACTGAGACCCAGAGAAGTCAAGTGACTCATCCAAGACCACACAGGAGTGGGTGACTTAGCCGGGGTGTCAGAGCCCCAGGCAGGGCTGTGTGTCCCACCCTAGCCCTCCCACCCCAATCAGCAGCTCAGAGCCTCCCAGCCCAATCAGGGACTAATTGGAGTCATGGGGCCAGGCCACTGGGATATAAGACCAGCAGCCAGGCCTGGAGGGCACATCTGCGTCTGTGTCTTCCAGGACAATGGCTCCCGGGAGTGTGGCCTCCAGCGACAGCTCGACCTCCTCAGCCTCTCTAACCTCCGTGAGCTCCACATCCGGGTGGTCTGGGACTAGAAAACCAGGTGAGCAAAGGGAGGCAGCTTCTCCTCCACCCCTGCAAACCCAAAACTTGGGTGTCTGGGACCCTTCCTCCTCCCAGCCTTCTCCTTCCCCAGCCTGGCCCCAGCACCCATCTCAGAGGCTGTTGAGTTCTACTGCCTATTTGGCAGATGCCAGAAGTAGCAGGGGTCAGGCAGGACCTGAGAGCTGAGGGTGGCTGGCTCAGAGGAAGAGGGCAGAGCAGGCCTCCCCAGCTGTGGCCCATTTCCTTTCAGGGGAGGGCTGGGCGCCCAGCTGCAGCTTGGAAGCAGCTAGTTGAAGGGACTAGAGCAACAAGTGTTTGATACAGGGCTGGGCTTTGGATTTAGGGCTGCATCCCAACTTTCAATAAACAAATAACACCTCGGGGTTTCTCAGGATATGGGGGCCACTGAAACAACCAAACAAACAAGCCCAGTTCGTTCCCTAAAGGAGCTCCCAGTCTGATGGGCGAGGCTGCCGCATTAATAGGTGCCGTTTGATGAAGTGGTGGGAACCCAGAGGGCTGTTGAAGCACAGAGGAGTCGCCTAACCACTTCTGGGAGGTCAAGGAAGGTTTCCTGAAGGAGGTGACCCCTGAAAAATGGATAAACCTCACCCACAGGAAAGAGGGTGAGGCAGGGGAATTTTTCTGAGTATTTGCAAAGGCTCCTTTGGAGGACGCGGTGGGTTCCAGGTGCCTCGGGAACACATGGCAGAGCTGCTCACTCTGGCTTGGGAAGTCGGTGCTGTTTGAGCCTTGAAGGTTGAGTGAAAGGGCCGGGATGACAGGAGGCAGAAGGAATGGCGTAGGCAAAGGCCCAGAGGCGGTAGTGCTGGTGGAGCATTTAGGGAGTTGCAAGTCTTCCTTCTGGCTGGAGGCGGAGTTGGGGAGAACACTGGTGAGACGGGGGCAGGACCAATCAGACTGGGAGTCCCAGGCTGTGGTCTGGTGCATTGGTGCTTGTACTGAAGGTAACATGGAGGTGAGGGGTGTGAGAAACAGTGAGGAGAATGGATTAGAAGAGAAAGGAGGCAGCAGGGAGGAGGCTGGGGCCCTGGGGATGGAGAGGAGAGGTCAGAATGGAGAGAGAGAAGCCTAGGGAGAGGAGTGGAGTGGGTGTGGTGGTGAAGGGCAAGGGAGGTACAGGGTGTCCCCTGGGTTCTTGCTTGGGTGTCTGGGTGGGTATGGGGGGAGGTGCCATTCCTGGGAGGGAAAAGTCAGAGGGCAGGTGTGGGGGAGGAGTGAGTGCTGTTCTGGACATCCCGGTATTGAATAACTGCTGAATGGGGAGTTCAGCCAGCTGGAGGATCTGGGGAGGGAGGAGACTTGGCGGTGGGGAGGAGGCTCCCAGGGACAGGGCATGGTCTGGGGAGGCAGGGGGGTTTACTAAGGTGCCAGGCCAGGCCTGAGGGACCCTCTGGAAACCCTCTGACACTGCAGCTGGGTAGGCTCAGACCTCCTTAGGGACCACCACCCACACTGCACAGAGGGGAGGACTGAAGCCCAGAGAGGAGGGTGCAACTCCCAAGGTCCTGGGGGTGACCGACCCGGGACTCCACCGGTTTGTGGCCATGGCCCCAACACGAATACTCCCAGACACTGCACTCTGCCCGGCCAGGAGGCAGCAGTGGTCCAGTTGGATTAGGTCTCTACAGTTTTGCTCCAGATCTAGAGTTTTGGGGTGTTTTTTTACTTTAAAGTGTGTGTGTTGTTTTTACTTTTTGTTTTTGTTTTTATTTTTATTAAATATTGAATCGGTAGAGAAAATAGTACACATGTGTATAAGTTAGAATCAAATGAGAGTTAACACCTGTGTACCCCCCACCCGGCTTAGCACTGCCAGTACCTTAAACTGTAAAAGACACTGTTTTGCTTCTTGCAAATTCTTTCTTCATGTTCTCCATTAACCAGGAATAACTACTATTTTACTTTCATTTATAGTTTAACATTTACATAGATATCAATATACAATATTTAGCATTTTAAAACTTCATCTAAAATGTGATTATTCTGTATTTCACTTGCTTTTTTAAAAAAATTATTGTTCAAGTACAGTTGTCTGCATTTGCCCCCCCACTCCCCCCAGACCCCAGCCATCGCCACCTCCCTCCCCTGATCCCACTCCCGCTTGGTTTTGTCCATGTGTCCTTTATAGTTGTTCCTGAAAACCCTTCCCCCTTTCCCCCCATTATCCCCTCCCACCTCCCCTCTGGTTACTGTCAGTTTGTACTTTATTTCAATGTCTTTGGTTATATTTTGCTTGCTTGTTTGTGTTGTTGATTATGTTCCACTTAAAGGTGAGATCATATGGTATTTGTCCCTCACCGCCTGGCTTATTTCACTTAACATAACGCTCTCCAGTTCCATCCATGCTGTCGCAAAGGGTAGGAGCTCCTTCTTTCTCTGCTGCGCGGTAACTTGCAGAAGGTCCGCTTCTTTTTCTGCTCCACTTCCACCATCTTGTCAGTTCTTCGGACTAAAATGTGTGTTTCTTTTTAAAATATATTTTAGCCAATTGATCCCTTTTTGAATCTTTAATTTTTGCAAGCTGATCAGAGAGCAGCATTTCTAATCACTGTATTTAAATCAGGGTTTATATTGAAACAACCTTTATGTGCTTTATAGTGACTCACAACTGTTCACCCTTTCTCCCTGCTCACCCCTTGACCCTATTCTCTCTTGCAACTTTTTTTATAAAAGCTTATTGAGATATTGCAATAATTTCCATACCATACAACCCATCCACTTAAAGTGCACAATGGCTTGTAGTGTATGCACAGTTGTGTACTCATTTTCACAGTCGATTTTAGGATATTTCCATCCCTTCAAAAGAAAACCTGCACCTACGAGCAGTCACTCCCATCCTCGCCCCCCACACCCCCAGCCCCTTGCAGCCACAGGGCCACTTTCTGTGCCTATGATTTGACCACTGAGCCAGTTCATTTACATGAAATTATACGTTATGTGACTTTTTGCGACTGACTTCTCTCAGTCAGCCTCGTGTTTTCAGGGCAGCTGTATTCCTTCTCTCAGCCAGGCGATACCCCGTTTCATTGCTGGCACGTTTTGTGCATCCGTTCATTAGTTTATGGGCACTTGCCTTGTTTCTGCTTTTGTGCTATTGTAAGTGATGCTGTTGTGAACATTTGTGTAAAAATGTTTGGGTGGACACATGTTTTCATTTTTCTGAGGTATAGATTTAGGAGTGGCATTCTTTTGTAACTTTTTAGAATGAAAACTTTCATATGAATACAAAAGCAGGGGGGTGGTACCGTGACCCCCAGCCCCATCCCGCCCCATGCACCCATCATCCGGCTTCACCAGTCACTAGCGTGCAGCTACCCTCATTTCATGTACCGGGTTATTTCCACGCAAGTGCCAGAGCTAGCACTTCATCTCTAAATACCAGTATGTGTCTTTAAAAAACAAGAACCTCTTACAAAATAATTTCAATACCATTAGCATACCTGAAACAACATCATCAGATATTTCCAGTGTTCACATTTACCTAGTGGCCTTTTCTCCCCCAGCTGGCTTGTTTAAAATCATGTTCCGAGTTTGAGCAAGGACCCCACATCCCATCTGGTCGGAAGGTCTCCCCAGATCGCTCCTCCCTGGGGACATCCCCACTTTTTGTTTTCCAGGTTGCTTATTTGTAAGCAAAACTGGGCTCTGGGTCCTGGAGAGAGCCTCACAGTCTGGGTTTGCTGACTTCATCGCCCTGGCTCTCTCACGGGCGCCTGGATTCCCTGTAAACTGGTAGTTACTTCCAGGCACCTCACCCAATTTAGGGTTTTTTTTTTAAGATTTTATTTTATTTATTTATTTTTAGAGAGGGGGAAGAGAGGGAGAAAGAGGGGGAGAGAGGCATCAATGTGTGGTTGCCTCTTGCACACCCCCCACCAGGGGGACCTGGCCTGCAACCCAGGCATGTGCCCTGACTGGGAACTGAACTGGTGACCATTTGGTTCACAGTCCGGCACTCAATCCACTGAGCCACACCAGCCAGGGCGGGTTTCCTTTTTTAACACAATGTTTAATTCTTTCCATGAGTCTTCATGGAGCACCTGGTACGTGCCCAGCCCCACAGCAGGCACGAGGAGACAGTGGCCGGCCGAGCCGCGTGTCCGGTCCTTGGGTGCTCACAGACACTGACCAGGTGTATATTTGATCCCCTGCGCCCATTTTCCACCCACCCCGGGGCCCGGCCGTGACTGCTGTGTGCTTCACGGGGCATGTTTGTGGTCCGTTGGACCGGAGGGTGGTTCGAGCTCTGGGCGATGTCCTGTGGTCCGTTCGCAGGCCCGAGCGACAGCGCTGTGAGAGAGCCGCGCCGCCACCCACCCATGCTGCGCATGGTCCTGGAGGCGCTGCAGGCAGGGGAGCAGCGCCGGGGCACCTCGGTGGTGGCCATCAAGGTTTACATCCTGCAGAAGTACCCTACAGTAGACGCCACCCGGCTCAAGTACCTGCTGAAGCGGGCCCTGGACACTGGCATGCAACGCGGCCTCCTCGTCAGGCCCACCAACTCCAAGGCCAAGGGGGCCACTGGCAGCTTCAAAGTGAGCATGCTTGGGGTGACTGGTCGGGGTGCCACAGGGTGAGACTGAGCCAGGGTTCAAACTCCAGTTCCATCTCTCTCCTGGCCCCTCTGTGCTAGAGCCCTGCCAGAGAGAGGCCTGCCTCCCCCTCTCCTCTCCTTGTTTTTCCTGTGTGTTCTCGGAGACACCCCCTTTTCCAGGAAGGCTCATGTGTGTGTGTGTGTGTGTGTGTGTGTGCACGCACCTTGTCTGAGCCCTCACATAGCTCTGGTCACCCTGCTGTGTCCACCTTTATAGTCGTCGGATGTGTTCAGGGACAGGGGCCATCTCAGCTGCGTTCCCTTCTGCCCAAGACCCCTTCCTGGGACTCCTCACCGCAGACAAGGCAGTCCAACCTTGGGCTCTAGGTCGCAGATCTGGGGTTTACTCCCCGTGCTCTCTGGCTCCCAATCAGGGCTGGCACATCCCTGATCCACCACGTCCTCCTCTTTCAAAGGGCAGGGTCCCAGAGGGGGTAAGATTTGTCACAAAACTGAACCCCAGCATCACGACTGTCAGCTGCCACCAGGGAAATCTCAGGGACCCAGACGTGGGTTCTGTCTTGTGTTGCTGTGCCCCAGTATGTAGCAGTTGCTCTGGCAGTTGCCATAGAACATTGTAGAACATTCTCAACGTACTGTCTTCCTGTCCCTGTGGCAATCAGTGGCTGAGCACAGGAAGTCCCATCCTTGTTAAACTCCTGGGTGTGGGTCAGAGCTCGGAGCCATGGCAAGGCCCAGGGCTAGGGTGAGGTGAGGGAGAGCAAGAGCGGGGTGCTGGGGGCATGGGTGGCTGGGTTGGGCACAGGGCCTGGGAGCCAGTTAAGAAAGTGGGCTGCAGGGATGGGAGGCAGGGAAAGGGCCCTGCGGTGCCCACAGAGTTAGGAATGCGTGTGTGCTGAGAGTGGACGTGGTTTCTGGTCTGGGTGGGAATTGGGGAGCCATGAGGGCTCGGGGATTGGGGAACAACATCATCAGAGGTGGGCTCTAGAAGGGCAGGGACCCCCTTTTTGCCAGGGGCCCCCCTGACGCTCATACCCTCCCCGATGGCTCCATTGTAAAGATGGGAAGACTGAAGCTAGTTAGGACAGAGAAGACTTTGTCGAGTTGCACAGCCAGGGAGGGCCAAAGGAAGCTATGAACTCTGGGTATGTCGCCTTGAAGTCCATGTGCCATTAGTGGGCATCACGGGCAAGGCAGGGAGTTTGAAGACGTGGAGGCGTGAGGTAGGGTAGGCTTTGTGGCGGAGGAGGAGGGAGGGTCAGAGCCACAGTCCATGAGAAGGTGTGGGCAGGGAGGATGCCAAAGGTTCGTATCTTAGCCTCTCAGAGGGCGGGGTCAGGGCTCACAGTGTGCGCCATCGGCTCCCAGAAAACAGCTTTGGCACTTCCAGATGCAGGGGTAGGGGTGGGGCAAGTGTGCCGGTGGCCTCAGGAAGCAGGAAGAGCACCTTGGGTGGGTTTGAGAGACTCAGGTCCCCCAGCTCCTAAAGGCAACGGTCCTTTGTAGTGCAAGAAAGGACTGAATGCGTGACAGGGGCAGGCATTTCAGAGGTGGTCTCGAGTCTTCTCCCCATGCCCACCCTCCTTCACCCTCCCACTTTTTGAATGGGGCTTCTTCTCTGAGCCTTAGATTGGGACACAAACACCCAGAGCTTCAGGCCTCAATCCCACCCCATTCTCTCCTCCGACAGTTAGTTCCCAAGCACACAAAAAAAGTCAAGCCCAGGAAGACAGCCACCATGTCGGTCCCCAGGAGACCTGCTGAGGCCGAGGAGGAGGCCCCCAAGAAAGGTGGCCAGACCAAGGACGTTGAGGCAAGAGTGGGCAAGGCCAGGAAGGTCCCCCGACAGCCAGACAAGGCCACAAAGGCCCTTCCTGGTGCCACTGGGCCCCGTGGGAAGTCAAAGGTTAAAGGCAGAAAGAACAACCCAGGTAGGTGTGTGAAGAGAGGTGGGAGGAGGGTGCAGGCAGCCACTGGATGTGAGGATGGGGGTGCGGCTCTGGGGAGGAGATTTCCTGTCTGGTAAATGTGCCCGAAGCATTAGCCTTGGCCTGAACTGACAGAACTCATGGAAACTGGTGGGAGGTGGGGGTGAGGAGCCTGACTCCTCTCTGAGAGAGGCTGGGGAAGGCCTCCTGGAGCAGGTACCCCAGGCAGAAGAGCAGCATATGGAAAAGCTTGGAGGCATGGAGAAGGTGAAGTGTTTGAGGTAGTGAAAATAGTTCTGTGTGCAATGAAGGCGGGGAGGTGGGGCAGGCAGCGGCTCAGGGAGGCTGGGAAGGGCATCCCGGAGTCTGGGCTTTATCTGGAGAATGCTGAGAAGACAGGAAGGACTCTGAAGAGGGGACAGCTAGGGTCTGAGTTATTTTTTTAAAAGATGGGCTACAGACTAGAGGCTGATAAGCCTGTTAGGGGCGTTTGTTGTGGTGTTAGGGTGGGTGTCAAGCAGGGGGTCCACTGGTACTTGGCTCAGAGTGAGGGAGTTGCTGGTCCAGTTAATTCTCCAACAATTCACGAGGGAAATACTATGATTCCCAGTTTCCAAGTTAGGGCGACCAGGCTGAGGCTCCACCACTTGCCCCAGGTCAGTACATGCCAGATGCAGACAGGGCCCGGGCAGGAACAGGGCTCTGTGCTGAACCCTCCTGCCCAGCAGCAGCTCCCCCTGAAAGGGGTCCTTCCCAAGTATCCTCCCCCACTTTCCAGCAGATGACAAGGCCCACAGGAAAACCAAAGCTGGGACTCAGAGTTCAACACCCATGGTGACCAAGGTAGGTGCCTGTGTGATTTCCCTGGTCTGGGTCTCCCTCCTCATAGGCCAGAGTTCCGGTCTCCCCAACCCAGCCCCTGGAAGGTCAGCTGGGGAAGGGAGTCATCTATCTTCCTACACAGCACTGCTCAGCTTCTCCTCCTCTCTGGCCCTCCAGCGCCCTGAGGATCACTGTCCCTATTTTACAGTTACGGGACTGAGGCTGAGAGAGGTGAGGTCACTTGTCCAAAGCTACGCAGAGCTGGGATTTCAACCTTATATTCCTGGGCTCCGATCCGTGTGCCCCACCCCACCCAGCTTTGGTGCCTTGCTCCTTGATTTCATTTCTTACAGAGCGAGAATGGTGCAGTTTTCCCAGCCAAAAAGAAGACCGGGAACGTGGTCCCTAAAGAGGCAGCTGCCCAGGGGGCCGGGCAAAGGTCGAAAGCCAAGGCTGCTGCTGCTGCTCCTAAGGATGGTGTGTCCAAGACCATACCTGCACCACTGGCCAGAAAGACAGAGGTCCCCAAGGGCCCAGGAAGGCCTGGCATGCCCGCCAAGGCCTTGTCATCCAATGGGACCAGTAAGAAGATAGAAGCTAAGAGCTAGAGGAGGGTGGAAGGAGACTTAAGGTTCTGTTGGAATTTTTATTCGCCCCAAAACCATTACTCTATTTACTTCACTGTAACCTATTTATCAATAAAGTATTTTTTTCCTCTCACAAATTGGTGTGGAAGGAGGCTGAGGCCAGACAGGAGCTCCTGCCCTGGTGGAGACAGATTGTACAATGTAAAGCCCTGGTACAGGGATCTGAGGTCACAGCAAAGGTGTTTAACACAGCCTGAGACCTGGGACTGCTTCCTGGAGGAGGTGGCTTTTGGTCTTAAAGGATGAACGAGTTGCCGGACAGATGAGAGGAAGAGCATTGCCCGCAGAGGGTCCCAGCATGTGCTGTGGTGAGAGGAGCATGGGGGAGAGGTGGCATGAGCCACTTGGGCCATGGGGGATGGGACAGAAAGGTGTGGAGGGGCAGAATAGGAAAGGTAGACCTTCCCTCAGGGGCAGTGGGGAGCCAGGGAGGTTATAGGCAGGGGAAAGAATGTGTGTATGTCTAGGAAAGCCCTCTGACTGTGGAGAGGAGAGAAGAGAGGAGCTGAGAAGAGTTAGAGACCCTTCAACAACTAGTTACTGAGCACCATGGTGGGCCCTGCTCTAACCAACAGAAGGAAGAGGAAGTGTGAAGGCCCCGAGGTGGGAACGTGATGTGGGAACGTGTGCCGCAGACTGAAGGAGCTGTGGGGAGGCCCATGTGGCTCCAGCCCAATGAAGTGAGACATGAAGTGCGGGGTGCTTTAAAAATGTCTGTGACACTCTTCCCATGGAGAGGTAGAGTCTGTGTCCTTGCCCTTTGAACCTGGGCTCTGTGATTGCTTGACCAGTAGAATACAGTGGAAAAGATGTTATGATGGGTTTGGGGCCCAGGCCTTAAGAGATTGGCAGCTTGTACTTCCTGTGTGTTTTTAAAATTCCCATCCCCTCGTTGCGTTCCCCTCTGGCAACCATCAGCTCGTTCTCTGTATCTCTGGGTCTGTTTCTGTTTTGTGTAGTCATTTTGTTTTTGTTTTTTTTAGATCCCACATATAAGTGAAATCATTCAGTATTTGTCTTTCTCTGACCCTCTCTAGGCCCATCCATGTTGTCATAAGTGGTAAAGTTTCATTCTATCCTATGGCCGAATAATATGCCACTGTATATGTAGGCCCCATCTTCTTCATCCTCTCGTCTGTCGGTGGGCACCTAGGTTGCTTCTGTGTCTTGGCTGTTGTAAGTGGTGCTGCATACCATGCACAGGAGTACTCTCTTTGAATTAGTGTTTTTGTTTTCTTCAGGTAAATACCCAGCAGTGAATTGCTGGATCATATGGCAGCTGTATTTTTAAGGTTTTGAGGAATCACCATCTCGTCTTCTCTAGTGGCTGCAGCAATACGCAATCCCACCAACAGTGTGTGAGGGCTCCCCTTTCTCCTCACCATCACTTATTTGTTGTGCTGACAATCGCCGTTCCAGCAAGTGGGAGGTGATTGATGTCTCTTTGTGGTTTCAATGTGCATTTCCCTCATAGTTCATGCGGTTGAGCATCTTTTGCTGTGTCTACTGGCCATCTCTATGTCCTCTTTGGAGAAACGGCTATTCAGGTCCTCTGTCCATTTTTTAATTGATTTGTTTGATATTTGGGGGGGGTGTTAAGTTGTGAGTTCTTTATATATTTTTAATATTAACCCCTTATTGGATGTATGATTTGCAAATATCTTCTCCAATTTAGTAGGTTGTCTGTTGTTTTGTTGATGGTTTCCTTTTGTGTATAAAAACTTGTAATTTCACCTAACTCCACTTATTTATTTTTTTCTGTTGTTGCCCTTGCCCAAGGTGACACATCCAAATGTCAGAGAGTTTACTGCCTGTGTTTTCTTCTAAGAGTTTTATAGTCTCACATCTTACATTTAAGTCCTTAATCCATTTTGAGCTTATTTTTGTACAAGGTGTAAGGAAGTGGTTCAATTTCATTTTTTGCATGTATCTGTCCAGTTTTCCCAACAGTACTTACCGAAGAGACTGTCTTTACTACATTGTATGTCTATTGTGTAACTGACCCTATAGGCAAGGATTCATTTCTATGCTCTCCATTCTATTTTATTGATCCATATGTCTGTTTTTATGCAAGTACCATGCTGTTTTGACTATTGTAGCTTTGTAGTGTAGTTTGATGTCAGGACATGTGATGCCTCCCACTTTCTTTCTTTCTCAAGGTTTCTTCAGCTATTTGGGGTCTTTTGTAGTTTCTTGTAATTTTTATGGTTCTAATTCTGAAGAAAATGCCATTGGTATTTTAATAAGGATGGCATTGAATCTCTACTGCTTTAGGTAATGAGGGCATTTTAACATTAATCATTCTAATCCACGAACAAGGTATAGCCTTCCATTTATGTGTATCTTCTTTAATTTATTTCTTCAATGTATTATTGTTTTCAGAGTATAGGTCTTTTACCTCTTTGGTTAAATTTGTTCCTCGGTATTTTATGCTTTCTGATGCAATTGTAAATGGGTTTGCTTTCTTAATTTCTGCTCTGATCATTTGTTATTGATGTATAGAATCGCAACAGATACTGATCTGCATATTGATTTGGTATCCTGTAACTTTATGGAATTCATTTATTCTAACAGTTTTTTTGTGGAGTCTTTAGGATTTCTATACATAGTATCATGTCATCTGCAAATATTAGTGTTTTACTTCTTCCTTTATGATTTAAATGCCTGTTATTTCTTTTTCTTTTTTGATTGCTGTTGGCTGGTAATTTTCTTTTTCTTTTTTTGTAATGTCTTTGTCTAGTTTTGTTATAGGGTAAAGCTGGCTTCATATAATGAGTTTGGAAGCTTTCCTTCCTCTTCAGTTTTTTGAAATAGTTTAAGGTTTAAGAAGAATAGATATTAATTGTTCTGCCTGGGCTGGCGTGGCTCAGTGGATTGAGCATGGGCCTGCAAACCAGGGGGGGCACCAATTCAATTACCAGTCCAGGCCGCATGCCTGCATTTTGAGCCAGGTCCCCGGTCAGGGGTACGTGAGAGGCAGCCACACACTGATGTTTCTGTTCCTCTCTTTCTCCTCCCTGTCCCCTCTCTGAGAATAAATGAATAAAATCTTTTTTAAAAAATTGTTCTAAGAATACTCAGTAAAATTTACCTGTGAAACTGTCTGGTCCTGAATTTTTATTTATTGGGAGGGTCTTTTTTCCTAGTTCAATTTCATTGCTAGTAATTACTTTGTTTAGAATTTGTATTTCTTCCAGGTTCAGTCTTAGAAGGTTATGTACTTCTAGAAATTTATCCATTTCTTCTAGATTGTCAAATTTGTTGGCATATAATCATTTGTAGTATTCTTTAATGATTCTTCATACGTCTGTGGTGGTGGTTGTTACTTCTCTTTCATTTATTATTTATTTGGGTTCTCTCTTTTTTTTTTTTTTTTGGTGAGTTTCACTAATGGTTTATCAATTTTATTTATAATTTCAAAATACCAGTTCTTAGTTTTATTGATCTTTTCTATTATTTTCTTAATTTCTATTTCATTTATTTCAGCTGTGATTTTAACTATTTCCTTACTTCTGTTAATTTTGGGTTTTGTTTTCCCTTTTTCTAGTTCCTTTAGTGTGGAGTTAGATTGTTTCTTTGGAATTTTTTACTTGTTTCTGAGGGTAGACCTGCATAGCTATGAAATTCCATCTTAGAACTCTCTTTGCTACATCCCATAAATTTTGAAAAGTTGTGCATTCATTTTTTAAATTTTTTTAATTTTTAAAAATTATATTTTATTGATTATGCTATTATAGTTGTCATGATTTTTATCCCTTTTCCCCTCTCCACCCAGCACCCACCTCCCCCACTCCCTCAGGCAATCCCCACACCATTGTTCATGTCCATGGGTCATGTGTGTAAGTTCCTTGGCTACTCCATTTCTTATATGGTACTTTATATCCCCATGACTACTCTGTAACTACCTATCTCTACTTCTTAATCCCCTCACCTTTTACCCATTCCTCCAAATCCTCCTCCCATCTGGCAGCCACCAAAACACTCTCCTTGTCCATAATTCTGTCTGTGTTCTTGTTTGCTTAGTTTGTTTTTTAGATTCAATTGTTGATAGGTATTTTTTGCCATTTTATTGTTCACAGTTTTGATCTTTTTGTTTTTCTTAAACAAGTCCCTTTAACATTTCACGTAATAATGGTTTGGTGATGGTGAACTCCTTGAGTTTTTTCTTGTCTGGGAAGCTCTTTGTCTGCCCTTGGATTCTAAATGACAGCTTTGCTGGGTAGAACAATCTTGGCTGTAGGTCCCTGCTTTTCATTACTTTGAATATTATTTTTCCAGTTCCTTCTAGCCTGCAAAGTTCCTTTTGAGAAATCAGCTGACAGTCTTATGGGAATTCCCCTGCAGGTAACTTCTTTTCCCTTGCTGCTTTTAAGATTCTCTCCTTATCTTTAATGTTTGATATTTTAATTATGATGTGTCTTGGTGTGGGCCTCTTCGCATCCATCTTGTTTGGGACTCTCTGTGCTTCCTGGACTTGCATGACTATTTCCTTCACCAAATTGGGAAGTTTTCTTTCATTATTTTTTCAAATTGATTTCCAATTTCTTGCTCTTCTCCTTCTGGGATCCCTATGATGTGAATGTTGGAATGCGTGAAGTTGCCCCATAGCCTGCTTATAATGTCCTCATTTTTTTTTCTTTGTTGTTCTGATTGCTTGTTTTTGCTTCCTTATGTTCCAAATCATTGATTTGATTCTTGGCTTCATCCACTCTACTGTTGTTTCCCTGTAAGTTATTCTTTATTTTAATTAGTGTATCCTTTGTTTCTGACTAGCCCTTTTTTATGCCATTAAGGTGCTCACTAAGTTCCTTGAGCATCCTTATAACCAGTGTTTTGAACTCTGCATCTGATAGATTGCTTATCCCCATTTTGTTTAGCTCTTTTTCTGGAGTTTTGATCTGTTCTTTCGTTTTGGCCATGTTTCTTTGTCTCCTCATTTTGGCAGCTCCCTGTGTTTGTTTCTATGTATTAGCTAGAGCTGCTTTGACTCCATGTCTTGGTAGTGTGGCCTAACTGAAACCAGAAAAGCCATCATTTGTGCTGCCTGTCACCTACCGTACCCAATAAGCAGAGACAGGGATTGAATCTTCATGGGTGCTTTATTTAGATGGTCAGTGATCTGAGAAGACGGCTGGTTTGTACCCTAACAGACCATCTTAAATTCCATTTAAACCAACCCTTTTTATAGAGAAGAAAATATAGGTAAGGGGATTGGAATTCAGGGAAGAAGTTAATCAGATTAAAAAAAAAAAAAAAAACTGCAGCATTCTTTCATCTGTGCCCTGGGCGGTGGTCTTTTTCTGTGCCCTGGGCAGTGGGTGTCTCACACTGGAGTACAATGGCTCAGATACCATCTTGAATTGCTTGCAGTCCTCTTGAAGCACAAATGTGGAATGGCTTATGGTATCCTAGAGTCAAGATGGGTCATACTTTAGTTCCTGAAACAATTGTTTCTTACATTGATTATTAATTGATTGCTAAGCTTATTAGCTATTACCTGAAACTAAAATTTTTCCAACATCTGAGTTCCCCAACATAATGTAGTAGTGGTACTGTAGGGTCCAGTGCACAACCTCCTCTATCACCCAAGCTGGATACTTGAGGTGCGTGTGCCCTTTGTGTGGGCTGAGTACACCCCTCTCTTTATAGTTGAGGTTTGGTTGATGTTGGCAGGTCAATGGGAGGGATTTACCCAGGCCAGTCAGCTGCAAGGACTGGCTGTGACCACTTAACCACCAACCTCTGCCCTCCGTGAAGGATCAGCTGTGTAGGGGCAGGGTGATCTGTCAGATGGTGATGTGACATGGTCTGTAGCTGTCCCTTGGGTGCGCTGGCCTTGGGGTTTCCAGGTGGTGCAGGCCAAAGTCAGACCCCATTGGTGTTTTGCCCCGGGACCACCCTGCCTGAGTTACAAAGCAGTCTGAGATGGCTTCTACTTGTATTGGGCTTGGAGATTCCCTTGCAAAGCCAGGCTGGTTGCTGCTAGTGCCGGGCCTGGGACTCACTGAAGCCAGTTGTTGTTTGAAAGGATTTGGAAATTGAGAAGCATGAGTCAAGACCAGCCATTCATATGGAAAAGCAGCTTGCATGGACCTATAAGTTGTGTGGGGCAGAGTCTCTGGGGATCTCCAAGGCAGATCAAATAGTTTCAGCCAGGTTGATGGACTCTCCAATAAGGCACCAGTCTGCTGGCTCTGTTGCAGGAAGGTTCAGAAAAGGGACAATGGCCTCTGCTCACCTTGATACCAGACACCTCAGTTTCTCCCTATATGCCACTGTGGACTTTCAAGCTGCTACCCGTGTGATGGAGCTCAGACGGAGTGGTCTGAGAAGGTAAGTCCTTCTGTGGGTTCTTTAAGAGGAACTGCTTGGGGCTCTAGAAGTTTCTTCCATCGACTCAATCCCTGCTGGGTTTTGCAACCAAAAGTTGTTTGGATTTATATTCTTGGCTCTGGCACCTTGGGCTTGGAGGCCTGGTGTGGGGCTGGGGCTCCTCACTCCAGAGATATTCCTCCCAAATTCTTATCCACCACATGTGGATGAGGGACCAGCCTGTTCCAGTCTGGATGGATGTGGTTTCTTTAATTCTGTATTTGTCAGATTTCCATTCAGCTCGATTTATGATGGTTCTGAGTGATGTTTGTTCTAATTTTAGATATAATTTTGATGTGATTGTGCAAAGAGGCGAGCCATGTCTGCACATGCCACCATCTTGACAGGAAGCCCCACACTCATTTTTATTTGTTTTGATAGTTTTTGATTTCTTGTTTGATTTCTTCTTTGAACTATTCATTTAGTAGCATGTTGTTTAGTCTCCACATATTTGTGTTTCTTTCCCAGGCTTTTTCCCCTGTAGTCGATTTCTAATGTCATGTCATTGTGGTTGGAAAAGATGCCTGATGTGGTTTCTGTCTTGAGTTATTAAGGGGTGTTTTTTTGTTTGTTTTTGTTTGTTTGTTTTTTGTGACCTAACCTAGAGAATGTTTTATGTGCACTTGAAGAAAACTATGTATTCTGCAGTTTGGGGATGAAATGTTCTATAAATGTCTATTAAGTGGATCTGTTCTAATGTGACATTTAAGGTCATTATTTTCTTATGATGTTCTTCCCATTATTGATATATGTCCATATATCCATGGGTGTGAGTGGGGTATTAAAATCCCTTGCTATTATTATATTATTGTGAATTTCTCCCTTTGTGTTCTTTAATAATATTACCTTATATATTTAGATGCTCCTATGTCGAGTGCATAGATACCTACAATTATTGTATTCCCTTCTTGAATTGACTCCTTTGTAATTATGCAAAGTCCTTTTTTATCTTAACATATTTTTGTTTTAAAGTCTATTTTGTCTGATATGAGCATTGCTTCCTCAGCTTTCTTTTTATTTCATTTTGCATGGGGTATCTTTTTCCTTCCTTTTACTTTAGTCTGTATATGTCTTTTGATTTGAAGTGAATCTCTTGTAAGCAACATATAGATGGGTAATATTTTTTAAATCCATTCAGCCACTGTATGTATTTTGTTAATTGCTTTTTGGTTGTTTTTATAGTTCTCCTGTGTTCCTTTCTTCTCTCTTCTCTTGTGGTTTGCCGGTTTTCTTTTCTCTTTATTTTTCTGTACCTTTGCAGATTTTTGGTTTGTGGTTACTATGAGGTTTATATATATCATTCTATGTCTGTAGCAGTCTATTTTAAGCTGATAGGAATTTGAATTTGACTCTCTTCTATAAGGACTACATTTTACTCCCCTCTCCATGCTTTTATGTTATTGATATTATGTTTTAAATCTGTTTGTGTTGTATTATCTCCTACATATTGTAGTTTGAGTTGAGCCTGAAATGTTTTTCTTTTGACCTTCATAGTAACTTTTTTAAATGTCTGATTTGCTGTATTTATTAAATATTTGGCTTCTCCTGTGAGATTTTTATCTTTCTCATATTATTATATTTCTGTTTATGACCTTTCCCTTTCTACCTAAAGAGGACCTTTCACAATTTTTTAAAAGCTGGTTTAATGGTGATGAATTCCTTTAGTTTTTGCTCATCTTTGAAACTCTTTATCTCTCCTTCAACTCTGAATGATAGCCTTTCTGGTAAATTATTCTAGGTTGTAGGTTTCTTTCTTCCCGTACTTTAAAGATGTCCTGCCACACTCCCTTCTGGCCTATGAAGTTATTGCTGAGAATTCATCTGATAGACTTATGGGGTTTCCTTTGTATGTAACTTGTTGTTTTCCTCTTGCTTCCTTCAAGATTGTCACCTTTGTCTTTTTTTTAAAGCATTTGGTATTTTTTATTAAAGATTTTATTGATGTATTTTTAGAAAGAGGGGAAGAGAGGAAGAGAAATATCCATGCGAGAGAGAAACATCAATTGATTGCCTCTTGTCCACATCCCAACCAGGGATCAAACCTGCAACCCAGGCATGTGCCCTGACCAGGAATCAAACTGGCAGCACTTCACTTTGCGGGATGACACTCAACCAACTGAGACACACTTTGCGGGATGACACTCAACCGAGACACACTTTTGTCTTTATTTATTTTTTTTTTTAAGATTTTACGTATTTATTTTTAGAGAGAGGGGAAGGAAGGGAGAAAGAGAGGGAGAGAAACATCAATGTGTGGTTGCCTCTTGAACACCCCCTACTGGGGACCTGCCCACAACCCAGACACGTGCCCTGACTGGGAATCAAATCAGCGACCCCTTGTTTCACAGGCCAGCACTCAGTCCACTGAGCCACACCAGCCAGGGCTGTTTCTTTATTAAGCAAATTACTTGTCTCCATTTCCTTAGGGGGGGTTGCCTGGGGAATTTTCTTGTTCCTTCATTTGAGAGATATTCTTCTGTCTTTTCATTTTGTTTGACTTTCTATGTTTGTTTATATGAATTTAGACAAAATAACTCTTCTCCCAGTCTGCAAAAAGTGGCCTTATGTAGAAGTGTCCTCTGCAAAGGTCGACTGTGCCAGGAGGTCTTGGCAGGCCAGTAGGTGCTGAGCAGGCAGCAAAGTCATCTTGTAATGGGGTTCAGAGGATATTCCCCACACACCTGGCTTGGGGGATGGGGGAAGCAGAGGATGATTGAGTGGTACTTTGCATATCTATAGCAATGTGGCTAGCTTAATAGTTATGTTAAAAAGCTGTGCTGCAGCTGGGCAGGGAGATGGGTATGACTTTGACTTGAGATGTGGGGGGAGCTTACAGCGCCTGCACCAAGCAGGGAGGTGGCTCCTCTGTTACAGTTTGCCCTGCATCACTGGCCCACACCTGTCCAGGCTGATAATGGCAGCAGAGAGAATGTGGACTCTACAAAGAACAGGCAGATGTAACCCATTGTGACAGAAGTCGGAAATGGGGTTACGCTGGAAGCTCTGGGACAGGATTTAAACCAGGTGCAGCAGCCATGAGGCTCTCTCTCTCTGCCATGTGGTTTGGGAAGGACTAGGAGTCTGCCAGAAAGGGGTCCCAGCACCCTGCCACGAGGCTGATATGGAAGGAGGTGCCACACGGTTTTGGACTGACAGCTGAAAAACATGGCAGCGAGGCTGATGGAATTGCCGGGACCTGTCCAGCCAATCACAGATTCACGGGAGTTGCCTGAATGCTGAACTGTGACGGGAATGCTGAGCCATGGACTTCTGTTTTTCTGAAGATGGTATCTCTGACTGGGGTATTCGGAAACTGGCCTGGTTTGGCAAGGGGAGGCAAGACTGTGTGTTTGTGGGTGTTTTAAAGGGAGTGGGATTTAATGGAAGAATTCTGCCATCAATCTAAATCTGTATAACTTTTAAATAAATAATTCCTTTCCTTTTCACCAAACTCTGGTGTTGGGAGTCATGCTTCTTGGTGGTGGGCAATTGGACACCCGCAACTATTTCAGAATTGTATAGGCTGGGGTTCTGTAACAATCTGGGCCACTGGCCTACTGAGCTGGGGAAGTTTTAGTCGGGGAGGACCTAAATCCTGCTTGCTTTCTTTGTTTGGCACTGAAATGGGCTTGGACGATGTGTCTGAGAATGTGCCACAGTGATGTCGCAGGTAGGCCAGAGCCCCTGGACAGAGCCCCTGCCTGCGTATAGAGGTGGAATGAGATGCAAAGGATGGTGCTCACTGGCACCTCCAGCCCCAGAGAAACCCCGCAGCCCCCAGAGAACTCCTGTGGCTCCCCGGCCTTCTCTGTACAGTCTTGCTTGTTGTTGAGAAAACGGTCTTGTGTAGAAGCAACCTCTGAAGGTGCTTTAAGTGTTGGGTAGTTTTGAAAAGTTGGTGGGGAGCCGGGCAGGTGCTTACAGTGCCTGGGGCACTGGCTCCCAGAGCTGGAGCAGTTCCTGGCAAGGAGGCCAGGGGTGTGATTATTCTTGCTTGCTCCCTTCCTTCAGATGCAAAAGGCTCCAGGCAATGTAGCTGGGAAGTCTCTGGCGATCCTGCAGGTAGGGCAAAGCATCTGAATAGAGCTCCCACCGCCCGATCTATGCAGGTGCAGGGGGATATAAACAATGGCACTACCAGCTTCTCCTACTCTGAGAGTTTCCACAGCTCCGGAGGGCTCCCGTGGCTTCCCAGCCTTCTCCATTGGTCTCTCTCTCGTTTGTTGTTCAGAAGCAGTCATTCAGCCCATAGTTGTCTGGCAGGTATAATTTTTCTCCATATTCACGTATGTTAGAGTTCGCTCCTGGGAAGGAGTAGGTTGAGCATTTACCTATATTGCCGCCATCTTGGACATCCTCAAATGAGAGGGGTTTTTTTGACACTTGCTCTTAGAATACAGCCACCATGCTGTAAGGAAGCCTGAGCAGCTGGTGGAGAGGAACCAAGGCAACACAATTTTTAGCCCCTGCTGAGCTCCCTGACCAGCCAGCACCAATTTGCCAGCCATGGGAGTGTGCCGTTGGAGACTTGGATCTTCTGGCCCTGGCTGAACTGCTCCAGCTGACGCCACATGGAACGGGGACAAGCCTGCCTGCGAAGCCCTGCCCCGGTCACAGGGGCCTGAGCAATGTACAGGGCCGCTGCTGGGTGCTTTGTTACTTAGCAGTAGGTAAACATAGCAAGGGCTGCGGGGCAGACAAGAGCTAGACCCTGAAGGGCCCTGTGAGTCAGGGTAAGAACGTTGGGCTTTGTTTTGTGATAAGGAACCATTAGAGGACAGTGAGAAGCAGAGTGACTTCAGAGAGACTTGGGCGGAGGCAGGAGGCCGGTGAGGAGGTCCCTGCAGGGGTCCTTCTCAACAGTGAAAGGTGGCTATGGAGGGGGAGGTTAAGGAGGGGTAGAAGATGGGTAGATGTTGAAGCAGGATGGATGGGGTTTGCTGAGGGTTTGGATGTAGAATAGGGTCCATGATGAACCCAGTTTGAGGTCTTCACAGCTCGGGGACTGCATGGCAACCACCCCCTGGTGTGAGGACTCAGCCTGGTCAGGGGGCTGTCGAGAGGTGGTCCAGGCGCTAAGCCAGCTGGGGGCAGAGAAGGAAAGGGTGGGTTTGAAGGGAGTCAGAGGTAAACTGGGCAGCACTTAAGAAGGGAATAGATGGCTCAAAAAGGGAAACCGAGGCAGCCCAGCACGGGGCTTCAGACTGTTTTCTCCCTTGCCCTACCCTCTCTACCCACTCTTTTCCTCCCCAAACCTCACATGAGGCTTTGTTTAGCTGAGCTACCAGTTTCCTTGGCATGTCTGTAAGGTGGGGCCCCAAGAGGCACTGTGAGCAGGTGGCAGGGGATGGTGTGGGCACTTTACAGGGTAGGGAGTAGGTGTCTGATTTTGTCTCCGTTCTTTTAATGGCTTGGCCAGCTGTGGGAAGTGCCTAAGCAGGGGCTGGGGGTGCATCACTGGGCATCTCACTTCCATGAGTTTGGTACAGGCCAGTACCCCCAACCTGGCGGAGGCGGACAGCATCGGGCGCCCAGGAAGTGGGCAAGTCTCTCTCCTCTGCTGCTCGATGACACCATGCCAAAGGCCCCCACCTCCTGACCCTCAGACCGAGCAAAGGGACACCTGGAGCTGCAAGGCAAGCCTTCAGGGCCCCAGACAAGGACTGCGGGCAGGTGGTTCACAGAAGTGGGCCACCTTCTGTTCTGAGAAGTGACCCTGGAAACTAGAGATTTCCTCCATTTGCAAATACATTTCTAAATGTCAAGAAGGAATCACATGTTAATTAGGCATTAAAAACAGGCTGTGGAATATTTAATGATATAGAAAGATGGTAGTGACATATTGTTGCATGGGGAAAATACGGGTTTCAGAATGGCGTGTACACCGTGATCCCTACTGTGCCTCCTCTGCCCCCACCCCGGCAGGCACACGATGCGGCATTCTCTGAGCTGGTAGCCACCGGCGGGTTAGGGTAGCTTTTATTTTCTTTGTGCTTTTTGTACTTCCTGACATTTCTGCAGGAAATATATTAATTCTAGAAGCACATCAAAAAAAAAAAAAACAAACCATATCAGATGTGTCAATAACTTAAATTAGAAAATCTGCGTAATAAAAAAGAATCAGTGCTTAGAATAGCAAATTTGAAAAGATAAAGAATCTCCCTCCACCCAGAAACCAATACAGGAAAAGGCTATTTTTAAAGCTAAAAAATGTTTACTTCTCTCTTCTCACTTTTCTGTTCTCCTTAGTTCTAAAACCGGTATTTGTGGGTTGTTTAAATTGTGTAAATTTTTGTGTCCTAGTTCTTACCCTTGACAAATGTGTGTGCTTATTTTTCCTTCATAAAGGGAAAAAACTAACCAGTTGCTTCTGATTTGCAGGTGGCTTTGCTTTCTAGTGACCTTTTCCAGGGGTTTGGGGATGAACCTCACCCCCAACTCAGGCCCAGCCGGGTGGGCCGGGGTCTCTGGGTTTTGCTGACCTACACTCAGGTTAACCGTCCTCATGGGCCGCAGTAAGGAACAGCCTGCCCTACTGGCTTGGGGGAAACTATCGTCATCTGAAAAATGGGATTAATGATGCCTGTTTTTTCAGATTAATGGAGAATTCAGGGTGTGTAAATGTCAGCTGTCTTTCCAGTGTGATCTCTTTGGACCTCCCCTCACACCTGGAGGGCCGCTGGGGAGACTGGCCTGGCAGGAGCATGGTAGTGAGGAATGAGGCTCAACCTGGTTTGTGCCCCCACTCTGCCCCTCCCTGCCACCTGGGGAAACGCCTCATCTTCACTGAGTTTCTCTATCTGTAAAATGTGGACAATATTACATTCCTTGTGGGCTTGTCAAATAAGGTAAGGAGTTAGGAGCAGGGCCCCCCCGGGGGTAGGTGGCACACAACAGCTGTGACATCTTCCTGGAGGTCCTGTGGGTGCCCTCAGAGCCTAGGGAACGTCAGCCATGGGCCAGGCCCATGGCGAGCAGGCACCTACATTGTCCCATCGCCAACAGCCTTCTCAGAAGGCTGAGGCAGGTTCTAAGCCAGCATGCCCGCCCCCCTTGGTACAAGCACTGTTTTCCCTCCTTGGCCATCTCAGGATAAAGGCTGGACCTCACAGCAGGTTTTCCCATCAGGCTTTTATTATAAAGAAGGTTCCAGAGCATCCTGGCCACACCCTCCAACCCAGCCCCCAAGGCTCCAAGCCAGGCCCTACACTGGCTGGGTCTGCCTCTGGGGTCAGGGTCAGGTCAGCCAGAGGGTCACCTGTGACATGAACAGAATGGGTGATTTTCTCAGGGTGGCAAGGGGGGTCTCTGCCAGGTCTGCCCCGCCTCTGGAGCAGTCATTTCCAGTGTTGCATTGGGAGCCCCTCGGTCCCCTCCCCAGGCTCTCTGCACAAGTGGCAGCGATTCACAGTTGGCGTGAGATAAGTTTAATATATAAAAGCTTTCTTTAAAAAAACAACAAAAAGTGGTGCTATCTTTAGAAACACTTCCAGCAAGATCAAGTAGCCCAGCTACAGCCTTGGTGCAACTTAGCTACCCCACCCCCACCCCAGACCAGGAGAGCCCAGCACCGGTCCCCTTGTCTTCCTCCTCCCTCCCCAGCTCAGGGAGAGCCCTCGAAGCCTGCCCTCTCCACCAGTAGCCGCTTGAGCAACAAAAATCTGACACCACTCGAAAATGTGCGTGGCCAGGGTCCTCTCTGGGTGAGGAGACACGGAGACAGCGTTTTGGTGGTTAAAGCAGAAACCAATCGAGGGCCGGTTCAAGGAGGCCTCCCCTCCATCGGAATGGCTGAGGTAGTGTTTCTGGCTGCAGCCTCTGGGCCAGGAGGCCTTCTCTCCCTTTGTTCGTTCGCTGGGCCCAATCGGACGGGGCTCCTGGCAGCTGGCTGTGACAGAGCGAGTGGGGGACCGTCCAGGCTGTGCTGGTGGACAGTGGGAGCCTTACCAGAAACTGGCTGTGTCAATCAGGTCCCCATTCCAGAGGCCTGGCCTGGGGACAAGTAGGAGGGGGCAGAGGTGCCCAAGGGGCCAGGGCTCGGGGCGCCTCTGCTTGGCTCAGAGAGGCCCCTCATTCCCTCCTCTCCAATGGCTCTGCTCAGTCATCACCCAAGCGGAGTCAGAGGCACTGGGGACTAAATGAAGTCGAGGGCCGGGGGCCTGGTTCCTTCCCTGCACCGTCTCCCGCAGGCTCAGGCCTCGCTGTAGCACTCGTAGATGTTGTCCTCCATCAGAGCCACCACCAGCTCAAACTTGTGCTGCAGCTGGGTCCGCCGGGCTGTGGGGTTTGCCTCCAGGGCCGTCATGATCTGCAGGGGAAGCAGAGGGGTAGCTGGGCACAGCCCTGGGCTCCAGTGGGTCCCCCTTGCAGGTCACTGGGGAGAACACCCCACCCGGATTTCCACTGCTGGTGACCTGTCCCTAAGGCAGAAACATCCTGGATGTAAATGCAGGAACGGGAACCTCTCCCTGGGTGACATGGGGGGGGGGGGGGGTGCTGGAGAACACCGTGGCCTTGCGGGTGGGTGCCTCACACTGGGGTTACCCACCTGCGGGCGATACCTCTTGGCATATTTGTAAATCTCTGTCATGGCCACATTGGTGTTGAACTCGTTCTGGTATTTCTACAAGCAAAGAGAAGGCAGGAGTTGGGAAGGGTGGTTAACTCCTCCAACCTGGGCCCAGCCCTGCTGCTCATGCAGAAGCCCCGCAGTTTCTCACAGCCAAGGACGGTCAAGTTCTGGCCCCACCCCCACCCCGCCCCAACACCGCAGCACCGCCGCACCCTCGACTCCTCGGCCAGATGCGCGTTCATCTCCTGCTCGCTGAGCGGCGTCATGTCGTGGATCTGCTTGTAGTAGCGCTGCACGATCTTCCGGTACTCGGGGATCTCCTTGGCATAGAGGAGCTTGTTGGTTGGTGAATCCTGGGTAGAGAGGAGTGAGGGAGTAGAAAACGAAAGGATCTTTCTCTGGACAGGCCACGGTCCCTACTGCTGCACTAACGGCCCCATCGCTGTGCTCCCACTCGGCCAGCCCCTCACCGCCACCCCCCACCCACCGCGCCTTCACATCGGACCCTTGCCCTTTCTTCTGTGGGACTGACTGGGTGATGGCCTAAAGGGGACCTACTGCTTTTAATGGAGAAAAGTGCACGGGCTGTGCGCCAGCTCTTGGCCGCACACAGGCTGTTTTGTTTACATCCTTGCTTAGGGTTATAGGTCTTGGTGGCTGAGAGTTCTGGAAGCCTGACTGCTGGCTCAGTGGAACATTTCCCACCACAGATTTCCAACGCCCGACAGTGAAATGTGCCAAGTACACGCCCAGTTCTTTGTCACCGGCATCCTGCCTTCCGAGATAGCGTGAAGTGATGGCATTTACCATCTCTCGCGGCCTGTCCCTGAAAGTCACGGGCTCGATGCAGGGTCATGCACCCGCCGTCCTGCCCGGCCAGGTCTCCTTAATGCTCACGGCAGCTGGTCCGCTTTCACGTCTCCCTGCCCGGCCCATGCCATTCCCTCTCTCTCCTCTCCCCACAGAATAATCCTCAGGGAGCTCCCGCCTGCCTCTGTCTCAGAGTCTTGGGCAGCAGTTTCCCCTCTGCCCACCCTTCGCTCGGTGGCCACTCCGATGACTCTTGACCATCAGGCCAGCAGCCTGAGGCCTGGCTGATTCTCAGAGGGCGCTTGACCAAGCAGGGTCGCAGGTTTCCCACCTTCCTACTGGCTTCCCGGGCCTGACTCTGCGGCCTACATGCTGGGAGCTGACGCTGGGCACACCTGCGGCAGGTGCAGCTGGTCCTGGGCGATGCAGTTTCTGACCGCAGGTGCCGCTGTCTGGGAGTCCTCCCCCGTCGGAATGTCCCCGCTGATTCCCACATCCCCTCGACCTGAGCTCCTGTGGTTCCCCTTCCAGAAAGATCTCTGTCCCATCACTGGCACCCTCGCCGGGCCCCACCATTGGGCAGCCGGCCCCGGGAGCAGCTGACCTTGCCCAGCTGGAGATCGGAGACGGAGCAGGCGTCAATGAAGGCCTGCGCGATCACCGAGAGGCAGGCGTCGATGTGGTCGGTCTTGTCGATGTCAAAGACAAACTGTGGGTTTTTCAGGATGTTTACCCAGAACCGGAGAGGAAGGCTGTGCAATGGGGACGACAGAGCCCATGTGAGCCCACTCCGAGTGCAGGGCAGCCAGGCCCAGAGGACAGGCTGGCTCTACCCGTCAAGGCTGGGGTAGCCCACTCGCAAGACGGAAGCGCTAGGAAACTTGGTTCGCTCACCCACAAAAGGGGTTGATGACCATCCCTGCTGACTGGGTGAGGAGCAGGGCAGGAGGCTGAGTCAGGAGCTGCAGGCCTGGCTGGGTGGTGAGTCCATCCCCACTGCCCGTCCCACCCCATCCCCCACAAAGCCTCCAGCAGGAGCCTCAAGCCAGGTCCTGGTTCTCATTAGAAGCACCCCCACCCCGCCTGGCAGTCCACGGCTCCTCCCTTAGCCTCGCACGACAGTGGGAAGTCCACCATTAGCAGCAGGCAAGGAGCTGAAGGAGGGTGGGGCCTACATCCTTGGCCTTGGCCTCAGAAGCCAGAATGTAGGTAGCACCCCCACCCCCACCCCCATACCCACCCCAGGACCTCCCGGAGCTCTGAGAAGCCCCTGAAACTGCACAGAAACTTCTGGGCCTGTGGCGTTTTTTCTGAGGGTCAGGCTGAGGTTTTCAACAACTTTTTGTTGGGATCCGTGATTTCCAAAAGAAAGACATGACTCAAAAGAAGGCTACAAACTGGGTATGGGAATCAGGTCATGTGACTTTGAGCTTGGCTCTGCCATCACAAGGGCTGCGTGACCTTGGGCAGTCACGTGTCCGTGAGCCTCCGTGCCTCATCTGTGATGTGGAGCTGTCGGGGCCACCCGAGAAGAATGCAGGTGAGGGTAACACTTACATAATGCTTGCTTCTAGATAATACTTATAATTAAGGTGCATTACTTTAACTGCCCTGGTTTTATAGCTGGGGGAGACTTAATGCACAGAGAGGTTAAATCACTTACCCAAGATCACACAGCTGGGAAGTGGCAGAGGAGGGACTGAAGCAGGCAGGTAGACTGAGAGTTCGGGCTCTGAATGCCTGCAGCGTGGCTGCCCCCAGTGATGCCCGGAAGATGCACAGCCCTCCTGACGCGCTCACCACCCACCTGTTGGTTTTCCAGATGTGCAGGGTGTCAGGGTCTGAGATCCCCCTCCTCTCGGCCTGCTCCTCCAGAAAGTCGAAGAAGTACTTGACAGCCAGAGGGGGCTTGTCCTCACGAATGCTCAGGATGGCCTTGAACAGGTCATCCAGAAACTTCTGCAGCGTGCCCTACAGGGGAGCAGGGTGGCTGCCGTCAGCCCAGGACATGTGTAGAGGGTAAGCGGGACCCTCTGTGGCTCTGGGGAGCCAAAGGTGCTTGAGCTGGTGAATGTGGAAGCCATGTGGCATCGGGCCGGTCACCTAACCTCCCTGGGCCTCAGTTTCCTCATCTGTGAAATGGGTTAATGAAATCTACCTCATAGGGGTGTTGAAAAGTCTGGGGCCTAGAGGGGGAAATCAGTGAGGCCAGCGTGTGTCCTGTAGGGTGCAGACTGCACCTGGGCCATGTGACCTTGCAGCCACCACTGACCCCTCTGGGCCTCAGCTGCCCTCTGTCACATGTGCTAATACAGAAGTTGTCTGTCGGGCACCCTCCATGGCTGAGCAAAAACACTCCTAGGGCAGGACCCTAAGCCCTCAGCCTCTCACCCTGGGAGCCTATCTGACTCCACAGGGGAGGAGCTCTTGCTCCACCCAGGCGTGTGCACACAGCTGGCGCTTCCAAGACAAGGAGATGAGGCCAGGCCTACCTTGGTGGACAGCAGGCGGGTCAGGTAGATCTCTGGTAGCACCTTCTTGCGGTGGCTCTGCCGGTGGGACTTCTTGGGCTCTGCCAGCTCGTCCGTGGGCAGCACCTGGGAGGCCAGAGCGGTGCGGTGAGTGCCAGCACCAGGCACCCCCCGCCGTCCCGGGGAGGTCCCATCCTTCCCCTACTTTGTTTGCACAAATGACCAGGCTCCCTGCTGGTTCTGGGTCTCATCTCCACTCCCCCAGCCCCAGCCTTTCCCAGAGCCTGCAAACACTGTCCCCAGAGGACCAGGGCAGCAGGAAGCCAAGTCCACACCCGGCGAGGGGCGGGAGCCCCCAGGGCCAGAGGCTGGGCACTCACCAAATGGAAATACTTCTCTGTGTCCAAGTCTTTCACTGTGAGAGGAAAAACACACACAATAAACAAACAAGAGAGGGGAGGGGGGAAGAGAGACAGAGAATCAGAAGTGGAGACTGAAAGATGGAGAGAGAAACTGAAAGGAGTGAAGAGTTACAAAGAGACCCGTGGAGAGAATGAGACAGAGACACAGACAGAGAGAAATGCAATGGAAGAGGCGAGGGACCCAGACAGACACACAGAATGAGAGACAGGAGAGGCACTGAGAGGACGGCATGTGTGAGGTGACAGAAACAGAAGGAGAGCGAAATGGAGCGAAACGGACAGTCCACATTCAGAGACAGCAGAGGCCCCAGGGTGGCCGCCCTCACTCCACCTCCCCAGCCCCAGAGCTTCTACCACCCCCAGACCTCACAGGCTGTTGAAGACCCAAGATCTTGCTCCTGACCTCAGAAGGGGACCCTGAGACCCAGAGGGGCCTGGGACTTCAGGCCTGGCAGCTGGACAGCTAGCCTTGGGGTATCTGAGGGTGTGGATGGTGGGACTTGAGGCAGGGACACAAGCCAAAGCCCAGATGGGCATGCCAGCCAACCTCTCCGGCCTGGCAGCTGCCCAGGCCTATTGGAACCACGTCCCGCCCTCCTGGGGCCTCTCTCTGGCTGCCCGCAGGAAATCAGCCCGAGAGGCCTGGCCACAGGCCCTGCCAAGCAGTGCTGGGTCAGAGGGGCCTGGTTGGGCCCCTGCCCCCACCAAGGAGGCCACATCACAGCCCAGCCTTGCCTCTGGAGGCCTCAGTTTCCCCAACAGAACTGCTCAGAAGGGCCCTAGACACTCTCCACGCCACCAGCACTACCTCGGCCCAGCGTGTTGTCCTTCTTGTCCGTGAGGCTCATGGCCAGGGAGGCCCCTTCAGGGATCTGGCAGAGGGGAGAGGCTGCGGTCAGAGGTCAGGTTAGCGAGACTGGAAGTGGGGGTCGGGTGGGGCTGGGGACCCCACCTTGTAGTGTGCCAGTGTGTTGAGCTTCTTGCGGCCATCCTCCACCACTGAGGTGTCGTCCAGGTCCCGGAGGATGTAGCTCTGCGTGCTCGAGGCGAACCACTCTGGGGACAGGGAACAGGGTGTTGGCGGGAGGGGGGTGCTAGCCCAAGAGGACAGCACCAGCCTGGTGACACAGGGAGAGGCTGCTTGCTCTGTCTGGGGAACCTGGGGCATGCCATGTCTCTCTGAGCCTCTAGCTTCCTATTTGGAAACAGGGAGGGGGAGAAAACTGGGAACAGGGGGCCATGGTGGTGGGCACAGGGCAGGAGCTTTGGAAACGCCCTCAGCCTCGGGGTTGTTACTGTTACTATTGCTGATGAAATAAGAGAAGATACCACCTGTGAAAAGATCAGCACACCTTCTATAGCTCCCGCTGTCTTCAGAGTAAAGCCCAAGTGCCGTCCCCCACTCACCCCCCCCCCAATCCCAGGCTCTGGGTGACTGAGCACCTGCCCCCACATGCCCGCCCTGGTGAGCCACCCGAAGTCCCTGCCCTGAACAGACAGTCGCTGTGTCTGCATGTTCACCACCACTGCCTGCTGCTTGTAAGGAGCCCAGCCAACACTTAGTGCCCGGGAAAGGCCCGTGCTCACTGAATGAATGGCCCAGGCGTCTTGGCCAAAACAGGACTCCTATGCATCCTTCAAAACCTACTCCAACACCCCCTCCTTGGAAAAGCCTTCCCTGAATACTTTTTTGCCCCTTGTCCACAGCTTGCTCACAAGGGCCTGTCCCCGCGCCGGAAAAGGAGCTCTCTGCTGATGGGCACTCATCTGGCTGTCTCCGCGTCCCCAGTGCAACACTGTGCACATCTGCTTGTTGACAGGAGTGCAGGACCGAGGCCGGGGCTAGTTCCCACCCCACAGCCCGCCGCCAGGTTGTGCCGTCCCACCCCTGCCCACCGAGGTCGACGTCCTCGGCGCGTGGCCACTGGGAGTAGGGCACGTTCTTGCAGAAAGCCTCCAGGATCTTCTCCTTCACCTGTGTCAGCGTGTCCGTGTCCATGGCCCGCACACTCAGCGAGTCCATGCCACAGCCCTGGAAGGACACGTTCAGGTTCTACAGGAGAGGGGGAGGGAGGGTCAGCAAGTCCTTACCGTCACTACCCTGGGGCCGGGCAGGGTGACAACCTACCAGAGGAGGCCGAGCAAGACGGCAGCCTCCAGGCCAAGCAAGATGGGGGGACCCCCGCCCAGCCAGCTTGGGAGATGGTCCCGCCCTGCTGCCCAGCTGCCCTCGCCCCACCCAAACACCTGCTCACCCGGGGCTTGGCCTCAATGTTCTCCCGTAGCAGCCACTCCTCGTTGAGCGTGTAGCGGGCCTTGCCTGTGATGGCATCGATGGAGCCCTTGTTGATCTGCTGCTTGATGGCGCACAGGAGCAGGAAGAACGGCTCCCCGACCGTCTCCTGGGTGGGCAGGGGCTGTCAGGGGGCTGAGGCCCAGCCTGCCAGTCCCCACAGCTCCCTTCCCCCACTCCAGATTCTAGCCCCCGAGCCTCTGGTCATGCCACAACCCCAGAACACCTTCACTACCCTCTTCCACTGCCACCTCCACGGCTGCCTGCTTACTACCCTCTTTTTGGATCCCAACACCATTCCTTCAGCCCTGGAGTCTGCATGGACTCTGAGGTTGAACACCACTGGCTGTGGGCAGACACATTCATTTCATCCTCCCAACAACCCTTCCAGGTATCATCCTCATTGCTGCGGCTCAGAGAGGGCAAGCCACCAGCCCAGGGTCACCCAGCAGGAAACTGGCGAGCTGGGCTCAAACACTGGATCGGCTGACCCCCAAGCCTGTGACTTTCTGCTAAGCCTCCCAAGGTGAGTGCAGGCAGACGCGGAACACAGAAGTGGTCTGAACCCAAATCACAGAGTGTGGCGAGTCTTGGGCTTGACTGGGGCCCCTGCCCTTGCCAGGCTCCCTCTCACAGGCATTCAGCTGCTATCCACAGCCAGGCGCTGATTTTCACGGTCCTTTTATAGCAGACATTTAGGTAAAAATGGTAAGCTGATTTAAGGGAAAAATTAAGTACATAATAGTGTCAGGCACATTTGGCAAGATGATGAAGGCAGCATGCCAGCTCTTATTCCTGATCTAGTTCTCCAGGCCCGGGGGGTAGGAGCCACGGGTGCCCTATTTTCTGAAGGAGGAAACAGAGGCTCGAAAGAGAAGCCACGTAAAGGGGCCAGGGAACCTGGGTCCAGAGTCCACTGCGGCCCCTGTGGTCCTGTTGCAGCCAGTCTTCCTTCAGGGCCCAGAGGCAGCCAGTTAAGGCCAAGGCCAAGGCCAATTAATTACACGGGGCGGCGGGGGGGGGGGGGGGGGGGGAGCCTCAAGGGGCTGTGTCCCCCGACTGCACCGCCCCAGGCCCAGCCTCCTCTGTTCTACCCCCACACCCCTTCCCCACCGACAGGTAGAAACCAAGGCACAGAGAAGGTAATGCCTGTTCCAGGGTCACACAGCAGGACTCAAGCCCAGAACATCTGAGGCCCTGGTTCTGAGCTCCAGTCAGGCCTGTGCCTTTCTCCTGGGATCCCCAGATGACTTCTTGGCCTCTACCATTGGAGGGTAGCTGGACAGGGGGACAGAACCAGGGGCTGAGCAACTCCTGTTCTGCAGAAAAGCCTGAGTGGGGTCCCCTGGCAGAATGTAGAAGGCCCTGACCACCTGGCCCCACTGGACTTTCTAGCCTTTTTCATCAGAAGGACTCGCCAGACTCCCTTCAGTTCCTTTCATGAACAGTCCCCACTCCTGGCTTTGCCCATCCATGCTGCCACCAAAACCCAGACACTCTCCCCAGCCACTTCTTTATCTGGTTCGTCCCTCCTCAACCCCTCAGGCCACCACCCTGCACCCTCCAGCCAGATCAGAGGCTATAGCAGTTGAGCTCTGCTGTATTTGAGTTTGTTTCCACACCTTTCTCCACGAATGCTGGGAGAGCCTCAGTGGCCCGGCTCAGGTCTGATTTACCTTCTGACCCCAGAGCACCGGCCCAAAAGCACAGCGGGGAGGGTGTGATGGCTGAGGACAATCTCCCAAAACAAGGTCCTTGATACGGCCTCTGTTCTGCCGCGAGCTGGCCCTGAGCCCCCCGGGGAGCCAGGCCTCAGCTGAACCTCAGTCCAGGTACAGACGGGGTCTTCTGGGCCTGTTCCCTCCCTCCTCTGAGCCCCTTTCCCCACATCTGCACGGAAGATGTGATAACCCTCCTGGAAGAGTGGGTGGAAGGATCAAACGAAGCCGGCTCTTCCACGGGAGGGCTGGGAGGCAGTGGTCCCTGCCACATGGGGGGCGCCTTCGTGCCTGCCTCACCCTCAGGCAGCTGTACATGCAGATGGACATCCAGTTGGTGAGCATCTTCTCGACCACCGACTCCGTGCGCCGCAGCATGAGCTTGGGGTTCTTGGCGGCAGAGGCGTCAATGAGGTCCACCAGCAGCTCCTTCATGATGCTTGTGTAGTACTCCAGCTTGCCATGGAGTGCGATGGTCAGCAGGGAGGCCAGGTTGCACCTATGCGGGGGGCATGGGGCATCAGCTTCTGGCCACACCTCATGGCCCCAGGATCTGAGGACCTCATGTGGGGGCTATGGGCCACCGTATCACTGGTGTGCCTGTGCAGATGGAATCCAGGCCCAGGAAGGAGAGGAAAGTGGGGTCTTAGGACCCCCAGGACCCAGGGCCTGATGCTGGGGGCCAGCCAGCTGCCCAGAGGACATGGTGATTGGCAAATCTGCCCAGCCTAGGGTCTAGCCAGACGAACCCAGGACCCACAGTATGGCCTCAGACAGGCCCCTGCCCACCCCCAGAGCCTCGCAGCCCTACCTGTCTCTCACGGCAAAGTCCTTCTGCTGCTCCAGCGCGTGGACGAAGACGATGAGGAAGTGCTTGTTGTTGAGCAGGGAGGAGAATAGGCTGATACCTTCTTCCATGTTGGGCCGGCAGCTCTCAGGGATCTGGGGAAGCAATTGGTGGTGGGGTGTCCACAGGGGTCCGGTGCCTCTGCCTGGCCCAGGAGTTGGCACTTACAATGCCCTGAATGGCTCCTTGAATGCCTCGTGGGATGGAGAGTTCACTACCTTTTAATGGTGGGTGCCTCCTAACTCACCATGACTGGGAATGATGGCTCAATGGAACTGGAAACTGGGGCACAAAGAAGGGCAAGGTCGCCTGGAAGTAACCCAGCATCCCCATGAGGGACCCTCCCTACTTCCATTCTCTGAGCAGCAGGCAGAGTGGGGTGTCCAGGGAGGCCCGGTCCTCTCGCCTCTCTACCTGGCCTGGGGGTCAGCACTTAGACACCCTGAAGGGCTGCTTCCATGCCTCCTGGGATGAAATGCTCACTACCTTTCCATGGCAGATGCCTCCCTGCCCCCCGTGTTTGGAGTCAATGATTGATCGGATGAGCTGGAAAGTGGGGCTTGAGAGGGATGGGGGGGTGTGCATGAGGGGCCGGGGCACTCACCTTCCACGCCCCCAGCAGCGGGTGGGTCTCCTGCACTGTGCAGCTGCCCTGCGAGTTGAGGGTCTGGGGGGGCAGTACGTAACGCTCTTCGTAGAGGGAGGAACACTGTGGAGGCAGACCCCCAGCATCTCAGCGGGCTACAGGCTCCCCGACTGGCATGCACGGCCCCTCAGCAAAGGCAAAGGGACACTTATGGAGAAAGAAGAGACAATGGACCACGCCCAAAGAGTCACAGGACTCAAGAGGAGTGGGGAGGGGTGTCCCAGGGGGCTTCCTGGAGGAAGAGCAGAAGTAGAACCAGCGTGATCCAGGTATGGCAATGCGAGACGGCAGAGGGCTTAAAAGGAAACAAAAGCAGCTCTAGGTGGAATAAGGGACCCTGAGGCAGACAGGCTGCTGCACAGAAAATGACATGGACAGGGCAAGAGGAGGGCACTGGCCATCAGCACAAATGCTCTGGGCAGGCCAGGGAAGGCGGGGACAGGGCAGTAGCCGCTGGAGCAGAAAGGCATGGGAGCATGGAAGGGGTGGGGCGGAGTCCGGTGGGCAGGAGGAGGGGGTGTGGAGACCAAGAGAAGCCTGGCTGGGAAGGGGCCCAGAGAGGCGAGAGGCTGGCAGGGCACGTGAAGCCTGGGAGTGCCTGGGCCACCTCTGCTCACCCCCTTAGGGCGGGGAGAGGCAGGCCTAGCACCTAGGAAGAGAGTGGGGCTGGCAGCCAGCTTGTATTTGGACCTTGAACATTAAGTGAGTAGGGAAGGACAGTGCGGGGAGAAACCGGGCTCCCTCCCTGGAAGGCCCTCTGGGCAGGTTCTGTACTGATCCAGGGGCCCACACTGCGCTAGCCAAGTTTCCCACATGCATAAAAGTGCCCTCTGGAGGGGCCCCGGAGCCCCTGAGGTGGCCGGTGAGGGCGCAGGCTGACCTTGGGGAAGAAAGTGCGGGTCACAAAGTGCTTATACTCCAGGAAAGGGATGCCCTGGCTGCGGTTCAGCTCCTTGGTCAGATCCGTCATGTCTGTCTGCAGCTCGGCGAAGCCTGGTGACACGCAGGTGACGATGAGCGCATGTCAAACCCATGCCCCAACTGAGAAAGCCAAGCCCGCGGTCCTGCGTGGTCCCCACTAACTACCTTTCCGGATTTCCTCTCGTATCTGAGATTCCATCTCCTCCATCTGCAGCAGCGTCTTCTGCCAGTAGCGCTCGGCGCGGCGGCTCTTGGTGCAGAAGACAAATAGGGCTACGGGCATTGGAAAGGGGGTCAGGCCTTGAAAACCCTTTGGAAAGCATGTGTGGGCACCTGCTGTGTGCAGGGCCTGAGCCTGGGGGGACAGTCCTGCCTGCTGGCCTCAGCTCTACCTCCCCTGGGCGGAGTGGGGGAAGGGGACCCCAGTCCTCCCCTCCCTGGTGGGCTTACAAACTCCTACAGGGCAAAGGGCTTGGGGAACCAGTAAAATAAGGCTCCATGTCCCACTCTCATAAAAAGGAGTGTGTGTGTGTGTGTGTGTGTGTGTGTGTGTGTGTGTGTAAAATTGTGGTAAGCAGTGGCTTTCCCTAGCTGAAAGCAGCCTTGGCTGGTGTGGCTCAGTGGATTGAGCGCCAGCCTGCAAACCAAAGGGTCACTGGTTCGATTCCCAGTCAGGGCACATGCCTGGGTTGTGGGCCAGGTCCCCAGTGGGGGGTGCATGAGAGGCAACCACACATTGATGTTTCCCTCTCTTTCTCCTTCCCCTCCCCTCTGTCTAAAAATAAATAAAATCTTTTTTTAAAAAAGAAAGAAACTTTAAGAAGATTACAAAGCTATTATATTATAATCCCTTTCTGAAATGGGAGAAGAGATATATATATTAAAATATTTTATATTTTTATATACAGTATGTATTATTATACATATAATACATATATAATTTTAAGAAAAGAGGCTCGCAGGAAATATACCAAAATCTATAGGGTGTTAACGATGGGTATTTTTTTTCATCCAGTTTTCCCTAAAATTAAAAAAACTCTTTTTTCTTTGTATTTATTGATTTGAAAGAGAGAGAGGGAGAGAGAGTACCGATCTGCCATCCCGCCACCCACCCACACACTCACCAGTTGCCTCCTGCACATGCCCTGACCCTCATCGCGCCACGCCACCCGCAGCCTGCCATCCGCACGCAGCCCGGTGAATCAGACGGTGCTCTAACCAACTGAGCTACCCGGCCGGGGCCCCTAAGGGTTTCTACATCACATGCTTATTTTTCAAAAACAGCTCGGTTAAGATATGATACACATGCCATAGAATCCACCCATTTACAGCATACAGTTCGAATGGTTTTTAGTACGTTCACAGGGCGTGTGTGCACCACTGCTGTCTACTTTCAGCACATTTACTGCCTCCAGGAGACCCGTGGGCACCGGCCGTCACTCCCGTCGCCTCTTCCCCCGCCCCGCAGACAGCCAACAGTCTGCTTCTGCCTCTATGAATTTACCTCCTCTGGACACACATAAATGGGGTCACACGACATGTGGTCTTTTGGGACTGGCATCGTTCATTTGGCGTAACGCTGTCAAGGCTCACCCATGACGCAGCAGAAGTTAGGGCTCCTTTCATGGCTGAGCAACATTCCATTGTATGCATATACTACTGTGTTCTGCCGCGTATAATGTGCACTTTTTTGTACCCAAATTTTTGAGGAAAAAATAAGGATGTGCATTATACCTGGGTAGTACCTGAAATACATCATATCTGTTCTTGTGCTTTGTAATTATTTGTTACGTAAAATTTCTTATATCATAATATGTTCAAAAATAAATGCTAAATTTCCTTTATAATATAAAAAACAATTAACTAAATATAAGTAAATAATTGAATGAAAAAATTGAAAGAGTTTTTTCCTGAAAGTTGGAGCCAAAAACGTGGGTGCGCAGTGTCCACAGGAGCACGTTATACGAGGCAGAATACGCACATTTTACTTACTCACCAGTTGACAGACATTGGATTGTTTCTATTTTGGGAGGTTATGAACAATGCTGCTATGAATTTTCACGCACAAGTTTGTGTGAACATGTCTTCATGTCTCTCGGGTAGACACCCAGGAGTGGGATTGCTGGTCACATGGTCACTCTCTGTTTAACCTTTTGGGAACTGCTGAAGTGTTTTCCAAAGGCTGCACGGTTGTCCCACCCCACCCGCAGCGCAGGGGGTTCTGATGTCTCCGCTGCCCTGAATGTATTACTTCGATAACCACTGCTTTAACAGGGGTGTAGACTAGGTTGACCTCCCTGAAGCACCCTCTCCCGATCACCTTCAATAGCTCCCTCCTGACTGGAGAGCCAGGCTCCAAATCCCGCTGCCCGGCACCGGGGCCCACAGCCGCGCCAACACCCCCTCCCAGTATCCATGTTCTTCTGCCCATTTGTGCTGTAGCCAGGCGACCTCTCACCCCACCTCTGGGTGCGGCACTTGTTCCTACCCCAAGCCTGTATTCAAGCTGTACCCCCAGCCCTCTTGCCTTCTCTTCTATCTGTCCTCTCCAGTGGGGCTGGGGGCAGGTGGGGGAGGTCTGCCCTCCAGGTGCCGTGGGAGGGGGCTCCTCACCGACTACAGAGAGCAGCAGCAGGACACTGCAGATGACGATGGACACGATGATGGCGGTCTCGCTGCCGCCCAGCTGCAGCGTGGCGATGGTCTGGTTGAAGTTCCCCACCTGGATCTGCACAGAGGTAGGGGTGGGGAGTTGTAGTGTCACTGGCCTCAGCCTTCGCTCTTCTCCTAACTAGCTGTGTGGCCTGGGGCAAGTCACCTAATCTCTCTGAACCATCTATAACACACAGATAACCACACCCCCCTCCTGGGAAAGCCTGGGGGCTAAATGAGATGACACTTGTCATGCTCTTAGTCCTGGGCCTGGCACAGAGGGGAAACTCAGTAGAGGGGCCTGTGATTTTTATTACGGCCTGGGAAGAGTGGGGGAGGAGCCAGGGAAGTTCACGGGGCCTGTGGGGTTGTCCTGGCACCAGGGGAACACGTGGTGTGTGAGGACTCAAAGGGCAGAATTTGGACTGAGGTGCGGGTGACAGGGAGCTTTCCCAGTCAGACGTCTTGAGGTGGTAAGCGCTGCCTGTGAGGAAATGAGCTCCCTGTCCCAGGAGGCATGCAAGCAGGTACAGTGCAGAAAGACCCCACTTTCTGGGCCCTCTCTCCACTCCTCTTGCTTCCTCCCCTTCATGATTCCGTGTGTGCCTTTCAGAGTTCAGCCCCATCGGGCCTATCACTGACCTTGATCAGTTGGGACCAATCTGTGACCTTGAGCAATTCCTAAATTCTTGGGCCCTGTTTCCTCATTTATCAAGTGGGGATGTAAAGCTCTGCTCTGTTCTGCTTGTCTAGGCTACTGAGTGTGAAAATGCTCAGTTTCAACGTGCTGAGCCAGGGACAGGTGCCCGGGCAGGCTGTGGGCCAGGGCTGCCTCTGCCTCCGGTGCCCCATCCACTCACCGTGATGGGCAGCTGCCCCTTGTCTGTGTCCAGGGACTCATTGACTGAGCAGTGGATGACTCTTTCTGAGACGATCTGGATGTCGCAGGCCACTTGGCCTATTTTGACCTGGTATTCGTGGCTCTCGAGCCCCAGGCTGTCCTGCTCCTTCTGTGGGAGAGGAGGGGAGGGCTCACCAAGGCCCATGGCCGAGCCCGGCCCACTCACTGCCCCCACCCAGCACCCACTGGCACTCACGTGGATGACTAAGGTGAGGGGCTCCCCGGGGTGGTGCTTGATCCACTTCTCCCTCTTGGCCGTGGAGAACTGAGGGTCAGGGAGGTAGTCCAGGTGGAACCTGCTGCCCCGCTGTGCCTCTTCGGAGTCCAGCAGCTCCTCAGCCACTGCCACCTCATCAGTGTAGACACGCCCATTGATGAAGAAGTCCACCGGCGCTGATGCATTGCTCAGAGCCCCCGGGGACGGGCAGGTGATGAGGGTGGAATTGAGAACCTTGCAGAGCTGGTGGGAGAGGGCCATGGGCCAAGGTTGGGGATGGGGGCCAGACAGATATACATGGAGAAATGAGGAGAGATTGAGGTTTCAGGAGACAGAGAGCAGAGAGAAAGAGATGGAGAGAGAGAGAAAAAAGAGAGGAGGAGATCGCGAGAGAGAGGCAGAAAGATAAGGAGAGACAGAGACAAGGGGGTGCAGCAGAGCGAGGCCTGGTCAGTCAGGGCTCCTGGCCACCCCCACCCCTCCACCCACCTCAGTCCCCTGCTCCCTCACCGTGGGCTGCCGGCCGATGTGGTGCACAGCCATGGACACGTTCTGCACCATATGGAAACGCTCGCCAGCTACCGTGATGGTCCTGCCTCCGCTGTGGGGACAGCAAGCCCCGTCAGCTCACCTATAGCCCCAGAGAGCTGGACCCGCCTGGGGATCAGGGTCAGGGTCTCACCTGACAGGGCTTCGGCGGGGACTGATGGCTGTGATGACCGGGTTCTGCTTGTACCAGAAGGTGAGGTTGCCACGCACGCAGCCCCGGCGCTCCAATCGCACACACACGGGCACAGGGGCTGGCAGGGCACCCCCGGGCACTGTGCAGGTGATGCTGGTGTCCGTGCGCCTGTGGGAGGGCAGGGGGCTTCGTTGGCAGGGCCCCTACCTCCCATTGGTTGCCCCTGTCCCATCGCCCAGGGGCACAGGCCTGTGTAATTGGCCTGGGTTTAAGGCCTTTGCAATTGGCCCCAACTGGGTCTTCTGCACCCTCGCACATAAATCTGTTTCCGTATTCTCACTGCCACACTTTGCTTGGGTTGTCCTCCCCACCTTAAATATCTTCCCTGCTCCTCTCTGACCATGCCTGTGCTTCCCACCTCTTCCAAGAAGCCTTCCCAGAACTCCTCTCCCAACTTCTGCCCCTTGTGAGGGCCCTGTCCCACGGCTCTGAAAGCCCAGACTTTTCTCCCAATCCCAACCCCACTGGATATTTCTACTTCCTGGGGAAGCGTCTGCTTTCCCCTGAGGACTGAGACTATGGTGGGCTCATCGTAGCGTCCCGAGCAATGCCATCAATGGAGCCCGACACAGTAAGTATACAGTAAAGACCCCTATCTCACCAGGAGCCAGGGGTCTCAGAGTATGCACAATCATAGCCACTTTTACTGCAGCTGTCATTTATGGAGCACCTACTGTATGCTGGGCACAGAGTGCTTCCCACAACTCACTGGTACTGCTCTTACCAGATGAGGAAACTGAGGCTCAGAGAGGGGAAGGGGCTTGGACAAGGGGTGATGCTTGATGCCAGGATAGCATCCCCACCCCGCCAGCCCCCTGGCCGCATGGTTTCTGGGGGAAGGAGGAGCCGCTGGGGCCCAGGGCCTTACTTACACAAGCTCCGTGCAGGGGTCTGTATTGTTCAGCAGGACCTGGAGCTCGGAGCCCACGTGGAGGTCGCTCCCATGGATCGTGATCCTGGTGCCACCGGCCTTGGGGCCCATGGTAGGCTCCAGCGAGTGGACCAGGGGCAGCTGTGGGGTGGAAGGCAGGTGGTTGGGCCTTGGGCTAGCCCCCAGGTGTGTGCCTGGCAGGGTGGGCTGAATGGTGGGCTGTGGCCTCCCTTACCACATAGGAGAAGCGCTCCCGTGACCTGCCCTCCTTGGAGGCGTTCACGGTCACCACGTCCGAGAAGGCCCCTGCGGCTGGGCCTGTGACGCACACGATCCTGGGGAGGCAGTGTTGGTGAGGGGAGCAGCTAGCAGATCTGGGGGGACTGTAGATACCGCCCTGCTTCTCCCTTGAACAATGCCTCCCACTGCACCCCAGGTGAGTTCCCCATCCTTGCACCAACCACCCGCCCCTCCCACTCACAGCTGGAGCTGGCATTCAGTGGGGGCACACCAAGGGCACTGCCCCAAGTTCCCTCTTAGGTGGAAAACAGTGACTGAGCCCCCCAAATGTCACCCTGGCTCTTCCTGGGGACACCCCCCACCCCACAACTCTCCCACAGCTCTGCAGCTATAAGATGAGGGGGTAGATGAGATAGTCTCTTAAGGTGCTTGCAGGTTCCGTGACCACAAGAACACTGGCTGGGCTGGAAGCCTCATCTGCAAGCCTGACATACGGGCTCCTGAGAGGAAATCCCGTTCATTCATTCCCTGCTCCTGGAGGTTTCCTGAAGCCCCCTGGGCCAAGCCCCACACCTACAGGCCCAGATCTTTGCCCCTCACCAGCAGCCCCATCCTTTCTCAACTGCACACTATTCTCATCAGAGCGAGGCTTCCCTGGAAGTGGGGCTGGCCGGGGGGAACACGGGAGGGCTCCCCAGAGGAGCCAGCACTTAAGGATAAAGAGCAGTGTCCTGAGCAGAAAAGGGCATGATGTGTGGTGGGAACGGCGTGAGCCAAGTCTGGGAGGCCTGAGTGAGCGACTTCTGCAGGACAGAAGGGATGGCTAAGGGGAGAAGGGAGGGCAGAGATGTGGCTGGCACTGCCAAGTGGGGCAGGGCCTAGACGTCACTCAAACAGCCCCAGGGACAGCCCGCTACTTACTCTTCTGACACCATGTATCTGTCGGCCAGTGGCTCACAGGCCACGCCGCCAATCCACACGCCATGGGCCACATCGCTAAGCCGCCGGCCCAGGTTCCTACCGCGGATGGTCAACAGGGTCCCACCATCCAAGGAGCCACTCAGGGGCTCAATCTGCCAGGTGACGGAGAGAGAGGTGAATGGGGATCTGAGGCGGGGATGCTAGCAGGGGTCCCCACCACTGTCACAGGCACCCGGGGGGGCCACTAGTCTCCCCGGGGGAGACTCTGAGAACACTGGGGCTGCCAGTAAGCACGAGTGTGTTGTTGTGTCATTAAGCCGTCTAGGATCTGGGGAAACAGAGTGTATGGACAGAGCCAAAGCTATTAAACAGGGGCACGGGTCTCCTGAGGACACCGAGGTCCGTTCTCAGTGGTCATATCTGACCATTCAACCCTGTAGCCCAGGCAGAGCTGACTAGGCCCGGGGTGGGCCCGACTCAGGCTAAACCAATCAGAATCCTTCCCTGAGACACTTTCCTTAATTAAAACAGAGGCCTGGGAGTAAAGAGCATCCTCAGTTATCCTCGTATCAGCCAGGTTTGCCTCACTGAGCCGTCTCCTCTACCTGACTCCCAGTGCCCCTGCCCGCTAGCTTTCTCCGCAGTACACAACACCTTCTATGGATAAATTAGTCCTGTGCCCATCCCCAGTTAACACACTAGCTCCGCGGGGGCGGGCACTGTACTTCGCTTGATGCAGCGTCTCCAGAGCTGCAGGGGCCTGGCTCCCGATGTCCGGTAGGTGCCAGTGCATGCGTGTGCCGGGCTCTGTGCAAGCCCACGTGCTGCGGGTCCGGGAGCCCATGTGGGGCACACGCAGGGGCTTCCACGGGGGGAGGTGCTTACCGCCCGGATCTCGGGGGCGGGGCAGGTGCCAGTCATGGGCTGCAGGGGCCCCCGGAAGCGGCAGCTGTCACTCCACACACACAGGTGGCCTAGGTCCTCCCGGCCCAGGCACTGGGAACAGTCGGGGCTGCCCATGGCACAGTTATAGACCTCCACTGGAAAAGACGCAGAGGCAGCATGGGTCAGCCCCTCATTACCGCCGTCCCCTCCACGCTCACCCACTCACTGGGTGTCCCACCCAGAGGCCGGCCCTGGTTCTGAGGGTCAGGACCCCCAGGGGTTCTTAGTGCTTTCTCAAGACCCTCCGGGGCCTGTGCTAAGCCCAGTGCAGCCACAGCCTCAGTAATATCACACATCCTCACCACAATTCTATCAGATGGGAGCTGCTTATTAGCCCCATTTGACAGACAAGAGGTGAGGTTCAGAGAGGTAGAAAGACTGGCCAAGGTCACACAGCCTGAGTGGCAGAGATGGAACTCACACCCAGGCCTAAGAGGGTCTCTACCTGCAGCGGAGTTCCAGGGTGCTGGGGAGACACTGAGCAGTGTGGGCTCTGTCGGCCACAGGCCCGGGAGTGGCCCAAGGAGGCACACAGGGAGGACTCTCCAGGGCCTCAGTGTGCAGGCCAGATCTGAACCCTTCACGATGGAGATGGGAGGAGCCCCAGGTCCACTAGGTATGTCTGAGACCCCCTCCCCCCCGAGCAGACAGGCCCTCGGAGAGCTGATTCAGACACACGACAACAGCAAGGACACCGACCACCAGCCTGGGGTGTCGGCTGTGCCCTAGACACCCTCGTGCGGCTTTGTGTGTGTCACCGCAGCAAACCCTCACTGAGCCCTCTGCCCAAGGGCCTGTGCCCTCACTTCACATGGGGACACTGAGGCTCAGGAAGGGCAGGGTAGGTGCGTGCCCAAGGTTGCACAGCCATTGGCACGGAGGTGGACCAAGGGCGCGGTACCTGGCCCAGCTGCTCAGTGAACATGTACTAAACGGCGGGGTACTGAATGGCGGGGTTGGCGCCTACCACTGTGTATTGGGAAATGGCCAGGTGGGATGGCTGTGACTATATAGTGAGCACTGGAATGAGACACCCTCCCCTCCAAGGTGGAGCCTCAACCCATGGGGGCTGAGTCCCCTGTGGCCATGGTGGGTGGGTGGGGGCTCCGACCTGTCATGGGGTCAGGGCTGTCCAGGAAACGGGCTGGCGGTCCCTTCAGTTGGAGGCTGAGTGGAAACACCTGGCTCTTCTGGGTCGTGTGCAGCTGCAAAAGGATGGGGAAAGCGTGAGGGGTGTAGGTGACATTCGGTCTCTGCTCTGGGGGAGGATGTCATGGAGACAGATGAGGGCAGGGCTGCTGGGAAGGGGGCCCGAAGGAGGAGTGAGGTTAGAAGGGAAGAAGGCAGTGCCACATGTGGACTTGTGCGGGCCTCCCCTCGCCCCCTGCTGGAGCCACACCACTCACCGCCACTTGGTCACAGAGTACAACTGACTCATTCACCCACACGGCCTCAAAGACCTCCTCCTGCCCGAAATTGCATTCAAGGGCCGTACTCTGTGGGAACAGGGGTGGGGCAGGGAGAGTGAGGTCGGCACCCACTGCCCTCCAACTCCATCTAGATGTCACGGCCTGCTGTCCGGGACAGTGGGCTGGCCGTCACACGTGGGGGCCACGTGACTGGGCTGTATGTTCCTCCAGAGCATCCTTCCTTGCCTCTGTGTACAACGTTGGAGGGAAGAGGGACCACAGGGCACCTAGAATGTCAGCCTTGTGCTCTCCGTGTCACTGACGGCCTCTTCGATGTCTCCCAGTGGCCCCACCTCTGGCCGGTACTCAGCTCGTGGGGGGCTGACTCTGGCATGACTGGTATTCAAGGTCCATCCCAGTGAGAGTCCAGCTGCTGTTTGAATTTGAATACCCCCCATCTCTGCCCACAGGGCCTGTGCCCCAGACAGACCAGGACACTCTAGGACATAGCACGGATGACCCCGTTCTTCCACTTGAAAGGCTCATCTCTCAACTTGTCAACCAGCAAAACTCCACACAGCCTTCCAAACCCAGCTCGAACATTCTAAAGCCTTCCCTGATGCCCCTCAGATCAGGGGGCGCCCCTCATTCGATCACCCATCCACCCACTCACTAAGCAATAACTGTATGGCTGTGTGCTGAGGCTCTATTAAGCTCCTAAGGCCCACCCGCCACCCTGAGTATCAAAGACCACCCTTACCCTGATGCCCAGGCTCCGCCCATCCACTAGGAAAGGCTGAGGTTGGGTCTCAGCCCCTCTGACACCTCCAAGGGCGGCTGATGACAGCGGCAAGAGCTCAGGTTCTGCCTCACAAAAGCCCTGGTTCAAATCCCATCCTGCTACTCACTAGCTGTGTGACGCCATGCATGCGGTCCTCCTCTCTGAGCCTTGGTTTTCTAAACTGCAATGAAACAAGCTTCCCGACTCTGCAGGGTTGCTGAGTAAACTGGAGTCATGTATCTTTAGTAGGTTGCACACTGTGGGTGCCTAATATCTGCTGGCTGTTGTTTGTATGCAGGAGGTGCTCAATAAATGTTCATTGAATGAATAAACAGGGCCCAATTCCTCAGTCTCATCTGGCCCTTGGCCCGGCTTGACAGGGCCTCTGGGTAGTAGCATCAGTAAATATTTGCTGAGTGAACAAACTCGGGTTTCATGAGTGTTAGTCTAGCCACGTGGCAGGACTTCCTGTTTATGACCCGATCACTGGCAGATGTGACACCCTGAGGAGAAAGCAGGTCAGCAACCTCTCCCCTGCTCTGCCCCCTTCCCCCCTCTGCTCCGAAGCTAACACAGGAAAGTGGCTGTTGACAGGGCTGAAAGCTCATTTGTCCCCCGACACACTGAGCTGAGAGGTGGTTCTGTCTGCTGAGTCCCTGAGCTCAGGCCTTGGCCACCTTGGGGACAGCAGGTTCAGCCTGTCCTGGGGGTCTTCAGGGTGTAGGCTCAGCATACAGGGCTATTGCAGACCCCAACAGGGGGCTTTGCCCACCCCACCCTCAGTGTCCTAGAGGCAGGCCTGGGCCTGGGGACAGGCGGGCCAGGTCCCTGAGGCCCAGTGAGGGTAGGCACGTGCCCCCCAATTACACAGCCAGAAAGCAGCAGCTAGGACCCAAACCCAGGGCTCAGGCCTCCCCATGTCAGGTTCCTGCAGCCCAGGGAAGCAGCGCTGCCTGCCATCCACGTGGACCCAGACCCCTGGAGGCTCTGGGAGGCTCTGGGAGGCTCAGCCCCAACCACTACAGGGTGGAGTTTGAGGGCCGAGGGCAGGGATCCCGCCTGCCCCTCAGAGAACTCCAGCCCAGCCACGAGGCTGCCCAACACATCCCAGATGCCCGGCACGTGGCCCCCACGTGTGACGACAGGCCCCGGCTCCCCCGTGAAAGCGACAGATGGCGAATCCCCGGGAGCTGGGGAAGGGGGTGGCTGGCATGCTTCCAAGACTCATCAACGCTTCCCACCCAGAAGGGACCCAGAAAAGGGTGGCATCCCCTCCCCCAGCCCAGATGGGCAATGGGGGAAGGGAAGGCTGGTTGTAGGGAGGAGCACTCGATCGGGAGTCCAGGGCCAAGGTTCAGGTCTAGCCCAATGTGGTGTGACCCGGGGCATCAACTTCCTTTACTGGGCCTCATTTTCCCCGTCTGGACAATGGAGCTGGGGCAGCAAAGAGGTTCTCTGGCCATTCTCCAGGTAAGACCTGGCAGCCACAACTGGGCAGCTGTGTTCAGGGTCACAGTTCAGCCAAGGGGTCGGGCAGGGTACTGTACATGCGGGCAGTGCCCACCATGGGCTGGGGCCCAGCTCTGCCAGGGGATCTTGAGATGGTAGGGGAGTCTGGGGGTCCTGGCCAGGGTTTCCCTCAGGCTGCTGGTGGCCTGCTATCCCCTTGGCCTAGCCCTCACTACCCACCTCCTTCTCCCTTGCAACCAGAGTGGGGCTTTCTCTAACAGAACCTGGCAACTCAGAGCAATGAAACCAAAACACAGCGGTGGGCCCACGGCATGGGGCCCCGCCTGGGACTGAGGTCTCCCAGCCCTCTGCTCCATCCCAGCTCGGCCCGGCCCGCACTCACCTGGAAGAAGGCAGCATTAGCCAGGCGCACTGGGATGGTCTGGGAACCACCCGTGGGCATGGGTGCTAGGGGCGAAGGCAGGATCTGGGGACAGTGCTGAGGGCTCTGCAGTCAAAACACAAGGAGGAGGGGGTGACCGGGGGCCCTTTCAGAAGAGATAGGCTTCATGGCGCCCCCAGCCTGCCCGTGCAGTCCTGCCTCCTCCAGGTGCCAATCAGCCAGTTGTGGTAAGAAAACACTAGTAAGACACTCGAGCCACCAGCACTGAGGGTGACGTGCCAGAGGGTCCCACACCACCTCATTTGGTCCTCATGGTGACTCCACGAGCAGGAGGGCTACTGGACCCATTTTACAGACGAGAAAACTGAGGCACAAAGAGATGAAAAAGCCTGTCCAGTGGTAGAACTGGATCCCTCCCATGCCTCTCAGAGGAGGCTAGGAGGCTGAGGTCGAGGAGTGGCCCCTCCCTGCTTCTGGGCCCCATCTTTCTCAACTGTGAAATGGGGGGCTGTGCTCACTCTCCTAGACCCCGCCCAGCTCTGGAATGCTGGTTTCCACATGACACATGTTAAATGATTCAGAGAAGAGAAACCCAAGACTTGCCCTGGCCAGTGTGGCTTGGCTGGACGGGAGTCATCCCACAAAGCGACAGGGTGCTGGTCTGATTCCCAGGCAGGGCACGTGCCCGGGCTGTGGGTCCAGTCCCCAGCTGGGGCGGGTGCGAGAGGTAACCAATCGATGTTTCTCTCTCACAATGATGTTTCTCTCCCTTTCTCCCTCCCTTCCCCTCTCCCTAAAAATAAATAAATAAATCTTTTTTAAAAAGAAAGGAAAAAGGAAACCCCAGACTTCTGAATGGCCCATGAAAAATGGGCTGTAAGTAAGGGCCCTGGTGCCAGCAGGCTCAGCGGACAGCCCTTCCCCACTGCCTGGGTTCGAGTCACAGCCCTGGACAGAGGCACCAGCTCCCAGGGGTGGAGGCGGGGCGGGGGAGTGGGGGGGCTGGGCATCATCATTCCCGTGACAAAGGCAGGCCACTGAGGCTACTTCAAAAAAAAGGAAGGAAAGGAACAATAAGAGACTCACAACAATCAACAACTGAATCTAAAAAATAAAAACCAAAAACAAACTAAGCAAACAACTAGAATAGGAACAGAATCACAGAAATAAAGAATACATGGAGGGTTATCAGCTGGGAGGGGGTCAGGGGAGAATGGGGGGAAAGGTGCAGGAATAAGAAGCATAATTGGCAGGTACAAAATAGACAGGGGGAGGTTAAGGATAGTATAGGAAAGGGAGAAGCCAGAGAACTTACACGTATGACCTGTGGACATGAACTTAGTGGAGGGAATTGCTGGAGGGAAGGGAGGTTAGCAGGCAGAGGCAGGGCAAAGGGAAAAAATGAGGGCAACTGTAACAGCATGATTAATAAAATGCACTTAAAAAAACGAAGAAGGGAAAGAGGCAGAGAGGGCAGGAAAGAGCCTGAGGCTCAAAGCAGCAGGCGCTGCCTGAGGGCCGAGGGTGAGGGGCAGAGACTGGGGCAGGGCTGTGCCTGCAGGGCCACCTTAGTGGCCCATCTGAGCTAGGGAGTTTGGGGCCCCAGTCCTGCCCCGGGTTCCCAGTGGGCCATGTCCTGCCTGCTCACACTCCGAGAGCCTGACCCTGAGAGGCGGCAGCTGCGGGCCCCTGGAGCAACCACAGCCTTACTAAGGGGCCAGACAGCCCCAGCCCAGGGGCTTCCTGCTCCGCTCTGCTCCCGCCCAAGCCTGGTCGGGGAAGTGTTTGGAAACACGATGATCCATCTGCCACCTGAAGTCACCAGCCAGGGCCAAAGGCGTCCAGGTATGTGATTTGAAGGCCTTCCTGGGGTCTTTCTCATTATTATTAATCAGAGAGAGCTGCTTGAGGGGAACCTCAGAGTCCACTGTCAAACCAGACCCCGAGGGGACACCGCTGCCAGTAACCACCACCAATGCGTGTGCTCAGGACAGCAGCGGCTGCTCTTCACACAGCTCTCAGGGTGCACCGGACAGCCCGCAGCAATGGGCCCTCTGTTATTAACTCACCAAATCCTCCTCCCAGCCACCCTGGGAAGCAGGCACGCCCATTACACCCATCTTACAGACAGAAAATAGAGGCACAGAGACACCAAATGGCTGCCCGAGGCGGAATGTGCAGCACAGAGGGCTCTGGCCGTGCAGACCCTCGGCTGAGCAGCAGGCCAGAAGCCCTGCGCAGACAGGTGGGCTTCCGTGCGGGCAGTGGCTGGTGCGGAGCAGGGGGGCCTGGGCTGAGGAAACAACAGTGTGGGGCTGGGAGGCAGGAGATGGTGTACGGCCCCCCGTGTGAGCACACGCGAGTCGCTGTCCCTTTCTGAGCCGCTGTCCTGTGCCGTCTTGTGTATAAACCTCATGGAATTTCAGGAACTGGAACCCACATGTTTTCAATTGGGTTTTATGGCTGCTGCCAGTTCTACTCTGCAGCTGGCTGGAGACCCAGTGGCTCTGTCCCCCTCACCCCCGGCTCCTCCTTCCCCGTGGGTAGGTGGCCGATGGGGAGATGTGGGGCTGGGGACGAGGGTCAAGGGAGGGGGAGTTCTCAAAAGAGACCTCCCAGAAGGAATATCGTGGGACCATCTCTAAGGGCCTCCTGACTCCCCTGACCCTTTTAACCTAGGGCCACTTAAATGCCAGTACCCACTCTACAGAACAGAACCAAGGCTGAAGGTGCTGGCCAGCTTTGCCCTCCCCCAGTGCCTCATCCAGTGTCAGCTAGGCCTCCATGGGAACACCCGATGTGTCTGCCACTGGCTCCAGCCCCTACCAACCTCCTCCAACTCTGTCTTGGTCTCTGGGGAACTTCCCTCAACCCCAGGCCTCTGGTTTGGGAAGACTGGTCCTATACCCTATCCCCAGGGATGGGTGGGTGTCCCAGACCACCCTGGCCTCAGCAATTGGTTCAGGGAGTATATGGACCCCCAGTTCAGCCAGTGAGATTCAGCCAGTAAGATTCAACTATGGGACTTCTGCCGAACCAGTGAAAGCTATTCTTGTTTCCCAGAGCTGCCAGGGGATCAGGATCGGCCTGAAGCCTGTTGTGCTGCTGAGAGGGAGGCCCTACCTGAGCATGGAGCCCACCCTGAGCGGGCAGGACCCAGATCACATGGTTGGAGCCCTGGATCCAGCTGTACCTGAAGGCAATGCCACTCCCCAGGCTTTTCACTCACATGAGCCCTTAATTCTGTTGGGGTCAAGGCCAGTCTGAACTAGGGCTTCCCTAGTTGCAACAAAGGATGGAGGGCTCCCTGTACCAAGCCAAGCCATTGATGCCTCAGAAAGAAGCCAAGAGGCTTATCCCTTCGCTGGAGCAAGGTACAGGGCCTGGCCTGCAGGCTCAGGAGACCAGGAGTGAGGACAGACACAGGGGCAGCAATGCGAGGAGCCACCATAGACCTGATGTGAGCCCAGAGTGTGCTGGTTCACAGAGGGCCTCACCTGTCCCTCCCTACACTGGAACTCACAGACTCCCACGTTCTCTACCAAGTTCAAGAATAGAGGACTTGTATCCCAATCAAGGGGAGCACTGATAGGCCCAAGGACCCTGAACCCACCTGACCTGTTCCCCTCCCTACCTTCCTCATCCCCACAGGTCCCCTAAACTGGCCCCATGCTCCTACCAAACCCCTCTCCCCACTGGCTCCTAATGAAGCCGACCTTCATGGGGTGTCCATCCAGGCTCCCGGCCAAGAGAGTTCGCCCTCCCATCTGCCAAACCCTCTTTACCTCTAAGGCCTAAAGTCACGCCTCCTTGAGGAAGCCACCCTCAGAGAGGCCACACCTCCCTCAGACCTGGAAGTAGAGGGTGTGCCCACCTTCCTCAGCCTCCTCCCCTCCGCAGAAAAGCTGGAACCCTGTTCCCAGCACCCTCTACACCTCCACTCGCTTCCTCTGGGGTCTACAGAGAGATAGGGAAGTGACCCAGGACTCAGGCCCTAGCACCTGCCTTCCCAGAGTCACTGCCCTGGCCTTGACCAAGACCATCACCTCCTCCCAGATCCTAAGGGGCCCAGGAGGATATTCAGACCCCGCCGCCCACCACCCAACCAGAGGCATGGCGCCTCTACAGCTAACTGGCACTCAATTAAATGGCAAATTAAGCATCAGCTCAGAGCCTTCCACAGGCCCAGGCAGGGGCTGCCTCTTCTCCTCCTGGATTACCATAATCCTCTAAGACAGGCCCTCTCCGTGCCCCCACCCCACCTCCTGGTCCACAGAGCCACAGCCCTGGGGCAGAGTGGGCACAGCCAAAGGAACACCTCCAGGCCAGTGAGCTCCTGTGCATGCCCGACCCGGCACAAAGGCGCCCTCCCCAGCAAAGCCCACCTGGCCTTTTAGTGAGCACCTACTATGTGCCAAGTATGAAGTTAATGCCTGACAGGTGTAATTTCAGATCCCCACCGCAGCCTTTGAAGTAGGCCCCGCTTTACAGATGGGGAAACAGGCACAGAGAACTTTGGTGGCTTGCCCGGAACCATGCAGTCACAACTCACAGCTCAGGTCTTGGCTCCTAATGGGGAGGGTGGAGTTATGTCTAACTGGGTTCTTGCCCAGTGCTTAGTATGGACCCGTGCATACAACAAGTGTTTAATAAACACTGAACGAACTGTGTTGAGGCTGGGTCCCCGTTGCCTCACTACCCCTCAACTTAGAGCACAGGGCTGCCCGCTCAAATGCTTCCCACTGTGTACATTGCCTAGGCCAGGGGCCGGAAGAAGATGCGGACCCCAAACAAGACCAGGAGTCCTGGTCAGCCCAGGCCGGAATCCCGACGTCTAGTGCAGAGCCTTGGGGCCTCCCCACACCGCCTCCACTGGGCCTCCCCTGGCGCTGGGAGCCCACATTATTGCTTCACTGCTCTGAGCTACGCATTGCTTTTGCTGGACTCCTCTTCCTCAAGGCACTTCTGAGGCTCAGGCAGGGGGTGCTGAGACTGAAAGATTCCAGGTGTGGCCCATAGCACAGTACCTGCTGTGGGCCGACAAGGCTTGAGGCTTCCTGACAAGGTTCTCTGAGCCAGGTGCCAAGGGGCCGGGGTAGCTGCTGGAATGCATGTCTAGAATGGGGCCCCAGCGGCCTCCTTCTGCTGGGAGCCACGGCGCCTGGGGCACGCTGACTACCTCAGCTGTGCCATCTGGAAAATGGGCGGAAACATCCCTTTCCTAGAGAGATGAGCGGCAGGCAGAGCTCAGGATCTCACCCTGGCCCCCTGCAGCCCTGATACAAGTTAGCGGGCCCAGCAGTCAGATCTGACAGGAGATGAGCTGTGGCCTCAGGACCCTGGGGCCCCCGCCCCCGGTCCAGCCATCCCATCTGGCTGGGCATTATCACCCCAGCCAAAGTCTCAGAATCCCATTTGGTCATCCCTGGTACAAGGCTTGGAATGGCCTCTGAGGCTCTTTAGGCTAAGACAAGAGAGGCCACCCTGCAAGTGAACACACCCCAGAAACAACCAATGAAAGGTATGTGGCATTTCCGTTTGTATTTTTCCTCCTATTCCCTGCTCTCCCAACACACCCGGCCCCAGTGTAATTGATTAAATCCAGCCATCTCCTAGCACTGGGGAGGGCCTGGCCCACGGCCAGTGCAGATCAGCCTGTGGAGCCCAAGGGACCACCATGAGCAAAGCAGAAGGACCGGGGGCGTGTGGTTCCTGAGGCAGCATGCCCTCTCGACCCAGGGAAAGCCTGGCATCCTCTGCCCTGGGTTCCCAGTGCCAATGGGGAGACCGAGGCAAAGGCCTTTCAGCCAGCTCCTCATCTGGGAAAATGGAGAACACGGGCTTAGAAGGAGCAGTTTGGATTCAAGACCCAAGTCTGGTACTCCCTGACCTCCTAGGGTTGCTGAAAATGTTGAAGGTGAAATTAAAACCTAGCTAGTATGATGTGTGGAAAGGGGCCCTCCTACTGCAGGTGAGAGTACAGACCGGCTTAGTCTTTCCGGAGGGCCACTGAGCTAAAGGTGTGCAAATACAGCCACACTTGCACCCCAAAATGCCATTTTTAGGAATTGGTCTGCAGGGAACAATCGGGGACACTCATGGTGCCCTGACCATGTTAGCACGTGAAAAAGAACGCAAAGCGGCCAGCACGTCCAACAACGGGACTGGTTATGTGTGCTGCGGTGTGCCGAGCCCCGCACAGCTGTGGAGTCCAGTGCTAAAGCAGAAAATTTAATGACGTGGAAATGTTCTCAACACATTACATTTAAAAAAGGGTAATGAAACAGGGAAGGCAGAGGGCGTCCCCCAGGCCTGGCTTACCGTGGGATTTGGTGAGGCCTCACACTGAGACTCGTTGGAGACGCAGGTGTGCTGCTGGGGGCACCAGAAACAGGGCCACTGCGCTGACAGGCAGCTGGTGCAGCTGGAAGACAAGGGGGCCCCTCAGATACTCAGGTCCCTGGCCCTCCCTTTGTCCCTGCCCCCTGCACCTGCAACCCAGGAGGCAGATCCCAGCACAGGGGAAGAATGTGTTTCTCAGCATCAGAGCTCCCAGGAAGGGTTGTGCACTTTTAGGGTAGTGAGTTCCCTGCTGTGAGAAGTATGCAAGGAGGCAATAGGCAAGCAGGGCCTTTAGGAGCCTAAATTAAGTGTAATCAAAGCACTTCTCTTTACCCCTACAGACCAGGTACTTACAGAGGACAGACACTGGGGGGATAAGAGTTTGCTGCCTGAATAAATGAGGTGGCGAGTGAACAACCACAGGTCATATCTACTTCTGCAACCCTATCATTCTCCTCCAAAGGCCTCCCTGCGAGAGAAAACCTCCTCCTGCCACCCGCAAGCCCCAGCCCACTCACGCTGTGTGGGGGTACACCTGTCCGATGCGACTGCAGTCATAGATGGTGAAATTGGCCCTGACGATGTTCCGCCCATTGACCCTCAGAGACATCTCCACGGTCACATGGTCTGGAATGGATCCGGGGAGCCAAGAAGAGAAGGACACGGGGGCAGGGGTCTCCACTGACATCAGAGGCTGTGATATCAGGACCTCCATGCCTGAGATCTACCATTTCACCCTTAGGGGCTAGGCATCCGAGGGCTCCCAGTCAGCTGCCCTGCCAGCCCAGTGAATGGAGAGCTTACCTTGGTGGGGCAGGAAGGCGGGGAACTGGGTCTTCGGTAACAGTTTGCAGTAGGCGATCTGGTGGCCAAAGGCAGGGCCTGGGACCTGGGCCACGGTACGGATGTTGTTCCCATAGTCACAAGCCATCTCCAGGCCACTGAGGCTGGGCAGGCTGCCAGAGATCTGGAGGATCATGCCCTGGAGGCGAGGGATCCTTAGTTGGGGGGCAGGGGGCAGCCCTCTGCTCACAGCCCTACCCCCAGCCTAGCAACCCTGGGAGAACCGGTAGTGGTGTGGGTGGCTGGGACTCTACTGCAGCCTATATGTGACCTCCTGGGCTCCAGTTTCCCCTCCGCAAAATGAAACTAATCTTACAGTAGCCAAGGAGGTGCTGCATGATCTGGCCCATGACCTCTCTGACCCCATCCCCTAATACTCTCAAACCCACCAACCTAGTTCTCACCTCGGGGCCTCTGCACTGTCAGTTCCCTCTACCCAGAATCCTCTCCCCAGATATTCACCTTGGCTCACCTGCTTCGTATCTTTACTCGAGTGTCACCTTTGCAGTGAGCTCCCTACCCCGACCTGGTCTAAAATGCCAGCACCCCCGGACTCCGTCTCTACCCCTCTCTCTGTTCTGCTTTGTTTTTCCGCGTAGCCCTCACCACCAGCCTGACATGGTACCTGGCTTACTCTCTCTCACCCTGTGAGAGTGTCAGCCCCTCGAGGGCCAGGGATTTGTCTCCTTGTGCACTGCTGTGCCCGCCCAGGCTCTAGAACAGTGATACCCTAAACGAGTAAACGGATGGACGGACCCCTGAACGGACAAATGTATGCCCTGCCTGCTTGACGAGTCAAGGCACATGAAGCACTGTGGCATGCGATAATGTGAGGGAGGGCTTGGAGGGGCTCCAGGCCCCGTCTGGCCTATCAGAGCCATCCCCTCCCCACAGGTGACAGATGAGGGCCCCAGCATCAGAAAAGTCACTGAGGACAGGGCTGGGTAGGCCTCAGTGACTGCGGTGGCCAGTGTGCTCCTCTGTGCCAGCCCTTTGTCAGGGTCTGGACCACCCCCGCCCTGACAGCGCCTGCTGTGGGCGGGAGGGGACCAAGGTAGCTCTGGGCCCTCCTGGGCACAGGCGAGGGGAGGTCCACTTGCCCCCACGCTACAGATTTGTCTGTTTCTGAGAAGGAGAAATAGCAGCCTGGCACTTGGTGGTCCCTCCACACACTCCCTTGCTCTGGGGCTCAGAAAGGCATAAAGGTGAGGTGGGGGTGGGCCTCATTCTTCTCCCATCCTACAATTTGGGCCCTTCTTCCTGGGACTCTGGAACCTGCCCACATGAGTTCAAATCCCAGCTCTGCTACTCCCTAGCTGAATGACCTTGAGCAAGTCCCTTTACCTCTGTGTGCCTGCTTCCTCATCTACAAAATGGGGATGTTAAAAGCATCTACTTCATAGCATTGTGTGAAGCCTAACAGAGGCGACAGCACGCACACAGCATGTTCTGGCACTTGGTCCCTGCTCAGGAAAGCCCAGTCACTCTCCCTGTATTAGTTTGTCCCCAGGTCCCCAGGGCACTATGGGCAGAAGACCCCACCTCTCAGAGCTTAGGTGCCAGGTAAAGGGCAGCTCCCCACCCTGTGTCCCCCCGAAGTGGGTTCCGGCCCCCACTCACTGGGTACTCCCGGTGCACATCGATCTCGGCGGGCAGGACTGTCATGGTGGGACAGCGGCTGGGGCCCTCGCTGGCGCTGGTCCAGAAATGCTGCTGGCTGGAGTCAGCACAGTCCTGCTGCAGCGTGCACCTGGGGTGGCAAGGCAGCGTCAGGACCCAGCTGGGCTCCTCCCCTGCCACAGCCTCCTGGGCCCAGCCCCTGCCCGGGGGCCTCACCGTGTCTCCAGGGCGCACCAGCCGCAGTAGGCATCGGCCGCGCCCACGCAGTCCCCGCAGGTGGTGTGCACGGCACACGCAGCGACTTTCACCCTAACCATCTGCAGGCAGAGGTAGGGGCCCAGCTCAGTGGGGCTGCTGGCCCTTCCCCGGGGACTCAGCCTGGTGAGGGCCATGAGAAGCTGGGGAAACTGAGGCTTGACACTAGAACTCAGGAAACACGGGAACAAGGCTTCCCTGCAGAGGTGAAGGGCGAGCAGGCAAAGGAGGTGGGGAAGGAGGGCGCTCCTGGTGGGAGGAACAGTGTATGCAAAGGCCAGGCAAGCAAGACGCTCAGCTCACCCTGGGACCTTGTCAGGCCGGGGCGCCAGCCTTACCTGGTGGGACGTCATCAGATAAAGGTAACCAGGATCTGCTGGGTCAAACTGCATGACGTGGTGCACGGGCTCCCCATAGGCCACCGTCACTACCCGCCTGCTGACCACCTGCATGCTCTCGTTCAGGTTGATCTGTGGGGGTGGTGGCTGTCAGGGTGACGGTGTGCCAGCAGGGGGCCCGCAGCAGGGGGAGGCCCAACACTGGAGCTGCCACCCAGCAGAGGGGACCTGACCCAGACTCAGAGGCTCAGCCTCCCCATCCTCTGGGGCCCTTCCAGGACTGGTGGGAGGTCACAGGTGTGGAAGGGCAACAGGTCCAGCCTCTGCACTTTTGCCTCTGCTGTGCTCCTACCAGGAGCTGCCTCTGCTCCTCACCAGCCAGCCCACCCTGCACATCCGTACGGGTGTTACAGTTTATAAACACTCCCTGGGAGGCTGTCTGGCATCCTGCCTAAGAGCAGAAACTTGGTCTTGGATTCCGGCTTTGACATTTGCAGGCTGTATAAATGGACGACTTGTCCAAGGCACTCCCCTCTGAGCCTTAGTTTCCTGGGCTAATGGGACTAAAGACAGTGCCCGCCCCTCAGGACTGTGGGGAGCTCCCAGTGAGCAGATGCAAGCAAAGTGCTAATGGCACCACACTGCTCACTCCTCCCCCCTCACACCCACTTCACAGATGAGGAAACGGCACTCGGTGGGGCCAGTGGGGCCGAGGGACTGGGCACGAGTCATAAAATGAAGATGCCTCAGGGCCACACACATGCTTCGGCCTCTCTGACCCCAGAGTCCAAGGCTGGGGCTGGGGTGTGAGGCCCAATGTCCAGGCAGGAGGACAATCAGGACGAGCTGAGCCTGGAATCCTCTCTGGCTGAGGGCCCCTCTGCATGGCCTTCAGAGTCCCATCAAGCGGCTTTTCCGACTGGCCTCACACGTTCCCAGCACGCAGCCGTTTGAAGGCCCCAGCAGGCCCTGAGCTGGAACCGAGGTCAGTGCCTTCCCGGGGCTTCCTACTCCCAGCCCTCCTCGGTGGGCTCCAAAACCACTGGCAGCTCCTTCCTGATTATGTAATAAACTTGCTCTAGCATTCAAGGCCCTGACAATCTGACCCCAACTTATTCTGCCAGCCTCATCTCCACCCATTCAACCCAACTCACGAAGTCTACTTCCAGGCCTTCGCCCCAGCTGCGCTCCCTTGTGGAATATCTCTCCCCTCCTCCCCATGTGCAAATGAGGCCAAGCTCTGTTCTCCCAGTGTCTCTTGCAGAAAAGCTGCCCACATGCCCTCCACACACTGAATTGAAATTACTCTCTCCCCAGGTTCCCACAGGCTCTGGCCCAGCCTGCAACATACCGGTCCCAGGTGGCCTCTTGGCAGAGTCTGTCCCAGGCAGCTTGGCCCAGGTTCAGTATGCTGCCCTCAGCCTCGCCCCCATGCACCCAGCAGACACTTCTACTCCTTCACACGTTTACTGAGCACCTACCGTGCTCCAGGCCCTGAGCTGGCCCGAGCCAGAGCCCGCACAGCGCGGGACGGCAGGAGAAGGGGCCGGGCAAGGGGTAGTGTGTGCTCTGGGCCAGCTGGGCCTGAATTCAACCCCAGCTCTCGCTGTGTGACTTCAGGTGACTGTTTTTCCTCTTAGAGCCTCAGAGTCCCCACCTGTGAAACAGGAATCACGGCCCTGCCTCCCTTGCAGGGGTGCGAAAATTAAATGAGATAATGCCCAGGATGTGCCCTTCGAGGCTGGGGGGACAGTGGGTGCCCAATAATTGCAGCTTTGTGCCCGGACCAGTGTGGCTCAGTGGGTTGGGCCATCGTCCCGCAAAGCAAAAGGTCACCCACCAGTTCAATTCCCAGTCAGGGCAGAAGCCTCGGTTTCAGGCTTGATCCCTGGTGCATTCAAGAGGCAACTGGTTGATGGTTCTCTCCCATCGATGTTTCTCTCCCTCTCTTTCTCCCTCCCTCCTCCTCTCTCTAAAAATAAATACATCTTTTTAAAAAGCCAACATCTTTAAAAAAAAATGCAGCTTCCTGGGCGGGGGTGGGAGAGACTCTTGCTTCTGACCCACGGGCATCATCACAGGAGACTCTGACCAGTCCTGGCTGGTCCAGTTCGCACTCAGGGTGAGAAGCAACTGCCCCCAGGTCACACAGCTGGGAGTGGCAGAGCCAGGCTCCAAATCCAAGTGTCTGACCCCACAACATGAGCCCCACTGTCTAAGGACCTTCACTGGGGTATTCAAAGGCTGAGGACAACCCCTAACCCCAACCTCGCTCCCACACCTGGCATCTCCCCCACACTTGTTAGTGGTCCAGCAAGGGTCCTAGGCCCAGGTGGGCTGGGCTCCAACCACCCCCTGCCCACCCTCCGGCCTGTGGCATCTGCCTGGGCAGCTGAGGGAATTAGGTTATCGGCTCTGAGTCAATTAGGCCAGGGCCTGGTGCACACTGGAGCCGGGCCAGGCAGCTGATTTTCCCGACAGGCAGAGAATGGGAGGTGGCTGGGGCAGGTCCGGGCCCTCACCTGGGGGCCCGATGCAGGCCCTGTCCCTCCTGCCCCATGGCGGGCATCAGACTCCTCTCTCCTTCCCAGCTCCAGGGACCCCGGTCCGGTATTACCGCCCCTGGAAACCAGTCACCTTGGTGCTGGAGGGGGTGGGGGTGAGGGGTTCTTCCGAGGGCAGCAGGTGGGGTGGGGGGGAAATGGGACGAGAGCCCCCACTTGTCAGGCTGTGGCCTCCCCTTGTCAAAGCCCCACAACGGTCTCAAGAGGCAGGCTTTATAGCCCTTCGCAGACGGGGCAACGAGGCCCAGAAAGAGGAAACTGAGGAAACTGTTGCCCACAGTCAAACAGCCTGAGAGTGGCAGAGCTCAGAGACTTGAACTCAGCCCCATCTGCCCCAAAGCCCCAGTCCCAGAGACCCCGAGAGAAGGGCTGGCCCTGGACCACGGGATCCCTCCTCTGCATGATGGGGCGCTTATCACCGTGAGCCAGAGGAGAAGGAACAGATGCAAAAATGCTTTGTGAACTGTCCGGTGCTAGGCAAACCGGAGAAAATGAAGGCTAGTACTGGACCTCAGCCTCCCTGCTCCCCACCCCCGCAGCCTCCCCTGTGCCTGCCCTACCTTGAGTAGCCGCCCACTGACTGTGCCCAGGAAAACCACCGTGTAGTTGCTGACACTGGCCACGGCCACGGAGGACAGGCCTGGAGCTCGGAACACGGGCGTGGCCTTCAGGGGCTGCAGGACGGACAGCGGGTGCTGCAGGTGGGCGGCCCCACAGTCTAACTGCTCCGGCTGCAGCTGGAAGAGAAATAGCACCTCAGACCTTGGCTCCGAACCGTCTTCAGCCCCTGTCTGCACTGTGTGCATCTCGGGGCTCAGCACCAGAGCCTCCAAGTCCTGCTTCTGCTTTACAGGCCCAGCCCTGGGCTGAGACCCCAACACAAGCAGGTCCCACCCTCGCCCCGGAATGACCCCTGACCTTGGCTGTAGTCATGAAATTGCCCCAAGATGATGTTTCAGGTATGAAGGAACCATACGGGAGGAGTTGTGGGTGGGGGTCAGAAGCACTGGCAAGGGGACAAGGTCAGGTGTGCAGGAGGCCAGGGAGGCCAGGACAGGACGAGGCCTCACGGCCTTGGAGCTGCTCCTCCTGGCTGGTCACGGCCCAGCAGAGCAGAGGGGCCCACACCAGACCCACCCTGTGATTCGACTTACCTGCTGACACCCACGGGGCATCCCTCCTGCCGTGGCTGTGTCTCCACAGCAACCACGGGAGTCCCTCCTCCCAGGTCCCCTGTTCTGACCCTGCATCACCCACAAAGTGCCAGTAGCTCACCAGACTGCAGGCTGAGGCCTCCCAGACTGAGTCCCTCCCCACTGCTCCCCAGGCACACATCCCCTCATCTATACACACTACAGATGGGCAGAGTGCGGCCGGGTGTGTCGGGACGCACTGCCCCACCAGCCCCGCGGCCCAGTGCCACCTCGGGCAGCAAACTCGCCCCACTTCACGGGGGCACGAGAGCTGTGGCTGGCGACCCCAATCCTGGCCATCCCCTGGACTTGCTCCGCCTTTCCCACCTTTCTCCAGATCTTGTTGGTGCCCTCAAAATTTCCAAAAATACGAAACTGCCCCCAGGAAGTGCCTTTGAGGAGGTAACTGTGCAGAACCGTCCGGATGCAGACTCGAGTGTAGCTTGGAAGGACGGACGGGGGACACAACCTCGCATCTCACAGAACTGAGCACGTGAATTACGTAAGTTACGGCACCTCGTCCGGAAAGCACACTCCCACCCGAGTGCCACCACGAATCTGCATTAATAGTGACAGGAAGACAGGTGGTTGAGAAAGGCCACAGGACATTGTGGGGCCGTCTTGGTAAGACAGACACATAAACAGCCAGGTACAAGTCACGGCGGTGCACACAGTCACCAGCCAGGTTTACTGGAAACACAGTGGGTGAGGCCCGGCGCCGACTCCCTGAATCCTGGGAGCTTATGAGGCCCCAGGTCACTGATGGGGAAACTGAGGCTCAGAGGGGGCGGGGCCTGCTTGAGAGATGCCTTGCCAAGCATCTAGGACTGAAGCTGGCAGCAGACTTGAGCTCCCACTGACCCCCAGATGCCAGGCTGAGGGCATCGGAGGCTCTGAGGAGACACACCATGGAAGCTGGCTTTAAGGTGCAGCTCTAGCCGGGCTTTTATTTTCCTTATCTGTGCTGTTTGCAAACATAAACCACTGACTATGTGCCTGTGTGGTGTTTGCATGAAAACTCAGCTAGTTTTCTAAACAACAAATACTGAGTCCTCTGTCCTCCAGCAAACAAACAGAGCTGGGGCCTCACGGGCTCTGGAGAGCCCAGCACAACCCTAGAGACGGGCTGGGGCGGGGGTGCCCTGGGCAAGAGTCCAGGGGTGGGGGAGTCTTCACTGGGGTGGCTGGAGGCAACCTAAGCAGGGCACTTCTCTGCGCCTCAGTATGCTCCCCTAGGAAATGGGTGTATGCACAGCACTCTCTCCACGGAGCTGGGATGAGATAACTCACCCACCTCAAAAGCTGACTGCTGCTGACCACCTTAAGGCGCCCATCCTCTTACCCAGGAGGCTCTCCCAGCCCCTCTTCTCTGGGTTCACCCTTGTCCCCCACATTCCCCCTGAACCCAGCTGCCAAGTGAGCCCTTCCAAGTGCAAAGAAGCAACCCTCCCATTTCAAACACTCCAGTGATGACACATAGAACAAAGCCTGAATCCTGGACCCTCCCATCAGCCCCTGATACCTCCCAGCCCATCCCACTCCTGCCACCCTGGCCTCCTTTGTTTCTCAAACATTGCGTGCTGGGTCCTGCCTCAGGGCCTTTGCCCCTGCTGTTCCCTCTGCCTGATGCGCCATTCCCAGGACTGTTATATATAGTTGACCCTTGAACACAGGGGTTAGGGGCACCAACACCCCTGTGCAGTTGAAAATGCACGTACAACTTTTGACTCCCCAGTTGCCCCCTGGTATCCGAAGGGGACCGGTTCCAGGACCCCTGCAGATACCAAACTCCGAGACTGCTCAAGTGCCTTACACAAAACGGTGTAGAACAATGCCGTTTGCCCTCCACACACACAGACTCCCAGTCGCAGACGGAAAAGGGTGTTTTTGACGCGTACTTGGTAGAACCTGTGGATGGTAACCCGGGGTTACAGACAGCTGGCTGTGTTTTCTCAGATCTGTGTGTAAGTGAGCCCGAGTGACTCAGGCCCGAGTTGCTCAAGGGTGCTCTATGAGTGGCTCCCTCCCGTTCTTCAGCTTCACACCCACCCTGCCGGCCTTCATCCTTTGTGTGTCCCAACCGGGGGCACACCTGGAAAGGGGGAGCTGTGCCATCTCCCTAGATGCCCCTCCCCGTCCAGGCCCACCCCCCAGCAACCCTGAAGCCACAGGGAGGAAGTGCTCGGCCCGAGGGATGCTTTTCTTGGGGTTATGTAACTTGTCTTCACTGACTGTGGATTACTTGCACCATTAAACAATGAGTTGTTTTAAAATTAAAATTGTAAACCTTTGCCCAGACGACGTGACTTTCCTCCCTGAACTCTGGGAGGCATGGGAAGGAAGGGAGACCTGCAAGGCCCTGATGTCACCTTTGGGGTTTTCTGCCCTGGGTCCTGCAACAGCAGGGGTGGGGCAGGGGGGAGCAGCCAGCCCGGGTGGGGGGTCCTGGGAAAAGCCGGACAGGCGCCCGGCTCCGGGTGATTTGTGGGCCAGGGCAGCAGAGGCTGAGCAGGGGGCATGCTGGGAATTCGGCTCTCGCCTGCCTGCCCTGACGTTCACAAGCCATTAATTTTGCACTGAAGGAATTTTCTAAAAAGCCTTTCCTCCAACTTTTTTTTCTCATCCTAAAAATAAAATTAAAAAAAGAGTTTAAAAGCAGAAGTAACCCGTCGCTGCTCCAAGTGATCTGCGCGCAGGGGGAAGCTGACTCCCCAGCCACCGGGAGCCACAAGGCTTTGAACTGGCTCAAGAATGGAAGCTGGGCAGGCAGGAAATGCCTCCTCTGTTGGGGGAGGGGGCTGCAGGCCCAGGAAATGGGGACAGTAGGCTTGGGGGCCAGGCAGCCATCCTAAGTGTGGCCTCAGCCGAACTTGGTCTCCTGGGGCAGTCAGCTCCATAGGCCCGAAATACCACCCCGACCAAAGGACGCTGCTCGCAAGTCCTCCATCAACGCCGGCCTTCCTCCAAGTCTCACTCAGCACCGCCCCTCCGCAACAACGATCGCCCATCACCCGCGAGCAGGCGGACAGCTGCACTGCCACAGCAGCTCCCCCCAGTCCGCAAGGGTCACCTTCCCGAGAGCAAAGCTGGGTAGCTCCTTCCCGACTCAAGCCTTTCTCCAGCTCCCACCTGTCCTCAGGATCAAGCCTGGCATTTGGGGCCCTTGTGATCTGGCCTGGCGAAGCGGCCAGGCCCCAGTCTCCCTTCCTTCCTCTGCACCACCCTCCGCTCCGATCGCACCCATCACTGCAGTTCCCAAAGGTGGCCACACTTTCCTGCCAGGGCTCCTGAACCTTCATAGTGTTGTTTCCTCAGCAGCCCTTCAGTCTCCTTGTCTTAATCCATGCCATTCCCTTTGCCCGGCATGCCAGGCAGGAAGTTTTTAGCCAGCCTTCGAAGTGCGGGAGCTTCAGAACAAGCTCCTTCCTCTGTGAGGGCTCTGTGTCTCTCACCACCTTCACCTACCACGGTAGCACATGCATGCGCTTCTCCAGGGCAGAGCTGAGCTCTGGGGTGAATGTTTAATAAAGAAAGAAAACTCATGTTGACTTAGGTGCGAACAACAGTATTCGGCCGCTGCCTTTCCAAGCAGAGACACGGAGAGCGACACTGCCCCGGCGCGTGCGGAGAACGGAGGGACAGCTCTGGGTCCGCTGTGTCCCTGCTCTGCACGTGGCAGCACAGGGGAGGCCGGGGCTCGGGCCCAGGCAATACCTGGCTGCTAGTCTGGATTCCTCTAAGAACTTCGATTTACCCCTCTCTAAACTGGGTGAGCAACAGCCTCTGGTTTCAACTCTTTTCTGAGAGCAGGATGCCCCTTGTCCCCTCCAGCTGGCTGCCTCCTGGGGCCAAAGCTCAGCTCTGCCCCACTCTCCCATTAAAACCCTGACACACCGGTTTCACTACCAACTGTAATTGTGTTGGACTTTCTTTCCCCAGGAAGTCAGCTGGAGTACCAGCTTCAAGAGCAGGCCTCCCACATCCTGTCCACAGGCCCCACCAAACCTCAGCCCCACCTCAGGTGGCACTCTGAGAAGGTGAGGCGTCGCTGGTGGGCGCCACGGCAGGCTGCAGGACCCAGTGGCTCCATCCCAGACAGAGACTACACCGGCTGTGGGGACTCTGTGCACCTTCCTGCCTCGAGTCTTTGCTTGTTACTGAACTGTGATCTTGGGCCAGGAAGGTTTCGCTGCCAGGAGAGGAGAGCACACCTCTGAGTGTTCAGTGGCTGCTGCAGGCTGCCCACCACTCACCACCCCTGGGCCGGAGGTCAGGTGGGCACCCTCCCCCTCACTCTCCAGAGCAGCCAAAGGGAGCCTTTAAAACTGTGAAGCACTAAATGCAGAGGGGGATCCTGGAAAAGTAAAAGGACATCAGTGGAGTAAAATCTGGAGTTTGGTTGAGAGTGAAGTACTTACGCTGGTTTCTTGGTTGAGACAAATGCCCCACAGTAATGAAAGACCTTAGCAATGGGGACAACAGAGAGAGGGTTATGCCGGAACTGTCTTTCGAACTTTCCCAGAAATCTAAAATTATTCCAAAATAAAAAGTTTATTTAAAAAAATGCCAACCAGGTTGCACCCCTTTGTAGCTCAACAGCCTTCAGTGGATCCCCAGTGCCCTCGACATAAACCCCAACTTTGCTTCTGGGCCCTCAGGGCCCTACTGGATTGGGCCAGCCTCTCTGGCTTCCCTGAACACGGCATCCAGGCCAACTCATCCCTCGGCTTGGACAGCCGAGGAGGGGCCGGGGGTTGGTTCCCCAGAGGCAGGGCTAGCGGAGAAGGAGCCAGCGGGAACCAGACAGTACAGTGTGATAGGGCTCTGACAGGTACGGTCTGCCAGAGGCCTCACAAGCCAGGCCCAGACAAAAGGGCCTGCGGTTTGCTTCCTGCAAAACCCAGTCAAGTATCTCCCCCCACCCCCCCACTTCTTCTGAAGCTCTGACGTTAAAGGGGAAGTGGTCTGAAGGTCACCCAAGAGCACATGGTCAGGTCAGGATCTGAAGCCACACCTATGACTCCCAAACCCAAACTCCACCCCGCCACTTCAGTCCGTGGGGTCTCTCCCAACACTGCAGCTGCTGGGATATGGGTCCACTGAACTGACCCCTGCAGTGAGGGTAAACTGAGGCATGGAAAAAGCTATGGCCTACTGTTTGCTGGCCCTGGGAGGGGTCAGGATAGATTCCATTCTGGGGGGCCAGTAGCAATGGCCCCCATGCTAAGGAGGAAGCTGCCGGCTGTCCAGAGAGGAAATACCAGCACCTCCCTGTGGGTGATCAAGACACTCTCTTCCTGGAGGAGCCAGGAAACAACAGGAGGCCTGGCCCTGAGCTGGACAGGAAAAGCAACGTCTTGGGGAAACCAAGGCACAAAGAGGGGCGGCAGCTTCCCCAGGACACACGGCGCAGTAATTCCCCACCTTGCCCCAGGCCGCCTGAACCAGGAAGGATTGACGGACAAATGGCAATTGACACAGAAGTTCAGCAGACCCTTCCAGAGCTTCAGAGAGGCCTGCATCAGTTTCCCCACCCCCCTCTCTGGAGTAGGCAGGCCACTCAGCCCCAGGCCACTGAGTTAAGCCAGGCCAGCTGGGCACCACCTAGAAGGGCTGTGTGACCCAGTCGGCCAGGCTGCCGGGAACGTGACATGCCCGCCACGCACAACCAGCGCTCCAGACCAGTGACAGGCCGCAGGCACAGCTCCCGGGCTGAGGGCAGGGGCCTGGCCGTACTGGGGTGGGGGCGTGGTGGGGGCGCACACACTCTTGTTGTGCCCCCACGCAAACAGAAGCTGAGGCTCCTCATGCTCCCAGTGTCACAGCTCTTAATACGGTGGGGTGCCCCATCCCCTCTGAGCCTCAGTCTCCTCATCTGGAAGTGGGGGGAGTAACAGCAACTCCCGTAACAGATGTTCCCAGTTACCATGTTTTCCGGACTATAAGATGCACATTCCCCCACCAAATTTGGGAGGAAAATAGGGGTGCATCTTATAGTCCCAATGTAACTTACATTTACATTGGTGAAATAGTATGTTATTTATGTTATTAAATATTTTACCACACTTTTTGCTTCAAAATTTCTTTTCCTATTTTCCTCCTCTAAAACCTAGGTGCATCTTAGGTCTGAAAAATACAGTAGCTCTGCAGGCCGCCAGGCAGAAGCCCAAGCACGGCGGGGGGGGGGGGGGGGGGGGGGCAGCGACCAGCCCCTCTACCACTCCCCAAAGTCAAGGCATGTGAGGCTGGATCAGCAGTGCCGCCGGATATCGGGAGCTGGGCCGAGGCCTGCTCCGCTCAGGGCCTGCCTGGGAACTTCGGCCACAGCCACTGACTCAAGCAGCCATTGTTTTGTTAGCTGGACGTGGCCCCCTAGACACCCAGCTCCCCCTCCTCGAAGCTGTTTCTCATTCCAGCCCAGCCTGGCCCCATTTCCAGCTTCCCCCCGCCCCGCAAACCGGTCCCAGAGGAGCACAGTGTGGGATGGGCAGCCAGTGACTCTTCCCTGGCCTCAGTGAAAAGTCACTCCCTCCCACCAGCTCTAATAGGGGGCGGGGTGGCAGAGTGCTGTGGCGCTGGCCCCTCCTTACCCGGAACAGCTTCTGTCCCAGCTTCTCCCCTGAAGGAGATGCAGGCTGCCTTCCTCCTCCCGGGGCTGAGGGGCTCTGGAGGCTGGATCCCACTCCCTCCTCCCCTGGGGGTGCTGGCCTTGGTCCCAGAGTCCTCGTGCAACTGCTGTGCACACAGCTGAGGGGTAGGGCTGGCTCGGGGCCCCCAGCAAACATCTCCGGGCCAGGCCCCCCCGTCCTGGGGACACGGAAGCCACACATTGGTAGGTCCCTCTCTCTCATGTCCCAGATCCCTGTGCAGAGACCAAACCCAAGATGGAAAGTGACAGCTTTATAACAATAATACAGTAGACCAACAACGTGACAATGATAATCAGCCAGCTTATTGTGTGCAGAGATCTCTGCACGAACAACCTCATTTAACCCTCACCGCACGCTAACAAGTTGATGCCACTTTACCGCAAAGGTAACTGGGGCACAGAGAGGTGAAGTGACTGGCCCAAAGTCACACAGCCATTATGTCCAAATGGGAGTCTCAAACCTCGGCAGGCAGGCTCCAGAGTCCTCACCCTTTGCCTCAGCCTCTCGTCGTGGCTCTGTTGAACTCTGCCCGCAGCTGCTTGGAGCTGGAAATGCCCTGGGTTGCACGCTGGGAAAACAGGCCCATAGAGGAGATGGCCACCTCTGGAGGGCTCAGTCACCTCAAACAGAGATGGGGGGCACGTCCTGAGAGGGGCAAGGGGTGCAGGGTGAATGCTGATCCCCGTTTGGCTCCTTTCCCCGGCCTGGCCTCCACTTCAAGGCCTCTGCCCACTGCCCCCCCATTATTTACCGATCAGAGCAGAAAGTGCTACATGATTAATGCCCCACTGGGGCCTCGCTGGGCCTCGTAATGGAGCTTAGAGCTTCCTCCCTCCTCCAGCATGTGATTTATCGTGTTTCAGGGTGAAGGATGGTGGGCTAGGAGGGGTAAGCCATGCTGCCCCAGACGGGCAGATCCAGGTGGCACTGAGTGTCAGTGGGAAGGTGCACGGCCTGTCCTGGTGACCTGCAGGGTCCATCCGGGCCAAGCACAGGCTTTGGAAGGAAGAAAACAGCCAAACTCTGGGGGTAGTAGCCAGGATCCGAATCCCTGTGGCTGGCACCAAGAGACTTTCCCGGCCTGTCCCCATGCGGGGACCTGGTTTCCATGGCAATCTCTACACTGTTGTCAGAGCTGGAGAGGCCCCGGGGAGTCGCCTGGTCCAGCCGCCACGGGGGCTTTGAGAAAGAGCCTCCTGTTTCTGCCAGTACCAGGCAGGGCTAATTTGGGGCCAGCACCCAGAGTCCCTTCTAGAAACAGATTAACTATGTGTTGCTTTTCCCCCAAAGCCTAGCTGGCTCTCCACAGCCCACAGGACAGCATCCAAATCCTTGGCCCACACCCCAGACCCCACACACTCTCAGCTTCATCTCTGCCTGCTACCCCAGCCATGTCCTACCACACCACTGGGCCTCTGCCCCTGCCGCGTCCTCTGCCTGGAATGCCTTCCCTGGACCCATCTGTTAAAGTCCTGCTCCAATGTCATCGTCTTCCAGGAAGCCTTCCCTGATTCCTTCAGATGAGGTTGGTCAGTGTGTGGCTCTGGCCACAGCATGTCTTCTGTCGTGATCTCCCTGACCATCTGGGGGCTCCTGAAGGGTCGGGACAGGGTCTGACTCCTACCTTTTGGGAGGCTGCCACTTAAAGCGGAGCCCACTCACACCGCCACAGTTCAGAGCACCTCCCCACCAGGAGGACGGATGGGCAGGGGATGTGGCCCAGGAGGAGCTGGGCTTTGGTGGGCAAAGGTGGAGACAACTGTAGTCTTGGGGAACAGGAGCCCCCATCTGGGGGCCTGACCCAGCGTGGGACCGTGCTGGACACTGGGGGGCTGGGCAGTTCTGCAGGCCCCACTTAAAAGCTCCTGCCACCCCCCGTGGCAGCCCCAGCAGGGGCAGAACTTCCCTGGCTCTGTCTCTCCACCTTCCAGAGGGCCCCGTTCACCCCTCCCCCGTGATCTCAGGGCCCCTGTGGCTTGCACCCCTTTGGTCAGCGTGTTCAGAGGAACCAGGGAGTAAAGGTGATGGACAGATGCTCCGCAGCCAGACACTGGCTCCACCTTCTGCCCACTGTGCGACCTAGGGCAAGTCACTCAGTCTCTCTGGGCCTCTGTCTCCCCTTTCTACAGACTGGGGATAACACTCAATTCATTCTGCATCTGGGCAGTATTAAGATACACTTTAGGCAAAGAGCTTTGCAAAGTGCCCTACACAGAGTAAGTTCCCAAGAAAGGACAACTGCAATAATAGTGGCGCTCATGGGAGCAGTTCTGGTGACACGGTGAGGGCTTCCTTGCCACCCACCATGCCCAACTAGATTGGGAAACTGAGGCCCAGAAAGGGAAAAGGACCCCCATTCCCAGGGCTTGGGCCTTCATGCTCCTTCTGTATACACCATGTCTTTCTCCCTGAAGCAACCGGAACTCAGGGCAGCCTATTTCCTTCATCTCCATGAAAACCAGCAGCCGTGGGCAGGCAAAACGAACCCTCTCGAGGGTGCTTCTGCAGGGGTTGACGCCGACTCACACAAGGCCTCCGCTGAATGTCAGCCGCCCTATTCTTCCTTTTGCTGAGCCCTCTTCACAGACTGGGAAACGGAGGCCCACCGAGGGCTAGTGACGTGTCCAAGGCCACCGCAAGGCAGGTGCTGAGCCAAGATTTGGATCCAAGGAGCTGGCAGCAGGGTCCAGCACGCCCCCACCACTCTGGGCCTGCCTGGGTGTAGCAGGTCTTAACTGTGGGCGTGGCCAGGGCCATAACGGTTCCTCCGTCCACCCTCCCAGCAAACACCAGACATTGAGGTGCTGCCCTGGAGGACAGGAGAAAGAATGCCCACTGGTCCCCGTCCCCAGCATGGCCTGCACCAGGTCAGGCTGGGGTCGGTGTGGAAAGGGACCTGTCAAGTTATCTTTCCCATCGACCTCATCCCTCATTCCCACATGGAAAAGGCCAGGGGCTCACTCCTTCCAGAGTCCAGACAGTCCCATTTTCAGGGGTGAGTGCAACCCGGAGCTCCCCTGCCTCTCTCCCACTTCCTCGGGAGGCCCCATCGGCCCCAGCCTCCACCTTAAGGCCCGGCTTCTGCAGATGCCCCAGTCGGCTGCCCCCCACTCTGGATCTGAGTCACCGCAGTGTCAGTTCCGGCTCCATCCAGGCCGCTTGGGGATGCTATCGCAGGAGGGGCTGTCGTTCAAAGGGCTCCACCCGAATCTCCAGGGGGTGGGGGGTAACTGCAGACTGCTGCAGAGAGCAAGCGCCTGGCTAACACCAGCCAGTGTGGACTCTGCAGGCAGAGCCAGCCTGCAAATCCCCGCTCCCGCTCACCAGCTGTGTGACCCTGGGCCTCAGTTGTCCCAGGTGTAAACGGAGGATCACAGCACTTCTTGCCTCAAGATGGCAAGGGGAGAGGGGGCTGTGAGCTCAAAGGCACTGGTGTTACTGAAGGGCTGGCACAATGTCCCTGCTCAGAACTCAGGGCTCAGCCCCAGAGAGCCAAGAGGGCACCTACCATCCGAACGCCCCTCAGGCCCGCCAAAAGCTCTGTGCCAGCCCCGTCAACAGCAGTGACAGCAGGCCCTCTCTTCCGTCTCATCCTTTGCCCTCCTGCCTCTGAGCTTGAGGCTGGGGAGCACACACAGCTCTGGCCTCGCCCGCTCACCTTCAGGGTCTGGTTCGATCCTCTAAAGCAGGGGTGTCAAACTCATTTTCACCAGGGGCCACATCAGCCTCGCGGTTGCCTTCAAAGGGCAGAAGTAATTTTAGGACTGTATAAATGTAACTACTCCTTAACTGTTAAGAAGATGAAACTACCTTTGGCCCTTTGAAGGCCACCGCAAGGCTGATGTGGCCCCCAGGGAGAATGAGTTTGACACCCCTGCTCTGAGCACTCCCTGGCCTGTTGGCTGTTCCACACACTGAACACTTTTCTCTGATGTAATTTTTTCCTCCTGGTACTAATACCATTTCCTGCATGTGAGATTTTTATCTGCCCACATCCTGGCTGGTTGTACAGTGAAAAAGCATGAGACCCAAAGGGTAAATAGTATCACTTACCCTGGTTCACACAGCATGCAGGTAGGAGAACAGAACTCAACGCCAGCTTTACCCCCGCCTACCTGGAAAACCAGGCATGCCCCGGGCGGGAGGGATGTTGACAGTCTCCTGAACCAAGCGCTGTCTGTCTCTAGATTAGAAGCCCACGGGAATCCCTTCTCCTAAGTCCTGCCAAGTGTCTCTGCTTGCACCCTTGGCCATGGGGAGCTCACTCCCGGCCCCATCCACTTCCAAATGTAAAGCCCATCTTGGGAGCTCTGTCTTCCTCCACCTCCACTCAGTATTTCAGCCCCGAAATTGGTTCAGAAAACGCCTTCTTGACAACCAGCACCCACCCACCACATGCCAGTTTAAAACCGCCTGAGGGTTCTTTTTTCACCTTTACTATAAAAAGACACCTTGAAAATGCAGCACTGACATTTCCTTGTCAGTTTTCTTTTTGACTTAAAAACACAAAAATAGTGGTCATTCAAAGGGGAGGGCAGGGGAGATCAGGGAAGGAAGGAAGGCTCAGCCTGCCCTTGCCTAGCTGGGGGCCCCCATACCTCAGTTTCCCCTTTTGATACCTGTGGCAACTTCCCCACTCGCATTCACCTCCACATGAGGTAAGGAAAGCGATCCACGCCACACTCGGTGAACGTTAATGTCCTCATTCACTTTCTCTCTCAGAATAGTCCAACAGCCCCAAATACGTTCAAAACAATCAGGGACAGCGCTGGGGCCCTCTGAGGGCTGGGGGAAACCAAGGCTTCCTGCCTCTGACCTCACACCTCCACAGCTCCTCCCTTCTCTGCCCAATTCCCACACTGAAGGTGGCAGCAGATACTGGGACTTCGCTGTCCGAAAGGTGGAGAGCAGGGGACGAAGCCTGCCGGGTGAGGAGCTGGGATGTCCGAGGCCACCCCATCAGAGGCTATGGGGTTGAGAGACCCCCAAACATCTGTGGGAAGCTGGCTTGCCCAAGGCCTGGCCGTGCGCCTCTCCTGCCTGGAGGTCAGGTGTCCCTGGAGAACAGGTGGGAGAACGAGGTGCTGTCCCCTAGCCCAATGGCACCACCTTTCATCTGCTGCTGGGCCAGACTGGGCAGCTTCCGTCCCCTCCATCCTGTCCCTCCCCACCTCTGCGGCTACATCCTGGCAGAAGAATCTGCCCCAAGCCCACTGCTTCCCTGCAGGCCCCCAGCTGGCCCGTCGTCACCATCACCGAGAACACGGCCTGGTCCGCCTGTGCGGCTGCACCTAGCACCCACCGCAGTCCGTGCTCAAGAAATATTTGCGAACCAGTGAGTGAGCCTCCAGCCTGGGAGATGGCACCAGCCTCCCAACTACTCTCCCTGCCTCTCATCTTTCCTTCTCACCAGCCACCTACAGACTTTTTAAAATCGTAACATTAAAAATAATCATAGTAGCCCTGGCTGGTGTGGCTCAGAGGACTGGGTGCTGGCTTGTAAGCCAGGGGTCGCTGGTTCAATTCCCAGTCAGGGCACATGCCTGGGTTGTGGGCTGGCTCTCCAGTGAGGGGCTCATGGGGCCGGTGGGGGGGGGCGGGTAGCCACACATTGGTATTTCCCGCTCTTTCTCCTTCCCTCCCCTCTCAAAAGTAAATAAATACAATCTTTAAAACAATAATCACAGTAATTGCAAGCACATGTGGCAGGCACTCCACGAAGACCTTCACATGTGTCATCTCCCTGAGTCCCCACCACAGCCCCGTGAGGCAGGTGCTGTTATTACCAATCTCCGTCCACAAAGGACAACGCGGAAATGCTCATTCAGATCGTATCACTCCTCGGGCTCAAACCCTTCACAGTTGGCTCCCCGTGGCCCCAGGACACATCTCGATCCTGTAATATGGCCAGCTGGCACCCCACAGGCCCCACCCACCTCCCTTCAGTTGCTGTAGCCCACCTTGCTGGTCCTCCCTCCTCCCTCCAGGCATTTGCACAGGCTGTTCCCTCTGCCTGGACCCTTTCCTCTTCTCCTGGTGGCCCCATGCGGCCAACTCCTGCTCATCCATCCACCTCTGCTTTGACATCGCTCTCCCAGGGAAGCCCTGATGCCTGTCTCCTGGCTCCCTCACCCTGCTGGGCTATAAGGGCCTGGCTCCATGTCAGTCCTCTGCTGGTCTGCATGGTCCACAAGAGGAGAAACTGAGTCACCATTGGCCCCCAGTGCACAGCATGGGGCTGAGCACACAGTAGGGGCTTAGGAAATGTTTATTGAGGCTTCTCTTTGGTGCTAGAGGCGGGAGATGACAGAAGAAGCCAAAATAGGTCACTCTGCTGTTCAGGGCCAAGCCCAGACCTATGCTAGTACTGTCACCTGGGGTAATAACGACAAGAACAGCAGTTCTCTAGCAAGTGCTTACTGTGTGCCAGGTACAAAGCACTTCACATGAATCACTTCACTCAGTCCCTAAAACAATCCTTAGGGATTTGTTTTTATGATTCCCACTTTACAGATAAGGACACTGAGGTTTGGAAAGGTTACGTCCCTTGCCAAGGTCACACAGCTGGGAAGGGACACAGTAGCGTTTCAACCCAGGGTGCAAAGTCCAACTTCTCGACCTGCACCTGGAAGCTGGCAACCGCATGGAGCAAGAATAATGACCACTGTCTCCACGTCCACCTTGGGGCCTTGGACACATCTGGGAGATCCTGCCCAACAGCACTGGCCTGGCCCATAGCTGGGCATGGGAAAGGGGGTAGGGGAAGGGGGTGGGAGGACACAGGGAGAGTGGCTGAGGAGGGCTGAGAAATCACCCCTCTTTGGGATCAGGAGGAGGCCCTTGGCCACTCTGTCCCTGGGGCTGTGTCCCTGGAGAGGCTCTGCTCCCCTAAAAAGAAGAAAGGAAGCCCCAGCCCCCTTCAGCAGAATGAGTCACTGCACCAGGCCAAGCTGAAAATAAGGGACCTTGGGAACCAGGACGGGTCCTGCCAGAGAGGGAGGAGGAGAACATGGATGCCCAGGTCACAGATTCACCAAGGGCCTGGGTGGACGCACTGAGCCTGGAAAGGTCCAGGGAGGCCCTGGCCCCGACAGGGTGTCTCGTCCTTAGAGTAGGACTGTCTCTCCACTCACGCCTCTAGCCCTGAGGCCCTCAGAGCAAAACTCCCCCCTCAAACACAGCCCACTGTGGTTCGTAGCTCTGGGGAGAGGAACGGTGGATGTCTTAACCACAGCGCAGGGCGGCGGCGGCAGAGCTGCTCCCTGGGACAGTCTGCCCTGCTCACCCACTGTGACCTTTATTTTCGTGGCGGCCAGCCAGACGGGTCGTGGGTAGCCGTGGGAGCCAGACTATAGGAGAAGGAATCTGGGTTTTTCTCTAAGCTCCAGTGTTGGGCACACCCACAGGAAAATAATTAAGCTCACCAGATTCTCGCCACAGCCTGAGGACGGCAGAGAGGGGATGGAGCAGTGCCACCGGAGCCTGGCCCCAAGGAGGGCTCTGTAATCACCAGAAGTCTTGAGTTTGGCATTTGCGGAGGGAGAAACTAAGGCTTCCTAAGGCAGTGGCAAACCTGGGGTTCAAATGGATTCCCCAGACTCAGACCCAGATGTAGAGTGTGGAAATGGTGCAGGGATTCACTTCCCAGTCTCCTGGAGAGGTGACCCCTTGCTGGTGAGTTTCCTTGAAGAGAACTGCACACAGCTTCCTCCTGCACCCTGGGTCACTGTCCCCACCACTTCAGCCAGCCTGGCCCCCTTGCCACTCCCCAACCCAGCCCAGACACCTAGGGCCCCTTCCCACCCAGCTAGTGGGCCCACACACCTGGGCCCTCCTCATTCCCTCCTGAGCCTCAGGGTCCGATCCTGCTCCGTGCACACCCTCTGGCCATAGCACCTCCCCACCACAGCCCTGGATCAGACACGCACTCACTTGCTGTGTGCTCAACTCGCCGCCTAGGACCACCCCCCGCCCCCAGGTGCACACCTGAGCTGTATATGCACCTTTAGCTCTTTTCAGGATGCACCAATCCGCAACCTGGACCCCGTCCACACACCTAGGTATTCGCACGTGTAACCCAGCACTCGAGTGACCTCACACGCACGCCTGGGCCATAGTCGCGCCAGTGTCTCCACCTCAGCTGACACCTGTATCCTCGCCAGTACATCTAAGTCCCCGCAAATGCACCTGTGGCCCAGAGCACACACCTGTGTCCCCACACACGCACATCTGGGTCCCGGTACGCTTGCACCATTGAGCCGCTCAGCTCACAACCCGCCCAGTAACCGTCCCGCTCTCCCTTGCCGTCCTGGGCTGGGTTCCCCGCAACCCCATGCCTGGGCGTACCTGGATGTTGAGCTTGCGCTCGCAGGCTGGCCCGGTGCCCTGAACCACGCTGTCAAGCACCGCCACCACGTCCGGTGCCGGCTCCACGAAGCAGGCGGTGCGCGCGGCGCGGATGGCAGCTTGCACGTCGGCGAAGCGGAAGGCGCAGAGCGCGGCCGGGGCGGCGCGGGCCGCTGGGGCCCCCTGGGGCCGCTCGAAGACGGCAAAGAGCAGCTCTCGCGCGGGGAAGACCGACACCAGGCGGCTGTAGAGGTCGCCGCGGCCCGCACCACCCGCGCACTGCAAGCCCAGCTGGATGTAGGACTCCGTGAGCTTCTTGGCGTCGCCGCCAGCGCCGCGAGGCAAGCAGATGCGCGCCAGTAGGCTTCGCGCCTGGCTCTCCTTGTCGCCCGCGCGCGCCTCGCTATTGAGTGCCAGGTACGCGTAGGGCTGGGCGCCCGGCGAAGGGTCGAACGGGTGCAGGAAGGCGCGCACGAAGCCCAGTTTGTGCTGTTCCTTGGCCCCCTGCTTGATCTTGAGAATGTTGTCGTCGGAAGGGTTGAGGTCGAAAGTGAAGAGCTTGGCCAGGTCGCCGCGCGCATCGAGGGAACGGATGGCGATCTCAGGCGTGTTCTCGAAGCGGTGGTCCTCCAGGCTGCGGTTGCGCGGGAAGAAAGAGCTGCCGTAGCCGGTGTACGTGGCGCCCACAAGCAGGCGGCTGCCCCCCGCGCCGGCGGCGGGCGGCAGCACCAGCCCGACGGTGGACGCGTTCGGGTGATTGGCCGCCACGTTCAGCATGCTGGGGAACACGGTGACGGGCTCGGCGGGAGGTGCTGCGGGCGGGAAGCGCACGGCCACCGCCGAGATGTTGCCCCGGCGCCGCAGCTGGCAGAAGCCCTGGTAGATGGAACCGCACACGACCACCAGGTCCTGGCCGGGGTCCAGTTGTAGGATCTTGTTGTAGTTGTCGGTGAGACGCCGCGGGTGCTCGCAAGAGGCCTGAGGCAGCTGCGGGGCGTGACACAGCGGGCTGTCGGCCACCGGGCCCACGGCCGCCTCAGCCTCCAGGCTTAGGTTGGCGCCCGACAGCTGGTAGAGGCGGTTGACGGCGGCCAGGTACACTGTCCCCGCCGCGCCGTCCAGGGCAAAGTTGTTGGTGGGCGTGGGCGAGGGGAAGCGGCGCTGGATCTCCAGAGCGCCGGCCCCCGCCCCGAGCAGCAGCAGCAGCAGCCGCGGCAGGAGCAGCGGGCACGGCAGCGGGGCCCGGAATGGCGGGCGCGGCGTTAGGGGGCTGGCCGTGGCGGCCCGGGCGCTAAGGGGTGCGCCGCCCGCGGCGCGACGAGCCATCCGGGCGTGCGCGGGCTGCGCGGCACGGCGAGTGCATGGGGCGCGGCGCGGCCGGGAGCCCGGAGCCTGGAGGCAGCAGGAGGCGGGGGGCGGGCCCGGGCCGCGAGCCGCTTCCTGCCCGCGCCAGCCGCCCCCGGCCCCGGCCGCCCCGGCCCGGCTCAGCTTCGCGGCGCACGCCGGGGGCGGGGAGGGGGCGGCTCCGCTGCGGACACGCCCTCACGCCGCTCCCAGCCCGGCAGCGCCCCGCCCTCGGGCACCCTCCCGCCCCCCGCCCACCTTCCCTAGCGCCCCGGTCCGCTCCCCTGGCAGCCCGCCGGCTTCGCGGGTCCCCCGGCCGCCCGGCCCTCACTCCGCTGTCGAAGGTCCGGCCGCCCGGCGCCCTCCAGGACCCTCCCGCGAGGCGTCCGCGACCCGCGGCTCCCTTTCGCGGCGCCGCCTCCTCCTCCGTCGCTTATTCTTCTCTCCTTCCTTCCTCCTGGCCGCTCAGCCCGTCTCGCTCGGGCTGGTTTTCTGTTTTCTTTCCTCTCTCCACCCACCTCTGTCTCTCGGTGTCTCCCTGTCAATGTCTCTGTCTAACCCCCCTCCTTCCCTTGTGTGTTGTCTCTCGCCCCCTTCCCTGTTTTTCTGTGCTTGGCTCGCCCTCCCTCTCTCCGTGTCTCCCTCCGCTCCCTTCCCCTGCAACTCTCTGTTTTTCTCTCGTCCCTCGGACCCCGTTCTCTCCCTCTCTGCCTTCCTCGTCCACAGCGCTCCGTCTCCGCATCCCACAGTCTCCCTTTTGCAGGGCACATTGACCAGGCCTTAGGCTCCCCCCAAGGCCTGGGCACTTCCAGAGCCAGCTGGGCAGGGGGCACCACCCCCTCAGGCCCCACGATCTGCCCCATCAAAACCCAGCCCTATAAAAGGGGTTTTATAAGTGGTGGGACAGAGGGACAGAGCTCAAGGGTCAGACATATAAATGGAGAAAATGGAGGGAGGAACTATTTCAGGCATGTGCCAGGGTGTGGGGCATCCTGGGCTGGGCGGGCCCCACCCAGTCAGGCCTTGGTCTGAGGGTGACTGCCCCCAGAGGCCTCCTGTGGAGACCCAGCCCTGTGGGCTGCCGTCCTCCTGCCCACTGCAGTTCACCAGGAGGCCCTTCCCCTTTGTGGGAGACTCTGGAAGGTCCTAAAATCCTTTCAGATTTAGATCAGTCACGTGAGCCAGCACTGGGCCACCTGGAAGGTGCAGGTGGGCACGGGGGTTGGAGGCAGGCATCCATGATTCTAAGGTCACAGAGCCCATATGGACAGCCTCTATGGCACCTGGCCACCGTGGGTGCTCCAATGGGGCTCATCCCGTGCCAGCCTCTCTGCCAGGAGCTTTACATTAATTAATTCATCTCCTCCTTTTCACGGCCATCCTCAGGCTGGTGCAGTTATGGTCCCACCTTATAGAAGCAGCACCTGGGGCTCCAGAGGTGAAAGGTCTAGCCGGAGAGTCACAGCTCTTAAGGAGCAGAACTGCGATGTGGGAAAGCCCAGATTTGTTGGCTTTGAAAGCACCTCAGTCCGTCCCCATCCCCAGGCCTGCTCTGTCCTCTCAGAACAGGAAGGGGGACTCCTATCTGATCCCTGGCTGCCACATGGTACCCTGTGGCCCTTGCTCTGGGGGCTGGCCTGGCCTCAACTTGCTTGTTCCCGTCTCACCAGGAAGGAAGGGCAGGGGATCTCTCTGTGTCCGACAGGGCAGGCAGGAAGAGCCAGGCCTGCAGCACTCCCCCACCTCCCTAGCCCAACAGCCTTGCCTTCCCGTCTTCCTGCCATCAGTATTTGCCCATATGCCTGCCTTTTCCAACCCCCACCCCCGACCTGTCCCAGGTCCTACCACTGCTTGGATAGCCAGGAGCGTTCAGGTACAGGAAACCAGAGGCTCTGCTTCTGGCACCCTGTCCCCCTGGGCTCAAGGCCACTCAGGGGACAGCCCACTGGGACCCATGTCCCCCTTCCAGGGCTCATGTTGCCCCACCTATAGAAGCAGACTTGGGGAGTCCAGCAGCCTGCCCCATGCGCCTCACCCCACCTCTCCTCCCAGCCCTCCCCCACCAGTCCATCTGTCTGTCTCCCTTCAGTCTTATCTTTCTCTAGCCTCTCCACTCCATCTCTGTTTCTGTCTTCTTGCTCCTCCTGGCTTTTTTCTCCCTCTTTGTCTCTCTCCCAGTCTCTTCCCAGCCGACTCTGCTTCCGCTCTCTGTCTCTTTGTGAGTATCTCTCTATCTCCCTATCTCCGAGTGTGTGTGTGTGTCTCTCTCTGTGTCTCCCTTTCTGTCCCGGACTCCTCTCTCCCTCTTTCTCCCCTCCCAGCTTCCTTCCTGTCTCCAGCTCATCTTACGGCATCCTGCAGCTCCCCCCACTGAGCCCTGTGGATAATGCTCTGTGTCCTCGAAGCTCAGCCTGGCGCACATTGGCAGATGGTTCTGGGCACTTTGAACACAAAACTACCAACCTGAGCACTAGGACTGGAGCCACCCGGGGCTGGGGAATGCAGGGCCAGTTTAGACCGGAAAGGGCTTGGCCAGGGTCTCAGTGTCCTGGCATACGCGGGAAGTCGAAGTGCTGTGTGGCCTAAGGCAAGACACTTGCCCTCTCTGAGCCTCAGTTTCCTCATCTGTAAAATAAGGATAATCATAATAGCATACCGGCCCATGGGAGACCGTGAGATATGAGGAGTAAAACACACCAGAAGACACGGTGTCAGGCATGTCACAGTCACTGAGCAAACGCCAGTTTCTCTCCGCTTGCCCTGAGCAGCAGTTCAGCGGAGCCCCACGGCCTGTCTTCAGTCCCGTGGCAGCAACTGGGGTCCAGCACTGCTCTGGGCAACCCGTCTTCACGGCCAGCTGACAGAACTGGAATTAGCGAGCCCCTTTCAGAGGCGGAGAAACTGAGGAGCATTAGCAAGGTGAGGAGTGAAACTCAGATCTGTCTGCAGATCCTGTGCTTTCTCCTCTCTGCCAATTAGCTGGACGCTTCTTCAGGCTAAGACGGGTCATGGGGACAGCGACTCTACACCCCTGGCTGGGCAGAAGAGGAGCTGATAACTCCTGATGAAGGAAGGAAGGAAGGAAGGGAGGAAGGAAGGGGAGAACCCACATTGACCCTCGCTAAGATGCAGTGGGGTGTCTTCCCAGAAGGGATTTAAGAGGGAACAAAGCAGAGACTGAGGGTACCCAGGAGACGCAGCACCAACTAACTGAATTGACTAACTCAGATTAACCAACCCTGGCTTAACTACTAGCTAACCTCGAATCACATCGTGATTCAGGCCACGTCCAGGTTTGTTCGGGCCTTCCGATGGTATCATAGAGAAGTTCTCTGACGGAGTCTTCAGTGCCTGTCCAGCACTCGCCGTGGCCCATCGTTAACAGCAGTGGGGTCTCAAAGTCACCACTGTCACCATCAGCGTTGTAGAATTTACTCGTAGCTCCTGTTTTCTTTATAATATTTGCAATTATTTTCTGGTTTTGGCAAGTGGTACTGGTTTTCCATGTACAATAATGATGTAAAGTTTGCTTAGTAAGTTCATTTATTGGAGGATTTTAAATATGAATTAATTTAAAGGCAAATATGAAGTAGGTCCTCGTCCAAGCGGTACGAAGCACCCGAAAGCTGGGAAACGCTGACCCCACACAGTGCCCTGGCAGGTGAGGACATGGGGCTCAGATGGGGCAGGGCCAGTGGTCGGACTGGCACAGAGAAGACAGGCCGGGGCCTTCCCCTGCCCGGATGGGGGTCGCCCCAGCCTGCCCTGTCCATCGTCAGCTCGCTGGCTCGCGGAGCAGAGCTGTGAGAAGGAGGAAATGTTTTTCTTCTACAATTGGAAAAAATAACAGTGGGGCCAGGGCCGTGGGGGCGGAGGGGGCTCTGTCCTCAGTCCTGGCCTCAGAGAAGGCTCCCCTGCAGGAAGTGCCCCTGACGCACTGACCACTGTGAGCACCGCTGTCTGGGTGACAGGAAGGTTCTGGAAACAGAATCCTCCGGGACAGCTCAGCACCCCCGGCCTGGGCCTCTGTACGGCCAGGAGCCGTCACTGAGACTCCTTTGGGGTGTTACCCGTGTCGTTGGCTCCCGGGAGCAGCCCGAGAGGTGGGCTTTCTCGGCCGTTTCACAGCTGGGAACCTTGAGGATCAGGGTGGGGCTGCCACTCGCCTGCAGGGACGCAGCCCACTGGCTTCCAAACCCTGCTCTCGACCACTGCCTCCCCTACCCCTTGCCTTAGAGTTGAGACCTGAGTTCCAGACCCAGCTCTGCTGCTAGCTACCTGTGTGGCCTTGGTGACCCCAGCCCTCTTTGAGCCTCAGTTTCCTGATCTGGACAAAGGGGAGTGCAATCCCCATACAAGGCCGCTGTGAGGACAGAAAAATGTGCGCATGTCACAGGGCCTGGTGTCAGGAAGTGCGGTGTCTCCTGCCCGCAGCTCCGAGACACCGATCCTCTCCCCTGAGCTCCTCAAATCGACCCCCTGTACCCCACTCAGGAGAGCCCCCCAGACCCAGATCATGACGTCAGTCTCACCGCAGCTGCCACTGGGGCAGGTTGTCTGTGCCGCCCCCCCCCCCAATTAAGCGCTGTCAGATGCACAACCTCACTTGTGCAATTAACACTCCATTGGTTCTCCCCGTCTGGTAAACAGACGCCAAAGGTCAGAGGGGCCTAGTGCCTGAGGTCACACAGCAAACAAGTGATCAAAGTGAGCCCTACTCCCGTCTTGCTTACCTTGCCCCTCCTCACCAGGTCTGTCATTGCCACTGCATCCCACTGAGGGCCCAGGGGGAGCTGGGGTGACCCTCGAATGGCAGCACCAGCAGGAGACACGGCACCGTCACACTGATGTGTTTCCCCACTGCAGATGCCGCAGGAAACTAGGGGGTTTTGCCGCCCTCTGGAATTCTGGAGTGTTTTGCCCCCTGCCTCTGTTGGATGCCCCCCAGGGGTGAGGAGAGGGTAAGAGCCTTTTAGGTCTGGTTTCAGGGCTCAGGAGGAGTAGCCTGCCCTTGCCTGAGGGCTCCCCTTGTCGGTTTCTCCATCTTTGTCTTCCCTGGGGCTGGAGGAAATGGTTCTCATTCCTGCATGCAAGAGCTGCCCTCTCGACTCTGGGCACATCCTTGCCCTCTGTGGTGGGGACCCGGAGCCCCCGTGCACCCATCCCAGGCGCCTGGCCCGCCGAGCCCCCGCGTGGCCCCTTTGTGCTCTGTGAGTTGGATAATAGGAGGCATTCTCAGACATCCAGTCATGGGTCTGGGCCCGGGAGAGGACCCTGGCAGTTCCACACTGAGGCCTCTGTCCAGCAGCCTCCGCCCCGGGGGTCCCCACCCACATTCCCAGGCTGCCGCCATCTCCGGGGGACAGCACCCAGGGCGGGCTGGGGAGCAGGCGACCCGTAAGCAGACAGTAGGTGATCCATGAATGCGTCCCTGATGAAGGGAGCCGCAGGGAGGCAGGAAAGCTGAGAGCTGAGAAGGACAGGGAATCACATGGGCCGGGCACCCACGGTGCTCCAGACGCTCCCCAGCCAGTCCTCGCAAAAGCCTGACCCCTCGTTAGGCCCCAGTAAACTTCTGAGAACTTTTCCCCACGTGTGGTGCTCCCTGGGAGACCAAGGCGGGGAGGAAGCCATTCCTGGAGGCATCACAGCTGTCGACGGACAGGCAGCTATGGGCTGAAATCCAGGTGCACCAGTTACTGCACCAGGCCTTCCAGCTGCTTCTAAACCCTACCACTCGGTTGGCAGGGCCACTGCTCTGAAAACACGGCTGGGTCTGAAAAGGAGAAGCACTGCCCTCCGAGACAGCGAGTGCCCATTACGGGAGGTATGTAAGCAGGAGGCCAAAAGAGGGACAAGGCTGAAACCGAATCACTTTGAGATTGCCCCCGCTCTGGCTGAGCACACACATGAACGGGGTCAATCGTCACCGCTCCAGGACTGGGCACTGGAGACGCTCTGTCCCATTCAGTCACACATAGGGCATGTGGGAGAGGCTGGCATGGATGAGCGGGGCCCAGGTCTTCCTGGCCCTACGGCCCCCACAGTCTCTAGAGATAACCCAGTGTCCAGAGAAGGTGTCTCCTCTTGTTTTCTTGGTAAACTTGTATGCATCCCTCAAGACCCAGACCAAATGTCTCCTCCTCTGGAAAGTCCTTCCTGATGGACTTCTAAGCGTCCCTCAAAGCCCAACCGAAAGGGCCCTTCTTCGAAGAAGTCTTCTTTGAGCCCTGAAGCAGCATTAGAGGCTCCTCCTATCAAACTGCTTACCACACAGTATGAGGGTGTGTTTATGGGTGGGGCACATTGTCACTACCAATAAATGCTGGGATGGATGGATGTACCACCATCTCAGGACATCTGCCAAGCAGACAGGATGGTCGTGTTGGCTGCCAGAGGCCTCCTTCCCGGGCAATGCCAGACAACTCTGCAAAGCTGCCTTCTCAACCCCCATTTTGTCCAGGGGGCCACACTGACCGCACACCTTCACGAGGCCAGGCTGCATCAGGCTATCCTACCCTGTTTTCACTTGGGAGACCTACTGGACCTCAAGGTGACCCCTCGCACCTGATTCTTGGTGCAGTTCTGAGAGTCCTGTCCGCTCCAGGGAAAACCTCAGGTGGAATAAGACCTGGAACAGAGCTCCTCCCTTCCTCCCTCCCTCCCTTCCTTCCTTCCTTCCACAACCTACTATGTGCCAGGAACTGGGGATATTACAGGGACTCCACAGGCATGGTCCCTGCCCTCAGCCCAGCCTCATGGGGGAGGCGATCTTTAATCAAATAACTCAAATAATTCCACAATGGCCAAGGGCCGCTGGCTCTATGAAGAGATGATACCAGGTGGCTCAAGGAGAGTTTCTCCTAGGGAACCTTGAGTCCCTCATGGTGTCAGTGAGGACTTCCCTGAGGCAGTTACCCTTGAGCTGAAATCTGCAGGCTGCCAAGGGTTAGAGGGTGGGTCCAGGGAGGGCCCTCTGAACCATGCTGTGAGCTCAGGACTGTCAATGGCTTTCATAGGAGGAAGTGGGATCAGCGTGGGCTGAGGGAGGCCGGGGGTGGGGGGGGGTTTCTGCAGGTGTCCTGGCAGGCGATGATGGGGGCCTGGATAGGTGGGGGCAGAGGCAGAGAAGGAAGAAGACTGGCTGGAAGGCTATTTAGGAGGTGGGCTCACCAGGACTAGGGTGTTGGATGACGGATGGAGGTGAGGAGAGGGAGGCTCCAGGTGGGGAGTTCCCAGACCCTGGGCTTCACCAGCTTCGAGGGCCTCTTTCTGAGTCAGAGCGCCTTGAGGAACAAGCAGGTTGGGGGGATCCAGGGCTTGCTTTTTAGGTGGTAAGTCTGAGGGGCCCCCACGATCACAGGGTGCAGACCCCACCCTGAAGCCTGCTACGCAGATTCTCTGCCCTGTTTGCACACTCCTAGAGGGTGGAGTGTGCCACCCAGGCCAAGCCTCTGAGGGAGCAGGGCCTTCTCACAGTCAGCTGCCTGGGAAGATGGGGCCTAGCCACGTGGCCCAGCTCTCAGCAGCCAGGAAAGAGGCATCAGGGGCCTCATGCAGCTGCCCAGGTAATAATAAGCTTCCCCCAATGCACCAGCCTGTAGGAGCCCCTGTCTGGTGGTTGTTCCCAGTGAGTGTGCGTGCAGGGCAGGTGGGGTGGGGAGGGTGAGCACAGATGGGAGGCGGCGTGCATGTAAGTAGGGGAGTGTGTGTTGTGTGCATGCAGTGCGTGCCAGGGTCACGTGTACACAGACAGGGACCCAGGTGCACGTAGGGGATGAGGGTGTCTGCAGTCTGCAGGCACAGCGGGCCGATGTGAGGGGTTGGACATGCAGGCTGCCAAGGGCCACCGGTCTGTGGTTCGCACTGGGATTTGGGCCATGAAAGGCCAAGACCTCTGTCAAGGCCATTGGTTCTGGGCCTGCTGCCCGCAGGGCTGGTAGAGGATTTCCATATGAAGTTCCGTGATTTTTTTCAATTAGCAATAATCACACCTCTGATAAACCTCATTGGCTACGATACTGCCGCTGGGCAAAGCTTGAAATTCCGTGATTTTTATGATCAACCTTCACCAGCACGATCTGAGCTCTGTAGGGTTCAGCCTGGCCTTGGGTGGCCAGCTTCTGATCTTGGATGGCCCAGCCCCTAACCTTGGGCAGTCCAGCCTGTGAGTAATTACTCAGCCTAGCCAAAGTCCCCTGTTGAGGAACTTGGAACTGATTCTTTAGGGACTTTTGGGTGACGCTATTCCTCATCTTACTCAAGAGCAGTCTTCGCTGACCGCAGGATGAGCCACAGTCTTTTACATGTACTTCTCCAGACTTCCCCACATCTAGTTAGGATGAGCCCCAAAGGCCCAGCAGTCCCCAAGTCCCTGGTATATAAATTAAGTCCCACCACAGCCCTGAACTTCCCTCCCTGCCCTGTCCCCCGGCTATGTCTCCAGGACTTGGCTCTGGCCTCTCTTCTTCCAGGCAACCTTCCCACACCTCCCAGGCTAGGTTGGACTCCCTCCTCTGGACTCCCGTGGCACCCTATGATGCTGCCAGCAGAGCACACACACCAGGTGACAGTGTGTCTGTAGCTCTGACTCCCTTGCCAGCCAGAAGGCATCTCAGGAGCTGGCTCCTGTTGGGGGCATATCTGTGTCCTCCATACCACCAGGCAGAAGGTTGGACTCACAGCAGGCTCACAAGGGTGAATGAATGAATGAATGAATGAATGAACGAACAAGAGAGGAGATAAATGTTCTCCATCATTTTCTTGTCTGGCACCCCCTCCATACAGCTCCAGGGCAGTCTTGGCCCTTTCCCCTACTACCCACTCCTGCAGGTGTCCCCACCTGCCAGGGAAGGTCGACACCCCCTGCCCTGGTTTGGGGAAGGTTTGTGTGTCTAAAATACAGATTTTCCTGTGAAGACATGGCTTGGCTGGGTTGAAATTTACAGGGCCACCATGCCAGCCTCCCCTCAATTCCCCCCAGCTAAGGCCAGGGCAGGGAATGGGCATCCCAAGGGCGGGCGGCTGTTGGGCCAGAGGGATCCTGGTTCACATCCTGCGTCACCACCTCCCAAGTGCGGAACCTTGGACAGCGCACCTGTTTCTCCCAGCCTGCTTCCCAGCTGCACCTCTCTGACTCATGGCTGCCTTGTTATTTCTTGCAGAAGATGAAGCTCTACAAGACCTGACGTAGAAAAATATTTTTGGAATAAAAGCAGCTAATGTTTATTGAGGCTGCCAGGGAGCAGGCACCGTTCTGACAGCTTTGCATGGATTTTTGTATTCATCCCTCACAGCAACCACCTAAGAGGAAGGTCCTTTTATTATACCCATTTCACAGGTGGGGGGAGTGACACATGGCAAAGTTAAGTCCAAAGTCACAGAGTAAATGAGTGTGGCACCTCCTGGACTCAACCCCAGGCCCCCACTGCCGTGTGCTCAAGACAGAACCTGGGAGGCACGGGACACCCTGTCCCATTCTCCCCCCTGTCTAGAAGCTGCCCCCTAAGCACCCCACCAGTTGGAGACTACTGCATGGGCCCAAGCCCCACCCCTCCTGCCCGGACACCTCCTCCTGCTGCCCTCCCGCCTCTCCTGAATCATTTCTGCACGAAGCCTCCTGGGGGAGATTTTCAAATTGCAAATCTGTTCATGCTGTTTTTCTCCAAGTTGAAACCCTGCAAAAGCTCTTGGGATAAAGCCCAGTCCCTTGTTCCTCATACGTGGCCGTACTCTAGGCACAAGTGCCTTCCTGCAGGTCCCTCCACCCGGCTGGCTGGCCCTCTCGCTTCCCAGCTCAGCCCTGTGGTCAATCACCCTCACACTCTCCCTGAACAGCCTCTGGGCACGCTGGTTGTATGATTATTTGGTTAGTGCCCACAGATGCTTGCGGGCAGGTCCTCCTCCCTCCTGTTCACTGCTGTTGCCCCAGGGCCAGACCCCTAGTGGGTGCTCCCACGTCCCTAAATGAGCAGCCAGTGGATTCGCGGGCCAGTTTGGTGTCCCCCACAGCACGGACTTGGGTAGTCAGTGGTGAAGGCGCAGGTCTGGGCGGGGGCACTCTGATAGAGACTTGGAGCAGCTGTCTAGGGAGGGAGCTCCCCAGGGCCCGTCCAGCATCCAGGAGAAGCTATTTCAGCTCCCGGAAACAGGAAGTGAGTCATGGTCCGAGAAGGCCTGCCGGACGCTTGGCACCTCGGGTGCGATTGATGAGCTCCTGGACGGAAGGGCCCAGCCTCAGCCCAGGGAAGCAGGAAGGAGGCCTGGAGGAAGAGGATAGGAGGAGAGACCCTCTCTCCAGCAAAATAGGCAGCCCTGTGGGGCCCCAGCGGAAGGCTGGGATGAGGTCAGTGTGGATTCGGCCACCCAGCCCATTATCTGGCCACACCTGGCCAGTGGGGCAGGAGTGGCCACACGCTCAAACCCTCCAACCCAGCTGACACCCACCCTGGGCCGCTCCAGGCCAGGCCTGCACTGACGAGCGCAGAGTCTCATGGTCCCATTTTATAGAGGCCAAAAAGTAACAGGGGCTTGCTGAGGCCGGGTTGGCCATGGCTAACACAGGATTTGAACGCAGCTCTGTAGGACTGCAGAGACCTGTCAGGGGGTAAAGTAGACTCAGGGGACTCCACAGTGGCCTGGGGGCAGCCACCAAGAAAGTCTGCGGCGGGTGTCAGAGGCCCTGGCTGGAACAAGCTGGGGGTCTGGTCCTGATTCAGTCTCTCTCCAAAAACAGGCTGAATCTGACACCTCTCCCCCAGCCTCAATGTCCCTGAACCACTCAGGGGGCGTGGCTGGCCAGGCCAGGGTCAAAACTAGCAGTCTGAAGCTTGGAAGATGCCCCCAAGCTGGAGCTTCCTGGGCAGGAAGCCAGGGGACCCCCTTCTTTTCTGCATCACACCCTGGGACTCCAGGAACCCCATGAACAGTATGGACAGGGTGGTGGGGGCACCACCCTGGGACCTCCATTCGGAACAAGGGACTGTGCTGGCCTCCTGTGGGCGGGCCTGTCAGAGGAGGGAGGACTCGGGTTACTCTCACTTCTTCTGCTGGACCTGAGTCACCCCATCCCTGCCCCCTTCATTCTCACATCCGCCTTAGTGCCTGTGGGCAGAGTCGGGCACCCTCTGACCAAAAAGGAGCCAAGAACTTCCTTGGCCTGAGCTCCAGCCCCAGGTCATGGTCTTTGACAGGCCATGCAGCTGCTGATGGGCGCCCCGGGCCTGGGCGCAGCCCCTGAGTTGTGCACCCCGGTTCACAAGGTCAAGGAGAGGCAGAATTAGGCAGCACGCGCCCCCAGTGCCTTGCCTTGCGGAGTCATGACTTTTGGTTGGGTTGGGGGTTGAAGTTTTTCTTTTTTTGTGTCTGAATTTTCTAACTTTCCTCAAACAATTTGTATTATTTGTGTTTAAGATAAAAATGGGATGAAAACCATGGGTTGGGGGAAGTGGGTGCTGGTGGATTTTTGCAGGGAATCAGAGGCCAAGGGGAATCAGCTTGCAGCTGCACCTGCCAGGGGACGTGGTGGGGCACGGGGGCTTGCATGGGGACACTCAGCCATCCACGCAGGACCTATCGCCTGCCCCCCCCCCCCCAGCTCAATTGTGTAGATGGGAGACGGAAGTGCAGAGGTCTGGCTACCTGTCCGAGGTAGTCCACTCTCAGAGTCGCCCATTGCATCTTTTGTGGCTGGGCTCACCTGGGCAAACGTCAGGCTGCCCCTTTTCAAAGGGCTTTCAGCATTGGTGGAACCCCAGCTCTACAATTTCTGAGCAAGTCACTGCCCTGCTCCGTGCCTCAGTTTCCCCCAGTTGTCGTGGAGCGTTGACTCGGGTTGAGCCAGGCACACGAGGAGCACTGTGTAAACGTGCTTCTGTCTGAGGGACTCTGGGCTTTGTGCCATGCACACCCATGGGGGTTGGTGTGAGACCCCACGTTGGTGGTACCGTCCACAGGCAAGCCCTCCTATTTATTATCCAGCCAGAAGGGTGCAGGTGTTTTCCAGAAGGTGCTTCCCTCTGCCTCCTCTTCCCCTATTCTAGTCCCTCTCTCCTCGCTGGCCTTTAAGGCCACCAAATGAAGCTTGGGCATGGGGAGCCTAAGATGGAGTCCTGACCCTGTGGACCCCCGCGTACCCACCAAACGCTGGTCCTGCGTGATTGGTGAGGGGCGGAGAGGTTAAGTGAGGAGCCTCAAGAAAAGGCTCTTAAATGCTGCAGACACAGCATGATTTACAGCAGGTTTGAGTACCCCCCTGCCTATAATTCACTTCCATTTGTAGGACCCTTGGCCCTCTCGCGGAGGATGCTGGGAGAAGGCAGGAGTGGGGTTGTCTCACTAATTTTAGCATTAGTAGCTGAGTGGCCAGAGGTGATTTATGGGTCCAGGGCTCTGCTTTTGCCTCCATGCGCTGGACCCTTCCATCCAAGAGACCCTACCACCTCGGTACCAACCCCAGCTCCCGCCCTCGCTAGCTGGTTAAAATACCTGCAGGGCATCCCCTAGACCAGCGGTCCCCAACGTCTTTTGGCACTAGGGGCCTGTTTCTTGGAAGACGGGAGTAGGGGGGACAGGAGACAGAGCTCAGGTGAGGGGAGAGACAAGAGGCGGAGCTCGGTTGAGCTGCTTTCGCTGCCAGGTTCCTAACAGGCCACGGCAGGGGCGGGAACGAGGTGGGGGTGGGGTGGGGTGCGGTTGGGGACCCTTGCCCTAGACCTTGCGCTGGGGCCATTCAAGTTAATTCCGCTAGGGGGTGCTGTTACCCCCATTTTAAACAGAAGGAAACAAGCTGGGAGAAATTCCCGTCCAAACTCCGTCTTCGTGAGCTGACCCATCTAATACTTACTCTGTGCCTGTACCTCCCCCCACCCGACACCGACGCTGACGCCGACACCGCCTACCCTCCCATTTGAATTTGACTCTCTCTCTCTTCCTGTCTTCCCTCTCCCAGATCAAGACCCTCGAGCAATCAGTGAGGACCACGGTGCAGGGACGGGATCCCCGTTTTCACGCTCTACTCTGCTGGTGTAGAGTACAGTGTGGAAACGCTCCACTGGTTTAGGCTGCGGGCCGAGCTCAGAGTCTCATGCAGAGGAGACAGCCCTACACCAACACGACCAGCCCACTGTGGAAGATCGACTGTAGATTAATGCCAGCGGGAAGGTGCTGCTGACACCAGTTCAGTCCTGGTTGGGGTGGTCAGGAAGGGCTTCCTGGAGGAAGTGATACCTCAAGGAGGCACAGGAGCTACCAACGCGGGCAGACGTTGAGGGGGTGTGGGGACAGCACGTGCAATGACCCGGAGGCAGAAGGAAGCACATCAGGTGTTTCCTAATACTTGCCCTGCCTACATCCCCTACCCAGTCCTCCCCTTCCCCCTCCCCCATCCCCCTGGCCTTGACCTCCCCTGCCCACGCCCATCCTCTCCTGGCTGCCCCTTAGAACAACAACGCCCACCAACACGGGAAGGCAGAAGGGGAGGTGGGAATCCAGCCCCAAAGCTCTCAGATGAGGAGAAACTGCTAGGAAGGAAAAAAAAATTAACTCCACTGTTTCCGCTCCCAGATCCTGCCTGAAAAACACAAACAAAATCAAACCCCAGCTGAAGAGGCTTTATCTGGCAAAAGTTTCAAGCAGAGGGCTTGAATTGTGGACACCAGTGCCTGGGAACAGAGAGACCAGGTCTCCCTCAGCCATCATGGGGGCAAGTACCTCCTGCACCCCCACACGGCTGCACAGTGACCAAGCACTGCGGGTGCTGGGGCTCTTTCCCTAACCACTTTACTTAGTCCCCGGGCAGCTGAGGAGGCAGAGCAGTATCCCCTCATAGAACCGAGGTGCTTTCCGTCGCCCTGCAGTCCTCTGAGGTGGGTTTAATTAGGCCCATTTTATGGATGGGGAAGCTGAAGCCCAAGCACTGTTCTCGAGGCTCCAGAAGCAGGAGCGGGGGCCTGGGTGCCTCCTCCTTCCCATTCCCCTCCAGGGTTGACCTGAACTGCCCCTGACTGAGTTTTCCCAGAGCTGAGGCCAGAAGCACAGGTCCCGAGTGTTTGTTCAGGCCAGGCTGGGGCTCCGGTCAGGCGAGGCGGAAACAGCCGCAAGATGTTTGTCCAAGTGGGGGTCAGACTTCGCCACCAGGAGGAAGGAGGAGCAGAAGGCCTGAGTCAGCATGGCTTGCGGCCCGGATTGTCACCCCTGGGCCTTGCCTTCCTCACCCACAGGGGCAAACTGCACACAACAGGCACCTAGTGGGTAAGGAATCGGGCTGGGAGGAAGGAGGAGGTGGCACCTCCCTCAGCCCCAACCCTGATCCCCGTCATTTTCTCTCCCCCCACCCCACCCATCCTTCCTTCCTTGGGGAGACCCGCTGGCTCCACCTCTCAAACATAGGAGTCTGACCCCTATCCCCCACCTACCACCCAGAGGCCTACCACCAGGTCCAGCTCCCAGCTCCCAGCCTAGACTATTGCGGAGCTTCCTCGCTGGTTTCCCCCCTCACCCCCTTGGGACTATCCTTCTCCTGCCTTTGGCACCAGAGGGGTCCCATTAACATGCAAATCATATCTTATCTCTTCTGGCTCAACACTCACCCAGGCCCCCACACCCCTGGAAGCAAAAGCCAGCTGTGATGGATGAGCTGAACTGAGTCCCCCTGCAAATTCAGATGTTGAAATCCCAACCAGTAGTACCTCAGAATATGACTGTATGTGGAGACAGGGTCTCTTAAAGAGGTGATTAAGTTAAAATGAGGTTGTCTGGATAGGCCCTAGTCCAATATGACTGGTGTCCTTACAAGCATTGATAAGGACACAGACATGTACAGACACGAGGAAAGATCGTGAGAGGACACAGCAAGAAGGTGGCTAGCTCCAGGACAGGCAGCGAGACCTCAGAAGACACCAACCCTGCTGACACCTGGATTGTAGACCTCTGACTCCAGAACTGTAAGGGAAGACATTTCTGTGGTTAAGCCGTGGTACTTTGTTGTGGCAGCTGAAGTAGACTAAGACACCATCTGACCTCGTGACCTCGCTAATCCGCTAATCTACCCTCCCCTTTGCTCTGCTCGAGAGCCACTGGCCTCCTCACTTTTTTGTCTCTGTATACTAAGCGTGCTCCCACCTCCAAGTCTTTGCTTTTGCTGTGCCCTCTGCCTGTAATACCCTTTCCCCAGGGCTGCAGCCTTGTCATCCTTCAAGTCCCTGCTGAAACATCCCCCTTCAAATAGGCCCTCCCAACAGAGCAGATAGGACCCAGGGTGAAACCCAGCCCCGTCACTTTTGGGGACTCAGTGCCAGCTACTACCCTTGGAGGCTGAGCATCTGGGAAGGACCCGAGCATCAGAAGGTTCGTGTCCCCTTGGGCATGATGGGGACAGTCATTTGTGCACCTAGGGTCTGTACCTGGGCTGACCCTGGCCTCAGGACCCCTGCCTGCACGTTAAGTACTGCCTGGAAGACTGGGTGAGGCTGGGAAGCTAGCGGGGCTTCCTGGAGGCGGGCAGTGCCCTGGGCAGATTTCATTCATTTAGTCAACACCTGCTTGAGACAGCCCCACTCCCACTGCAGGGGCTGAAGTTTAAAAGACTCACAACACTAAGTGTTGGCAAGGATGTGGAGCCACGGGAGCCCTGGCACACCGCTGGGGGTATGTTTGCATGTGTGCGGGACGGTGCAGCCACTCTGGAAAACCATCTGGCGGTTTCTTTTAAAAGTCGAATGGAGGCTCGTGCAACCCAGCAATCCCACTGCTCGGGATTGGAACGGAACGAGAAGGAACGCAGGGACACACAAAAAACTGTACACATGTTCAGCGCAGCTCTATTAATAGCTGCCCTAACCTGGAAACAGCCCAAGGCCCCTCCGCTGGTGAAGAGACAAATAAATGTAGGTAATACGGCCGAACGATGGAAGCAAAATGTTGCTACGGACAACATGGATGGCTCTCGAAGTCGGATTCCAAAGTCTTCATTCTGTGTGGTTCCAGCTGGATGACATTCTGGAGGGCAAAGCTGTGGAGGAAAAAGATCGTCTTGGTTGTCGGGGGGCTGGGGAGGAGCACCAGGGAATTCTCGGCAGCTGGGAAACATTCTGCCTTGTTCTGAGAACTGGTTACAGGGTATAAAGGTGTAAAAACGCATCAGACTTCAAAATGAGACGGTCCATTTCCCTCTTTGAAAATTATACCTCAATTAAAAAAATAAAATGTTTTTAGCCCTGGTAGGTGTGGCTCCGTCGGTTGGGCGTTGTAAAGCCGCGGGTTCGATTCTTGGTCACGCAAGTGCCCGGATTGCGGGTTTGGTCCCCAGTCGGGGGTGTAGGAGAGGCAACCGGTGGATGTTCCTCTCCCTCTCCCTCCTCTCTGTCTAAAAAAAGAAAAAAAAATTTTTTTAAAGCAACCACTCCCCTGTCAGACCACCTGTGCCAGGCCTCGATAGGCAGCGCTGGGGACACAGCTGGTCGGAGCGGACCCCTGGCCCCTGGGACAGACGCTGCGGGCGGGGCCCCGGGGCGCACCCCAGGGGAGGGCGCGGCACCCGGCTCCTGCCGCCCCGCCCCCCAGCGGCGGCCCCGGCCCGGAAAGGCCGGAAGCTGGCGGGGCGGGCCGGGCCGAGGGGCCATTGTTCGCGTGTCCGCTCCGGCCCCGCCCCTGCCATTGTCCCCGAGGTGGGACGTTCGGCCCCGCGGCTGCTCGCAGGGCCCGGGGCTGAGTGGGAGACGCGGGTGGGGCCCGGGGTTGCGCGGGGAATCTCCAGCCCGCGCCGCCCCTTTTGGCTTGGAAAGCGATCCCGGCGCACTGGACGGGACCGGCGGTCCCGCGGTTGTCGCGAGCCGCGGCGTCCGCGCTCTGAGCGCCCGGGAGCCCCTCAGCTCCGCAGGGTCGCACTCCTTTCTCTGAGGATGTGTGTCTCCTGCAGCACTCTGTCTCCAGAGGGAAAGGCCATCATTAGTACCCCCAATACACACCCATTTCCCCCTTTGGGGCCTAGAGCTCCTCCGAACCCCCCGATGCCCCGGGAGGGGATTCTCCTTGGTGGACGGTCGCCCGGGGGCAAAGCTGGGGACTAGAGGAACCAGGGACCAACATTCCGGCCCTTCCCTAGGCCCCTGCCCTGCCCTCAGGAACCCGGGCAGACAGGTACTGTCCACACGGGGGAGCGGGTGCACAGCAAGAAACCGGCGCCTAACGAGCGAAGGCGCTCGGGGAGACTAGTAGGCAGGGGTCCCGTCGGCAGCGGGCACCGAGGGCCCTGGGAGGTGGTGAGTCGGGCAGAGGAACCGCGTGGACGCGGCCCGAAGACGGGAGAAGGTGCCCCCGGCGGGCGCAGGCGCAGGCGCTCGGGGAGGAGGAGGAGAGGTGCCGGGGAGGCACGGCGGGAGCCGGGACTCCGGGGGAGGGGCGGGGCTTGAGCCTCCGACTGGCCGCGCCGAGGACAAAGGGAGGCCGGCACCGGCCCCTCGGGGCCGCAGTTTCCCTCTGGGTAGAAAGCTTCTGGGTGGGGAGCCCTGAAATTCTGATTTCCTCTCAACCCCAGATGAATGTGCCTTTACTTTGGTTGTACAAGAAATGCGCCTGCAGCGGCTCGCAAAGCCAGACGGCCCGAAACCAGAAGGGAAATTAAACGCCGCCAGCCGGGACGCCGGGGCGGGAGGCGGGGAGTTTCCCGGTCACGGACACGGAGGGTGCGCTTCCCGCAACAGCCACCAGGCGGCGACAGAGACCAGGCTTGCTGAGTCAGAGTTTGAAATAATTTCAGCTACAGAAAAGTTGTGAGAAGAAGACAGAGAACTCTCGGACACTTTTCTTAAACTAATCCACCGAGTTTTAGCATTTTGAGCCGCACTCGGGGCATGTTCAAGTCCCCCTCAAAGCATCGAAGAGGAAGTGATGTGCCTTGAACGCTAAACCATTCAGTGTGTACTGCACAACCACAGCGGAGTTTTCACGATCAGGTCTTTACTAATGAGGCCCTTACTTAATCTGCAAAACCGTATGCAAATATTACCAATAGTCCCAAGGAGGTCTTTTATAGTGTTCCCCACCCCCGCCCCGTTATCCCACTCCAGGATCACATTTAGTTGTTTTTATTCTAATTGAAATTAATTTGCTAAGCTTTCCTGGGCTGAAGTATCTTGCAAAAGGTGGATATAAAGCGTTCCAATAAATTTAATTAATTTTTTTTTTTAAAGAGTGCCAGCCTCACCCTTCTTAACCACATGACCCTGGGCAGGTCCCCGGTTCTCACCACTGAGAAGTGTCCGGTTCTGGGCAGGGCGCTTGGGAGGAGCCGGAGGGGACAGAGAGTGAGCTTGCATTCTGAGATGGATGACTTTCTTTCCTTCTGGGCCTGCCCCATTTCCCCAGGCCTTTGGCCAAGGGGTCCATCACAGCTACCCACCACAGTCTGCAAATGGACTGACTACTTGAAGAAAGCAGCTTCTCCCTTTGGGAAAGAAAGGCAAACGCCGCAGCCTGCCAGAGGCTGACAAAAGGCCAGTTGGAAGTCTCGCTCCAGGTCTGGAGCGGAAGAAAGGCTCTACGGGCTGCAAAGACCGGGAAATAAGTCCTCCTGCCAGTCAGTTTTCACTTGCGGCAAAATTGCAGGAGAGCCCAACCCTCTTGTCAACTAGAGATTAATCATAATTTCTCTAACTTTACTGTGTAAAATGGAAACACGAGAGCAGAGGAACGAGAATAATGAACGCTCATTCACCTGTCACCCAGTTGCAACGAAAAATAATTATGATAGATTACTGTCGATTTTTGGCATAAAACTCTAAGGGGAGTTAAAAATACTTGAGTGACAGGGCTCCACACTCCCTCTGATCTCTTCCGCTGCGTATTTACGTGACGAGACTTCCGAGTGTGGGGCCTGTGTGAGACAGGACCAGGAAGCGATGGGACTGCACACGTTCATCGTAGGAATAGGAAACATTTATCCACTGGCACACAAAATGGCAGAAATCCAATCAACTCATCAAATACATTCTAATATTTTGTTGAATATCAACCTTTGTAATATATTTATTTATTTTTAAGATTTTGTTTATTTTTAGAGACAAGAGAAGGTAAGGAGAAAGACAGGGAGAGAGATATCAGTGCGTTGCCCCTCACACGCCCCTAACCAGCGACCTTTCAGTTCACAGGTTGACACCCAACTCACTGAGCCACACCAGTCAGGGCTATTTATGTTGTTTTGATTGACTGCAAATTAATATTTGTAATTAAAACTTTTCAGAATAACATGTTTAAACACTTACTGACGGGGTCACAGAAAATTTTAAATTTTTAAAATTTCAGTTTACTCCCTAGTTTTTGCTACAGAGAAGTAGGATGGTGTGATCAACTGTCAGGCATAAGGATACATGACATTAGGTCAAAACTTTGTGGGAACAGTAGAATTGAACACAAGTTCAAAGAGAAAAGATGAGGTAGAACCTCATTAACATAGAAGAGCTTGTGCCTGCACTTTCCATATGGGCGACAGCGGGTATCCAGCCTCTACTTGTAGATCCACTGGCCATACATATTATAGAGATGAAACAGTTAAATCTCACACTGTCAATATTTAAACTGTTCTGGACAGGCCCTGGTGGTGTGGCGTAGTTGACTGGAGCATTGTTCCATAGGCCAAAAGGTCACGGGTTCAATTACCTGTCAGGACACATGCCTGGGTTGCAGGTTTAGACCCTGTGCGGGAGGCAGCTGGTCGATATTTCTCTCCCTCTCTCCTTCCCTTCCCCTCTCTCTAAAAAATCAGTGAGCATGTCCTTGGGTGAGGATAAAAAAATAAAAATAATATAACATCCTGGACAGTACATCCTTTGCAACTATTTAAACTTTTTTTTATTGTAGATGTCGATTTTAAAATGTGTGAGAGGGTACACAGTGTCCCCAAATTATTTTGGGGATGCCCATCAGTAAAAGTTTGCAGTTCTCCAACAGGTGGCACCAGAGAGCTGGGTCTGATGTGTGAGGAACCCTTGGGTCGCTGGCCTCCTTCCAGACTCAGATTCTTCTGGGTACCTGTCCCATAAAGCAGATTTCTACCTCCGTCACTGAGTGTTTCACACTTGACACCTCGCTCTCCAAAGCTGGAAGTATCCTGGGGTGCCCTGGTGGGATAGATGCCCCACAGCACCTGCCATTACCTGCCCATTGAGCTTGTGGGGTTCCTGAGGGAGGAGCCCCGCCCTCCCGGAGCTCCCCTCACAGTCCCGCAGGGCCGCACCACCACAGCTTACTGTGTAGTTGTTACAGAGGCTCAGCACAGCTGTGAAGCTGCTTTGCTGCTCCGTTTGGGGAACACAGTGAGGTGAGAAAGGTTGGTCAAGGAGGACTTCTGAGAGGAGAGGGTCTCTGAAGGGATAATAGATATTTCTGAGGTGGACAGAAGGGCAGTGGGAACAGCATGTGCAAAGGCAGGAAGGTGACAGCAAGCATGGGAATGGCAACATTTCATCACAGCTGTAGCAAAGGATGTATATACATGGGGGCAGGGCTTCCAAATAATAGCAACACCAGTTTATGTTAGTGGAGCATTTATGTGTCAGATACTCTTCTAGGTAATTTACAAGGATGTACTCATGAAACCCTCACCAGAACCTCGTGAGCCCTGGCCAGGTGGCTCAGTTGGTTAGAGCACTGCCCCAGTACACCAAAGCTGGGGGTTCAGTCCCCGGTGAGGGCGCATACACGAATCAACCAATGAATGCACAAATAAGTGGAACAACAAAATAATGTTTCTCTCTCTTTCTCCCTTCTTCTTTTCTCTAAAAATCAATCAATAAAAATTTTTTAAAAAGAGCCTCACGAAACTGGTTCCATTATTATTTCCATGGTTCAGCTGAGTTAAAGAGGGGTGCGAAGTGAAGTGATTTGCCTGAGGTCACGGGCATCACACTCGGGCAGAAGGCAGGATGCCTGCTCTGACCCCTCTGAGGACTTCGCAGACACATTGACCTTCTCTGCCCTGACCACCCGGGCTTTGCGGGACAAACCAGGCTCCCAGTGAGCTCTGCTCTTCACGTGCACTGAGCTAGCTCTAGGGGTGGCAGAGGTGCTGTCACCCAGCTGTGGTGGATGGACTGAGCCCTGGCAGAAAGCAGTGGGGGGACCCACTGCAAGCCTGAATCAATTTCACTGCCCCCTCTTGTATCTGTTTTTTTTATTCTTTTTTAAGATTTTATTTATTTATTTTTAGAGAGAGGGAAAGGGAGGGAGGAGAGGGAGAGAAACATCAATGTGTGGTTGCCTCTCTCATGCCCCCTACTGGGGACCTGACCCACAACCCAGGCATGTGCCCTCACTGGGAATTGAACTGGTGACCCTTTTTGGTTCAGAGGCCGGCACTCAATCCACTGAGCCACACCAGCCAGGGCCCCCTCATGTATCTGTTGTACCCCTGGTCCCTCAGCCTCCTCTGCTCTCACTGTCCACTCAGCAGAGGGCAGACTGGCAGGGACTAAGGCTCTATTTCAAGGCTTTCCTCTCTTCACCTACTCATGCCGTCTAAAAACAAAGCTTCGACTTGCCCATCAACTCCACCATTTCCCCTGGCTTACCTCAGGCAAGACCCCAATCTCTCTGGCTTCATCAGAAAAATCCTCTTCGTATTAGATTGGGCCATATGAAGTTGCTGGTTTTATAGATCAAAACTAAAGGCGAATATTGGAAATTTCACATGGTCCCTCACCAGCAGGAGGACACTGGGCCTGTTAAACAAGACACTGCGCACAGCAACTCAGCACAGCCCCTCGAAGGCACAAGCACTCACCACGCAGTCCGCGGTGCGTCCGTGCAGGCGTCCAGGCAGAGTGCCGTGCTCGCGTGCAGGACAGAAGTAAGAAGTGCGTGTCTTAGGGAGCTGTGGGAGCTACATGAAGAGAGATTACAGAAACACAGCCAGCGTTACACTGGACCAGGAAGGGGAATTAGAAAAACACTGGCACATGTCACATGATCAAACCGGGGCGAGGATAGCGTGTGGCTGGCCGCAGGGGCAGCTGGGGCCGGGGCTCTGGGTGCTCGGGCGTGTGCTGTCTCACCTCTGCCTGCCAGCCTGGGGTATCTCCCTGCCGACAGCTCTCATTACAACCTTCATACTTTCCTGATCCCATGATCCAAGAACTAGGACTGGTCCTCTCTCTGGTCCCAAGCCTGACAGTCCCAGGCTGTGAGAACGCAGGCACTCCTATGCAGACAGCATGCTGAAGTGAGGGGAAGTAGAAGGGAAGGCACCGGCAGAAAATCATGTATCTGCCATCACGTGTCTCCCGGCTGCGAATGACAAAACCCAGCTCAAACAGGCTCCTGACGCTGGGTGCTTCAAGCATGACCGCTGCGTCCAGGAGTGCACCTGGTTTCTTCAGGAGCTCTCTTGTCTTGGCTTGGCCTCCCTCCCTCTCTGCTTCATGCTTAGGCAGGCTGTGCTCCTGGAAGCCCCAAGTACAGAGGGTCCTTGCTGATAGCACACTGAGGGGGGAAAGTCCTTCTTTTTCAATGTAGCCAGCAAGAGCCTCAGACTGACTGGCTGGCTTGACCTGGATCAGTGGTCCATCTCTTGAGCCAGGAGTCCTGTGGGGATTAGTTCCACCTGAACTCTGGGATGTGAGGATGAGGGAGGGTGTTTCCTGAAAGAGGGCTCAGGTATCAGGCGAGGGGAAATCAAAACCACCCATCCTCCAATAGAAGCCGTGCAATGAGGCAGGGGCTGTAACAGCCAGAGAGAGAGCAGCAAAGGCGGGGTCTCACGAATGCATATGAGGAAATCAGGGCAGGCTTCACAGGAAGTGACACATAGAACTACCCCTTCTCTCAGAGTTATCACATAACCCAGCAATTCCACTCCTAGGTATATACCCCCGGAAGGACTGAAAATAGGTACTCGAACAAGTACAGGCACAGCCAGGTGCCCAGCGGCATTATTCGGTAGAGTCGAAGGTGGAAGCGGGCCACACGGCCATCAGCTGACGAGTGGATAAACAGAACGTGGCCTTTCCGTACAATGGAACATTCAGTCGTGAAAAGGAATGAAGTGATGATACCGCACGGATGAACTTTGAAAGCACTATGCCAAAGTCACATATTAAATGTTTCCACTTATGTGGATAGGCAAATCCATAGAAACGAAATCCAGAATGGTGATTAGGGGAGCTGGGCTGAAGGGGGGAGTGGGGGGCCACTGCTTGACAGGAATCGGGCTTCCTTCTGGGTGAGGAAACTTTCAGACTGGATAGAGGTGGTGATTCCCCAGTCTTGTCAATGTGCCAAATGCCACTGAATTATTCACTTTAAAAATGGCCAATTTTATGCTGCATGAATTTCACCTTAATAAAAAAAGAACATTTGACCAAAAAATAAATGAATAAAAGAATCAAAGAGGACAAATAACCTATGCTCTCTAGTATTTGCTTCAAAAGGACCCAGTTTGAGGGGAGTAGGGAGTGGAGACAGGTAACACTGACTGGGGTTTATTATACTATTCATTTTTGGCATATGTTTGAAAAATTCCTTAATAAAGAGTTAGGCCCTGGCCCAGTAGCTCAGTTGGTTAGAGTATCGTCCCAATACACCAAGGTTGTAGGTTTGATTCCTGGTCAGGGCACAAACAAGAATCAATCAATGAATGCATAAGTAAGTGGAAAAACACATCAATGCTTCTCTTACTCCCTTATTCTCTCTCTCTAGAAATCAATTAAAAACAAAGACCTGGGGCTGACCAATTCCACAACTAGTGGAAAGCCGAGCTTCCTCTTCCTTCCTACCCTGTCTCTTTGCAGTCTTTTTCTCTCTCTTTCTGTTTTTCTTATTCTTATTCTTTTTCATAACGTCTTGGGTTTGAGCAGAATAGTCTCAAAGCTGCTAGATCAGCAGTCACAAAGCCCAAGCACATTCCTTACTTATTGCCGGGGCCCAATTCAGAACCCATTTAACCTTACTTTGGACACAACTCTGACAAGCTGGGTTATGTACAATCCTGACCCATAGTAGATGAAAAGCAGTTTTTAGAAGGAAAGTGAAAGGCTTTTTATTTTTAGGTAAGTCAGGGACGCTGGCATTAATGAAATGTGCAGCCACAGTCGGGTCGGGAGGACGTGGATAGGAATGCTTGTGGAAAGAGATATTAGGATAAAACACACAGTCACCAAGGAAATGCAAATCAAAACCACTATAAAATGTCACTTCACACCCACAGGGTGGGTGTGATTAAGGAGTCAGATAATGACAAGTACCCGAGGGCGTGGAGACTGCGGCTGGGACTGTCACAAGGCTCAGCTTCTTGGGAGACAGTCTGATAGTTTCTCAAAAGGTTAAACACAGTTCCTGTGTGACACAGCAATGCCACACTTACCCAAGAAAAATGAAACATTCATTTCAAAAACTGGTACATGAATGTTAACAGAAGCACTGTTCCTAACAAACAACGACGCGAAAACCCCCCAAATATTCGCGGCCCGATAAAAATGTGGCACATCCATACAATATTACGCAGCAACAAGAAAGGAATGAAGTACCGAAGCATGCCACCACAGAAATGAGGTTTGAACACATGCTAAGTAAAAGCAGCCGACACGAAAGACTACATGTTGCAGGATTCCATTTATACGGGATGTCCCGAATAGGCAAATCTTCAGATAGAAAGTTGGTTAGTTCCTTAGGGCTTGGAGGGATAGGACAGTATCAGTGACAGCAAAGGGGTGCAGCGTTCCTTTTTGAGGTGATGAAAATGTTCTGGAATTAGTGATGCTGGAGTATAACTCTGAATACACCACTGAAGAGAACATTTTAAATGGGCGAACTGTATGGTGTGTGAATTATAACTCGGTAAAGCTGCATTTTTTTTTTTTAAAAAGGGAATACAAGCACAGTAGTCTGGATTGTTTTAGTGTGGGGGCAAAGAGCATCACATTCCAATCACCTGACTGAGCTTCTCCAGGCTGCAACCTCGTCATGACAATTAAGTGATTTCAGCAGGAAGTGTGTCACCCATGTTTTGAAAGTCACCTATTGAGAATGAGTAAGAGGGAAACAGTGCTTACATCAGTGCTTAACGCAGTGTGACTCAAGGTCTCTATTAAAAGGAGGCTGTGAAGAATCGCCTGGACAGGCAGAAAGATGCTTCGGGAACTTTGTCAGCTGCTCCGAGTGGTAGCGCTTGTGAAGTCAAGTTTTCACATTCACGAATTACACATACCTTTTAATTGTCTAAGAAAAAGATTCATTGATAAATTCAAAATTTATATACGTTTTGGGAATCAAATAAAAGGGTCTTAAAATGAAGAAAAATCAAAACTATGTGTTAGGGCATTTAAGATGGACAAAAACTTTGTGATTTGATGTTTGAAATTTTTACTTTTTGTGCTTGAAAAATCAACTATTAAAAACAATACCTATTTTTTTCGCCTTGGCTGGTGTGGCTCAGTGGATTTAGTGTTAGCCTGCAACCCAAAGTGTCGCCAGTTCAATTCCCAGTCAGGGCACATACGTGGGTTTCAGGTCAGGTCCCCAGTAGGGGGTGCACGAGAGGCAACCACACACTGATGTGTCTCTCCCTCTCTTTCTTCCTCCCTTCCCCTCTAAAAATAAATAAATAAAATCTTAAAAAAATAAAAATATTTTAAAAATACCTATTGTTTTAAAGGACATGAGAAAAAAATTAAAATATATTTATTGATTATGCTATTACAGTTGCCCCATTTCCCCCCCTTCACTCCACTCCATCCTGGCCACCCTCTCCCTCCCACATTCCCCGCCTATAGTTCATGTCCATGGGTCATACATATAAGTTCTTGGGCTTCTATATTTCCTATTCGATTCTCACTCTCCCCCTGTTTATTTTCTACCTACCATTTATGCTACTTATTCTCTGTACCTTTCCCCCCCCCTCTCCCTCCCACTCCCCTGTTGATAACCCTACATGTGGTTTCCATTTCTGTGGGTCTGTTGCTGTTCTAGATTTTTGCTTAGTTTGCTTTTGTTTTTGTTTTAGGTGTAGTTGTTTTTTACTGTTCATATTTTTATCTTCTTTTTCTTAGATAAATCCCTTTAACATTTCATATAATAAGGGCTTGGTGATGATGAACTCCTTTAACTTGACCTTATCTGGAAAGCACTTTATCTGCCCTTCCATTCTAAATGATAGCTTTGCTGGATAGAGCAATCTTGGATGGAGGTCCTTGCCTTTCATGACTTGGAATACTTCTTGCCAGCCCTTTCTTGCCTGTAAGGTCTCTTTGGAGAAATCAGCTGACAGTCTTATGGGAAGTCCTTTGTAGGTAACTGTCTCCTTTTCTCTTGCTGCTTCTAAGATTCTCTCCTTCTCTTTAATCTTGGCTAATGTAATTATGATGTGCCTTGGTGTGTTCCTCCTTGGGTCCAGCTTCTTTGGGACTCTCTGACCTTCCTGGACTTCCTGGAAGTTTATTTCCTTTGCCAGACTGGGGAAGTTCTCCTTCATTATTTGTTCAAATAAGTTTTCAATTTTTTGTTCTTCCTCTTCTCCTGGTACCCCTATAATTTGGATGTTGGAAGGTTTCAAGTTGTCCTGGAGGTTCCTAAGCCTCTTCTCATTTTTTTGAAGTCTTGTTTCTTCATTCTTTTCTGGTTGGATGTTTCTTTCTTCCTTCTGGTCCACACCGTCGATTTGAGTCCCAGTTTCCTTCGCATCACTATTGGTTCCCTGTACATTTTCCTTTGTTTCTCTTAGCATAGCCTTCATTTTTTCATCTAATTTGCGACCAAATTCAACTAATTCTGTGAGCTTCCTGATTACCAGTGTTTTGAACTGTGCATCTGATAGGCTGGCTATCTTTTCGTTGCTTAACTGTATTTTTTTCTGGAGCTTTGATCTGTTCTTTCATTTGGGCCATTTTTTTTTTTTTTTGTCTTGGCCCGTCTGTTACTTAAAGGGGCAGAGCTTTAGGTGTTCACCGGGGCTGGGTAATACTGGTCGCTGGGCTGTGACGCTGTACGTGGGGGAGGGGCCGAGAGAGAGCAATGGCGCCTGCTCCACTCTCCACCGGATTTCAGCCACTCCCTGGGCTACCCACAATCAAATTGGGCCCCTCTGGTGCTGGTTTCCGAGTGAGTGGGCTTGTGCACACTCTAGGCCCCTGTGGGTCTCTCCAACGACCTCTCCTGTGAAGCTGGGAGTTTCTCCTGCTGCTGCTTCAACCCCCACGGGTGTTTTCTATCACAGGTTTGAGGCTTCATTTCCCCTTGCTGGAGCCCTGAGTTATGTGGTCTGCTTCGCTTCCCCGATGTTCCTCCCGGTTTATCTATGCGTGAGTATGGGGCCGTGGAGTCTGCCAGCCACTACCTTGTGGGGTCTGCTAGCTGCAGCCTGGCCTGCCCCATTCCATAATCTGCCACCTTGCTGGGTCCGCCAGCCGCCACCTTGCCGTGAGTCCTCTTGACCCGGCCCGGCTGCCCGTCTCCACCCCTCCTTCCGGTCTGGATGAATGTTTCTTCTTTATCTCCTTGGTTGTCGGACTTCCATGCAGTTCGATTTTCTGTCAGTTCTGGTTGTTTTTTGTTTTTAAATTGTTGTTGTCTTTCTTTTGGTTGTGCAAGGAGGTGCAGTGTGTCTACCTACGCCTCCATGTTGGCCAGAAGCCCGACATGAGAAAATTTCAAGCTGTTTGCAACCACGTCTTTCAGATGACCCCAAGCTTTTAGTCATTACAGTAAATGAAGAATTAGATGGGATAAAACTGATAATATATGAGGTCTGTCCATAAAAAGTCCAGCCATTGTTAATATAATGAAAATGGTTTATGTGACATCGCTGTAACCTGGCAGCCAAGGAGAGTGGACTGGAATGCACACCAGTGAACAATGACGACTTCATTGTACTAGTCAGTGGCGGCAGTAGATGCCATTGAGTGAGCATGTGTGCTGTGTGGCTGTCACAAAGTGACTCAGCTACTAGAGCAACAAATCTGCATCCAATTTTGCATTAAGCTTGAACATTCCTCCACAGAAACTATTTGGATGATTCAGAAGGCCGCACCTATGGGCAACTGGTGATTGACAGCTTCATCACGACACACCCGCTCATGCATCATGTCTCCTGCAGGGTTTTTTTTTTTTTTTTTGGCAAAACATTAAATTACCCATGTGACTCAGCAACCCAGATTTGGCACCCTAAGACTTCTGGCTTTTCCCAAAACTAAAATCACCTTTGAAAGGGAAGAAATTTCAGACTGTTGATGAGAATCAGGAAAATACGACTGGGCAGCTGATGGCAATTGGAAGAACTCTGTGAGGTCCCAAGGTGCTTGCTTTGAAGGGGACTGAGGCGTCATTGTCCTATTCACGTTTCTTGTATCTTCTTCAATAAATGTCTGTTTTTCATATTACATGACTGGATACCTTCTGGACAGACCTCTTATATATGTTGAACATTGGTTTATGCAGCACCACAGATGCGTTGATGTACTAAGAATTGTGACTAGTTGAACACAACTCACAGATTTCATGAGGAACATAGAGGGGAATTTGCCCTTTACCACCACTTTAATGCTCCCATTAACGTGCCGTCATACCTCATTTTATTATTCTTTTAGCTCATGGAATATTTCATATAGTAAGGGAACAGAACACCCATGAACCGACTATTACGCATTTTGTCACATTTGCTTCAAACACCCTCCCCTGGGCCCTGCTCCCTTCCTTCCCTCCACAGATCCCATTTTGGTCATAATTACACCTCAGCCGCACGTTCCCATTCGTCCTGTCCTCTCAGTGGTCACAGCTTATGCTTCTAAGGAGACTGTGAGCTGGGCACCAAGTACAAAGAGGATCATTTTTGTGCTGGACAAGACTAAGATGACTGACTTTACATAAGGACACTGCGGCCTAAAGAAATTCATTTGCCTTCTCATGTTCATGGAGTCTGAAATCCACAAATCTGATTCCTTGTCCAGCTAAGTGGAATAGCAGAAACAGCATGGGCCTTCATGCAAACTCGGCGGAATCCAAAGACTGACTTTGCCGTTTGCTAGTGAAATGACTTGTCTGCAAGATGAAATCCAAGCACGTATCTGAGCTTTTGTTTTCATCTGCAACATGGAATTTGTGCCACCTCCTCTTCAGAGCAGTTGTAAGAATTCGAAGTGAAACAAGACGCACTGTGTGTGGTACAGAATAGGGATTCAATAAAACGTTTTAAAATTCTACTTTCCAACAAGCACGTATGAGATACCAGGGCCCATTTCAGACACCAAGGACGTAGCCACGAATATAACAAGGTCCTTGTTGTGGTTAAGACATCCCCAGTAAAACCTATCACTAGCCAATTGCATGTGCGTCCACATGTAAGTTTTCATTCCCGACGACTGGGATGCTTTCTTTTGCTGTTTCTATGGTCAGGGTATTCTTGACACATACTGATTTTTTTGGTGTCCCCAAACCTACTCAAGTGCCAGAGGGGGCCAGGGACAGCTCAAATTCTGACTACTGGGCCTTTCCTCAGGTAAGAACAGGAGACATGATATATTCTGAAGAGATCCAGGCGAGTGAGACAAGTCCCTCCTCAAGGACTTTTCAGTCTGTTGATAATATTAATAATCAAGACTATTTGTGGAGCGCTTACTCTAGGCCAGGTGCTGGGCAAGGCACTGTATAATTATTTCATTTAGTCCTCTGAATCTTCTCTTTAAGGTATGATGGTTATCATTAATTTTCATCATGGTTTGCTATACATTTAATAGGAGTCTTAGCCATTGAAATGAAGTGTTCTAAAAGAATATTCCTGCCTTGGCTGGTGTAGCTCAGTCGATTGAGCGCGGGCTGCGAACCAAAGTGCCACCGGTTTGATTCCCAGTCAGGGAACATGCCTGGGTTGTGGGCCAGATCCCCAGTGGGAGCCATGCGAGAGGCAACCACACATTGATGTTTCTCTCCCTCCTTTTCTTCCCCTCTCTCTAAAAATAAATATATAAAGCCTTTAAAAGAGAGAATATTCCTTTGGATAGTTTAAACATTAAGGCAGAAACCTGAATAAATTTTGTGAAGTCCATTTGCTGCAGCATTTAAGAACTTTAATGCCAGCCCTGGCTGGTAGCTCAGTTGGTTCGCGTTGTCCAGATATGCCAAGGCTGGGGGTTCAATCTCTGGTCAGGGCTCACATAAGGATCAATGAATGCATCAATAAGTGGAATAACAAACCAATGTTTTCTCTTTTCATTTATTGGTTTATTTAAAACCACTAAATAAAAAATTTAAAAAGTTATTTAAAAAAAAGAATTTTAATGCCAAAGGTGACAAGGAATTTTTCTTTTTTTGGTTTTGCAGTAAGAATTGAACTCTGGGCTTCCTATATACTCACTTCCCAGATATCAAAGTTTTTCAGCTCCCACAATTATAGGATCAAAAGGCCAAAGACCAAATACTGACAGCATTTCTCCACTAGCCAACCAACTTAAATGACACGAAAAAGGGTACAACTTCCTTTTGAAAGGATAATTATCATCTTTAAACACAAGGCTGGGACATTATACCTCCCAATACCTCTAATGGCTTCTCTTGTAGCCATAGGGTAAACCTTAGCATGGCACTCAAGATTTCTCGAAACCTGTCCCCCTTCTCGTACCTTATTAACTTTGCTACTGATTGACATATTCTTCCAGGCAGCCTACCTGCCATCCCAGGCTCACTCATCTCCGTTGCCTGAACCACTCACCTTGGCCTTTCTCGCATCCATGTTTTTGCCGATACTGTTCCTTCAACAGGGACTGCCCTCCTCACTCATTAAAAATCCATCCCTTCTCAGCCCAGACCCCTCCCTCCCCCACCCACCCTCTCCCACTGGCCCTGGCAGGAGTGCGCTCCTCACTCCCACACACGGCTTCTCTTACATTTATCTCTCTGCCACACTCCTTTTCCCTTCACTTAGTGCATCTCCACAGCATGCTCTTGTACACAGAATGGTTCTCAAATGCTTTTGGATGAATGAAGGGCTGAGCTGGACAGGCTGTGCTGCCTGCTGCCAGCACGCCTTTCACACGTGCCCTGGGGCAGCAGGACATCTGTCTGACCACTGGGCCCAGAAACCCAGGGCTGGAAGAAAGCCCACGGGTGGTCCAAACTGAGCCCAGAGCCCCCTTCCAAAACAATCCTAAAGCAAAAGATGGTCTATTAGCTGGGATTAGGAACATTACCTCTTTCTCACCTCTTCGCAATGGACTTGACAGTTTCACAACTGGCTTACCCAGGAGGCCAAACGTTTTCTTTATTGGTGATTTCTTTCTTTTTCTGTGAACTATTTCTTCATAACCTTTGTCTATTTTCTACCAAGTTTACTTTTCTTCTTGGTTTGCATTGACTCTTGTACCGACACACTGTGGACATTATCTTTCGTTATATCTCCCGCACAGACCTTTCACCACATTCGCCTGCACTTCCCACCGGCGTCACTTTGAGTAAGCCATTTCTCTCAAGCTTCAGCGGCCCCATGTCTGTAATGAGGCTGACACTACTGGTGGGAGACTGGGGGAATTAAGTTACAACTGCATGTCAAGGACCAAGTGCTGGGTGGGCCAAAAAGTCCATGACTTTTCTCCTGTAAGATGAAAGACATATATTTCATATTCACCGGTAACTTTATTGATTTGGATACTTTGAGTATGTCAGCTATGTCCCACTACTGACTTCCAGTGGGTAGAGACCAGAGGTGCTACCAAATACCTTCCAATGCGTACGACAGCCCCACAGCAAAGAATTATTTGGCCAAAATGGCAATAGTGCCAAGAAACTTTGCAAACCACTTTTGACATGTTCCATCAGTCACAGCACCTTCTCTATACACTGCACAAATCTATTTCTGCATTTAAGTTGCATTTTCACTTTTCTCGAAATAACAAAGCGTAATATACCAAAAATATTGCATATTCCCTTCCATCTTCAATATTAAGATGGTTGCACAAAAATTCACCAATTTTGTTAAGTTTTTTATTAACGCACACTGGTATGACAGCTGTTCACAATACAATCTAACAAAATTGTTTCAAATGAAGTTAAACATAACCAAGCACTAGAGCTACAGTATGGAAAAAAACGTAATGGACTTTTTGCCAACCCGGTATTATGCCTCGCATTCAGTAAGTACTCAGCAAATCTTTACCTACACTTGAGGTCACAGTTGGTGAGGAGTTTAGGTTAGCCCATAGAGGTTAAAACTAGTACATCTGAATACGGCCATACATTTTCTAGTTGGCCGTATTCTCCTCGACCTCCCCAATCTGTTTTCTACACCTCAGCTTCTCAGATTTATGGTCCCAGTCTTCCACTCCCGTCTTTAATGAATGAAAGTAAAGCAGACTTTGAAGTTACACATCGCCTATGATCGGGGCTGCTCTGCGTGCCCACCGTGCGCTGTACAACACTAGGACGTCCGCTTCCCAGTGCAGCTTCCTTACCGAGCCCCTTGGGATCGAGCAATGTGCAACCTGCGCATCAGTTCTGATAAGCTTCAGGGGCATTCTCACGGCAATTTTAAAAACTTTCACAAGAAGCCTCTCTTATTTCCATAACATCTACTAGGTAGGATCAAGATGGAGGTAACACTTCCAATTTATAGATGTAGTAGGAGGAACAGAGCTAGTAAACCAGAAGTGTGGCCCCAAATATCTTGAAATGCAGACTGGGGCTATGGAGGACTAAGACATCAGGTCCCTGCTCGGTACCCTCTCAAAGGCAAAATTAAGCTTCTGGATTTCCAGAGGCCTCCCAGAGACTGCCAAGGAAAAGCTGTAACAGAAATTACTACTTCTATAACAAAACCATAGAGGGAAGAGGCTAGGTAACCTCATATATATACATAACTTCAAATGTTAAATGTTTTACAAAGTATGTTCATATGCCCATAACATCTGTTTATTAACAAAGCCTTGTAAGAATGGACAAGGATTATTATACCCATTTTGGGGTTTTCAGATGCTGAATTTGGGGGCTCTGCCTCTAAAAATCACCTTCCAAAGGATTAAAAGGCAGTCTTACTTACCAGTCTAAAAATTGTGGCAAAGTGCCACAGCTGAAATGATGTGTATAAATCCAGGGAGACAGTGACAGCCACTGAGCTACCAGTTACGGTTTCAAAATACTGGCTAAACACACACACACACACACACACACACATGCTCCACACATGCACACACTTTCTAATGCACAAACTAGTGGGAAATTTTCAGACTGACAAACTTGTCACTGGGAACTGAATATGAAAAAATAAAGAGCAAAACAAACCCGAGTCCAACCACCTCATTAATAGCTGAGGTCTTTATTTCATTTTGTATGTACAGTAAAAGTGCTGCTGAGAATCTGCAGCAGCCAGACAAACATCAACGTAATTCTCTCTCAACAATTAGCAGCTTAAGATCTATCAACTACAGGGTTAACGTTCACACGTTCACAAGTGTCATTTCTGTACTTTTCAATTCGTGCAAGTGAGTTTTTACTCTTACACACCTTGATAAAACACACTTACAGTCTAGTAGTCAATCCTACTCAGGGTATCACCTAGCATACATAACAGACAGAAATGTTAACTCTTAGAGCCACAATCAAAAAACCCCCAGTCTCATTTGGGGCTGAGAACCATAATTTTGCCTTTGTGAATTTGTGGATTGTAATATTTGGTTTTGTTTCGGATGCATATTTTCCAAAGCTGGAAGGCAGCTCCTTACTGGAACTCACTCGGAATTCAGCATTTCATCTGACTGTACCTCAAAGGAATATGAAATGACAAACAAAACCAAATGCAGTGAAAACCACGTAAAAATATGCGTATTAATAGGACATGGCTAGCAAGGAAGGCTTGATCCCAGTATTATTCTTGGTATTAGATTTTTACCTCAACTGGGTGGAGGGGATACAGGGGAGAGAAGGGCACCGCAGTCAGTGAAGTGTAAAATTCAACCTACTTTTACTCAAGGAGCCAGTGGAACAGAAAGCCTTCCTTGCTAGGATGCACTGAGAATATACCAAGAAATTGACACTGGAGCAGACATATCCTTCAATCATCATAAGAAAAGGTAAAATATTAGTTATTCTACAACCTGAAGAGTCACCCAGGCTGCCGCAGCCAGCCTCGCACCACCGCTAACAAGTAATCCAGGAATGCTTCATTTCGAAAGGAATGCATGTAGTCTTTAAAAGAGAAGCAGCATTAAAATGAGGGGAATTTTCCACCCACAGAAAAACTGTTAAACCATTAGAGCGAAGTTATAGAAGAGCTTTGAACAGATGAGAGAACCCAAGAACAGCCATGATGCAAAGCTCAAAGGTAATAGGTAATGGGGAAAGGCATCAAAACAGATTCATGGTTACAAAAAGCATTAAAAACAGACAACTGTTTGGCCTGGTGAACAATCAAGAGACAGGAGAGCTGAAAGGCCATTACTGTGCCTGACCCAGCCTGGAGGGCCTTCCTAAAACAGTGTGACAGAGGAGGAAGGAAAGTTAGCACGGGCATGTTTGGCTGGGAGCTCAGGGGGCTTTCCAGGGGTGGAAACCTTCCTTTGACTGAAACCATTCCAAGGCATCTGGAACAATTCATCTGCCACAGTGACTTCCAGTGCCCACAAAACTTAGTAGTCTTGACATAGTTTAGTGGACTCAGAGGTTCCACCTTAGCAAACCTGGAGGACTGTGGCTAGAGAATCTTTTCGGTAACTTTGTAGGGCTCTCTCCTCTGAGCTGTAAGTTACAGCAGAAAGGGTAAACTGCTGGTTCAGCAAGGTCACGTGTCCTTTGGCACTCCTGTCTAAAGTCACTGCAGTATTTTTAGGCAAAGTTAACATTTTAAATACATATGTTTGGGAACAATTGTTTTTGGCCTGAACATGAAACGGTTCCAATTATTTAAAAAAAAAAAAAAATCACCCCTGTGATTAAAAAAAAAAAAAAATCAACCCTGGTCCATGCTCTGGGCACTAATTTTGAGAGGTCAGCAGAGCTAACAGGTGTGCTACACTCATGTGGGAATGGAATGAAGGCTGGGGCACCTGAGTTAAAATATCAAAACGATTATGGTAACAACATGCTGACTCTGAGAAGGCCAGCCTGCCAAAGCCACGGGGGGGCTGGAGCTGTCATGTAAACCATGCTTTCGGACAGACAAGGCAATGCTAATCTGGTTTCAAAGGAATTTCCCGGGATGGGGGAAATAGGCAAAGCACGTTCTGCTATTATTCTGAGGGCACACCTTGTGCCCCTTGCTCATCACTTGGTTGCACGGGGCTGAGGTCAAGAGGCAACATTTTGTGATCCAACACTACAGGTAGGAAGATTAGCCAAACTTTCTAAATAAGCTCTGAAAGCCCAAGTTCTACCACGATGGTGGAACTGGTTATAGGATAAGGAAGAAGTCTCAGTCCATTTTCTAGAACTGTCTCTAAAAGTCCACTGAGCATAGTTATGTTAATAAGTCAGTCAATGTAAATAGGAAGCTGACAGCACTTTACTGGGTTCCTTCTAACCTGATATCTCCTCTGCTCTTGAGTGAGAATCAACTTTAGTGGATTCTCTCAGGCAGACAAAATAAAGCTTTGAAATTAAGGATGCAGAGGCCAAAATGTAGACAGAAGATTCAAAATCACTTTGGTTTCAGTAATAGAGGGTGTTAAAAAATAAATTAAGGAAACACAAGGAATTATTTATGACTCTCTTAAATAGTCTCAATTTTTCCTAAAGACAACCCCAGCCCAAAGTCAGAGTGATCATTTACTTGGGGCGAAAAATTTCTACCCTATCAAGCTTTTCCCTGCACACCCCTTCCCTCTCCAACCAAGCCAAGCCCATGAAGTGGTGGGGTGAGGGGCAACACACACCAAAAAGCAGCAGCAGCAGCAGCAGCAGCCAGAAGAGGGAGTTTAAGCTGCATCACAAAACAAGGGTATCAGAGGGCAGCATTTATAGCAAGTCTTCCCTTATTCAAACTGTTTCAAGACAGGAGGGAGCAGCACACTTAAATATCCACACATTTCTTCATTTAAAAACATCACTTCTTTATTTCAAAGGAAAAATAAAAGACCCTCCCAACCCTTTCCAAAAAAACCCAATAATAATAACAACAACAATAAAAACCCTATTAGAAACCATAAGGAAGCACTGAGAGTCTGAGTAGCACATTCTTCAAGTATGCTGTTCGGACTTTTTGTTTTCTTAAATCGGTGACTGTACACATATTAAAAAAAAAAACAACTTAAAAGTGCGGCCATGGGATTTTGCTTAAAATTAAGTATTTGGAGGGCTACTTCAAAACACTGTAGTGGGGCTGTGCGGTGATCCTGTGGGGCATGATGCTCTCACTTTTGTATCCTAGCAAAGGTTAAGGGACCAGGTTCAAAAGCGATCATACTTCCAGCGTTAGTGTGAGCGGCCAACCTGGGTGAAAAAGCCAGGGAGATGCATGTGTTCTTCCACGGACAAGGAAAATCCACCCTGAATCCAAGAATTCAGACATGGAATGTGGTACGGTTTCACAGTAAAGTTAGTCTGGGAGGAAAAGAGGTGGTGAGCCCAGACAAGGCAGGGTGTTAGGTTTAACCAGTTTCCCTAATCAGGTTTCACATCTTTTTAGTGGGTTTTAGTGCAGTCCTTCAAGCCACAATTTTGATGCCCTTCAGTGTGCTCCAGATTGTTGGTTCATGTTAAAGGACTGTTTAAGATTTGCATCCCAAGGAAAATCATGCTACATAAAAATGATCCAAGATTTTTGCCCAAAAAACTTCTTGGATAAAATCTAAAAAATACTATTGCAATTGCGTCTCTTGAAGAAAAAAAACATTATTCTAAATGTAAACAGATTCACTCAACTCTTCTGTTGTTGTAGAAAACTTCAGAGTAGGTAAGTTGCTGTCTAATTCTTTGCTGCATGCACTCGCCAGAGGGTAGGGGAGCACTGCCTTCTTTTGCCAGCATCATCTGGGGGATGAAAAGAACCGTTCCACATAGCTGAAGAGGGCATCCCAGTGCTTCCAGAGAAAGGCAATGAAAACCACAAGGAATAAAGTGCTGAACGTCCTGTTGCGAGTCTTCATTAGAGGAACCACGCAGTTGGCTACTGTGGAGACAAAGACCAAAAGAACTGCCATGACAGCCAGAAGAATGTTGATGAGTTTGCCCAGCAGGTTCCGGGCAGTGGCATTCTCCAGCCCTTCCAGCTGTACCACCTGCTGCTGCTGCTGCTGCAGCTCCATCTTGGAGATGCGGGTCTGGCACGCCTCCAGGGCCTCCTGTGGACCAGAACAGGGAACAGTTAAGCCTTTTGCACGCAAGTAATCTGAGTCACTGACTGGCCCCTTGGGCAAGCCAGATGCATCTTGAGCTATGCCAATGATTTTAAATATGCTAGAGAGCATCATGGTGGAATGAGAAGACTTCTTTGTTTCTCCCCTTAAATTTTCAAGTTGGAAAGTCGGATAACTATAACTCAACAAAGGATCCCATGCTCAACACACACACATGCCTAAAACATCAACATATCAAAACATCTGAAGATGCAGGCAAAGGCGACGGAGCCCTGGTCGGGCGGCTCACTTGGTTGGAGCATCATCCCGGACACCGAAAGGTTGCAGGTCCCCAGTCAGGGCACATAACTTTGTTATAGGAGGGAACCCATCCACGTTTCTCTCATCTCTCTCTCTTTCCCCCTCCCTCCCTTCCCCCCTCTCTCAATTCAATAAACATATCCTCAGGTGAGGATTAAAAATAAATTTGCAATCAAGACTACAGAGTAGGCAGACATGGCTCACCTCTTCACACAACCACATCAAAATTGCAACTAAAATATAGAGCAACCATCACTCAGAACCATCAGAAATCGAGTTGAATGGAAGTCTGACAACTACTAAATTAAAGAAACCATATCCACTAAGACTAAGCCAGCAAGCTGGCTAACACTGTTTGATCTACCTTGGGGATCCTCAGAGACTCCACCCCACCCAACTGAAGGGCCCACCCAAGCTACTCTTCCATATGAATGGCTGGTCTTGGCTCATGCTTCACAACTTCCTAAATCCTATCAAACAAGCAACAGCTGGCCTCAGTGAGCCCCAGGCCCAGCACTAGTAGCAGCCATCTCAGATTGCTTTATAGCTCAGGAAGGGTGGGCCCTGGGCAAAACATAGGTGGGAGCTGACCATGGCCTGCATCACCTGGAAAACTCCAGGGCCAGCGCCCCCTGTGCACAGCTACAGACAATGTGGGAGCACCACCACCCTGACCCTGCACAGCTGATCCTCCACGGAGGGAAGAGGCTGGTCGCCAAGTGGTCACAGCCAATCCTTGAAGCTGACTGGCCTGGGTAAATCCCTCCCATTGATCTGCCAACAACCACCAAGCCTCAACTACAAGAAAAGGGTGTACTCAGCAACACGAGGGGCGCACCTCAAGTACCTCGCTTGGGTGATAGGGGAGGCTGAGCCACTGGACCCTACAGGACACCTAGTACATTAGGCCACACCACCAAGACACAGAGTCCAAGCAGCTCTAGCTAATACAGAGAAACAAACACAGGGAGGCTGACAAAATGAGGAGACAAAGAAACATGGCCCAAATGAAAGAACAGATCAATACTTCCAAAAAAAACCTAAATGAAATGGAGATAAGCAATCTAACAGATGCAGAGTTCAAAACACTGGTTATAAGGATGCTCAAGGAACTTAGTGAGGATGTCGGCTGCATAAAAAAGATCCAGTCAGAAACGAAGATACACGAATTGAAATAAAGAACAATTTATAGGGAAACAACAGTAGAGTAGATGAAGACAAGAATCAAATCAATGATATGGAACATAAAGAAACAAAAAACAACCAATCAGAACAAGAACAAAAAATATTCAAAAAAAAATGAGGATAGTATAAGCAGCCTGTAGGACAACTTCAATAGGTCCAACATTGGCATCATAGGGATGCCAGACGAAGAGAAATAGCAAGAAATTGGAAATTTATTTGAAAAAATAATGAAAGAAAGCTTCCCTAATTTGGTGAAGGAAATAGACATGCAAGTCCAAGGAAGCACATCTTCATAAACAAGATGGATGCAAAGAGGCCCACTCCAAGACACATCACTATTAAAATGCCAAAGGTTAAAGGTAAGAAGAGAATCTTAAAAGCAGCAACAGAAAAGCAGTTAGTTACCTGCAGAGGAGTTCCAACAGGACTATCAGCTGATTTCTCACAAGAAACTTTGCAGGCTAGAAGGGACTAGCAAGAAATATTCAAAGTAGTGAAAAGCAGGGACCTACAACCAAGATTGCTCTACCCAGTAAAGATATCACTTTACTCAAAGGACAAAGAGCTTCCCAGACAAGAAAAAACTAAAGGAGTTCAGTGTTGGGAACCACCCTGCCTGGTATCAGAAGCTGCAAACCCCCATGGCTAAGGCTGAGTGAGAGACCTTGTGACCATAATTCACTAAGGAGACAAAGCTTATCTCCCTGGCAGGAGCACTGCCTCTGCCCACTGTACTTCACTCTGCTTGGCCCCCAGTGCATGACCGGTTAGCCAATGACGGGTAAGATTCCTCAAGGGAGGGACGACCTAAGACAGGCATGGTCAAGAAGAGGCCCTCAGGGAAGGACCTGGGGAGCTATAGAATAAGGGGGTGATGGACCCTCACTCCTCAGCTTTGACATAGCCTGAGTCCTCATTCTGTCTGCAAGAAGTCTTCTAATCTCTTGGCTGCCTTACTTCCCCTGCCTGATTTAAGCCTGAAACAATGACAGAGGGTGGTGCAGACCTGTGCTGCAAAGGGTGGGTTCCCAGGGCGGGTGGGGATCAGGACTGAGAAAGAATACATAAAGTCCTGTGAAACCTGCTTTGCTAAGAATGCCCTCAGTTTTCTGATAAGGGTCCAAGCATGAAATGAGTTTGTTTCCCAAAGTTTTATAGCCCTATAGCCCTGACTCAGAATAAACCCTCATAGTTCTTTGTATGTTATCTATTGTTTGATCCTTACTGCCTGACAATGACTGATGAGTTTTACCTGTATTCCTGTGCAACTGAACCCAATAAAAGCTCATTGAGGAAAAGGCTGTTGGCCCTTCTCCTCCCCAAAGAGATCATGTCTTGGTAGACTTATTCTCATCCGTGGCAGCCAGGGGTGCCCTGCAGGTGGAGCCCCCTCCACAGTTCATCATCACTAAACCATTATTATATGAAATGTTAAAGGGACTTATTTAAGAAAAAGATTAAAACTATGAACAAAATAAAAAAATACAAATCTACCAACAACTGAATCTAAAAAGCAAACTAAGCAAAAAAGAAGAACAGAGATAGAATCATGGATACAGAGTGTTCTGATGGCTGCCAGATGCGGGGGTGTGGGGGAATGGGTGAAGAGGTGAGGGGATTACGAAGTACAAATAGGTAGTCACAAAATAGCCACGGGGATGCAAAGTACAGTATAGGAAATGGAGTAAAGAACTTACAAGCATGACCCATGGGCATGAACAATGGTGGAGGCCTGAGGGGGTGGGTTGCTGGGTGGAGGGCGATCAAAGGAGGAAAAATCAGGACAATGGTAATAGCATAGTCAATATAATATAATTAAAAATAAAAATAAAATACACAAATATCAAAAAGAAGCCTGAGAAGACCAGGGCAACACAGAGGTGTTGACAGCTATTGCTGGCAGTTGGGTGGAGGTACAAGATCATGAACTTGCCTCCCTTGCCTCCCCAAGCTGACAGAGCGAGGCAGAGAAAACTAAGACGTCTTAAACAGTATGGTGGGGCTGCAAATCCATGGACATGCCTCGTCCCCCTCATCCTGGCAGAGCCCAGTAGAGGCAGTGGGACTGCTCCAAAAACACGGTGGGGCCAGTGACCACCGGTAAAAAGAAGCTCACACAAGCAGTTTTCTATCACCAGCCACATACCCCCACTGGTGCCCTGTCACTGAGGCAGGGTGGTCACGGAGGGGACACCCACTATTTTATTGGGTACACAGCATTCTCCTTAACCAAAGTGATGCTGCTTCACCATGATCCCAGAGGCACAAACAGGGCAGGTCAGAGAAAACAAGAGCTTGTGCTATAACGTCATCTACTGGAAGAAAAAGGAAGTACCCCGCCTGTGAACCTATCGAAGTGTTGACAGCAAAATAGTATCTAAACAAGGAAAGAACTCACTACCTCAAACGCGCAGGCAGAGAAATAATACATCAAATATCACAAACCACCAATGTAACACGGGAGCACAGAAAGAAAATGAAAAGTCTCCCAGAAACCAAACTAAAGTCATGGAGACTGTGACTTAAATGACAGAGAATTTACAATTGTAGTTATGAAGAAGTTCAATGAGGTGACAAAAAACCTCAAAAAGGCAGGCCAATGTGCTCAGGTAGAAAATGAATGAACAAAAGGAATACTTTCCCAAAGAGACTAGAACTATAAAAAGGGACTGAATGAAATTCTGGAGCTGAAAAACTTAATAAATGAGGTGAGGAATGAATTAGCACCGGAAACAGAGCAGGCCAGATGGAAGAGAGAATTAGGGAAGTCAAAGATGGAAACCTCGAAATAACCCCGAAGAAAGAAGAGAGAGAACTAAGAATTTTTTAAAAAGTGAAAGAACTCTACAAGAATGATCTGACTCCATGAGATAGAGCAACATAAGGGTAACAGGTCTATCAGAAGGAGAGGAGAGGAAGAAAGAACCAGAGTCTATTCAAACAAATACCGATAAGAACTTCCTAAACCTATGGAAAGAGGTGGACCCTCGAATTCAAGAAGTTAACGGAACACCTAATTATCTCAATGCAAAAAGACCTTCTCCAAGACACATTATATTAAAGCTGTCAAAAATTATGACAAAGAAAGAATTTGTAAGGCAGCCAGGGGAAAAGACTGTAACCTACAATGGAAATCCCATGAGATCAGTATCAGATTTTTCAGCAGAAACCCCACAAGCCAGAAAAGAGTGGAATGAATTATTCAAAATATTGAATGAGAAAAACCACCAGCCAGGAATATCCAGCAAAGTTATTTTTTAGATATGAAGGAGAAACAGAGGCTTTCCCTAACAAGCAAAATCTGGGGATATCACAAGACCTGCATTACAAGAAATGTTTAAAGGAGCGCTTCTTCCTGAAACAAAAAGACGAAAGTATATAAAACTTTGAGTAAGACAGACAGAAGCAGGAACTCTATTTCAGAATAGGGTATTAAACAGTTATAGCATACAGGTTAAAGCAGGAAAAAAGCACTTAAAAAAGACTATCTTCTGTATTTTGGAAACAAATACACGGCATGGAAAGGAATAATTTGTGACAAAGAAAACATAAAGGGCGGAGGAAAGAGTGAACAGAGATAAGATGCAATCAGAAGAAAAAGGACTACTGCATGTATGACACTGCTTTTCACACAAACCTAACAGTAACTGCACACACACACAAATCTAGAGCTGAGCAACATCACATGAAAAAAGAACACAGAGGAAAAATATCACAGAAAACTCCCAAACTAAAACCGCAGACAGAAGGAAAAAGAAACAATGGAGAGACAGACCAACAAGAAAACAAAAGATACAACGGCCGCAGGAAGTCCTTAAATGTGGATACTCACCCCACATGTAAATAGATGGAACTCACCAATCAAAAGGCACAGAGCAGCACGATGAATTAAAACACAAGACCCAACTGTATGTTCCCTCAGGAGACCCATCTCAGATACAAAGACAAATGCAGCATCAGAGTGAAGGGGTGGAAGATGATACTCCAAGCAAATGGCACCCAGAGAAAGAGAAAGTGGGTGTAGCTGTACTTACATCAGACAAAATAGAATTCAAGATAAAAAAGGTAACAGGAGACAAAGATGGACATTAATGATAAAGGGGACAATTCATCAAGAAGATATAACACTTATCAATATATGCACCCAACCTGGGAGCACCAAATTATATAAGCAATTATGAACAGATCTAAAGGGAGAAACTGACAAAAACCAATTACAGCAGGAGACCTGAAACCCCCTAGACAGCAGTGGGGAGACCATCAAAACAGAAACTCAACAAGTCAATATTGACCTTAAATGACACATTAGAGCAAAGAATGTATTTGATATTCATAGAACTTTCCATCCCAACATGACAGAATATACATCCTTCTCAAGTGCTCATGAACCATTCTCAAGGACAGGCCATGTTGGAGCACAAAACCAGTCTCAATAGATTTAAGAAGATGGAAATCATACCAAGCATATTATCTGACCACAGTGGTATAAAACTGGGAATTAACTACAAGAAGAAAGTTGGTAAAAAGATGAGTATGTGGGGGAAAAACGACATGCTCCTGAACAACTATTGGGTCAAAGAACAAATAAAAAAAGGCAAATGAAAAAAACACAACATACCAAAATTTGAGGGGGATGCAGCAAAAAGCAGCAGAAGGAAGTTTATAGCATTATAGGCCCACTTCAAAAAACAAGAAAAATCTCAAATAAACTATCCAACATTACACCTTAAAGAACTAAACAAAGAAAAAGGAAGCGCAAAGTCAGTAGAAGGGAGAAAGTAATAAAAATTAGAGTGGAAATAAATGAAATAGAGAACAAAAAGACAGTAAAAAAATTAATGAAGCAAAGAGCTAGTTCTTTGAAAAGAAGTAAAATTGACAAACCTCTACCTAGACTCACTAAGGAAAAAAAAGGATAACACTCAAATAAATAAAATCAGAAATGAAAGAGAAGTTACAGTGGCCACCAGAGAAATACAAAGGATTACACAAGAATACTATAAAAAGCTACTGGTCATCAAATTCGATGACCAAGAAGAAGTGGATAAATTCTTGAAATACATAACCTTCCTGGACTGAGACATGAAAAACTGGAAAACCTAAATAACCTGATCACTAGTAAGGAAATAGAAATTGCCATCACAAAGTCCCAAAAACCAAAAGTCCAGGACAGATGGCTTGACCAGTGAATTCCATCAAACATTCAAAGAAGATTTAGTAACTGTCATTCTTACCCTCTTCCAAAAATTGAAAGGAGGGAATACTTCTTAATTCATTTTACAAGGCCAACATTACCCTGATACCAAAACCAGGCAAGAACACAAAAAAGGGAAAATTACAGGCCAGTATCTCTGATGAACACAGATGCAAAAATCCTAAACAAAATTCTAGCAAACTCAATACAATCATACATCAAGAAGATAACATATCACGACAGCGGAGCTCATTCCAGGAGTGCAAGCACAGTCCACTGTACGCAAACCAATCAATACACCACATTAACAAATAACAATCATAACGACATATCACTAGATGGAGAAAAAGCATCTGACAAGATACAACATTCATTTATGATGAAATACTTTAATACATCAGGTACAGAAGAAAAGTACCTCAACACAATAAAGGCCATGTATAACAAACCCTGAGATAAAATACCGTACTCAATGGTGAAAAATTTTTCCTCTAAGATCAGGAACAAGACAAGGATGGCCACCCTCAACAATGCTACTCAGCACAGTCCTGGCAGTCCTGGCCAGAGCAATCAGGGGAAGAATAGAAGGCATCTAAATTGAAAATGAAGAAGTAAAACTGTCATTATTTGCAGATGACATGATTCTCTGTACAGAAAACCCTAAAAGACTCCACAAAAAACTATTAGAAACAATAAATAAAGTTGCAGGTACAAAATTAACATTCAAAAATCTGTTGCACTCCTATGTATTAACAATGAAATATCATAAAGAGAAATGAAGAAAGAAAATTCTATTTATAACCACAACAAAAAAAGGATAAAACCCTTAGGAATAAACTTAACAAAAGACATGAAGGACCTGTACATTGAAAACTACAAGACATTGTTGAAAAAAATTGAAGACGACAAATAAAACAATGTTCTGTGTTCATGGACAGGAAGAATTAACACATGGTTAAAATGACCATGTTACTTAAAACAATATATATATAGATTTAATGCAATCCCTGTCAACATCCCAGCGACATTTCTCATGGAAATAGAAGGAAAAAACCCCTCAAATTTGTATGGAACCACAAAGACCCCAAATAACCAAAGCAATCCTGAGAAAAAAGAACAATGCAAAAGAACAACGTTAGGTATCACACTCCCTAACTTCAAACTATACTACAAAACTATGGTAATCAAAACAATAAGGTATTGGCAGAGAAAGACACACAGACAAGTGGAACAGAATTGAGAGCCCAGAGATAAACCCACACATATATGGGCAACTAATTTTCATCAAAGGAGACAAAAATATACAACGGAGAAAGAAAGTTTTCAATGGTGTTGGGAGAACTGAAAAGTTGCATGCAAAAGAATGAAACTAGACTGCTATCTGACACCACACAAAAATGAACTCAAAGTAGATTAAAGGCTTGGATATAAGACCTGAAGCAGTAAGATAAATAGAAGAAAACACAGATGCTAAACTTTAGGACCTTGGTTTCGGAGGGGTGTTTGTGAACTTGACACCAAAGGCAAGGGAAATAAAAAAGCAAAAATAAATGAAGGGGACTATAGCAAACTAAAAATCTTTTGGATAGTAAAAGAAACCATCAACGAAACAAAAAGGCAACCAAGCAAATGGGAGAAGATATTTGCAAATGATACATCTGATAAGGGAGTAAAATCCAAAATATACAAAAAAATAACAAGAAAAACCCAATCTGATTAAAAAATGGGCAGAGGATCTGAATAGACATTTTCCTGAGGAAGACACACAAATGACCAACAGATAGAGGAAAAATGCTCAACATCACTAGCTATAAGGGAAATGCAAATCTAAACTACAATTAGGTACCACCTCATACCTGTGAGAATGTCTATTATCAGTAAGACAAGAAATAAGTGTTGGAAACGGTGTGGAGAAAAGGGAACTCTCATACATTGTTGGTAGGAACGTAAATTGGTGCAGCCACTATGAATACAGCATGGAGATTCCTCAAAAAATTAACGACAGAGCTACCAAATGATCCAGGAATCCCTCCTCTGGGTATCTACCTGAAAAATCTGAACACATTATGTTCGCTGCAGAATTATTTACAATAGCCAGGACATGCGAACACCGCAAGTGTCTGACGGACGGACAAAGGTGATGTGGTATATGCACACCCTGGAGTACCCCTCAGCCACAACAAGGTGAGATACAGCCATTTGCAACCACATGGATGGGTCTTGAGACTCTTATGCTAAGTGAAATAAGTCAGACAGAAAAGAAGAAACATGATTTCATTCATATGTGAGATAGAAAACAAAAAGCAACAAATGAACAAAACAAAGACAAACTCACAGATACAGACAACAAAATGGTGTTACCATAGAGGAAGGGGGCGGGGGAGGACACAGTGGATAAAGGGGCCAAACACAAGGCAGGAGTCTAGACTACTATTCACTCAACTGTCCTCCACTGTACTCCTGTGGGATGGCTCACCAGAAGCAGTAGCCACAATTAGATTTGGTTGAACATTTTATTGATAAAATCTCAATTGTTTTGTTTATCTTTTTCATTTAAAAATTATTCATTCAAGTTACACAAGACACGCACTTGTCCAGCATGAAAAATTTCAGATAGGACACACACTCTCTCTTGATACGTCCTCCTTTGCAGCCCCTGCCCTTGAAGTAAGAGTCAGTCTGGTTTGTGTTCACCCTTTCACCTATGTTTAAGTGTCTATGTCCATGTGCCCAGGGAGATGTATGAAATTATTTTTTGATTTTCTATCTTAATATAGGAACTGGTCCACAACTTGCCTAAAAAAAAAAAAAAAATCCTCATCCGAGGACATGCTTATTGATTTTAGATAGGGGACGGGAGGGAAAGAGGGAGGGAGAAAAACATCAATGTGAGAGAGAAAACAACCTTCTGTAGGTGTCCTGACTTGGGCTGAATGCGCAACCTAGGTATGTGCCCTGACCCGGAATCAAACCTGTGACCTTTCAGTTTATGAGACAATGCTCTAACCAAATGAGTCACACCAGACAAGGGGCACAACTTGCCTTTTTCACTCAACAGTGAGTCTTGGCAATCTCTTCATGTCAATATGTAGAGACACACCTCATTTATTTTAACTGCTACGTAGTAATTCCATAGTACAAATATGTCACTGTTTATTCAGCCAGTTCCATATTGAAGGGACTGAGGGTATTTCCAATGCTTCCACTATAACAATAAAGATCTGAACATCCTTTGGACATCCTTGTACACACCACCTGGTGTTTTTCAAGTCGAGTAATCCCTGACATCAGTGGAAAGGGCTCTCTGCTCTGTCTTTTAAGTACATTCCCCTTTTTAAGGTTGATCTCTATAAAGAGGACACTATGCTGAAATGCTAGACCAAACTTTAGAAGTGATCTGCTCCCTTTAAGGCCATTACCTTCAGCCGTAACTTCTTATGAAATTTACAGTCGCACTCAGAACAGAAGTTATTCCCTTAGCTATAGTCAGATATCTTCTGAAGTTCAGCAGCGGTGGAACCCTGGGTTTTTCTGGTCTTGGTTTCAATGGGTCCTAGTTTCCTAGGATTTGAAGTGAAGGCCAGAAACTTCAGACTGAAGTTAGCTGGAGAATGGACAATGGACACTTCCCAGTCCACTATGACTTGAGGAAAAAAAATAAACAGAATTCCAGGGGCCTACAGGATATGGCAGCGGGACAAATAATGTAGACATTGTCTTGGTTCTTTCATGCTACTGTAATACAAGTTTCCTGGACCCTCTCTAAGACTAATTTTAAGATGCCTTCATATGAAACCACCAACTGTTCCATTAGAAATACCTCCCAACTGGGATGAGCAAAAGTTAAATATTCTATTTTCTCACAGAATAAACTAGAGGGCTACTACTAACCTCAAACATTACTGCTTGTGGTATTCTCACAAACTCCCTGGAAATATGCCTGAAAAGTGTTTGGACTTGGCAGCTAGGACAAAAGCCCCCTTTGCCACAGAAGAAGAAAGGAAAGATGGCCACGAGACCTGTCGGAGCACGTGACTGACGGATGCAATGCACGCGGTTTTCCACAGGCTGAGACTACTGTGATTCTAAGGAACATTTCTCAAGAACTGAAGCAAGCGTGTCACTCCCAAATGGTGTACATTTTTGAGAAATGCACCTCATTTGAAGAATACGTCTATTACAGTTGGTGTTAGCTTCTTTTGATACTCTACTCTCTTTTCCCCCAAACTTCTTTTTATTGTGGTAAAATACACATAACATAAAACTTACCATTTTAAAGTGTGCAATTCAACGACATTTAGTAAATTTGCCATGTTGTACAACCATCACTGCTATCAACATTTCAGAACATTTTCATCACCTCCGAAAAAACCCCTAACTCCTTGGCTATCACTTCCTGTTCCCCTTTCCCAGAGCCCCAGACAACCACTCATCTACATTCTATCTCCAGAGCTTGGACTGTTCTGGACATTTCATACAAACTGAATCATGCATTATGTGGCCTTTTGTGACTGGTTTCTTTCACAGAACACAGTATTTTCCAGCATCATCCATGTTGTAAAAATGTATCAGTACTTCATTTCTTTTTCTTTTTTTTTTATTGTGGTAAAATATACATAACAAAATCTATCATTTTAACTATCTTTAAATGTACAGTTCAGTGGTATTAAATACATTCACATCATTGTACAACCAATATCCATCTTATAGCTATTTTCATCCTGTAAACTGAAACTGTACCAATGAAATAATCCCTCCAAGGCCCCTAATCCCGAGCCCTTGGCAACAACCACTCTACTTTCTTTTAATCTTTTCCACCTGGATCCTTCATGCTAACCTGGATGTCCCGGGCCCGTTCATAGGACTGATACGCAATTTTCTCTTCCATGCTGGCCAATTCCTGCTTCAGGTTCAAGATTTCATTCTGATGGAGCTCTGTTAGGTCATTTAGTTGTTCTTCTAATCGTTCACACCTAAGAAGGAGGGGAGAAGTTAAAAGTTTAAGCATTCTGTATTTTTCCTGGTATTATTCACATCCAATCCCCCAAACTCATTTTGCAAAGGAAGGAAGTAAAAGCACAAAGAAACGGAGTGGGCCTGGGGTAACAGGGCATGCTAGTGGGTACAGCATGTCCCTGGAATGGACAGCTTATTGCAAGGCCATATCACAGCAGCAACGTAACTCTTCCACATTCTTCTTCATACACAGTATTTGCAGTGATGCCAGCAGCCCTGGTTAGCTTTGAGCATACCTATAATACATGAGGCAGTCCTTATTCTATTCTGAGCAGCACATGGGAGAGGCAAAAACTAGAGTACAATCAAGCAGGTCTCATCAAAAGATAAACAGCACACAAATGGAAACTGACCAAGCAGTCACCACTAGCTGATTCTGACATGGGACAGGCCACTGACCTGGATGTTCATGATTCAGAGACCATCGTTCCCATGGCCAAGCACAGTATCTGGGACAGCTCAGTCAATAGTATTTACTGAAAGCCTGATGTGTGTCAGGTCTGTTCAAAGTACTGGGAATACCATGGGAAGCAAGACAGAAATCCTGCCCTCAGGAGTTTACATTCTAAAGAGGGAGGTAGAAGAGAGGGAGGGAGAGGCAAAAAACCAAGATGACTGCAGATATGGAAAAGTAAACGAAATAAGATCCCTAGGGGGATAGAGTGCCTGGCACCTGGTTGAGCTAGAATGATCTGGGAGGGCCTCTTCCCTGTTCAACACTCTTCGACAATGAGAAGTGAAACTTGAATGATGATATAAACAAGTGCTAGTACAATGGGATGGGTGGACAGCTTAAAGCAGAAGGAAGAGCAAGTCTAAAGTCTTTAAGATGGGAACAAACTTGGCAGGTTTGAGGGACAGAATGTAGGCCTGTGTGACTTATAGCTGAACAAAAATGAGGGAAAATATAGGAAGATGAGCTTCTTTAGAAGCAGGGATCATTTTATGAGGGTATGTTTTTAGTCCTTTGAGAGAGAGAGAGAGAGAGAGAGAGAGAGAGAGAGAGAGAGAGAGAGAGAGCGAGAGCGCAACACAGGTTGAGAGAGAAACATCAATCAGTTGCCTCCCATATGCCCTGATTGAGGCTTGAACTCACAGCCGAGGTATGTGCCCTGACTGGAATCGAACTGGCAACATTTTGGTGTAGGGGATGACATTCTAACCAACTGAGCCACCCAGCCAAGGTGGAAGGAGGGCTCATTTTAGTTCACCTTGTATCTCTAGCATTTAGTACCACATGTAAGAAAGTTTATTCTACATGAAGACAGAACCTGGGCAGGGCATCTAAGGATGAATAGGACTAGAGCAGGTTGAAAGGGTGAGATCAGAGATTCCAGGTGGAAAAGAACATGGGTAAAGGGCAGCAGGTAGAATGTATAGAATAATTGAAACAGTGGATCTATGTTGGAGGAAAAAAGGGAACTTTGGTATTAAAAGGTAGGCAGGGGAGTGGGGATTCTGGAAAGACAGTACTGTCTTTTCAGTACAGATCCAAAGCAGATTGATGAAGGCAGAGAGGGTGACATGATGAACACAGAACACAGTGTTTTAGGAAAACAGGTAGTGGTGAGGAGGACAGATTGAGGTAGGTTGTGTGTAAAGTGCCAGGAATCAACAAAGAGCTACATAGGTAGTAGGAAGGTTGAAGACTACACATTTAAAAACACTAGAAAGGAGCCCTGGCTAATGTGGCTCAGTGGATTGAGCGCTGGCCTATGAACCTAGAGGTCTCCGGTTTGATTCCCAGTCAGGGCATGTGCCTGCGTTGCAGGTCAGGTCCCCATTTAGGGGTGTGCAAGAGGAAATTGATAGATGTACCTCTCCCTCTCTTCCCATCTCTCTAAAAATAAAATAGTCTTAAAAAAAAAAAGACTAGAAAGGAAAGAATAAACACGTTTCCAGCTTATGGTGACTAGAATGGAAGGCTGTTTCTCAGACAGAGGGCTCATCCCAACAGGAGAATATATTACCTATATCACCCCTGAGCTCTACTCAGGCAAGCCCATACCTAACACTAGCACGTGAGCCTCAGAGGACATTGTATTAACATAAAAATAAAAATGCCAGAACAAACTCGAACATTTAAAACTACTCTCCCCTTTCCCTTGTTTTCAAACACATCTATGGTACACAAACTTTTAAGAAATACACGGAGCCCTGCCCGGGTGGCTCAGTTGGCTGGAGCATTGTCCCACACGCCGAAAACTGTGGGTTTGATTCCCAGTCAGGGCACAAACCTAGGCTGCAGGTTTGATCCTCAGCTGGAGTGTGTATGGGAGGTACCTAATTGATGTTTCTCTCTCCCCCCACTTCCTCTTTCTCTAAAATCAATAAACATATCCTTGGGCGAGGAGTAAAAAAAAAGAAAGAAATACACGAGTTCTTTGTTTAAGGAAATTTTTCTGTTGCAGCATCACCAATATCCTTGCTCTAATAATTATATGATAAAAATTGTATGATAAATGACTATACCCTAAACATTCTTTCTCTAAGAAACAAGGGCTTTTTAAAAAGGGCATATAGTCTGAGTCTTTTTACTACCTTCCTGATTCCTACTTAGTTCTCCTTTATCCTTGATAGGGATCTGTACTGCTTTCTTTCATGATGAAACTGTTACTACAGTGACGGTACAGAATGAGCAAAAAGCATCCCCAGCTTTTGTCTATAACTAGATCCAGCATTTTCTGTGGCTGCCTGTTCACTTCATCTGCTGCTCAGGGCATGTGCTCAAAAACAGGTGCCACCTTTGGAATTGATTTTCCACCAAATTTTAAGTTCACCAAATGACATGAGGTTAACGTATTGTCTTTTAATGAAATTAGGTGCACTGTTTTATGGTGATTTTATATTTTATTAATTTATTGATTTAAGAGAGAAGGGTGAGAGGGAGGAGAGGGATGGGGGGGTAGAGGGAGAGAGAGAAACATCAATTTGCTGTTCCACTTATTTATGCATTTATTGGCTGATTCTTGTTATGTGCCCTAACTGAGGGATTGAACCTGCAACCTTGGTGTATTGGGACGATGCTGACACTCTAACCAACTGAGCTATCTGGCCAGTGTTATGGTGTTTTTACTGTTTGATGATTTTCATCATTTTCTCTCTTCACTAGAATATTTAAGAGAAAGGCTGGGCTTGGCAGCAAATAACTCTCCCAAACTAAGAATTGATGTTGGTGGCAGGGAGGGGACCATGGTGGTAGCAACCAGTCTGTGTGCTGATGAAAGCAGACCCATGTGACATCTTTGGCATGTGTTCCATAGGCTACTGCCCCAACCTCTTGGCCCACGAATTGTATAGTCTTTAAGGAATGTTGGGGAATCTTATTCGATATTAAACATGGCTCACATATAACATTAGAACAAATTAAAAAGAAATAGCAACAGCAGTAGCAGAGCTACCATGTATTCAGTGCTTTCTATGCAAATTCATTTCTACAACCACAAGAAGGCAGTAGGTATTATCTTCACTTCACAGATGAGGAAACTGAAGCTCAGTGAGGTAGACAGACTTACCCAAGGCACAGGGAAATTAAGTAAGGGAGCTAGGATTTGAATCCAGGTTTGTTTGACTTTAAAACCCAAGGATTTTATTTTACTCTATTTTATTCATTTTTAGAGAGAAGGGAATGGAGGGAGAAAGAGAGGGATAGGAATACTGATGTGTGAGAGCAACATCGGCTGCCTCTTGCACGCCCCCAACTGGAGACCTAGCGGCAACCCAAGCGCGTGTCCTGATCAGGAATCGAACTGGGACCTTTACTTTGCTGGATGATGCCCAACCCAATGAACCACACCAGTCAGGGCAAAACCCAAGTTTTTAACCTTTACACTGTGACGTCACTTTCGAATTACTCAAGAAGCCCAGATAAGCTAAGTCTGTCCCTTTATAAGAAATCTCAGGTCTATAGCTGATCCAAATCACATAGCTACAAAGGGAGATGGAAAATATTGCACTGACATGATGGTTTGGAGCTTGATGGCAGGACAGAGTCAATGGGAAGAAAGGTGTAACAAAAAGATTATGAACCTGGAATAAAAGAAGATAATAACAGCCCTGGCTGCTGTGGCTCAGTGGATCAAGCGCTGGACTGCAAACCAAAGGGCCACCAGTTCAATTCCCAGTCGGGGCGCATGCCTGGGTTGTGGGCTGGGTCCCTGGTGGGGGGTGCTTGAGAAGCAACCACACACTGGTGTTTCTCTCCCTCTCTTTCTCCCTCCCTTCCCCTTTCTGGAAATAAATAAATAAAATCTTAAAAAGAAGATAATGACAAGTGTTGATGAGGACACGTAGAAATTTGAACCCTGCATATTGCTGGTGGAAAGGTAACATGGTACAACTGCTTTGGGAAACAGTCTGGCAGTTCCTCAAAAAGCTAAACTTCTGACCCAGAAATTCCACCCAAGTATACAAAAAGGAGAAATGAAAACTTATTCTCACACAAAAGTTCATAGCAGCATCGTTCATAATAGCCCTGAAGCAGAAACAACCCAATGTCCATCAACTGATGAATGTTAAATAAAATGTGGTATATTCATAAAATGAATTATTATTCGGAAAGGAAAAAAGCAATGACACATGCTACAATATGGATGAGCCTTGAAAATACTACACTAAGTAAAAGATGCCAGTCAGAAAGGACTACAAATTGTATGAATCCACGTACATGATGTGTTCAGACAGGCAGAGACAAAAAGATTAATGGTTGCCAGCGGCTGAACAGGATTGGGAAGATTAAAGGTTGATGACAATGTCCTACGGCCTGGCTGGTGTGGCCGAGTGGGACCGAGTGCTGCCTGAGAACAAAAGGTCACTGGTTGATTCCCAGTCAGGCACACGCCTGAGTTGGGGACGTGAAAGAGGCAACTGATTGATGATTCTCTCACACCTTGATGTTTGTCCCCCTCTCTTTCTTCCTCCCTTCCCCCTCTCTAAAAAATAAGTAAAATCTTAAAAAAAAAAAAAAGAAAAGAAAATGCCCTAAAATTGATTAAGGTGATGGTTGCATATATTTGTGAATATACTAAAAATCACTGATTTTTATCATTTAAATGGATGAACTGTATATGAATTTTATCTCAATAAAGCTACTAAGAAAGATTAAGGATGTTGGTAATATACTTCTACGTGCATTAAAAAATAAGACAGATGGACAGGTATGTGATAAAACAACATAGTAAAATGTAGACTCTAAGAGGTAAGTGTATGGGCATTCACTGCACAGTATTTTTTGAGTTTGCAGTGTGGCTGAAAGTAAAAAAATAATAAACATGGGGGAAAAATGATTACAGTTGTTATAGCCAGGATCACTAAGTCCTGGTTCCGGCTCATAAACTGCAGAACACAATTAAGAATTAACCTAGAGAATGACGACTTTCTGAAAAAACAGTTACAGCTGTCATTGTGTAACTGAAATCCTCTTACACTAACAGTTGTGTTTGGGTTACCACAGTAAACACCTCCAATCAGCAGGAAACACCGGGGAGGAAACTGAGAAAGCCATCAACTTCGAGGCTTTTCTAAAATGTGATGAACAAAGAGGCTGGCAAGATGCCCTTGGTGTCCTGGAGTCTAGGTTTTCTGGGCTGCCTCAGTGCCTTGAAAGAACATTACCGGCCTGTCATTATTAAAACACTTTCCCTATTTTGTTCACCCGGGTCACGGGAGTTTGTTCCTCAGCTCTTTTCACAGCCTCACAGAACTGATCATACTTAGCAATTCCAGTCAACCATTTTTTCAGTGCCATCAGCCTTGGAGCGGTTTACGTAACCCACCCAACATGCGAAATTAGGGCCCCCAAACAGGCTAACACAAACAGCCCAGTAAAAGTGATGTGATATTATTTTGGGTGGAGAAGCGCAAGTGGGGAGGAATTTAGGGTTCAATTTAATCTATTTAACCACCATAAGCATCAAAACATCTAAACACTAGCACCCAAAATAACAAGAACAATGATAAGTACCTTCCCCCACACCTTTTTACTTAACGTCTGCCTCCGAGGAACTTAGATTCATGAGGACATTTCTACGTTAATTCTCACCTTTTCTTCCCCAGAAGGTACCTTCAATTTATAATTAAGAAATGGGAGGCCCTGGCTGGTGTGGCTCAGTGGATTGAGTGCTGGCCTGTGAACCAAAGGGTTGCCAGTTGGGGGGCGTGCGAGAGGCAACCATGCATCGATGTTTCTCTCCCTTTCTCCCTCCCTCCCCTCTCTAAAAAATAAATAAAAAAATAAAATCTTTTTTAAAAAAAAGAAAAGAAAAAGAAATGGGAGACCAAGAAAGATGTAGTAACTTTCCCCTGTTAGTGAGGTGTGGTTAGGATCTGAACCACTTGGTTCATGCCTTTTATTTTTAGATTTTTTTATTGTTGCTTAAAAAAAAAGATTTTATTTATTTTTTAGAGAGAGGGGAAGGAAGGGAGATAGAGAGGGAGAGAAAACACTGATGTGTGAGAGATACATTGATCGGTTACCTCTCGCACCCCCCCCCCCCGCCCGAATGGGGACCCTGCCCGGAACCCTGGCATGTGCCCGGACTGGGAACTGAACCAGTGACCTTTCAGTTCACAAACCGGCACTCTATCCACTGAGCCACACCAGCCAAGGCTTTCTACTGCTGTTTTTTTTAAAAACTTTTTTCCTGTACTATTAACCAAATGCAAAATCTGATGAACAAAAAGGAAGAAAACACCCATATTCCAGTTCCCATGGAATTCCCATTACTCCCATTATTATTAATATTATAAACTCTTTTGCTTACTTTACTTGCTAGTGTTTACTTCCTGTCTGAATTCTAAAATGGAGAAGCCAGATACGTAGGGAATTCATATAAAGAACACCTCTATCTTTTCATTAAATATTAACACCAAACCAAAGGCTAGGGAGGAGAAAAAAAAGGGAAGGTCAATTGTGTACAGCCTTTCATATGTGTGTGTGTGTGTGTGTGTGTGTGTGTGTGTGTTTAAACCAGTAACTTCCCGTAAGGGATTTTAATTTTAAGCCTTCCTCTGACACTAAACCCCTCCGGACATGAGAAGTGGGATTCTTGATCCTACTAGTGTGTGATTTTGACTGGCACATGCTTTTCATGGGACTTCACCTGGAACACAAGGCAGCATGAGATTAATAATCTCAGTTTGAGAATTTTTACTCAAAGGGCCTTCTTAAATCATTACAACTCAAAGGAAGCATATACACCTAAATATGATTTGAGTGTAACTATTAGCAAACAGAAAGCCTGAACACTGCAGGATCTTGGTTAAGAAAGTAGGTTATGCCATATTTGGACAGGTGAAATTCCTCCCCCCACCCAGAAGTAAAACCTGCTCTTCTTACAAAGTACTAACACACATCCAGATTTGCTTGCAGGGGAACAATTCATAAAGGCATACTGATCTTGAAAAAGTGTTTCACTCACTGGGTTAATCAACACAGTAGTCATGTTCCTAGATCAAAGATACGCCAGGACTCTTTTGGGTCAAGTTCCTGAGGAATGAGAAAATGGGTGAGCGTACCGGTTGGGAATGCTTCACCTAACTCACCACTCTTTGGGTGTGGCTCAAAAGCTTGGAGTCATCTCTGAGAACCAATGGTGCTTCCCTAATTGGGTCTTAGGTCACTAGGACGGATGGTTGAAGAATCTTGTAGAGCAGGAATTAAGAGAAACAGAGAGAACTAGGTCCCAGGGCTGACACAGATAGGCGGCTACAGCAGCAAATTACTCTATCATTTCCCAAATACTTGCCAGGGATTGAAGGTAGCTTCTGCTAGTGTTTCACCAGAACGAAGAGAGACAGAGCTGGGGCAGCAGAAATGACGTGCAGTGGGGGCTTGAATACAGGCTTGGCTGAACGGTGGAAAAGTGAATTTTGCCTTGTACCTTTTGTTACCTCATTTGTGTTAAGGCTTGAAAAGAGGCTCAGAAACACTGAACTAGCCTTTGGTTGAAAAACAAAAAGTACAGAACCAGTCCCCAGTTGACAATTAGTCCCTCAAACTTTCAGGGTAGTGCATCATTTAAAGAGACAGCAGATACCTACAGCATATAGGGAATAAATAAAAGCTAGAGGGGCTTTCTGGGCAGTTTGGAGACTTGGTAATGACAGCTTACCAACATCCTGGCACACCCCAGACCATAACAGTTGCTTCCCCACACATTATTTCATTTAATAATGTCAACGGTCCTGTACAATAGGTATCATCTTGTTTTCATAGAAGAAATTGAGACTTAGATGAAAAACATAAGGTCACACAGCTAATTAGTGTCAGAAATGGCAAGTAAATTCAGGGCTCCTCTAACCTGAATTCATTAATGAATTTCTTTTCTCTCCCTTTCTTCCCTACTCCAGCCTTACTCCTTCCTATTTTCCCTCCATTACCTCTTTAGTGGCTAAACTGGGAGGAGCTCATCTGTAAATCTCCTTAATGAAAGGAACTTACCTTTCCTAACAGCATCTCCTAATTGGGCTTTTTTCTCTTATAAACAAAGAGCTAATTTGATCCACTATTTTCAGTTTCTATTTCAATCTTCTTGGCCAAACCTAGTCTACACATCCTCTGGAGATTCTCTGATCGATTTACTAGATGACAAACAGGGCTAAAACCTGGAACAAAGGGGCTAATATAGCTGTATCTCCTTATGCCCAGTGCTAATTAAATAAAGTAAAACTACATTTAAACAACAATTTGTTAAGCTAGAGCCCACTGGTCTCGGCCTAAGTGAGTAAGCCTAGTTACTGACTGGTCTACATGTGGTGACTGCTCGTGGCAACTGCCTCCTGTATTTTTATTCTGGTGACTCAGTGCAATTTAAAATATCTCTGGGCTTAGTACAATCTCAAAAGCCAATTTTCAAAGGACAGTAATCCCCTGAAAATAGAAGTGTTCAAAATGGCATTACTGTTCATCAACACCAGCAGGGTTTTTAGCCTGCCCTACATGATAATGCTTTATATAGGCAGTAGCTGAGTATGATTCTGGGTCAGATCCTCTAAGGGAAAAACTACAAAGGAATCTGTAAAACTGTCCATAAATTGTTTTCCTCGTTCTCTCCCGTTTTCAGAGCATTTTGCCACGGCTGATTTTTTTCCTGCAGTTATTCATTAATATATTATACTCACTAGGGAAACAGGACTAGTCCTCCAGTTTTTAAATAGCAAATTAATTGTAAGTTAAGCCATTTTACTGTGTGATCTGGCTAAAGTCACTTTATCTTTCTAGGCCTCAGTGTACTCATTTGTAGAACAAGATTAAACTAGATACCTGAGGGCTCCTTCTATCTCTGAAGTACTCAATGAACCCCACTGCCATGAACAAATCTGCAATAATACTTTAACAGATGAAGAGATAGCAAGACAAAAGGAATCTGAAGTCAGTCCAGATCCCATCACTAAAAAAACTGTCTAAACCCTGCTTGCTACCTTCCCAAAATACATAATCTCACTTATATTTGAGTGTCCAATACAAAGCTCAAAGTGTAAACTCCTAGTTATTAGTTGAAAGTTGGAGTTAATCCAAGCTCTGCTACTATGGTTTCCAGGGCTACCTGCACGTGGGAGGCCGTGGGAGGCTGAAGTACTATTCAGTCATGGCCCGCTTGTGTGAGTGGGGGGGAGGGGGGGGAGAGAGAGAGAGAGAGAGAGAGAGAGAGAGAGAGAGAGAGAGAGAGACACTGTCCTCTGCAGGCTCCTTAATGCTTCTGATTATTCCAGAGCAAGCAGACAGTCTTGAGCAAAATTCTTACCTGGTCCTACTCACTGAGTGAGTGACATTACTGAGAAGCGACTCTGGAAAGAGGAGAGTAAGAATGGGAATGGAGGTTTTCCTTAAGTAGTTCTCCCCTATTACATAACCACACTATTGCTCTAGCTTGAGAAAACTTTCCAGAGCTTGTGCATATGTAGAATTTTCTAAAATATGTTAAAAATAGTGACTTGACTTTTAGTGAAACGCATACTTTGACCTGTAAAAGGCCCAATTCAATACCCACTGCCAGTGCAGTCAAGGCTTCTTATAGCTAGGCTATAAACTAGTCTTTCAGTCATAGAGATTTTAGGGATGAGCTTGTAAATAAAACAAACCTGGCCCGGTATGAAAAGAACACTGGCTTTGGAGTCAGATAAAACTGGGTTTGGTTCCTGGCTTCACCACTTACCAAGCGAGCAACCTTGGACAAATTTCAAAACGCCACTGGACTTACATTTTCTTATCTGTAAAATGGGGATAATACAATCCAACTGCAGGGCTATTGTGAGGATTAGCAAATACAGGGTCTGGCACAAATAACGCCCCCCCCCCCCCCTTTATTACACAGTCATAAGCATGTAATTCTGATCTTAGCCAAAAGGCCGAGAAGCGATCATAAGCACGTAATTCTGTAACATAAAAATCACACTCAAGCCCACTATATGACACTTTAGGTGAAATGCTCAAATTGAAACTATAAACTATTACACCCCTATTATTACCCTACCACCCACTCTCAAGCAGGCGTTACTTCTGCCAGACCCCTGTATATGCAGAGCACCTAGCATTACGCACATCATAGGAGTTTAGTAAATGCTGACAAGGTAGCGTCCTCCTCCACATCACTTAAATAACGACCAGCAACACTGTGCACGGCCTCCCTTCTGTCAACTGAGGTAATCAGTAAAATAAACCAAAGCACAGAAAATAGCCAGATATGTGTCTAGAGCAACCATGTATGCATTAGCTGGTTCTTGATCAGAGAAGAGTCTCTATATCCATCCATAGCCTACTTCCTTCAGACAAAAAGACACGCCTATAGGAGAACAGAGATAGAAATTATTGGTTGGCCAAAAAGTCCATTACACTTCTTCTGTAAAATAAAAGACACATTTTTCATTTTCACCAATAACTTTATTGATTTGGATATTTTGAGTACGTCGGCTATCTCCCGTTACTGGCTTCTGGCCAGGGGTCCTGCTAAACATCTCCCAATACAGAAGACAGCCCATAGCAAAATATTATTTGCTGAGAATGTCAACAGTACAAGAAACTTTGCAAATCACTTTGGACACATTCAGTCAGTCACAGCACTGCGCGAATCTTTTATTGTATTTCAATTGTATTTTTATCTTTCTTGAAATAACAAAGCATAATATGCCAAAAATGTTGAGTATTTTCTTCCATCTCCAATATTAAAATGGCTGCACAAAAATTCACCAATTTTGATAAATTTTTTAAAAAGTGTACACTGATAGGATAGCTGTCACTATACAATCTGACAACACTGTTCTGAGTGAAGTTAAAGACAACAAGCACTACTAGAGCCATCGTATGGAAAAAACTAAATGAACTATTTGGCCAACCCAATAGTAAAGAGAGACTTCGGTGTAGGCAGCTCACTAACAGTGTGGAGGAGATATGGAAAGGAGAAAAAAACCAACCACAAAAAGCAGACAAAAGAACTTTATAAAAAGTGTGCAGGACCATTTATTGTAGAGGCAGCTAACCTTACACCACAATGTAAAAAGTTCTGGTGCTTAAAAGAACAAGATTCAGTCTGTGGGAAATATTTCACTTATGTGAAACAAATCAAAGACACATAAAATTAGATAGATTTACTGTATAAAGGCATATGTAATGAAGGAGAAATCTCTAATTGTTCTGTACATAGTAATACTGATGCAACACAGTAGTTGAGAAAGCTTGTGACTTTTCCACTGCCTTTCTCGGAGGCTTTCTTTCTTCAAAATTCTGTTTTAAGTAAAGACTATTCCAAAGTTGAAGTGATATGACAAAAATCAAATCACACATTATATTATATCTTTCCTGCCTCCCAGGTTTTAGCTATTTTTGAAAATTCAAAAGTTTTCTTTATTCTCTCTTCATTCCATGAAACTAGTCATTTGCCTATTACAGAGAACCCGAAGTGCAATGAAAGAAACGCACTTCCTATTAGCTCATAGTTGGCTCGGACTAGGTTCTTCTAATAAGGTGACAATGAGGAGTTCTGCCCTCTCTGTCCTGTCCTGTTTCTGAATTATTTTACTTATTTGTTTATAAAATTTATTTTTAGAGAGAGGGAAAGGGAGGGAGAAAGAGAGGGAGAGAAACATCAATGTGTGGTTGCCTCTCGTGCACCCCCTACTGGGGACCTGGCCCGCAACCCAGCCATGTGCCCTGACCAGGAACTGAACTGGTGACCCTTTGGCTTGCAGGTCGGCACTCAATCCACTGAGCCACACCAGCCAGGTCTGAATTATTTGAAACTGATACAAAGGTTGGCCTTGGGAGACCTGTTTTTCCTCTCTAATTTTCTCATAGTGGCTTACATATGACTTAAAGACATAACAATTCTCCATGGATGTTAAACTCTAGAAGAACGTAAAAACTGCAATTTGCTTGTCCATTTAAAATAAAAGGGTTGAAGCAGGCAATTGGTTTTTCAGGCAGCTGACCACGGAACGCCCAGTTCTCCGTGACTCAAAGGGGTGTATTATAGTAGCAGCAGTAGCAGCTGCTACTCAACATCAACAGAGTACTTACTGGGCTGGGCACCAAGCTAAGTGCTTTACATAAATTATTTCATTTAAATGTCACAATTACCTTATGAAGGACTATTATTTTCCTGGAAACCAGGACTCAGGAATGTAAGAAACTCTCTCAGTTTTCAAGATTAGTAACTGGCAGAACTATAATTTGAACCTAAGAGTTAGGTATAACATGGTACAAAGGGCCAGGTGTTTTATTTTTCGGAGTCCGTTTGAATATTTGTTAGATTGCTCACTGCTTTAGATATTGTCTTCTACATATATTAAAGTATATACAAAATACTGAATTAAGAAAAGTAATGTATTTGCTTTTAGAACTTCGCTTCTCTCACCCACACTTTTCTTTTCCCGTAAGTTCTCGTTAGAACTGAAGGACTGAAGAGTGAAGATATGAGGTAGGACTGAATTACTGATTAGTATTTTTACATGTGAGTTTGCTGCTGTAAGTCCTTTCAGAGCTACCTGATACACGTGAATAATTTGTTTCAGGACCTGACATTATCTCATAAAAGCAAACTTAAAAAATCAATTAAAAATAAGAGAGGTGAAAGAGACCTTAAGAGATTGTTCAACTCTTGATATCGTAGAATTACTGAGGATTCCCTCTGGTTAGTAACTGGGACAAAAGCAGAACTCAGCATCTTTCAAGACCTAACCCAACCTGTGGCTCCCATAAGATTAGCCCTTAATCTGCGTATCAGTGAGGGGGTCTGTCTCTGGTTGACAAAGTTTGGATCTGAGAAAGTACTCCATGGGGGATATTATTTCTATCTGCATGTGATAGAAGCAAGGGGAAAAGATATACATTTGGAAATCAACTAAAAGTGGTCTAATATGAATATGGAATATTCACATGGAGTATACTATTAAGTATTATATGGAGTATAATATGAAATAAAAAAAGATATTAGCTTCTACCTTTAGCACAGATTGTAACTCAATGCATTTAGCCCTTTGGGAATTCTCTAACTATTGTAGAACCATTTCACATGTTTAAGTTCACTCCCATTCAAACGCGTGCCATTCCATAGTAGAGGTAACAGACATGCTTATCTGGATTTACTTCTAGTCTACTCTTTCTACAACAACTGCCTAGATAAATGTGCTTAAGGCCAAATACCTACAGGGTTCGTTACATTTTGGCCGGGCTTTATCTATGATTTACAGACTTCAGAGGGTTATAACAGATCTTTTGAATTCAATGTAGTACAGCTACAGACTGTAATGACTTGTGATTCTGTGATAATGAATGAATGAATGAATGAATGAATGAATAGCCTCAGAAAGCTTGGGTTTCACTTGAAAGTCTTAAACTGGAATGGGAGACTGGAGAGGTACAATAATTGCCACCCCACTGACTGCAAAGCTTCGTTGGTATGTGATCTTGGGAGTCATTTAATTTTACTGGGCCTGGCTTTTGCACTCTATGATAGGAACACATGCAGTCATCATATGACGTATCTAAAGTGCTCTGGACATTCCCGGGAAAGACACTCAACAAGATCCTTAAAAGTCACCCCCCGTATCCAAAGGAAAGGGAACCCCAAACGTAATTTAGGATTTTAATTCCATGTAACTTACCTATATCGCTCTTCCTGTAAGGCCTGCATTATTAATGAATAGTCCCTCTGATAATGTTCCTTGAGGGTTTCAAAGGATTCCTCTAGTCTGGCCTGGGTTTCTCGAATCTCCTGGATCTCATGTAGTAGTGCATCAAATCCTGAGCTCTGCATGTCCAGGGTATTTGTTTTGGAGCTAGACGCTCCTACAGCGATGCCTCCAGTGGTGCTGTTGGCTCCCACTGAGCCTGAAGTGGCACTAGAACAATCTTCCTCACTACCATATTTTGGGCTTGACTGAAAGTTTGAAATCACTCCCAAAGCCTTCCCCCCATCATCCACTTGCCCTTCTTCCAAAGAGTCCTTCAGGTTAGGGATGTTGTCTGCACTGCCAAATTTATTCCGGATTAGTGAGGCAATCTCTCTGGGCTTTGAGACCACGGCTCCTGCTGCTGAATGGGTTGCCTGGGAGAAGCTGGAAAGTCCACCTTTGACACTGTCTACCACACCTTCACTGAAGCCAGTCACCTTTGCTCCCACATCCTTCAAACCCTGGTGCATGTCCCTGAAGACATCCTTTGGCTGCCGGGGAATCCCATTCTGCTCCACTTCCCGGAGCTTCCTGTGGTAGTGCTCAAGCTTCTTTTGTAACTGGAGGATGGTTTGGGCAGATTTCTGGTTCTTTTTCTCAAAGACCTGTTTGATGCGGGCGGCCTGCTGCTTATCTGCGCTGTTGGCAAGCTTCAAGTACTCAGCAACGTTGTCATCCCGGGCTGTCTGTGCAATCTTGATCTGTTCTGTGAGCTTCAAGATCTTCTGCTGCAGGTGAGCGATAGCAGCCTTTGTGCGCTGAGGGTCCGGTGTTCCATCCACAGAGTCTGTGTGGATGCTGCCATCGGTGCTGGAGGCCACTGCACTGGAAGTCTGGGCAAGGCTGCTTACTTCCAACCGCTCGATCTAGCATAAAAGCAAGAGGTGGACAGATGTTAAAAGGTGCCCAAGAGGAATACTACTTCTCTAGAATCGACCGGCCAATCAAGTATACTTTGCTTTAAGCAAAACAGATGTATGAAACAAGACTTGCACAAGATGTAAACTGGGGTATTTTTCTTTTGGTAGAGGATTTAGTACAGTATATCTTGAAAACACACCTCTTCTAGTGGGTTTAAAGCATAAATTAATTTACATTCTTCACATATACTTTTGTTTATAAGCATTAATATGTAAAACAAGGTTCTCTGCATTTCAATTTAATTATATAAAAGTCATGTTAGTATTCAGACATCACTGTAATTCCAGCCCATGTTCTCAGATCATGGTCATCTGAAAATGTTGGTGAGAATGGGTATTTTACTGGCTAAATATGAGAATCCAATTTTTTATCACAGCCCTTTTTTTTGTCCCAATCATGTCAAGGGTGATAGAATTTGTCTCTATTCTAAAAGGGACACATTAATAGCTGGAGACAAGTGCAGGTAAGAAAGAGAAGGTACTGATGAAAGTGGCAAAGATGAATGTGGTATACTCTTGAGAGTTAAAATCCCAAAACACAAGTAACTGTGATAACCTTGGGCAACAATATGTGAACATTAGGGACAGGGACAGCAAAGGTAAGTAAGTAAACAAGTCAATGACTAAGTTCAGGCCTTTTGAAGGACAAATATTGTGACTTCTATCCAGGAAACATTTATTATTAGGAAAGGGACTCCAAAGCACATACACAATGACTACTCTTTCACATGGACGAGCAACCACGCAAAAGGGTTGAAGACATGCTGCTCAGATCTGAAAACTTAAACCATCATACTTCAAAAGCTGTTAGCCAAAGCAGGGGACGGGTTAGTTTTAACTCAGGAGAAATCCTCCAACAAGCTGCCACTGGGCGTGGCCTGTGGTGGTGAATTAAGAGTTGGGCCTATGCAGAAAGGCTTCAGACACTATTTTCTAATGAGCAGTAACAGAAATAAATAATAAAATAACCACCCCAGGGTCATAAAAATGCCCAGTAAGCATGTCGAAATACAAATTTACCATCCTGGAGATTTAAGAGCACACCCTTTTCCTTGCTTCCCATCCCCAATCTATCAGCAGCAGCACTTTGCTAGAAAGAACTATATATAGGTTACCCCATATTAAAAAAAGTTGACATTTTTGTGAACACAGTAATATATCAATTCTGAAATATTCATGAAATACTAATAATTAACATGCCAGTCTAGACAGGCATTCTCTTTTTTTCCATCTTGGTTGTGCCTCCTCAGTTTGTCGTCTGAACAGAATTATGCTGATCTCTAACTCTAAAACACATTTAGTTCATTACTAGATTCAATATATTACTTTTTATGTGAATAATAACGGTCTTATTTTCTTTTTAGATGAGCCCATAAGAAATATTATGCCTTTAAATAAAATCAAAAGGAAATTTAAAACTGAAATGAATAATATAATGACATTATATTCCACTGATAAAAAAGAATATCCAGAACAGATAGGGGCTAGCATAGCATAATAACTGTTTTGCATCACTCCCTCCATCTGCCCCATTCACTTCGGTACACGCTAAGAAGCAGTGAAAGGACCAGAGACCGCCACCAGAAGGGAGGATGAGTCAAAGTCCCAGATAATCAGGTTGCTAAGAGTTTAAGAAGCAGCTCCTGGAAGCCTCCTCTCTTCAGTGCCTTAGGTTCACTCTCTTAGGTTGTACAGGGTTCCCACTGTGTAATTTTCTTTAAATGGGCTTTCATAGCCCATAACTACAGTATGTAATATGACCCTGACTGTGTAGTTAATGCTTGATAGTTCAAAATCTACCGTAATATAAAATCGGAAGGCAAATATGACATACTATTAGATCCGAGACTACCAGTTTATATATGGTCTCAGTTATGTATTTTCTTAGGTTGTTATTCATTTGAATATTAACTTATATACAATCTTTTATCTAAAGAAATATAGATACGGAAATCAAGTTTAACTATTACTCTGGGAGGATAAAAATTGACTATCCTGGTGAAAATATGGCTTTTAGACTAGAACCAAGATTTTATTACATCTTTAGAATTGAAAAAAACCCCAATAAAACTGTTTAAGACTTCCAGTCAAGATGGCAGCATAGATAAACATGACTCACCTCCTTGTACAACCACATCAAAATTACAACTAAACCATAGAACAACAACTATCATTCAGAACTACCAGAAACCAAACTGAATGGAAGTCCTACAACTATGGAATTCAAGGAGAAACCATATCAAGACTGGTAGGAGGGGTGGAGACATGGAACAGGCTGCTCCCACACACGTGTGCCTGATAAAAATCAGGAGGGATATCTCAGGACTGAGAATTCCAGCCTCACAGCAGCCCCTCCAGCCCAAGATTCCAGTGCCAGGAAGGTAAGTTTCCATAACTTCTGGCTGTAAAAAACCAGTTAAAAACCAGTGGGGACTGAGGCTGTGGAAGACAGGAACTGCTGGAATCCCAAGCAGTTTCTCTTAAATGACCCATGCACAGAATTACTCAGACTCACTCTGAGATCCAGTGCCAGGCAACAGATTGAAAAGCATGAGACATATGGGGAGGAACTGAATTGTCCAGCATCAGGATGAGAATGGGGGGCAGCTATCTCCCAGACAGAAGTGCTGGCAGCAGCCACTGTTCCTTTGCTCAGCCCTCCCCCCACAGAGCCAGCAGGCAGGTGCCAGATCTGACACTCCATCAAACTGGCTCACACTGTTTGCTCCATCTGGTGATTCCTTGAGGCCTTGCTTCACCCAACTTTCAGGCCCACCCATGCTGTTTCCAGTGGCTTTTCTACATGAATGGCTTGTCTTGGCCAATGCTTCAGATTTTCCTAAATTCTCTCAAACAAGCAGGATCTGGCTTTGTTGAACCCTGTACCTCTCATTAAGTTGCCCCAGGCCAGGCACTCGCAGCAGTTGACGGTGGGTCACAACTAGGCCTCTCCTGGGCACCTCCAAGCCCAGCACAAGTAGCATCCACCTGCAGATTGCTTTGTAGTTAATGCTGTGTGACCTCAGACAACACAAGTGATGGCTGACCTTGGATGTGCCAACAGCAATCAAGACTCAACTACAAGAAGAGTGTATACACAGCATACACAGTGGATGCACCTTGAATACTCAGCTTGGGTAATAAGGGAGGCTGTGCCACTGGATCCTACAGGACACCTACTACATTAGGCCACTCTTTCAAGCCTGGGAGACATAGTAGCTCTACCTGATACATAAAAACAAACACAGACAGGTTGCAAAAGTGAGGAGACAAAGAAATATGGCCCAAACGAAAGAACAGAACAAAACCCCAGATAAAAAGCTAAACAAAATGGAGACAAGCAATCTATCAGATGCAGAGTTCAAAATACTGGTTATAAGACTGCTCAAGGGACTTAGTGAGGACCTCAGCAGCATAAAAAAAGATCCCATCAGAAATGAAGGATACACTAATTAAAATAAAGAACAATTTAAGGAAACAGTAGAGTGGATAAAGACAAGAATCAAATCAATGATATGGAACATAAGGAGGCAAAAAACAACCAATCAGAACAAGAAGAAGAAAAAAAAGACCCTCCTTCCCCCTCCAAATGAAGATAGTGTAAGCAGTCTTTGGGACGACTTTAAACATACCAACATTGGCATCATATGGGTGCTGGGTGCCAGAAAGAGAAGAGAAAGAGTAAGAAATTAGACATCTGTTTGAAAAAATAATGAAAGAAAACTTCCCTAACTTGGTGAAGGAAACAGACATGCAAGTCCAGGAAGCACAGAGTCCCAAACAAGATGGATGCAAAGAGGCCTGCTCCAAGACACATCATAATTAAAACGCCAAAGGTTAAAGATAAAGAGAATCTTAAAAGCAGCAAGAGAAAAGCAGTTACCTACAAGAGGGCCCCCAGAAGACTGTCAGCTGATTTCTCAAAAAAACAAAACAAAACAAAACAAAAAAAACCCTTTGCAAATACTTATCTAGCAATAATTGAATCTAAAAAAACAAACAAGCAGAACAGAAACAGGATCACAGATATAGAGAACACTTTGATGGTTGCCACATGGGAGGAGGTATTGGGGGATGGGTGGAAAAGGTGATGACATCAAGAAATACAAACTGGTAGTCACGGGAATTGGCATGGGGATGCAAAGTACAGCATAGGAAATTACAGTAGCCAAAGAACTTATATGCAGGACCCACGGACATTGACAATGGTGTGGGAATTGCCTGAGGGAGTTGGGGGGGCTGAGTGGAGGGGGACAAATTTGGGACAACTGTGATAGCATAAACAATAAAATATAAATAAAATAAAAAGAAAAGAAAAAAAAAACCCAACAAACTTTCAATATAATTATTTACAGTTTAGATGTGAGTTTATTATTACAAACTTTCAATGTAATTATTTACAGTTTAGATGATGTGAGTTTATTTCTCTACAAAATAACTAAACAAATAAACCAGCCTGTCTTTATCTGACTTCTCCCCTACCCGGGCTATATCCTTCCAGTGCAAGGTCAACCTGCAGGAACACAGCTGACAGAACCCATTGTTCTCAGCTTCCAAAGAAAAGTGACCCAGAGCTTCAGCAGGAGGGTTGTTTAACACCTGAAACCATGAGTCACTGGATTACTCAGTAACCAGTCCCACTTTTGGCAGGCACTATCCTCAAAGAGAAAGGAGAGAAGAACAGGAGAAATTTCGAGAAGGGAGTAGAGGGGAGGAGAGAAGAGGAGAGGGGGAGAGCAGTGGAGGAGGAAAGAGGAAGATATAATGAACTATAGAATTATAGGCCAGCTATGAACAAATCACTGAGAGGTACAAATACCAACGGAAGGGCATGACTTAACCATGAGTTATATCAACTGAAAAGTGGTTCTTTTTACCAACAGCCTTTGCTAGCATATTAGGTTATCCATATTGTGGAGGCTAAAAAACAGTATTTCTCCCACCTTCTAAGTTTTTCTAGCTGGGCTAATAATCAAAAAGACAGATTAAAAGGAGAAAAAGTCCAAGATTTATTATTATATATATCAGGGTGTCATAATAAGGAGACCTGAAACACATTGGGTAGTAGAGACTTATAAGGACAAAGGACAAAAGGGGACAGAGGTCTGGGATTTTGAAGGGGAGACAGGCAATTCATAGGTAGCTGAGAAAGTAAAATACACGGGGCAAATAAATTGCTGCGAGGCAACCCAGAAACAACAGGGCAAAGGGAAACCCAGCTAACAAGCTCCTGCTTGGATCCTTCCTACCTACCAGACTCAATCCAGACAGGCTAAGGTGAAAATCTTTGAGGTTAATATGCCGACTCCCCTCCCAAAGCAGGGTTTCCCATTTGAATTCCCTTTGGCAGGAAAGGGGGAGGGTCAAAGGTTCTTTCTGAGCCTTTTGTTTCTTAATAACCAGCTTAAAATCAATATCCCAAAAGGCACATGTGGGGTGGTAAAACATTGGTCCCATTCAATATAACACAAAATTAGGTTCCTACCTCACTCCAAACAAACAACTAAACTGCAAATGTGAAAAGCAAAATTTAAACCTTCTAGAAGGTAGTATTGGAAAACAGGGAAGGATTTTCTTAAACGTACACAAAAAGGCACGGATCAAAGAAACAAGAATACTGAATCTGGCTATATTTAGCACAGTAGTGAAGCATGGATTCTGGCATAAACTGGTTGGGTTCCAGTCTAGCTTTATTACTTACTAGCCATGTGACCTTGGGCAAATTACTTAACATCTGTATCCATTTCATCGACTATACAGTGAGGATAATATCAATGCCCACTTTAGAAGACTACTGTGAGGACAACAGGAGTCAATACATATAACCGTGCTCGCAACAGTCTCGTGCACAGAGTAAGCTGTTATTACTGTCTATTATTTTTTGTACCAAATAAGTTGTTCTTTAAAAAATTCAAATATTAAAAGATTCCAAAATATACTTCCTTCCAAGATACTTCACATTTCGGGCACAAACAAGGGATATACATGTAGAGTCTGAACCAAAGGAATAATGTTAATTCAACACTACAGTAGAATAACAACAGTCACCTTTCTGAACAGTTGGTCTTGTGGCTGGGCAGCAAGCTAGGTAATCTTCCAGTTCTCACAACCCAAAAAAGTAGACATTTTTGTCACTAATTTACAAACGAACCGATTGCTGAGGTACCTGCTACCACCTTCCCACAAGGCCATTTGACACCAGCAGCAGCCGTATCGCCCACTCAGTACGGCTGCTCTGAGGGCCCACAAGTCCGATCATACCCATCAGTGCAGCAGCAAGTCGAAGACACTTATGGCTGAGGTTAGAATTAGTTTGTATAGAAAAAGCCCTGGATCAAAAGCCTGTCAGTTCAACATGGTTTGACTACTTATAGGCTAGGCAACGTACTACAAAGCTAGGGATATGGTCCAAGCCATCTTATCTAACTGCTGCTATAACAGGCAGGCTATATTGCTTTGTTTGTCCTTTGTCTCTTACTATTAAGAATTCATTTGCCAGGCTTAAATTATCTATTAAGTGACCTGAATTAATTGATCAGAAAACAGCCCAGGAGAACACTTAAACAGAGAAAGAGATACCTCAAAACTCGAATTAATCAGGGGCAGAATAGAGCCATCTAGGGCAGAGTATTAGATAAGCTTTATAATGGCTTACAATTGCCATTTGCAAACACTAAAAATCTATCGACTTTCCCTAAGTACATGAAAGTGTCAGAACGTGGCAGCACCTGACTTTGAGAACAATCATGTATAAAGGTAATAAATATGGTGGAAAAGGTACAGGCGAGCAAAAGGGCCTGGGTTCACACCTGCCTCTGTATCACCTTACTAGCTGTGTGTCGTTGGGACACCTACTTGTTCTCGTTGAGCCTAAATTTTCTCATCTACACAATGGAGTTAACATTGTCTCATGAAATTATCTGAAAAAATGTTAAACGTGTGTTAAATCAGATTATGCCTGACAAACATGATAAAATTCACAAGAAGTTACCTTTAAAAAAAAATTCTTTACCTAGTTCATTACACAAAATCCAAATATGTAACTAGAAAAGATTCAGCAATCCCTGACTTGACATTATTATCTTCAAAAGATGAGAGCCCCCACTTAGTGTGACGAAGTCATCTTATCTACGCTTTACAGAGTACTGGCTCTCTTTCAGGAAATTTCATATTCTGCACACTAAATAATCCACATCATTTCTGGAAAAATAAAGGAGGCATTTTAAAGTAAGAGAAGGGGCTTTGCCATTAATCTGAAAACAAACAGGAGCTTGACTATTTTGGTTTTTCTGAAAGTGGATCTTTTCCAGGGCCAATTTCATAGAATGGGCTATGCAGTGGCCTCGTGTAAGCTGATTTTGCAGACCCAGTTCCACCGTTCTGCTAGAGATTTTATCCCAGAGATATTCTGACCATGTTTTTGAACCAACCGGAGTTTGTGTTTCAGTTCAAGTGCACTTAGTGGGGGGAATCTTCTTCTAATCAATAATAAACCCCAAGATGCTCTTCCTTGGTCTTGTCAGCTCCCCCCTGCCCCCCCACCAGCGCAGATTGTGTTGAGAAAGTAAAACAGAGGAGAGTCCTGCCTTAGGAATTAGACAGCTCTGGATTTGAATTTTGTGGTATCAGCTCCTTGAAGCTTGCCTTTGCCAACACCCCCACACTTCATCCCTAACGAAGAAAAGAAACCCCACAATCTATTACCATTTTGTGCAGAAAATGTATCTTCATCATGACAGTATTTTTTACCTACCTCCACTGTCTCACTGTGGAGATCACATGCCCTCCCTCCTCACTCTGTTGAGCAATTCTTTCATGTGCAATTCTGCCTGACATTTAGTTTGCTGTGCTGTGGAATACAGAGATCTCAAGTGGGGGACGCAGAATAAAAATGGACTAAGTTCCACAGCCAGCAAGCTTCTTCTCTTAGCATTCCATTTTTTTTTATGCTAGAGCTAAAATTAAGATTCAGCTTACAGTCTAAAAAACAGGCCTTTTCAGTTGTCACAAGAATTTTTTTCTCACTTGATAAATAATTCTTGTACAGATCGCAGTGTTTCCTAGGAATCACTTTTTTTCACAGAACTTCAGTACATGGAACAATACTAGGTTCTATGGAGATGTGTCTGAACCACCGCAAAGCAGAATAGTGGAGCCAAGTAAACAGCATTCCTGGAAACCAGATGATCTCTGCTTTCATCTATTTTATATGAGGATGCTGGGAAAACTTTGCTTAGAAAAATAAAGTTTTATTGTAATTTTAAAAATTTTGAAAAATCATTGATATACAAATAATACTCATCATAATAATCTTGGTCACTTCTGAATTTGGAACCACAATCTAGTTTCTCTCAAACCACTTAAGGCCCTGCTCTCTTTTCTACCATCAGCACTTTCCAGGCCTATCTTCATAAAGAACAAAGTTTTAAAATCATTTCATGGGTGATACTGCATACGTAATAATGAGCAGAGGACACACCTGCTGAAATGTGAATTCTGGTGGGGTCTGTTCACCAGCTTTGTAGTTAAAGACGCTACATATGCTCCAGCAAAACAACAACAACAACAACAACAAACAAACAACACCCCCGCCCCCAAACCCTCCAGGTTTTTGCCTATACAGTTTTCTCAGCCAGTTCAGGGCATGTTCTCCTTCCCTTTGCTGGTTAACTACTATTCATCCTTCAAGACCCAGGACAGGTGTAACCCCTTCAGGAAGTCTGCCCTGACAACCTCTCTCCCCAGCTGAATTAATGGCTCTTCCTTGATATTCCCATATATCTACATATACATCTCTATCACTGTCCTTATCACATTATGTTGAAATGATTGTTTTGTTGTCCTGTCTCCACTGACAGTTCCTGAGGGCAGGGAGCATGTCACATTCATCTTTGGACTACAAGAAGCTAACACAAGGCCTTGTACAAAGAAGACAACCAGTGAATATGTATTTAATATAAATGCTCACCAGCATCTCCTTAACATGATCCTTGTACATCTCCTATGCCACGCAGCGACTGACTGAGCAATGTTGCCATGAATGGAACAAATGCCAGAAGTTTTGTACGAAAAATAGCTTACAATTGATGATACTCATCCTTCCAAGTTGCTGAGTAAAAACTGAGTTGGGTATCAGTTTAGATAATAAACATTTTATCTGGCCCACCCCGCTCCAACCCAACTGCAAAATACATATCCATTATGGGATCTAGAGTCGCTGCTCAGAATTGCTTTGTCACTGGAGGACAGATTTCCTGGTTTACGTGAAAAACATCATTGAGGATTACCACTGCCAGACGTACTTCAGGCCTGATGTTTAAACTTAATGGATCCATGTGAGCATGGCCAGATGATTTTTTGTTCTTTTAACAGAAGTTTGCACAATGCTTCCTATGGACATGGCTTACATGAAGCATTAATTAAAGCTGGATTACATTAAGCTTAAGCATTTCACTGCTGAGGATTTAAAAATACAATAAAATCCATGTGCTGATAAGCCAATTTATAAAACTACCTCCAATGAGTTCCCCTTGACAAGTTAGTTCCCTACCAACACTTTTTATGACAGGTCCCATTAAAACAAAAGATTTCTTTAAAAAAAATTGATCTGAGAGAAAAAAACCCATCAATTTGTTATTCCACTTATCTATGCATCATTCATTGGTTGATTCTTATGTGTGTCTTGACAGGGATCGAACCTGCAACCTTGGTGTATTGGGACACCACACTAACCAACTGAGTAAGCTACCTGGCCAGGGCAAGATAAAAGATTTCTAAGACTCAGTTAATACTATTCATTTCAAGCAATTTTGATAATATGAAATTCTAAAGCAATGAAAGAATTTGGAATGCTCCATGGGGTCTGTAATAATCTGGCTCTCCCCAAATGGCTTGTCAGGTGGCTTATGAAGAGTAGAGGCGCTAAGAAGGGGCAGTCCGAAGTATATATTCCCAATCTTATTTTAGGGTGTAATCAATATTTTCTTTTAAAATGGTCTTAAATATCATTTATTTGCTAACAACTTCCAAATGTATACCTCCAACCAATACTTCCCTTAATTCTAAACTCATATATCCCATTATCAACTCAGTATCTCTGGATGTCTAACAGTCACTTCAAATTTACTATGTATAAAACAGAGTTCCTGATTTCCCCAAACCTGCTGCTTGTGCAGTCTTTCCCATCTCGGGTAATGGCTATTTCACTGATTCCCATGCTCAGATCCAAAGCCCTGGAGTCAAAAAAAAAAAAAAAAAAAAAAAAAAAAAAAAAAGTCCAAAAGCCTCGGACTCCTCCTTCCTTCACATCCCCTATCCAGTTAACAACAATAATAATTCATAGCTGCTGATACATGTAAGTATAGTACTATGTGCCAGACAATGTTCTAAATCCTTTGTATGTTTACTAAATTTTTTCATTTTTACAACAACACTACAATATGGGTTTTATTATCATCTCCATGTTGTAGCTAAGAAAACCGAAGCATAAAGAATTTAAGTTTTCTAAGATAAGTAAAGAAGTGGCAAAGACAACATTTTAACCCAGACAGGCTGGCTACAGAGTCTGCACTGTTACCTCCTATGTACTATGTACTATATTGCCTCAACAAATGTTTTGGGTTCTACCTGCTAAAGAGAAGCAGAATCTGACCACTTCCCACTGAATCTCCACTGCTGCCACCCTGGTTTAAGCCATCATAAGCTCTTGCCTAGACTACTGCAATAGTCTCTAACTATTAATGCAGTAATATTTTGTAGACAATTATCTGCAGAGCAGCCAGAGTAGTCCTTTTAAAAATAAGTCAGGTCATGCCCTGGCTGGTGTGGCTCAGTTGGCTGGAGCACTGTCCTGTAATCTAAAGGCTGTGGGTTCGATTCCTGGTCAGGGAGCATACCCAGGTTGCAGGTTAGATTCCCGGTCTGGGCGCCTATGGGAGGCAACCAATCAATGCTTCTTTCTCAATCACTCTCTCTCTGCCATCCCTCCCCCCCACTCCCCTTCCCCTCTCTCTCTAAAAGCAATGAAAAAATGTCTTTGGGTAGAGGATTTAAAAAAATCCACAGCAGTCTTTTACACCTAAAACTTTACAGTGGCTCCCTATCTAAGTCAGAGTTTTAAAAAAGCCAAAATCCTTACTACGGCTTAAATGACCATGATCTGGCACCTGCATCACATCCATTACGTCTCTGAGGTAACTCCTACTAATCCCTTTACCCCACTGCCACCAGCTAAAATAGAATGTGCCAGGCACGCACCCACTTCAGAGCTTTTTACTTAGTGTGTCTGGAATGCTCTTTCCCAGACACCACTGGCTTAGGTCATCATTTCCTTTAAGTCTTTGCCTCAATGTCACCTTAGCAGCAAGGACTTCTCTGACACTCTTATTTAAAACTGCAACTTCCACTTTCATTATGAATTCCCCATTCTTCTTCCTGCCTTTATTTTTCTACATAGAACTTTTAACCTTCTGACATATTCTTATGTCTATCACCAAAAACTAGAATGTAAGGTCCATGAAAATATTGATGTGTGCTTTGACTAACACCTAAAACTGTGTTCAAATATTTGTCCGATGAATAAAAATATTTCTTATTCACTTACCTATTCAGAGGATATTTTGGGTTCTGGCTATTTGTAAATCTTTTTCATTACGATCTAAAGTGTTTGTTTAGTGTATTACCAAGAGATCTTAACAAGGTTATTTGTAACTTTGTGTTATACCAGGATCTTATTAAAGCAAGAGATTGATTTCTAACGATCCTTACAATATCTTACCTTCATACATTAAAAATATTTGGTTCAAAAATCAGATAGTTCTTAATTTTAAAAAGCTTAGAGTTGGTTTATACTTTAAGTTGTTTGTACATATCATGCTAATACACATCTGCACCCTGTCTTGTTTTATTTAAAATGTGAGTTAAACACCCAGCATTAATACCTTCCAAAAAGAACTATTTGAGTATTTCTAGGGTTGTCTTATTAGGCTTACTCCTCAGGTGGACATCTTTTGAGGCTACAAAAGCTCCAGGATCAATCTAGTTTATATGTAAATTTGATGATAATGATAATGATTGTGATGGCCGTAGCAAAAGGAGTAGTAAATGAGTGTTTACTATGTACCTGGTACTACTGTAAGTGCTTTCCTTATATTTTCTCAGTTAACCCTCAAAACAACGTTAGGAAATATATACTATTATAACCCCCATTTTACAGCTGAGAAAATTGGTTCAGGACAAGGAACTTGCCCAAGGTCACACAACCAGTACTCAGTAGGGCCAGGATTTAAACCCATAGGATTTGGCTTCACAGTGCTTGCTCTTAAATACTTCACTACAACCACCACTTGGAGCAACAGAAAAAGGAGACATTGATGATTTATACAAAGTTAGACTCTGGGAAGCTACTACAAGAAATTAAGCATTGGGTGATTTGTGTCTTTTAAAAAAAATTCTCCAGCTTCTGTGAGAGCCGAAGTGAATGCAGATAGATCGTCCAGAACGAGTAACACATGTATCGTGAAGTGAGGCACTACAGGAGCCACGAAGGTGGCAATAGTGTGACACTGTCCAAAAGCAGCTGAATATAATGAAAAGTATAGGCAACAAGTAATTGAACATTTCTAGGATCTTCAGAAACTCATGACTCTTCAGTATTAAGAGAAAGGGTATACACAGCAGGTATGCATACTAACTTTACAGGTGTATCTGCTTTTTTATACGGTAAAAAAAAAAAAGCAATGTTCTCAAAATTATAGATTCTAAAAAAGCTAGTATCTGGGAGTATCACTTGTCCAAGACTTTATATTTTTAAAATGAACTTGATCTATTGAGAAGGGTTTATGAAAAGTATAATAATGATCTGCCCCTCTGTTTAAATAAGTTTCTCTTAAAAAAATTGCTCTGGCTGGTGTGGCTCAGTGGATTGAGTGCTGGCTGCGAACCAAAGGGTCACCAGTTCAATTCTCAGTCAGGGCACATGCCTGGGTTGCAGATTCAGTCCCCACTTGGGGGTGTGCAAGAGGCAACCACACATCAATGTTTCTCTCCCTCTTTTTCTCCCTCCCTTCCCCCTCTCTAAAAATAAATAAATAAAATCTCTAAAAAAATAATTTTTATTTAGTTGCGCGTAGGCAATTAATGTTAGAATTATAGTCATTCTTGTGCAATTATAATGTATAAATTTGCTTAGATTTTTCTAATTAAAGATCCACAATGCAAAGTACAACATATAAACCAATTTTCTCAAAGAGAATGTAAAGGATATAATCTAAGTTTATACTTCCAAGTTACAACATGACAACTTGTGACTAAAAAAAGGACTAAATTAAACACATCTATGAATTAGCATAAACATGTGACTGGTTTGGATTTCAGATGATGGTCCAACTGTTTCTTGTTCTAATTTTTTTTCAAATTTTGAGTATGTTGATTAAAACTGGGGGAAGTGAAAAAAAGAAGGGCTTAGGACAGAAGGAATGGGAGAGAGCCTAGGTGGGGTTGCTTTGGCTCACTGGAAATTCAAGAGAAAAGGGGACCTGGAGACAGGTTAGGGGGGTAGGTAAGCCCAAGAGGAGCTGCTCTACCCTTTGCTCCCCTGGTTGAAAGTCTTGTGGGGACCCTTAAGAGTTTAGGAGATGCACGCCTGAGAGGGAAGAAAGGCATGGGCCTGCTCCTGAGAGGGAGAGTGCTGTTTCTTGGGTTTTTAATGGAGGTATCTGTAACTTCTGAGAGGGGTAAGAAATCACTGAAATTCAGGCCCCAAAGAATGGGATTCAATGCCTACCAATATTAGCTGAGATAAGAAGGAAATTCAACTATTCAAAGACTTCTGGAGCCCTGGCTGGTGTGGCTCAGTGGATTGAACACAGGCCTGTGAACCAAAGGGTCGCCAGTTCGATTCCCAGTCAGGGTACATGCCTGGGATGCTGGTCAGGTCCCCAGTAGGGGGAATGCGAGAGGCAATCACACACTGATGTTTCTTACCCTTTCTTGTTCTTTTCCCCTCTCTCTAAAAATAAATAAACAAACAAAATCTTAAAAAAAAGACGTCTGGAAAGGCATTCAAAAAGGCAAATTGAATGCTTAGGCCTCTGTGAAGAAATTACTTAACTGGGAAAGAACCAACCTTCATAACTTGTTTCTGCATTTCTATACCCTATTAAGGTATAGAGGGAGGCTCCACTAGGGGTAGTACTATTCTATCAGGGAATACTAGGAAGTACGAGAGGCATTCCTTCTGCAATGCACAGTCTTAGCCAGCCTTAACAATTATCTTGCCAATAGTGACCTTGCTGAAAAACTACTGCATGGGTTTGGAATTATTCCAGGAAACTGGAAAAGAGGAGACACAGAGAGTAAGACCCACTGTGGATGCCAGTTCTTCCTGTCTTGGCCAATTTTTTCACATGTGATAAGTAATAGAAAGATTTCAGTTTTTCTGATAAATGAGAAATAAAGGTAGAAAGGTAATCTAGTTCAGGGATTTTGCATATGAAAGGAAGAACACTTCTGCTATGTATCTAGGTGTCTACAGGGTAAAAATGTAGGACAGTTTAGAGGAAATTGGGAGCAGAAGGGGGAAGGAATATCACGATGCTATATGATACTAAGGAAGCAGGTTGTAGAAAAGATTGAGGCTTCTATAATTCATTGTGCAATTATCCTTTCTTTTGCATATTTAAGCACTGAATTAAGGTAGAATCCCTGTTTTTAAGACACATGAACTGGTTAGTAAGACATGGAAATGATCAACTGAAATCTGGGTCCAATTAAGTAAACGATATGCTAGATAGGAATGCAAAGTTGAACAAGAAGTTGAATTTCTTGAACACAGAAAGAAGCCAAGTATTCAGAAGAAGGGAAAAGGAACAGAGAAGACTTCTTGAAGGAGGTGAAAAAAATGAAATGAACTTTGAAGGAAGAAGTTTTTCTTAATAAAAAGAGAAGGTTGACAGCCTACTACGAGGACAGGCCTGGAAGAGGAGATGCAGTAACATCTTCAAGGAAACTGAATGGCTCACGGGTGTAGAAGTATGGCACAGGAGAGGGCTTTGGTGGAGATGAGCTCTAAGGTAGGCCTGAACTACTGTTTTGGATTTTATTCCAAGGATACCACTGAAGGCTTCCCAAGGGGAAGAGTAGCATAATCTGCTTTGGAATCTAGATTTATAGACCCAAAAGGCTACTTGACTATATCAAAATCTACATGCCCAAACAAACGGCGTGATCCTCCTCTAACAACCCTGGTTCTCTCACAGCCGCCTGTATCTCAGGAAGAGGATCACTATCCATCAGGTTACATATGCCCAAACCAAACCAAACTGAAGCCCAGGACCCACTCTTTTTTCTTTCTAAAAAAGACTTTATTTATTTATTTTTAGAGAGAGGGTGAGGGAAGGAGAAAGAGGGAGAGAGAAACACTGATGCAAGAGAGAAACATCAATCAGCTGCCTCTCACAGGTGCCCTGACCGGGGACTGGATCTGCAACCCAGGCGTGTGCCCTGAGCAGGACTCAAATCAGCGACTCATCACTTTGTGGGATGTTACCCCATCAATTTAGCCATACTAGTCAAGGCACAGGAACCATTCTGGACATATGCCTTCTATCTCTATCAAATCCAACACCAAGTTCTATCTATTTTACTTTGAAAATTCCCATCAAATTATAATACTCTTCACCTATCTCTATTGATCTCTACTGCCACCACCTTAGGACAAACTGTTCTCTCTCTTCTGGATCACTCACTCAGGCTCTCAGTGACACTGGAGAAAAAAATTTTTTTTTTTAAAAAGCAATCCTAAAGCACCCAATGCTTAAATTCTTTTAGTAGATCCCTACAACTCTTAAAATATATTAAGAACAAGAATTTGAACATGGCCTACATGATTAGGCTCTGGATCTCTCTCTAGCTTCATCTTAGAGCACGCTTCCCCTCTTCTGGCTACATTGGCTTTTTTCAGCCCATCCTGCTCATCCTATTTCTTCTTACCACACGGTCTCTGCACATGCAAAAGTGCCTACTTGTCCTTTCTGCAACTCTCAGGCAGGCGTTTCGCTACACGCTTTGGCATATATACTGATGAACAGAAAGAAGGTCTCTGCTTTCATGAGGCTTAAGGCTGAGTGAGGGAAAAGCGGGAGACAGAAAAGCCAGTAATCACATAATATAAATTGTTGAAAAAGTGCTATGAAAAAGAACACAGTGATATGAGAAAAGGAATAAAGGGGGGGAAACCTACTTTAGACTGGGAGGTCACAGAAGAATTCTTTAAACAGGGGTATTTGAACTGAGCTCTCAAAGTTAGAAAAGTAAGTTGTTGGTGAATCAGGTGATAAGTGAAGAAAAGTATTATAACTGTATGTTATATGAGTCAAGAGAATACAGAATTGGGAATTTTATCATAAGCGAGATGAAAATACACAGTTAACACGGCAATTCAAGAAAAGATCAAAGAAAAAGATTTGTGTGTTCACTGTTTCTGAGAATTCGCTTGGTGAAAGGTTGAGACTGTGTTACCAAAAAAGCTTAAGAAAGAAGCAGAAGGATGCCGAGAGAGGAAAAGGTCAGTAATCAGGGAGAGGACCACCTGCCCAGTAACCTAATGGGAGTACAGGGACAGTTGTATTCACAAGGCTTACATAACCAATGAGTCAGCAAAAAGTCAAGGCACGGGATCTCCTGTGTGCCCATTTTCAACACCTAGGACTCATGGCGCTCTCTGCTGAGAAGAGGGGCCCAAGAACAAGATCTGAGCTAGGCTGATGAAAGTTACCGTACCTTCCAGCAATACTCGCCTAAGTTTGTATGAGGAAAGGTAAACCTTCATGCTTAGAAAAACATAAGAAGCAGGATCAAACTTAAAGGAGGTTAGAACAAGGTGATTCTGGTAAAATGTCACAGATCTAATTTAAGCATTTCTTTAACTTGTAATAAAATGCCTATTAAAGATTCCAAAATCAGGACTCCAAAATGTGCTGAAAGCAAAAGCTAGATTTTAAAGAGAAAACGTCTTTATCTTTTTAGGGGTCCATAAATATTTCAGGGCTACTTTTTACCATTATCTTGACTCCAATACAAGCTAATGTGTATTAATAGTAACAGAAAAAGGCTTCATAATAATAGAATTGGGTCTTGTAAACAAAAAATGTACAAAATAAAACATAAAAGAGATTAAATCACAGTTCAGGAAAAGAGATACAGCACTGACACCCATTTGATACTGAACTGCAATGATAATGATTCCAAGACAAACAGCCACTGATGCACAGCTATGAAAATAGCAGACTCCTCATCCTGCCTTCCTCCACCTTCATACTCCGGTTCTCAGCCTATTACTGTTCAAGTGGCAACAACTGAGTAAGAGCAGAGAACCTTTATTTTTTCTTCACTTCAGGCCACAGGAAAAAGCCATGGGGAAAAAAGGATGTAATTATGACTGTTCAAAGAAAGGAAAGCATATCTGTTAGAAAGCATTCTTTGCTCCGTAAATTCTTGGGTTCTGCCTGTTCATGGATATTTGAGAAAACTTGATAATTATCTCTGAAGGTCACAACTGAATGATGAGAAATAATGTTTTCCTTTCTGGCTCCCTTGGCCATCGCTTTCCATCAAATACAAATCTGCAAAATGTTGTAGTTATCACCAAGACACAATTCTACATAGCTAATATAAAAAAGTAAAACAAGCAACAAAAACAAGAAAAAACAAAACCAAAATCACAAGCAACACGTTTATCTTACCAAAACCCCCAGTCAGGCAGTATGCTGATTTTGCTCGCCACAAAGCTCATCCTTCATTTGTGCACTGTCAGAGCAAGCTTGGATTGTGAAAACAAATCACAACCTCGTTTGGCTATTAAGTAAGCTCTTTCCATTTGTCCCAGCTTCCCAATGGCAGAGGAGCTGTGGCACAGTCTGTCACTGCTGCGCATACTGGTTTCCGAGAATAACGCTGTAAATGAGGACAGCTACCACTGGGAATGCATTCCCCCACAAAAGAGCCAGCCGGAATGAAGCTTCTAGCAGATCCCTGGCCTCTCACCTTCACAGCCTCAGAGAAAGGCTTTTCACAGAACAAGCAGGTACAGCCGCACCACATCAACATCCCGCATAGCCAATCCTCTGCAGTGCCCACATCAGCCTACACACAGTTCTGGTTGTGTCTCCTGCATCAACTCTTAGAGCTTTCTACATCTGGGAGCCTGGGAGGACTCGGTGCTGAATAAACAGAAAGCTTCTGCCAAACAAGCATCCGTGTGTGGGGGGGGTGGGGACGGGGGCGGTGTATAGTTTGTTATAGCTGCTAATGCAAATGAAGTTTGACGCTGAGCATGGAGATCACAGACAGTATCTGCCTCTCTTCTGAAGCTGTGAGCATCTTTTATAAAAGACAAAAGCACCAAAGTGGTTCAATTTAAAGCTACAGGACATTAATTCAACATTCATATTTGTCTTCTCATTTAAAACACGGTAAGGTTTAGAGAATAGCTTGAAAGTAAAAATGTTCTAAATAAAGTAACACTGGTAGCTCGGTTCAATAAATACAAAGAAAAAACAATCTACCCATATTTTGATAAAGGACTAAAAGATGGTCAGAACAGATTTCTTCCATGCTTTTCTAATGTTTCTTCTGTCCTTCACACTAGGTTCCCAAAATAATTTAAACGAAAACTGAGCAAGAAAAAGAAAATTGAGCATGACACCCTAGTCTTACTACAAAGAGGAAAACAAATGCTTCTGAATGAAAGGCTTTGAGTTCTGTGAAGTTTAAGCCACAGATTAAAACACCACAATTGTAAGCCCAGACTCAGTCTCTGTGCCATTATATGCTATTTATCGAATATTATGATACTGCATGAAAGAACTGACCGTCTTAAAGATACTATTCCTGCTCTGAAAATGTCACTTTGGGATTTAGGCAAGCTATCGGATCTGAGCTTTATTTCTTCATTTGTAAAAGCAGTTTTGGGGAATGCACATAGGAAGAATTTAAACAATTATAAAATATAGAGTGGCATGTATGATGTATAATATCTAGTAACATTTTTCTCTGGTTAATATGCATAATGGAATTATACATGAAGACAGTTTGATATAATATAGTACAGTCCTTTCTGTGAGCCTAAAGCTGTGATGATTTCTATCCTAGTTAAGCGTGGGACTGTGAACTCAGGCCATCACCGTACTGAAAGGTCAAAGAAGGTCTTTCCAAACAGCACTCACAAGCTTCACATAGCATTCTTTCATTTAGATCAGATGAAACCCTCTGAATGGAATCCAAAGCACTTTGAATGAATTTGAAGAAAATTCTGAGTTGAAATCATGGTTCTAGGAATTCCCCTTTTGTCTCTCAAGGAACAGAACTCTGGTCTTGACTCTCCAGACCAAATTAATAAAAATTTCTCTGACTTAATACAAGTTTTGTCTCTGCTTTCAACAGAGTAAATATTTGTTTCTGTAAAAACCATGACAAAAAACCCATCCTGCACCACTGGCATCAATACTAGCTGATGTTTGCTTATTTCTGTTTATTAGCATTTTAATATAACTTCTTTTAAAAGACAATTGTGTTCATTGTAGAAAACTTTGAAAACATGAATGGGCATTAAAGAAAGCAAAAATTATTTGTAATCTTTACTGCTCACAGAAAGCCAAACCAGAAAGTTATGATGCTCTTTTTTTTTATCCTCACCCAAGGACATTTCCTAGCCTTTAGGGAGAGAAAAAGGCGGGAGACTGGGGAGAAACGTGGATCAGCTGCCAGCTGGTAAGCGCCTCGACCGGGGATCAAACCTGCAACCCGGGCATGTGCCCTGACCAGGAATCAAACCCGCAACCCTTTGCTTTGGTCTATAGGACAATGCTCCAACCAACTGAGGCACACTGACCAGGGCATAAGGCTCTTTTATCCTCTTTCCTTACGACTGAGATCATTGAAGCATGTGTTGAAATAAAGTTCCGTAAGATCAAAACTGCCCTGATTGGATGGGCTACCATATAGAAGAAAGCAGCCCTGAGTGTTGCCTGGGTCTCAAGCAGACCTTGTGTATGATAAGTGTTCATTGTCTACTTGTGTGAGTCATGATTTTACCTTTTAAGAAATTATCCTAAAATAGATTTTGAGGTTCCACTGAGATACCATGGATTTATGAGTTGCCAGAGACGTACTCCTCATTGGCTGCATAAGCCTGGGCATATCTCTTCTTGGTCCCCAGAGTAAATCTCATGTGGAAATAGAACTTTGATTTTGCTGACTTTCTGGTTCTCTTGAAAACCTTTCTCTTGCTGATTTTGTTTTTGCTTTTGGTTTATGCACAGTTGATAACTTGTGCCTCACTGATGGCAGCACTGATTGAGGGAATTTGATTTTTATGGTTGACCATTTGATGGTCTCTGTTGAAGAGTGATAAATATTTATTTTCTGTTGGGTGAGAAACCAAAAGAGGACCACATTAAGTAACAATAGTTGATTTTATATATGGAGCCAGTGCCTATAAAGAAGCCCTTCCCAGGAAAGCTGACCTGATGCCTGATTTACCAGGTCCCAGGCTTACAGGTGGTAAGGAAGGTCATTACTTCCTGGTAAGCCTTAGCAAATGTTGGAAACTTGAAGATGAGATTAACTCACCCAAATATATCAGCACTGCAGGGGAAATCTAGTGAGAGTTTCTTAGGCATGGTTTCCTAACCTTGGAATAGTAAATAATAGAGGTGTTTAAAAGTCCAATTTAAAATTCTTTATGAAAACTTCTACACAGAAGTTAATCTTGTAATTTCAGTAATGGCTCAAAACTGTATGGCTCTGGATTTGCAAAGAAAGTTTAAGAATCTCTGTATGATTAATTAACACTCTTACTGCACTTATATAAATAATCAGGTCAAATCTAATGAGACTAATCATTTGTGATCAAGTGTAATCTTTAGAAATTACTTATGATCACTAGAAGGACAGAAGAGTGTCAACAAAAATTGTGAAAAACTAAAATGGTAGAAGATTTAAAGGGGATGCCCAGTGTTGCCTATTGGATTCTCTAGGGTTATAGGACTGTGTAAAGGCCTGCCCCTTTGTCTTCGGCTAGGTTATTTTGCAGCTCTCTACAGAGACAGATATTACCCTGTGGATATTATTGGTGATGCAATGCAAATAAATTTTGCCTGGTGGAAAATATAAATTTCCATAAGTCCAATTCTCATTTGGACTAATTTTAACATCTTATTGGTTCCTAATAACTGGTTAATGAGTTAAAAAAAAATCTTTGACATGTGTTCACATTGCATGACAGCCATACTTTTACCTTTAAAAATAGTATTTGTTTATTTACCTTTTATTTCTCTAAGCATCTAACTAAAAAACAATTGTGTAATTGGAGTTAGCCAGCTACAGCCTTCTGACTATTTTTTAAAAGCTTACAAAAGAGCTAAGACCTATTTTTACATTTTTAAAGAACTGTAAAGAACAAAAAAACCAAAGTCTATGTAAGAGAGAGTACACATGGCCCTCAATGCCTAATATATTATGTGGCCCTTTACAAAAAAATGTTTTGTCAACAGTTGCTTTAAAGTTACAGCATCTCATTTGGCATTGATATCTTAATATGAATGATCAACCTAACAATACAGAAGAGACTGAGAATTAAGTCAGCATTTTAGCAGCAAAGTCAAGTTAGGACCGAGACCGAGAAAACAGGCTCCTAATAACGGAGCTATCCAGAGATGTGTCAGGATATTTTATTTGATGACACAAAAGGATTCCTTTAAAAAAAATCTAAAAACATTTGTGTTACTTGATAAAAAACTGTTTAATACTATTTTCTTTTAGTATTTTCTCAACTTCTCAGCCCTGATTACAGTTTACTTAATAAGTCCTTGGACAGCAACAAAACTGAACACAAGTTTCATTAGAATCTTATTTATGAAATAAATGTACATATTGCTGAATAAATACAACATACTCTGGACAGTAACATAAAAAATACCCCACTAAATTCAGAATTATCTCTGACATAAAATATTTTCCCCTCAGTATTGCAAACCTACAATAGTATCTTTATTGTGTTCACTACTGTTGAGTATTGGGATGTTGAAAATTTCTTAAGGAAATAAGATTTTATCCTTCCAAAATTCCTGGGAAAGATGCCTTTTAAAAACCTGTTTATTAACATATATAAAAGCAGAGAAGATAATGAATCCTGAGCAGTCTTCATTTAGCTTAACTCATGGCCCGTAGTTGGCTCCCCTGCAATTATTTGCAAGCAAATCCCAGACAAAAGATGTCCTTTATAAAAACCAAGGCTAATTCCAGAGGCTTTCCCATATTACTAAAGCCTATCTCAGCTGTCAGCCTTCATGAATGCTACTTTATTTTTCGGATAAAATGCCTAATGTTCTCCTTCTCTTTCACCCTTTACTTATCATATTCATAAAGGATCCACTGTGGAAAAATGTCCAAAGACCATGGATCTTGCTCTTTTTCTACAGACTGGCCATCTTGATATTGATGCTTGATGATTAACTAGATAAATTTTTCCCAAAGTGCAAAAAGATGGGCAAAGTAAAGCTGAGTCAAGGAAAAAAAAAAAGTCTAATAAATCAATTACTATCTGTAGTCCTGGATGGCAGAGAACAGATTTGCAAGAAAGTCACTAAATTTAAAATGTGTGGCATTAGTTGGCTGCGCATTCCTCAAGGAGTTTCTTCCCCTGTCCTCCTCTACATGGCAACCAGTTCAGCTAAAAAGTCCCTAACTACATTTACCTCCCACTGGGATTCAGTAAGAGGTAGGTTTTGTTTGATTTCAGCAGCTCTCTTTATGCATAAGCAAATCCCCATAACCAGCCAAAGGGAACAGAAAAATGACAAAGCAAGGCTGAACTGGAAGTGTTTTTAAATCTTTTGAGATTAATATGGTCATATGAACCTCTATATAAGGCAAGTACTTTCTTTTATTGCTTAGAACCAATTAATTCAGAAAGGGGAGCAACAGATGCTTTTACTTGGTGCCAAAGCCAATATAAGAATTATGAGGTTTTAGAAAGGGAGAATATAGGCACTGACCTTCTTTAGAAACTTAGCTGATTACCTGTCCTGTATCTGAGACACTTAACTGAATAAGTACAATTAGCAACGGAAGTTGCTTATTCACGCTCTGCCTACCACAAATGAATCATGTACCACAATGTCATCTGTCGCTCAAAGGGGCTGCAGGGAGCTCTTTCACAACTGCAAGTACCATAAAGCCACGACGGGAATACTACCCCCTTACTGAAGAAAGGGCCAAGTAAGCTGCAAGTACCGCCTGCAAAGTAACTGCGGAATCATATAAAATTGAGTTCATAAAATGAGATAGTATAATAAAATAAGTCTTTTATTATACCATGAGATGGAGTTTCAAATAGTGGTCTCCAATTTCAGGTCCACAAAAGGGTGAAGTGGTTTTCAAGATTTCCAAAGGCCCAATGGAAACTGTACATTCCTCCATAATAAAGGTGCGTAGTACAAGCAGATCAAAATGACAAATATTTAATTTGTCTGGAATTATAACTATTGCAGGTAGTATCACTGTGTTAGTGCTGTTCAGAAATGCTGGCTGGCTCTTGGTCCCTAATTACTTTTTTTTTTTAAGGGAAAATAATATTTGCTGTTTGTAAACAAACATTTTCAAAATAGCAGGCACACAAAGGAAAAAAAAGTCTTTGGTGGACCAGGTTGATATAAGTTTCATTTTCTAAGTGAGATCACACCTTCAATGTTAAAAAACCAAAACATTCAAATTTGAAAAGCATAAAGTAAATCATTAGATAGTCCCAAGCATATTCCAGGTCTAGAAAACTACCGCCTGGAGGTAATACACAGTTAATGCTGTAGTGATTTAGAAAATGCTATTCATCACAGCGACCACGTGGGAGCCACACAGGCCATCTCTTGAAAACCCTTACTTATCTCTTTTATACCTCCCAAATCCCAGGGGAACAACAGCCCACACCGGAGGCTCTCAGGAAAAAAAAGTAAACACAACTTTCCACAGCGGAGAAAATATGAAAATTGGTAAAGTAAAGAAAAATGGCACCCACTGGGCTATTTCAAGTCCATGAGAGACGAACAAGATTTTACCTCAATTTATTCTTTTCAAAATATTACCAGCCATAGATGGCTTTGGGGGTGGGAGACAGACACAAAGCTATTTTAACTGAAAATAACTTGGCTTCATTTTTATTTACTATTTAATTTCCCACTAAACTGCACAGAGCTCTAGTGGTTCCAAATATTCTCTAAGAACAGCCATGTGAACGATATAGAGATACAATCAAGAAAGAGTAGAAGCAAGTGGAGACTGATGCTATAGGTATTAACCGGCTGATTATGGAAATGTACCTCCTTCTAAACTTAAGTTTGTTATCAAAAAACCACCAAATGGCCAGTTTCTCATTCCCTTACACTTTCTCTTGAGATATCATAATATGATATATAGCATTCTATTGTTTCACATCATTAAGCTTGAACCACAGGACATATCATACTAGTAAAATGGGGTTGGAAGGGTATTAGTCTGCAGAGGGAAAGGAATTGAGTCCTTGCTTTGCCACTCATCAATTGTGGGACTTGTGTGATTTATGAAACTTAAAATGAATCAAGATTTAGTACCTAAGAAATAGAACTGGAGCTTGCAGGGTTGAGGATGGAAATGAAAAACTAAAGGGCAGACGGTGGGTTGATTAATTTCCTGGTCATCTGATTTTTACAAATGAAGAGTTTTCACAAAACATGATCCATTCTTCAAATACCTGAAAGCCTTCAACCTTGATTTTACTTGCCAGAATCCAGTAACAGATGCCGTCACATTCAGCGGCCTCATTTCCTTAAGCTCAACATACAAAGGGGATCCCTCACAAATGGAATTTATTTATAAAAATTTGTGTATTTATTCTTAAATGTTTAAACTTCAGTCGCCTTCAAAGTGCTCTCCATTTGGTGCAATATACCTATTGAGACACTTTTTCCACTGCTCCAAACAGTTTTTGAACTTGTTGATTTTGATGCCTTTTAGTGCTTTGCCATTTTTTGTTTTCACCTCTTCCACATCAGCAAAATGTTTCCCTCTGAGGATTTTTTTTTCACTAGGGAAACAAAAAAATCGCTCAGGGCCAAATCGGGAAATAGGGAGGGTGGAGCACGGGAATCATGCTGTTTTTTGGTCAAAAACTGCTGAACAGTCAGCGTGGTGTGGGCAGGTGCACTGATAAATCACCCACTATGAACGGGGCAAATGTGTCGAAAGAGCCTTCAAAAAAAAAAGTCACTGAAGCCCAACACAGCCTCTCACAACAACATCAGCTGGTATCCTGATACAAATGGGTCCCTAAACACTCACCTAGTGGGGGAACCCTGTACTATGAGGGACCTGTCCTCTAGAAGATAATTCCATTTTGGGGGGTCTCCCTCATGTATTTTAAACACTTAAAAAATCTAACATAATAAAATGACATATCCCAAAGTTGGAGAGAGAAGAAACCCTGTTCTGAGATTTAGGTATTTCAGTAAACACACTTGCCATAGTATTCAAATGGGTAAATTAACAAGAAATCACTAAACTCTTAACAGCGAAACAAGATAAGCAATCTGTGGTTCTAGTGAAACCACTCATAAAATAAGGTTCCCTAAAGCTTATACAAGACCAATTCATAATAATTACTTTTTCAAAGAGGTAGAGATCATATGGAGGGCCTACATTCATTTCTGGTTCTCTAGGACCACGTAGACAGTACAGACTCAATAAGTGCCTGTTGAATGAATCAGTAAGAAATAAAAACATAAAATCATATCACCTCAAATACATGCTTATATTGTTTAAGTCTACAACTAGTTGTGGCTGGTTTCTCAACTGGAATCTTCTATTTTTTTGTATGTTTTACAGAGCTACCTGTGATTGCTAGACAGTGTTTGTTTATGAACTGATACTAATCCTCCAAGGATTGAGTTAGTTTCTGAGGTTCTACAACCTCAGAATTATTACCCCTCCCCCACAGAATTCCAAATCAAGAGTTGCAAGAATCCTTTTTGTACACCAACAATAAAATACCAGAAGCAGAAACCAGGAAAAAAAGTTCCATTTGATATAGCAACAAGAAAAATAAAGTTCTAGTAATAAATCTAACCAAGGAGGTAAAAGACCTGTACTCAGAAAACTACACAACACTGAAGAAAGAAATTAAGGAAGACACAAATAAATGGAAGCATACTGTGTAAACAAATTGGAAGAATTAACATTATCAAAATGTCCACACTATCCAAAGCAATTTATAGATTCAATGCAATCCCTATTAAAATACCAATGACATATTTCACAGATAGAGAACGAACATTTCAAAAATTTATATGGAACCATAAATGATCCCGAACAGCTGCAGCAATTTTGAGAAAGAAGAACTAAGTAGGAGGGATCACCATACCTGACATCAAACTACATTACCAGGCCATGGTAATCAAAACTGTCTGGTACTGGCATAAGAAGAGACACATAGACCAATGGAACAGAATAGAGAGCCCAGAAATAAACCCACGTCTCTATGGTCAATTAATATTTGACAAAGGGGGCAGAAACATAAAATGGAGTAAAAATAGCCTCTTCAACAAATGTTTATTTTTGCATAGGGTGTTAGGAGATCTGGACAGCTACATGCAAAAAAACAAAACAAAACAAAACAAAAAACCCAAAGAAAAGAAACTTGACCATCAACTTACACCATACACACAAAAAAACTCTAGATGGATAAAAAGACTTAAATATAAGTCGTGACACCATAAAAGCCCTAGAAGAGAACATAGGGAGGAAAATCTCAGATATTTTATGCAGCAATATCTTCACCGATATGTCCCCTACAGCAAGGGATATAAAGGAAAGAATAAACAAATGGGACTTCATCAAAATAAAAAGTTTCTGCTTGGCTAAAGAAAACATTGGCAAAATGAAAAGGGAACCAACTGTATGGGAAAATATATTTGCCAATGATACCTCGGACTAGGGTTTGATCTCCAAAATATACAAAGAACTCATATGACTCCACTCCAGGAACACAAACAACCCAATAAAAAATGGGCAAAGGATCTGAACAGACACTTCTCCAAGGAGGACACACAGAGGGTCCAGAGACATATGAAAGGATGCTCAGCATCACTAGCCATCAGAGAGATGCAAATTAAAACCACAATGAGATACCACTTCACACCAGTCAGAATAGCCATCATAACTAAATCAACAAACAAGAAGTGCTGGCGATGCTGTAGAGAAAAGGGAACCCTAGTGCACTGTTGGTGGGAATGCAGACTGGTGCAGCCACTGTGGAAAACAGTATGGAATTTCCTGAAAAAACTAAAAATGGAACTGCCTTTTAAACTGGCAATTCCATTGTTGGGATTATACCCTAAGAATCCTGAAATACTAATTCAAAAGAACCTATGCACCCCAATATTCATAGCAGCACAATTTGCAATAGCCAAGTAAGTGCTGGAAGCAACCTAAGTGCCCATCAGTAAATGAGTGGATCAGAAAACTGGTACATTTACACAATGGAATGCTAGGCAGCAGAAGGCAGGAAGGAGCTCCTACCTTTTGCCACAGCATGGATGGAACTGGAGAGCATTATGCTAAGTGAAATAAGCCAGGTGGTAAAAGACAAATACCATATGATCTCACCTATAGATGGAACCTAATCAACAAAACAAACAAGGAAGCAAAATACAACCAAAGACATTGAAATAAAGAACAAACTGACAGTAACCAGAGTGGAGGTGGGCGGGAATAATGGGGGGGTGGGCAAGGGGAAGGGTTGTCAAGGAACATGTATGAAGGACACATGGACAAAGCCAAAGCGGAGCAGTGGTGGAGGGAAAATGGAGACAACTGTACTTGAACAACAATAAAAAAATTTTTTAAAAAGCATAATGCAAGAGGGGAAAATAAAAGTTATTTCTGGTGATAACTTAAAAAAAAAGATAGTCTACCCCACAATTAAGCAAAATTTATTAGAAATGTCTGAGGAGGAAATAAAATCATCCACAATTAAATAGGAGACAAATTTCTCCTTTAGGACTAAAAAGCAATAAATATAAAGACCTCTGTTTACAAGCCATTATTAGAAAATCACTATGGAACTGTCTCTCATTTGTTCCTGACTTTAGCAGCCATTCAGGAAATAAACATTTTCCATCTTCCCACAAATCGGGACAAAATTACTTTTGACAAAATTACTTCTGACAAAATTACTTTTATGTTCTTATGATTTGATAAAAATTAATTTGCCAAACATTCTAAAGTTAAAATCGAGATGACAGAGTTTGTCAACCACTAAGCTAGGTAGCTGGAAAGGAAAAGTCCTAATTAAAGTTTCTAATAACTTAGTGCTTTGTCTTGCACATTAAGGGGAAAAGTTTGATAAGATATATTTGTTCAGGGTCAATCGATAACAGTTCTTTCAGTGTCTCTTTGTAAACAAAATTAAGGTAGGGATATTGTTAGGCATTTCATTTATTCTTTTCATTTACTAGGAACTGTTTTCTCTTAGGGTGTTTTATGTTGTAATTACATTAAACAATGTTTCTAGCATAATACCTTAATAATGCTTCCTTTCTAGAATTTTAATTTCAAAAATGACTAAGACATCCTAATTTTAAAAATGTATTACAATGTATCAAGAGCTCTGTCTGATACAGGTTCAGATCCCACCATGCAGATTCGGGTGCAGCATCTAAATCATGCTGCTAAGAGTTAGAGATTTGCTTTAAAAAACCTACCAAAGTAAACAGCATTTAATTGAGCTCCTGTGTTTGCTTTCTCTTTCACTTAAAATGGTGTTAAAACATAGTTGCCTCTCAGGGAAAACAAAAGAAAAAATGAACAAATGGACTTACATCAAACTAAAAAGTTTTCTATAGCAAAGGAAACCATCAATAAAACAAAAAGACACCCTACTGGAAGTGAGAAGACATTCGCCAGTGATATATTTCATAAGGGGTTCATGTTCAAAATATATAAAGAACTTGTACAATTTAACACCAAAAAATCAATCCAATTAAAAAAACAGGCAGAGGACCCGAATAGACATTTCTCAAAGAGGACACAGATGGCCAACAGATATGAAAAGATGCTCAAAATCACTAATCAGCAGAGAAATGCAAATTAAAACCACACCTATCAGAATGGATATCATCAATAAATCGATGAATAGCAAGTGTTGGGAAGGATGTGGAAAAGGGAACCCTCATACACTGTTGGTGGGATTGCAAATTGGTGCAGCCACTGTGGAAAACAGTATGGAGGTTCTTCAGAAATTTAAAAATAGAACTACATTATGACTCGGCAATTCCACTTCTAGGTATTTATGTGAAGAAATCCAAAAACACTAACTCAAAAAAGATTATGTGCATCCCTCTGTTCACTGCAGCATTATTTACAAATTTACAACAGCCAAGAGATGGAAGCAACTTAAGAATCCACGATTGGATTCTTGGATGATTGGATAAAGAAAATATGGTACATATATACAATGGACTATTACTCAGCTTAAAACAGAATAAAATCTTTACCATTTGTGACAACATGGATGGACCTAGAGGGCATTATGCTAAGTAACATAAGTCAGAGAGAGAAAGACAAATACCAAATGATTTCACTTTTTTGTGGAATGTAAAAAACAAAATAAATGAACAAACAAAACAGAAACAGGCTCATAGATACTGAGAACAAACTGATGGTTGCCAGAGGGGAGGGGGACTGGGGAACTGGGTGAAAAAGGTGAAGGGATTAAGAAATACAAATTGGCAGTTACAAAACAGTCACGGGGATGTACAGTACAGCACAGGGTACACAGCCGATAATACTGCAATAACTATGTGTGGTGCGAGTAGCTACTATACTTACTGGGGCATCACTTTTAAGTTATATAAATGTCTAACCTCTATACTATACACCTGAAAACTGATGTCATATTAAATGTTAACTGTAATTAAAAAAATAAAAAGAAAAAGAATAGTTGTCCTTTCCATAAATCACATTAATATGGTACAGCTTAATCACATAATGTGCTGACTTCAGCTTTTCATTTGAGAACACCACTGGATTCTAATTCTATGGCTCAAAATTTTAAATATCCTTTTCAGCTGCTTGACATCTTCAGCTCTGATTAAGCACACAATGTCTTTATTATTTTAATAAAAGTTATTTTTAATTCTCACTGCCAGATTATTTATGACAGGTATAAAAAAGGAAAGCACTCAATATACACATAAAATAAACTAGATTACAGTATAAAACAAGTAATCAGATAAGGGCATTAAAGTCTCTCTTCTAAAACTAGATAATTGCAAACATTAAAAAAAAGGACTGCAGGATTATTCAAGGAATAAAACAATCACAGATATCTCTGGTGTGCAACCTATTGGGTTATTTGCCATTCAAGATTATCAAAAAATGATACCTCATTATTCACAGATGCTCATTATTTCCCCATTTTAATCTTTATATTATGTACAATACAGTTTTTGTCTTTAAAAAGGAATTAATGAAGAGGTTGAACAGGACAGGAAGTATCTTGCAGCAAACTGTCAGAGACCTTGTTCCAGGCTGCATTTATCTGAGTTAGTACTCTTTTTCTTTAAAAAAAATTATTTATTTTTAGAGAGAGGGGAAAGAAAGAAGAAAGAGAGGGCGAGAAACATGTATCAGTTTCCTCTTGCACACGCCCTGACTAGGGACCAAACCTATATCCCAGGCATATGCTCTTACCTGGAATCAAACCAGTAAGTTTTTGCTTTGTGGGACAATGCCCAACCGAGTCACACTAGTCAGGGCTGAGTTAGTACTCTTTTCACTCATTCATTCACTTACTCTGTTATGAATAACCAGTTATAATTCCCCTCCCCCAAAGATATAGTGAAAAACTGTTAAATGCACTGCTGACATCTAGACACCATGCCTTCAGAGTACCTCTCATCCACTAGTGTGATAATCCTATTAAAAAAAGGAAATTAGTCTGGGATAACTCAAATTTAGAAAACCTATTTAACACTTTAGTAATGAGGGCTTCTTTTATAAACTACAAAGGGAGACTCCTCCCAAATGGATTTATTTATAAAAAATTGTGTCTTTATTTTTACATGCTTAAACTTCAGTCACCTTCAAAGCATTCTTCATTTGGCACAATACACACATCGAGGCATTTTTTTTCCACTGCTCAAAACAGTTTTTGAACTTGATTTCGATGCCTTTTAGTGCTTCTGCCATTTTTTGTTTCACCTCTTCCACATTGGCAAAACGTTTCCCTTTGAGGATGTTTTTCACTGGGGAAACAAAAACAGTTGCTCCGGGCGAGATCGGGTCAATAGGGGGATGGCATGGGGGTCATGCTGTTTTTTGGTCATAAACTGCTGACACTCAGCGTGGTGTGGGCAGGTGTGCTCATAAATCACCCATCATGAAGTGGGCAAATGCACTGAAAAAGTCTTCAAAAAAACCCCCCAAACCACCACCACCACCACCACCACCAACAAAAAAACCCAACTCACTGAAGTCAAACACAGCCTCTCACAACAACGCCAGCTAGTATGCTGAAACAGATGGGTTCCGAGAACAGTCACGTAGTGCGAGAAGTCTGTACTACATGGGCCCGCCCTCCAAAAGGTAATTTCGGTTTTTTGGGGGTCCCCTTTTGTACTTATTTATGTATTCCTAACACCACTGATCTTTAATGGTAACAATTTAGTGCTAAGGATACTGAAAATATGTGTTTTCCCAAGAATTAACAGTACCTAGAAAATACCTTTCTACACCTAACTTTAACATTAATAAAAAAACTAAATTTAGGCATCAGTTTTACCTGTTTGGGAAACTTTAGGTCATCAAGTAAATGTTAAAAGTACACACGCACAAACACACACACCATATAGTAATGTAATTTTTTACTGATATAAAATTCCAATTTATTAATTGGTAGGCCATAATTTTTAATCTCATGTACATTAAGATATGCTATGCCTGCCCTGGCTGGTGTGTCTCAGTGGACTGAGCACCAGCCTGTGAACCAAAGGGTTGCAGTTTGCCAGTTTGATTCCCATTCAGGGCACATGCCTGGGTTGCAGGCCAGGTCCCCAGCAGAGGGCACACAAGAGGCAACCACACATTAATGTTTCTCTCCCTCTCTTTCTCCCTCCCTTCTCCTATGTCTAAAAATAAAATAAATAAAATCTTAAAAAAATTAATTCAATGGAGAATAACACTGAGTCAAATGATGCAAGCAATTTACCATCGTTTGTACTGGGATAAATAAGATTAAACAGGCAAAAATTGGATTGTTTCATAAAAGAACCTATATTTGATTTAAAAATATGTGTGCTAAAACATATGATGAATGTAAATGCAATGATGCAGAATGTAAAAGCAGCATTAGTTTAGAAAGGAGTATGCAATAAAAATGCTATCTTCCTCTGCTGCTCTCTTACATTTTGTGACCTAGTTGGCAGTTCTGTTCTTCAAAATGAAAATGGAGTTTTTAGAAATTAAAAGAGAATTTAGAATTACTGTAGATGCAGTTATGGTAAACTTTCTCTAGACTATCCACTTCCCACTTCATTCTCACATACTAGTCCAAGTGATGTTCACTTCTTCAAGATTTGTTTTTAAATGAGCAGCTTCCTACTGTTGCTCATTCTGTTCCTCATAGCTCTTTTGTGAGAATCGTCTTGGGTATCAGATCTTTCATTCTGAACATGACCAGTGACAGCAATTAGGAGAATAAATGAAAAGTCTTTATCTCTAAAAAAGGTAAAAAATTTCCTGCAAACTCACTTGATAACCATAAAATAGGGTAATATGGGACCCAGTTCCTCAGCAAGGAAGAAGGTTGTACTATCTTTGGCGGAAGAGGGGGATACCAAAGGTATTTAATGCTGGACTCCAATTGGGCATAAAAATAAATTCTTCCCTTTTTAAAACTGCAAACAATGTTATAACATTTATGTTTACCTTGGGGAACTTCTGTGAATATACTGATAATAGAAATTCCTAGCAGTGTATCAGAGAGTGTATCTGTTCTACACTTTGGTAGAGATCACCAAATTGCCCTCCAGAAATTACAGCAATTGACACTACTACCAACTGCAGGTGAATGACTGTGCCAGCACTAGGCATCGCACCTTTGTATTTTAATTTATCTGATAAGGAAAATAAGATCTCATTTTAATTATCAATTGCATTCCTTTAATTATGGGTAAGGCAAACTTGACCATGGTTTGGTATGTAACTTGACCATACATATTCCCGTGAACTTCTTTGAATTTCCTTAAGAATGTCTTCCCTGAAGTTAGAATCAGAGCATAATTAAAACATGCCTTGATTTTTCAAGTTAGACAATGTGCATGAGGAGCCACCAGGAAAAAGAAAAGACAATTTGAATTAGGCTTCTACACTTCCCAGAAACGATCCTTTATAAACCTTTCCTCACAAATTTCCACTGAACATAAAACACTTTCTTCCACCCGAGTATCAAACTCAACAGTGTGTTTATACTCTACTTATACTCAGACTTCAAACAACTACACTTTTCATTTAGAGCAAGTGAGAATTAAAGGGCATATTCTAATCACAGTTCCTGGGCTTATACATTTCAAATTTTCCTACTTTATTTGTCTTTCAAGCATTTCCTCGTGGTTTTTTTTTTTTTTTTTTTTTAATGAGGCTTACACTTACTATCACACCGAAAACGGCAGTCTACCCTACCACTTCCAACCTCCCTCGCCCAGCTTTGCTATCTGTATAGCCTATCCTTCTCTAACACACTGCACAGTTTATTAGGCTTATATTTGTTGGCTTATATTCTTCCCCAACCAGAACGTTGGCTGCCTGAGGGCAAAGAATATGTCTGTGCTGTGTACAATGCTTTAAGCCCATCTCAAACTCTAAACTCCAATATAGAGCAGACTCAATAATTTGTTCAATGAACAAATGATTGATTTACACTACCCTCTGTTCCAGACAGAATGTATTGGAGCTGGCATTTATTCATTTCTGATATGAATTAAACTAATCTATGACAAATACTTTTAAGTTTTAAGTTGGAGTTCTTGACCTTTTCCCCTCCATCATTCTTTAGGGTTATAATACATGAGTTCACTGATTTTAAAGAGGAGTCGAAGGCATTTTGAGCACTGAAAGTAGGGAAACATTACGACTTGAAAGAGTCTCTTGATGTAGTGTTCGATATGTCTCACCAAATCACTATTCTAGTCCCTTCCTCCCTCCCTCCCCATTCATCCATCCATCCATCCATCCATCCATCCATCCATGCATGTAATGTGGGCTCTAACCAAAGGAGGAAGATACATTTAAATTATTTTTAACCCTGGCTGGTGTGGCTCAGTGGATTGAGTGCTGGCCTTCAAACTAAAGAGTTGCTGGTTTGATTCCAAGGCACATGCCTGGGTTATGGGCCAGGTCCCTAGTTGTGGGTGTGCAAGGGGCAACTACTCAATGTTATCTCTTGCACACTGATGTTTCTCTCCCTCTCTTTTTCCCTCCCTTCCTCTCTCTCTAAAAGTAAATAAGTAAAATCTTTAATCTTTTTCCCCTTGTATTGATTTGGGAGAGAGGAGAACCAACTGAGGACTGAACTGCAACCCAGGCATGTGCCCTGACCTTCTGGTTCAAGAATGACCTTCTGGTCTGTGGGGTGACATCCAACCAACTGAGTCACAATGGCCAATGGAATTCAATTAAAAAGAAATCTTACAATTACAAAATAATGTGGCAGACCTTTGCATTGTTCCCATGGGATTTGATACTCTGAGCCCTACAGAACGGTAAGATTTGGGGCAAGCAGCAGTCTGAGGGTTTAGATGTAAGGGGAGTGTTATTTTATCTTTCAAAAATACACTGTTGAATAAAGTGACAACCCAATGTAAATAACACTTATTCAAAAGACACAGCATCTATACATGACCAAGTGACTACACATTCATGTTCTAAATTCCCATTGTAAATGCTGGGCATTTATACAGAACATCTGGGCAATGTCAACATTGCCAAGGAATTGTCTGGAACATATGCATTACATATATGACTAACATATATGTGCTGTTGCCTAATTCAAGGTGTCAAGGGTTATTATGGAAGGATAAAAGGAATTACTAATTTTTAGAACTGGTCCACATCTGGGGATATTATAATCTTATGTATTTAAAATATAGATATGTCCCTGGCCAGGTAGCTCAGTTAGTTAAGAATGTTGTCCCAATATGCCAAGGTTGTGGGTTTGATCCCCGGCCAGGGCACAAACAAGAATCAACCAATGAATGTATGCATAAGTGAAACAACAAGTCGATGTTCCTCTCTCTCTCTAAAATCAATAAATAAAAAAATTAAAATATAGATATGTTCAATATTTATAAAATGGGTTCTACAGTGTTCCATTTTTCTAAAACTCTCATTTCCTAGAATCAGATACATTTTCCCTTCTTGAGTGTTTCCTCAAAATGGTCATTCTGTAGTTTAAATGAACTCTTCACAAAGCATGTTGCAATTTCATACAAAGAGGTCACAGGTGAACCTCAACCCAGAGCAATTTGGTATACTTGAGTCTTTTAAGAACTCCAGACGCTGGAAGTAGTATATCATTTCTGAACATTTTAAACATTGTTTCAATGAGAGTATTTTAGTTCATCAGAGCTGATAATAGTTTGAGCAAGAGGGGTGTGAGGAAGGAAGCAAAAAACAGTTTAGTATATAATCATTTACTCAGGCACTAAGGATTTTTTTTTTTAAGCAAATTTTATCTTCTCATGAATTAATGCAATGAATGGAGAAAAAATAAAATCAACTAAGAATGTTTAGAAAATGTTTTACATTTCCCCCCTCCCTTTGGACTGTCAATAATGGAGAAAAGAAGTTAACTTCTGTTTTACTATCAGTCTCTACCCCCATATTCTTTTAGCGCTCTCCTAAGAATTCTTTCCTTCTGACCACCCCATTCAACCTGGGCTAGCATTCTTAATAAAACACAGATAAGTAAACTGACCTTTTCTAACCTCAGAATAAGCAGAGATGTGCCATGATTTAAAAATCCAAGACACAGAACAAACAACAGAAAAAAAAGGGTACAGATCAGAGGCACAAATCTGTTAACAAAGTTGGCATTTAAATTATCAACCATAACAGATAAGAGAGTAATTTAATATCAGACTTCAGAGTTAAAAAATCTGTTTGGATCTTAAATCCAATGGCTTAATAGCAAACAATATTAATGTACATTAATTTTAGAATTAGGTAAAACTATAAAGAACCTGCTTTGCTTTAGCATTTATCTCTTAGAAATATCTATGCATCATTTATAAAATCAACTCTAAAAAGCATGGTGAAATCAGCTTTAGGCTGTTTCCTACTCGAGAATATGGATGAACTATGAAGATGGTGGTTATGTTGCATAAAGTTGGATTATCCCCTATCCAGTTGTATCTCTGGGACCTGTTTTGCTGATCTGGAGACATATAGCACTGAGATATGTGCATACTGCTTTAAATTCAGAAAATTGCCAAATCTTTGAGGAAAATATACCGAAAACCAGTAGCTCAGTGGTAAGAACCTCTTTGTAATGAGAGAAATATTTCAAATGGCTCTAATCCAAAGTCTTATTTGATCTCCATGCCTGGCACCCTCAAATTTAACCCAAACTTTCCAAAGCTGCAAAAGCCAAACCAAACTCTTTTGTTCCTTGAAGAAAACACTTATTTTCTGATAACTGTTTAGCCTGAGTGAGGATAACATTGACTCTGCACTGAAGCAGCTCATCATACAGGGGAGTCGGGACGCTCCAGTATGATCTGAGCATGCCCACACAGCCAGAGAGCACTCTGTACATTCTGTCCAAATAGCTACGGGTAAAATGAACTATTAGGGAACACACAGCATGCTTCTCGATTATTGCAACTTCACAGAGTCGGTCCAAAAATAGCACACGCCCGCTGCTGAAATCTATTGCTGAAAAATGCTAAGTTTCAGCAGCTCAAAGCATTTCCTATGTCTGTCTATTCAAAGCTGTAGAATTATAGAATTAAGTAAGAGATTTAAAAAAAAGACAGATACACACACATACACAACATACGGTTTCCGAGGAGAGTGAGGGTTCCATGCTTGTGAGGAAGGAGGAGGAAGAATATGCCGAATAACCCTCGCGTTTCTCCCAGATTTGAACATGCTGTACTGTGGCATGAGGTCAGCAGAGACTGACTCCAGCCCTGTGAGGCTGAATTCTATCCTGACAAAGCAGTATCACTGTAATATGAAGCAGGAGGATCCAGGGCATGTTGGCCGCTATACAGAATGGCTGTTCTAGAAAGTAATGGCAATTCCAAAACAAGAGATCTCTGCTGTCACATGAGGTGATCTTCAGCCTAGTTAAGCAATAAGCACCAAAAATAGTTTGAATCCCAAACACAGGCAGCTCAAAATATTAAAAGTTAGGAAAGAACTTTTCTCCCTGAATCTATTTTGTGTCTGGAGGAAATAAACAGGAAGTAAAAAATTTGAAGAACTATTGGTTAATTTGTTTTGTATCATAATAATATACTGATTCTAATATGAGATGAGACACAGTCTTCCAGACACTGTGACTTGGCTAAAGAACCCCAAACGTTCTACGCCTTTACAATAGAGCTGGGAGAATAGTCTTTAAAAATGCTTTTGGCAACAGACATACGCCAGAACTGAAGATACAGTGAATAATCTCATTTCTCACATGTATCCAAAAGGCAAAGGTTGCTACCAACCTATTGCACATGACTGTTTCTTTTTAGATCACCAAGAAAGTATGTAAGTGTATTAGTAGAAATTCTTCCTTGAAATTAAGGAAAGCCTAAAAAGGTCTTAAATAGGAAAAGGAACCAGAACATGAAATTTCTGTCAAGAGAAAAACAGAGGGCAATGAAGATTATCCGTGACTTTTGTGGTTCCCCTTATATTATAAAAGTTACCATATACTCCAGATCAAAAGCGACCCGATCTTTTTAACAAATAAAATTTAGCTAGGAAACAGCCGCAAACACAGGATATGGAGATGAAACAAAAACTCCATGACAGCACAACAGAAAGGTAAATTTATAAGAAGTTCAAATTTTAAGTGAATTGAAAATTTATCCTGTCATATAACTGCTTCAAAAAAAAGTCTGTCAAAGCTCTCTGTTACTTACATGAAAAAGTCCAAACAACTACGCCACACAAAGGGAGTAATGATCAGGTCCCTGCCCCACCGTTCCCATTGTCTCCCCTGCTTTCCAGTCACTGAACTACCCATTAGTGCCATTTTACACGCACAGAAATGGAGTAATAGAGAGGTTAGTAACGTGGCCAGAGTTCTATGGCTACACAGCAGGTCTGAGATGTAAAGCCACACTGTATATATAGCTCAGGCTCCACATGTGATAAGAGTTCTATCTTTAAGGAATCAGTGGAGACAGCACACAAGTACCTATAATGTGTTCAGAAAAAGTGAGGAAAGTGTATTACTATGCACTGGAAGAAGCCTCAAAGTTAAAGGAAGAACTTGAGCTGAGCTGTTTATTCAAATATTTAAGGCACTGTTCTGGGCTCTAGAAAAACATCAGAGAACATACAGATTAAGCCCTACATTCTAGCTGGTAAGGACAGTCAATAAACACATATAATAAATACTAATATATTCATTCATTGGTGATGAAGAAAAATAAAGCAGAATAAAAGGGATAGAGGATGATAGAATCTCTCTTGATAAAATAACATCTGAAGAGAGATCTGAATAAAACCAGAAGGGTATTCCAGGGAGAGATATCAAGTTCAAGGCCCCTGAGATAGGAATGGGTTTGGTGCAACAAGGCATGCCAAGGAGGCTGAACGAACAAGGGAGGGAATGACAGAAAATAAGGACAGAGGTTTTTCTCCTTTCCTGCCTCTGCTGGATTACTTGAACTTTTTTTTTTTTTTTTAAGGATTTCATTTTAATTTATCTATTGTGTTTTTGACAATATATTTTTTGTGTGAATTTTTTTAAGTGGTTGCTCTAGGGATCACAATATACATGTTTAACTTTTCAAAGATGTAGAATCATCATTTTACCACTTTAAATGGAAGATACAAACCTTACCACCATTATAAGTTCTTTAACCCTCCCTCCCTATATATCACATCTACATACACTGAAAATCCTATCAAACGATGTTATAATTTTTTGCTTTCAACTGTCAGTTGAGGAATTCAAGAGAAATATAAATATTTACTCAGATATTAACAATTTCTGTTGCTCTTCCTTCATTCCTGATTCTTCAATTTTCCTTCTGGCCTAAGAAGTCGCTTTAGTAATTTACAGGATGGTCTACTGGCCACAAATTAGTTTAGTTTTCCTTCATCTGAGAATGTCTTTATTTTACCCTCATCCCTAAAGGATATTTTTGCTGGATATAAAACCTAAGTTGATGTCCTGTCCCTTCCTCCTATCATTTTAAAAATGTAATTCCACTTCCTTCTGTTCTCCAAGATTTCTGATGAGAAATATGCAATTGTTTGAATGACTGTTTCTATGTAAGCACTGCAGCATTTCTTACTGTTTTCAAATATTTTCCTTGCCTTTAGTTTTGTGGTGTTATGATCATTTTAGTTACAATGTGTTTTGGTGTAGGTTTCTTTGTCTTTATCCTGTTTAGGGCTTTTTGAATCTATAGGCTTACCTCATTTGCCAAATTTGAGGGGTTTCCAAGCATTATTTTTCAAATCAATTTTCTGTTCCATTCCTTTAACCTCTCATTCTGTAACTGTGATGACACAAATGTTAGACCTTTGTCACTGCCCCACAAGTTGCTAAGTTTCTCTTCAATAGTTTTTTCAATCTTTGTTCCCCCTCAGATTGGATAATTACTATCCATCTATCTTCATGTTCAATGACTCTTCTCTCTCCTTTTCTGCTACTGATCCCATCCAGTGAATTCTTTTTCAGTTACTGTATTTTTCAGATCTACAATTCCCACTTGGTTCTTTATATCCTTTATTTCTTTGTTGAAACTTTCTTTCTTTCTTTTATTTCAAGAGTGTTTACCCTTACTTGACAGAACTTATTTTTGATGATTGCTTTAGAGTATATGCCATATACATATGTCTGTTTTTCTGGCACTAGCATCTTCGACTTTATCTATGTGCATTAATTTTCCTGGTTTTTTTGTTTGTCTGTTTTTCAAATGCCAAGTAATGTTTTATTGTTTTATCTTAAAATTCTATGGAGAGTTTTTATTTTAGCAGGCAGTCAAGCCAATTTTCTTTAGGCCGTAATTTCTAACTGGCCTGTGGATTGTGGTTCCTGAAATTCAGTTAAGTTTACAGAATTTTTCCATGCTATTTGGCTCTGTCCCACATGCGTACCGCCCTGTTGCCAGACGGGTACCTGGGCAGTAGGGTAACCCTCACTTCATTTTTCAAAGAGTAGGTATGCTATTTGTGGCTGGTTTTATGCATGCACATCACATGAGTAAGCTAAGGAGTTTGTAACAATATTTTTAAAGAGTTTATTTCCCATGCTCCTCCCTCTCATAATCTCCCCAGTATTTTCTAGTTCTCTAGGGTTCTCCTTTCCTGTCAAGCCAGAAAGCTGGGACTTTATTTACTTGATTGCTATACAGTTTCCGTGATAATGCTTTTGTCTAGAGTCAAGCGGCTAAAGGAGAAAGAAAAAAAAAACCAGTTGGGGTTCATTCTACCTTTTTGGGGATCAAAGCTCCACTAATCAGACAGAAAGGCTCCTTGCCCTCAGAGCTTTAGGCTCCTGACAAACGCCACTTTGCTGCCACCACAGAATTGCTTGGCATTTATGGTGGAAGAGAACAGAGTAAATAGAAAGAAAAAAGAAAAATAAAAGGTTTCTGTACTTTGCTCTGAACATCAGAATATCCCTTTCTTATTCTTTGCCCCAGACCTGCAGTTCTCTGTCTATACTCTTGGGTTTTCAACTGTGCTGAATTCAACTGTGCCTGGGGATACCAGAGAGGGAAAGATGATAAATTCAACCTTAGTTCCATAGTCCTTCAAAATCTGCTCTTCTTTCCTAATCTATCTGCTACAATCTACCTTTCTGAATCTTCAAATAGCTGCTCTATGCCAGGTTTTATAGCTGCAATTAATGTGAGAGACCAGGTAAAATATGGTCGCTTCACCTTCTCCAGAATCAAACAAACCAGTAAGTGCTGAGGTGGTTTATTACACAGCAAAAGATAACTGGAATACAACTCAAGAAGTAATCATTTAAATGCAATATATATGAAATAACACGTTCTTTACAATTTTTTTTCCCTAGAAAAGCCACAAGATAATTATAAGGTAGCAGTTACAAATTCAGTAGTGGAATATTCTCCGCTTTTTTATACTGGCTCCTAAGAAACAGATTCAAGTTTAATTATTGGCGTAATCAAAAGGATAGCAATAAAACCATGAAGCTTATTAATTAGAAGTGGGTTTATTCTGCTGTCAGATGTAGTTTGTGAATAAAGATCCTGACATCTCATTCCTTCATGTCCTGACTGATCATTGGTCAGAAGAGTTAAGAGAATCAGGGGCAGGGGGAAGGGAATGGAATAACAAATTTGGAAGTCAAAAGTGCCCTATGGGAAGTATTTTTCCTTAGTTATTCTTGTCTAAAATTCCTAAAAGAAGGGTTTTTTTTACACTACTGAAAACGAAGTATTTCAACAGCAAGCAGCATTTCATTCAGAATAGCCTACTGTTTGCATAATCAAACAATGATTTTTCACAAGCTTCGCCCAACATAAGCCAGTCATTATGAAAAAACTAGCTGTGTAGGTATCATTTCACACCCACACACAGGCAAAAATTTCAAGTGGCTGTTAAAGATGCAGAGCAATGGAAACTTCTAGACGTTGATGGGAGTTTAAATTTGTACACTCATTCTGGAAGCAATTTAGCAATGCCTTGTTAAACTGAAGATAAATATACTGTTAAACCCAGTAATTTTCCATTCCCAGGTATATACACTCGTACACACAGACACACACAGCAACAAAATACTGTTTAAGAAGGAGAACCAGGGGTTATGACAGTTTAAGTAAATTTCAAAAGTATGCATGCACACGAGAGGGTGACCGAATGTGAGCGTGTGTGGGAAAAGCTCATGAGCAGGCTAGCTTCTGTTACACCCTAAGTGAGGATCTCATGAGTAAGGAGAGCTGTAGCTATGAGCCTTCTGCTTTCCTCAACATCATGTGCTACAACACAGTGCACAGCAGGCTATTTGGCACATGCTGTAGTCTGGCAGTGATTCTATTCAACGTTGGGAATATGGTCTAACATGTGGAGGTGCTCTTGAAACCTCCGGATAAAATAAGACTAGACTTAGCAATCTAGCCTTGCTCCTGTCTGCAGAACTCAAGTGGTGAACTATGGCAAGTGCAGAAACTAGTTTAACTCATTCTACACTCTCTTCTGTTAGCTCTAATGTGACTTGGTGGGGAAGGAAATTGGGGATTTATCTTTCTAACCTTATAAATGATCCAGAAGTCTGCAGGTCACTGGGACTGAGGCTGTGAATCTCTCACAAGGAAGTGTGAGCAGAAAACATGCTCCAGGATCACCATATTCACTCTGTATCTGCTAGCATGAACGACAAACTATTAATTCTACTGCTGACTCCTCTGCATCTGCTGACTGGCAGGCCATCTGTATCCACCAGGTGGTCTGCCAGAATGCTATGCTATAGAGTCATCCAGGATAGAAAAGACTCCAGTAGTAATTTTAGCACACCACTGTCTCATACTTTAGTCACTTATCTCTTAACGCTAGCAGTGTAATGTTGGGCAAAAGTACGTCGACACGATTGAATTACTGTGATGAAACTTTTCCTTTAAAAAATGAAGACCGCACTAAGTACTGATAATCACTCTTTTAAGTATGTACAGCCTTTCTCTCTTTTAACTTTCAAATATAAAAAATTTCGGCTACACAGTAAAAAACCCAGAAAAAATGCTATAACGAAAACCCATGTATCTAACCACCTAGATTCAACAACTGTTAGCCTCCTACCGTATTCGCTTCACCTTTACAAACACACACACACAGCGCTAAGCCACTTGAAGTGAATTACATATGATACTCCACACCAAATATTCAGCATATATCTCTAAAATTTGAGGCCGTTCTCCTAAATAATTATATCATCAAGCCTACTAAGCTTTACCTTAATTTCCTAATATCATCTAATAACCAGTGATATTAAAAGGTTAAAAATATACAAACTCCCAAACGATAGAGAATATAATTTTAATAAACACTTTTTGAAAAAAACACACAGGATGTTATGAATTACTCACAACAGTTCCAGTGCTGCAAGGATCTAGGCCCACAGGCTGGAAACCACAGGTCTATGATTGATATGTCTTAAGCCAAGGAAAAAACCTAAACTCCAGAACTACACTTCTTTCTTAAAAGAATTTTTAATTTCCACGTTTGGCTCCTCAGTTCTAATGACATACACATTACAAAAGGTACTTTTCAGCTCAAGTGCCACATTCATTAGGAGAACTGAGGCCTGGAATGGACCTGTGTATATTATTACTCAATTCTGTTATAATACCAGTTACTAGTTAATAATCTACCTTATTCCAAAAAATAACTTGTAAAATTTATGTATTTTTCATAAACTCAATGAATATTATAATTAAGAAACAAAAGATATATTGGGGGACAGAGTGACAGATAACTGAATCAGAAACATAAACTTGGACTACTTACTGCAACTGAGTTCTTTTGAATTTTCTGGAACCAAAGCAAAAATGGAAATACTCTGTACCTTTTCATTAGTTGTTTAAAAAGTGCTTAAGAATTTATCAGCATACTTAATTGGAAAAGAAATTTGCATGTGGACTTTTATATAAGAAAAACTGACTAACAATTGAAATCTTTAATGACTCCTACAAAAGATGTAGAAACATTCTTCATAGATGATTCTTACATCCATCTGTAACAAAACTCAAGGGCTTATTATAAAATCATAGTTCAGTGAGTGAGGTTCTACAGGAGCAATACGAACACAGTTCAGGCCTGCAGCTTTCTGATAATCCGACTTGCTACTGAAAGAGGGCTGGGAGAGAACAAGGGACAGAGGGGTAGTATTTCCCTTAGCATATCGGTGCCAAATATCAAGAATTTAACCTGGGTTTTTGACAGAAGTTGGTCAGCACACACTACAAGGTTGAGGTCACTAGCAAGTGGTCTGACAATCAGCTTGTAACTTCCATGGAGTAACAGTCTATAAATATTTTTTCCCAATTCCAGCTTTCCTTCACACGAAACAGGTTCAATGCCCCGTGTTCACAAGGGGTGAGAAGTCTGGCATCACCCTGTTGTAGAAAGTGGTAAAAGAAGAAAGATGCCAGAAACTCAGGCAGTCTAATTTTAGATTCTCCAGCCTTGCACACTATATAGGAGAGAGGTAAACAAGATTTAAGAATCATATGTTTGGTCCTCTTTTCCTACTCCCCATCATTTATTAAATACTCACGCACACACATGCACATGCATCATTAGCACACAGCATTACCTTGCTCTCAAATAACGTTTCTCAACTCAACAGTCCTATCTTCTGAACCCCAGTTCTGTCGTTTCTGAGAAGCAGACAGTATATATAAACAAAACAGCACAGGCCTCTGTGACCTATGAGACTCTTCCTTCATCTTCAAGTGTTTCAGACTGCCTCACATAAAGCATGGGCTCAATATCCAGGGTGGGGCAAAAGTAGGTTTACAATCGCTCATAAGGAAAATACAATAACTAATAATCGAAGAATAAACTCCATGTTTCACGTAGTCACAACTGTAACCCTATTTTTGCCACACCCTCTATATTAGTTACCTTTCCCATACACATATCCATCACACAGCTATTCGCACAGACACCAATCACCATGGATTTCTACGTAAAAATTGAGAGTTTGCAAATCAGAATTAGTGTTCAAAGTTCTTTGCTTCCCCTGTGCCAGAGGACGATATCTCCAACAGCTAACCTCTATCAAAGAGAAGCTAGTCTATTGTTTGATAGTTCAGTAGCAGCAGCAGCAGCAGAATAACAACTAAAGCTTGAACTTTGTACCTGTAATCAAGAAGTTAATGGCACAGGATAAATCAAGGAATAAAAATTGCTCTGCTTCTTTCTTGTACTCTTTTCTTTTGTCTATTAATTTTATATTTCCAAATAATGATGTCTCTCAACTTGACCATGAAAAGGAGAAGAAGAGTGGAAGGGACTGAGAGATCAGAGCTATGAAGTACTCAAGAGATGTTTAGCTACATGACATTTAGAAATTGGCCACAGGCACCTTGCTGGTGAGATGAAAAGGGTCTTCAAGGATATGCATATGAAAATTAATTCTAAGAAGTGACTGCCTCATGGTTCAAGGCAAAGTCTACCCATCTCTACAATTGTAGTATTATTTTGACCTTGAGTACTTACCTTTGCTTTCCACCTTGACTTCATTATCTCACTAGTGTTCTGTCTTCCCACGTTTCCTGGACAAAAATTTCCAAGATTCCAGCACACACAAGGAGAAACTATTATACGACTGTGCTTCCTAACATCTAGCTGTTTCTGGGACTTACAAGTTAATCAAATGGATATACCTTTGACCTTAACATATGACACTGTTCCACATCACCTCTGAGATCACCAACCTCAGGACTCATCAACTCTTTGGGAATTACCTCTTAACCTTGCATATGTCTAATCATTTAAATCTCACTGGTGCTACCCAACTCCCCCCCACCCCCCTCACACACTAGGATCTTTCAAACCGGAGTCAGGGTGGTACAAAGCAATCATGCAGAACTGGAGTAGAATAACTGCCCTACTGATTACTGACTGTACAACTTTCATAACCACTGAACACCAGTTTCTTCATTATAAAAATAAGGATACAACACACCTTGCAGAATTTTTTTGGAGCACAGGCACACATACTATCAGCTGCTGCTGCTACTACTACTCTGAACTTCCACATTTCAAGCATAATTATCCCTTCTATGTACACGATTCTTTCAAAAGTTTTCAAAGTAATTAATTTGACATCATCTTCATTTTATGAGAGAGGAGACTGAGGCCTGCACAAGGTCCCAAATATAGTAGGGCCTCAGTAAATGTCAAACACTATTCTGAAGGGTAAGTGACTTACACAAGGTTAAACACCTAGAATCAGAACCAAGCAATTCTGCCTCTTTCCAATAGTTTGCCATTCAGTTCACTGCCTATACTGTGCTTCTGTGTTTATTTGGAGAAAATAAAATTGTAATTTGCATGTTTTATGCTCTATCTCAACTGCTTTCTTTATCTTATAAATTGACAGCAGTTTTACACACTAAACTTCTCTCAAAGTTTCTCTATATACTCATCCTATTAACTGAAGATTCCATGACTTAATTCAACAGAAGAGCTTGAGACCACCAGGTCATTTCTGGATAGGCATCTACTGCTACAATTTCACTCTCTAATTCCATATTGTAATTAATTCCTTCAGGGCAGATGTCTAATTTATTATTTATGGTTTCCAACTGTCAGCCACAGTCAAAGAACTCTCTCATCTAAACAACCTGACCTCACACTTTCCTAATAATAACCTAGAATGCTTTCACTCCTGCCATTTATATCTCTCCTTTGAAAATAATGGTTAAGAATCATCTCCTTTGCCAAGACAACTCCATGGAGAAAGCAATAGTCTTTTCAATAAATGGTACTAAAACAAGTGGCTATTAACATGCAAAAGAATGAGGTTGACCCTTCCACACACCATACACAAAAATTAATTCAAAATGAACCAAAGATCTAAATGTAAAAGCTAAAGCTATACAACTCTTAAAAGAAAATATGGATATAAATCTTTGTGACCTTGGATTTAGTCAATGGTTTTTTAAATATGACACCAGAGCATAAGCAACAACAAAAAATAGGTAAAACAGAGGCAATCAAATTTCAAAGAACATTATTAAGGAAGTGAAGACAACCCACAGAATAGGAAAAAAACCTGTAAATCACTTTTCTTATAAGGGACTTGACAGAGAATATATACAGAACTGTTACAACTCAATATTAAAACGAAAACCCAATTTAAAAAATGGGCAAAGGACCTGAATAGACATTTCTCAGAAGATACACAAAAGGCTAATAAGCACATGAAAAGACATTCAATATTGTTAGCCATTAGGGAAAATGCAAATCAAAAGCAAATGAGATACCCCTTCATACGCACTAGGATGGCTTTCATACAAAAGACAAAAAATAACAAGAGCTGGTACGAATGTGGAGAAATGAAGCCTTGTTAGACTGCTGGTGGGAATGTAAAATGATGCAGTCCCTTTGGTAAACAGCCCGGCAGTTCCTCACATGACGGATTACACGCAGAGTTACCGTATGATCTAGCAATTGCACTCCTGGGTACACGCCCAAGAGGAATGAAAACGTATGTCCACCCAAGAACTTGTGCACAGATATTCATGAAAGCATTATTCATAGTACCAAAAAGTGGAGACCACCAAATGGATATGGGTAAACAAAATGTGATATATCCGCACGATGGAATATTATTTGGCAACAAGAAGGAAATACCGATATACTACAACACCAATGAATCCGGAAAACAGTGTGTTAAAGGAAAGAGGTTAGTCACAAAGTACCACATGTTGTATGATTCCAGTTACATAAAATGTCCAGAACATACAAAATCTAGCTAAATAGAAACTAGATTAGTTGCTGCCTATGGCTAGGGAGAATGGGGAGACTGGGCAGTGATGGCTAAAATGTGAGGGGTTTCTATTGGGGGTGACGAAATGTTCTGAAGTAATTTTGGTGATGGTTGTACAACTCTGTGAATACAATAAAGTCATAGAATTGTACAATTTTAATGGGTGAATTGTATGATATGTGAATTATATTGTAAGAAGCTGTTAAAAACTTGTTTAAAAGCTGTTAAAACTTAAAAATCACTCCTCCATGTAAATATTTCTAATAGAACCTGTTCTCTCCTCAGTCATACCAACTCTTAAGATCAATACAGGTTGCCTGCAGAGACGCACTTGATAAGAAAGAGAATGGTAGACATCAATGAGAGTCCTCGTCAAGGAGAGAAGAAAACAGACTGAATCCCACCCAGTTTGGGCATCGATTACCTGTAAAGACAAGTCTCACCAAGCTCCAGTTTCCTTAACTTCAAAGCCTCTTAAGATAAAATTCTGGGCTCACTCAACTCTCTTAGAAAGATTTTCTTAAAATTTATACAAATTTGAACTAGGTGGGGCAGGGGGGAATAAGGGATAAGGAGGGAATTAAACATTCCCATAAAAGTCTTTTGCAGAAAAGTGTCATCTGTACTCCACGGTATCTGCTTTGGTGAATCTGTGGAATAAGCAGCTACTCCTCTATATATTTATGTGAAATATTCAGAGCAAAAAATTTAATTATGATATGCAAATACAAAGTCAGAGTCACATTACACAAATGGCACCGCAGAGAAAGTATGATTGACAACAGGATTAAACACACTTACAAAGCTGTTACACTGCATTGCACCACGGGTTCTTCCGACTGACAAAACATCTCTTCACCCTAAACAATGTATTACTATTTTCATTACAGATACTATTGGTAACCACCAAAACAATTGTGACTTTTTATGTTCCAGGTTCTTCATAGATGTAATTTCATTCAATCCTCTAAATACCCTACGATACAGTTAGTTATCTATTGGCTTCACCTCTAAAGATGAGGAAAATTAAGGCTTAGAGATGGTAAGTACCTTGCTTACCTTTGCTATTAAACCTATCTTTGATGTTCTTATAGCTTGGCCTACCTAAAATGATAAACCAAATCACAAGGGAGATGCTTCATTGTATGCAACTTATCCTAAAGGAAACTTAATAGCTTCATTTTGTTCTTTAGAATCACATTGTAACAGCAGCTCAACAGAACTGGATGGCTTTTAAACTACAGATAACACCCACACAGTACCGCCTCTGGGTCTTGGCAGCTTTTACCCCAGGGTGTTCTTCCACCTCTACATATATATCCAAGATTACCGTGATCTTAAAGGCCCAAATGCCACTGCCCATCTGAAATTTTCTGAGTTTCCTTTGTGTAAATTCTCCTCCTCTTCTCAATTCTCATAGCATTCATTTCATGAATGAATAATAAAATACTTACACTAAGCCAGATACTCTGATGGGCACTGAGTTAGTTGTAAGATTCACTCTTTTGCTATATATTACAGACCAAGGAAATTAACTGTATGTATATTGCAGTCACTGTATAAAAACTTATAAGTGAATCTGTCTGTAAATGCACTGTGTTGCTAAAGGAAAAATCTTGACTAACAGTTTCAAAAATAAAGATACTTCTAAACTCTTAAAAAAAACCTTCATACTCACAACCTGGTTGCTATTTATTAACTTATTTTCCAATGCTAGTTTTTAAAAATGCCTTCACTTTTTCATAAAACCCAAATCAAAGCTTTTTCCCCCATTTTGGTAGGCTTCAATTGCCATGTTTCATTTGTTTTTAAAAACAATCAGTTATAACAGCATCTAATGAAACTTCTCACATTGAAAAGCCTCTTCAATTCTTGTGACACCAAAGGATAAGACTTTAGAAGAGTTTCTTTGAAATGATCTAAGTTTCTAGATTAATTTTGACTACTATTGTATTCCATGTACCAAGTGAAGATGCAAAATGCATGCTTACATTGCTGGTAAGATATTTAAATTTTACTATTTTACCTTATAACTTTAACACTGGTACTAAGTAGTTGTCTATAGGTCAGTAGCAACTGCAGGGGACGATGTAGGAGGGTGGCAAAGAGGCTGGTTTGTTGTAGGAGTATAAGAACCAAGTGTTTTTAAGTTGAGATATAACCCATTTATCTTCACCACTTTCTAAAGAAAATAAAAATAGCATACACATGTAACCTTAGTATATTACTACACAGTTTCATATATATTCAATATAATCTTCATAACAGCCACAGGAGGAAGCTATTAGTACTACTATCTTTAACTCAAAGGAGAAGCTCAGAGGATATAAAACTTGCTCAAGGCCACAGAACTGATTGGTAATAAAGAAGGGATTTGAAACTAGGTTTTTCAGCCTATAAAGGCTTCCTGTGTTTTTAACTACTTTTATAAAATAACTTTTGTTAATCACTTAGAGTGTATCAAAAACTTTCAAGAGACTTTCCCATTATCACATGATAATAAAGAGAATAAAATTTCTTAGAAAACATGTACTTCATTTTAATGTTCTAAATCAAATTAATCTAGATGTCATTGCTGGAGGCACTGAATCCAGTAGTTAAATTCTTTTACTGATGAGTACAAAAGCAAAAACACCAAGAGAAAGCATTTTCCCAACAGTTTTAAACATGAATTCACATTTTCTGAAACTCTTCTAATCTTGTAGCCTCCAGTACAGTGCAATGTTTATAAGGGTTTTGGTCTCTGTGTGTGTGCCTCCCTCTCTCTATTTAAAACAAATACAACACAACAGTTCAACTTTGGCAGCACATACCCCTTTCAAAATTTGATTCAAACTATGCTTTCTTTCTCCAGAAAAAAAAATGTGTAAATGTACAAATTTACTTATAATCCTAAGAAATTTATGGACCCAAGATTAAAATCCCCACAAGTAACTTTTTGCTTTGGATAACAGGAAGCTCAAGCTCAAACTGTCACTCAACTTTATCAGGTAGACATAGCCAAGGAATTACCTACCTATTACAGGTCAGATTGTTTTCTCTTAGATACAAGGACATTTCATGTCTCGAAATATTTAAAAATATTCATACCCTCTGTACAAGAGTTTACTTCTTTAGAAGCTTTCCCAGGAAAATACACCTAAATGTTTAAAAATTTTACATAAGAAATTAAAAAAAAGCATTGTGTAAATGTACATTTACAAATGTACAAAGGCAAACATTTACACAATGTTGTTTTTCTAATTTCTTATGTACACTTACACAATGGGATACTACGCAGAAAGAAATAAGGAAATCCTGCCCTTCCTGACAGCATGGATGCAACTGGAGAGCATCGTGCTAAGTGAAGTAAGCCAGGCAGTGAAAGACAAACATCCTACGATCTCACCTATAAGTGGAACCTAATCAACAAAACAAACAAGTGAGCAAAACAGAACCTGAGACATGGAAATAAAGAACAAACTGACAGTAAGCAGAGGGGAGGGGTAAGGGGGTGACAGGGGAGAGCAGGAGAAGGGTTGTCAAGGAATGTATAAAGGACCCCAGGACAAAGCCAAAGCAGGGAAGGACTGAATGTGGGAGGTGGGGATGCGTAGGGCAGAGGGAGAGTAATGGGGCAAAATGGGGATAACTGTAATTGAACAACAATTTAAAAATACAGAAAAAAAAGAAATAAGAAAACAAAACATCGTAATACGTTTTCCATCCTCGATATTCAAGTTGAATTATCTGTAAGACTTCAAGCTGCCTATCTTCTCTTATTTACCCCTGGCAGACCTTGATACCCCCGTTCCTGAAACTGAATTGCCTTTGCATATAAGGGAGGGGTTAGTATAAGATATTTATTTAACTTATATATAATTTAAAAGTTTGCATATAGAAGTTATTATTAACACTACAAAAGGACTATCTAAAATCCTGACCTAACAACACAGCAATCCTCTATTACCCAGCTGTCAGCAGTAAAATTGCGCCACTTCCATTTTGGAGGGAGAAATGATCATATCAGCAAGGATGCTTTCCATCACTCTCTAAGCTATGCGACCCTATCTCTCAACTTCATACATAGATAGATTTGGGTTGTTAAACCCATCATTCATATTAATATTCCCATATTCACTAGCACAGAATTGTGGGTGATTCATTACATACATTCCTGCAGAGGTTTAAAGAACAAACAAAAAAAATCATTCATCATCAGAATCAACCCAAACTGTTTTTCTTGGGAGGTCCTTCTTTAAAGCTTCCATCCTGGATTGATGTATTCCAATTCTTTTTTTTTTTTTTTTAAATACAGCAACAGTTTACTTAGAAAGTCACAGAGGTAGAAGCGAGCTGTGGAGGAAGTGAGCCAGCTAGGCTGTGTGGGCTCAGGAAACAAGTTATAAAGGCAAAGGAAAGGCCCTTGGAGCTCAGCAGAAAGGAAGCAAAGAGACGCAACTAAAGGAAGAAGGCACAGGCGGAGGGAGAGGACGAGGGAACTTGACATAATCCCAATTCTTCAGCCATTTGGAAATCATCAGTGACTTCTCAAAAGATATATTAATAAGGCTAATTTAATTCATTGAAACAGTAAGCTCCAAATGCCTAAACGGGAAAAAAATCAATTAAAAAAGAAAACACCTAAAACAGTATAAAATAAGTAGCCAAATACCATCTCTTAAGAGGCAGCAGTCTTATATTTTTGGTTAATTACTTAAAAATCTTCCAACTGACTTAGATTTTATCTAAAGTTGTAACTACACTGAGCCAATCTTCCAAATTGTGAAATGTAGAAAAAGAATAAATTTTAGGGAGGTAGTTACAAAGAAATCATGATCTCTACGGCAGATATTTTCAAAATCCACATCAAAATGTGACATCCTGGAACTCAATTTTTACTTTTAAAATGAAAACTTCCTCAGCAAATTAACTCTAAAAATATATAAAATGGATAATTAATGTACTACAACTAAGTGGGATTCCTTCCAGGAATGCTAGGCTAGTTCGACATATGAAAATCATACAATGCAATTCACCGTATCAATAGGATAAATAACAAGGTGTCATCATCAATAGACGCAGGAAAAAGCCCTAATTAAGATTCAACACCTATTCATGACAAACCTCTCAGCAAACTAAGAATAGAAGGCAATTTTCCAAGCTAAAGAAGCGTGTCTATGAAAAACCAGTAGGTAACGTCATACTTAATGGTGACAGAATGAATACTTTCCCTCCCACAGGATCTGAAACAGGGTAAGGAAGTTTTTCTCACATCCCTTAGTCAACATTGTATTAAAAGTCTCAGCCAGTGTAATAAGGCAAGAAGAAGAAATAAAAGGCATACAAATTGGAAAGAAAGAAAACTGTTTCTATTCCTAAGTTACATGACTGCCTACTGGAAAACCCAATAAATCTACCCAAAAAATCCCCTCTAAAAAACCCCCAAAACAAAACCAATGCACAAATAAAAATATACGATCTTCATGAACTGAAAAGTTTACCAAGGTCCCAGAATACAAAGTCAATATACAGAAGTTAATTGTATTCCTATGCACAGCACAGAGAAATTAGAATCTCAGATTTAAAAAACAATACCATTTGCGAGACATTAGAAGATAGCGGTGGAACAGGTGGAAGCTACATTCACCTCCTCTCAGGAACAATGGAATTAAAACTAAATTACAGAACAATCATCCTGAATAACCAACTGAAGACTAGCCAAAAAGAATTCTTATATCCAAGGTTTTACAGAAACAGCACACTGAGACTGGCAGGAAGGGTGGAGATGAGAAAAGGGCTGGCCCTGCTTACATGGGTGGTAGCTGAGGTTCCGGAGGGTTATCTCCACTGTGGGGGGATCCCCCCGAGAAGCATGAGGCCTAAGCCCTGAGCTGGCTTCCCCAGCCCAGAGCACAAGAGCTGGGAAGAAGCACCAGCATAACATCTGGCTGTGAACACTAGAAGGGTTTCAGTCTGCTAGGGAGAGACAGGAGATGCTAAAGACACAGGCACCCTCTTAAAAGCCAATGCACAGCTCTGGCCAGTGTGGCTCGGTTGGTCATCGTGCTGCAAACTGAAAGGCTGCTGGTTTGATTCCTGGTCAGAGTATGTGCCTGGGATGCAGATTTGATCCTTGGTTGGGGCGCATACAGAAGGCAACCAATCAGTGTATCTCCCCCTCTCTTCCCCGCCCCCCTCAAAGCCAATGTGCAAAATTTCATTTGCAGCCACTCACCCTGGGTTCTGGTGAGGGGAGGCAGGGCAGTGTAGACTAGAGTTGTATGAAGAGTTTGTGGCTCTGGGGAGGGAGAAAGGGACAGCTGCCAGGATTCCTGAGCTAAGTCATTCTACCATACCACAGAGGCCATCTTTCTTAGGTGCAGCACTCGCCAATCTGTGGCATTGGCCTGGGGGAAAGCAACAGCCTCACCATTTGGACTCTCTCTAACCCCACCCTGTGGTGCTAATGCCCTACTCAAGAATACAGCTAGAGGCTCTTTCAATGACTGAGCCAAATAGGCAGCCAGAAACGGATCTCCTTGGGGTGCCCTGGGACTTTTGCAGACATGCCACTGGGCCTAGTGCTGGAAAATCTGGCCTTTGTGTGCAACTTGGTCCTTCCCATGAGCACCCAGTCCCAGCAGAGGCAGCCACAAACTGTGGATTGCTTGTAGTTCCAAACAGGTTGCTGAGGGCCAGTCACTGGCAGCATCTTATACTGGTCTGCACCAGAGTCCCAGAACATACCCTCCCAGAATACAGCCAGTGGCCAGCTTCAGACATCAGAGCAAGATCCAATAAGCTTCACAAGCAATATATCCAAAGGGAGAGCTCAGCAGGCACCAAACTCTGCTAAGGCAAATCCTGCTTTGTGTGGTTAGCACCTGCACAGCAGCCTGCACACTGTGGTTGGGGTTCAATGTCACAGTCAGCTAGCCTGAGGGTCAATCCCACAGATGAAGGGGCTAATAGCAATCAAGACTCAAGTGAAACACGAGGGCCCACATTACCTCCAGAAGGGACATTCCTGGAGCACCCAGCTCAGGCGATCAAGGAGACTACATCACTGGACCCCACAGGGCAGCTACTATGTAAGGCCACATCATGAAGACTGGGAGTCACAGCAGATCTTATCTAATACAAAGAAACAAACACAAAGAGGCAGCCAAAATGGGGAGAGACAATGAAACAGACCCCAGATGAAAGAACAGGAAAAATCTAGGAAAAAAGCTAACTGCAATGGAAGCAAGCAATTTATCAAATATAGAGTTCAAACTAATAGTTATAGGGATTCTCAACAGCATGAAAAAGGACACAGAAACCATAAAAAAGGACCAATCTGAAACAAAGAATACAATATCTGAAATGAAGAATACACTGGAAGGAATAAAAAGTAGGTTAGATGAAGCACAGGATCAAATTAACGATTTGGAAGACAAGGTCGAAAAAAACATCCATTGAGAGCAGCAAAAAGAAAAAAGAATTTTTTAAAATGTGGACAGTTTAAGAGACTTTGGGACAACATGAAGCATAACAACATATACAACATAAGGGTATCAGAAGGAGGAGAGAGACAGTAAGGGATTAAGAACCTATCTGAAGAAATAATGATTGAAAACTTCCCTAACCTGGTGAAGGAAAAAGACACACAAGTCCAGGAAGCACAGAGTACCTAACAGGATGGACCCAAAGAGGCCCACACCAAGACACATCACAATTAAAATGCCAAAGGTTAAAGACAAAGAGAGGATGTTAAAAGCTGCAAGAGAAAGATGGTCAGTTACTTACAAGGGAGCTCCCATAAGACTGTCAGCTGATTTCTCAACAGAAACATTTCAGGCCAGAAGGGACTAGCATGAAATAGTAACTGAGTGATGAGAAGCAAGGACCTGCAACCAAGACTACTTCATCCAGCAAGGTTATCACTTACAATTAAAGGAGAAATAAAGAGCTTCTCAGACAAGAAAAAGTTAATGGAGTTTGTTAACACCAAACCAGTATTACAAGAAATGTTAAAGGGAGGAGGAGGAGGAAGAAGAGGAGGAAGAGTAGGAGGAGGAAGAGAGAGAACATGGATAAAAGACTAAATGGCAACAAATATATACCTATCAATAATCACTTAAAAAATTTTTATTGTTATTCAATTACAGTTGTATGCCTTTTCTCCCCATCCCTCCACCCCACCCCAGCTGAACCCTCCTCCCTCCCCCCAATAATCACTTTAAATGTATTAAATGCTCCACTCAGAAGACATAGGGTAGCTGAATGGATAAGAAAACAAGACCCACATATATGCTGTCTACAAGAGACCCACCTCAGACAAAATTATACACAGACTAAAAGTAAAGGGGTGGAAAAAAGATAAAAATGAAAATAAAAAAAAATTTTTTAAAAGCCTGGGGCAGCAACTTATATGGAACAAAACAGACTTTAAAACAAAGGCTATAGTGGTGTTCTTCCCTTGAGACAGTGGCCATGCAGTCCCTTTTCCTCCAGAGGACTCAGTAGTCTGTGTGAATTTGTCTCGTCTCAGCCACAATGCTGTGGACACTACAGGCCGGTGACCGCATCACCTTCCCTTCCCTTCTCTCAAATACCCCCCCCCCAAAAAAGGCTATAGTAAGAGACAAAGAAGGATACCTCATAATGATAAAGGAGGCAATCCAACAAGAGGACATACCCCTGTAAATATATATGCACCCGGCATAGGAGCACCTAAATACGTAAAGGAAACCTTCATGGATATAAAGGGAGAGATTGACAGTAATACAGTCATAGTGGGGGATAGTAACACCCCATTGACATGAATGGATATAGACCTTCCAAGATAGAAAATCAACAAGGAAACTGCAACCTTAAATGACACACTAGATCAGATGGATTTAGTTAGTATCTTCAGAACATTTTACCCCAAAGCAGCAGAATATATATTCTTTTCAACACATACAACATTTTCTAGGATAAACCACATGTTAGGACACAAAACAAGTATAAATAAATTGAAAAAGATTTAAATCATATCAAACATCTTTTCTGACCATTATGGTATGAAACTAGAAATCAATCACAAGAGAAAAACTGAAAATACACAAAGACATAGAGGCTAAATAACATGTTACTAAACAATGAATGGGTTAACAAGGAGATCAAGGAAGTAATCAAAAGATACCTTGAAACAAATGAAAATGAGAACATAACAACCCAAAATCTATGGGACACAGAGAAAGCAGCCCTAAGAGGAAAATTCACAGCACTACATGGCTACATCAAGAAATGAAAAATCTCAAATAAACAATCTAACTTTACACTTAAAGGAACTTGAAAAAAAACAACAAAGCCCAAAGTGAGTAGAAGGAAATAATAAAGATCAGAAATAAACAAGAGTCTCAAAAAAAAAAAAAATCAGTGAAACCAAGAGCTGTTTCTTTGAAGATAAACAAAATTAACAAAACGTTAACCTTTTTTTCATCATGAAAAAAAGAGAGAGGACCCAAATTAATAAAATCAGAAGTGAAAGAGGGTAAATAACAACTTATACCAAAGAAATACAAAGGATTATAAGAAAATTTTATGAACTACATGCTAACAAATTGGACAATCTGGATGAAATAGACACATTCCTAGGAACATACAATCTTCCAAAACTGAAATCAGGAAGAATCAGAGAATCTGAATAGACAGTTTAGAACTACTGAAATTGAAGCAGTAATCGAAAACTCCCAACAAACAAAAGTCCTGGACCACGGGGCCTCACAGGTGAATTTTACCAAACATTCAAAGAACACCTATCCCTTTCAAACTGTTCCAAAAAATTCAAGAGGAACAAAGACTCCCAAGTTCATTTTACGAGGTCCCCATTATCCAAATTCCAAAATCAGATAAAGATACCACAAAGAAAGAAAATTATAGGGCAATATCCCTGATGAACATATGCTAAAATCCTCAACAAAATGTTAGCAATACATTAAAAAGATCATACACTGTGATCAAGTAGGGTTTATTCTGGGGATGCAAGGTTGGTACAATATCCGAGACTCAATAAACTATGATACGTAAACTGAGATATGCTATGCAAACAAAAGGATAAAAACCACATGATCATATCAACAGATGCAGAAAAAACATTTGATAAAACTCAGCACTGATCTATGATAAAAACTCTAAGAGTAGTGGGAATTGAGGGAATGTACCTCAATATAATAAAGGCCATTCATATATGACATACACCCTGCCAACATCATACTAAATGGACAAAAACTACAAGCACTTCCCTTAAGATCAGGAACAGGAAAGGGATGTCACTTTCACCACTGTTAGCCCTAGACAATACAATGAGAGAGCAAGCTGGCAGCTGTTGGGGGTGGGGTGGGGTGGGGGAGCTGAGTGACAGGGTTAGAGGGATTGAGCAAAAAAAGGGAAAATAAAGAGAAAAAACTCATGGACATGGATAACAGTGTGGTGACTGCTGGGGGTGTGTGGGTGAAATGGAGGGAGGTAGAGGAAGGTATGGGGGGTAAATGGTGATGGAAGATACTTGACTTGAGGTGGTGAACACACAATACAATGTACTAATGATGTGTTGTAGAACTGTGCGTCTGAAACCTGTATAATTTTGTTAACCAGTATCACTCCAATAAATTCAATAAAGGAAAAAATTAAAAAAAGAACAATACCACTTACAGTTAACAACCCCCCCATGAGTAATTACACATAAATCTATCAAAGAGTGTGCAGGATCCCTATGTGAAAAATTATAAAATACTGATAAAGAAACCAGAGAAGAGTTAAATAAATGTAGAAATATACTATGTCATGTATTAGAAGACTCAATTGTTTTAAGATGTCAAGTCTCCCCAGTTTGGTCAACACAATCCCAAATCAAAGTCCCTGCCAGTTTTTGTAGATATCATCAAGCTTATACTAAAATTTAAATGAAAAGTCAAGAAGCCAGAATTAGGATTTAAGGAGCTAGAATTCAGGGTTACCTGACTTTAAGGCTTATTACCACAATCAAGACAGTATGGTACTGGTAAAAGGGCAGACACAGAGATCAATGGAATAGAACAGGGGATCTAAAAATAGAACCTCACAAAAATAGTCAACTGAATGGTACTGGGAAAAAATTGAAAAGAACCTCAACACATACTTTATATCTTATACAAAAATTAACTCCAAATGCCTATAGGCCTAAATATTAAATGTAATACTATAAACTTCTAAAATATGAAGAAGAAAAAAAATGTACCTGACCAGGAGTTTGGTGATAAGGTTTTTAACACATTTATGTGGGACATTTTTCAGTTTTGAAAACTGTGATAAAAACTTATAAAGTTTACCATCATAATCATTTCTAAACATACAGTCTGATGGTATTACGCATAGTCACATGGTTGTCAACAGATTTCCAGAACTTGTTCATTTTGAAAAACTGAAACTCTATACCCATTAAACAACTCCCCATTTTCCCCTACCCCCAACTCCCGGAACCACCATTCTACTTTCTGTCTCCATAAATCTGAATGCTTTAGGGACCTCATATTAAGCGGAATGTTTTTATTATACTGTGACTGGCTTTTTCACTTAGCATCATGTTCTCAAGGTTGTTGTGTCATGTGTCAGAATGTCCCTCTTTTTAAAGGCTAGATAGTATTCCCTTGTATGTATGGACCACATTTTGTTCATTCATCTGTCAAAAGACACTTGGCTATTGTGAGTACTGCTTCAAGTCAAATCTGTTGGGCTAGTGTTCTCTTTAGAAGACTGCAGGAAGATTAAATCACTCCCACCAATAGTAAACATAAAGACTGAAAGCTGAAGATGAGTTGCTGACTTCTTGAAATAAAGGAGCAAAGAGAAGGAGAACAATACAATAAATGCCCCACTCTTTCTTCTGTTTCCTTACTTCTATGGAAATGGCAAAATAAACTCAGAAAAATTCTACTGGACACAACACCAATCCCTATATATGATCTAGAATTGCTTAGTAGGTCTGAGAGTAGTCTGATACAAAGGTAAGGAGAAAGCAAGGCCCTGATGTGTTCTGATGCCATGCCAGACTGCTAAATTCATTCATTCATACATTCATATACACAGCCATTCATTCAAATATTTGGAATTTTTGGCATCTGTAAGGCTCTGTGATAATATGCTTGGAGAATATAAAGATGACTGTGTTGCTGAAAGGCTGCATGGAAACTAATGCCTAATGTAAGAAAATGTAGGCAGGCTTTAAAGAATTTAGCACAATACCTGGCACATAATAAGCTATCAGCAAATGTTAGCCACTGTTACAAAAAATCAAATCGTAATCTAGATGACATAATGTTCACTAAACAGTTCTTATGATAAATGCTTTTCATTTTTATTTTTATTATTTTCATTTTTTTATCCAAATCGATAAATCATACTTTATTGATTTTAGAGAAAAGGGAGAAGAGGGAAATATTGATGTGAAAAATATCAGTTGGTTGCCTGAGATGCACCCTGACTGGGGACCAAACCTGCAATCTAGGCACATGACTTAAGGTCTCAGAAACTGAACCTGTGACCTTTTGGTTTATGGGATGATACACCAACCAAACCACAGTGGCCATGGTTCATAAATGCTTGTAAAGACAGTTTTACTGAGATATAAGTCACACATCACATAGTTCATCTGTATAAAAGTGTACAATTAATAGTTTTTAGTATAGTCACAGAAATGTGCAACCATCACCACAATCAACATCTTCATCTCCAAAAGGAACCCTGCACCCACCCCTTAGCCCCATACCTTCCTGGTCCTAAGAAAACACTAATCTACAGATTCACCTATTTCGGATAGTTCATATAAATGAAATCATGTAATACGTGGTCTTTTGTGTTGGCTTTTTTTACTTATTTTTAAGGTTCTTTCCTGTAGCATGTATAAGTACTTCATTTGAATGCTTTTTAAAAATGAAGTCTTCTTTGAAAAGCGAATTATCACTTTCTAATTTTATAAATAAGTAATTCAATTTGCCAGGTATAGTAGATGCCAGGACACAGCTCTCCCTCATAAGCCAGTTTGAAAATATTATTACATAATAAAAACTTAACAGTCCCCAAATCCAAACAATTTCTGAAAATCATTTTTAGAATATCTACTACACATTGCCCTGGCTGGGTAGCTCAGTTGGCTTATTGGTTAGAGCACTGACCCCATACCCAAGGTTGTGGGTTTGATTCCTGGTCAGGGCACATATAGGAATCAACCAATGAATACATGGACAGGTAAGACAACAATTTAACGTTTCTTTCTTCCTTTTTCTCCCTCTCTCTCTCTAAAAATCAATTTAAATGCCCACATTTTATTTATTTAAATCCTCACCAGAGGATACATGTAGTTATTTTAGAGAGAAAGGAAAAGGGTTGAGGGGGTAAGGGGGAAAGCGGAGAGAGAGGGAGGGAGGGAAGGAGGGGGGGAGAGAGAGAGAGCGAGAGCGAGAGCGAGAGAGAGAGAGAGAGAGAGAGAGAGAGAGAGAGAGCGCGCGCGTGAGCGCACGTGAGCGAGAGAGCGAGTGCAGGCGAGAAAGAGAGAGAAAGGAGAGGAGAGAAACATTGATCTGTTGCCTCCCCTGTGTGCCCTGACCAGGGATTGAACCTGAAACTTTTTTGTGCAGGGTATGATGCTCCAACCAACTGAGCCACCTTGCCACATATTTAGATAAGGACTTTAATGTATCCATGAGTTCATTATAAAACAAAAACTAGTTTAGCGAGAAGTTCCTGGTGAGAGAAAATGACTTAAGCAACTTGATCTCGGTGTTTCGTTTCTATTTATCACAAACCCCACTGATTAGATGTTTCTTTCCCCCTCCTACTGTCCTCTGCCCTGAGAAACTTAAATTATCCTTCTTTTTTCTAGTTCATAAATGAGATTTGAGACTAAATTGCAATGGAAAACATGGATCTGATTGGTTGAAGACTTTAAATTTAGTCCCAAATGAAATTAATCTGCCCCACAGGGGAAAATTATAACACTGCTGTTTATTTAGTTCCGGTGTCACATTTTGAAAACTCAGGAAAGCAGGGTTTCTTCACCTGTAAAATAAGGGGCTGTGTTATATAACCTTTAAGGTCTCTTCCATCTCCAAGAGACTACGATTTTTCTCTTTAATTCTTTTGAAAACGGGCATAAAGAATTATACTATGATTAGCCTGGGGTTAAGAGAGAAGCTTGTCAGCATGGCTAGGATTAGACTCCAGATTTATCCCTGCATTCACTGGGGATATAGAGATAAGTGAGATTCAGCTTTGACCTCACACAGAGTTCACGTCTAGTAGGGAAGGAAAGATAAGTGAACAGTAATGGATGTGACAGAGTTTGAGAGACAGAGCAAGGAGAAGCTAAGAGGATAAAAGCTGGGAATTTTGTTCTTCCTTCTTTCAAGTCCTTCGCAACTGTGTCAAATCTGACTATTTCGTAAAGCAATCTGGGTGAGACCTCAAACACTTATGTTCTTGCACTGGCATCTAAAGTGATGTGAAATTTTACATTTTTATTCTTGACCAGAGGTAAAAATAAGCCAAGAATAAAACCACGTTTCTTTTCTTATGGCACATGAGTTATACCGATTTTAAAAGGGGTAAAAACATCAAAATTATTTTTTTAAATGCTTTTCATTATTAATTACAAACGCTGCCTATTTAGACACAATGAAGAATATTTTGTCTACCTTTCCTTTGGCAATTAAAAGTCTTTCTAAAGTTATAATTACCAAAGGATTATTTTAGTCAACATACCCTTTATGTTTGTCATAATTCAAATGGGCCTATCCTGCATTACATTTTAGTGCAAGTGGAACTTTTACTTCCCTTATATTATTAAAGAGGAACATTCTTTCATTGGCAAGCACACAATTTTGTCTGCACACAATTTTGGGGGGCTCCAAGGAATTCTGTAATTACCTCAGGTCCAATTAAGTGAAAGACTAGAAGATTTCCGGCCAAGATGGAGGTATAGGTAGATACGCTTTGCTTCCTTGAACAACCAAAAGAGGACAACAACCAATTTAAAAACAAAAAAACCAACCATAACTGCCAGAAGATTGAACTGTACGGAAGTCCAACAACCAAGGAGTTAAAAAAGAAATATTCATCCAGACTGAGAGGAGGGGCAGAGAGGGACATCTGGGGTGGAGAGGACGCGTGGCAAGGCGGTGGCTGCTGGACCAGGCGGTCCCACATATAAGTGCGGATAAACTGGGAGGAACAACTGGGGAGCCACACAGACTGCACAACCCAAGGTTCCAGCGCTGGAAACTAAAGCCTCAAAACCTCTGGTGGTAAAAACTGTGGGGGTTGGGCCAGGGGGGAGAAACTCCCAGTCTCACAGGAGAGTTCACTGGAAAGATCCATGGGATCCTAGAACGTACACCCCCCCCCCACCTGGGAATCAGCACCAGAAAGGTGAAATTTGCTTGTGGGTAGCAGGGGAAGTGACTGAAAGTGGGTAAGAGCCAAGCAAGTGGCATTATACTCTCTTGGACCCCTCCTGCACATACAGCACCACAACACGACAAAGTGGGTTGCCCTGTCCTGGCAAATACCTAAGTCTCTGCCCCTTACAACATAACAGGTGCACCGACACAAAGAACTATGGCCCAAATGAAAAAAAAAGATCAAAGCTCCAGAAAATGAACTGAGCAACAAGGAGACAGATGACCTTCAGATGCAGAGTTCAAAACATTGGTAATCAGGGTACTCACAGAAATGTCTGAGTAGGGACACAAAATAAAGGAAGAAGTGAAGGCTATAAGTAAAATAAAGAAAAATATATAGGGAACCAACAATGAAGGGAAGAAAACTGGGACTCGAACCAACAATTTGGAACAAAAGGAAGAAATAAACATTCGACCAGAACAGAAGAAACAAGATACCAAAAAATGAGGAGAGGCTTAGGAACCTCTAGGTCAACTTTAAACATTCCAACATCTGAATATAGGGGTGCCAGAAAGAGAAGAGGAGGAGCAAGAAATTGAAAACTTAATTGAAAAAAACAACGAAGGAAAACTTCTCCAATTTGGCAAAGGAAATAGACATGCAAGTCCAGGAAGCTCAGAGAGTCCCAAAGAAGTTGGACCCAAGGATGCACACACTAAGACACATCACAATTAAATTACCCAAGACTAAAGTATTAAAGAAGTATTCAAAGTAATGAAAAACAGGGACCTACAACCCAGATTACTCTATCCAGCAAAATTATCATTTAGAATTGAAGGGCAAATAAAGTGCTTCCCAGATGAGGACAAGTTAAAGGAGTTCATCATCAACAAATCCTTATATGAAATGTTAAAGGGATTTATCTAAGAAAGAGATCAAAACTATGAACAGTAAAATGACAAACTCACAACTATCAACAACTCAACCTAAAAAACAAAAACAAACTAAGCAAACAATTAGAACAGGAAAAGAATCACAGAAATGGAGATTACTTGGAGGGGTATCAGCAGGGAGAGAGAAGAATGGGGGAAAAGGTATAGGGAATAAGCAGCATAACTGGAAGGTACAAAATAGGGGGATGTTAAGAATAGTATAGGAAATGGAGAAGCCAAAGAACTTAAATGTATGACCCATGGACATGAACTAAGGGGGGAAAAGCAGGGCAGAGGGGGGAAAATGGGACAACTGTATAATCAATAAAATATACTTAAAAAATAAAAAATAAAAGAAAGACCAAAAATATACATTTATTTAGGCATTAAGAACATAGGTTTGATGTAAAATAGCTGACCCTTGAATAACACAGGGTGGAGGCAGTTACTGATACCCCGCCCCCCACTCCCTGGCCAGTTAAGAATTTATGTATAATTTTTTGACTCACCAAAAACTTTACTGATAGCCTCCTGATGGCTAGAATTTTTACCAATAACATAAGCAGTCTATTAACATATATTTTGTATGGTATATGTATTATATACTGTATTCTTACAATAAAGTAAACCAGAGGGGATATATTATTAAGAAAATTATATGGAAGAGAATACATTTATAGTATTTATTGAAAAAACCCCGCATGTAAGTGAACCCACTCAGTTCAAACCTGTGGTGTTCAAGGGTCAACTGTATTTTAAACACTATCAAAACACTAAGCTACAGATTTTGATTTTAAAACCTCATCAATTTAAAGAATCTAGAGAGAGTGAAAATGTACCCAAATCCATAGGAAATACACTCTGAATTTGGGCTTTGGGTTTCTACACAGTAAAACTGAATGTGCAAGTGCATATTTGTACACTTTCTTCAAGTGTACAAATATGCATTTAGTTTAGTTAAGTATAGTATAGTATACTTAGGTATACTATACAACTATAACTAAGTATACCTACACTGTAAGTATAGCTAGTTTAAAGCTAAAATTGAATTTCTGGCCCCCTAAGCAATCACAATCACTTCTGTAATAAAAACAAAGAGACGTGGACAACAGAAATAGCACTGCCACTGCCACTGGAAGATTAGCTGAATCCATTAAGAAAATGTGTGTGCTACTAGTCTTCTATCAGTGTGATACTACCAGAATGTAATTTTCCACACTCTCTGGATCTCTGATGGCCATCTCTCTAATACTTCCTTAATTTTAATGGTCCCCAACTAGAATACTTTCAAAAATCAACTTGACCTTAGTGAGAATCGTGGGAATAATAAAGAAGAGGTATTATAGGAAGAAGGCATCTGTTCTTGGCTTAAAGAATGGGTAAGATTTGGATAAGGTGATCGGCGGTGAGCTGTGCAGGTAAAGGGGGAATAAAGTGATCCAGGCTGTAAGAAAAACCTAAGTGAAAAACAGAGTGGACAAATATGGAGCCTGTGCAGGAAACAATAACCACTCAGATTTAGCTGAATGTTAGGATGACTGGATGATGAAGTGAGGCTACCTGGCTCTAAGTCAGGAAGGAGCTTAAACAATTAGCTAAGCAGTATGCATTTCACTGAGTACAGAGGGAACAACGGAAGGTTGTATGGAAAGGGAAAGACTCTAAGAGACATAGTTTAGAAAGATTTCTGTGGTGTATGGAAAGACGGGTTTGGGAAAGGCAAAGTTGGACATGGAGGGGACAAATAGTTAAAAAACTATGGTAACTCTTGTGAGAGGTGACGCTGGCCTAACTAGACTAGTGCTAATGGGAACAGATAAGAAAGTACAGATTTACAAGACGTTTTAATTACGAAACAAGAATAACTCAGGTGTGGGAGACAAATAAGACAAGAAAATATTAAAAATGCAAAAAACCCCACTTTTTTTTTACAAGAAAGACGGTTATCCTTTCTATATAAAGACAATAATCTATAACCCTATAAAGACAAATACAGAAAGAAAAATACAAATGGCTATAAACATATGAATGATGCTCAACACTGCTCACAATAATTTTTTTTTTCTAACCTATCAGGCTGGCACAAATGTTGGTAAGATAGTGAGGAAACAAGAACTCTCAGATATTGTTCGTGAGAATGCAAACTAGTAAAACCCCTCTGGAAGAAAATATCGTAGAATCTAGTAAAGTTATTCCCACTTCTAGCAACTTAGTCCAAGTGCACATTGGTAAATAATATTTAAAAAAATGTAAACAAGCCTATTCACTGCAACGGTATTTGTAATAGCACAAGACTGGAAACAACTCAAATGTCTTAAAAAGGGGAGCTGGTGGAATAAACTACGGTCTAATCCCATAACAGAATATCATGCAGCTTTACAAAGGAATGAGGATTATCTCTGTATAGTGAGATTTCCAGAGTATCAATTAAAAACAAAAATGTACTAGAACAGTATACTGATTTTTTTTCTGAGGCATGTGTATGCATGAGAGAGAGAAGGGGAGAGGGGGAGTAAGGGAGATAGAGTGGGAGAGAGAAGGTAGGGGAGGGAATAAGAATATATTTACACATTTTTTTATGCTTTAAGAAAAATGGAAAGCAAGAGCTCTCCCGCCATCCCCTGCCCCCAAATTACTAGTGGAGGGGAGGAAAGAAAGAAGTGGATGGAAGGGACTAGGAGAGAAGCTAGACTTCTCTGAAAGTACCTTGTTTTGCAGATTTGACTTTAGTACCACATAAATGTTTTATGTAATTATAAAATCAAATTAAATCAGAATGGAAAAAACTATAAAAAGAAAAATGAAACAAATAAGCCCAACATCATCAAGTTGGTAAATCAACAATACAGAAAATTATTTCAGGTGACTTTAAGACGTATGTTTAGTATACTTTGTATATTAGAACTACAAGGAAATATTAAATTCTTTCAGCTGTCTCAATAGCAAAGTACTTACGCAGTGCTCTAAATTGTTTCTAAATACTATTTTTCACTATTACCTAGTTCATTTTTCCATACTGGTTCCTTAGAAAAGGAACCAGGGCTCCTTGAAAGAACATACCTGACTCCAGGTTTGGAGAAGAAAACTCTTGGGTTTTTTGATTACATAAGGACCCCTGGGGTCATGTCAAAAAGTCTACGAGAGTAACACTTCCAGAAATCACAGATTATTTTGGGCAGTGATCAGCATATTATTTAGCCAATGGTATCCATTTATTTATGAACTACACATACTGAATATTCTTTCTATGAAAATGCCAGTTCGCTGAATAAATTATCACATCTAAAAATGCTATGTTCTATTAATACACTACCTTTCTTACCACAGATCACCTTAATATACAAGTATCTATTAATTACGTAGAAAATGAAAATGTAATGGAAGACAGTGTGAAGCTTACAGTCTAGTGGAAAACAATGACAATTCAAAATTCTGAGATAGTGCCCTTGGGGGAGGCAGTAGGGATGCTAAGAGAACACAAAAACGGGGCAATAACTTAGAACTAGTGGGTCAGAGGGTCTCTCTGGAGAAATGACATCTAAATTGAAACCCAAGGACATTCAGGAGATTTTGTGTGTTTGCTTGTTTGTTGGGGACGGGGAGTGGGGAGTGGGTAGTGGGCAGCAAGAGCATGACTCACTGAGGAGCAAAGAGTAATTTAGTGTGGGTGGTGGACAGGAATGGTGGGAAGGGTGAGAGATAAGGCTAAAGAGGTAAGCAGAGGCCAGGCCATAAAAAATCTCTACAGATCATGTTAAGGGGGTTTTAACTTTATCCTGCAGGAGCCAATGAAGAATTTTCAGGAGAGAAAACCCTTAATTAAATGAGTTTGCAGCATCCAGAACGGATTACACAGGGGGAATGCTACAGGAGGCAAGGAGACCAGTTGGAGACTCCTGGAGACTGCTGCAGAAATCTAGGTGTGACACTGGGGCCGAAGACACCTGCATTCAAATGTTTGCTATTTGAGAGATGTTTAGGAAATAGAATTAATGACTTTTATTGGTTGGGGGGATACAAAGAGAACACAAGAAATTGAAGAATAATGTCTAAGCTTCTGTCTTAAGCAACTGGGTAAACACTGAATAAGAAACAGTGAGGAAGCCCTGGCCACTGTGGTTCAGTTGACTGGATCATTGTCCTGTAGCTGAAGGGTTGCAGGTTTGATCCCCAGTCCAGGTGTGTACAGGAGGCAACCAGTTTGATGTTTCTCTTTCATTTCCTCTCTCTAAAAGCAATGAAAAAATGTTCTTGGGTGGGGAAGGGGCAGTAGAAAACACTGGGAAAGAACTAGGTTTAGGAAAAGAAAAGGGAGGGGAAGATGAGTTCAGTTTTGACCACGTTAAATACTGGGCAACTCTGATGCATTCCAGAAATAGGCAACTGGATCTTTTTCTCATTTCCCATATCAATCCATCACCAAATCCGGACAAGTCCACCTTCGAAATACAGCACAAATCTGTCCATCTTTCCACTGTTAACCACCCTATTGCACAACATCATTATGTCCCTCCACAGAATCCATGTATCTACTTCTATTACCTAGTTCATTTTTCCATACTGTAACCAGAATGAGTTTTTAAAAAATATGAATTGGATGTTAATTCGGTAGGGCTTCCTACTGAATTTTAGAATTAAATGAAATTCCTTAGCACAGCTAAAAACTTTCTCCAGGATGTGCACCCTTATTCATCTTTATCAACCATCTTACCTGCACTGGTCAACTTTTGGACTAGGGAACTAGTCCCACTTCCCTTTATTCCCCATCCCCTATCCCCTTAAAACACACAGTCTTGTTCTCTGCCTTATGATCCCATCTCAAGTATCACCCCAGAGTCCTTTTCTAACCACTTTTATCACATTACCTTGATTTACTGTCTTCATAGCACTCACCAGAATCTGTCATCTTGTTTATTCCCTACAATATAAACTCCATGAAAATTGATACCTTGTTTATCTTTTTCACTGCTATACTTTGAGTAAAAGGTACAGAGTTGATCTTCAATAAATGTTTACTGAATAAATTAACAAATAAGTAAATGAATATAAAATGAACAGAACTGAAGCTCAGCTCAGAAGGAAAATCTCAGCTGGGGATATTGATTTGGGCATCTTCCACATGTGAATGGCAAATGACGCCAAGGAAATAGATATCACCCATGGGAAGTATAGAGAGAATAAAAGAGGGCTTATACCAGTGTTGAGAGGAACATCAACATTTAAAGGATGAAGAGAGGATGAGGGGCAACCAAAAAGGAAGGGCCAGAGAAAAACGAGGAAAAGCAGAAAATCCCAAAGTGCTGGATGCTGTAGAAGAGCATGCTTTATTAGAAAGGCAGCTCAGCATTAAGAAAAAGTATGTGGTCAAAAAAGTCAGACAGATAGCCAACAAACATTTATTAAGTACCTACTAGTGCCAGGGAACTATGTTAGGAGATGGGACATAAAATTAAACAAGAAAACAAATTTAACAAGAAAACAGATCAAACACTAACGACTGTTCAAAGGCTCATACAATTTTCTCTAAATGTGCTATGAGCAAGTCTCAATCTGAATCTTAACTAGCCGAGAGGATTCAATGAGATCTTGTTCATAAAGTGCTGAGTACAGTATCTGTAACACAATAGGCACCCAATAAAGAATAGCTACTACTATAAAACGATCTTTCCCTCACTGATGAAAAAAATGTACAAAAAATAATGGCATGTTATAAAGCAATTTACAGTAATCTTCCCAGGGGAATTGATTTTAAAAATGCATATGTATTCTGAGAATACTAAAACAAGCAAAAGGGGAATTCTTTAAGGGGAAACTACTGAAAGGTACCATCTCAAGGTTTTTTCCCAAGATTCCAGTTTGGGTTCAGAACAGGCACAGGCACAGAAGCATTTAACTGACTTAAGATAGGTCAACAGACTCACTTCAGCGCACAGCTATTTATTTATTTTATTTAGTTCCCCACCTCCCCAAATATGACGCAGACAAAGACCTCATACCTGCTTCCCCCTCAAAACAAGCTAGTTGTCTTATTCCAGAACAAGACTTCCTGACTCTTCTAAAACTAGTACAGTATCACAGGCCAGTTACATCTCATTTTTTGTGCTTTCATTCTGTCAGATTATATTCTTTGGTTATCTCCATGAGATTCAAAGAGGTTTACGTCTTTAAATAAAGAACAAAAGTAGAAGGAGCTGGAAGATCATATACACCTCAGAAACACTAAACAAGAGAAAAATATCACAATATTTCTCACTTAAATTCCAACTGGGAACGTGAGGCTGAAATACCATTAACAAACAGGAACTTTTGTTTTGCATGCCTTGCAATCCAAACCCCAACCAAATGCCTCCTTCCTACCAGCACACGCTACTTCCTATTGATTTCCCTCTATTTAGCTGTTGCCTAAATCCTAACCATCAAGGCTCCAGTTTTATCTTCTGGCCAAAGGAAAATTATTTTCCTTGCTTCTCTTTTCTTCTTCTCTAACAGACTAGCTAATTCTTTTGTTAGACATGTGGGCAGCAAGGCTAAAGGCCCCGCTTAGCAAGCAAAAAGTAAGCAAGACACATTCTTCTAAACCTAACTATTCTAAAACGAAACTATAGCATTTAAGTTTCTCAATATCCTTAGGTAAATAGTCTAAATAGACTATTCATATACTAAATAGCAGAGTATATGAATAGACTGGGGTCTGGAATACAAACTAACCAATTCAAAATTTAAACACAAAGCAACATTTTCATTTAATATTAAGACCAAAAGAACATGAATTTGAAAAGCAAGAAACATATCCTAATCATGATTTTATCACTATGCAATTGTGCTTGTGCCTTTGTTTATTCTTTGGTGAAAGGGGTAAAGACAATTTTTCATTTTTTTTCAATATAGGTTGAATTTCATAATATCTGATCTTCATGTAGAACAGCATAATTTTCAGGAGTACACTACTTTCTCAAGGTAATATGATCCTTTTAAAAATAATTATTAAAACATCTTAAACACATCCTAACAGGGTTTTGTTTTACAATTTATGGGTGTTTTTTTCTTGAGAATTTTGCATTAAACAACTGAATCTTGATTTGGCAGTTCATTGGAATTCAATGACTTACAGCAGAAGCACAACATTCTCTGTCATAATATAGAGAACGAATAGCAAATCAGCTAAGAGTGGTCATGTGCTCTGAGAAATGAGTTAGTTGATAGCAGAAATTAAACATCAAGATGTAATTTCCAGCTTTAAATTCCCTTGTCTAATCTTATTGCTAAGGCATCACTGCAAAATTAAAAGATCGCTTATATTTTAACATTTAATTTTCCACAAAGAGCTAAAGCCAAGGAAGTCTCTTAAGATAATTTTTTCTAATAACAAGCATAATATAAAACAATCTCCCGGGTCCTTAACAATTTTAAACTTTTTCTTTCTCCAGGTTGCATTCTCATCACCTGTATTTACCATTTCCCGAAAAATTACCTTTCTAATATCACATTATATTTTAAAGATGCAAAAAAAGTTTAATTTCTGGTAGCTTTTCAGGGAATGGAGGAATCGGGACTTCTCCCTCTCCCACCCCAGCTTTACTGAGATGTAACTGACACATTTGTGGCACATTTAATTTATAAAACAGATGGTTCTTTAATATCTGATAAAAGTCCTCAAAGAGTGGTGGGTAAGTAATTAGAAAATATGAAGAGAACCTACTTAAAGTCTTCCTGCTAAAGACATGCCTCTCTGAATTCCTTTTATATCTTAGCAGATCAAGCAGCCTAAAGAATAACAGGAAATATAAAGTCATAAATTTTCAAGTAAAATGCCAATCACACGAATAATCTATATCTAAACCAAAACAGAAAAATGTGCAATAAAGCATGAGTTTTCCTGCATACACACAATCAAAAGGTTTGGTCATTAATAGTTTCAGCAGATCTAAGGGCTATTTTCGGCTCCACCGATGATATATCCTACACTTTCGGATCAATTAACTTCATCTTCCTAGGCAGCAGTAAGAGGAAGATAATAACCGTTTACCGCCTTCATCCCTGCCTGTCATGCCAGAACAATTTATTCAATGATATTTCTGAACCAAGAAAACTTTGGTTTGATTTTACTGCCTCTTCCAAGTGTACCCCATTTCATTCCCTCTTTTCATTGCCAGGCTTCTCAAAGGAAGCTGCCCACACTTACTATTTCCCCTTCTCCACTGCATATATCAATTTCTTATCACTCTGTTATCTAGCTTCTACCCTACTCTACTGAAATTATATTTCTCAGTAAGACTTTATTGTTTTGTCAACACAGTGGGAAAGCAGTAAGTCGAAGGGGTCAGCAGAGAGAATTGAGGTTCAAGCCCTCGATCTGACATTAAGTTGTGTATATTTAAGCATTTAGTTTCACATGACTGAGCAACACTTTCCTTATTTGTAAAATGCATGCATTAGAAAACAGTCCTCTCTAAATCTATAGCTCTAAGTTGAGTCAGTCTTCATCTTTAATTTCTCTTTGGCAGCTGACACTAATGGCCACCTTCATTCCTTTATTACTTGCTCACAACTCTTCCTTCTACTCATTACTTCCAGGACTAATGTCACCACCATGCTCTATTTCCTAACCCCAAATTCCCTATTTCCAAATACAAAAATCTCTCTACTTAACCATTCTGTCTTCACCAAAGACATACTCAAACTTGAACTTACATCCAAACCAATAAACCACCCTTCAGCTTGTTCCAAATATTCCATTTTCTTAACAACTCTATTCCTTATTACCCACAGTCTTGGCTTAAAATACAAACCTTTCATCTTATTTTTATTAAATTCTGTTGATCCCTCCTCCTACATAGTGGTTATTCTTCCTTTTCATCATTAATGGCTGGCTTACTCTAAAAGTCTACATTTGTTCTCTCAATCCTAGTCTGCTCATCTCCAAACCATCCAATATTATCAAGCACTGTTCAATATGGTAGCCACTAACTACAGGTGGCTATTTAAATTAAAATTAAATAAAATTTAAAAATCAGTTTCTCAGTCATACTAGCTACAGTTCAAGTGCTCAACAGCCACACGTGGCTAGTGACTATTATAGTACACAGTACGAATGCACCTACAGTCTCACCCTCGCATAAAGTCCTCTGGGACGTGGGCTGGACTGCAAACACTTAACCACACTGGCCTGAAATCTTTATCCTGGCATTGAAACACTCCAGACTTCACTTCAGCAAACAGCTCTGTATGTTTTTTTTGCCAGCACATACTCGTACTCCGTTGGCCTAGCTGTTTTCATGATCGTGTAGGGCACTATGCTCTCAGATCACATTCATCCATTCGATAAACAGACAGACTGTGTGCGTGACCCTTCCAAGTTCTAGGGGTACTGCCGAGAAGAAAACAGACAACTGTGGACTGATTCTTTGTCTCCTCTCCTCTCACTAGCTCTCTGCCCATTGTCCTATACGGGCCCATCTTCCTCAAGCTCTCCTCGCTTACCTTTAAGTTCTCAGAGCACTGTAGTATACAGCCTATATTTCATTTCAATTAATTAGAACTTAGTTTTGTCTTTTTTTGTGCTTGACTTCCCAACTAAAATTTAAGCTTCTTAAGGAATTTGGTATTTGTTACCAAAACAGGAGATATTTCTATGTTAATGTCTTATTAAATTTAACTAAAATCACAGTTATAAGAAATATTGAAATCTTATACAAACTGGAAAAATAACATTTATTCTATCTATTTCATAGAATCAAATGGAATACAAAATGTGAATTACTTTGACTTTTTTTGTTGGTAAGAAGAAATCTCCAGGGATTTATTATTTATTTAAAAAATGAGCTAAAAATAAAGACTCGGCAAAAGATTAGGGTTTTGTTGTTACATAGAAGGGAAATGATGAAATCACTTCAAAACAGTTCAACACCAAGATTCCTATTTGATAATGAAATACAGTGCTCCATGGAATATTATATTCTTAATTCAGGATGGCTTTCTTCCCCTTACATTTTTTTTTCAAATAAATGGTTCATTCATGTGTTCAGTAAATAGGAACTAAGCATCCACTATATTCTAGGTTCTGGGGATACATGAATAAACAAAACAGACAAAAACTGTCCAAGAGTTTACACTCCTGGTCTGGGGTATGAAGAACGAACAGACAAGATAAATTAGTAGATTATAATATATTAGAGTTATAGTATATTAGAAGGTAATAAATGCTGGGGATAAAAAAATAAAGCAAGTGGACACTGTAAGTTTATATTTTAGAGAGCTCAGGGTAAGTCTCATTGAACACACCTGAGAAGATGACATTTAAGCAAAGACTTCAAAGCAATGAGCAAATGACTGGTATAGGTAGTTATCTGGAGGAAGGGGTTCCAGGCAGAGGGCAAGGGTTCTGAGGGAAGAAGGAATATGCTTGGTATGTTCTAGGAACAGCAAGGGGGCCAGTATGGCTAGAGTAGAATGAGCAAGGGGGAGAAGAGAATGAGGTCAGAACAGTTCATGGACAGACAGATAGATTATGTAGGGCCCAAAAGACCATTTAAAATTCAGTGAAAAAGGAAAACACTGGACGGTTGTGATCCTAAGAATGACATCATCTGGCTTGTTTCTTGTGACAAGGATAAATTCTATTGGGGTAAGAGTGGATGCTGAGAGCCTAGTTAGGAGGTTAATGCAAAAATACAGGTGAAAGAGGATGGCAGTGAGACCAGAAATAGGCAAATTTTAGATATATTTAAAAGTGGACCAACAGAACCTGAAGATACATTGGGAGTGAGAGAGGCCTCACAGATGACTCAAAGATTTGGGCCCTGAACGATGGAGGTGCCATTAACTGAGAAGGGTGAAAACCAAGAGAACAAGGGAGGGAAGAAGGTACCAGAAACTCAGTGTTTCACTGAGGATACACCAACCAACATGCCAAATGTTGCTGAAAATCAAGTTGAGAACTAAGAACTCATCATTGTATTTAGCAATATGGAAGACAGTGGAGACCTGAGCAAAGCATACGCAGAGGAGTGACACAGGTGAAATTAGCAACACTACCAAAGTGAGGGCCTGTGTTTTCAAGTCTTCGAAGCTGTAGAATTAGAATAGTACTCAAGAGACGTAACAGTGTCTTCTCACTGCTTAGTCTTTCTTGACTCTTATGCGGAACACTTTTACTGGAGTAAAAGGAACTGGAAAAAGGGGAGAGGGGCGTCTCTTGGGCATGTGAGCCATTATCGTTCCTATGACTTCTCAGGTGGTTGTTGAATACCATTTGTTTATTATATGAGCTATGGTATGTTACTTCCTTTTTTATTTCAGGATAGACACTGGAAATAGTTGGAAGCTTTGGTAGAAAGACCTTACATGTGTCATAGCTAAAGCACTATCCTTGACAACTTTAATGACAGAAGATGAAAAGTTGTTTAAACAGTCAGCTAATTTTGAAACCACAACGGGGAATTCCACTTAGACTGTCCCTTAAGATAAGCTATTTTATACCAGCCTTTTGTCCTTTCGCTTAACTTAAAAAATAGGCAAGGTGGATCTTAAAGCCACTGTGTATACTTTAAACTTCACCAAGTCAAACACAAACATGTTTTTGCTGTTAACACGATAGCTGGGTTAGGTCTGCAAATCCAGTGACAACGCAAATATTGAGTCATTATTCTTTTCATATGAATGAAGTATGAGTCCTTTTCTCAGTTTAGCAAGATTCTGAAAGATGTTAGATCCCTGTCTCTATATTATCTCAATACCTAAATGTATTTTCTCATTGAATAACAGAAAGGAAATTTCATTAAAATGTTTCTAAGCATTGATGTTTGTGCAGGAGTCTATATGACAAAATCAACAGAGAAACAATTTCCTAAAGCTCAAAGTCTAGAAAAATTCAGTCAGAATACAGAAAATGTTCCAAGTCACTACAGCGCTAGAATTTATTTTGTGATAATTTTTTCACAAGATATAGAACTTATTAAATGTGGCAGGTTACCACTCCTTGACACAGAGCTTTATATAATTGGGACGTGGGGTGAAACTCTACATTCCAACATGCATCTAAACAGAAGAAAAGGACTGAAAGCCACTTAGTGGCTTTGACTGTTTGAAAGTACTTGATAGTTGTAAAATGTGGGCTGGAATATTACCTTGTATTTAAGAGTTTTAAATACCATTCCAAACATATTCACATCTATTGTTTACTTGTTCCTTTGAGATAATAAGTATAAATATCATTGTCATTTTAAGATTCAGGAACTGAAATACAGAGAAGTATTTGTCTAAAATTATACAGAATAGAAAAACTCTGGGTTTCTAATTCTGGGCTCTTCTCACCACATCAACAAGATTAATTTAGTAATGTGGATACCTGTAATTCAAGAACCAGAGTGAGGTTGTCAATTTATTGCCATTTCTGACTTTTAGACTTGTCTGCTATCTGGGAAAGAATACTAGCAGAGATTTAAATGAGTATTTACTTGGTGTCTGCTGAATAACAAGTTTTATCAGACATGAGATTACTCTGTAACAGGAAGAAGGCTGGTTAGTTAGAAGTAGCCAGAGGTGAGGATGGTAGCAGTAGGTAGTACGGGAACAGATGGAAGAAAGTAGACAAGGTTATTAGCCACTTAAAAAAAAAACAAACAAACACACACTGATTTGAGCCCTGACTGGTGTGGCTCAGTGGATTGAGTGCTGGCCTGCAAAACAAAGGGTTGCTGGTTCGATTCCCAGTTAGGGCACATGCCTGCGGTGCAGGCCAGGTCCCCAGCAGGGGGTGCTCAAGAGGCAACCACACACTGATGTTTCTCTCCTCCTCCCTCCCTTCCCCTCTCTGTAAAAATAAACAAATAAAATCTTTAAAAAACTGATTTTAGAGAGAGGAAGGGGGAGGAGACAGAGAGAAACACTGATTTGTTGATCCACTTATTCATCCATGAAACAAGTATTTATTTAACACTTACCAGGTACCAGACACTATTCTATGTTCCTGGATATAGAAGTTAACAAAATAGATAAACGTCCTTTTCATATGGTTTAGCTGGGGGGAAGGAGGGAACAAAAAAAATATATAGTGTATAAGATGATGACAAATACACTGGAAGAGAAAAAAGAAAAACAGACAGGAGATAATGGATGCTGGGGGAAAGTGTGTGTTTAGGAAGTGGTTTTATTATTTTAAAGTAAAAAGCCAGTCAAAATCTTGCTGAAAAATGACCTCTAGTCTGAGACCTCAAGTGTAGGAGAGCAACCCACACAGGTACTTGGAGAAAAAGGCAGAGGAAAAACAAGCACTACAGACCTAAGGCAGAACTGTGGTGCACTTTAAAAACAGCAAGGAAGAGGTCCAGTTTGAATGCTATGATAATGGAAAAGAATAGTAAGAAATAAAGTAGATACTTATCTTCATACACAACCTACCATCTCCATTTACTATGTTCCAACTTCTCTACAAGTTAGAATATACAAGGTCTGTCCAGAAGGTATCCACCCATGCAATATGAAAAATAGAGACATTTATTGAAGAAGATACAAGATACAAGAAACATTGTACATAGGATAATGATGCCTCAGTCCCCTTCAAAGGAGGTACTTGGGACCTCACACAGTTCTCCCAATTGCCATCCGCTGCCCTGTCGTATTTTCCTGAATCCTGTCGACTACATGAAATCTCTTCCCTTTCAAAGGTGATTTTAGTTTGGGGAAAAGACAGAAGTCACAGGGCACCAAATGTGGGCTGTAGCAGGGCTGAGCCACCTGGATGATTTGATGTTTCACCAAAAAATTCGCTCAAGATGTGATGCGTGAATGGGCGCATTGTCAAGATGAAGTTGTCAATCACCAGCAGCCCATAGCTGTGGCCTTCAGAATCATCCAAATAGTTTCCATGGAGGAATGTTCAGGCTTAGTGCAAAATTGGATGCAGATTCGTTGCTCTCCTTGCTCAGTCATTTTAAATGTGACAGCCACATAGTACACATATTCAATCAATGGGCGTCTACTGTCCCACTGACTAGTACAGTGAAGTTGTCATGGTTCTTGCGTGCACATTTCAGTCCTCTCTCCTTGACTGCCACGTTACATGATGTCAGCAAACCATTCTCTGGACTTTTTCCGGACAGACCGCGTACATACACTTTATAGTATATGCTCTAAAAGATCTTGAAGTCCCAATGGTTGGGTGTTATTTGAAAACAGTGATCAATAACATCACTTCATAAGACTCAAAAATCAATCATTCACCAGTGAACAGATACTGAATAGATTGGGTCAGACTTCCAATTGTGTCCAAAGAGAATTTGTTAATTGAGACTAAACTTTGTGACTAGTTTCCTAAGTCTCAACATATACACACACACTGCACCAAAAAAGGGAACAGGGCAGTTATACTCATTGTTTGTATCATTTCAATATCCATCTTCAAATTATTAGAAGACAGAAAAAGAATGTTAGACAAGTATGTTAAGACTTTGCAGTTAAATTTCCATATACTTAGAAGGAATATTAAACAGCCCATATATACTATCAAGAAGAGTGTTTCCCAGATTTATCCCAGTGTTCACTCCACAGAAGATAAGGCATGTAGTTTGGCAACCCCCACTACCTTGCTGAATTTCCCCAAAGAAAATATAAACTCACTCTAAGATTAGATTTTGAAAGGATATTCACATTAGAACTCCCTAAATGTGATATGAAGTGTGACATGCCTCTCCCTCTCAACAAAAACATATCTGGTGATCTTGCCCCCCTTGCTGGAATATTTTCCTCATGTCCTCCATCTAAATCAATGGTTTGCAAAGGAATGAGGTTCCTCCAGGAGTATATATCAGACTGTGAGGTATTTTTTAAGTCACCTCCCAAATTACCACTACCTTGATCCTAAGTCACATTCTTCAGGCATATTGGGGGTGTCAGGGAAAGGAAAAGTTGAGAAGCACTGATCTAAATCCTTTAGGTCCAGCTAAAATCTCACTTCCTCTATGGGGCTTTTCAAACCCATCTCAGGCTCAAAGGAGGAATTAATTACCTCTTCAAAATGTGTATTACTTATTATTAATTTCATAAAAAGTTTATTTTAGTTTTTATATCTCTTATCTTCCCAGTTATGATTAACTTTTCCTGAAGAGTATGAGGAGTGGTTTTTGTCTAAGAAAAAAGATGTGGGTTCCAATATAACATCACATGAAGAAAAATTTGTTGTATATAAGGTAAATTTCCATTGGCAGGAATGTCTGTTTTCATAAAGTAATTCCAAATTTTCTCCTGCAAAGGAAGGTGTAGAAGAAATGTGTATCTTTTCAGCACCTGGACTCTAATATGTAAGTGTATGACTAACTCACTAAGTTCACTTACTCTTCTCAAATCTGAATGATCAGAACTGGCTCGAAACTAAACTCTAAATCCATTAAAGTCATGAAGTTATTCACTTTTGCTAAGAACAACTGTATAAAATTAGATCCCTCCTGGTATAAAACTGGATGTCTTCTCTGGTGTTTGCCATCTGAAGTCATTTTTCTTAGAACTATAACCTGGCCCACATACAACAGATCATAATTTTATATTTTGAGGGATCCTAGATAATGCTTTTCAAATGCAAAGAAAGCTCCAGAGAGGTCAAATCACTTGTCCTAAGACATATCCAGCCATGATTTACTCAATTTTAGCGACAAACACCTTTGAGATAAATTTTATTAAACGAAAAGGAAAGTTATGAAATGTCCATTATTTGTACTATCTTTGGATTTTAGATGCCGCTGACTTTAACACGGACTTTAGATACTGCTGACTTTAATAGAGATTCTTGTCAAACACTAAACTTCCAGTAAAGACAAAGTGATCTGCTTCTTGTAAAATATTTGATGAACAGATTAGGATTTAATTGAGATTTCCCGTGTTACCACAAGGCAAGTTCTATTTGTATTATTTTATTCTTATTCAACACGTTTTGCAGGATTCTGTCACAGGTCCATGTATATAAAAGTAGAAGTTAAGTCGTAACTAACCCAGGGTGTCCAAAAGAGCAAATTCTTTTCACTTTCTTATGTAAGCCAAAGTGATAAATAACAGATCAGAATATTTCATATTAGTAAGTATTACATGCAGTTTCTCTACATATAGATGTAACAAGTGAAATGTGTTCCTCCTGCCTTTATACACTGGTCCCAAAATGTGCCCTCAGAGTAGTAGTGTTAACTTGCTCCGAAGAGGTTCACTTGAATAATTTTCAAAGGGTTAGGAACTCTACACCACAAACTTATGTGTCACACACAAAGATTATCTTTGATCTGTGAACAACGTGGATGGTTGGAAGTACCAAGCCCAGAAAAATCATCTTCCAATGATTAATTTTTAAGTAAATTATTGGTGATGGTTTTCACGGAGGAAGAATGAGCCTAAAATTCACTTCTACACTGTGAAGTTTCAATAAAAAGTGAGTTTCACCCCCACCTCCAAACCAAGCCTCCCACTTTCTCTTCCCAGGGGCAGAGGGTAGACGTCCTGTTCCCAGGGGCAGAGGGTAGATGCTGTTGCCTAAGTGTGTGTGTTTCACAGTATAGTTTTAAAAACAATCGCCTCTTTTCAAAAATACTTACAGAATGACCTAGTAATGAAAATATCACCTTAAATTCTGAAATTATTATAGTGACACTTTTCAAAGCATTTTCAAGTATATAAGCTCATTGATCTTCAAAACTAGTAGCCCACAGTAATTGTATTCTGACTTCAAAGAATCATCTGTTTCAGTCATCTCTCTCCAGAAAATGATACTCAAATCAACACCAAATTATAGTTGCGTACTTAAAAAACAAAAAAGCAATCACACTTCTAAGTATATTTAACTATCTTCTCTCAGTAGCATATTCCATTCTCAGATCTACAGTCAATAACTTTTTGATATTTTTAAAATTCACACTGGTATCAATATCACAAAAATATTTCAGTTATAATACACATACTTCTAAATTAGTTTCTCTATCTTAACCTATTATTGCCAATATGTGTGAATAGGAATGCCATTCTCTATTCCTTACCCATTCCTACCACACCTACAACACAGTAACTGATTTTACTCAGGGTCTCATTTCACACGACAAAGGGAAGGCATCCGTTTTCCCTTTTCGGTTATGTAGTAGATCTGAACGATCCTAAATGCTGATGACAATACTACCTAATTTAAGCCTCCTGATAGTGGGGTAATGATTAACAGGAAGATGTTGCATTTAACTGCTAGCAAAATATAAATATAAAAAATATTTCCAAGTATGAAGCTAGTTGATGTCTGAAGTAACTTTGAGAAAATTAATTAAATAAAAACAGCAATAAAAAATACATTGTGTATACATTTTTATTTTTAAACATATCCATCTGTTACTGACTCCCTTGCCTATGTATTTGAGTTAATTACATAAAATACTACTTTTCTGTAGCTATACAGTACTTATTGTTAGAGTCATAATACTTTTTTAAAATTGTGGTAAAATATACATAAATTTACCATTTAGCCATCAAAATACTTTAACAAGACCCTAATTATTAATAATTTAATTAAAATAGAAATAAAGAGATACCTATTCTTTTTACTAGTAAGAAAACAGGGTGGGGCAAAAGTAGGTTTACAGTTGTGAGTACACAAAAGTTTATTATTTATTAATTGTTGTATTATTTTCTATATGAACTGTAAACCTATGTTTGCCCCACCCCATACATTCACAGAAAGCTTAAGCCAGTCATGTATATTATCATGGGCCATAAAACCAAAAGAAATCAGGTAAAAATTTAAAGGAAACTACTTTTGGAAACACAGCAGTTTTATTAAGAATTCAAATTATGATGAACATTTCTCTAAATCTTAAGTTTCTTAAGCTGATACCAAGCTGATACCAAATAACAGGACACTATCAAAAATGAGGGGGCCCCCAAAACCAGAATTTATTTATGAAAAATTGTGTATTTATTCTTACATGTTTAAACTTCAGTCACCTTCAAATTACTCTCCATATTGCATATCTCTTGAGATGGGGAAGGGAAGAAGAAAGAGGGGGAGAGAAACATCAGTGTGTGGTTGCCTCTTGAGCACCCCCTACTGGGGACCTGGCCCATAACCCAAGCATGTCCCCTGACTGGGAATCTAACCGGAGACCCTTTGGTTTGCAGGTGGGCACTCAATCCACAGAGCCACACCAGCCAGGGATGTTCAAAACAGTTTCTGAACTTGTAGATTTTGATGCCTCTTAGTGCTTCTGCTGTTTTTTGTTTCACTTCTTCTACATCAGCAAAATGTTTCCCTTTGAGGACTATTTTCATTCCGGAAACAAAAAAAGTTACTCGGGCTGAGGTCGGGAAGGGTAGGGCACAGGGGTCATGTCATTTTTTGGCCAAAAACTGCTAAACACTCAGCATGGTGTGGGCAGGTGCACTCATAAATCACCCATCATGAAATGCACAAATGCACTGAAAAAGTCTTCAAAAAAAAAAGTCACTGAAGCCCAACGTAGCCTCTCCAACATCAGCTGGTACACTGATACAGATAGGTCCCTGAACACTTTTAGCAGGGGGAAGACTGTACTACGAGGGGCCCACCCTCTAGAAGAAACATATGAAGCAGTATCAGAGACATGATAGTAGAATGATTAATATACCAAAGTTTATGGAGGCAATTGGTGTGGGGAAACTATGGGTTTGGAGTTACAACTAAGTTTGAACCTGACTCTCTACCTCCTGCTGATCTTGGGCAAAAAACTCTTCTGAACCCGTTTCTTTAATGACAAAATGAAGGTGATACCATCTAACTTGAAGGTTCATTAGGAGAATTAAATAAAATGTCGACATTGTCAGGTTTCAGACTATTTTGGCTGGCTTATGCACACGACTTAGGGCAGAAAGAAAAGGCTTTCCTTAGTGAATCTTTGAAGTCACATGTGAGAAAACTATACAGGGAGAAAATAATTTAAAATGACAAGGTAAAAAGTCAGTTCTGAGAGTCAGGAAACTGGGATCTAGTCAAAGAGAATAACTAAGCACCTCTCTTTAAAACTGAAAATTTACATTTATCCCTTAATTTACTTCCTCCTTTTTACTTATTTCAGATGTGAACATCCATTATCCTAGAACAACAATTTTCGACCTTTTTCATCTCATGGCACACATAAACTAAACACTAAAACTCTGTGACACACCAGAAAATATATTTTTTGCTTATCTGACAAAAAGAAAAAGGTATCACTTTGATTCATTCACACTGAACAGCTGTTGTTGTGTTGGCTGTCGTCATTTTTCTATTTGACAGTCTAAGGGAAGAGAGGTCAGCGCCCCTGACAAAATAGTCAGGTATAGCATGTTTTAAAAATTCTTGCGGCACACCAGTTGAAAATCACTGGCCTAGAAGAGTCATTTGACTATTCCAGGGAAAACATCCAGTGTAGCTAAACATGACTGTCAAATTTGACATAAAAAGTTATCTAAATTAGACACCAGGTTTAAAAACACTAAAAACATTTATAAATATTTTCTTTCAGAAATTTCCAACAGAACTTAAAGATGACCACATGAGTATTTCTTTTTGTCCAAATAGGCCATTGCTTTTGAAATATGATTGTCTTAAACCCACCCTATACTTGTGGAAAGATTATTATTGGCAAAAATACTTGTTACTAAAGTTGGAATCATATGAAATTGCCAGTGTTCAACTGTTATTGACCTACAAAACAGCAACAACAACAAATAATTTCCTATGAGTGCTCAATGTGTGTCAGAAAGACCACATACTGGGATACTACAGGTCCTGTTTTCAGGTAACATATGGATTTAGCTGAAAAGACAAAAGAGACTCATGATGCATTCACTGCAATTAAAAAACTTCCTGACATGACTTTGGTTTCCCTCATATTTCAGTGACATACAGACTGAAACAATTAAGAATATTATTTTTTTTTCAATTCATTACTAAACATACTCGTATACTATGTTAAGAGCATTTGACAGAAAACAAATTTCCTTAGACTTGATCCTCTAGTATAGGACCCAAAAAACATGTTAAAATGGAGGAGAGGGATGTTATTTAAGAAAACTAAAAGAGATTACCTGTTTCTGAGTGTTTTTATATAATGTATCTTTTATTTCTTCACAATGCAGAGAAGATGTGCTCCTAACTCCTCCAAAAGTATCTTTTCTCTAAATCACAATAATACACAGAACATGGAGTGAAGAGTAGTAAGTTCAAAAAGTAATTGGGAGAGAAATTCTGGTAGTAGCATACCTAGAATGCAGCGATTTTCTCATTAGAAAATCACCACCTGGCTCCCGACTATTTCACACACGCTCGTGCAGAAACGCCACTGCCCTGACAATCTACACATCTTCTGCATTTTGAACGCACTACGTATGTGAAAATACATGAATTAGAGGATGTTGAAGGAGAAACAAAAATCATCTTTTTATTGTTTATGAGAAACTTGGGGTCCTCCTATCTCCTTCCCTCCCCACCTGGTAAGGGGAGAAAAAAGAAGGGAAATTTATTTTAATGCACCTAAGGAATTCCTCTTAGGCTGGGACATCCAAGAAAAGAGATGCCATCTGACATGAGGATGGAGGCCAGAGCTTTGTTCTTTTCTGCTTGAATTCACACATTCTATACTGAGGGTCACCTGTGAGGAACTAAAGGTTTCCCCTTAAGATGATAACACATTTCAGGATTTAACAATTCTGACTAACAACCAAGGAAGTGAGGAATGCCTACTGACTTACTATTTGTTTAAGCTTCTGTCTGCAGGGAGTGAACTGTGACACAATTTAGCCACCAAAACTGCTCCGTTTTAAAAATAGAGCTTTTAAAAAATAGAATCGTTTTTGAAATAAAGCTCAGTTCTCAGCACACCTCTCCCCAAACTAGTTTCTGCACAGGCTAAAAAGAGAGCTCAGTGACTGAGTCAAGAGAAGGCTGGGCACTGCCAGGGCTGATTCATAAAAGTCAGCGGCCCCTCTTCAAAAAGGGCTTGGTTTATTTAAAAAAATTATGTTTAATTTTCTTAGATTAAAAAAACTTCCCCCCTCCAAAGCTGCACACAGGAAACGCGTTTTTCAAGCAGAACTCTGTAAAAATTGATCTGTGAGCCTATGGTTACTGCTTTTCACACACTCCTTCATTAAGTATGCAAGTTTCTTAACACAACCACTCGTTTTAACATTTTCATGTGGGTCTTGCACATTGAACTATTTTATGGTACTTCTCCCAGTTTAACACTAAATTTTGTATGAAAACACTTGATTCCACAGACCAATAAGTTTTTCTCATCTTGATCAACAAGCTGCTAGATTAACTGCTAATTAAATATGCACTTTTTATGCACTATTCACCCCTTCGTGCACACCCTCTAGAAATTGTACCTGAGAAGCAAACCACAACTTCCTCCATGTTCGAAGATGACAGCTTTAGTATTAGGGGCACACAATCTGGGGTTGCCAGTGCAGTCAGCCTTAAACCTTTGTGTCTGTCAGAGGAAAGAACAAAAGGCAACGCTTCCTTCCCCAGCCCCTCCTTAACGCTGGAGGAAGGCAGGCTTGACAGAATAGTTATAAAGAAAAGGGAAGCCATGCCGAAGCTAGTGAGAGTTTCCCCTTAAACAAACACACAAAGCTTCCCGAGCTACCCACCTTGGATAGCTGCCTCCTGAGGCTAAAGCGCTGGACCATGGTCACCCTGAGCAATCTTCAGACAAAGCGATCCACAAAGGGACGAGTGTTTTAAAAAACAGCTTCTTGGGAAAGTCGGTGGCAAAACATTTTGAAGACTGTCATAGTAGTCCAAAGAATTTCCTTGGGAGTCTTAGCAGACTTGTAACCACTTCATTGTTCTATGGGGAGATACTGCAAAGCCTCTGTCAGAGAGGGCGGGCCGGCCAACGCAGGGAGGGGTGGAATCCTGGAGCGGCTTCGCCCATTGCCAAGCTCTGCTAGCACTTCCTGTGAGTCAGCCGTAAGGGGTCCACACAGAGGGACCACCCCTTCCCTTCCCACCAAACCATTATCTCAGGATGCCGCTGTGGTGCCACCTGCCACTCCTGGGACGACGGACCTGATGTTCTGGTCCGAGTGGGAGGAGGAGTGGTGCAAGGGCTCCGAGAGCTTCAGCCTCTGGTACAAAACTGGCAACTGCAACAATTCCTCCCACCCTGAAGTCCTCTCAGTGGAGGAGGATCCCATGCAAAGAGCAATACCCCTTCTCCCACCTCCAACTCAGGTAATCCACTGGGTGAGACAGTGTGAACAGAAAGACTTGGCAACAGCCCATCCCCCTTGCCCCAGGACTGTACCAGCTTGGCTCAGAGAAGGAAACTCCTCCCAAAACTCCTCCCAGCTGGGCTCGGCAGCTGTCCGGCTTTGTCTATGGTAATTGGCCAAGCCTTTCCTCTTATTCATAGGGAGAGGTCCTGCCCGAGGAAGGAATGTCAGTTGCAGACAGGCATACTTCAAGGGTGACTTCAACTTCATTAGGAAGTTCAATATATTAAAGCTGCCATCTCTCATTAGAACAATGTAATTTTTAAAAAATCTTCACAAAAGGAACAGCTCAGAGTAAATGCAGGTAAAGAGGTATGAAAAATGACAATTGTGAGGGTAGTTCTAAAGATAAAAAATATTTTGCTGCCATTTGCCAGCCTCTTCCTATTTGATTCTACTTCCAGACAACCAATGAAAGGATAAAGCTTCATTTTAATGCAACTTTGCACTCTTCATGCTTCTCTCTGAATTGTTCATTACTTCTGAACGAATAACTGACCACGGTGGAATTTGGTGGCATTTATTTATTTTTCCCTGCTCCAGTGACTCTCAATTCCCTGTGAGCATGGTTACATCTTATGCCGCATATAGACTTTGGTAGAACGAACCTACTATGTCCAATCGCTGGGTTAGGCATTTCACATCTGTTATCCCACTGATTTCCCAAACAACCCTGTGAAATATGTATTAATATTCTGACTTTCAGATATGTAAAGCAAGAATCTTCTCTCTAAAACCTCAATGTTATTATGAGTAAACTACACAGTGATACATTTTTTTTTTCAAGCAAGAAAAGTGAAAAAAGAATTTGGAAAAAAAATAGACCTTTATGCAACAGTTATTCTCAACTATGCTCCCATCACATACTACTGGTTTCCAATCACCACCAAACATGATGTACACTTCTAAAAACTTCACCTAAAATATGACACATGTATTTCACACTGCTTTAGGAAGATACAAAAGATATACCAAATTCAAACAAATAGGATGCCAAGGCTCCAAAATAATTACTTTAACCAAAATGTGTATATAAATAAAAGTCAGAGTAAACACAACTAAACATTTTAATGAAATTCCAAAGCTAAAAACACTCTTAGATAAAAAAATATAACTGAAAGTGAAGACTCCTTAACTTCTAGGTTCAGAGTATGAGATGTAACCTAGTATTTAAACTGATTAAAATTTATCCTAAGTGAAAAGTAGATTGGCAGAGAACCTGACTTCTGTGGGGTTTTTTTGGTTGTTTTTTTTTTTTTTTAAAGGTAAGAGTACCAGTACACTTCCATTTCTCTCCCACAAAGAATGAAACCAAGTACTCAGGAAACTTGGGAATGCAGGTAGAATTAATGAGATGCTGTTGTGGAAATAATGAAATTCCTTACAAAAAGACATACTGTTTTTAAACATAAACATGAGACATTTAATCCTGTATCATTGTTTTAAGGTTCTTTCTAACTGCACCCACCTCCCAAAAGGAAAGAGGAAGGTAAAAGGAATTAAGAAAAAAATGTCAAAAGTCTACAGGCTCAATACACATTAGATATTAATCATAAACTAAGTAGGATATAAATCCTCAATTCCATATACACATAAAAAGATTTATAGATTAAAAGGATGATGCCTTCATTGTAGAAGAAATACTTATTTCTTGCATATTAAAACAAAGATAAAACTAATTGTTTATAAGATACAAAACTTGTTAAAAATCATATGATAAACTGAAAAGATCCTTTCTTCCCTATTTTGAGGGAGTGTGGTAGCTTTCTGGATGAAACAGTAGATCAAGGCCAGAAATTTCAAAAACAATAGCAGGAAAGATAGCAATGTATAAACGAGAGAAAAATCAACAACTCTGAAATCATTCTCTATTACTCCAGGACCCAAGTAAATAATGTCATTTTCAGTAGGCTGGGACTGAAAACCAACATCATACTCTTATACTGCGTGTGGAGGCAAACAAGAGCTGTCCATGGGATTCTTTAGTCCTTTTTTGGAATGATCTAAAATAGTGCATGACACAATTATGAATCTGTTAACGGCTATGGACTCAGTCACTGAAGCGACACATGAAACTCATGATTAGACATACAGTCTTTGTGATGCGATTCCAAATGATCCATGGATTCCCCCAGAGCTCATCCATACACACCATATTAAGAACCTTGACCTGGGCATGACTAAAGAAGACGGAAACATCCATCGCTAAGTTGTTTTCTGCTTTCTACCATAGGTAACGGTTCTTAGTAAAACTGGGAAACAAATGAACACGCAAAACAAAAGCCTGTCTTTGACATGTTGGCCACAACCCCAAAACATTTTCTTTACTTGTATATAAGATAATCTACTCCCAAAGCCATGAATGATATTTATGAAGTGGGCTTTTAACTGTGTTTTAGTTTTTCTTCATTGTGTAGAAAAAAAGAAAAAATATTACTTTATTCTCTTTGTTTTAGTCATTATATATAACCCCAGAACATAGTCATTATATATATATAATATATATAATATATATATATATATATATGTATATATATATAATTGTTTCACAGAACTAGGACTATACTGTTTCCTGGTTTATCACTAAAAAAATAGAGTATAAGTACCTTGGATGAATACTTACGAAATTTAAATAATCATCCCAATTTTGCTGGTTTCTATACTCACAACTCCCTTTGTTCTAGCTTCATTCTTAAAATTCTCTATAAACACATTTTAAAGATAAACGGAAGTTAAAGTTTTGTATTACTGAATATCACATACTATGAATTACATTTTTACAGAGGGAAAAGAACCCCAAATACCCCAAAAAGATTTCACTGCATTGCTTTTTCTATTACATCATGCGACCTCCTATTTTTTAATAACTTAAAATGTACTAAAAAAAAGAACGCTACTTAAAATACTCATGTAGGAAATATTTCTGTAAATTGAATAATTATTTCACTTTAAAAACCTGAGCCTTTAAACTGTAAACTGTTAACAGAGACTTTCCCATATGAATGGCAGGTTTTGGCTCATGCGTCACCAAATTCCTAAATCCTCTCAAGCAACAGCCAGACTCCTTGAACCCCAGCCCCTGTAATCTCTTGCTAAGTGGCCCGAGGCCCAGACTACTGCAGGCTAGAAGGGGTTGGCAAGAAATATTCATTGTCATGAAAAGCAGGGACCTATAGCCAAGATTGCTCTACCCAGCACAGCTGTCATTTAGAATTGAAGGGCAGATGAAGAGCTTCCCAGACCAGAAAAGACTAAAGTTCATCATCACCAAACCATTATTATATGAAATGTTAAAGGAACTTAAGAAAAACAAGAAGATCAAAACTATGAACAATAAAATGGCAAAAATACATATCTATCAATATTCGAATCTAAAAAACAAACTAAGCAAACAAGAACAGAGACAGAATCATGGACACGGAGAGGGTTTTGATGGCTGCCAGATGGGAGTGGGGTGTGGGGGAATGGGTGAAGAGGTGAGGGGATTAAGAAGTACAAACAGATACCGTATTTTGCCATGTATAACGTGCACTGTTTTGACTCAATTTTTGAGAAATAAGTATGCGCATTATACATTGGTAGTACTAATTCCATATCTGTATAAATGTTTTTAATACTTTTATTTATGCTTATGTGTTAGAAGTGTAACTCTAGAAAGCAATAACTATATCCATATAAAATATAATATCCTGGAATATGATAATTGGTTTTGTTTCTAAATATAAATAAACAGGTAAGTAAGTGAATTAAAAAGAAAGATTTTTTCCCTGAAAGTCTGGGCCAAAAGCACGGGTGCACATTATACATGGCAAAATGCAGTAGTCACGGAACAGCCATGGGGATGTACAGTACGGTACAGGAAATGGAGTAGCCAGCCGAAGCACTCATATGCATGACCCACGGACGTGACCAATGTTGGGGGACTGCCAGAGGGAGTGGGTGTGCTGGATGGAGGGGGATAAAGGAGGAAACTGGGATAACTGTAATAGCACAATCAATAAAATATAATTTAAAAAATAAAATAAAATTCAACAATTCACTCAGAACATTTTGTCAGCACGTATGGAACTCTACTATTTAACTGCTGCACAGTCTCCCACAGTGTAGACAGAACAGATTTAGCCATTTTCTTGTTAGCCATTTAGATTATTTCTACATTTCTGCTAGTGTAAAGAGTAATAACTGTATATGTTCTACTTTAGGATGTGTGATATTTCTCTCTCCAGGATAAATAGTGAGATATGAGCCTACCACTCACTCAAGCTCTAGCGCAAACTCGAATTACTTTAGAAATCAGCACTGTCCACTTCAGTTCCCTGTCATTTCGGTTTCTACTTAACTCACAGCAATAGTCCTTGCACTTCTGTATTTGCTTCTTAGATCCTGGACTGATTTTTTTCCTGTGTGTGTGTGTGTGTTGTAGTTTTTTTATGCATTAAGGTTGGCTTTCATCCAATTAAAAATGAGCACCTTGAAAGATGACATCTTATGTCTTCTGTATACCATTTGCATAGAACCTCACACATTGCAGACATTTAATAAATATTTGTGGAATGTCCTGAAAACCTTAAAAGGAAACTCTTGTCTGACAGGATATGTAACTGTCCTATTACCTTATTTCTTAATTCTAACATAAGATTACATAAACTCTAACTCTAGGCTATATAGCAGCTTTAGTTTTCATTTTCTCTGTAGACAGAGAAAAAGACAAAACCAAATATCTTACTCAAGTCTAAAATATTACATCTACGATTCCCTTTTACCTATATATCATACGAAGAGAAAGATTATCTGGCAACATTTATACTTCAAAAAGTGATACTAGAGAGAGTGGTAGCAGCAAAATGGCACAGTAGGCAGATACAGGCCTTCTTCCTCCACAGAAACACTGAGCTAACAAAAATATACAGACTAAATACCACTGTGAAAACTCTAGAGAACAGTTAAGAAGCTACACCACCTGGGATACTCTATATCCAAGGTAGTAGCCAGTGAGAGGAGTAGGAAAATTTGTGGCATTTGTTGCACCCATTCATACTGAATCAGGGTGGGGAGGCCAGTGTGGAAGGAAAAGTAACCACGAAGTAAGTATCTACAGAATATACAGTAAAGGAAGTAAAAAGTATATCAAAGCATAAAACTACCTAAAAATCAGCAGAACACAAAGGAAAGCAGTGAGAAAAGGAGGAACAAAAAAGCTACAAAATATACAGAAATAATTAACAAAATGGATTCGTATAAAAACCTGAACCCAGATATATATTGTCAAAACTTGGAAGCAACCAAAATATCCTTTGGTAAGTGAATGGATAAATAAAGTGTGGTATATCGGAACAATAAACTATCTCTCAGCATTAAAAAGAAATGAGCTATCAAGCCATGAAGACACATGGAGGAAACTTAAATGCACATTATTGATACTAAGTAAAAGAATCCAATCCTAAGAGGCTGAATACTGTACAATTCCAACTATATGACATTCTGGAAAAGGCAAAACTATGAAAACAGTAAAAAGATCAGTGGTTGCCACGGGTTGGGATTGGGGATAAGATGAACAGACCAAGCATCAAGGATTTTTAGAGCAGAGAAAATACTCTGAATGATACTCTCAGAATGGATACGTGTCATTATACATTTGTCCAAACGCAGAGAATGTACAATGCTAATGTAAAAAATAGGCTTTGGGTGATTATGGTATGTCAGTACAGATTCATCAGTTGTAACAAATGCGCCCCTCTGGTGGGGGATGGTAACACTGGGGGAGGCTATGCATGTGTTGGGGCAGGTGGTATATGGGAAGTCTATGCCTTCCTCTCAAATTTGCTGTAAACCTGAAATTGCTCTAAGAAAGATCCATTTTAAAAAATATAAATGGATTTAACTCCTCAACCAGATGACTTCAATGGATTAAGAACAATAAACAATCCAAAAATGAACTTAAGAAAACAATTCCAATTAAAATAGCATCAAAAACAATACAATATTTAGGAATAAACCTAACCAAGAAAAATACTTGTACACTGAAAACTACAAACATTGCTGAAAGAAATTAAGGCACACGTGAGTAAAAGGAAAATATCCTGGCCCTGGCCGGGCAGCTCAGTTGGCAGTGGTCTCCAAATGTTTTGGCACCAGGGACCAGTTTCATGGAGACAATTTTCCCATGGGTCAGGGGTGGGCAGGGGCAGGTGGGGTACAGGGTTGAGGGGAGACAGGGGGCAGAGCTCAGGTGGTAATGCAAGTGAAGCTTCCCATGCTCACCCACTGCTCACCTCCTACTGTGCGACCTGGTTCCTAACAGGCCTCAGGCTGGGGGTTGGGGATGCCTGGATTACTGTATCATCCTGATGCACCAAGGTTGTGGGTTTGATTCTGCCCTGGTCAGGGCACATATAAGAAGCAACCAATAAATGCATAAATAAGTGGAATAAAATTGATGATATTCTCCCCCTGTTCCTCTCTCTACTATCCTTTCTCTCTAAAAATCAATAAATAAAAATTTTTTACAACAAAAAATATCCTGTATTTGTGGATTGGAAGACTTACTATTGTGAAGATATCCATACTACTCAAAGCAATCTACAGAGTCAACAAACTCCCTACAACATCCCAAAAGCATTTTTTGCCCTAATAAAAAATTCATTTTAAAGTTCATATGGAATCTCAAAGGACTACAAACAAAAACAATTTTGAAACAGAGCGAAGTTGGAGGATTAACACTTCCTGATTTCAAAATGTATCACATAGCTACAATAATCAAAACAGTGCAGTAAATCACATGACCAACAGAGGAAAAAGGCAACCTACAGAATGAAAGAAAATATTTGCAAATTATATATCTGATAAGTGGTTAACGTCCAAAATATTGTATATAAAGAACTACAATTTAATAACAAAGTCATCAACCTGATTTTTAAAATGGGCAAAAAACTAAAACAGGCATTTCTCCAAATATGGTATACAAATGGCCAACAAGCATATGAAAAGATGCTCAACATCACTAATCATCAGATAAATGCATAAAAACCACAATGAGGTCAGTCAAAATGGTGGAGTAGGTAAATTTGGTACCTGCATACTCCCACACCACATGAAAATTACAACTCAACTACAGAACAGCCATCATTCAGAACTACCTGAAATCCAGCTGAGCAGAAGTCCTATAACAAAGAATATACAGAAGCGATATTGATACTGGTAAAAGGGGCAGACACTTGAAAGGGGCTGGTCAAACCCACATATGGTTAAAAACTGGGAGGGATATCTCAGCTGTGGAGGTCTACCCTGAGAGGCCAGGGGTCCTTGTCCCACTCCAGGCCCTCCACCCCAGGGTTCCAGTGCTAGGAAAAGAAGTCCCCCTAACTTCTGGCTGTGAAAATCAGTGGGGAATTGCAGCTGAGTAAGACAGATGGCTTCTAGAGTCCCAGGTGTTTCTCTTAAAGAGTCTGCACAAATTTACTTGGATTTACCTGCTCTGAGCTCCAGCGCTGGGGAAGCATTTTGAAAGGCACAGGACATACAGGGAGCTAGTGAATTGTCAAGTCAGGGCTGGAGGAGCAGCTTTCTCCCACACATAAGTGCTGGCAGAAGCCATTGTTCTTTTGCTGAGCCCTCCCCCCACAGAAGGAGCAGGTGGACATCATATCTGAGTCTCCATTAACCTGGCTAACACTGTTCACCCCACCCTGGTGATTCCCTGAGATCTTGCCCAACCCATCCTGGGGGCTCATCCAAGCTGCTTCCAGGGTCTTTTACATAGAGCCTATCTTGGCTCATGCTATGGAGTTTCCTAAAATCTCTCAAAGGTTCACAATCCCCAAACACGAAGCATCTGGCCTCCGCATGCCTGGTACAGCTTGCTAAATGGCCCCAGGCCCTGCACTAGTGGCAGCAAAACCTGGTTCCCAGCTTGGCCTCTCCTGGGCACCTTCAAGTCCACCACAAGTAACAGCCATCTACAGATCACTTTGTAGTTCATGCTGGGTAGCCATGGGCACGGCACAGGCAGTAGCTGACCTTGACACCTCCAGGGAGGCCCCAGAGCCAGTGTGCCTGATGGAGAGCTTCACCATGACAAAGCACCATCCAACCACCTCCCTGAGCAGCACACTCAAAGACCAAGCTAATTAGGCACTAGAGTCCCACTAAATCGAGTCCCCCTCTGTGGGCTCAGACCCAGCACAGCAGATCCTCCACTAAGGTTGTGGCCAGAACTTACAATCAATCAGCCTAGGGTTAAATCCCTTCAACCGACGAGCCAACAGCAATCAAGACTTAACTAAAACAGGAAAGTGCACCCAGCCAACACTGTGGTGGGGGAAGCACACCTGTAGCGCCCAGCTCAGCTGACCAAGGAGGCTGCACCACTGGACCCTACAGGACACCTACTATATTAGGCCATTCTACCAAGACAAGGCGGCAAAGCAGCTCTACCTAATACATATAAGCAAACCCAGGGAGAAAGCCAAAATGAAGAGAAAATGAAACATGTCTCAAATGAAAGAACAGAACAAAACTCCAGAATATGAACTAAACAAAGAGCAATCTACCAGATGCAGGGTTCAAAACACTGGTTCTAAGGATGTTCATTGAACTTAGGGGAAGAGTAGATGAACTTAGTTAAGAACTTCAACAAAGAGATAGGAAACATAAAAATGGAGATAGGAAAAAATAGAGACAGAAGAGAACACCAGTCAGTAATGAAAAATACAATAACTAAAATGGAGACTATATCACAGAGAATCAACAGGAGAGAAGATGAAGCAGAGGATCAATCATTGATTTAGAAGATAAGGAAGCAGGAAACACCCAATCAGTACAGCAAAAAAAAAAAAAAGAATCTAAAAAAATGTGGATAGTTTAAGCAGACTCTGGGAAAACCACAAGCACACCAATATTCACATCATGGGGGTACCAAAAGGAAAAGAAAGTGAGGAATTGAAAACCTACTTGAAAAAATAATGATAGGAAACGTCCCTAACCTGAAGGAAACAGACATACAAGTTTAGGAGTGCAAAATCCCCAAAAGATGAACCCAAAGAGGGCCACACCCAGACATATCATAATCAAAATGCCAAAGATTAAACATAAAGAGAGAATCTTAAAAGGAGCAGGAGAAAATCAGTTACCTACAAGGGAGCTCCCATAAGACTGTCAGCTGGTCTGTCAACAAAAGCTTTGCAGGCCAGAAGGGATTGGCACAAAATATTCAAAGTGATGAAAAGCAAGGACCTACAACCAAGATAGCTCTACCCTATAAAGCTATCACTTAAAACCAGACAGAAAAAGAACTTTCCAGACCAGAAGAAGCTAAATGAGTTCATCACCATCAACTAGTATTAAAAGAAATGTTAAAGGGTCTTAAGAAGAAAAAAAAATCAAAACTATGAATAAACAAAATGGCATAAATACCTATCTATCAAATGCTTCATACAAAGGACACCCTTCACAGGGTGGCTGAATGGATAAGATGACACTCACTTCAGACCAAAAGACACACAGGGACTGAAAATAAAGGGATGGGAAAAGATATATCTTGCAAATAGAAACAACAACAAGAAAAAGCTGGGGTAGTAATACTTATACCAGACAAAATCGACTTTAAAACAAAGACTATAACAAGAGACAAAGGAACTCAAAACACTAAATGTAGTCTGGCTGGTGTCGCTCAGTGGATTGAGTGCCGGCCTGCAAAGCAAAGGGTTGCTGGTTCGATTCCCAGTCAGGGAACATGCCTGGGTTGTGGGCCAGGTCCTCAGTAGGGGGCATATGAGAGGCAACCAGGCACTGATGTTTTCCTCGCTTTCTCCCTCCCTTCCCCTCTCTCTAAAAAATAAATAAATAAATTCTTTATAAAAAAATATTTATAAAAAACACAAAATTTAAAAGATATGCACCCATATGTTCTTTGCAGCATTATTTACAATAACCAAGATATGGAAGCAACTTAAGTGTCTGTAAACAGATGATGGATAAAGAAGTGGTGAATATATACAAAGGAATATGACTCTGCCATTAAAAAAATGAACAAAATCTTGCCATCTTCAACAACATAGATGGACCCAGAGGTACTGTGTTGGGTGAAATAAGTCAAACAGAGAAAGACAAATGTCATGATTTCACTTATATGTGGAATCTAAAACACAAAATAAATGAACAAGTAGAACAGAAACAGACTCATAGATACAGGGAACATTTTAACAGTTGTTAGAGGGGAGGAGGATTGGGAGAATGAGTGAAAAAGATGAAGAGATTAAGAAGTACAAATTGGTAGTTACAGAAGAGCCATGGGAATGTAAAGTACAGCATAGGGAACACAGTTAATAATACTGTAATAGGTATGTATAGTGTGAGATGGGTGGGTACTAGATTTATTGGGGTGATCACTTTGTAAGTTGTATAAAAGTCTAATCACTGGGTTGTACACCTGAAGCTAATATAAGGTTGTATGTCAATTATAACTTAAAAAATAAAAATTATTTTTAAAAATCCGATGTCAATATGAAAAAAAAAACAATGAAATATCACCTCAACCCATTAGAATTGCTACTATTTAAAAAATACAGACAATAAGTGTTAGCAAGGATGTGGGGAAATTAAAGCCCTTGCATACTGTTGATTGAATTGTAAATAGTGCAACTGCTGTGGAAAAACAGTATGGCAGTTCTTCAAAAACTTAAACATAGAAGTACCATATGACCCAGCAATCCCACTTCTGTGTATAGGTCCAAAAGAATTAAAAGCAGTGTCTCAAAGAGATGTCTGCACACCCATGTTCATAGCAACACTACTCACAATAGCCAAGAGGTAAAAGCAAACCAAGTACCCATCAACAGATGAATGGATAAACAAAATGTGTTATATACATACAAGGAATAAAATTTAGTCTTAAAGACTTTCTTGCTACAAAATGGATAAACCTTGAGCACATTTTGCTAAGTGAAATAAGCCAGTCATAAAAAGACAAATGCTGTATGATTCCACTTATAGGAGGTAGCTAGGTGGGGTAGTCAAATTCATGGAAACGAAAGTAGAAATGGTGGGTTAACAGTGGCTGGGCAGAAGGGGAAAGGGAGAGATTTATAATGGTTAGAGAGTTTCAGATTTGCAAATGAAAAAGTCTGGAGAGTGTGTTGCACAACATTATGAATATACTTTAATAAATTTGTACTTAAATATAATTAAGTGGTGAATTTTATGTTATGTGTATTTACTATGATTTTTCAGAAAGTTAAACTAATCACATTTCTATTTCCAAGTATGTCCCTTGATTCGGCACTGTTTCCTTAAACCACTCCTTCCTTTTCTTGCATTTACACATGGAGATCCACCAACAGCTGTCTTTCTCCAGAAAAATGAAATAGTCTCTAAATAATAGAGCATTCTCTCCGGATAGAAATGAAGAGTTTTGACAATGACACATCACTGCAGAGCTTTAAAGACCTAGTACCAAAAAATGGCTTATTGCCAAGAATGCTTATAAATGAACAAAGAGCTGCTCCTTTCTGAATTGTGCTTTATAATACCTTACTCATAAGCACACAATATTAAAAAATAATCCTTTAAAATATAATCGAATTCTTTAGCCCTCATCTCAATTCTATTTCTCATACTTGGCATTTATAAAAGGACAATAATTACATTAAAAATAACTACAACGCTAAATGAAATCATTGTAAGTCCGAGTTTCATTCTCTAAAGCAGTATCTCACGCAGTTCTTCACAATGCGCAGCGTATGTTGAACACGAACATTACCACAGTCAGAGAGGCAAAAAGACAACCTTTCCCTCGCAGACTACAAAAACCTCTCTACAGAGGCAGTGAAAAGTTACATCAAATGATAACACTACACAGAAGACCCAAAGACCACACATACGAATGGTGAGCAAACCAAGTAACAAGAGAAGGTTGTTTGGGATTGTCATGTCTTCCTACTGAGAGAACCACTTCAGCATTATGAAATGCCCTTCTTTATCTTTAGTAGCTAGCCCTAACACCCAACAAATACGGTGTTAACATAGCTTTATCATCTTTCTTTGGTTTAGTGTTTGCATGGTATTATCTTTTCCTATTTTTTTAACTTCTACAATACCTTGCATGTTGGGAGATGTGTTTCTTTTGTCCCATGTCTTCTTTATTCTTCTTTTCTTGTTTCTTTTCTATGAGACGAGTATTTTTAATATTCCAGTTTATCTCTTGTATTAGTCTATTGTACATTTTTCTGTTATTCCTTAGGTTACTGTGCAAATTATAATATACACTGTTAACTTACTAGAGTCTTCTTTAACAACAGTCCGAACAAACCAAGACCTTAACAACAATTTAACTCTATTAACTCTCCCTTCACCCTTTATGCTATTGTACATTTTATTTCCACAATGTGTTAAACCTCAGGGATAGTCACATTATCATTTTAAAGCTCAACAATGAACTAACCTAGGGAAATACACATGAAAATTGTATACAGAGTAAATAAAGTTAAGTAATACTATTTCAACTAACTTGATATTTCCTGAATCCTCCACAGATACACATACCCTGGCAGCCAAACAGGTGCTCAAAGTATGCATCAGTGTACAAATTCACAGGCATCCCGCATCTAATTGGCACTCCATGGAATTTACAGCCTCCAGCTTAACAATATGTAGCTTCTAGAATATCACAGGAACCCTGATGTAGCTCTAGGATCTAGTGGTTATACTGAATAGGAACTTCAAGTCTCTCCTCACACTTTTTTTTAAAATGCTCATCCAAGGAAATGTTTTTTATTGGTGAGAGTGAGAGAGAGAGAGAGAGAGAGAGAGAGAGAGAGAGAGAGAGAGAGAGAGAGAGAAACATTGATGTGAGAAAGAAACATCAATGGGTTGCCTCCTGTACACACCCCAACCGGGGATCAAACCAGCAACCTAGGTATGTGCCCTGACCAAGAATTGAACCCTCAATGTTTCCAAGAATACTACAGAACGGATTGGACAGAAGGGTCTGTTAACTACATTGTTGAGGTCCCTTAAATCATATTAAATCACATAAAATTACCATTTTTGTAGTCAAAAAACTGTTCAAATATTGGCAATTTCATATGGTTCAATGTTGTGTTTAGGTGTAAGACTAATAAAAAATTAGGGTTCAGTTAAACTTAATCCAGGTTTCCTTTACCCAAATCAAAATTTGGAAGACTAAGCTTTAATATCTAAAATCAAATTTTAAAAAGATTATTCTGTCCATGACAGTCTAGGCCAATGAAAAGAGAATGAAGTCACGTTTAGCTATCAGTAAAGAGAGTTTGAGTAAAGAGTAATTTTGCTATAGAAATGCTATTCTTTCAGTGGCTATAAGAACAAATGGATTCTAGTCCTTTGTCTTTTCTCTTTCACAACAGTGGCTCCCTGTATTTCAATAAGCTCTGTATGTGCTGGGGGGAAAAAAGAAATACAAATAAAAATTTGTTATTCCTACTTTAGGGACAAAGAAGATTTTAGGGACAAAAAAGTCTGTATCAAAAGTCTGCGAATTTTCTATTCTAATAAAAGCTTCCTTCGAGGAGAATTAACGGATTAAACATGAAGGATTGAACATACTATCTTGGCTTTCTACTAAAACTGTGTAATGAAAGAGATATACATATCTATATATATCTATATATATATCCACAAAGGCACAGAGAATGTTGGAAAGTGAAAAACAAATGGTCCAGTAATAAATGACTGAAGCTTTCAGGTTTTCTTCAGTCAGATAAGCACTTCACGGGGTAGCGGATGGTGTGGGGAAATTGTAAGAAACCAGCCAATTTATGCCAGAACTGTACAAAGGTCAGGACTTGGAAGTATCAGGGGCTACTCTAAAAAACAGAGACATACAGCCTGAAAACAGAAGGAATGGCTACAAGTTCTTAATGAGTAGTTAGATCAGCATTATTCTCCTAATACACAGTAAGGAGGTCAGTCCAGAAGTTCACTTTCTCGTGAGACCGAAACAAGGAACCAGAAGGATTCTAGACTGAGAGACTCCAGCCATAATTAAGGGGTGGGGTAAGGCCCATTCTGAGGATAGAGGATTAAACTAATAAATGAGAATTTGTCCTCTAGAACACAGACAACCAGCTTTATTACCACCACCACCATCCACTAACCCCCAAGGCAAGAGCTTGAATAATTCCTCTGGAAAAAGTGACTGAAGAAAAGACCTACAGATACTGACAACTGGAGGGGGCCTGCAGTCTAGAGGGTCTCTGCCCGATTACTCTACAGTAAAAACCATCAAGCTACCCCTTACCAAGGAGAGCTTCCTGCAGCATTTTAAAGCTTCTCACAAATGTGAAAAGAAAGCCATGGATAGATAGACACTGGAGAAAAGCCTCTATAACGAGAGAGAGAGATTAAAAGAGACAACCAGGAAAAAAGAAACTCCAAAGAGACAGAGACAACATCGAAAGCAGAAAAACACATATATCCTCAGAAGCAAAAGAAAACAAAATGCATTAAATAAGAAAAGGATGTAATAAAATTCACAGAAGAGGAAAAAACACTTAGAAATGAAAAATATGATGGAAATATTTACTAGAATGATGAAAATAAGTTTTAAGAAAACTTCCCAGAATTGAGAATAAAAGAGACAGGAAAAAAAAAAAGAAAACTAAAGGTTATGTTAGGAGATACAACCTCTGACTAAAAACAAGAGAACAGGAATATACGTGGGGGAATTGTGTGCTGACTGTAATTAAAAAAAAGAAATAAGTGGGGGAGAAAATTAAATAATATAAATGAATTACAATTACACAGAATAAAATGGATTAATCTCAGAAACATTTTTGCATAAAAATAAAGTCATAGAAGACTATATAAGCTATATATAAAAGCATTTTCTAAAGCTCCTAAACAAGTAAAACTAACCATTTTTTAAAAGTGAACGAAATGTAAAGTTCTGTACATTGGAAGAATCACATACAGGGGTAGGCAAAAATAGGCTTAAAGTTGTTCGTATGGAAAACACAATTAATAAATACAAGAATAAACTACGTTTCACATACTCACAGCTGTCAGCCTACTTTTCCCCATCTCTGTATAGTAATGTTCCCATTCTTAAGTTTATTGTTGTGACATAGCGTACATACGTAAAATTTATTTTTATATAAATATTACATAATAAAAAATTTAAAACAAAATCAGCCTTTCCCCAGTCAGATAAGAGCTTGACAGGTTAGTGGCAGGTGTGGAGAAAACAAATTTTTGGTTTCTGATGGAATTAAAAATTATTATTATAATAGTTTTCTAAAACTAGTATTTCCAGATCCAGTCTTCAAGTACTCAGCCCAACAAATGCCAACAAGACTCATACCAAGGCACATAATTGTAAAACCTCGGGACAACACAGCTAATGAGAAGACTTTAAAATTTTAGAGAGAAAAACAGGTGCTACCAGAAGACCAGCAATCAGTATGGCACCAGATTTTTCAATAGCAATATTAGCAGCCAGAAATTAAAGACACAATGCTTTACAAAATTCTATGGAAAGACATTTCCGACCTAAAATTCCACACCCAGCCAATGCAGTATTAAAATAATGAAATATTAGAGTAGAATAAAAACATGTTGAAATGGGCATTATCTCCCATGCATCCTTCTTCATCAGCTCCTGGAAAATGTGCTTCATGAAAAGAAAGGAAAGAACTAATAAAGAAGATGACATGAAATCAAGGAAACAGAGATCTGGTATTTATGAACAGACGAAGGACTCCCAGGACAAGTGGGGTGCAACAGCCATGCAGAGCAATCAATTTAGACCAAAGGAGAAGTGAGGCTCCATGAGATGGATCACTAAGAAAAAGATGAAATTGAGAAGACTACACAATGTTTCTGGAAGTCTTTATATAATCTTCTGAAAAAGATTTATAGTTCTTTCAGAATTTGCAGATGACCCAATTATAGCTATACAGAACAATAAAAGTTGAGCAATTAACTCCAGAGACAAAAGAAATGTATAAAATGGAAAATGTAATCATGATATACTATGGGGTGCAAGTTGTAAAGATTTTGCACTGGCATAACATAAACAGTATATTGAAGGTTAACTAAAATTTTAGTGAGATGTGGGCAGTAGAGGTAATAAGAGATCTAAATAATCACCTTCAGCCCCAGCTGGTGTGTCAGTGGATTGAGTGCTGGTTTGCGAAACAAAGGGTTGCCAGTTTGACTCCCAGGCACACGCCTGGGTTGTGGGCCAGGTCCCCCAGCAGGGGGCTTGTGAGAGGCACCCACACATTGATGTTTCCACCTTTCTCCCTCCCTTCCCCTCTCTCTAAAAATAAATAAAGTCTTTTAAAAAAACAATTACCTTCATTGTAAGAAATCAACAGATATCTAAAACAGAAAAATATAGCATACACACATTATTTAGAAAATATCTAGATGGGTTCCAGAATAAAAAGTTAAAAGTTTAAATTGCTTGAGGGAAGAAGGAAGTAGGATAAAGACTTCAGGTTATTAGAACCTTTAATATTAAAAAACTATTGTAATAGTTTTTTAAAAATGCTTTATACTATGTGACAAACATAAAAATTAAAATAAATTTTCCTTGGGTAAGATATGATGAAAATACTTGTTTGTCAGAGCTCTGAGAACCCAAAAGACGGTAAGTAGCATGAGTTTATGAAAAGTTCACAAAAATTTTAAAATAGAAGATTCACAAGCAAGTAGAATGTTTTATACTTCTAATTGTGTTGAAAAGAAAGAGATGACTTCTGAATTCTTAGTTTCAACAATTCTCTAAAGAACTAAGCACGCAGACACGTATCTGAAATAATATTAATTTCTTAACTTCTTTGTTCTTGTAGCTTACTGTTCGCCTAAAGTCACAATTCAGTCTTCCTTTGTCAGAATGCTTTTCAGAGCTTCCAGCTGTGATTTCAAAAGTGGTACTAGGACAATACAGAATTGTGAAGCCATGGAGAGTGAATGATAAGATACAAACAGGAAGAAAAAAATCATAAGGGTAAAAACCTTCAAGAAGAACGATAAAGATAGTATATATGGAAAAATATATATTTAAAATATTCAAACTACACAAAAAAGAATGGCTTTTGATATTTTTCACACTAACCATGTGATACTGTGATTTATAATACGTGTGTATTTTGGTCTTCTGTCCCAAATCCTTTATCATAGTTCCTAAGATTCCTAAGGCTCATGAAATTTCCTAAGGGGTAAGAACAACAGAAGCATATTTTGTTATAGTATTTGAAATAGCTTCAGAGTATAAAGGTGAAATGGTTGTTGTCTTATTCAGAACAAACCCCTTTTCAACCACACCTGAATTTTTAATAATGAGGTGACTTCTGGAGAGCCCCTAGGTAACCTAAGAATGGGGACTGGTTGCCAAGGGAACCAACCAGGTGATTAGAGGATTGAAACTTTCATTTCTATCTTACCCCTGGGGAAAGGACAGAGGGACTAGAGGGACTAGAGATTGCATTCAGATCACCATAGGCCAATGATTCAATCACTCATTAGTAAACATAGCAAAACACTAGAGCTACATACCTTCACAATGATGAAAACAAGAAGTAAAAGTCAAGCCAGTCTTGATTACTGTACCATACACAAAGGATAATGATACAGAACTATGAGCAAAAAACAAGGGATACACATCACAAACTAGTATGCAGACCCAACGCAGGTAACTTATACCGAGGCCTAAATTCTTCTGAGCTACAATTGAATCATAAAACCTTTATTCCCATTCTCACAACGCTAAACATCTGACAATAAAAAACTGCTTGAATTACATCGTTATGCAGAGAAATTTAAGCAAAATCACCTAATACACTAAGGTCTTCTGGGCAAACATTCCTAGGAAGGATATGTTAATCTCACAAGTATTTACTGATTGAGTCTTTGTTTGGTATAACTCATCACAAATTATGTAAAGACAATGTATGACACCCAAGGAGTATGGAAAATAGAAGGAAACCTATCAAAGAAATGTTTCAAGTCATAAACAATCACACTTACAAATAACAAAACTGGGTAACTGTTTTCTTCACGTGTTTCGCATCTTTGTAGCAGATGATAGTTCCAAGGAGTAGAAAATGTGGACACTGTCATTCTTTTGCATAGAGGAAATGTACAGTTGGGCCCTGAACAATCTATAATCATCAAAAACAAATTTAACATTGGAAAGCCTCTGGTGAGTTTAAGCCAAAAAACAATATTTAAGATATTCTACTCTTACACTATGATAAGGCGATTACTTAAATGTGCATTTGGACAGAAGCAGTCACCTCAAGACTTGCAGTTGGGGCAGGTATTTGAAACAGGCCGGTCCTACACCTACATGTGGTGGTAAAAAATTGGGAAGGATAATCTTGACTGCAGAGGTCCCCCCAAGAAGCAAGGGGTCCCAGCCCCACACCAGGCCCCCAGCCCAGGGTTCCAATGGCAGAAGAAAAGTCCCCATAACTTTTGGCTATGAAAACCACTGGGGACTGTGGTTGAGTGAGACAGAGGATTACCAGAGTCTCAGGCATTCCTCTTAAGGGGACCACGCATGAACTTACTCACGCATGAACTTACTTACTCAGTAAGTTCCACACTACGGAACTTACTCACTCTGAGCTCCAGTGCTGGAGGGGCAGTTCCAAAGTTTGCCAGGGACAAAAGGGGTGGAACTGAATTGTCTGGTTTGGGGGCAAGGGCAGGAGGGGCAGCTTTCTCCCAGACAGATGTGCTGGAAGGAGCCATTCATTATTCCTTTGCTGAGTCAACCCTCCAGAGGTGTAGGTGCAGACAGGTGCCATATCTGAATCTCCATTAACCTAGCTAACTCTGTTCACCCCACCTGGGTGATTCTCTGAGACCTTGCCCCATTCAACCTGCGGGCCCACCCAAGTGGCTTCCAGTAGCTTTTCCATCATGAAATGTATTGAAAGTCTTCAAAAATAATTCACTGAAGCCGAATGCAGCCTCTTACAATACAATGTCAGCTGGTACGCTGATACAGATGGGTTCCTAGAACACTCACCTAATGGGGGAAGCCTGTACTACAAGGGGCCTGCCCTCCAGAAGATAATTCCGTTTTTCTGGGGGGGTTTTTTGGTCCCCCTCATATGTTGGATTTGTCTAACAGAGGCAACCACAAATAGAATGGCCTTCTTTGAGAGATTCTGAAAGGCCAGATAACCACTTGGGGTTACAGAGCTGAATAAAATGATTATAGAAGTCCCTCCCAACCAAAGATGAAAGGCTCAGAAAAAAAGCCTAACTTTCTTAGGACAATGCTCTAGCAGGGAAAAAATAACCAAAACACAGAATAATAATTGCTACTAACTGCCAGATGACCTGCTCGTCAAATTACCTGAAAACAAGGATAAATCAGCAATTTACCTCTCTTTTCCTACTTTAAAGCACTATTTGGAGGATAGGAAGACTGTGGTGTCTTCTGGACTTATAGCAATTTCATCGCAGCCTTTTGAAAATAGGTACGGAAAGCAAGGGGAAACTTTTACTTCTTTCTTCTATCTAAATTTCTACTTGTTTCTACTACAAGAGTGAGTTTTGGGGTTTCAATCTTGTTTTAATTGTTAAGGCAAACTGTTTAATTTTTTTCTTAGGTGTTTTAGGAAAATTAGTCTATTAGATGTATCTTCCAACCAGTTGACAGGTTACCAACTTTTTGGCAGTCTAGGTCCTTCTGAGATCTTCTACACTCTCAGCCTATATTACACTTTCCCCACTAAATACATGATAACACTTACAATATTGAGGCATCTGTCTGTGCTGTACTAGAATGAGTAAAGAATTTAGACTCAGCCACATACTAGCTCTCTGGTCCTAGGTAAATTAAAAAATTTCCCTAAGCCCTAATTACCTCATTTGTAAAAATGGAGATCAGATCTACCTCAAAAACTGACATGCAACTTACATACACATGCATGGATGTCTTGCATACATTATATATTCAATACCATGTAATGATATTATAACAAATTCACTTCCACAAAACATTCTTGCAAGATTACTACCAACTACACAGAAAAGATTCTCTTATCAAATTAGTCAGTAAAATTCAACATTCTAAAGGCATCTTGGTATTTTAGGCAATAAGAAAGATGATATAGGGATGGTTCTCACCTTTATTCCCCTTTCTTAACTACAGTTACACAACATTATGTTGTGGTCAGTGTTGAGACTTTAATCTGAGCTCTGTTTTCCACCCCACCCTCAACCTCACAATGCAGATTTAATTCCATGAAGGCTGTTTATTTAACTGGCTACCTCATTAAACAGAAGAGACCTTATCTTAGATACTGTAAATAATTATTCTTTTTTCTTATTTTGTTTAGATATCAAGGATCCAGAATGTCATTGCTTATATTTTAATGATGAACAGTATTAAAATAACATGAGGGAATCATTACAGTATTTTATTTCCACTGCTACTCATTGGAAAAAGATGACAAGTTACTTAAAAGAAATAACATAAGAACTGCCCCCGCAAAGAGAAAATAAACCAGAAGTAGTGATAAAATCAGCCTTTGTCACTGCTTTCATTCAAACAAGCTGATCTAGTTACCAACATCTGCAAAAAGGAAAAACGTTCCTTTCCCCTTTCTTGTCCCCATCTGACAAAAATGGTGTTCTTCCAGTCTCTGAAATGGTCAACGGGGTAAAGAGGCAAGAATGCGGAACGTGTCAGAGGCAATCCAGGGATCTGTGGTATCACTCAAAATCAGCTGTATAACCTCAGGCAGGTTTTAACATCTTTGAATCTGTAAGATGAGGAGTTTGATTAGAATTACCTCTCTGAGTTTTTGCTAGTCATTTGGCAACAGCCAGTGTTCTACTGGCTGAAAATCATTTGTGTTGCAAGGGACTCATTTTGTAACTCAAGGTTTCTTAATTCTTAGCTTCCTCATTATTACAATTTTGCAATATGTCAGGGTTCCTTATCCGAGCAAGATGCTACTATGATAAAATAAAATTCATTTGTCAGTTCTTAATAATATTAGACTTAACCTTTGGGTGGAAATATTGAGTATTTTTGTAAATCAACAAATCCTTGTTAATTCTTTCTGCAAAGAGATTTGTCATAAGATTAATTTTAAACATCTAGCATCATTTTATATGTAAAAGGATTCTATTAAAGAAAAAGACATTTCAAAAAACTGACCAATATATAAAATGAAAAATAAATTAATGCACATACATATACAGATTCTGAAGTATAAAAGTTTGAAAGTGAAATCTAGTCTGCTCCCACTGACAGATAAGGTCATAGGTCATGATGTAACATCAAAATAAGTCAATTTTTAATAGATACTTACTAAGTCTACATTGTGCTAACTTGCCAAAGTCATCTTTCTTGAGAAAAATGATCTCTGAAGAAAAACCAATCTGTTCTAGTGATTATCTTGAAATAATACATAACCCTGGTATGTCCTCCTGTCTGTCTGTATCTTTCTATCTACCTATGAGTCTCTGGAAGCCGACAGTCACAAAGCAAGAAGACCTGTAACAGTGTTCTGGTTAAACAAAAGAGTAGTAGACTTTGGATGCCAAAATTCTCTTCCCTCACTCCTAAGAGTCAAGGCTACTGATAAAGTACACAAACCTCTTGTGATAAAAGGGGAAAAGGGGGAACTTAGGTCACATTCCTTTAGAGGTCTAATTATTCTACCGTCTGTATCCATTTTACAATATAAAGGAAAAGGAAGTTAAATTTAAAGAGTAAACTTGACTTTGTATTATGTTCAGCTTTCAAAAACCACTGCCTGGAACAGAAAGAATGTATAACTCGGTTGTTTAAAAAACAAAACAAAACAAAAACAACCGAAAACTTTAAGAAGCATCCCTATGATTACCAACTTTACAGGACAGATTTACCAAGGTCAAGAACACCCTATTTATACCTTCAATTTTATTCTTAAGACAATCCTATTAACTGTCAATGCAAGATCAATAAGGATAATCATACTATCTTTTGGGCCATAACATAAATATACTATAGGGTGGGGCAAAAGTAGGTACAGGTGTTCGCATGGAAAAATCATACGAAATTAATAAATAATAATACAAGAATAAACTGTGTCCTGCATACTCACAACTGTAAGCATACTTTTGCCCCACCCTGTATACTAAAGGAAAAACACATTCTGGACCTCTGAGCTGGGGACAATAAAAACCTAAAAGTTAGATGCTTTGGCAACCAAGTTTTGCTCTATAAAGTACCTTAATAGAGAACAACTAAAAAGCCAAAATATACCTTCATCTCTGACTTATTCCCACTTTTCTAGTCTCATATTATTCCCTTGACAGGACATAAAATATTCCCTTGATGTTGTCAGCTACCTAACTTATTCTGAATATACAGAAAATAGATCTTCTGGTTTTCATTAAAAAAATACAACTTTTCAACTGTTCTGTGAAACAATGAACATTTTCTTACTAGCTCTCCCAAGAAAATCTTTGGATTTTAACTTTTGTTTACTTTTTTTTTTTATTCTAACAATGTAGTTAAATCCTACCTATGCTTCTGTTGTTTATTCCACTTCCATAGTTTACCAATTCAGTTCAGTGTTTATGAAAAGCATCTACTACTACAGCAATTTTCACCTGTTGTGCCACAAGAATTTTAAAAATATGCAATACCCGACTATTTAGTCAAAGACACTGACTTCTTTTTCCTCAGGCTGTCAAAAAAAAATAAAAAATAAACAAAAAGACAAGAACGAACACCACAATAGCTATCCGTTGGTAATGAATCAAAACCATACCTTTTTTTGGTCAGATTGTCAAAAAAAATAAAATTTTTTGGTGTGCCGCAGAATTTTAGTAAATCGTTTGTGTGTGTCATAAGATGAAAAAGGTTGAAAATTGTGGTTCTACTATATCACAGTCACTGTACTCAATCCAGTCCATATTCTAGTGATTTCCTGTACCAGTTACTTCTCAAATTATAATCTCCCATTTATCAACATCCTGTATTAGGGCAGTGATAGCCTCCAATCCGCCTACTGATCCTGGCCTTCGGCACCACCTGGTGGTCAGCGACAGAAACTATCCTTCCTCCCACTTTATTTCTTCCCCCTTGGGAGAACAGCACTCCTGGGCTTTCTGGTTTTGTTCACAGTTCAACTAATTCAATCTTAGAATTTTCCCTTTCATTTGAACAAAGCAGGATACCATCTTGCTGTGATTTACCATGGAGGGCAGAGTCCCTCACTTATAAACTCTAGGTAATCCACAAATTCTAAGACTACAAATTATTTGTTACTGATTAAGAATAGAAAGAATGGCCGGTGTGGCTCAGATGGCTGGGCAACACCCTGCAAAGTGAAATGTCACTGGTTCAATTCCCAGTCAGGGCGCATGCCTGAGTTGTGGGTTCGGTCCCTACTCAGGGTGCGTACCAGAGGCAAATGATTGATGTTTCCCTCTCATATCAATGTTTCTCTCCCTCCCTCTAAAAATAAATAAATAAAATCTTAGAAGGAGGAGGAGGCAGGGGAGGGGGAGAAAAAAGAATGGGTTTTTGAGAGGTACTTCAAAGATGAACTCCAGACAGCAGCAGGCACTAAGCTCTGTGTGCCTTTTCCAGTGTTGGCCTTACGTGGGAAGTCCTTCCAAGCAGGCCCAGCCCAATTCCACTTTGTGGAGATATAGGCCACTGGAAATAGTAGTCTGAAGTTCTTCCTGCACCTTCTGCTTCTGAAGAGCCAGCCTGCAGATAAAGGAAGCAGCTGGTGCTGTGCTGCACAGGACCAAGTTGACAAGTGGTGCCTTTGCCCTGTATCCTGCCCACAGCTAATCCAATTCTGCTGCATGGAAAATCCACATGTAGACCTGGAAACCATGATTCTGTCAATTGTGGTTCAGCCTATTCAGTGTGAAATCATCCTAACATTTGGACTCTCAGCCACCAAAAGGTAAGAATTACCAGAAAGAATAATCCTACCTCCCTTCTACCCCTTACCTGCCTCTTTTCTCTTAATTTTCAGATTTAGCCAAGCATTACAAAAAAATTCCCTCAGTCCAAACTGCAAGTAATCCACAAAACTTCCCTAACTGCAGCCTAATAAAGGCATCCTCCTTTTTCAAAATTTATAAACAAACAAAAAAATGATGCAGTGGGCTCTGAGGTGATAGTAACCTTAACAGAAAAGCAGGATCACTAACCTCACTTTCCCTTAAGCTTCCAAATTTGCATATGCCTTCTCATTTCCATCTAATTAAGATTATTTTTTTCCTTCAGAATTCATAGCAAAAAAAAAAACCAACTCATTCATTGTTACTACTTTATAAAGTAAAACTACTAAATAGCTTTGATTGGTATTATATCACTGGGTAATTAGCACTGTGCTTGTGAAATAATGTATATTTTGGAGGAATGGAATTTTGGGCCTAGCCTGGAAATCTACAAACCATTTCTAACAGTGAAATTCAAAATGTCTTTTCCCATAGAAATAAACAATTGAATGTTGTTTTATAAGTTGGTGGATGCTTCTACTACATGACAGTAACTTCTTAGCTCAGCTCTCTAGTACCTTAACTGTTTTTTTCCTATTTCATTCCATTTTGAACATAACTATTAAAAAAAAAATCAAATGTACTTTCAACATGCAACCCCCTTTTAAACATCTGTAATGAGGGCTCCCTACATCCAATCACATCATAAAAATTACTTAGTTTCGTATTCCTAATGCTAAATCAAAGACACTGCAAACTAACTGAAATTTTAACAAACAGCTATACATAATCATATACTATTCCAATCTCATCTTTCATTACTTCCTCTAAGTTCTTACTAGTCCTCATACCGGTTAGGTTAGATGGTTCTCCGTGAGATATGAATAAAGGTAACTAGCGCTTGGCCCTAGCACTCCAGGGGCTCGCAACTGGGGTTTTCTTTTGTATTTGTTTCTTTTATCTTTTTAATGCAAACATCAGCTATTCTGAAACTTGAAATGCGCATGTATTGTACTGTCTTCTGATGATGAAGATCTACACTGTCCGTGCCTGCCTCATCATACTCCTCAGCCATCCTTCCAAGGAGCATATTCTCTATAAAGCCCCTGTCAATAACGTGACCTACTTGGCTCTCCCTTTTCTGAACTGCTACTGCCCTTTATTTCACTAACATCTGACTACACTTTGTTCTCTAGCAAAGCTTTTAACTGCTAAGAATGGACTGTAAGTGTGCTGTAGATATTGATCATCTCAGCCCTCCAGGTAGCTGAGCAGAGCCAGGGTGATGGGATCAACCACCTGACTGTGAACATAATCATCACTTTACCCTGCTATGCTGTACAGATATTTTAATTTTCTATGCGTGCCATGAAAAAGACTGGGAAGTATAGCAAGTTTAATTTGTGGCATTTTCAAATCAGAAGTAACATTAAATATTGCTTAGGACAATGACTTCATCCTGAAGGAAATGAAATCTAGAGAATTTAATTTGTTTAAGGTCACTCTGATATTTAATAACAGATATAAGACATTCTTAGAATCTAAAACTGCAGACTTCTGGCTTCTGGGCTTCATTATACTACGCCGCTTCTTTAATTGGCACTTAGGCAAATCCTGCCACCCCAGCAAGACTGTAAGGTCTTTGAGAATAAGGCTGTAACATAATTTATACGCAGCTGCTATTCAAAACTGAGGTGGGCAAAGTATGGACTACAGCTCAGATACTGTCCACCGCAGCTAAACCCAGGCACGCCCTTTCATTTATGCATTGTGGGCAGCTGCATTCATGCTTTTGAGGAAGAACTGAGTAGCCAAGAGATCATATGGTCAAAAATATTTACTATTACTATTTACAGAAAAGATTCGCAAATCCCTGACCTAAAACAATGTTAGATCAAACATTCAGTAAACATTTTAACAAATGTGTGAACGAACACTGGGGAAATCATTTCTGGTCCCATGTGATTCATAGAAGATACAACAGAAGAACATGTAAACTGAGATACTGCCGTGAAAGCTTTCAGTACACTTACCCAGGTTTGCAGTTTCGTCTGTACCAATTTTTCATACCCCACATCACAGACTCAAAGAACATAGTTGGCAGGAACAATAAAGATCATGTAGTTACATGATTTGCCTAAAATCATTCAGCTAGTAAAGGCAAGTCCAGAACAGAAGCCTTTTTAAAAAACAGAACTGTTTTCCATTATAATCAAACAAATTTTAATGAAACAATTATTTTCCACTCTTTGAGGGTGAGTTATAAAATTTGACTTTATAATGTTACAAGTACTCTGAGTGTTTAAAAGTCTGATTCACTATAAAACCACAATTATAATAATGTACAACCTTGAAGGAAACCAAACCTACTCTCTAAATTCACAGATCTTTCTCCTCTAATTCTATCGTACATGTCTTCCCTTGACGTTATCACTTTATTTTTAAACACTAACACTATCATAATACTGTGGCACATTTACATACTACACTGACATTTTCAAAGCTTTTACTTAAATAATCTCAATTTTACCATGAAATAAACACTTGACTTCTGGACGACTATGAATCTTACTGCTTCAAAACATGGCCTACTTCTAACCTATTTTCATAAAAACATGTATTCAATAGCAACCTCAAGTTTATTTCTTAAGATTCTTTCACTGAGCCTCTGTTGCAATAATTTAGTCGTTTTTCTAAGATGTTTATGCTGCTACGTAAAATCTACATCAAGGCTCACCCTGCCTGGTGTGGCTCAGTGGACTGTGCTGGCCTGTGAACCAAGGGGTTACCAGTTCGATTCCCAGTCAGGGTACATGCTGGGGTTGCGGGCCAGATGCCCAGTTGGGGGCACACGAGAGAAAACCACACATTGATGTTTCTCTCCCTCTTTTTCTCCCTCCCTTCCCCTCTCTCTAAAAATAAATAAATAAAATCTTGAACCAAGATGGCGGCGTAGGTAGACACACCGCGCCTCCTCGCACAACCAGAACCGACAGAGAATCGAACAGCAAGGGGGACCAACACCAAGGAAACAGAAAATAATCATTCATCCAGACTGGTAGGAGGGGCGGAGACGGCACTGGGGTGGAGAGGACTCGCGTGGCTGTGGCGGGACTGAGACTGGCGGAGTGTGGGACAAATGGCGCAGGCAGTCCGAGCACTAGCAGACCCTGTGGTCCCACATTTGCACAGATAAACCCAGAGGGCCGGACTCAGAGTGGCGGAGAGTGGGGCAGGCAGAGTGGCGGATAGCACATTGCGGCACCACATTCGCCCACAGATAAACCGGACGAACGGCGGGCAGAGAAGCAGACCGCTGCGCAACCCAGGGCTCCAGCTCGGGGAAATAAAGCCTCAAACCTCTGATTGAAAGCGCCCCTGGGGGTTGGGGCGGCAGGAGAGACTCCCAGCCTCACAGGAGAGGTTGTTGGAGAGACCCACAGGGGCCTAGAGTGTGCACAGGCCCACTTACTCGGGAACCAGCACCAGAGGGGCCCAGTTTGATTGTGGGTAGCGGAGTGAAAGACTGAAATCCGGAGGAGAGTGAAGCGGGCGCCATTGCTCCCTCTCGGCCCCGCCCCCACGTACAGCATCACTGCGCAGCGACCAGCATTACCCAGCCCTGGTGAACACCTAAGGCTCCTCCCCTTAAAGTAACAGACGCGCCAAGACAAATAAAAAAAATGGCCCAAATGACAGAACACTTCAAAGCTCCAGAAAAAATACAACTAAGCGACGAAGAGATAGCCAACCTATCGGATGCACAGTTCAAAGCACTGGTTATCAATATGCTCACAGACTTGGTTGAATCTATTCGAAAAACAGATGAAAAAATGAAGCCTATGCTAAGAGAAACAAAGGAAAATGTTCAGGGAACCAATAGTGATGAGAAGGAAACTGGGACTCAAATCAATGGTATGGACCAGAAGGAAGAAACAAACATTCAACCAGAAAAAAATGAAGAAACAAGAACTTGGAAAAATGAGGAGAGGCTTAGGAACCTCCAGGACACCTTGAAACGTTCCAACATCCGAATTATAGGGGTGCCAGAAGGAGAAGAGGAAGAACAAAAAATTGAAAACTTATTTGAACAAATAATGGAGAACTTCCCCGATCTGGCAAAGGAAATAGACTTCCGGGAAGTCCAGGAAGCTCAGAGAGTCCCAAAGAAGCTGGACCCAAGGAGGAACACAACAAGACACATCATAATTACATTACCCAAGATTAAACGCAAGGACCTACGTCCAAGATTACTGTATCCAGCAAAGCTATCATTTAGAATGGAAGGGAGGATAAAGTGCTTCTCAGATAAGGTCAAGTTGAAGAGGCTCATCATCACCAAGCCCTTATTATATGAAATGTTAAAGGGAGTTACCTAAGAAAAAGATCAAAAATAGGAACAGTAAAAATGACAGCAAACTCACAGTTATTAACGACCACACATAAAACAAAAACGAGAGCAAACTAGGCAAACAACTAGAACATGAGGGTTGTCAATAGGGGAGTGGGAGGGGGAGAGGGGGGAAAGGTACAGAGAATAAGTAGCATAGATGATAGGTGGAAAATAGACAGGGGGAGGGTAAAAATAGTGTAGGAAATGTAGAAGCCAAAGAACTTATAAGTATGACCCATGGACATGAACTATGGGGGGGGAATGTGGGAGGGAGGGGGGTGGGCAGGATGGAGTGGAGTGGGGGGGGAAATGGGACAACTGTAATAGCATAATCAATAAATATATTTAAAAAAAAAAATAAATAAATAAATAAAATCTTTTCAAAAAATCTACATCAAGGCTCATTATTCTTTTCTTCACAGAGAACCCCTTTCTTGATGCAATATACTGCTATACTGCTAATAAATTCCACTTGCCTTCTACGGAAATCCTATCAGGACCTTTAAAATCTCTCAAACTGACAACTGTCACTCTTGTTTTGATCTCTCCCACTACACTATTTAAGGATGCTAAGACCCTGGTTTCAGTCATCATCACTTCTTGCCTAGATTCTGCAAGACTCTTAACTGGTCTCCCAACAGCCAGAGTGATCCTCTTAAAAAATAAGTGACAACATGTCACTTCTATGCTGAAAACCTCAATGATCTCCCATCTCATTCAGAGGACAGCCACAGTCCTTACAGCCCCTGTGGAGCCACACCTGATCTGGCTACTTGTGACCTCTCATCTCATCCCGTACTACAGTACAGTAGTCCCCTCTTACCTATGGTTTTGCTTGTTATGGTCAGTTACCCTCAGTCAACAGAGGTCCAAAAATATTAAATGGAAAATTCCAGAAATAAACAATGTTTAGTCCTGGCTAGGTGGCTCAGGTGGTTGGAACGTCATCTAATACAAGAAAAAGGTTGTGGGTTCAATCCCTGGTCAAGGCACATGAGCCGGTTGCGGGTTTGATCCCCAGTTGAGGTGCATAAGGGAGGCAGCCAAAGGATGTTTCTCTCTCACACTGATGTCTCCCTCTGCCCCCTCCACCACATTCCCCTTCCTCTCTCTCTCTCTCTCTCAAATCAGTAAAAACAAATCCTTGGGTGAGGATTAAAAATAAAGTCTTAAAAAAAACAATGCTTAAATTTTAAGTTTTGTACCATTCTGAGTATAGCGTGATGAAATCATTAGGTCAATAACAGCCTAACATCAGGTCACAATGCCTGTATCATTCACCTCACTTCATCTCATCACACAGGCGTTTTTAAATCATATCACATCATCACAAGAAGAGGAGGGAATACAGTGCAAAAAGATATTTTGAGAGAGAGATCACATTCACATAACTTTTACTATAGTATATTGTTATAATTGGTCTATTTTATATTAGTCATAGTTACAGTAATAATCTCTCACTGTGCCCAATTTATAAATTAAGCTTTATCATAGGTATGTGTGTATAGGAGAAAAGATAGTATATGAGTATATATGGTTTGCCACTACCCATGGTTTCAAGGCATCCATGGCGGGTGGTAAAGGGGTCTCAGAACATATCTCACTCTATTTTTATTGTTTCCATAGTAATTATCACCTTCCAATATAACATATAATTTATTGTTATTTATTTATTTATTTATTTATTGTTGTTATTTCTGCCCATGAAGGTAGAAATTTTTGCCTGTTTTGTTTTCTGATGTATCCTAACTACCTAGAACATTGCCTAGTACTTAATAGGTATTTAATCAATATTGATGAATGATTGAATGAATGCTACTTCATTTCAAAACTTTATCCATGTACATTCTCAAACTCACTAATTAGACACCTTTCTTATTCCCTATGTCTACTACTCTCACTATTTCACTGAAAAAAATAAACCAAAGGCAAAAGTATTAGGCATGGGGACTTCAAATATGATGAAGAGGCAACCCTTGCCCTCAGGTAATTCTCTCAGTTTCCACCAGCACTTCCCTTGACCCAAACTGGGACTTGATCTCACCTGTACTGACATGAGAGCCTTCTGACTCATCTACCTGCACTCAGTCTGAACCTACTCCAGTCCATTCTCTACGCTATAAGCATAGTGATACCTTATAATCACAAGCTGATATTGCCCCCCTTGCTTAAAATGCTTTGATGGTATTCATTCCTCATAGATGGAGAAAAAATCCCTAACACTGCCTGCAAACCTCTGATACGCTTCCTATCTCTCTCTCCAGACTTAACCGGCATATGCTTACACATACCTGTACACAAACATATACACCTGCTGTTCTACCCCTCAACTAGGAAAACTACCTGCCATCTTAGGGCCTTCCAACCTGCAGTTCCCGCTCTATCACATAATTACCTAAGCTCCACTCTGTCACTTCCTCAGGGAAGTCCACCCTGACTTCCTTAACTAGATCAAATGTCCCTATAAAAGGCTCCAGTAGCACTTGTCACAGTTGGAAAATTTAGATTTGTTCAAGTGATTGTTTCTTTAACACATGTCCCCATCTGATTATAAACTCCATGAGAGTAAGGATCACATCTGGTTTTGTTCATCAGGTATCTTCAACGACTAGCATTATCAAATACTCAATATATATCTGTTGAATGAATGAATGAAAGCATAAACCAAAACATGGAAATGCAAAAAGAGGAAGAATAAAAAATGTGGAAAAGACGTGCTAGTTGCTATAAGGCAAAAAGTGGCATGAGGTAAATAAGTCCACATAGGCTAAGTCATGGAAGGCCTTGTATGTCATTTAAAGGAACTTTCTTTACTCCTCAGTTAATGATGGAGTCAGTAAATGGTTTTTAAGCAGTGGAAAAGTATAATTGTTTTGCATTTTAGATAGCTCTCAGCATGAAGAAAGGATTTAAAATAGTAATGAGATGAATAAAAGGCCCAAACTAGGACACTAATTTTAAAATAGAGAATAAGGCAATCTTGGGGATCATGTAATTGAAAAGTGGAAGGTTTCAGGAAAAATCTCAGGCTGCCAGCCTGGGTGACTGGTGGTGGTTCCAGAGTCATACCTAGTGAGTCTCAAACTCATGGGCTGACTGCACTGGAATCATCTGAGGCCTTGATTAAAAATACATATTTCTAGACCTGGCCAGGTGGCTCAGTTGGTAGGAGCATCGTCCCATACACCAAAAGGTTGCAGGTTCAACCCCCAGTTAGGGCACATACCTAGGTTGCGGGTTCAACCCCGGGTCGGGGCATGTAACGGGGACAACAGATTGATGTTTTCTCTCTCTCCCTTCCTCTTTTTTTAAAATCCTCAAGTGAGGATTTAAAAGAGGATTTTTTTTTAATATTTCCTATATTAAAAAAAATACATATTTCTAGCTCTTGCCGGGTAGCTCAATTGGTTGGAGTGTTTTCCCCATTCACCAAGGTTGTGTGTTCAATTCCCGGTCAGGGCACATACAAGAATCAACCCATAAATGCTTAAGTAAGTGGAACAACAAATTGATGTTTCTCTTTCTCTCTACCCACCCCCTTAAATCAATTTTAAAAAACAAAATTAAAAATTACATTTCTAGACTCCATATCAGACATTCTAAATCAGAAATTCTGGGGTGGGGCATGCAAAGCTTGTTTTTCAACTGTTGTACTAAATGATTTCTGCTGTGTTCACTCAAATTTAAAAACAACTGAGACAGGAAATATACTAGAAGACATTATGAGAGATGATAATGCGTTTAAATTTGAAAATGGTGACTATGAACTGCCTATGCAGATAGCCAACAGATAGTTACCCGATTCTGAGGATCAGAGGATTGACTGGTCAGGCTGGAGATCGAAGTAGGACAAAACTTAAGATCACAAAGGAGTAAAGAGTAGTGTGGGCTATGGTTAAAACTCCAAAGAGCACACCACTTAAGATGTCGACAGAGAAGATGATTTGCTCATTATTCAATAAATACCCTAAAATGTTTCCTTTTTTTTGATGTATTTGTGTGCAAAATGTTGTCCTGTTAGGTGTTGGGAGGGATATAAAGCTAATACATGGCACCAGTCTTGCAAGCCTTGTGGACAGTTCTAGGCCTCTCAATACATCTGCCAAACTGTCAAAGGCCTTATCATTTAAGTCCATAATACACTCTGAAAAAGTATAAATTTACTAAGAAAACACTAATTAGTTTCATTCCTGAAGTCTTCCTCCCTACTATCCACATCAACATCCTGAAGCCCCTCCTTCAGAACTTTCAAAGATTCCTCTGAACAAAATCAATTACTCTTTTCTGAAATACACACATTCTTATGTTTCTTGTGGCACTTACCACATTCCATCCTGTATAATATTGCGGACAGTGCTGCAGAAAGAGAAGTAGCCTATAGAAATCAAAAGCTTCATCCCTTACTTGTAAGTTGTGACTGTGACATCACTCATGTTTCCTAGTTTGTGAAATCATGACAATAAGAACCTTCCTTACCATCTTACAGAATTATCAAGATTAAGTAAAATAATTCATGTTAAACTGCTTTATCAAAATTCTTGTGTTACTTTCTCTATGTGCATCTTTCCTACTAGTTTTAAAAATCTTAAGAACTAGGCTCAAGTGTTACACACCTACATGCCCACCACATCGTTTTTCAGGATATCCTGCATATAACAGGCACTCATAAGTTTCATCAAATATGTTGAACAGATGGTATGAGATGAAAAAGAGGCAAATTTATACCCTACCTCATTCCAAAAAGGATTCAAGGCAGCTGATACGCACATATGCTTCTCTGACCACTCTACCCACCCCGATAAATTTTCCTTGCTCTATCATTCCCCTTTCTGAAATAACCCCTTCTTCCACCCCTCGCATCTCACATATCGATATCCTATTTCTCCTACAAGACTCAAATCAAAGCACCCATCTCTCCTAACTTTTCATTCACTTCAACCCAGAATGATCCTTCTCTTCTCAACTTGTTTGTACCACTTATCATATAGATGGTTTTATATTACTTGCTGTACCACTAACTAGACTATCCGTTCACTGAGTCTAGGATCAGAAAGTTTCCAGATACCCTGGAGAACTTTAAATGTGAACAGTAGGTATAACAGAAACAATGTTATGTGGTGGTCATTTTTAAAAGTCTGACAGAAGGATCTAAAATAAGAATATATTATGTATGAAATGCTAATCCTCAATTTTCATAAATTAAATGCCAATAGCTGATTGTTGTATCATTTTATACATACAAATGAAATTGTTAACATTTTAAAGTCCAGAAAGAAAAACATATACTATTTCCTGTACCTTCTTTGTATGTCCCAAGTACTTAGACCAATGTCCAATTTATAAAAATGGAGACACACTTTGTAATAGTAGGTAAGAGTACTTTCTGAATCAGGTAGTAACTAGCATACAGTAGTTACTAAAACCTAGATAATCAAAATATAAATGGCCTAGACTTATTATTTCAGTTCTGAAACAATCTAGTTGGGTAACACACTAGCTGGGAAACCATGGGCATACTTAACTTCTCTCTGCCCATGCTATTTCACCAATAAAAAAGAGAAAACACAAAACAGGGCTATTTTAGAATTAGTGAGAAAATTATACAATGCATTTAAACACAACACTGCCAGCCATATAATAAGCACACAATGAATGGTAGCTATCACTTTCATCACTACCAACTAAGCGCTCTTAAATATCTCTTGATTAATATTTCATATAGTGTTTTATGTAAAGGAAATTACATTTGAAATGTAAATATTTTCATTCTCCATCTCCAACTCAATATATAAAAATGGTTGACACATTATGGTATTATAACAAAATATGCTGTAATATTATGCAATCAGTAAAATTCTGTAAAGAATATTTATGAATATCTAAAATTGCACATGAAAGAATTTTAATGAAATAATACAAAATTGAGCATTTAATAATATCCTGGTTTATTTAAAATGTTAATCATAATAAAACTAAAGAAAAATAAATTTAAATTTTCTTCTACGTATTTTCATATATAATATATTGAATGAAAAACACACCAAAATATTGGCAGTACTTATTATTTTTTTTTCTTCTTTTACTTTTCTGTATTTTCAAAGTTTTCTGCACTGAGCATATTTCTTTTCAAATTCAAAACATTTAACTTTTTAACTTTCATATCAAAAAGCATTTACAGAAGAAAAAAATCTGCCCTTGTGAATTTAAAGATGATCCTTTAGCAATGACTGGTGTGGCTCAGTGGACTGAGTGCCAGCCCGCGAACCAAAGGGTTGCTGGTTCAATTCCCAGTCAGGGCACATGCCTGGGTTGCAGGCCAGGTCCCAGTAGGGGGAGCGCAAGAGGCAACCACACACTGATGTTTCCCTCTCTTTTTCCCCTCCCTTCCCCCTCTCTAAAAATAAACAAAATCTGTTAAAAAGTAAATAAATAAATACGATCCCTTAAATGATGTAATTTAGCCTCACATATATATGGCATCTATTTATTAAGTACATATATGAATGTTTACTGTAAGAGATGAAAACATTTCAATACAAGTACTGCAGCAGACTGGATGTATCAGTAAGATTTTTCTGTGGGGAAAAAACCTGACATTAGTAAACCTGAAAAAGAAGGAAATACAGAACCTTTCTGTTCAACCAGGTCCCTTTCTGTCATTAGGTCAAAGCCATGCTTTGCACATATTGGGCACAAATAAATACTTGCCAAATCTTTAATTTTTAAAAAAGGGATCTAGCTTAAGGGCCAAGAATGTACTCTAAAAACTAGACTGGTTATGTGGCAGATGGCTAAGGCAGAAGCAGGTGGCTTTCAAACACAGTGGCTACATTGAAAAACAACTCAACATTTGTCTTAGGGTTTTGTGTGTACAAGGGCACAAGCACAGACAAGTCCGTAAAATGCTATTAACTTATATGGTATAGAAATAGCAGTATTCTTAAATGTTTATTACCAGCATTAAAATATTTTCATCCTCAGTCCTTTGAGTTAAAGAAAAAAAGATATTAAAATAGAGGAGCCAATGTTTAGAATTGGAAACAATCTCACATACTAAGATACAACAGAGTAGATGCTCTCCAGACTAATCTTCACTTAACCGACTTGCCACATTATTCTTACACTCTTCATTTTCTCTGAAAGACATGCGGACTTCATGCCCACAGGACAATTAACGTCCATGGCGAGCACTGCCACATATATCTTGCTCCCACACCAGTTTTTTAGTGATATTCATTATAATTAAAGTTTAAATAAATAAAATACTATATAAACCAATCAGATCGAGTACAAAAAGTGCTATTGTATCTATGAAAATTAAGTGCTTTGAAAAGACTCAATAAAGGCAAGTTACTTTTAAAAACAATGCACTTAAGGCGGGCAAGGCATTTCAAGAGACTATTAAAATCTAAGATCCTGCCCCACACTGCTTCACAAGTGTCATTAGGTTATCACTCCACTTTATAAAAATTAAAACTAGAAACTATAGTCCATGCAATGAGTACCAGAAAGGCATACAAGTTCAATTAGTAGAATTATATTAAAAATGAAAAACCTTATTTTTAAGGCAGATAAAATATTCATAGTATGTATGTTTGACTTTTTGATAGTTTTTTTATAATAAAAACTTTAACTGACTTTCCAATTAACTGAAACTATTTGGTACCAAATTATGTTAGCTAAGAAGGTAAGTTGAGTACTTAGGTTCTAGCAATGAACCTAACCTAACAAAGAAAACATCATCCAAATGTTTCCAAGAAGCAAACCAAAACATAGTGCCTTCTATACCTAGACATGCCAAATTTTATAAATCAGAATTGATGTTATACTGCATTCTGATTTTACACATGAATAACATGAGCTTTATTTCCCAGACTGATTATAAATAAAAATCAATAAAACTCTTAAGAAATAGGTTCTTCAGATTTAATGTAATTAAACAAACAGCAAACTTTGAATAAATGATTATTCTAATTCAGAAGACCTCTGTCACATAATTTAATGTCTAAGAAAAATTCACATCAATTCTTAGAAATATTCTCTTTTAAATCACTAGCCAATCTGTATAAGCTATTATTAAAAAATGCTGCCAATAATCTTTCCATGTCATTAGAGAAACACAAATATAAAACCCCAATGCAGTATCACTACCCACACATTAGAATGGCTAAGTTTAAAAATAAGGACACTACCAAATACTGATGAGGATGAAAAAACTGAAATTTTCATATACTGCTGGTAGAAATGCGAAATGGTGCAGTCACTTTACAAGTTAAACATGTACTGGCAGGGCTCCTAAAATCCTTGGAATCTCTAGAATGTAAATCTAAGAGTCACTTCTACATGCTAAGCAGATGATTTCACATGGGTACTAGTAGCCAGAAAAACCAAGGCAGGATTAGAGGGATGGTCTTCCCTACCTCCCACCTTCTGGGAAGGGAGATTTGGAGATCTGAGCTAATCACCAGCGGGCAATGATTTAATCAACCAGGCCCACGTAATGAGGCTGCCGCATAAAACCTCTCAATGGCAGGGTTCAGAGAGCTTCCAGGTTAGTGAACACATGTGCCCAGAGGTCACAGAACCTCTGCACCGCCAACCTCCTCCCTTCCCCTACTCCTTGCCCTCTTCCATTTGGCTATTGCTGAGTTGTATCCTTTATAATAAACCTGTAAAAGAAGTAAAGTGTTTTCCTGGGTTCTGTGAGCCATTCTAGCAAATTAGCAAGCTGAGGAGGAAGTCATGAAAACACCTGATATACAGCTGTCGGTCAGAGGTACAGGTGGCAACCTGGAACTTGTGACTGATGCCTGAAGGGGAGCAGTCTTGTGGGACTGAGTCCTTAACCTGTGGGGTCTATGTCAACTCCAGGTAGTTACTGTCAGAACTGAATTATGGGACGCCAAGTTGGTGTCACAACTGGCTGCTGGTGTGGAAAAAACCTACACAGTTGTGTCAAAAGTGTTATGGGTAAAAACAGTACAGATACATTTACCATATAACTCAGAGAAATGAAAATGTCTGTAAGACCTATATACAAAATTTCATAGCAGTTTAATTCGCAATAGCCAGAAAACAAAAATAATCCAAACATCCATCAACCGGTGAATGGACAAATAGATACATGATGGAATATTACTCAGCAATTAAAAAGGAACAATGCAACAATATGGGTGAACACCACAAATGACTATACTGTGTGATTCCATCTATATTAACTTCTAGAAAAGGCCAAACGATATTGATGGTAAAGCCAGTAAGTGGCTGCCAAAGGCCAAGGGCTGGAAAAGAGGACTGACTGCAACGAAGGGGCACGAGAAATAATCCTGGGGTATGAAAATGTTCTATATCATGATTGTTTTACATGACTGCACAGTTTTCAAACCTAATCAAATCATACATTTAAAATTGGAGAGTTTTACTGTATGTCAGTAAAGCTGACAAAGAGCATTACAGAAACAATTTTAGGAAAAAGTATTCACCCTTGGCTCTCTATGAAATTTTGTGGGGGAAAAAAAAAAAACCCCCACCCAATATGTAAGTGCATAAAATATACTTTACTTATATTTTTTCTTTTTAACATAAAAGTTTATAATCCCAGAATTACTTAATGTTCTCTGGCAAGGATTAAGACAAATTATATAGTTGCATTGTTAGTTTTTATTGCCAACTAGATTGTGCAATCCATGACCAAATTTCCTCTTTATTTCAAAGATACCTATTATGCACATAAATACATGCTACTTTTCCTCATTTATACTTTTAATTATGTGACTCATTAATCTGATGATTCTATTATTCTAGTGAATCTGTTACTCTGACAGGTTTAATTTCTTAAAGTCATTTACTGTCCATTAACCTGTTTATTTTTAATGTCACAATTAGGTAGGAGAAGTTTAAAAGTACTAGATTCAATACTTAAATTAAATTTCCAGGCTAAAGTTCCAATAAAGTAACTTACCTGTGACAGAACTGACACAGAATGAAAGTGACTGTCATAAAAACCTTAAGGAATACATAAAAAAAATAAAGCCAAAAGACAGCAAGGTGGTGACTTACAGGGCAGACCTGGCCCACAAATGTGTGCTGTGTGACTCGTATAATATAATATATTAAAAATCAAAGAGATTAATCACCTAACCTTTCAGTTCCTCTTGAAAAATTAGAAGCCCTGGAAAGACTGGGTTCACAACCCTAAATTACAACCATCAGCTAAAGCTAAGAAGACACTGTCCTTTTAGACGAGGCACGGACTCTTCTGTCTCTGCAAGCCCCACTACACTTGAGTTTACTCACTTTCACTTCCTGCCTGGCCACATGTACCTGAGTTTTCAAACCCTAACAGAACTATTTCTTCTTTGTGCCTTAACTAACTACAACTGAGAGGTGAGAGTTATATGGAAGGAGTTCTCCCTAAATTTGTTATGCCTAGTTCTCCTATGGAGACAATCCCCCCAAAACTGTTTATTAAAAGTAAAAGAATGGATACATACTCAACTGCAGAAAGCAAAATGTCTATATTGAATGGTACAGTGTGTATGAACATTATAAGCAATTTGCATTTCCACATTAAGCAGACACACCCAGATTCTAGAACTTGAGTCATCACCTATTAAGGTAAGAAAGCCAATTCATGTGTAAAACCAAAATAACAATAAACAAGGCGCTCTGTTCATCTATGATAAAACTGAGAGTTTAAGACATAAAGAGCACATAAAGAATGCTGAAGGTTTTAGCAAAGGGGTAAAATAAAATATAGAAATAAAAGAAACTCTAACAGACTTACCCGCTCCAGAGTTGCCTCGTCCCCTGGCAGACACGCAGCAGCAGCAGCAGCACAAGCTATTTCCATCACAGCAGAGCTGGTAGGAGCATCAGTAGTAGATGAAGACCTGGGTCGGCCAGACTGCATAACAGGAGCCATCTCCTGGCCAGATTTCCTGTTGATTTGGGGACTTCCCTTTGGGGCCTCTGGCTTGCCCCGCCTACTATGCAAGCTCGTCCCTCTCTTCATCTTGGGTGGCACTCGGATCTGTTGCAGGACACGATTCAGAGCTGTGGGGTGGGTGGGGACACCATCAATCTCAGCACATGCGTTCTGGCTTTCCAGATCCATTTCAGGTTCTGGATCTGCCTGAATTTGTTGCACATCGTGTGGAGACACCGATGACCTCCTGCGCTGGTGCTGGAAGAGATGCTTCAAGCCTTGGCCAATCACATTAATGTTCTCCAAAGCATTGTGGGTCATTTTAGACAACTTTTGTTCTGATTCTGTCTGCTTTCTGGCCTCTGCATCTTGGGATTTGCCTTCAGGATCAGGGTCCTCATAAAATTGTTCACTGCCCGAAGGCTCCATCAGTAGACTTAATAAGCTTATTTGCAAACTCAAAAAATTTTAAACACACCAAGACTGTCAAATTAGGTAGACATTTGCTTCAATAGTAACTACACATGCGGCTGTGAGACGGAGGCTTCATGCCTATCTAATGTTAAAAAACAAAAAAAAAACAAAAAACCTTATATTATAAATCCATGCAGAAACTCCAGTGTAAAAACAAAGAAAAACATGCCACTAGCCAAACAAATAGGCACTATCATTAAGCAATCTTTAATCAGAAGATTAAAGAACTGTTTTCTAGATAGTGGGTAATGATTATTTTCTAGAACAGGAGAAAACATCTCTAAAACAAGTACATAGGAAATGAAAACAGCAACGTTTTTTAAAAAAAAATCCCTACAAGTTTCAATGTAGGAAGAACTGAGTATCAGAACAGTCATTTTGGAATGGAAACCCCCCAAAACTGTTGGCAAATAGCCACTGCTTGGGAAATCAAGAGAGACCAGAAAATTCAATACGTATAGTCTTGCTGAGGCAATTTAATTCCTCTCATTCATAACCACAGTTAATTATCCACATGCTGGAGCTCAGTAAATTCAAACAGTAATAATAAGTAGATATTGCAACCTAAATATTAGTGGATTTTATGGAAAAAAGGAACTTCTTGTTACTATTCAAATTCATCAAGGTTACTGGTAACTATAGGTGACAGGTTTGCTCTTTCAGTAAGAAAATAGAAGTAAAAATCTTGTAAGTTGAATTATCTGTTGAAGTACAAATGACTTTCTGGCACCACATGAGTGAATGATCCAGTCTGTCTTCAGAGACTTTGCTCGGGACCAGCTATCAAGGAAAGATATTTCTAAGAATTCCCTTCCTCTGAATAGTATCATTCCTGACAGAACCTTCCCATATATCCACAAAAATTCAAAAGTAAAGAAGTAACATAGTAAACACAGTTTAACAAAAGAGTAGAGAAAAAGGAAGGTCAAATAGCAACCATGCACCAATATTAAATGCAGGAAATTAAAAGAAAGCTGAATCCTAGAAATGTAAGGTCAGCACGATCGTCATGGTTACAGAAATCACATGCAAAAAGAGAGGAGGGGAGATGGTAGGCATGAGGTTTTTCATAATAGAAGGTGTTTTTATTTTTATATGGAGTTTCTGCAAATATAAAAAAAATCGCATTAATGCACAGAACCTGCTAGAGAGGACAAAATATGGTGTAGGAAGAATTTATGTCTATTATTTTCCCTCAATTTTTTTGTCCAAAGGGCTTTAAAACTCCCTACACTACCAAGTCTAACAGTCTAAGTCACTGTCAGTAAAGCACTATGGCGGTCATGATCTGGGGAAACGAGGTCTCCTTGCCACCAAGCAATAATCTAGAAGGCATAAACTCCCCGATGTAAGGGTTCACTGTGCACTCAAGACTACTAGAGTTTAGAGGGACAGGAATGCAAACTCACTAGAGCTGTCTTCCTGGTAACTCCTCTCAGCAGACCTTCTGACCATGCCTACGGGCACTGCCATTGCGGCTCTGCTGCCCATACCCTCACATGCCTATTTCCCCATCGCCTGACCTCTTCATGACTCAGAAGCATAAAGAATGTCACAAAGTAAAAGATAACATCTCTCACTAGTATCTTCCTCCTTCTAAATACCACAAAATTCTTTGCTCCCAAATTAGGCCAATGAGTAGCAGCCACGAGAATGGGAAATTTCACTGCTTTTCACTCAAATTCTTTATGATCCCACCACACCCTTTTCCTGACTGTACTGTATAGTACTTGTTTTTCCATTTTTCTTTGGGAAAGCCAAGAAAGAACCCCTTAATCCTTATTAGATTAAAGACTGTCTTTACCTCTACTGGATTTTTCTGGGGCTCCTTATGGGCAAAAATGTTGCCATAGTATATGTATTTAATTATCTTCATCTTCCCTTATGAGTTTGTAGGACAGATGGACAGTTACTGAGTTATTTCCACTATGTAAAACATTAAGCTCCTCAGTGAAATTTTACCAAAATAATCCAGTAACACTGTACATCAACTAATCTCTTCCTGCACCGGGCTATTTAGACCCTAAGAAGAAGGGAGGATGTAAAAGCAGCAGGCTGATGAGGAAGTAATTTACTTTTTTCCTTATTTGTATTTCATTACCTTAATAATATAAAAGATTTTCTTTTTGTTTTTGATAAAATATATAAAGTAAATTTCTCCCATGAAAGTAAAAAATATCATGAATAAAGAAACAATGTCAAGGTTACTTGGAAAATCTACTTGTCTCATATATAAAGGTATAAGGAATTTATTACTCAGCAAACTTGCTTCTTTGGGCAGTGTTATAAATTAATCAAGTGGCCACCTGCTTCTCATTTTTTTTAATGAAAAATATGGCACATTTTATATGTCAATAGCTTCATTTGAGATTTCACTAGCATTTGGACATCATTTATTTTCATAATTCGAAGTTTTGATTGATTACAAGGATATGCCAGCATTCCAGGAAAACCTAGAAACAGGATGTCAATCTCCAGGCCAAGCTTGCACAGGCTATCCACACAAATGCAAAGATTATGTAGTAGAACAGTAATAAATTCTGGGATTTCTAAAGGCAAGACATAACCATAGTAACCAGCAGAGGCTTACCTAACACAGCACCCTAGGTTGAGCTTGACATAACAAGTGGTAAGATAAGAATTTTGAAAAACAGCCTATTGCATTGATAATAAAATATAATCTGGTACTTACACTTGTAGCTATCATCTGCATTATTGCTGTGATATCACCACAAACAAGAAATATGGTCAAAATTTTGACACTTGCTAAAATTTTCTGTAGGCCAACAGAAAATCTTTTAGGGCACCTTTCAATATAAGCCAAATTTTACAGAAGGTCAAATGCTGTGCCGAAAATACCGAAGACAGTAATGTTGTGTTAATTATAAAACTGCTGACGGTAAAAATGCAAGTACTAAAGAAATTCAACAATGGCAAAGTTTTTTAGGAATCCCCTATTTTCTTCTATAAAATTCAAACAAATAATAACTCTTGCTCAGTTTATAAAATTCCCCAAATAACTATATTGAGACCCCTGGTTTTAACATAAGTTCAACTGCAAAGTAAGTGCACTTTTGTAAGAAGGAAATGTTAGCTTCTCTTTTATTTACTCAGCGTCACTGAAAGTAGAGTTCTTATGAGTAAACTGGAGGAAGTGGGGAAAGAAAAAGGAACAGAAGGACAGGGCTGAAAGGGGGCAGGGGGAAAGAGTGAAAAGCAGGAAAGAGGAGAAAAAGCCACCAACAGACCAGGCATTTGAGGTTAACTTTGTTAAATTCTCAGAATTTTTAACAATTTTTCTACAACAGTTTTGCCAAAGACACAATATGCCATTAGTTCATATTCAAGAAACTAGTTGTTCTAAATTAGTATCAGAAAAGTTAAAAACTATGTTTCTAAAATCTGTGAAATGTTTATGAGGGTGTTCTAAAAAACCATTCTAAATTATATACAAAATCTTTATTTTTTTTTATGTTCTTTCCTTTTTTTTTTTTGATAGATGTGGTATCCAAAGCTTTCTGGTTTGGCTAGGAACGAAGTTATTTCATTGACTATAAAGTGTTGGATACTTGCCTTTATCACTCTTCCTCAAGCACTTCTAACAAATACAGGAATCCTTTTAGGAAGAGCTGTGAAGCAAACATTAAGAATTACAAAGTGAGAAACTTAGAGGGGAGAACTTATCTATTACATACACAAAGAAAAAAAGAATATACATAAATGTTAACATTTATCTCTCACTGGTAAAAAAAAATAGGGTAATTTTTCCAAAATTTTTTAATACTTTCTAACTTTTCAAAAATGTGATCAAGAAAAATTTTATTCAAAAAAGATATTTGGAAAAAAAGAATATTAACTTGTTAATACTTAAAAGAAAGTAGCACATGTCACAAGTAGCCATGAGTATTTTTACACTATTATATGGAATTAGAAGTGGATATTCCATTAATTCTAATCTTAAAGTAACATGAAATTTAAAACAAGTTCATGAAAAACAGTAATTTATAAGCCAATATTTTTTCAAGTAGCTTCCAACCCTGCATCTGTAATTTTGCATTCAAAAGCAACTCTAAAACGACTATACACCAGGAACAAGATGCACCAAAATTGAAATCTTCCTGGAAAACTAGCTTCTGACAGCCATTACTAGAGAAGCAATTTAATTAAACAAGTGTTTGGGGGCCATCTGCTTTGTGCTCAGCATTCTGTAGACCAAATAAGGCATGTTATCCTGCCCTCAAAGAACTCACAATCTAGTGTTGAAAGTAAGATTTACATACTTCAAACTTAAACACCATTAAACAACACAACTGCTAAAATGAGTGAATAAACTGCAATTATCACCAGAAGTTGGGAAGATCAGTTAGGATTAGATTTGTTAGGGAAATTTTATGAAAGAGAAAGAGACTATACCTGAGCTTTGAAGGATAAGGTGAATAAGCAAGAAGATATAAACCAAGACTTCCATCTTAGGGAGCAATAAATACAGTATGTTTGGGGGCCAGTAAAAAGGCCAGATGACTGTACTTGGTGGATTCATATTTGAGTCATCTGGAGAATTGGGTGGCTCGTGGGCAGACATGAGAGAGGACTTTCTATCATATAACCTTTTGTTTATTTTGAATTTTGTACCTTATGACTGTATTATGTATTGAAAAAAACTTCCATATTTCAAAAAAGAAAGAAAATACATATTTTGATTTTTAGGATAAACATTTAAAATAGTATAAGAGTACATAACTGCTATGCTAGTAGAAAGTAAAAACATAATTAAAATACCCAAATAAACACAAAAAGAAGGAAGGCACAATCACAAAAAAGTAGAATATATAAAAAGCAAAATGTAAGATGTCAAATGAAAACCCAAATATCCCAGTAATTAATTATATAAAATGTAACTGGATCAAAAGACAAAAATTATAGTATTAAATAAAAAATAAGGTGGGTACTGGAAATATGAGGGGGGACACTTTGTAAAGTACACGATTGTTGAACCACTAAGCTGTACACCTGGAACTAATACAAAATAATATTAAATATAAACTGCAATTGAAAAAATATTTTAAATAAACAAAAAAAATCTAAAATAAAAAAACAAAATTCAACTATTATGGTTGAATTACTTACAAGAATCACACCTAAAAATAAAAAGTACAGAAAAACTCATACAAACATAAACTAAAATAAAGTTGCTCTAGCTATATTAATAGTACACAAAGTAGACTTTAATGCAAAAAGCATTAATAAAGGTATAATTCACAGGATAAAAATGTATACTTCATTAGAAAGATATACAAATTTAAAGTCCATATTCATATAATATCGCCTTCAAATATATAAAACAAAACTTAGCAGAATTACAAGTGAAAAATATCCATTAGCAAAATGAGGAAATTATTATCAGTAGTTGATAGAACAAATGACCCAAACAAGGGGGGAAAATAAAAATATAGATCTGAATAGTACGATTAACAAACTGGACCTAAACAGACATATGACAAGCACACAGTAACTGCAGAATAAATATTCTATGAAGCACAAAAAGATCATTTACAAAAATTGATCATATGCTGAGTCCTAGTTAAGTCTCACAAGTTATTCTCTGACCACAATATGTGTTCCTAAGGTTTAAAAGGGAGTGGAGGGAATCACTCTCCCATTCTCCTGTTTTCTCCTAACCCAACCTATAGGCAATACAGCCAAGATGGAGCAATACAGCGGCTCCATCTAAAACCCTGAAGGAGGAAAAGCCTTTTCTCTGACTAAAGGAAATACAGTCACAAGAGCATGGATGAATCCCACTGCAGTTAGGAAGATTAAACCAGAAATTCTGACAAATTGCTGAAGACTAAATATGGGCTAACATGAGAATGTGAAGTCCCAGGGGGATGCAATCACAAGTGAGTTCCTACACTATTACAGGCTTTTCCTCCAGGAACCTCAAAGGGCTTTCTACTGCGGGGGTGGTGGGGGGTTGGAATCTGGGAGAAATCAAAGAAAGCTCCTTGTTCCAGTCCTCACCCACCCCTGTGGAATTGGAGAGGAGAACAGCAGCCAATGCCAATCAACCCAGACCTACTTCCCTCCTCTCCCTATGGAATAAAAGGCTTAATTTTTAAGGAAAAATTCATCTAGGCCTGTACCTTGAGAACACAGGTAAGAAGCCCACTACAGCTAGAGGAAAGGAAAGGAGACTGACATACCCAATCTTCACTATCTCTCTAAAGTAAAAATCACCTAATGCAGAGGAGGGAAGGGCCTTTAAAGGGGCTTTAAAAAACCTATCCTAGACACTGCAGTTGGGGCAAAAGAAAGAAGGGTAAAAGTTCCACCCCTGGCAGTGAAGTGGAAAGTCTTGCAAAGGCTACACTTCAAGACCCAGATTCTAATACCTGCCTAAACCTGAAGTTTAATAGATCGTCACAGAACTCCCCCCGCTCTCCATTACCATGCTAACAAGCTTTGAGCAGAAGAGTGGAATACAGCTGCAAGAGACAAGATTCATTCTAAGAAACTGCACAAAGGGAAAACCCAAAGTAATATTTTATATCCAGTAAAAATATCCTTCATGAGTGAAAAAGACTTTCCCAAACTAGAGAGAGAGAGAGAGAGAGAGAGAGAGAGAGAATTCAATGCCAACAAATCCACCCTATAAAATATTAAAGGAAGTTTTTTGGGCATAAGGAATATGATACAGGTCAGAAGTTTGGATCTAAACAAAGAAATGAAGAATAAATAAAAGTAAAATAGAATCTTTTCTTTGTCATATTTTTAATTGCTTGGAAAGACGACTATTTAAAGCAGTAATAATACATTGGGAATTTATAGCACATGCAGTGAAATGTGTAATGAGAGTGACAGTGAAAGAACTGGGAACAGACTATAATAAGATACAATCATTGCATCTACTTGTAACAAATACTCTCATCAAACTTAGAAAAAAATCCTTTAGGGTATAGTATTATAGGGTATAATATAGGGTATCTATGAGAAATACAAAAAAAAAATCTAGAAAAATAGCCCTGGCTGGTGTGACTCAGTAGACTGAGTGCCAGCCTGCAAACCAAAGGGTCACCAGTTCAATTCCCAGTCAGGACACACGCCTGGGTTGCAGGCCAGGTCCTCAGTAGTGGGCACACGAGAGGCAACCACACACTGATATTTCTCTCCCTATCTTCCTCCTTTCCCCTGTAAAAATAAATAAAATCTTTTAGAAAATCTAGAAAAATAATGCAGGTAAAAACAACGTTACCATGAATTTAGGACCAAATGAAGATACAGGTATAGGTCTCTTGATACACACTCTGTATAGCAGATACACAGACTGTGGTTACTCATCATTTAGCACTTACACAGAGTTTATGTTAGATACATCTGTGCATACAGGGAAATAAATGAAATGTTTGAGACCTATGAATCCTATGCATATAACACAAATGGAGGAATAATTTCAGATAGTATCCCACATTAGATTTTTTAATTTAACTCCATTTTCAGAAACCTACAAATTAAATTCAGGCTTTACACTGGTAGTTTTACATTGTCTTCCCTGCCTCCCTCGTCTTCTCTCACCACTCCTGAAGGGTATCTACAAGAAAGGTTCTGGATCATTCTTTGTTTCCAATAAAACTCATGGTCTTTTAAAAACCTGCAAGTTTTGATCTGCATCCCAAAAATCTAGTCTAAGGAGGCAGCTAGTAGAGTACTGAATCCTTTATTTTAGCTTTCTGACTCTGCTCATGAACTACCAAGAATGAAAGCTCTTAACCTTCAAAATAGTTCCTTCTTTGATGTGACCTATGATCTAAAAATTAGACTCCTTTGTTACTGTGAAGATATATCCTGTTTTCTCCTGGAAACAAAAATCAAGAGATAGAAGAGGATATGTATGAGGCTAGTTACTCAGCATATCTAGAGGATAGTCTATTTAAAAGCAAAGCTACAGAGGGAAGGGAAGTGGTGGCAGGTGGAAGAAAGTAAAGGAGGGATACATGATGATGGAAGGAGACTAGATTTTGAATGGTGAGCACATAATGCAATGTGCAAATGATGTATTGTAGAACAGTACACTTTAAATCTATACAGTTTTACTGACCAATGTAACCCCAATAAATTCAACAATAAATAAATAAATAAATAAATAAAACAAAGCAAAGCTGGAAGGCTCTGGTCAAGACAGCAGAGTAGGGAAATGCGGTTATTGGCACCCTCCCATGACCACATCAAAGTTACAACTAAACTACAGAACAACCATCACTGAGAACTATGTGAAATCTGGCTCAGCAGAAGTCCTATAACCAAGGATATACAGAAGAAGCCATGACAAGAATGATAGGAGCGGGGGAAATGCAAAACAAGATGATCCCATACACAACTCTGGTGGTTAAAAAATGGGATGGATATCTTGGCTTCAGAGGATGACCCTGAGGAGTGAGGGGTCCCAGACCTACATCAGGACTGAAGACTTCCAGTACTCCCAGCTCAGAGTTCCAGTGCCAGGTAGATGAGTCCCTGTAACTTCTGGCAGTGAAAACCAGTGGGAACTGAGCCTGAGACAGAGCTGCTAGAGTCCCAGGCATTTCTCTTAAAGGGCCCATGGGGAAATGTATTCAATGGACTTACTCTCAGCCCCAGCTCCAGCACTGGGGCAGCAACTTGAAATGTACCAGAGACATACAGGAGGCACTGGATTTGTCTGGCTTTAGAGCAAAGGGTGGAGGTACAACTTTCTCCCAAAAATAAATGGTGGCAGAAAATGTTCCTTTGCTGAGACCTGCCCCTGCAGGCTCAGGTAGGTGCCATATCTGAGAATCCATCAACCTACTACCTTTTGCCACACTGCTATGATTCCCTGAGACCCCACCCAATCCAACTTTCAGGCCCACTCACACAGCTTCCAATGGCTTTTCCATACAAGTGGCCTGACTTTCCTTCTTCAGACTATCCTAATATCTCTCAAAGATTCACAAACCCCAAATGAGAAGCATTTAGTGTAGGTAGGCCAAAGACCTCTTGCTAAATGGCCCCAGGCCCAGCACTGGTGGCAGCCGGGCTCTGTTTGCAGTTTGGCCTCTCCCAGGCACCTCCAAGCCCAGCACAAGTAGCAGCTATCTGCAGATCACTACTACGTAGCTCAAGCCAGGTCACAGGCGGCAGCTGACATTGGCTTCAACATCCTGTGAGGCTCCAGAGGCAGCGACCCTGTGGCCAGCCAGACCACACCAAGGCACCACAAGCCCAGCACAAGTAGCAGTCACCTCAGACTGCTTTATAGCTCACAAAGGGTGGCCTTCAGCAGAACACAGGTGGGGGCTGACCTTGGCCTGCAACACACAGGAAATGCCAGAGCCCGTGCACCTAGTGGACAGCTACAGACCACATGGGAGCACCACCACCCTGCTCCTGCATAGCTGATCCTCTATGGAGGGCAGAAGTCGGTGGTCAGTGGTCACAGCCAGTCCTTGCAGCTGACTGCCCTGGATAAATCCCTCCCATTGACCTGATAACAGCAATCAAGGCTCAACTACAAGAGGGGGGTGCACTCAGCCCACAAGAAGGGCACATCTTAAGTACCCAGCTTGGGTGATAGGGGAGGCTGTGCCACTACAGTACAGCTACTATACTAGCCATGTAACCAAGACAGGGAGTCACAGCAGCTCTACTTAATACATAGAAACAAACACAGGGAGGCTGCCAAAATGAGGAGACAAAGACACATGGCCCAAATGAAAGAACATATCAAAACTCCAAAAAAAGAACTAAACAAAATGGAGAGAAGTAATCTATCAGATGCAGAGTTCAAAACACTGGTTATAAGGATACTCAAGAAACTTAATGAGGACTTCAACAGCATAAAAAAGATCCAGTCAGAAATGAAGGACACACTAACTGAAATAAATTTACAGAGAAACAACAGTAGAGTAGATGAAGCCAAGAATCAAATCAATGATATGTAACATCAGGAAGCAAAAAACAACCAGTTAGAAGAAGAAGAAGAAAAAGGAATCCAAAAAAAACGAGGATAGTGTAAGCAGCCTCCGGGACAACTTCAAGCATTTCAACATCGCAGGCGTGCCAGCAGGAGAAGAGAAAGAGCAAGCAATTGGAAATCTATTTGAAAAAATAATGAAATAAACTTCCCTAATTTGATGAAGGATATAGACATTCAAATACATGAAGCACAGAGAGTCCCAAACAAGATGGATGCTAAGAAGCCCACACCTAGACACATAATAAAAATGCAAAAGGTTAAAGATAAAAGAGAAACTTAAAAACATCAAGAGAAAAGCAGTTAGTTACCTACAGGGGAGTTCCCATAACACTGTCAGCTGATTTCTCAACAGAAACTTTGCAGGCCAGAAGGGAATGGCAAGAAATATTCAAAGTGATAAAAAGCAAGGATCTACCAAAATTCCTCTACCCAGAAAAGTTGTCACTTAGAATCGAAGGACAAATAAAGAGTTGTCCAGACAAGAAAAAGCTAAAGGAGTTTATCATCACCAAACCAATATTATATGAAATGCTGAAGGGTCTTCTTTAAGAAGAACAAGAGATTAAAAAAGTATAAAAAATAAAATGGCAATAAATACATATCTACCAACAGTTGAATCTAAAAAACAAAATACACTAGCAAGCCAAACAGAAACAGACTCATAGATACAGAGAACATTTGACAGTTGCCAGGGGGAAGGGAGTCAGGAAGATGCGTGAAAAAGGTGAACAGATTAAGAAGTACAGCTGGGTGTTAGGGAATGGTCCTGAGAATGTGGAATGCAGCACAAGGAGTATAGTCAATGGTACTCTGGTAGCTATGTGTGGTGTCAGATGGGTGCAGGATTTATCAGGATGATCACTTGGTGGGTTATGTGGTATCAGGTCACTGGGGTATACACCTGAAACTAGTATGTTATCATATGTCAACTCTTAACTGAAAAATCAAAAATGATGAAAGACAAATACCATATGATCTCATAAGAGGAATCTAATGAACAAAATAAACTAATGAACAAAAGAGAACCAGAGGTACAGAATCATGGAACAGACTGACAGCTATAAGAGGGGAGGGTAAGAGGCAAAGACTTAACTGAAAGAAGGTGAAGGGATTAGACAAAGAACATGTATGAAGGACCCATGGCCACGGACAACAGTGTGGGGACTGACTGTGGGAGTGGAAGGCAGGCTGGGTGGAAGAGGGTTAAGGGGGAAAAACTGGGACAACTGTAATAGCATAAATAAAAAATATTTTAAAAAGAAACAAAGAAATGCTTATTAAATAAATTTGTCATGATAAAAAAAAAGAGAGAGTTGGGGACACCAATAAACTATCTAGAAAAAAAGGCTGAATCTATATCTTGCACATTACATAAGGATAAATTATAAATGGATCAAATATTTAAATGTGGTGAGAAAATGCCTTAAAAGTGTTAGAAGAAATAGAATTATTTTATTATCACAAAGTGAGGAGGCCTTTTAAACAAGGCATATATATTTATTTTAAATCACATATAAATATATGCATATATTTTAAATTACACACACACACGCGCGCGGTGTGTCCACGTGTGTGCATATATCAAGGCAAAAATCACCATGAGCAAAGTCAAAAGACAAATCAGTAAGAAGTATCTGCACTTCATTTTACAAAGAGCCAACCTCCTTAATGGAGAAAAAGCCACAAGTCAGTAAGAAAAAGACACCCAGTCAACAAAAATATACAAAGAAAACCAGTTTTATCAAAAGTGAAACATAAATAGCTCTTAGTATATGAAAAGATACATATCCTAGCTGGATCAATAGAAATCAGAAAAAAATCCTATTTTAACTCCTATGCTTTCCTGAAACCAGAAGAGTTTTTTTTACGCCTAACACCTTGATGTACACGATATCTTCTTGGCGGGGGGGAGGGTGGTGAGGAAGAAACCTAAATATCTGTATCTTAGCTTTAAGATTTCACATTTTGTGTTCCTATCACACAAAGTCCCTTCTATGAAATAATCTGCATCCAAAATACTGGCATTTGCTGCTGAGATGAGGCAAAGGTTTAATCACTGGAGAGCATTCACAGAAAATTAAACCTCTGAACCTAAGACCTGTTCAACAGTGGAGTTTGTCAGAGTGTTTCTTCCCCTCCCCAAGCAATCTATATAACAATTTTCCAAACTATACTCATAATACATTCATTCCCAGGAATCACTTCTCAGAAGCACCACACAGCCAGAGTTGACCAAATGTGTTTTGACAGATCCAGGCCAACCAATTGCAAAGCTTCTAAATATGCACCCCACAGGCCTATACAGCACCAGCCTTTGGCTCCAGCATAAGTTCCTCCCGTTCCTGTAGGCCTAGTTCTGGCTTTTGAGGAAAGAAAAATAAAGCTGTCAACTGAGTGGGTCAAACTTCCAGCAGGGAACATTTTAAAAGATTGTCATATAAATCCCTTCAAACAAACATCTGCTGAATAGAGATGAAAGCAACTTAGTTATAAAAGACAATACAACAAAAACTCAATATATTTTAATTTTTTTAAGATAAAAAGAATAAGAAAATATCCAGATGTGTTACTTTCATCAAATTATAAACCAACTAGCATAGAGAACAATATAGCTCAAAGCCAAACAATACCATGGAGGGCTGTTTTTAAATTTGTCTATGCTGATTCTATTAAATAACATGCTTCTGAGCAATAAAGTCATTTTTATCTTACTATTTAAAAAATTCTAGAATAAGAATAGAAGGCATATGGGAGGGAAAGGAATTGTTAGGTAGGGGGAGGATACTATTAACTGAAAATATCAATTAATAAGGCAGCCTTAATTATTTCCCAACAAAAAATAAGCAGAACAGTATTTCTGGAAGCATTAAAATTATTTACAAATTTATTCATTCAGGAAGTGTTACCCAATACCTACTCTTTGCTTAAAACTTCAGCATGCACCAACACATATAAAAACCTAAAAGATAGGAAAAGTACCTGTAAATATACCAGGATGAAAAAGCAATCTCTATGTGTATATTTACTTATATCTTATGAACAAAATAGTATTAAACACAGTGAGAGGGTATATCTAAATCTAAGCAGTAAGTTCCCTCGTTCATTAGGACACCTTTGGACTATCGCCAGAAATTTCTTCAAGGTCTATATATCTAAAACCTAATTCATGATCTTCCCCTAAAAAAAATTTGTGTCTTCCAGTATTCCTTTTCTTAGTGAGGGGCACTAAGTTGCTTAAGCCAGAAACCTACAAGTCCTCTCTTCCCTGGCCCCATAATATTCTACCCATTACCAAATTCTGCTGACTGTGCCTCCTAAATATACTTGAGTTAATTCCTTTCTATCCTCTATACCAACATCACTCTTGTCTAAGTAAGCCACCATCATCTCTCATCAGAGACTAGCTTCCTAACCAGTACCCCTGCATTCACTCTGGTACATCTTCAATCTGTTCTGGGCCTAGCAGTAATAAGTGTTTCATCAAAAAGTAAATCTGGTTCCAGCCAACATAGAGACATAGTTAGATACACTTCAGCTCCTTGCACAACCAAAAGAAGGAAACAGCCAATTTAAAGGCAAAAAACCACCAGAACTTCCAGAAAAATCAAACTGTATGAAGTCCGACAACCAATGAGTTAAAGAAGAAACATTCATCCAGACTGGTAGGAGGGGTGGAGAAGACGCATGGCAAGGTGGAGGCTGGAAGAACCGGTGGTCCAGGTGGCAGATGGTGGACCAGGAGATCCCACATTCACATGCGGATAAACCATGAGGAACCACTGGGAAGTGAGACTGCACAACTCATGGTTCCAGCGAAGGCAAGATAAGGCCTCAGAATCTCCGGCTGTAAAAACATTGTGAGGGTTGTGGGGGTGGGAGAAACTGCCAGTCTCTTGAAAGCGGGGGCGGGGGGGGGGTCGAGCAACCAGCATTGTCTCCTCTCTGACCCCTACCCCACGTAGAGCACCACAATGTAGCAAAGTGGGTTGCCCCACTCTGGGAAAATACCTAAGGCTCCACCCCTTACAATGTAACAGGTGCACTGAGACAAAAAAATATGGCCCAAATGAAAGAACAGATCAAAACTCCAGAAAAACAACTAAGCAGCAAGGAGAGAGATAACCTATCAGATGCAAAATTCAAACACTGGTAGGATGCTCACAAAAATGGCTGAGTATGGACGCAAAATAAAGGAAGAGTAAAGGCTACACAAAGAGAAATAAAGAAAAATATATAGGGAACTATCATGGAAAGAAAGGAAACCAGGACTCAAATCAATAATTTGGAACAAAAGGGAGAACTAAACATTCCACCAGAACAGAATGAAGAAACAAGAATTCAAAAAATAAAAAAAAAATGAGGAGAGGCTTAGGAACCTCCTGCACAACTTTAAATGTTCCAACACCCGAATCATGGGGTGCCAGAAGGAGAAGAGGAAGAGCAAGAAACTGAAAACTTATCTGAACAGATAATGAAGGAAAACTTCCCCAAATCTGGCAAAGGAAATAGATCTCCAGAAAGTCCAGGAAGCTCAGAGAGTCCCCAAAAAGTTGGACCCAAGGAAGTACACATCAAGGCATGTCATAATTACATTACCCAAGATTAAATATAGGGAGAGAATCTTAAAAGCAGAGAGAGGAAAGGAGACAGTTACCGACAAAGAAGTTCCCATAAGACCATCAGCTGATTTCTCTAAAGAAACCTGGCAGGCAAGAAGGGGCTGGAAAGAAGTATTCAAAGTTATCAAAGGCAAGGACCTACATCCAAGATTACTGTATCCAGCAAAGCTATCATTTAGAATGGAAGGGCAGACACAGTGCTTCCCAAATAAGGTTAAAGGAGTTCATCATCACCAAGCCCTTATTACATGAAATGTTAAAGGGACTTATCTAAGAAAAAGAAGATGATCAAAACTATGAACAGTAAAATGACGACAAACTCACAACTATCAGCAACTGTACCTAAAAAATAAAAACAAAAAACAAACTAAGCAAACAACTAGAACAGGAAACCCATCACAGAAATGGAGATCACATGGAGGGTTGTCAGCAGGGAGGGGGTGGGAGTGGGGAAGAATGGGGGAAAAGGTACAGGGAATAAGAAGCATAAATGGTAGATACAAAAAAGACAAGTGAGGTTAAAAATAGAATAGGAAATGGAGAAGCCAAAGAACTTATATGTACAACCCATGGACATGAACTAAGGGAGGGAAATGTTGGTGGGAAGGGGGGTGAAGGGCAGAGGGAATAAAGGGAAGAAAAAGAATAGGACACTTGTAATACCATAATCAATAAAATATTCTTTTAAAAAAGTCAAAGGAAAAGATGTTCAATGTCACTAATTATTAGAGAAATGCAAATAAAAACCACAATGAAGATACCATTTCACACCTGTCAGAATGGCCGTCATCAATAAATAAAACAACGAGTACTGTCGAGGATGTGCAGAAAGGGGAACCCTTTGCACCATTGGTGGGAATGCAGACTGGTGCAACCAGTATGAAAAGCAGTATGGAGATACCTCAGAAAATATCTGTCTTTTGACCCAGCAATCCCAGTTCTGGGAATGTATCTGAAGGAACCCAAAATACCAATTCAAAAGAACATAAACACCCCTGTGTTCACTGCAGCATTATTTAAAATCGCCAAGATATGGAAGCAGCCCAAGTATCCATCAATAGATGAGTGGATAAAACTACTGTGGGACATTCACACGATGGAATTCTATGCGGCCATAAAAAAAGAAGAAAATTTTACCCTTTGCAACAGTATAGATGGACATGGAAAACATTATTGTAAATGAAATTAAGCCACTTAGAGAAAGACAAATACCACGTGATTTCACTCATATGTATAATCTAATGAACAAACTGAACTAACAAGCACAACAGAGACAGACTCATAGATGGAGAGCAGATTGACAGCTAGTGTGTGTGTATGTGTGGGGGGCTTTGGTGGGGAGGGATTGAGCAAAAAGAAAAAAGAGCTCATGGGCATGGACAATAGTGTGGTGATTGTTAGGGGGTGGGGAGTATAGGGAACTAAATGGTAATAGAAAAAAATAAAGATTAACTTTTTACAAATAAATACATAAAAGAAAATGTAGCTGTCAGTACCAAACATGCAAAGACTACGTACAGGGGCCAAGACTAGCATGCTGATGATACTGGGTGTTAGCTAAAAAATAAAATCAAAATGACTAAACATTACTATAATTTCTTGATTCTAGAGCTTATCAATTGATTAAAAGGAGTATCTGTAGTTGCATCACAGCTTTTTGAGGAGAAATACTGCCCTGTTAAATGCAAGCAATTTCAGAACATTAAGAAAAATTTAAAAAGCACTACTCTTAGAATTGACAAAATAGGGATTTTATGAAATACCACCAGTGTGCCTAACCAACACCTATCATTTGTTTCAAATTTTTCTTACTCATTCTTGGACCAAAACATTACTCCTGAACCATTACTTATCCCCAAATCTACCTTGACTTCTACAGGTAATCAAAGATAAAATTTACAGAAACCTATTGTTGAAAACGGAAGTAATCATTTGCAAAGATGCAGTTAGAATGCAAACGTGTGAAGTACAACCATAACAAGCCTGAGCTCTATCCAAACGAAAAGGCTTCAAAGATATTGCAGGGCCCAGCACTTTATAAGTAATTTGCTAACCTTCAATTTCCTTGTGGGTTGTAATAGTACCTACCTTTAGAGTCATTGTAAAGATTAAGTATAAAACACTCAGAGCAAGGCCTAGTGTGCAATAAGCACAATATAAAACACATATTTTAAGAAATGCCAGGCACCTATATAGGCAGTGGCTGCAGCATCTTTGTTCCCACTCAGAATGCTGTGGCAGGTGTTTCTCATTACCTTGGTACAACCTTAACTTCTATGTAGGAAGTTCTTTCACTCACAGTTTTTGGCTCAAACTGGTAAGTAAGTAAGTAAATAAATAAATAAATCACCTATGGCGCCTAATTATAAACAAATTTACAGGAAGCAGGAAGAGTCAGTAAACTGAAGGCACAGCTAATACTAACATGAAACTCCCGTTCTTTACAGACTCAGACACCATATCCCAGGATTACAACATGATACTTCCAATGGTTCTCACCTATGCGCAAGTCCCTTCCCCCTCCAATTCATTCTACCTATGAACTGGCGAGCAGGGGGTGAGGGTAGTAATCTACCTCTCCAAATCCATCCTTTACATCTTAAACTGACCTTAATTAAAACTAAGCTCAAAACATCAACAGATAGGTTAGTCTCATAAATGCAGAAACGTACAACATAAGATTAATTTATCTCCATGGTTTCCATTCATGTTATTTTTTCATACCTGCAATGTTTTTCCTTTTTCCAACTTTTATCCAAATAGAGGTCAAAGACCAAGTCCACCTCTAACCATTTCAGCACTCACCTAACTGTCTCCCTTCTTTGAATTTCCATAATGTAAATCAAGTGACCTTCAAAAGTTAGCTGTTTTCCTCTATGTTGGAAAGGAAGCTTCCTCAAGAGAGGTGTCATATCAAAGTTTGTAACAATAATGAGCACACAGCTGGCATTCAATGAATACTTACTAACTCGATCGTAGGTCTGAATATGTATCCTTGATTTTTGGCTTTCTAATCCTCCTTTGTCTCCACATTGCCATATACCAGAAAAAGAAATACACTATTTTGTTTTTCATTTTACTAGCAAATATTAAACCATCTAGAAAAATATGGGGGCCGGTAAACATTGACATCAACCTTAAATTTAAATTGATTTTACTTTTTAAATGGCCAAGTCTATCATCTCACTTCAGGACCACAAGAAACAAAAGGCTAATTACTAAAACCCAGGAAAAGAAACAGTTATTTTTGCAAAGTAAAAGAGAAAAAGGCAATTGTTACTTTAGAATAATTGAAAGAGCAATGCACATCTGTCTAGCTACAAAAAGATATTAAGCACACTCTAAATAAAATCAGATCAGAAACTTGACAATCATAACACTATACTTTTCAGTATACTTACAGTCATTGTCAAAACATGACATACTTAAAACATGGGAAAAATACATGCATATTTTGAAAAAGTTTGGTCAACCAGCCAGTTTTTTCTAAATCTACTCAAGAAAACAATTGAAAAAAAAACCCACTACAGTTTAGATACTACTTTTCTGAACCTGAACTATACGGCACATTGTACCATTTAGGGATATACATGACTGGAAAATGATCAGTCATTCCATGAAGCTCCCACCCCATCGTCTTTGCGTAGGTCTAAGAAATGCACTTAGATCAGTATCTAGCGCCAAACTAGCGCGACCAGAAAAATCTAAGGTAATTCTACCAGAGTAAAGAAAGATCATATGGCCAAGCAAATAACTGAAGCCAGAGAGTGGGTTATTTCACAATACTTGCCCATTCAGCCTGTCTGGTGACTATGTGTTTCTTTTCAAGAAATTGACTTCAAGGCCATACTGAAACTAAATTTTAAAAAGAGGGGAGGGGGCTAAGAATGAACTAAATCACTGAATCAGAGCTAGAAGGAACTCTAATCATTTTAAAGATGACAAATGAGATTCTAATTAGGTCACACAGGTAGCTAATAGCAGAGGCAAGAACTGAAGCTTCTAATTCCTAAAAAAGCAACGGATATTTACTGAGTGCTAGATGCTATGCTAGACAAGTACCCACTCATGTGTTCCACAGTATTTCCCATATATGCTCAAAAACATTAAAACTTACATTTTCTCTAAGCAAACTTCTATGTTAGGACAAGACAGTACCCACACCTCTAACAAGCATGTTAAAATAAGCAGAGAAAAAAAACTTTAAAGCAGGAAAGAACTTGGAATTCCCAACAATTTATCCTTCCTGTCCTGGCTATAAAGATGCACACGATGGCCCTGACTAGTGTGGCTCAATGGGTTGGGCATTGTCCCACTAACGGAAAGGTTGCTGGTTGGATTCCTGGTCAGGACTCCTGCCTGGATTGTGGGCCAGGTACCCAGTTGGGGCGTGCAAGGGGCAACTGATCGATGTTTCTCGGCACATCCATGTTCCTCTCCCTCTCACTCTCCCTCCCGTCCCCCTCTCTAAAAATAAATAAATAAAACCTTTAAAAAATGCACACGATGTTATTTACTATTAAAAAGAATAAGACCAAAAGACATCTCTACCCAAATTTCATGACCCAATAGTTTAAGAAAAATAAGCCTTATCCTGTTGGGAAAATGATCTGTTTTTTTCACACCACACTAAGGAATTAGCTCTGTCACAGGATTAAAGTACAGTCATCTGAGGACAAAAGGCTAGGCAAAAAAAGAAACAATACTGAAATTTGATAAAGACCCCTCAGGAATATGGCATTTAGCTGTTTCAATGGCACCTTTCATCTACAGATCTCAAAACAAATGTTATTTACATTACCAAGAATCAAAACCATGGCCCAATAAAGAAACATATCAATGACCTAGAGGGAATTCAACACTGATGTTCTGAACTCAGCCCTCTTCTCTAAAAACAAGATCTAGTTTTATGTAATAGTAGTGTGGTATAATAAGAAAATATATATTTGGTCTTTGTCCCTAGTTCCTGGTATGGAACTCCTAAAACCCTTAGAATTTCCTGAGGGATAAATCTCTTGTTACTTGGAAGAAATCCCTTTCAACCATACCTGAGTTTATGCTAATAAGGTGACTGTTGGTGGGCTCCAAGATAGCTCCAGAATGGGAGCTGGTGGCCAGAGGAACCAAGCACGTGAGTAGAAGGCTGGAACTTTCCTGCCCTGCCCCGAGTGTGGGAAAGCCGGAGAAGCTGGAGACTGAGTTAAACACAAACTCCAGTGATTTGATCTATCATTCCTAGTTAATGGAACCTCCACAAAAACCCCCAAAACAAGGGAGTTCAGAAAGCTTCTGGATGATGAGTGCTTAAACTTCCCATACCTTGCCCTATGCATCTCCTAATTTGGCTGATTCTGAGTTATATCCTTTATAATAAACCTGTAAACATTGGTAAAGTGGTTTTCCCTAGTTTTGTAAGTCATCCTATGGAATTATCAAACCTGAGGAGGGGGTCATGAGAACCCCAAATTTGTAGTGAAGCCAGAATTTGTTGTGAATTGCAGATGGCCTAGGGTTTGCAATGGGCATCTACATTGGGGGCAGTCTTGTGGAACTGAGCCCTTAAACTTGTAGGATCTGACACTAACTACAGGAAGAGTCAGAACTGAACTGAATTGTTTGGACACTCAGTTGGTATTACAGAAACGGACAATTGGTTGTGGTGTGAGAAAAAAAATACACACACCAGTAATTAATTCCTAGTCTATATTTGTAAAGCTTGGAGATACAAATGGATTTGTTGATATAAACTCCCAGTTTACCTTGCCCCACATGAAGACTCCAAAAATTAAAGCAATGTTGCAAAATAGTACTAGTAATAATTAGCATTCATTTTATGCCATCTATGTATCACCTTTGTGCCAGGTACTAAGGTTAAGATAAATTATTTCCAGGGTATATAACGCTAAAATGTAGATATTGCCCCTAACGGAAGATGTTAAATTTCTCAACGCACACAAAAAGTGGCAAAGCTAAAGACTAAACCTAGTTTTAACACACATATTCCTACATTATAGCCAGCTTTATTTTTTTTATTATTTGTATAAAATTATAAACTCCATTAACAATCCTTCAGGATAACATGTCCCAAATAACGCCCTTGAAAGACTTGTCTTAAGAGATGCTCTGTTGTGCCCTGGCCAGTGTGGCTCAGTTGACTGGATCATCGTTCTGTAAAATGAAATGTCACGCGTTTGACTCCCAGTGCGGGTACCTGTCTCAGTTGTAGGTCCAGTCCTGGTCGGAGGCATATACATATGAGAGGCAACCAATAGATGTTCCCCTCTCATATGAATGTTTCTCACCCTCCCTCTCCCTTCCTTTCCTTCTGTCTAAAATCAGTAAGCATGTCCTCGAGTAAGGTTAGGAAAAAAAACAACAAAAAATAGATGCCTTGTTGAAAAAAATAATAAGACCTCTAAATTCTAATCTACTCCAGGGTTAACTAAGTTCTTCAACCTCTTCTGTTTCAACTCACTCCCTTAGTGATATCATCCAGATTCCTAGCTTTAAAAACAATCTGTTTGACACCACCACCAAGAGGTAAACCTCTAGCAGATCCTTTCTCCTGAATTCCAGATTCACAAACCCAACTACCTATTCAATACCTCTACTAAGTCTAACAGGCATCTATAACATAGTATATCCAACACTAAGCTCCTGTTCTTTCTCTCCACACTTGTTCCTCTTTCAGGTTTCCCCATCTCAATAAATGGCAGCGGCATCCTTCCAGGTACTCAAGCAAAAACCCTGGAGTTGTCCTTAACTCCTTCCTTTCTCTTCCAACACAGATTCACATTCAATCTATCAGCAAAGCTAGTTGTCTTTACTTGAAAAATATATCCAGAATTGGACCACGTGTCACCATATTCACTGCTACCCGTAGTGAAAACTGTCATCTTCTCTCACCTGGATTACAGCAATAGCCTCCTAATTTTTTTTCTGTTTTTGCCCTTGCCCAGTCCACCACTAGTCTATCCAACACTGCAGCCAGAGTATGATAATGTCAAAATGGAAATCGGATCATATCATATCACTGCCCCAAACCCTCCAAAGACCTCCCATTTCACTCGGCTTAAGTCCTGAAAAGGAACAACAGGATCAGCAACAACTGGGAGCTTATCAGAAACGGGCCCCACCTCAGATCTACAAAATTACGATCTGAATTTTAACAAGAACACCCTAGGTTAATTATAGGCACATGAAAGTTTGAAAAGTATCCACATAAGGCAACACAATATAAGCACCCATCCTCCTCAACCCTTGCCATTCCTCAGGCAAGCTTCATGTCTCGGGACATCTGCACTTGCCATTTGCTATGGCCGGAATGCTCTTCTCTTATATACTCTCACCTCTTTCAAGACTTTATTGAAAGGCTACCTAATCTATGAGGCTATCTGTGAACACTCAGCCCCTCCCCTCAATATGCCCTGTTCCTCTTTCCTACTTTTACTTTTCTCATTAGATCTTATCATCATAGATTAAAAAACTGCATGTTTACTTATTCATCTTGTCTAGTCTATCTCCCCATATAATATATAAAATAAGCTCTGTGAAGGCAGAGATTTTTGTCAGTTTTCTTCCCTAGAGCCCAGAACACAGTACCAAAAAATCAGGTGCCTGGATTTGTATATAATGATCTCTGGCACTAAATACTAGCCAATCAGATACAAGCTAATTATGCAACATGACCAATAAGGTGCACATCTATTACATGACCTATATATTTAAGGTTCAGACAGGGGATTCACACTGGACGACTACTGTTGTGCTGGCTGTTGTCATTATTTTATTTGATAATCTAAGGGAACAGAGGTCAGTGATCTGACAAAATAGTCAGGTATTGAATGTTTTAAAAATTCTTTCAGCACACCAGTTGAATATTGCTGCTTTATAGCACCAAAATAGTCTTCTACACAAATTTGTCTCATCTGATCCTCAACAATCCCTACAAGTCTTTGTAAAACAAATAATGAAAAGCCCATTTTAGACGTGAGAAAACATACTTTAACTCTCAAAGCATGACAGTAATAATGTCAAAACTGGGACTGAAGTCTTTTATTTCTACGATATCTTATCTCCTCTTGAAAATGGTACTGAAACAGACTATAAAATCATAAAGCTATATATTATGTTGAAGATACTAAGCTTACCCAAACCATTTAGTGTCTATGCAGAATGAAAACAAACTCAGTTCAACAAAGTCACAATCTCAACTTGAGGAATAAAACTTCAATTTTCTTCCTGTTACTTATTGAGTCTAACCCAGGGTCCAATGACATTTAGGAAGAATTTAAGAAATTAGTTGTTATAGCCCTGGCCAGTGTGGCTCAGTTGGTTGGGCATCATCCTGCAAACCAAAAGGTCGTGGGTTCAATTCCCAGTCCGGGCACATGCCTGTGTTGCAGGTTCAGTCCACTGTTGGGGCACATGTGAGAGGCAACCGATGTTTCTCTCTCACCTCGGTGTTTCTCTCCCTCTCTTTCTCCCTCCCTTCCCCCCTCTCTAGAATCAATAAAGAAAAAAAAATTTTAATTAGTTGTTATAATGTACATCAAGAAAGTTCTTACTAAGCTATGACAATTGCTAGAAAAGAGACAAAATAGTAGAAAAGAAGATGGAATAAGTGAACTGAGAACTGAGCACTACTGAGGAAAGAGTCAAGGTTATAACATTATTTTATTACTTCTCTGCATGCCTAAGTGATGCAATCTTGCAATAAAAGGAAAAAAAAAACATACCTCCTCAAAATCCCAGCACAACAGCTTTCCTTTTCTTTGCATAGATGAGGATGAAAAGTTGTAATCCAAAATGTATCCCAAGAAGTTATTTTTTAAAAAGACATAGAAATAGAAGATCCATATGAAAAAGAGATCCAATGTGGGAGGATGGAGACTGTGTCTTCTAAATCTTGTGATCAAGAGCAGCTGTTCACCAAGTGTCAGCATCTGAAGAAAGTACTAACTGTGGTTATGTCTTCTCGAGACAGCAATACCTGCTGAGACAAAGGAGCAAGAGGAGAAGAAATACTACTGAATGCAAATAACTGGCTGGCAAACAATTACCAGTCATTAGTCTCAAAAATTTTTCAAGGTGGTATTAGTGAACATTAAAAGATCACATGGAGGTAAATACAAGTGGGCCAACCAACTGACAATGGCATTATCAATGACAACAGCAATCCAAGGTATACTTCAGCAGGTGACCCAGATCTCTGATTAATAATAAAGAAACAGTATAGTAAAATATAAAAATCTATTTCATGTTTTTTATAGCAAGATGATGATCATATCATATCATACAAACAAACACAGACAAATATAAGGTAGTCTGCCAATCAGACCAAGCAGTCTGTTGCCTTATAAAACAAATACTGTACAACTACTAATGAAGATGTCTACGTCAGCAAAATATATAGAATAATCATACAAAATTATATATAGGGGTCTGGCAAAAAAACAAAGTTAATGTGGAAATGAAGGGACATCCAAGTTAATGTGACATATTGGGTGGTTTGGGGTACTCTTGATAGATATCTTACAGATTTAGGAATGCTATACTTTGGCAAAAAATTAAGGCAATATTTCTTGATACCTGCCAAATCACTGCATTTCCATCAAACTGAGAATTATAGAATACAAGGTGGGGCAAAAGTAGATTTACAGTTGTTTATATGGAAAGTACAATAATCAATAACACATATAAGAATAAACTGTTTGCCCTGGTGTGGCTCAGTGGATTGAGCACTAGCCTGTGAACCAAAATGTCACAGGTTTGATTCCCAGTCAGGGCACATGCCTAGGTTGCAGGCCAAGTCCCAGTTGGGGACATGCAAGAGGCAACCAATTGATACATCTCTCGCACATCGATGTTTCTCTCCCTTCACTCCCATCCCCCTGAAATAAATAAATAAATAAAATCTTTAAAAATAAAAGATGACATTCATACAAAAAAAGAATAAACTGCTTTGCACAACTGTAAAACTACTTTTGCCCAACACTGTATATAGTGGGCTGAAATGGAATACAATGAATGGGATTAACAGCAGATAAAACAATGCAGAAGAAAAGATTAGTGAAATGTAAAGACATAAGATTAGAAACTACACAAAATGAAACCTGGAAAAGAAGAAGTCAGAGAAAAAAGAGCATAGCATCACTGAGCTATGGGGCAAACTCAAGGAACTAATAATACATATGTAATTGAAATCTTGAGTGAAGGAAGGAAGGATTTGAAAAAATAATATCCAAAAATTTTCCAATTGGATGAAAACTATAAACCCAAAGATCCAAGAAACTCAACAAACACAAAGCACAGAAACCTGAAGAATTACAACTCTACCTAGGAGTCATCAAATTCAAATTGCTTAAAATCAGACATAAGGGGAAAAATATTAAAAGCAGCCAGAGGAATACAGAATGGAGAAAATACTTCCAAGTCATATATTTGATAAGTAATTACTATCCAGAATATGGAAAGAGTTCTATAATTCAACCACAAAAAATGAACAACCCAATTCAAAAACGGGCAGAGGACTTCCAGGCAAGGTAGCAGCATAGATAAATGCAGTACCCACTTCCTACCACTACTGTATCAAAATTACAACTAAAATACATTTAACAACCATCATTCAGAACTCCCTGAAATCTGGCTGAATGGAAGTCCTACGACTAGGGAATTAAAGAAGCCACATCAAGATGGTAGGAGGGGTGGGAGTCTGTAACAAACTGGTCCCACACCTAGCTGTGGAAGATAAAAACTGGGAGGGATATCTTGGCTGCGGAGGTCCCCCCTATAAAGCAAGGAGTCCCATCTCCACACCAGGACCACCATCCTAGGATTACAGCACCACAAAGAGAAGTCTCTATAACTTCTGGCTGTAAAAACCAGCAAGGACTGAGGCTGAGGCAAAGAGGTTTCTGGAGTCCAAAGCAGCTCCTCTTAAAGGGCCTGGGCACAGACTTCCTGAGACTCACTCCCTCTGAACTCCCAACACTGGGCAGCAGCTAGAAAGGCACCAGGGAAATACAGGGAGGAACTGAATTGTCTCGCATCAGAGCAAGAGCTGGAGGGGCAGACTTTTCCCAAAGAGAAGTGCTGGCAGAGGACGTTGTTCCTTTTCTGAGACCCTACCCTTGCATCCCAGAGGGCAGGCACCATATCTCAGTCTCCATCACCCTGGCTAACACCCTTAACCCCAAACTGGTGATTCCAAGAGGCCCTGCCAACTTTCAGGCCTGCCCACCCACATCGTGTCCAGTCTTGGCTCATGCTTCAGATTTTCCTAAAATCTCTCAAGCAAACAGCAACTGGCCTCAGTGTGCCTCACAACCTCTCCTAAGTGGCTCCAGACCCTGCCACTAGCAGAAGCTGACCTCGGTTCACTGATTAGCCTCACCTGAGCACCTCCAAGCCAAGCACAACTAGTAGCCATCTGCAGGTTGCTTTGTAGCTCATGCCAGGTGGCTCTGGGCAGAACACGGGCAGTAGCTGACCTTGTCCTGCCCCTCCCGAGAGGCCTAAGAGCCATCATACCCAGTGGAAAGCTTCAGACCATGTCAAAGCATCACCACCCAACCATCTCCACATGCAACACACTCAAGGGGTAAACTCAGTGGGCACCAGGGCCCCACTGAAGTTAAGTCCTGCTCTGTGGCGTGGGCCCCTGCCCAGCTGATCCTCCACAGTGGCCAGAGGTCATTGGTCATAGCCAGTCCTTGCAGCTGATTATCCTGGGGATAAATCCCTTCCATTGATGTGACAGTAGCAATCAAGGCTCAACTACAAGAGGATATACACAGGGAGAGGATGCAGCTCGAGTACTGAGCCTGGGTAATCAGGGAGGCTGTGCCACTGATCAGGACACCCACGACTGGGTTGGCCAAAAAGGCTGTTACATCTTTTCCATAAAATAAAAGACCCATTTTTCATTTTCAACAATAACTTTATTGATTTGGACATTATGAGTATGTTGGCTATCTCCTGCTATTGGCTTCTAGTGGGTAGAGGCCAGGGGTGCTGCTAAACATCTCCCACAGCAAAGAATTATTTGGCCAAAATGGCAACAGTACCAAGAAACTTCACAAACCACTTCTGACATATTCCATCAGTCACAGCACCTTCTCTATATACTGCACAAACCTTTTCTTGTGTTTCAGTTGTGTTTTTACCTTTCTTGAAATAATAAAGCATAATATGCCAAAAATGTTGAATAACTTCTTTCATCTTCAGTATTAAAATGGCTGCACAAAAATTCACCAATTTAAATAAGTTTTTAAAAATGCACGCTGATATGACAGCTGTCACAATAAAATCTAACAAAATTGTTTCAAATGAATTTAAAGGCAACTAAGCACACTACTAGAGCCATCATAAGGAAAAAACCTAATGGACTCTTTGGCCAACGCAATACTTTAGGCCACTCTACTAAGCCTGGGAGGCCTAGGAGTTCTACCTAATACATAGAAACATAAAGAGGCTGCCAAAATAAGGAGACAAAGAAACATCCCAAATGAAAAAACCAGAAAACTGCAGAAAAAGAACTAAACCAAATGGAGACAAGCAATCTACTAGATGCAGAGTTCAAAACACTGGTTATAAGGATGCTCAATGAACTTAGTGAGAAGCTCAACAGCATAAAAAAGAACTAGTTAGAAATGAAGGATACACTAACTGAAAGGAAGAATAATTTACAGGGAATCAACAGTAGAGTAGAAGAAGCCAAAACTCAAATCAGCAATTTGGAAGATAAGTAAGCAACAAACACCCAATAAGAACAGCAAAAAGAAAAGAGGACTGGCTGGTGTGGCTCAGAGGATTGAGTGCCGGCCTGCAAACCAAAGGGTCGCAGGTTTGATTCCCAGTCAGGGCACATGCCTGGGTTACAGGTCCCCAGTAGGGGGCACTCAAGAGGCAACAACACACTGATGTTTCTCTCCCTCTCTCCCTCCCTTCCCCTCTCTAAAAGTAAATAAATAAAATCTTTAAAAAAAAATACAAAAAAACTTCAAGCATACCAGCATTTGTATCACGTGGGTGCTGGAAGGAAAAGAGAGAAAGCAACAGATTGAAAACCTTTTTGAAAAAACAATGACAGAAAACTTCTATAACCTGGTGAAGGAAATAGACATACAAGGCCAGGAAGCACAGAGTCCCAAATAAGATGATTCCAAACTGGCCCACACCAAGACACATCATAATTAAAATGCAAAAGGTTAAGCCAAAGATAGATAGTAAAAAGCAAGAGAAAAGCAGTTAGTAACCTATAAGGAAGCTCTCATTAAGACTACCAGCTGATTTCTCAACAGAAACTTTGCAGACCAAAAGGGATTGGCAAGAAATATTCAAAGTGGTGAAAAGTAAGGACCTACAACCAAGATTACTCTGCCCAGCAAAGCTATCATTTAGGACCACAGGAAAGATAAAGAGCTTCTTAGGGAAGAAAAAGCTAAGTGTTCATCACCACAAAACCAGTATTATACAAATGTTAAAGGGTCTTCTTTAAGAAGAAAAAGAAGATTATAAAAAGTGTGAACAATAAAATGTCAATAATTACATGTCTATCAATAATTGAATATAAAAAAACAAATACATTAACAATTAGAACAAAAACAGACTCATAGATACAGAGAACATTTTCATGGTTGCCAGATGAAAGGGGGTTAGGAGGATGGGTAAAAAAGGTGAAGGGATTGGGAAGTACAAATTGATTGTTACAGAATGTCATGCAATGTAAAGTAAAGCATAGGGAATACAGTCAATTATATTCTAATAACTATGTAGGGTGCCGGATGGGTACAAGACTTATTGGGATGATCACTTAGTTATGTAGTATCTAAACACTGGGGTATATACCTGAAACTGATATAATTATGTATGTCAACTGTAATTGAAAAATAAAAATGATTTTAAAATGAAAAAAGGGGCAAAGGACTTGAATAGACATTTGTCCAAAGAAGATATATGAATGGCCAATTAGCATATGAAAGAAAGATGCTAAACACCACTATTTACTAAGGAAATGCAAATTAAAACCAGAGTGAGATACCAACCTCATACTCATTAGGATAACTACTATTAAAAAATAAATAAATAACAATGTTAGCAAAAATGTGAAGAAATTGGAACCCTTATGCACTGGGTGTGGAAAACAGTATGGTGGTTTCCAAAAATTTAAATATAAAATTACCATATGATCTGGCCATTCTACTTCTGGGTATAGAGCCAAAAGAATTGAAAGCAGGCCCTGGCCAGTGTGGCTCAGTTGGTTGGAGCATCATCCCATAATCAAAAGGTTGTGGGTTTGATCCCTGGTCCAGATGCATACTATATCCCATCGGGACACGTACAGAAGGCAAGCTACTCTGTTGCATCAATGTCTCTCTCTCCCCCTTCCTCTCTAAGGGAAAAAAAAAAAAACTCTTCTCAGCTGAGCAAATGAATAAATAAATGGCATCCATTTCTTCAAAAGAAATGGAAAGCAGGATCTCAAAAAGATATTTGTACACCTATGTTTACAGCAGCAATATTCACAATAGCTAAAACGTGGAAAAAACCCAAATGTCCACTGGCAAATGAATGGGTAAGACAAGAATGACAGCCAACTTCTCACCGGAAACAAAGAGAAGACAGAGAACTGAAAGAAAAAGATTGTCAACTTAGACTTTAGACTTCTATTAACCAGTAAAAATAACTTCTATAAATCAAGACAAATTAAAGACATTTTCAGACACACAAAAGCTGAAAATATTCATCACCAGCAAACCTACACAAGAAATGTTAAAAGAAGGTTATTTATTTTTTAAGATTTTATTTATTTATTTTATTAAGATTTTATGTATATATGTTTATTTTTAGAGAGAGGGAAAGGGAGAGAGAAAGAGGAGAGAAACATCAATGTGTGGTTGCCCCTCACGTGCCCCTACTGGGGACCTGGCCCACAACCCAGGCATGTGCCCTGATTGGGAATCGAACTGGGGACCGTTTGCTTTGCAGTCTGGTGCCACTCAATCTACTAAGCCACACCAGCCAGGGCAAGAAGTTCTTTATTCAGAAGGAAAATATACCGGGTAGAAATCTGGAATTATATGGAAAAATTAAGAATACTGAAAATGGTGTAAATAGACCACACATACAGTACTTGACAGGGGCTTTTATTATGAGATGGCAAATTCATCTACATTATTAAAATAACAGAGGGGAAAAAAGCACTAACAAGAATTTCCATAATACATACATCTTCCCGAATGTGTGTATTTAAAAAAAAAAAAAGTACCTTACTAGAACACATTTCCCATCACAACATTCCTGTAAGTTGGGAGTCAATATTATCTTTTTACACAAAGAGGCCCAAGATACAAACTAGTTGTCCAGTAATAGTGACTCTTTTAGAAAAGTAAAATTAAAATCTTGGTTCCAGCCCCGTGTTTATTACACAAACCCTTAAATACTTGGGATAAAGTATGATGGTGGTTAATATACAATTTATCTATTTTCCATTGCTTCCAGGGAACCCTAAAGTCACTTAGAAGTAAGCAATACAGACAGCAAAGATTGTTCCTTGCTTTGAAGAAGTCTGAAAAACATTAGGTTTCAACAAATTCGGTCAGGTTTCTCTACACTGGCAAAAGAAGAAAACTTTTGCCAAGTCTTCCTGAGGAAAATGAATTAATTAAAACAAAGGTGTCAAAGCAGTAACTGCAAAACAAAGCTTCGGGATTGGGTGCCAACATAAGAAAAAGAAAACACTAATATTTAATACCACTTCATTAGAGTCCAAACCTCAGAGGGAATGTGGTAAGAATAAAACCTCTGTAATATCACTGATGCCAAATAGATTACAGAATGGGAATCCTGCCTACTATCCCTCTGAATAAAGTTGAACATAATTCAGACACTCAGGGGTTCTTTGAGACCACAGCAGATCTTATCCAACTTCACAGGGAAAGACTACTTGCTACTCGCAGAAAGGTAACTGAACAATACACAACACAATTCAGGAGACTCCTCTAACAGAATTCTAGGGGAAGGCTACCTACTGTTACCCCATCGGGACCCAAAATTCTTTACTCTGTACTATAACAGGAAAATTGTGTGATTTCAATATTCCCTGATGCCAAGACAAAGTATCATTCTTTCAGGACTTTACCCCAAATAAGCCATTGGGTAACTTTCTTTTCAACATAAAATAAAATATGTCAAAAAAAAAATATGTTACTGACTCAAGAGAACTTAAAACATATGTTCAACAAAAACTGAACACATATGAATGTTCATAGTAGCATAATTCACAATACCCAAAAAGTGAAAGCGACTCAAATGCCCATCAACTGATGAATGAATAAACAAAATGTGGTATATCCATACAATGACTATTCAGCCATTAGAAAGGAATTAAGTACTGAAACATGCTATAACATGGATGAACCCAAAGAACATTAGGTAAAAGAAGCCAGAAACAAAAGGCCATATAATATGTGACCCCGTTTAAATGAAATGTCCCAAATAGGCAAACCCACAGGAACAAAAATCGGACCAATGATTGCCAAGGTTTGAGGAGAACAACTGTGTAATACATACGGGGTTTCTTTTTGGAGTGATGCAAATGTTCTGCAATTAGATAGTGGTGGCGGCTGCACAGAGCTATGAAGCAACTAAAAGCCTCTGAACTGCATATTTTAAATGGTTAAAATTATGAGTTTTGTTATGTGAATTTTACCTCAATACAAAAATGTTTCCAAGTGTTAGTTACCAGGTGCCTGTGTCTCCCACTACTTAACAAATGCTATGTTCCTAAAAATCATAAAAAGAAAAAAATACTTTTAAGCCCTGGCTGGTGTGACTCAGTGGAATGAACGCCAGCCTGTGAACCAAAAGGTCACAGGTTCAATTCCCAGTCAGGGCACATGCCTGGGTTGAGGGCCAGGTTCCCAGTTGGGGGCGTGCAAGAGGAAACCAATGGATGTTTCTCTCTTGCACATCGATGTTTCTTTCCCTCTCTTTCTCCCTCCCTTCCCCTCTCTCCAAAAATAAAGAAATAAAGTCTAAAAATTAATGAGTTTTAAAAATACTTTTTAAAATTTAATGTTCTGGAAAAGGCAAAACTGTAGAGATGGTAAACAGATCAGTGGTTGTCAGGGGCTGGTGTGGGGTGGTAGTTAAATAGGTGAGGTGCAAATTTTTTAGAGAAGTGAAACTATTCTATATGATACTGTAATATATTAAAGGTCTGTCAAAACCCATATAAATTTAAAGCACAAAGAATATACGATGTATGCAAATTTAAATAATCATTTAAGAAGTAAAGGGATCTCACAGCATGGAATGTAGAATGTGACAAAACAATCTAAATTTATTACAAATATGAAACCACCTCACAAAGGAGGCAGAAGAATACGGTGCTGACCTAGGTAAGGCTGGAAATGAGCGGAGTCTGGAAGACTAGAGAGAAAACAAAGGATCCATGAGCACTGTACTCTAGTTGATATATGTAGTTGTTTACCACAGGGGCACAGACCTACCATTCTACAACCACTGTACATGTACACTGGACTTGAAGAAATAAGTAAATGGATGGCCAAATTTCTTACTGGTAAAGTGAAAGAGGTTAGAATGATCAATGTGTTCAGAAATAAGAGTTGGCGATATCAGTATGAATTGATGTTTAGCTTACTATAGAGATAAATGGTTACATACAGAACTATTTCTAGATATTATGTATACACACAGGTTAATATATACACATATATCTCCTTGCGACCTCACTCAGGAGCCTAGAAGCAACAATACTCCAGTAGGAACTAGCACACTTAGCACCCAGATCTTGGTTTCTAATACCATTTTCCAATAAGAGAAACTAGGGCTCCTTGGAAAAACGACCAATCACAAAAGATGAGCCAGAAGCATTTTATGTTGTCAGAAACAAAAGTGCTCGTGCACACACATAATCATTGGAGTGTGTCAAAGGGAAGGGATACAGGAGCCAACTGAAAAAGTCCCCAATGACCAAAGCTGGAACAATTTGAGCAAGGAAATTTATGTAGATACTCCCCTCTTAAGGAGGTGGAGTATAACTCATCCCTCATTAAGTGTGGGCTCTGCATAGTGACTTTCTTCAAGAGTACAGAAAGGTAAGAACAGAAGAGTAACTTTACAGTGAAGAAAACAAATACCACCTCAAGCTAGGTAATCAAGGTTAACATTAACACTGATAAGTCGTATCAATAATATATACTGAGCATGTGATAAGAATGGTACTTTACCTCTGCGGTCTTCCTTTCAAAATCACATTACCTCAATCTAACCCTTAGAAAAACATCAGACAAATCCCAGTTGAAGGACTTTGGACAAAAATGCCTGATCAGTTATTTTCAAAATTGCCAATGTCATTAAAAACAAGGACAGTCTGAGAAATTGCCACAACCAAGAGGAGCTAAGGAGACATAATTATTAAGTGGAACGTGGCATCCTGAATGGGACTCTGGAACAAAAAAAAGGACATTAGGAAAAAACCGTGGAACTCTGAAGCAAGTACAGAGTTAGTAATAATGTATCAATATTACTACATTATGGCAAATGTACCACACTAATGTTAAAAGTTAACAATGAAGGCAACTGAGTGTGAGACAGGAATTTTCTGTTCTATTTTCACAGTAACTCAGCAAATCTAACAGTTCAAGAATTAAAATTTTATTTTTTCATTACAAAGTACTTATGATCTATTGCATACCTGAAATTTTACTCAGTGCACCTGGACACAAAAGATGTCTAAAACACGGTCTTGCCCCTCAATAAGTTTGTCGTCTCGTTGTGAGGTAAGACCAAAATACAAAAATAAGAACATATTAAATTGAGACATACAGATAAAAGTATATTGGGAATACAGTCAAACCTCAGTTCTCAGACATCTCCCATCTCAATTTGGTTGTTGACCATGCTGTTCACAGAGAAAGTCTCAGTTAACAAACAAAACATCAGTTCTTGACCTGACAACCGTTTCATGCTGATACAGTATTTCTAACAGAAAAAAAGATTGTTTTCAAACAAATCACTTTCAAACAGTCTTCCAGAACAAAGTAAGTTCAAGAACCAAGGTTCCATTGTATTCAGAGAAGGTACAGAATTATGAAGGAAGGCTTCATCAAGAAGATGAAACTTGAGTGTGTACCTTGAATATGATTCAGGGTACCAGAGTAAAAGGAACAATAAATTGGTACAGTTACAACAGCCAGAATGGTGAAGAACTAAAAAAAGTGAAAATATTTAGCCCTAAGAAAAGTGAAGACTTCAATGGGAGACACAATAGCAATGTTCGAATACTTGACGGATCACAAAGCAGAACTAAGAGTTACATCATATACCCATTTAACTTACTAGCTGACCACTGCTAAAATGTGACCACTCAAGGACACAGAGAGTGACAGCTGTTCAGTAGAGCCACAACAGGAAATGTCAATTTGGAAAGGCAGGAAGCAGGTGGCCTAGTTCTTCTCTACAACTTTCCAAAGGACAGTGTGCATGTGAGCCCAATGAAGCACAAATTTAGATTCAAATCCCGCATTTATTAACCACTTACCACGTGCCAGGTGCTTCCTTATATATGATCTTATTTAATATTCATAACACATCTATAAACATTTATTAATGTAATAGAGGCTTAATGTAAAATTACTATAAAATAAACCCTGTAAAAAACAGGAACACATTAAAATTCTCCACCCTCCACCACTCTGGTAGGGATTTGACAGATGTTTTAAAAAGCAAAATTGTGAGAAGGCCTACATATCTACATAATTCTCTATTTCCTCTTGCTCCTTACTTCAGTCAAGCTCAATGGCTCTCAGTCTGTGGAGTCCATAAGAATGATATACAATTATATATCATGCACACTGTACTTTTTAAGCAATGTAAGGGATTTTCAAGTATAGCTTTCATGTTATGTGATTTTTGTCTCATGCAATGACTTCAGAACCGATCCTGGGAATGAGGTGCAACCCTGCTGCAGACTTAATCCATGTAACATAGCACCATGGGAAGGAGGTAGAGAGGTTGATTCCTAACAACATGCAGAACACTCTAACAATTGGAGCTACCTAAAAATAGCATAAACTACCTCAAAGTAATAAATTTTCTGTCATCAAAGGTGTTCAAATAGAGGCTGAAAAATTACTGAGAACATTTTAGAAGAGCAACCGGGTAAGAAGTTGAGATCTCTTCCAAATCTAGATTCTATAATGGGTAGACAGGAGAAGACAAGCTAGTTAGGAACAACACAATAAAAAGAAAAGACACAAAGGAAAGAATGACATGGTATGTGGGGAAGTTCAATGCTGGGGAACATACGAGACGCTCACTTCCACCTGCAGACCTTTGCACTTTCTGCTTCATCTGCCAGGAAAGCGTTTGCATCTTTTAGGCCCCAACTCAAATATCTTCTCCTTAGTGTGGCCTCTCCATCACCCCAACCAGTCACTCACTTGTCACATTAGCTTGTTTTATTTTCTTCATACTTCATATTAGAAGTCAGCAAACTTTTTCTACAAAAGGTCAGACTACAGTCTGCGGGCCAAATCCAGCTTGCCCCACGTTTTTGTATGGCCTTATGAAGAATGGTTTTTACATTTTTAAATGGTTGAAAAAAAAAAAAAGACAGTATTTTGTGATGTGGGAAAATTATATGAAACTCAAATTTCAGTGTCCAAAGTTTAAGTAGAACACAGACAAGCTTGTTTATACTGCCTGTGGCTGTTTCTGCACTGAAACAACAGAGCTGAATAGCTGAAACAGAATATATATAGCCCATATTTACTTTCTGGTCCTTTACAGGAAAAGTTTGCTAATGGCTGACTTTTTAGCATTACCTAATATTATCTTGTCCATTTGCTTATTTGTTATCCTCATTCTCACACACACAGAATAAAGCTCAATGAAGGCAGGGACCTTTGTCTTGTTCCCCCACTGTAGCCCAGTACTTAGAAGATATCTTGGAACAAAATAAGGGCTCAATAAATATTTGATGGATAAATATTAAAGAGTGATCCATAAAAACCACATCAAGGAGTTTAAACTTTAGTCCTCAGCCACGACAGGTTTTGTACACGAGAGAGGCATAAAAAACTCTTGCAGGCCCTGACCAGTGTGGCTCAGTTGGTTGGATGTCATCCCGCAAAGCGAAAAGTCACCAGTTCAATTCCTGGTCAGGGCACATGCCTGGCTTGTAGGTTTGGACCCAGTCAGGGCACATAAGGGAGGCAACCAGCATGAGAGATCTTTTTCTCCCTCTCTTCCACCCTCCCTTTCCCTCTCTCTAAGAATAAATAAAATCTTTAAAAAGAAAAAAAAACACTTTCAGGAAAGAGGGAGTATTCTAGTAGAAAACAGAGTAACGGTGGTTACCAACTAGTCCAAATCATTGGGTTTCTTCATCAAACTGTATGGTTTGGGTGTGAGTGCACTCAAAAAAGATTGTCTCAACTAGTCAAGGTGTCAGAACAGTCTGTCAGCTGACTGTGCTACTTACCTTAAGATGAGAATACTCTGAGAAACCTCATCTCCTACACATTGTACACAGCACCCATACCATGCTGAATCTTAAAAAATGCTCATAATTTTAACAGATCTAGATCACATGCTAATGATTTCTAATATCTACAATTTCCCTATGCTGCTGATCAGCAATATACTCTGTAAACAGCTGAAAACTCTTTGGAAATTAAAAGGTTACCACCCACAAATAAAAAGCAGCTTTTTAATCTTTCTATACCAGCCAGAGAGTGGGTGCATGATTTCCAAACAAATACAAGCCAACTCTGTTGGCAGAGACCAAGGTACTGTTGAGTTGAAAGTCACACCTATAAGCATCATTTGTTATGTGATACTAGTAAAACTACCACCTACTCAAAACTGGAGTCTCACCTTTTTAAAAAATTTTCAATTACAGTTGACATTCAATAGTATTTTATGTTAGTTTCAGGTATACAGCTTAGTGGTTCAGCAATTACATCATTTACAAAGTGATTTCCCAATAATTCAATTACCCACCTGGCACCATACACCATACACCGTCATTACAATACTACTGACTATATTCCCTATGCTGAACTTTAAATCCCCACGACTATTTTGTAACTCTTAATTTATACTTCTTAATCCCTTCACCTTTATCACCCTTTGGATGATCACTCTCCTAATACAGTGGGAGAAAACTGTATCTATCTCCTGGAGGAATCTTGCCTGTAACACATTAACATTTTCATAAGGTTCTTTCCTCCATGCTTTGCAACAATTTCTATACACGGGTACTTCCTAAACAAGGATTTAATTAAACAGTCACTTCCAAAAATTAAGATACTGATCAGAAAACATACATCAAAGTTTTGTCTTATTTTAAAACAGCTACCTGCTTTTTAAGCCCTGGACGCCTTTTAAAAAATAATTAGCTAATTTAGGAAATCAGCCCTTTCATAGAGATGCTTATGGTACAGGTACCTCTGATGAGTATGTCAGACTTCTAGCATCCATTTTGGATTAGTGTCTATGTGTTCATCTTCCTTTCCTCTGTGAGAATCAGGTTGAAAAGGCAGCCTACAAAATTATTGGGTAAGGATCTACCAAGACTAATGTATAAGGTGTCACCAAGAAAGGGGGGTGGAAATTAACCAACAGCTCAAGTGGGCTGCTTTCAGAAACTCTGTTGCAGATTCAAGGAGGAAGGGGGGAGGTCCTCACCATCAACGTTGTTAAGGAATGAATCAAACCAATCACTGGACAAAACTACACACACCTTTACTTAGGCTGGAAAGGGGTATGTGCAAGCTGTAAATGGATTTCTGGCCCTTTAGGGAAGATGTGCCCATTTTCCCTTCCTAAAAGGGCTAATAAAAGGCACTCAGAACCCAGCCAGCCTAGCCTCCTACCTTGCACCACCTATTCTCCCGATCCCAGTACAGCAGGTTCCCTCCTCCCCTTAAAGAAGTTCAAAATCAAAACAAAAGGTGCAAAACTGGTTTCAGGTGGCACTGGCTGAGCCCTAGAGGCCAACTTCTGGGGACTACAAGGCCGAGCGAGGGCTCATAGGACCTCAGACCCCTAACCAGAGCTAGCTCCCAAACAGTCCCTCGGGCCTCGGCCCAACTCCTCACACGCCCCTCCCTCTCCGCAGACCTGGAGATGGGGTGCTGGGAACGGGGGCGAGGCGAGAAGGTTGGGGACAGAAACCCCAGGGTCAAAATGACAGCGGAACCAGCCGGGAAAGAAAAAGGCCCGGAGGGATGCTGGGGCGGGCGTGGGGGCGGGACAAGTCCTAGGCCCCGGGCTTAAGCCCCGAATGGGGACAAGCGAGGGTCCAAGCCGTTCCAGGCCGCGAGTGGGAGGCCGGGTTTGCGTCGGCAGCGCCGCCAGGCCACGCTCGCCGAACAACTCTCCTCACCCGGGGCGGAGGGACGAGGAGGGGCCTTGAGGGACTGCGAGGGACCGCGGCCACAAGCAGAGTTCGGGGCGGGGGCACTCACTCACCGGCGGGGAGGGGAGGAGCAGCCGGCGTCTCCGCCAGCGCCGTCGCTCGAGTTCAGGCGCCGGCTCCTGCCGCTGCAGCCGCCGCGCCGGGTCCATCCCCCCCAGCCACCCTCCCTCCCGGCCCTCCCCCCGCGCCACTTCAGCCGCAGCAGCCGCCGCTGCAGCCGCCACCGTCGATTCAGCCTCTGCGCGGGAGCGCGAACCGGCTTGAGTAGGCGACAGCGCGTGCGCCCGCCGCCACCGCCCACAACATCCGCCCCCGGCTGGCGGCGCACGCGCGGGGCTGTGGCGGGCGCGCGCACGCAGCTGAGGGGCGGAAACAGGCCCCCCAAGGCGTGGCCCCGCCCCCAGCCCGCGCGCCCACCCTCGCGGTCTCCCGGCTGCTGAGCTAGGCGGTTGCAGGTGTGGCTGGACCTGAACAAAGCTCGAGGAACCGAGCTCCTCTGGTCCGGCCCCTTTTTCTGGGGAGTGAGGGCTCGAAGCGATGCAGGTTTGAGCGGATTTCTGGCTGCCGCTCGGCATCGTACACCTGTTCTTCCTACCTTGAATCCACAGGCCTGCCTTTCTTCTCTGATCTGTCAGGTTTTCATCTGCTGCCAGGAGGACGGCAGAGGCAGTTACTACTTCGCTTCCGGTGTTACCACTGAAGGGACCACAAGCAGCCATCAGCCTAACCCTTTATTGTTCTATTTTCCTAATTCATTTATTCATTCATCACTAATGTATTGAGGCTTTCTCCCTGCACTAGGCCCTGTTCGAGTTACTGTGAGTACAGTGTGGGGATAAAACAGATCCTGGCCTCATGAAGTTAGATCTGGTAGAGAAGGATAATCGTTAAACGAAGAATCTCACAAAATTAAAAATTACGATTAGTAAAATCTTTTCTGAGAAGTATATGGTGCCAAGAGAACCTGTATGGGAGATGGGGGTGGAGGGGTAGAGTTTGATTTAGTCGAGGGTGTTCAGGCTGGAATCTGAGGGCTGCTGACTTGGAAGGAAATAGTTAGATTCAAGGGCTGAGAGCTTGGCATGGCCAGAATGGGGCACTGGAAGACCACAGAATGGAGCAGAGTGTGAGTGTGGGGAGGTGTAGGCAATCATTGTGGTAAGGATTTGAGATTTACGGCAAGGTAAACTGGTGCTGGTAGAGAAGACCACTTTTTAGGGAGTAAAATGGACAGGATTTGATGATCTATTAGATGAAGAGTGAAGGCCAGGGAGGTGGCAAGTTTGACTTATATTTGAGGTGGATGGGAGATACGGTTATAGGTCTCAGGAGCATTGAAGGAGACCCCTGAGGAAAGTAACAAAAAATGGAAAATAAACTTAAAGCTAAAACTGTAAATTTCTAGAAGAAAACAAAAAAATTTTGTGATCTTGAGATAGGCAAAGATTTCTTAGGACATAAAAGGCATGAACCACAAAAGAAATTATTCATAAGATTAACTTCATCAAAATTTAAAACTTTTGTTTTTTGAAAGACACCATTGGGAAGATGAAAAGGCAAGGCACAGATAGGAAGGAGAAATTTGCAAAACGATATGTCTGACAAAAGACCTGTATCCAGAATATATAAAGAACTTTTATAAATGAATAATAAGAAAACAACCCAATAAAACAATGGGCAAAAGGTTTTAGTAAACACATCACCAAATAAGATATAAAAATGGCCAATAAGCAACAAAAATGTTCAACATATTTAGTAATCCAAAGATTTGCAAATTAAAACCACAATGATACACCCCTACATTTTCGTTAGGATAGCTAAAATTAAAAAGACTGATGATCCAGCAGTCCCACTCCTACACATTCCCTTAACTGTACTTAAGTTCCAAATAAAAACAATAACAAAGTCATACTTCCACCTAACATACAACTAACCTACACACAACCTGAAAGGCTTAACACTTTCCCAAAAAGAGGGTGCAAAGTCCTTGGTGGATCTCTTTCCAATTTTGACATCCTGTAAGTTAATACTGTGCTATGAAGTTAACTATTATTAATACATTTCCATTGTGTAGTAGCAATTGAATTTCCCCCTTGGTAATTAGGGTTGATCACACCAGCCAATACAGTAACTCCTTTTTTTACCTATTTATTTAAAGGAATGAGCCCTGGCTGGTGTGGCTCAGTGAACTGAGTGATGACCTTCAAACTGAAAGGTTATTGGTTCAATTCCCAGTCAGGGCACATGCTTGGGTTGTGGGCTAGGTCCCCAGTTGGGGGCTTGCTAGAGGCAACTGATCGATATATCTCTCACATATTGATGCTTCTCTACCTCTCTTTCTCCCTCCCTCCCCCTCTCTCTAAAAATAAATAAACAAAATCTTTTTTCTTAAAAAAAAAAGTGCCTTCATTAAAAAATACACAGACAAAGGAATGAGATGCCCCCAGGTGACCAGGTGACAGTCTGAACTGCCAATTCAACAGAAACGTTGTTGTGTCTCCTGTTGGAAGCATTCCTTCCTTTGGAACTGAGACCTCTAGACCAGCAGAGCTTCTGGCCATTTCTCCTTCCAGACAAAATGAACAAGCAGGTGCACTGCTTGAAAAGTTCTGCCAACAGGCAGGCTTTTCCTTCACTAATTTTCTGCAAGGCTATCCCAGAAAGGGGCAATAGTGCTGCGACAGTCTGTTTTCAACCAATGCCTGCAACGCCTGTGCAGAACCATCATAAACCAGGCTGTTAAATAAGACTGGATTTTTTCTTCCCCAGTCATAGGGAATGCCCCAAAAGATTATAGGTGTGCACTGAGAGAGAGAAGATGATGTAGTAGGAGTAGGGACCATGGGCATTTTGGGCCACTTCCTCATATTGTACAACTTACTTATGCTTTCAGGACCCATTCAAGCCCAATCCTATGAATATAGTTTCATTGATAATGGAGCGCTGCTGTGTGTTCACAACTTTATAGCTTGGTGGATCAGACAACACCCAGTTTGTGACGGGTAGCTCAGATCACATGGTAACTTCATGACCTATGGTTACGAGTTCAGTATGTACTAAGGCTGAGTAGCAAGGCAAAAGCTGTTTCTACAAAGGTGAGTAGTTGTCACAGAGAATGGCAGGGCTTTGCTCCCAAATCTTAAGTGTCTGTGCTGTGATTTATGTATAGGGGCCTGCCAAACACTTGAAATAGAATCTCTATTAGCCACTTGCAGAATGAGGTTCTGGGTTTCATTTTCAGAAATAATGGCACTAAAGGTTTCTTTCAAGACAGGAATAGAAGCCTTCATATCATCTGTGCTGGGAATTTGAAGCTCTGAGCTCACCCTTTTCCTTCTCTACTTTCTTCAGTGCAGTTAGAAGCAACCAACAGATCCATTGTATTCCTTAGTTGGACTAAAATATTAAAATACATGGTCACTCAGGACCTCCCTTTCTATAGGCATTCGATTAGGAATATCCAATGCCTTATCCTGCCATGGACTACCAGTGTCCTCTGCACCACTGGAAATAGAGTCATTAGTGACTTCAAATCAGGTTGCAGAAACAATTCAAGAATACCCAGAACCAATTCAAAAAATTCATTCTTAAGAATCTGTTCCTCTAGAACCATTCCCAGTATCAAAATCTGTATTAGGGTTCAAACAGAGAGACAGAACCAGTAGGAATTATATAATAAAAGGTTTATTTCAAAGGATTGATTTATGCAGTTACGGGTCAGGAGGAGAGCTGACTGACACTGCTGTCCCCAGGCAGACTTTCTCCTTCAGGAGAGCCTCAACTCTGAGGACGTTTCACTGATTGCCCAACCAGATTATCTAGGATAATCTCCCTTATTAAAGTCAATGATTATGCCCTGGCTGTGTGGCTCAGTTGCACTGTTCCATGAACCAAAAGTTTGTTGGTTCGATTCCTGGTAAGGGCACATGCCTAAGTTGTGGATTTGATCCCTACTTGGGGCGCATATGGGAGGCAGCTGGTCGATATTTCTCTCTCACATTGATGTATCTCTCTCTCTCTTTCCCTCTCTCTCTCTCCCTTCTTCTCTCTCTAAAATCAATCAGTCAATGAAATAAAAAATGTAAAGTCAACTCATTATGGACTTTAATCATGTCTACAGAAATGCTTCATAGGCAACACTTAGGTTAGCTCTGAACAGTGTAGAATAACTTGGAACTATAGTTTAGCCAAGTCGACACCTCAAAAAGACTATCACATCAGTGTTTACCCAACAGAAATGGAAATATATGACCACACTAAGACTAGTACAAGAATACCCACAGCAGCTTTATGCACAACATCAAAATACTAGTAACAATGCAAATACCCATCAACAGGTGAATGGATGAACAAAAAGTGTTAAATCCGTACAATGGAATACTACCAACAGAAGCTGAAAAAAATGCATATTGTATAATTCTACACTCAGGTCACTCAGAAATTCTAGAAAATAAAATTCTAGAAAATGCAAACTAATATATAGTAACAGCCTGAGACGACAGATGAGAGGTAAAGAGGCACAAAGAAGCTCTTGAGGGTGATGAGAACGATCTGAATCTTGATTATGGTGGTGATTTCATGGGTGTGTATATGTGTCAAAACTTATCAAATTGTATATTTTAAAAAGGTATAGTTTATTACTTATTAATATACCTTAGTAAAGTTGCTAAAGAATTTATTTGAGGGGATTCATAGCAGATTAAAAATAGCATACAGAAGATTAGTCACCTGAAAGACAGCAGAAAGTATTTGTTCTTTCAAAATCATTTTAATATGCTTTATTGATTATGCTATTACAGTAGCCCCTTTTTTTCCCTCCCCTTTGTTCCCTTCCACCCTGCACTATCCCTCCCACCCACATTCCCCCACTTTAGTTCATATCCATGGTTCATACATATAAGTTCTTTGGCTTCTCCATTTCCCATACTATTCTTAGCCTCCCCGTCTATTTTGTACCTATCATTTATGCTTCTTATTCCCTGTACCTTTTCCCTCATTTTCCCCTTGCCCCCTCCTCTCTGATAACCCCCTGTAATGTCCATTTCCGTGATTCTGTTTTTGTTCTAGTTGTTTCCTTAGTTTTTGGTTTTGCCTTTTTTAAGTTCTGTTGTTGACAGTTGTGGGTTTGTTCATAGTTTTGATCTTCTTCTTCTTAGATAAGTCCCTTTAACATTTCATAGAATAAGGGCTTGGTGATGATGAACTCCTTTAACTTGACCTTACCTGGGGAGCACTTTATCTGCCCTTCCATTCTAAATGATTGCTTTGCTGGATAGAGTAATCTTGGATGCAGGTCCTTGCCTTTCATGACTTGGAATACTTCTTTCCAGCCCCTTCTTGCCTGCCAGGTTTCTTTGAGAAATCAGCTGATGGTCTTATGGGAACTCCTTTGTAGGTAACTGTCTCCTTTTCTCTTGCTGCTTTTAAAGTTCTCTCCTTCTCTTTAATCTTGGCTAATGTCATTATGATGCGCCCTAGTGTGTGCTTCCTTGGATCCAACTTCTTTGGGACTCTCTGAGCTTCCTGGACTTCCTGGAAGTCTATTTCCTTTGCCAGATTGGGGAATTTCTCCTTCATTATTTGTTCAAATAAGTTTTCAATTTCTTGTTCTTCCTCTTCTCCTTCTGGCACCCCTATGATTCAAATGTTGGAACAATTAAAGATGTCCTGGAGGTTCCTAAGCTTCTCATTTTTTCTGAATTCTTATTTCTTCATTCTGTTCTGATTGAATGTTTCTTTTTTCCTTCTTCTTCAAACCATTGATCTGAGTCCTGGTTTCCTTACCGTCACTGTTGGTTCCCTGTACATTTTCCTTTATTTCACTTTTCATAGCCTTCACTTTTTCCTCTATTTTGCAAACATATTCAATGATTTCTGTGAGCATCCTGATTACCAGTGTTCTGAACTCTGCATCTAATAGGTTGGCTGTCTCTTCATTGCTTAGTTCTCTTTTTGGAGCTTTGATCTGTTCTTCCATTAGGGCCATATTTTTTTTTTGTCTCAGCACAGCTGTTACGTTGTAAGGGGCAGAGCCTTAGGTTTTCGCTAGAGTGGGACAACCCACATCACTGCTTTGTAGTGCTGTATGTGGGGGAGGGGTCAGAGAGAGAGCAATGCCACTTGCTCAGCTCTCCATGGCTTCCAGTCACTTCCCCCACTACCCACAATCAAATTGGGCCCTTTTGGTCCTGATTCCAGAGTGGGTGGGTTTGTGTACTTTCTTGGACCCTGTGGGTCTCTCCAACAAATGTTCCTGTGAGGCTGGGAGTTTCTCCTGCCACCACAACCCCCACAGGTTTTTACAGTAAGAGGTTTTGAGGCTTTCTTTTCCTTCTCTGGAACCCTGGGTTGCACAGTCTGTCTCATCCCCAGTTGTTCCTCCCAGTTTTACTACACACAAATGTGGGATGCCCGGTCTGCCGGCTGTCACCTTGCTGCACATCCTCTCTGCCCTAGATGCCCATCTCCACCCCTCCTACCAGTCTGGATGAATGTTTCTTCTTTAACTCCTTGGTTGTTGGACTTCCAAACAGTCCAACATTCCAGTTCAATTTTCTAGCAGTTCTGTTTATTTTTTGTTTTTAAATTTGTTGTTTTCCTTCTTTTGGTTTGGCAAGGAGGCCAAGTGTATCTTCCTATGCCTCCATCTTGGCCAAAAGTCCTAGTAATATATTTTTTTTATTGTTGTTCGAATGCAATACAATGTTCCATTTTACTGTCACCACTTTCCCCTCCTCCACCCACCCCCACCTCCCACCCTCAATCCTACCCCCCTTTGACTTTGTCCGTGGATCCGTTATACATGTTCCTTGATGACCCTTTCCTATCTTTCCCCCATTATCTACCTTCCCCTCCCCTCTAGTTACTGTCAGTTTGTTCTTTATTTCAATGTCTCTGGTTATATTTTGCTTGCTTATTTGTTCTGTTGATTAGGTTCCACCTATAGGTGAGATCATATGGTATTTGTGTTTCACCACCTGGCTTATTTCACTTAGCATAATGCTCTCCATCCAGATCCATCCATGCTGTGGCAAAGGGTAGGAGCTCCTTCTTTCTGCTGCCTAGCATTCCATTGTATAAATGTACCAGTTTTCTGATCCACTCATTTACTGATGGGTACTTGGGTTGCTTCCAGCACTTGGTATTATAAATTGTGGTGCTATGAATATTGGGGTACACAGGTTCTTTTGAATTGGTGTTTCAGTATTCTTAGGGTATAATCCCAGCAGTGGAATTGCCAGTTCAAAAGGCAATTCCATTTTTAGTTTTTTCAAGAAATTCCATACTGTTTTCCACAGTGGCTGTACCAGTCTGCATTCCCACAAACAATATTCTAGGGTTCCCTTTTTTTACAGCCTTGCCAGCACTTACAGTTTGTTAATTTGTTTATGATGGCCATTCTGACCCATGTGAAGTGGTATTTCATTGTGGTTTTAATTTCCATCTCTCTGATGGCTTGTGATGCTGAGCATCCTTTGTCTCTGGGCCCTCTGTATGTCCTTCTTAGAGAAGTGTCTGTTCCAGTCCCTTGCTCATTTTTTAATTGGATTGTTTGTCTCCCTGGAGTGGAGTCGTGTGAGTTCTTTGTGTATTTTGGAGATCAAATCCTTGTCCAAGATATCATTGGCAAATATATTTTCCCATATGGTTGGTTCCCTTTTCATTTTGCTGATGTTTTCCTTAGCTGTGCAGAAGCTTTTTATTTTGATGAAGTCCCATTTGTTTTTTCTTTCCTTTATGTCCCTTGCTGTAGGGGACATAGCAGTGAAAATTATTGCTGCATGGAATATCTGAGATTTTCCTGTCTATGTTCTCCTCTAGGACTTTTATGGTATCCTGACTTATACTTAAGTCTTTTATCCATCTTGAGTTTATTTTTATATATGGTGTAAGTTGATGGTCGAGTTTCATTTTTTTGCATGTAGCTGTCCAGATCTCCCAACACCATTTGTTGAAGAGGCAATTTTTACTACATTTTATGCTTCTGCCCCTTTTATCAAATATTAATTGACAAAAGAGACTTGAGTTTATTTCTGGGCTCTCTATTCTGTTGCATTGATCTATGTGTCTGTTCTTATGCTGGTACCAGACTGTTCTGATTACCATGGCCTTGTAATATAGTTTGATAAAAGGTATTGTAATGCTTCCTACTTTGTTCTTCTTTCTCAAAATTTCTGTGGCTATTTGGGGTCATTTATGGTTCCATATAAATTTTTGAAATGTTTGTTCTGTATCTATGAAATATGTCATTGGTTTTTTAAAAATTTTTTGTCATTGGTATTTTAATAGGGATTGCGTTGAATCTATAAATTGCTTTGGGTAGTATGCACATTGTGATGATGTTAAGTCTTCCTATCCATGAACATGGTATATGCTTCCATTTATTTGTGTCTTCCTTAATTTCTTTCTTCAGTGTTGTGTAGTTTTCTGGGTATAGGTCTTTTACCTCCTTAGGTAAATTCCTAGGTTAGGTTTATTCCTAGGTACTTTATTTTTCTTGTTGCTATACCAAATGGGATTTTTTCTTGATTTCTGTTTCTGATATTTTGTTGGTGGTGTACAAAAATGCCTTCAATTTCTGAATATTGATTTTGTATCCTGCTGCTTTGCCAAATTCACTTATTAGGTCAAGTAGATTTTTGGTGGAGTCTACAAGGTTTTCTATGTACACCATCATGTCATCTGCAAACAATGACAGTTTTACTTCCTCCTTTCCAATTTGTATTCCTTCTTTTCCAATTGGAAAATTCTTTTCCAATTTTTATTTCTTCTTCTTGTCTGATCGCTGTGTCTAGGACTTCTAATTCTATTTTATACTATAGTATAAATAATACCATTTTCCCCAGGTTTTCAAATTTATTGGCATATAGTTATTCATAGTAGTTTCTTACAAACCTTTGTTTTTCTGTGGTATCAGTTGTTGTGTCTTTGTCTGGTTTGGGGATCAAGATGATGCTGGCCTCATAAAAAGAGTTTGGAAGCCTTCTCTCTTCTTGGATTTTTTGGAATATTCTGAGAAGGATAGGGGTTAGCTCTTCTTTAAAAGTTTTGTAAAATTCTGCTGTAAAACTGTCTAGTCCAAGGCTTTTTTGTGATGGGAGTTTTTTGAATACTGCTTCAATTTCACTAGCTATTATTGGTCTGTTCAGGTTTTCTGCTTCTTCTTGATTCAGTTTTGGAAGGTTATATTTTTCTAGAAATGTGTCCATTTTCCCCAGGTTTTCAAATTTATTTGCATATAGTTATTCATAGTAGTTTCTTACAATCCTTTGTATTTCTGTGGTATCAGTTGTAATGTCTCCTCTTTCATTTCTGATTTTATTTACTTGTGTCCTCTCTCTCTTTTTTTCTTGATGAATCTGGTTAAAGGCTTGTCGGTTTTGTTTATCTTTTTAAAGAACCAGCTCCTAGATTTATTGATCCTTTGAATTGTTCTTTAATCTCTATGTCATTTAATTATGCTCTGATCTTGATTATTTCCTTCCTTCTATTGGCTCTGGGCTGTGTTTGTTGTTCATCTTCTAGTTCTTGTAGATGTAGGGTTAGGTCATTTACTTGAAATGTTTCTATCTTTTTTAGGTAGGCCTGTATCACTATGAACTTCCCTTTCAGGACTGCCTTCACTGTGTCCCATAAGTTTTGGACTATTGTCTATTTATTTTCACTTGTTTCCAGAAACTTTTTGATTTCTTCCTTGATCTCATTAACCCATTCATTGTTTAATAGCATGCTATTCAGTCTCCATGAGTTTGAATATTTTTGAATTTTTCCCTCGAGGTTGGTTTCTAGTTTCAAGCCCTTATGGTCCAAGAAAATGCTTGATATGATTTTAATTTTCTTGAATTTGTTGAGGCTTGTTTTGTGTCCTATTATGTGCTCTATCTTTGAATATGTTCCATGTGCATTTGAAAAGAATGTGTATTTTGCTTCTTTAATATGAAAGGGCCTATATATACCAGTTAAGTCCATTTGATCTAATGTGTCATTCAGTTCCGTAATATCCTTGTTGATATTTTGTTTGGAAGAGCTATCCATTGTTGACAGTGGGGTGTTAAAAAATCCTACCATAGAGCCCTGGCTGGTGTATCTCAGTGGTTTGAGCACTGGCCTGAGAACCAAAGGGTCACCAGTTCGCTTCCCAGTCCGGGTACATGACTGGGCTGTAGGCCAGGTCCCCAGTAGGGGCACCTGAGATGCCACCACACACTGATGTTTCTTTCCCTCTCTTTCTCCTTCCCTTCCCCTGTCTCTAAAAATAAATAAAATGTTTTAAAAAAATAAAAAAACAAATAAAATCCCCTACTGTAATTGTGTTGCTGTCTATATCTTTATTGAATTCCTCCAAGAATTTCTTTACATATTTGGGTGCATATATGTTTCCAATATTTATGTCTTCTTGATGGATTCTTCCCTTGAGTGTTATGAAGTGTCCTTTGGTGTCTCTTTATATGGCCTTTGTTTTGAAGTCTATTTTGTCGGATAAAAATATTGCTATCCCAGTTTTTTTTCCTGTTCGTTTGCTCGGAATATTTTTTTTTTTCCAACCCTTCACTTTCAGTCTGTGTAGGTCTTTTGTTCTGAGGTGGGTCTCTTATAGGCAGCATATGTGCGGACATGTGTGTTTTCTTATAGAAACTATTTGGATTAAAGCACAGAAAGAGAAAGGGTGTGAAAACAGAAAAGAACATCAGAGATACATGGGGCATAGTGAAAAGCAGTGCTGCAGAACAGACACTATATAAAGTTGAAAAAATATTGAAAACATTTTATAAATGATTCTATTCTTGGAGAGGCAATATATACCATTCAGACACCTGGTAATTTTGAGTGTGAAAACTGGAATATTATTCACTTGGGTGTACACATCATGACAGAACATTTATGCAGAAATCAAATATCAACACCAAAAAACTATTTACACATTACTCAGGGCATGAAATACAAAACCCATATATTAAAATGTTAGAAGGTGCTATAAAATAAATATTTGGGATAAAGTAAGAAGTATTAAACATTATTCATTATTTTAGGTTCAAAATCTAATGTATGTATATAGCGTAGATAATAATTGTGATTAGATTTATAGATTTCTAAACTCAAATATTTCTATATGTGAACATTTTGAGGGATTTTTGTCACATTGGAGAAAGATTATTTTAAAATTTTAATTTAAAAGTTACAAACACTGAACTTGACAAAAATAAGTTGAGAAGCCAGAATTATGACAATAGTGTAAGTACATATGGAAAATGTAACACTGCAATAGAAGATCTTTGAAAAAATTATACACCATTTTATATTTCTTTTTTTAAGTGTTCTTTAAACTCGATGGTGAACAATGCCATCAAAATCTCCTTTGACATTATCAAATTTAAAAAATATCTCCCAAGATTGCTTTTCAGCTTTGGTTAGACATTTGGGTGTATTGAGAACCCTGAATATAAATTTGAAACTACTAAATAGGTGATGGGAAAATTGAGTTGATACTATCATGCCTGTAAAAACTCATTTACAAATGGTATGCATTGATCTTTTTATGAAGAGATCAATAAAGAAAATGGGTTCTAAAATACCAGCCAAATTTCTACTTTCAAACATATCCATGCCTGAATTTATTGGCTTAGTGCTGACTTGACATGATGCTTTAAATCACAGGTGGCAAACACAAGCTCCACTGGCTGAATCTGGCCTGGCACCTTGTTTCTACCAAGCAGCAGTACCGAGTTCCTTGCCCCTAGTTAAAGAATAGTTACATTTACAGTTCTAAAATTAGATTTGGCCCTTTGAAAGCAACCTCGAGGCTGGAGTGGCCCCTAGTGAAAATGAGTTTGACACCCCTGCTTTAAATAAAATTAATGGTTTAAGCAAAATGATACAGAAAATTCAATGTATGAAAAAATGTTGATGTACATAATGCTCTCAAAAAATTTTTAAAAAATTAAGAAATTATTTGAAGTAAAACTAGATGGTTCTTTAAAAAATAAATTATTGATTTTAAAAGAAGTTGCAGAATACATATAAAATATTACTCAGCCATAAAAAAGAATGAAATCTTGCCATTTGCAACAACATTGATGGCCCTATAGGTATTTGCTAATGAAATAAGTCAGACGGAGAAAGACAAACACTGCATGATATCACTTATATGTGGATTCTAAAAAACAAAATAAATGAACAAAACAAAACAGATATTAACCAATGTAACCCCAATAAATTCAATTAAAATGTTTAAATATAAATGAAAAGTAAATAAATTAATAAAATAAGAAAGTTTAAAAAAGCATTTTCTTTGTTTCAATGCAAATCTAAAAGATACACAGTAGAGATCAGCCCCTCTGTAGGGAGCCGGACGGCTAGTATCTGCACTTATTATTAGCCGTGTTAGAAAAAAGAAAACAGAAACAGACTCATAGATACAAAGAACAAACTGGTGGTTGCCAGAGGGGACAGGCAAAATAGGTGAAGGGGATTAAGAGGTACAAACTTCTAGGTATAAAATAAATAAGTCACAGAAATGTAATGTACAACATAAGGAATGTAGTCAATAATATAACAACTTTGTATGGCAACAGATAAAACTAGATTTATCATGGTAATCATTTCATAATGTAAAAATATTTAATCACTATGTTGTACACCTGAAACTAATATAATATTAGATGTCAGCTGTAATTCATTTAAAAATTAATTTATTACATAAATTATATTAGTTGAAGAGTCTCTTGACATTGGTTTCAATTTCTCCAACATAGAAAATATTAGGAAAAAAAGAGAGTTCGGTTGCAAATCCCACAACACATCTAAAATCCAAAACTAAATTTTAAAATCAATTTACTTTTGCCTAGACTGGTGTGGCTCAGCTCAGTGGGTTGGGTGTTGTCTCTAAAAGCAAAAGGTCACCAGTTTGATTCCTGGTCAGGGCACATGCCTGGGTTGTAAGCCAAGACCCCATTTGTGGGGGAGGGCAGCCAATAGATGCTTTTCTCACACATCAATGTTTCTCTCCTTCTCTTTCTCCCTCCCTTCCCCTTTCTCTAAAATAAATAAATAAATAAATAAAGTGTCTTTTTTATCCTATATTGGGAAATGCGATATCATTTTTAAAATTAAAGTTTACAATACTGAAAGAAAATAATGATCTTTTTGGTCTTCTAATCTATTGATAGACCCATACTATTTGAAATGCAGTCCCTGGACCAGCAGCCCCAGCACTACCTGGAAGTTCGTTAAAAATGGAGGATCTCAGCCCTGCTCCAGATCACCTTAGTTAGTCTTCATTATGTGACATAACCTGCAGGAGATTTGTATGCATATTATAGTTTGAAAAGCACTGGACCAGATAACACATGTAATTTGAAGGATTAAAATGAACATGAACTGCAACAACTGTTAAAATTTACCTTTGAAATTGATTAAAGAATATTAGTGATATTGTTGATGGGAAATGAATTCAGAGGAAATAAAAACCTTAAATTGTTTCGTAAAATTTAGCATGACTTTTGTTAAAGTCTTGTAATATGTTCGTAGCAATAACTTATCACATTTCCAAATAATCTCTATCTCAGTATGTGTTTAACTTTGCTAATATAAACAACCAGTAGAAAATGTAGCTGCACAAAATTAAAATTTAGTAAAAACTGATAAAGGTCCAGAGTGACCAAAAAAGACTGTCGTGGAGTGACAATCACATATTGGAGCAAGTTAGCATTGAAATTGTCACGGGGGATTTTATTTCTGTGAAAGCATGACAAGTAATTGCTGTACTGTAACATATTATCCTATGCTAGTGACTCTGAATTTCCAATTATTGTGCTACTTTCTCTCTCTCACCTCAGAGCCTTTGCTTCTGCTATTTCTGGTGCCTGGTACACCTTCCTTTTCAACTCTGCTGACCTTTCTGTCTCAGCTGAAATGCCATTTCCTCAAAGAGGCCTTCCCTGGCCCCACAGACAAGGTCAGTTTCTCCTATCAAACACTCAAAGCATCCTGAGGTTTCCGTTTCTCAGCCCAACATACAAGTAACTTCCCCTTTAAACATCTGCTTTACTCTCTGGCCTGTGAGTGCCATCAAAGAGTTTGTCTCTGTCATTCTGAACCCACTCACATGTTTAGGTTGCTTGATACAGACATACTCCAGAGATACTGTGAGTTCAGTTCCAGACCACCACAGAAAAGCAAGTTGTAATATTTTGCTGGTGGAGGGTCTGTGGCACAACATCTGTGAAACACAATAAAATGAGGTATGTTTGTAAGTGTTTATTGGATTAAGAAATGAATAAATGATGACTCTGTTTATATTAAATGAAGTATGACCCTGCCTTATATTTGTACAACCTTTTCTTCTTTTTAGCACATTTTTACTTCTGTTAGCCCATTTGAGCTTCTGAGGACCAGATCTGCCTAGTTAGCCTTTCTCAGTCCTTAAAATGCATAAGAGACCTATCTCTCGGATAAAAGCATGGTCTACAGGTGACTTGCCTGCCTTCCAGTCCTAACTCTGCCAATTCATCCTCACTATTAGGTGTCTTGGGCAAGCTACCTCACCCCTCTGTGCCCCAGGTCCCTTATTTGTATTTACTTCATAGGTACACCGTGAGGAGTAAAGGAATACAGTTGACCCTCGAACGAGGTGGGGTTTGGGGTGCCAAACCCCATGCATTTGAAAATCCATGTATAGCTTTTGACTTTCCAAAAATTTAACCATAGTCATCCCTTGGTACCCGCAGGGAATTGGTCCCAGGACTCTGCAGATACCAAAATCCATCAGTGCCGAACGAAGTTCCTTGTATAAAATGGTGTAATACAATGTATACAGTCGGCGCTCTACATCTGCAGATTCGACTGTGGATCAAAAACAGTATGTTCAATCTACAGTTGGAAATGCATGGATGCAAAACCTGGGGATACAGAGAGCCTATTTTATATTTATTGAAAAAAATCCATGTATAAGTAGACCCTTGCATTTCAACCCCATGTAGTTCAAGGGTCAAACATATATATACATAAGCACTTTAAACAGTACCTGGCACTTCACAAATGTTAGCTATCATGGGAGAACTGTGGAGATCTAGAGTGTTGGGGCCAATGTTAAAGATTAGGCATCCTCAATATTATGAAGCCAGGCACAAAAGACCACATACTAGGTGATTCCATTACAGGAAGTTCAAGGACAGGCAAAATTAAGCTATGATGATTGACATAGTTCAGAATAGAGGGGGTGGGGGACATAATATTCACTGGAAAGGGGTACACAGCAATTTTCCTAGGTACCGGAAATGTTCTGTATCTTGATCTGGGTGGTGGTTACACAGTGAATAAACTATATTCTTAAGATTTGTGTGTTTAACTGCATGTAATTTACACCTCACTTAAAATTTTAGGCAGGAGTAAGGACCTGTGACCAATCTCCTATCTTGGCATAGAAGACTTCCCCCAACTCCTTCTCTGCCTCCCACCAAGAGCCTCAGAGGGGAGCCTTGATGAGTTTTAATTAAATGACCAGAGAAGTAAATGAATACAGTTGACCCTTGAACAATGTGGGGTTTAGGGTGCCAACCCCCATGCATTCAAAAATCCATGTTCCTGTCTGTTGACATCCAATAAGCCATATTCCTTTCACTGAGCTGGCCTTCACCCTGAAATGGGTAGGCAAGGCCATGTCCCAGGAGGCCCAGTGGGTAAGGTAGGAGTGTGAGTACAGAAGGCCCTGACCATAGTGTCAGGACCATGGCCCTCCCTGGGAATCAGATGCTGCGGCCAGTGGGATAAGGCCTCGGTGCCAACTCCCATAGTCCCCACCCCATCTAAGCAGAGCCAAAGTGTAGTCAGTTCTGGGGGAACAGAACTCTGACAATCTCCATGCTGGCACCTCATACTCAGCATTGCTAGTGGTCAGAATCTCAGGTGTATTGGTTTATTTTGGTTTCAAGTGCTAGAAATCCAAAGCAAACAGGCCTCTATAAATCAGAGCAATTTATTGGAAGGATGCTGATATTTACAAAACATAACCATGGAAATGGCAGGGCCTCAGAGACACCTGGACCCCATGGCACTTTCTCTCTTCTCGGCTTCTCTGAGCTTTATTGTATCAGACTAGTTTTCTCCTCATGACGCAGAATGTGGCTGCCATCAGTTGCTGAGCCCCACACATGATAGCCTTACACCAGAATGCCTGCATCCTGCTTCCCTTAATTCCAGTGCAGAAAATCTCAGGGGAAGGCTCTGATTGGCTTATTTTGAGTCCAGTGCCCACCCCTATACCAATCAACTGTGGTCAGAGGATGGGATGTTGTGACAGGCAACACCCACCAGAACCACATGGTGGTTAGAAAGGAATAAGGCCTCAAAGGAGGTACTGTTCCCAAAAGAAGGGGTGCTGAGCAGGGTGGACGATGGTGGAACAGAGAGGGGCAAAATTTAACTCATGAGCTAATTAAACACAGCCTTCTCAGTCCCCATTTTCCAGAGATCCAGAGAGGCCAGCAGGGTCCTACTGTTGAGATCCAACCAGCTCAAAAGTGGTCAGAGGATTTTCCAGAGAAACACTGGTCCTTTCTCCAGGCAGGACATTAAGCTCTATCAACAAGACAGATGCAACAGAGGATTGGATGCTCACCAGGTTGGGATCCCAGAGACTGTTCCTTAAGCTGCAGTCACAGCCAAGTGTAAACCCCCTTCCCTCTCTGTACCTCAGTGACCTTCTCTGTAAAATGGGCTTGATGGAGTTAACTGATTGGAGAGACAGCAGTCCCCGAATGCCCAAACAGCCTGGATTTAAATCTCAGCTCTACCCTCAGCAGGTGTGTGTACTTAGGGATGATGATGATGACTTTTTATTTTAAAAATAATTTCAAAATTACAGAATATTTTCAAGAATAAGTCAAAGAACTCCTGTATACCTGAACCCAAATTCAATAATTTCTAACATGTTGGCACATTTACTTAATCATCTCTCTCTCTCTCTTTTTTCCCAACCATTGAAGAATGCTTTGCATTCATCTTTACTCTTCACTCTGCTCCCCTACCCTTCTCAGGTGTCTTTCCCAAGAACAGAGATTTTCTCTTACATAAGCACAATACAGTTACCAAATTCAATAAATTTAACATTGATACAATAATCCCCAATCAACAGTTTATATTCCAATGTTGCCAATTGTCTCAGTATCTCTATAGTTTTTTCCACCTTCAGTGCCAAGTGCCAGGAGCACAAATTGCAATTAGTTGTGTAAACGATAATAGAAATGGAGCCATTTTCAAACTGAGCCAGAACTTCCAGACCAGAGGAACTGCCTTGCACATCTTATGTCTCACATCTTGGAACGTTAAAATGGGGCAAAATAACCTTTGGATGTGGCCTAAGCAAGCTTGTTTCTCAAAAAAATAAAAAATAAAAACTTTGCTAAGATAACAAGAAAGCATGTATTATGACTACTGGACCAATGACTACTGGACTGAAAATTCAAAACATTACTTAGGATTAATATCACCATGTTATGTTATCTGCACTAATAGAAATGCCTTCCTTCTATTGATGTAATTGTTCCCCTTCCCTTTCTCATAAATACACTTTGACTTTGTCTTCTAATCAGATATTATTTGGACTTACACCTGAATTAATGATTCTGGAATAGCTATTCTTACTGATCTCAAATAAGTGCTTATTTGCCTCTCACTTTTAAAGGCTTTTTTATTGTTAGGTCAGTAGTAGTCAGGTCCCTTTAGCCTCCTCTAGTGTGGAACAGTTCCTTAACCTTTTCTTCTCCCTCATGACATTGTCATTACTGAAGAATACAGGCCAACTGTTTAATGGAAAATCTCTCAATGTGGGTTTGTCAGAGCCCTGGCTGGGTAGCTCATTTGGTTGGAGCATTGTCCCAATAGGTCAAGGTTGAGGATTTGACCCCTGGTCGGGGCACCATACAAGAAGCAACCAATGAATGCATTAACAAATAGATTTTAAAAACTGATGTTCTTCTTTCTCTCCCTCCCCTACTCCCTCTCCTTCTCTCTAAATGAATAATAAAAAATAAAAAGATGGGGACTACCAGTCAAGATGGCGACACAGGTAAACACGGCTCTCCTCCTTGCACAACCACATCAAAATTAAAACTGAGATATAGAACAACCATCACTCAGAACCATCAGAAATTGAGTTGAATGAAAGTCTGACAACTACAAAATTAAAGAAACCACATCCATCCAGACTGGTAGATGGGGCAGAGACAAGGAATGGGCTTCTCCCCACATCCATGCATGGTGGATAAAAATTCATGAGGGATATCTCGGGATTGAGGAGTCCCAGCCCCACACCAGGTTCTCCAGCCCAGGGTTCCAATGACAGGAAGATAAGTCCCCATAATTTCTGGTTGCAAAAGCCAGCGGAGATAGAGTCAGTGGAAGAAATGTCTGGAGTCCCAAGCAGTTTCCCTTAAAGAACCCACACACAGTCTTACTCAGATTTGCTCTCTCTGAGCTGAAAGCACTAGCGTAACAGCTTGAAAGGCACCAGCGACATACAGGGAGGAAGTGAAATGTCTGGCATCAAGGCAGGAGCTGAGGGACAATTTCTCCCTCAACTCAGAGAAAGGCAGGCAGAAACCACTGTCCTTTTTTTGGACACTCCCCCAACAGAGCCACAGAGCCAGCAGGCGGGTGTCATATCTGAGATCCCACCAACCAGGCTAACACGGTTTACCCCGACCCGGGAGATCCCCTGAGATGTAAGTGGCTGGTCTTGGCTCATGCTTCAACTTCCTAAATCCTACCAAACAAGCACCAGCCTGCTGCAATATCCCACAGCTCTCAGTCCCGATACCTCCAGATAAGTGGCCCCAGGCTCAACAATAGCATCAGTCAGCCTAGATTCACAGCTTGGCTTTGCCTGGGATTATCCAAGCCAAGCACAAGAAGCAGCCATCTCAGATGATTATATAGCTCATGCAGGGTGGCCCCTGGGAAGAACCCAACTGGTGGCTGACCTTGGCCTGTACTACCCAGGATACTCCAGAGCCTGTGCATCCAGTAGATAGCTACAGACCACATGGGAGCACCAGGACCCTGTCCCTGCATAGCTGATCCTTCACAGAGGGCAGAGGGCAGTGGGCAGTGGTCACAGGAAGTCCTTGTAGCTGACTGGCCTGGGTAAATCCTTCTCAGTGACCTAACAACAACAATCAAGACTCAACTACAAGAGGAGTGTGTCCTCAGTCCACAGAAAGGGCAACCTCAAGTACCCAGCTTGAGTGATAGGTGAGGCTGTGCCACTAGACCTTACAGGACACCTACTACATTAGGCCATGCTTCCAAGACAGGGAATCATAGCAGCTCTAACTAATACATAGAAACAGACACAGGGAGGTTGCCAAGATGAGGAGACAAAGAAACATGGCCCAAATGAAAGAACAGATTAAAATTCCAGAAAAAAAGAACTAAACAAAATGGAGAGAAGTAATCTATCAGATTCAGAGTTCAAAACACTGGTTATAAGGATGCTCAAGGAACTTAGGAGGACCTAAACAGGATAAAACAGATCCAGTCAGAAATGAAAGACACACTAATTGAAATAAAAAATAATTTATAGGGAAACAACAGTAGAGTGGATGAAGCTGAGAATCATATCAATGATTTGGAACATAAGGAAGCAAAAAACAACCAATCAGAACAAGAAGAAGAAGAACTTCCAGCCAAGATGGAGGCATAGGTAGATATGCTTTGCTTCCTCGCACAACCAAAATAAGACCAACAAATTTAAAAAACAAAAACAAACAGAATTGCCAGAAAATCAAACTGTATGGAAGTCCGACAACCAAGAAGTTAAAGAAGAAACATTCATCCAGACTGGTAGGAGGGGCAGAAATGGGCAGCAGGGCAGAGAGGACACGCAGCAAGGTGATCAACTGGGCCAAGTGAGGTGGCAGCTGGCAGACTGGGTAGTCCCACATTTGCATGCAGATAAGCCAGGAGGAACAACTGGGGAGCAAGACAGATAACACAACCCAGAGTTCCAGCACAGGAAACTAAAGCTTCAAAACTTCTGGCTGTAAAAATCTGTGGGAGATGAAGCAACAGGAGAAAATCCCAGCCTCACAGTAGAGTTCGTTGGAGAGACCCACAGGGTCCCAGAATGTACACAAGCCCACCCACCCTGGAATCAGCACTTGAAGAGCTCGATTTGCTTGTGGGTAGCGGGGGAAGTGACCACTGAGAACTGAGTAAGCAGCGTTGTTCCCTCTCAGACCCCTCCCCCACATACAGTGCCACAATGCAGCCATGTGGGTTGCCCCGCCCTGGTGAATACCTAAGGCTCCTCCCTTTAGTTCTAACAGGTGTGCTGAGACAAAAAAATATGGCCCACATGTAAGAACAGATCAAAGCTCCAGAAAAAGAACTAAGCTATGAAGAGAGAGCCAACCTATCAGATGCAGAGTTCAAAACACTGGTAATCAGGAAGCTCACAGAAATGGTTGAACATAGTTGCAAAATGGAGGAAAAAATGAAGGCTACGCAAAGTGAAATGAAGAGAAATGTACAGGAAATCAACAGTGGAGGGAAGGAAACCTGGACTCAAATCAATGGTTTGAAGCAGAAGGAAGAAGTAAACATTCAACCAGAATAGAATGAAGAAACAAGAATTCAAAAAAATGAGGAGGGGCTTAGGAACCTCTGGGACAATTTTAAATGTTCCAACATTTGAATCATAGGGGTGCCAGAAGGAGAAGAAGAACAAGAAATTGAAAACTTATTTGAACAAATAATGAAGGAGAAATTCCCCAATCTGGCAAAGGAAATAGTCTTCCAGAAAGTCCAGGAAGCTCAGAGAGTCCCAAAGAAATTGGACCAAAGGAGGAACACACCAAGACACATCATAATTACATTACCCAAGATTAAAGAGAAGGAGAGAATCTTAAAAGCAGCAAGAGAAAAAGGGAGAGTTACTTACAAAGGAGTGCCCATTAGACTATCTGCTGATTTCTCAAAAGAAACCTTGCAGGCAAGAAGGGGCTGGAAAGAAGTATTCCAAGTCATGAAAGGCAAGGACCTACATCCAAGATTACTCTATCCAGCAAAGCTATCATTTAGAACAGAAGGGTAGATAAAATGCTTCCCAGATAAGGTCAAGTTAAAGGAGTTCATCATCACCAAGACTTTATTAAGTGAAATATGAAAGGGACTTATCTAAGAAAAAGATCAAAACTATGAAAAGTAAAATGACACCAAACTCACAACTATCAACAACTGAACTTAAAAAGAACAAAACCAAAAATAAACTAAGCAAACAACTAGAATAGGAACAGAATCATGGAAATGGATATCACATGGAGGGTTATAAGTGGGGAGGGAGAGAGGAGAGAATGGGGGAAAAGGTAGAGGGAATAAGAAGCATACATGGTAGGTACAAAATAGACAGGAGGATATTAAGAATAGTATAAAAATGGAGAAGCCAAAGAACTTATATGTACAACCCATGGACATGAACTAAGGTAGAGAAATACTGGTGGGAGGGGGTTGCAGGGCGAGGGGGTAAAGGGGAGAAAAATGGGACAACTATAATAGCATAATCAATAAAAGATACTTAAAAAAAGAACAACAAGAAGAAAAAGAATCCAAAAAAATGAGGTTAGTGTAAGCAGCCTCTAGGACAACTTCAAGCATTCCAACATTCGCACAATAGAGGTACCAGAAGGAGAAGAGAAATAGCAAGAAATTGGAAATCTGTTTGAAAAAATTATCAAAGAAAACTTCCCCAATTTTGTGAAGGAAATAGACATGCAAGTCCAGGAAGCACAGAGAATCCCAAACAAGATGGATGCAAAGAGGCCTACTCCAAGACACATCATAATCAAAATGCCAAAGGTTAAAGGTACAGAGATAATCTTAAAAGCAGCAAGAGAAAAGAAGTTAGTTATCTACAGGGGAGTTCTCATAAAACTGTCAGTTGATTTCTCAAAAGAAATATTGCAGTCTAGAAGGGATTGACAAGAAATATTCAAAGTCATGAAAAGCAGGGACCTATACAGCCAAGATTGCTGTACCCAGCAAAGACATCATTTTGAATCAATGGGCAGATAAAGAGCTTCCCAGACAAGAAAAAATTAAAGTTCATCATCACCAAAGCATTAGTATATAAAATGTTAAAGGAACCTGTTTATGAAAAACAAGAAGATCATAACTATGAACAATAAAATGGCAATAAATACATATCTATCTACAATTGAATCTGAAAAACAAATTAGCAAACAAGAACAGGGACAGAATCATAGATAAGGAGTACTTTTTGATAGTTGCCAGATGGGACAGGAGTGGGGGAGAATGGGTGAAGAGGTGAGGGGATTAAGAAGTACAAATAGGTAGTTACGGAATAGCCATGGGGATGTAAAGTACAGTACAGGAAATGGAGGAGCCAAATAACTTATACACATGACCCATGGATGTGAACAATGGTGTGGGTATTGCCTGAGGGAATGTGTGTTAGGGGGAAGGATAGCTGGGTAGAGGGGTGGAAAGGGGGAAAAATTGGGACAACTGTAATAGCATAATTAATAAAATATAATTTTTTTAAAAGGTACATTTGTCTGATCTTTCCTCATGATTAAGTTCAGGTAATGCAACCCCATCCAGGTTGTGTGTATCCTTTTGGGGGGTGAATATGAATAGACAAACTGTGGTACACCTAGACAATGGAATATTTTTCAAGGCTAAAAAGAAATGAGCTATCAAGCCATGAAAAGATATAGAGGAACTTTACATGCCCATTATTATGTGAAAGAAGCCAATCTGAAAAGGCTATATAATTGTATGATTTCCACTATTATATATGACTTCCTGAAAAAGCAAAACCGTGGAGACAGGAAAAGGTCAGCGGTGGCTGGGAGTTCAGGACAGGAAGGGATGAACCTGCAGAGCACAGAGGATTTTAGGGCAATGAAAATACACTGTACTATAATGGTGGGTCCATGTTATTATACCTTTGTCAAAACCCATAGACTGTACAACTCCAGCAGTGAACCTTAATGTGAACTATGGACTTTGGGTGATAATGATGTGTGGATGTAGGCTTATCAGTTATAACAAATGCACAACTCTGGTGGAGAATGTTGATAGTGGGGTTGGTTTGGGGTGGGGGTAGGGGTAGAAGGTATATGGGAAATTTCTGTAACATTCGCTTAGCTGTTCTGTGAAACCCAAAACTGCTTTTAAAAAATAAAATCTATTTTAAAACTGCATTAGCACAATGACACATAAATATTCATCTTAAGTCCTCATTATTATGATTATTATAATTATTTCATGTGTCCTATCCAGCTCTGATATGCAATGATCCTGTGATATACGAGGTCTGTCCAGAAAGTATCCAGCCATATACTATGAAAAATAGACATTTATTGAAGAAGGGACAAGATACAAGAAACTTCTTACATAGGACAATGACACCTCTGTCCCCTTCAAAGGAGGCACCTTGGGGACTCATACAGTTCTCCCAATCACCATGAGCTGCCCCATTGTATTTTCCTGAATCTCATCCATGGTCTGAAGTCTCTTCCCTTTCAAAGGTGCTTTCAGTTTTGGGAAAAGCCAGAAGTCACAGGATGACAAATCTGGGCTGTAAAGGGGCTGAGTCATCTGGGTGATTTGATGTTTTGCCAAAAAACTCTGCACAAGACATGATGCATGAGTGGGCTCATTGTCGTGATGAAGCTGACAATCACCACTGGCCCATAGCTGCAGCCTTCCGAATCATGTGAATAGTGTCTGTGGAGGAATGTTCAATGCTAATGCAAAATCTGATGCAGATTAGTTGGTCTACTCACTCATTTTGACTGTGATGTCCACACAGTACACATGTTCACTCAACAGCATCTGCTTCCCCCACTGACTCGTACAGTGAGGTCGTCATTGTTCACACATGCGCATTCCAGTCCTCTCTCCTTGGCTGCCAGGTTACATCGATGTTGCACAAACCGTTCTCATTATATTAATAGCTGGACTTTTTCTGGACAGACCTCATAGTAAATGGTACAGCACAATAAGAAAAAAAACATAAAAATATGCTTTGTTTCTATTTTAAATATCTAGATTTAAATCCTCAAGCACTGACTGGCAAAGAAGGGGACACTGGGAAACAGGTAGTGAGCATTTATTGAGTACTTACTATGTGTGGGTCAAAAGTAGGTTTACAATTGCGAGTATGTGAAACACAGAGTTTATTCCTGTATTATATATATTAACCATCATATAATTTTCCATATAAACAACTGTAAACCTATTTTTGCCCCACCCCGTACGCACCAAGCAACTTTACACGCATCTTACTCATATCGCCTTCACTGCGCCGTCTGAGGTAAGTGGCCTCAGACAGGCAGGAGGATCTCTCTGCGTTTGGACTGTGTGGTTTGAATATTGGCCTTGCCACTTATAAACTACGTGACTTTGGGCAAGCCATTTCATTTCTCTGTGCCTCAGTTTTCTCATTTTTTAAAAAATAAAATAAAATAAAGGGTTTCTGTACCAATCTCGCGGAAATGTTGTGTGGATTAAATGAGCGAACACATAAGACAGGGACTGGCACAGAGCAACCGTTCTGCGTTTGCTGATACTATTTCAGAGATGCGGAAACGAAGCACAGGGAGTTGAGTCACTTGCCAGGGTCACGCACCTGGGAAGTGGCAGACTTGGGATTTAAATTAGAATATTCTCCCACGATAGACAGTATAAAGGCAGTTACAGAGGGGCTACATGCCGTTTAGGAGGTAGTTTGGAAAGTGTGGCAGCCCTACGGAGGCCTTTAAGCAGGTCTGAGGGAAGGTCTGGAAGGCTTTCAGAAGGAGATGGTATCTGAGCTGCGGCTTAAAGGACGAGCAGACGTTTGCTAGGTGAGCAGGTGGAGAAAGTGGAGAAGCGCAAGGCTCCTGTGCGAAAGCCTGGGTGTGAGACGTGCTGGGGGAACAGCAAGCCGTTAGGGCAGTCGACCATATAGTGTAACTCAGGATGTAACAGCAGCTGAAGCGCATCATAGATCATGGGGGCCAGAAGGAACCTTCACACCCTTGAAAGCGCTCTTCCTATTTTAGTAACAGAACTCTCTCTCAGACAAAACCTAGAACAGAAAATGGATGAAAGCAGATGAGCTTTAGGTGAAGGGGGGCTGGTTCTCAGGGGCACTCAGTCCGCCCGGAGCTTTCTGGCCACTCTCCTTCACATCTGTACGGAACCCCTCAGGCTGCATCCCTCGATTGTACAGATGAAGGAACTGAGGCCCAGAGGGGAGTGACTGGCCCCTACTCCTCTTAGGTCCTGACTAGAGCCAGGACTTTGGACTCCCAGTCCAGGGCATTTTCTCCTCTGATTGTTGGAAGCTTTTCTTCAAGATAAGAACTTTGAATAGGGTTGGGAAGGAGGAAGAGGGGCAGGCGTTTCAGCTCAGAAAACCACTAAGCCTCCACTTTCTGAATTTAGTGTTCCCATCTGTACAAAGGGGAACGCTGGGCAAGGTGACCTCAAACAGACTGTCCATCCCTGCATTCCGAGGCCATCGGCTGGGCCTCACCCTGTCTTATATCTGCCCTGAGCCCCATATCTTAGGCTCTATCCTTCCTAATTCCACTCTCAGTCTCAAAGGGGAGATGGGGTGCCCACGAGCTGCTAGTGAATACAGCCCACGGACAGAGTGCTGAGCAACGGGACAGGCAGCCCGCTGGCCCGAGGTTGAAGTGATCTAACCTGGCAGCTCAGGGTATTTTTAGGCCTCTATACTCCTGCCCCTGGGCTGGAAGCAGATTAGAGAAAAAACAAAAATGAAATGACCTCTGCTTGGCCTGATAACGCCAGCAAAGGGAAGAAAAGACTGAGAAAAATCTAAACAGACTTTGATTTATTTTGCGCCCTCTTCTCTTAGCAGGTAGGAGCAAAGCCAGGACCCCTGACAGGGTTGGAACTCCTGCAAACACTTCATACGGGAACTAGGAATTTTCTCCCATCCACCCTCTCAAACTCACTGGCCATGCTTCCCAAACCTATCCTAACTTGGTACCACTGATTTACTTACCAAACGTTTACATTCCAGGCTCTACTCTCAACATTTTCTAATATCAACTCATTTAATTCTCAAAGAGTCTCACTTTCACAGATGAGCAAATTGAGGTCACAAAGATTGATTAACATGCCTGTAGCTATGGGAAACAGAGTCAGGACTCAAACCAGGCAGTGTGGCTCCAGAGAACAAACTTAACCTCCGTGCTATGCCACTTTTCCAAAGTCTGGCGCCTTTCAGTGCTACTGGACACCAGGCGCCACCCCTCTGAAGTGGCCCCGACAGCACCCCAACCCCCCGACAGCTAAAGTTGCGCACATGCAGTGGACACCTGCTGTCCCAGAGTGATTATTAATAGAAGAAGTGCTTGTCCACCCACCCCATTCGCCAGTTGCCTCTGACCTGCTTGCTGCTCTGGGCTGCCCTGCCGGAGGTTCTCAGACCTTCTCACATCTTCTCCCCGAATTCCTTCAAGTAACCTGAGTCCAGACTGAAGTTCTCACCTGATTTTGCTGAAAGTCTGAGGGAGTGAAAGGAAAAGTGAAACCCAGTCAGCTGCTATCTCTGCACTGGCCATGCCCCTGCCCCGGGGGGCCCCTCCTGGCTGCTTCTCTCTTCAGCCTTTGCCTCTCCCTTTAGTAGGAAGCCATGACGTGGAATCCCTTGTTCTCCCCCCAGCATCTGGGAATCCTTATTTCCTACACCATGCCACAGCCAGAGCAAGCAAGCCAAGAAACAGCCTGCAGTCTCTTCAAAGATGCCTTTTCACTGCTCCCTCAGAACACAGCAATTAACGTATGGTGCCTCTGGGGCCAAGGTTTCTTCCTTCCAGAAGAGGGTTTTCACTTTATCATCACTAACAGAAGGCCCTGTGAAATGCTTTTCCTAATAAAAGAGCAATCTTTGCCCAAAGGGTAACTCTAGTGCCACCAAAGAAATGGGCTCCTGTTAGGAACAGCTCTCCCTCTCCATTTCCTAACAAAAACACAAGTAACAGCTGTACATTGAGCAATATACACCTCTGGTATGAAGAATAGAGTGAAGAAATTAAATGGAGTCACTAAAGTCAAGCTGCTGAATTTCTAAAACCAAGTAAGTTGAGGAATGAGGAAATGATTCTGTTCTTGTTTAAACTATTCTGGGGAACTTTTGGACTCTCTAGCCCTGCATCAATGCCTGGGTATACATCAGACCTCCAGATAACTCTCTGATTGCCCCCAAAGGACTAGGGAAAGAATGCTCGCATACCCAGACCACCTGACATCCGCTATCCAGTCCACTGGTCATCTGGAGGATTACCATCTCGGACCTCCCAGAGGCTAAGAATGCAGGACTGATCCTTCTCAAGAATGTACTTTTTTTATACTGTAAGAACCTTCAGCTTTCCTTTCTTTTCTTTCCTTTCTTCTTTTTTTTTTTAATCTGAAATGTGTTTATTGGGATGGTTCCCCTCTCATCTTGATTCAGGTGCTTCTAGTGCTGCTTCCTTCTGAAGGAGCCTCCCTCTGGAAGCCTTGCTTTTCCTCCTGTGGGCTGACAGAGGACAGCAGGGCAGCCAACACACCAAACTGTGGTTGGTGCATGGCTGAAGGTGGTGCCGATTCTGGGTATTCCACCAGAATGACAGCACCCTGGGCGTTCCACGTCCATGAAGTAGGAACTAGGGCTCGGCGCCAGGTGCTTCTTGTGTTTCCTCTCCTCCCCTGGAGAGGGATAAAGATCTTTGGCCAGAGACATGTTGTAGGGAGGTCGTCACTACTGGAAAGCCTCCTTTCTTCTTAAGAACATTCTGGGTATCACCTAGTGTTTGTAGTTTGCAAACCCTAAGTCCCTTGAGTAAATCTTTCATTTATTTCTAGCCAAAGCCTCCAGACTCTTTTGAGTTTATTTGACAAGTACAATCACAAAAACTTATTTTGTCTCCCAATATCTTTTTAAAATGCAGCAGAGGAAGCTCTACCTCTGGCCCTGGGTGAAAACTTGATTCTGATTTCATACACACATACATACATACATTCTCATTTCACGTATCAGTTTGGCTGGGCCACGGGGTATCCAGATGTTTGGTCAAACACTACTCTGGGTCTTTCTGTTAGAGTGTTTTTGGGTGAGAGTAACATTTAAATTGGTGGACTTTGATTAAAGCAGAGTGCCTTCATAATGTGATTGAGCCTCACCCAATCAGCTGAAGGCTAAATAGCACAAAAAGTTCAGCCTCTCCTGAGCAAGAGGAAATTCTGCAGCAGGTGGCTTTTGGACTTCACCTGCAACATCAGCTCTTCCTGGTTCTGCTGCAGATGGCCTTTGGACAGAAACTGGAACTTCAGTTCATCTGTATCTCCAGCTTGCCAGCCTCGCTTACAGATTTTAGACTTGCCAGCTTCCATGATTGCATGAGCCAATTGCTCATGAGAAATACCTCTCTCTCATATATGTGTGTGTGTATAGATATATATGTGTATATATACACACATACACACACACATATTACATATATACATATATACAGTTATATGCCACATAATATTTTGGTCGATGATGGACTGCATATACAACAGTAGTCTCATAAGATTATAATGGATTATAGGGACTTCCGGCCAAGATGGAGGCATAGGTAGATACACTTTGCTTCCTCACACAACCAAAAGAAGGACAACAAATTTAAAAACAAAAAATAACCAGAACTGCCAGAAAAATCAAGCTATATGGATGTCCAACAACCAAGGAGTTAAAGAAGAAACATTCATTCAGACTGGTGGGAGAAATGGAGATGAGCAGCCTGAGTGTAGAGGATGCTCGGCAGGGCAGCAGCTGGGTGACTGGAGTGGGCAAGGCGGTGGCTGGCAGACCAGGTGGTCCCACATTTGTATGCGGATAAACTGGGATGAACAACTGGAAAGCTAGACAGACCACACAACCCAGCATTCCGGTGCAGGGAAATAAAGCCTCAAAACCTCTGCCTGTAAAAATCTAAGTGAGTTGCGGTGGTAGGAGAAACTCCCAGCCTCACAGGAGGAGTTCGTTGGAGAAACCCACAGGGTCCTAGAGCATACACAAATCCACCCACCCGGAAATAAGTACCAGAAGGGCCCAATTGCTTGTGGGTAGCATGGGAAGTAACTGAAAGCCACTTCCTCCACTCAGACCCCTCGTCCACATACAGCACCACAATGCAGCCATGTGGGTTGCCCCGCCCTGGTGAATACCTAAGGCTCTGCCTCTTACTACATAACAGGTGTGCCCAGACAAAAAAAAAAAAAAAAAAAAAAAAAAGATGGCCCTAATGAAAGAACAGATCAAAGCTCCAAAAATACAACTAAGCAATGAAGAGATAGCCAACTTATTAGATGCAGAGTTCGAAACACTGGTAATCAGGAAGCTCACAGAATTGGTTGAATATGGTCACAAAATGGAGGAAAAAGTGAAGGCTATGCAAAGTGAAATGAAGAGAAATGTACAGGAAACCAACAGTGAAGGGAAGGAAACCTGGACTCAAATCAATGGTTTGAAGCAGAAGGAAGAAGTAAACATTCAACCAGAACAGAATGAAGAAACAAGAATTCAAAAAAAAATGAGAGGCTTAGGAACCTCCAGGACATCTTTAAACATTCCAACATCGGAATCATACGGGTGCCAGAAGGAGAAGAGGAAGAGCAAGAAATTGAAAACTTATTTGAACAAATAATGAAGGAGAACTTCCCCAATCTGGCAAAGGAAATAGATTTCCAGGAAGTCCAGGAAGCTCAGAGAGTCCCAAAGAAGTTGGACCCAAGGAAGCACACACTAAGGCACATCATAATGACATTAGTCAGGATTAAAGAGAAGGAGAGAACCTTAAAAGCAGCAAGAGAAAAGGAGACAGCTACCTACAAAGGAGTTCCTGTAAGACCATCAGCTGATTTCTCAAAAGAAACCTTACAGGCAAGAAGGGGCTGGAAAGAAGTATTCCAAGTCATGAAAGGCAAGGACCTGCATCCAAGATTACTCTATCCAGAAAAGTTATCATTTAGAATGGGAGGGTAGATAAAGTGCTCCCCAGGTAAGGTCAAGTTAAAGGAGTTCATCATCACCAAGCCCTTATTCTATGAAATGTTAAAGGGACTTTCTAAGGAAAAAAAAGATAAAAACTATGAACAGTAAAATGACAACAAACTCACAACTATCAACAACTGAACCTTAAAAAAGCAAAAACAAAAACTAAGGAAACAACTAGAACAAAAACAGAAGCACAGAAATGGAGATCACATGGGGGTTTATCAGCGAGGAGGGGGCAAGGGGAGAATGAGGGAAAAGATACAGGGAATAAGAAGCATAAACGGTAGGTACAAAATAGACAGGGGGAGGTTAAGAGTAGTATGGGAAATGGAGAAGCCAAAGAACTTATATGTATGAACCATGGACATGAACTAAGGTGGGGGAATGCTGGGGGGGGGGAGTTGCAGAGCTGAGGGGAATAAAGGGGGAAAAATTGGACAACTGTAATAGCATAATCAATTAAATATATTTTAAAAGATTATAATGGATTATAAGCAAAAGATTTGTTTGCAATGTTGAAAGAAAAAGCTGTACCTCACTACACTGTTGAATTTACTGCTAGTTCTGGGTGGTTTTTAAATAAAGCATGCCATCCGTCTATTGTGCGCCCACCCTTACACCTGCACACCTACACACACTCCTGAGTGCAAACTCACTGTCCTTCCCTCCATGTCGCCCTCCCTCCTCCTGACCTCTACGCCCTCTCCAACTGGCACTTCCCTCCCTAGCCCTGCCTCTGCAGCTACAGTGCATATGCACATATTCACTTTATCTTTTATACCATATTCTACTGTGCCTTTTCTGTGTTAGGTATGTTTGCATACACAATACTTACCATTGTGTTATAAATATCTATAGCACAGGTGGCAAACGCAAGATCCCCAGGCTGAATCCGGCCCTCTACCTTGTTTTATCCGGCCCGGAACCTTGTTTCTACCCGGTGGCAGCGCTGAGCTCTTGCTTAACTCTTAAGGAGTAGTTACATTTATACAGTCCTAAAGTTACATTCGGCCCTTTGAAGGCAACGCGAGGCTGACGTGGCCCCCGGTGACAACGAGTTTGACACCGCTGGACAGTATCCGTACAGTAGCGTGCTGTGCGGGAGCAACAGGCTGCACTCTCTGGCCTACGTGCGCAGCAGGCTATGCCATCTAGGTCTGTGTAAGTGCCCTCTGTGCTGTTCGCACATTGACGACATCTTCTAATGACGTATTTCTCAGAATGTGGCCCTGTCGTTAAGTGACACATGACTGTACATACATACATACCCTATTGGTTCTGTCTCTCTGGAGAGCCCTGACAAATTCATCAGGTTAATAAAAAACAAACAAATTATCAAAAACTCTATTTTAGGTTCTTAAACACAGCCTCAGTTCACAAGTTAAAATATCCAATCTGGGGAGGAGCCAAAGCTTCTAACTTTAAAAAAAGTTACAGATGGCCCCTCTCCCTACTAGAATGGGGGTGGATACTTCTTTCTCTTCCCTCAGCTTAAAGCCTCCCCCTCCCTCTCACTCAGGTGGCTCTAACCCCTGGGTGGCTGGTCGCAGAGCAGGAGCGCCCTTGATAGACTGACACTGCTGCAGGACGGTGCTGACCTATGTGTAACACTAGTCCCTCGCAGGGGCTGCCTTCAGAGATTCTGGAGACTCCCAGGAACATTCCATTTTACTTTTTTGATGTGAGTAAGATATTTACCCCCTGTTGGTGACTCTCCTGAGCTCCAATTTTGTTTCGTTTTGTTTTAATGCTCACCTAAGGACATGCTTATTGATCTTAGAGAGAGGGAGAGGGAGGGAGAGAGAGGGAGAGAAACATTGAGAGGATTGGTTGTCTCTCCTGTGTCGACCAGGAACAAACCTGCAATGCAGGCATGTGCCCTGACTGAGAATCGAACCTGCAACCTTTCAGGTTTACCAGACAATGCTCCAACTGAGCCACACCAGCCAGGGAATCCTCAGCTCCTGTTTTTATTCTTGTCCCTTTACAGCTGCACAAAAAACACACTGAATCTCTCTACTGGTATCATGTCACTTCTGCAGGTATCCTCTGGGGCGTGATTAGGCCGGCTCTCCTGACCGGCCCACATCTAAAATCCTGAAATCTGAAATTGCGGAATTGGTTGTTCATTCTTCTGACAACCTCAGGGAGGGAGGCCTTCTTCCTGTTCAGCCGCCTCTCTGCGGTTTCTTTCTCCCATCCTTTAGATCGCTGAAATGGGAATCAGAGGCTACATCTGGCATTCCCTATCCTGCAGGGAGCCCATATTTAGCTTCCAAGGGTTCCTGTTGGGGCTCCTCACCCGGCCTCAGAGAAAGATACTCTCAGTTCTCCTCATGGGTGGGGTGGGACTGAGGGTGGGGAAGTCAAAGTCCTCTTTGAACTGGTTCTCCTCACACTATTTTCCTTCATTCCCTCTTTCTTTCCTTTTTTTTAGAGAGAGAGGAAGGGGGAGAGAGAAAACCATCAATTTTTCTGTTCCACTTATTGATGCATTCATTGGTTGATTCTTGTATGTGCCCTGACCGGGGATTGAACATGCAACCTTGGTGTATCGGGATGACGCTCTAACCAACTGAGCTACCTGTCCAGGGCTCACAATTGTTTAAAAATCTCTAATAACCCCAGAGCATTAGGTCTTCAATGCAGGTGAGACAGTTTAGGGTCTTGTAACAAATTTCCATTATCTTTGAACATTTGCGTCTTGGTCTGGAATATCTTATCTACTTTATTTTGGTGAATCTTTAGGAAATTGCAATTTAACACCTTGGCACACACACAATTACATGTGCAAAGAGATGGAGAACAGCGTATGCCACTGAATTTTTGTGGGGAGAGCTTCGTGTGTGTCTGGACAGGGGGCAGGCTGGAGAGCTGGCTTGGGGAGTAAACGTTGAGGGCTCTGGACACTCTCAGTCTGGCACCCTCCCCTTTCCCACTCCACCCGTTTATAATTTCCCAGCCCTGCTCCCCCTGCCCGACCGCTTTGCTCCCAGGTCACTGACAGAAAAGGTTAGAGAAGCTGCTTTCGTAATAAAGAATTTGAACGGCAATGGTAGGGGAGAGAAAACAGAAACAAGGGAAAAGTGCAGATGGTGAAAGACGGCCCGACATATTAAAACTCTCTCCCGACCACCACCAAAGCCTGACAAAATTCTTCTAAAACTCACAAGCAGGTCCCAGCCCCTCCCCTGAGGACAGATGCTGAGCTGTGCCATCTCATCCCTTCTGTGGATGTGGGAGCTCTGCAAAGGCAGGGACAGCTGGGTCTGCCCTGGCCACCACCGGATCCCCACAGCAGGTGACTACCCCAGCTGAAATGATTTAACAGGGAGCCAGAGCCCCAGTCAGGCTCTAAGGTGGGCTGGGGTCGCCAGCCTGTGTGTTCAGAGCTCCTGGACAGCTCTGTGCCCTCCCCTTGTTGGTCCAGTGTTGGCATGCGAATAACCTCTTATACACTATAAGCCCATCGACACAGATTTTCTTTAGTTCTTTGAATGTATTTAAAACAGCTGATTTAAAGTCTTTGTTTAGTAAGTCTAAGGCCTGGTCTTCCTCAAGGACAGTACCTGTTAGCTGCTTTTTCTCCCCGCGTGGGCCATGCTTTTCTATTTCTTCATGTGCTGTAATTTTGTTGAGAATTTTACATTTTAAATAAGATAGTGTGGCAACTCTAGAAACCAGATTTCTCCAGGACTTGTCCTTGCTGTTCATCATTTTGCTGCTGCTGTTTGTTTGTTTAGCAACTTCCCTAAACAAATTCTGTAAAGTCCGTATTCTTTATCCTCTATGGCCACCAAAGCCCCTGCTTAGTAAGTCAGTGGTCAGCTAATGATTAGACAGAGGTTTCTTGAAATTCTTGAACCATAATCCTCCCAGCCTTTGATGAGAGGCTCTGTGTGTGTTGGGTGGGGCATGCTTATAATGTTCCATCAGGCAGTTTACAACACTACCTTAGTTTCCACTTTCTGCTTTAGCAGAGCCTCAAGGTCAGCCAGAGGTGAGAGATCAGGACTTTCTTGGGCATTTCCACAGCTTGCCCATGCACATTGCCTTCTAGATCTCCCAAAATATGCAGAAGCTTTTCAAAACCCTCTGTGGACATCTCATTCTCCAGCTTTATTTTTAAATTTGTGGTCAGCTTCATTTTTGTCCCATCTGTTATCTCTGCCTCAGGCAGCTTCTGTGTTAAACTATTACTGCTGATTGTTTTTGACAAACGGCCCCAGGGAAAAGGCTGTTCACACTGACTGAGCTGAGTCAGGTCAAATAAAAACAAACTTGGGTAGTGGATATTTCCAAGGACCTTCCAGACAGGTCAAATAATGACAGCTCTGGGGATGGGACTTTTTAGGGAGCCCCAAACTCCCCTTCCCCCTCTCCCCCTCCAGTGGCTGCTAAGTTGCTGGTTTTCACGGCTCTCATAATTTTGTAAAACTCTTGGTTTTCAAGCCTACTGAAGAGCAGGGGCAAGAGAAATGGGATAGGGTAAGTTAAAATGCCACAAACCTCTCAATTCTGAGATTCCGTCATTTAAAAAAAATGTTCCTTGGATTGTTATAAGCTTTTGGTTAATTTTCAGACTCTAAAAAGTTATTTTGATGATTTTGCCAGTGTTCTCATTGGATTTATGAAAGAGTAGATTTTCAGAAGTCCTTACTCCACCATTCTGGAATTGTTCTCCCCTCCCCCAAAGACTTCAAAATTCAAAATTTAAAAATGTGCAGCCCAAACAAAAGAGTCTGCAGATTGAGATGGTCTGTGGGCCCAAAAAGAAGCCCTCTAAAAATGTTAATTTATTTTTACAAAGTTAAATTGGAGTTTAAAAGTTAAATTGTTACAAAGTAACAATTGGAGTTGTGCATTAAATGATGATTTCATAGAATGTGTTTCCAAGAGTCCCTATGATAATTTGGTTGTGACTTTTGCTTCTCCTGTCTCTTCCCACTTATCAGACCTCATGCCCAGCCCTCAGACATCATGGCCATTTCCAGGGGGTCTGGTTCCTGCTCCATAACCTCTCAGCCAGGGTTTTTCTCGGGTGCCCTAAGGTGGGCAGTGAGGGGACTGATTCCTGAGGAGAACACTGTTCCAGGCAGATGGAGTGGGTATGGGGCTTTGCAGAGTCCAGCATCCTTTATGGGGCAGTTTCTCGTCATTTGCTTAGCACTCTAACCTTGTGGTACAGGTGGCACAGATATGAACACAAAGGAGATGTCTTTTGGATGCTACTGATTGCTTAGACCAGTGGTTTTCAACTCGTGTTCTGCAAGAATTTTTCAAACATGCTGACTATTTAGCCCTGGCTGGTGTGGCACAGTGGACTGAGCTCCAGCCTGGGAACCAAAGGGTCACCAGTTCATTTCCCAGTCAGGGCACATGCCTGGGTTGCAAGCCAGGTCCCCAGTAGGGGGCACGTGAGAGGCAACCACACATTGATGCTTCTCTCCCTCTCTTTCTCCCTCTTTTCCCTCTCTGTAAAAAATAAAATCTAAAAACAAAAACAAAACAAAACAAAAAAAACCCTGACTATTTAGTATTTAGTCAGGGGCACTGATCTCATCTCCCTGAGATTGTCAAATTAAAAATAAATGTCAAAAGTCAACACAATAATAGCTGTCTGGTGTGATTTAATCAAACTTATACCTATTTTGGGGGGTTATATCAGCAAAAAATATAATATATTTTTGGTATGCTGCAGAATTTTAGTAATTAGTTTACATGTGTTATGAGATGAAAAAGGTTGAAAATTGCTGGCTTAGACCACTGAGCACATCTCCCTGGTTTATGAGTGAATGTGTGACTATACATGTTTGAGTGTGTGAACATGAATGTTTGTGTGAGTGTGAGTGTGAGTAAGTAAATGTGAGTATATGAGCCTAGGTTTATGAGTATGTGTAAATACATGAGTTTGAGTATGGTATGTGTGAATGAGTGTGTATCAGTGTATGGCTGTGTGCCTAACATATTGGTGAATGTGTGTATGAATCTTTGTGCATGTGTGTGACTGTGTGAAACATATGCATGTAAGGAGACACCATTGTGCATGAAAAAGGCGCTACAGAGTAAGCCCGACAAGCTCGGTGACCAAATGAAATCTCACGGAGTGACCTGATCATCAATTCCTGCCTGGGCAGGTCATGGTCATAGTCACGTCTCAGGCCTATAACTCCCTGAGTAAAAAGGTTTGTCTTTGCCTTAAGCAAGACCTGTCCACAGTGTTTGTGCCTCCAGGTTAGCACATCTTTGAAATGCCAGAGTAATCCTCTTTTGCAGGCCCCTTAGAGGCATAAGCACCCCGAAGGGAGCAAGTGATCTCGGTGCCTGCATACCATCCTGTTTACTGTAAATGTTAAATGTTAGCTGTCCTGTACCCATCCATGTAAAAAAAAGCACATAACTCTCCATCTTACTTTTTTACTTATTTATTTATTATTTATTGATTAATTTTAGAGAGCGAGAGGAAGGTGGGGAGAGAGAGATCAATTGTGCTGTTCCACTTATTTTCACATTCATTGGTTGATTCATAGTATGATTGGTTGTATGTGTCCCAACTGAGGATCAAACCCACAACCTTGGCGTATTGGAACTGTGCTCTAACCAAGTGAGCGACCTGGCAAGGGCCTCCATTTTACTTTTATCCAATCATACTGATTTACCCACACTTCTTTCTCCTGCCTCCTTAGTTTACCACCAGTGGAATTCATGTAATCCTTCTTCCTTCCCTCCTTTGATTCCAAATGCATAAAAAAGAACTGCAAAATTGCTATTTTCCAGAGCATTTTCTTAGCTCCCTGATACCTTGCTCCTGGGCATACCCTTGGTTTGACTCAAATAAACTCTTATAAAATTTGGTATAGGTTTGGACCTTCTTATGTCAACACAGTGTGGGTGTGTGCATGCATGGAAAAGTGTGTGCTGTGAGTATAAATATGTGTGTGATATTTGAGTGTACGTATACGTGTATGAATGGGTGTTGAATGTATGGGAGTCAGTGTGCACAAATATATCAGCACGTGTAAATGTCTGAGTGTGTGCATGTAAACATATGTGTAGGAATGAATATGGGTATGAGTGGGAATATGTGTAAATGCTCAAGTGCCTATGAGATCTGGCCAGGAAAACCCCAACCATTGTTAATATAATGAGAATGGCTTGTGTGACATCAATGTGACCTGGCAGCCAAGGAGGGTGGACTGGAATGCACATGTGTGAACAATGATGACTTTACTGTGCTAATCATTGGGGGCGGTAGATGCTGTTGAGTGAACATGTGTACTGTGTGGCTGTTACATTCAAAATGACTGAGCGAGTAGAGCAATGACTCTGCATCCAATTTCACATTAAGCTTGAACATTCCTCCACGGAAACTCTTCGGATGATTCAGAAGGCTGCAGCTATGGGCAACTGGTGATTGGCAGATTCATCATGACAACGTGCCCACTCATGCATCACATCTCGTGCAGAGGTTTTTTGGTAAAACATCAAATCCCCCAGGTGACTCAGCACCTCTACAGCCCAGATTTGGTGCCCTGCGAATTCTGGCTTTTCCCCAAACTAAAAACACCTTTGAAAGAGAAGCGATTTCAGACCATCAATGAAATTCAGGAAAATATGATGGGGCAGCTGATGGTGATTGGGAGAACTGTGGGAGGTCCCAAGGTGCCTTCTTTGAAGGGGACTGAGGGATCATTGTCCTATGTGCAGTGTTTCTTGAATCTTGTATGTTCTTCAATAAATGTCTCTATCATAGCGCATGGCTGGATGCTTTCTGGACATGTGTGTGAGCAGATTTAATACATATGTTTGAGTGAATGAGGGGTACGGTGTGTCACTACATTACTGAACGTTCATTTAAGTGTATGAGTGTGTAAGTATAAATGTGACTGTATGAGTGTGTGTGTGGGTGAGCCAATGAGTGAATGTGTGAGTATGTGGATATAAATGTGTAAGGTATGAGCACGTGTATACGTGTATGAGTACCTGAGTCCAAGTGTACACACATATGAGTGTGTATGTGAGTGTGTGCGCAGAGGGTATCTGGAGTTCTGGAGAAGCAAGTGATTGTTTAATCACAGGTTAGAGAGGAAGCCCTGGTTCTCCGCTGGGATGCCAAGGGCAGGTGTCTTCATGCAGGAACTGACTGCTATGTCCCACACATCAGAAGTTCACCTGCCCAGTGCCTGTGCCTCTGTAGGGCCCTAAGGGGCCTGGCCTCCTGTTCCCCGCTCACTCACACTCCGGGGAGGCAGGGCCGGGCTCCCAGGCATTGGCTTCCTGGCTGTGGCCTAATCTTCCCCTGGGAATCGAAGAAGCCACAAGTTCACAGCTCACCTTTGCCCCCAGTTCTGCTATCTTGGTAATGTACGTAGAGCATGTTTTGTTGGCACCATGAAACTTTTCCCATTGGCCTTGCACAGCTACGAGACAGGAAAGGCAGGTATGTTCTGGAGGTTACTTTTAAAAGTCTGCTCTTATTTGAGGAATGATAGGGTAGCTCCTATGTTTTAGAACCAGGCACTATGCTGAGGGCTTTGCATATATGTTACCTCGCCCAGCCCTCCCAAGCCAGTAGTAAGTCCCATTCAGAGTCAGACAGGCCTGACTTCAAAGAGTGAACCTGCCCGTGGTTAGCTATGCGACCATGGAAACCGACTGAGTCCCCTCTCAGTCCCAGCCCAGCCTGTTCCCATCCTTCAGGCCTCCGTGCAAACTTCATCTCATTCCCTCTCTCCATTATCTTCATCACATGATCCCGTGTTTCCTCGATAACATAATCTTAGTTGTCTCTTTCTTTTTTTAGTTTGTTGTTTTAGCCTCCAGACTCCTCTGAGGCAGGTGCTGTGTTCTGGTCTCATCTGAGTCCACATCATGCAACACAGCTCATGGCATGTGACATGCAGTAGGTGCTCAATGAGCAACTGTTAAACTTGGCTGACGGTGAACAAATTCATGTATGTGCCACAGAGGTAAATACCTTTTGGAACCAGCTACCCCCTGGGACCTCCTCTTTGCAAAGCTCAGGTGTGGTGTTTGCTGTCTTGAATTTTCAAATCCATTTGCACTTAGATTCTATAACTGTACACAATTCAATTGTTTCAGAATTCCAATTCTTGGACCTGGGTCTCCAGTCCATCCGGTGGCAAGGTTCTGACTATTTCTGGACCTACAATGTCACCTACAGGCTGTACGTGGATATGCACCCTAGGAATAAGCAAGAAATGGGGTTTGGGGGACCCAAGCAGATCAGGAATTTATACAGTGACAGTAGAAGGTTCTGACAAGCAATAATGCTGATAAATGACAGGAAAACTCTCTTCTTCTCCCTGCTGTGTCCACTTCCTTGAAGCATTAAATTCCTCTCAAGGCTTCAATTCAGGTTCCAGGGGTCTCAGCATCCAACCAAACTCCTCTCCCTCCCTTTAAGCCTGCTTTGTCTGAAGCCTTCCCCCTCTCAGCAGTTGCTCCAGCTGTAAACACGGGAGTCACACTGGAGAAGTCCTTGACTTCTCTCTCTCCCCCATGTCCCACGTCCAGTCCCTCAGCAAACGCTGTCTGCTCCATCCCTGAACGCTCTCTGGAGTCTGACCACTTCCACTAGCTTGGCTGCTGCTTACTTTGGTCTGAGCCAACATCATCTTTCAACTAGAAAAGACTCCTTCCTGCACTTCTCGAAAAAAGATATACAAATAGCCGGCAAGAACGTGAAAAAAGGCTTAACGTTATTAGTCATTAGTGAAACGGAAATCAAAACCACAATGAGATACCGCTTCATACCCAGTAGGATGGCTTTTATAAAACAAACAAATGAACAAATAAACAAACACAACAGAAAAAGAACAAGTGTTGCTGACAATGTAGAGAAAGTGGGACCCACTGCCGGTCGGAATGTAAAACGGTACAGCCACTGTGGAAAACAGTTTGGCAGGTCCTCAAAATGTCGAATCTAGAATTTGCATGCAATCCAGCAATTCCACATCTGGGCGAGCACACGAGAAGCGAGAGTCGGGAATCGAACAGATAGGTGTGTGTGCCAGTGCTCACAGAAGCATTATTCACAGCGGCCAAAAGAAACACCTCAAATGTCAATCAACAGATGGCTGGATGAGCAAAATGTGGTATATATAATACGATGGAGTTTTACTCAGCCTTCAGCGGAATGAAGTGCTGACACACTCTACAACGTGGACAAACCTTGAGAACATTGTACTCAGTGAAGTAAGTCAGGTCCAAAAGGACAAATATTGTATGCTTCCACCAATATGAAATATCTAAGACAGGCAAACTCATAGAGACAGAATGATTATTGGTTACCAGGGATGGGGCAGAGAAAGACAATGGAGGGTTATTGCTTAATGAACATGGAGTTTTTTCTTGGAAAGAAGAAAAGTGCTGGAGACACTGGGGATGACTACACACATTGCGAGTGTACTTAGCACTACCGACAAGGCAATTTTTAAGTGGTTAAGATGGATCATCAAAAAGACAGGAGTCGTAAATGCTGGCAAGAATGTGGAGAAAGGGAACCTTTGTGCACTGTTAACGGGAATGTAAACTGGTTTAGCTCCTATGGAAAACAGAGTGGAGAGTCCTCAAAAAATAAAAAGTTGAACTACCATAGGAGCTAGCAATCCCAGTTTTTTATATATATATATATATATATATATATATATATATATATATATAATCTAGCCTCATATCTGAAGGAAATCACTCTGTGGAAGAGCTATCTTCACCTCTGTGGTCATTGCCACATTATTAGAACAACCAAGACATGGAAACAACCACAGATAAACGGGTGAAGAGAATGGGATACACACACACACTGGAATATCCTTTGGCCATAAAAAGGAAGGAAGAAATCCTGCTGTTTGCAACATCATGGATGGATCTTGAGGGTGTTATGCTAAGTGAAGAAAGTCAGACAGAGAAAGACAAATCCTGTATGATCTCACCTGTATGTGGAACATTAAAAACCCAAATCATAGAAAAAGAGATCGGATTTGTGGTTACCAGAGGTGGTCAAAAGATACATCTGTAACGATCCTATTTCCAAGTCACACCACAATCTGCAGTGGGGGGGGGGGCGGGGGGGAGGTAGGACTGCAACCTGAATTTTGGGGAAAGGGACACGGTTAGACCTATACCCCCCCTCCCCCAGGAAGCCTTCCCTGATTCCCTTCCCCCTTTCAGTGCACCCACAGCTCCCTGGGCTTCAGCAGTTAAAGTGACATCTCTTTGCCACTAGGCCATGAGCTGCTATGAGCACAAACTGGTTTGTTGGGTTCATTGTTGTAATTTGTGAGCAGGGGAGGAGACTTCAAGGGAGGCTGATTTTAGAATTAGAGTGTGTTGTGGGACTGAGAGAAGGAGCCTGTGAAGAGGAGCAGATTGAGGAAGAGGATGGTGAAAGGCCAACTGACTTGAAGGACTAATCTGGAGAGGAGGAGGGGCTGATTTCTGGGTCAGAGGTCAGAGGTGCGGGAGGGTGAAGCTGCAGCCGGAATTTGCTCTGGAGAAAATGGAAGCTGAAGAAGCTCAGAAGGGCTATGAAAGGGTCGGGATCCCAGAGACCTGGTATTCGGCCCTAAAAATGCCACTTGCCGGCCTTGTGACTGAGTAACATCATTCCACTCTCTGGGCCTCAGTTTCTTTGTCTTTAAAATGGGAGTTTTTTCCAGAGATCAAAAATTGCTGGTTGTTTTTCTGACAAGTCTGGCCCCAGACACGTTTTGTTTGACCTGCATAGTGATATGTGAGCTTTGAAGTAGTTGTGAACATGTAGAAATTGGGGAGTTTCATCTAAAACCCAGATTTCTGATCTCTTTTGAGAAATGAGTCCTTTTTCCCTCCTAGTTGTGATTGGCTGGGCAAAGTTGTAGCTATCCCCTTTACAGGTTTCTAGTCGCCATCGGGGGCTCAACTTATGTTACTCCAAAGCCCTGTATTTAAAAATCTAAGCTTCTATGAGAGGATTTCAGGAGGTAGAGTAAGGTTGCCAGTTTAACAGATAAAAATATAGCAACCCCAGGCTAGACTGGGCATTCGCCCCTCCCGAGAGCCTAACCTCAAGGACCACAAGTTCAATTGCAATTTTAATTTTTACCACCAGGGGGAAGCAAAACTTCAAAGTTAACCTGAGTCTTCCAGGTCCAGATCAGCCCTCTGCTAAGACCTAGGGATCCTAGGGGGCCTGGAGCTGAGGAGGGGAAGGAAGCTGTAAGGGGATGGAAGCTGGAGGAGCTGGGCACTGTGCCTGCAGCCGTGTCCAAAAACGAGGGGAGACCAGACAGGGAGAAGTCGTAGTAGGTGTGATCAGAGAAAGCTCCCGGGGAGGTGACTAGAATCAGGCCTTAAAGACAGGCAGAATTTAGACAGTAAAAGAGAAGGGCCCTCTGGGGGGAGGCATGGCTTGAACGAAGGTGTAGAGGGAGACATGAATTTGCACAGGTGATGTAGCCCGGCTTGAGGCAGTATGACATTGTCAGAAATACTGAAATACCTCAAGGCATTGTTTTAATCATGATTCGTGGATACAAGTGGCAGAAACCCACCTCAGATTGACTTAGGAAAAAAAGAAAAATTATTCTCTCACATAACTACAAAGTCCAGGAGGAGAAAGCTTTAGGTATGGCTGTATCCAGGAACTCAAACGATATCATCATGCACCTGCTGCTCTCCCTCTCTTGGCTCCGTTTCTCTCCATGGTGTTCCATTCTCAGGCAACTTCCTTCTCCTGGTGGCAAGATGGCTACCAGAAGCTCCAGGCAAATCCCTCAAAACATCCTAGCAACCACCAGCAAGTAGTGAACTTCACTCATAGTAATTCTACCAGACATCCAGGGGTCACTCTAACTGGCATGGACTGTGTCGTATGCCCATCCAGAAACTAGTTGCTGCAACTCTGGTCGACATGGTCTGAATCACAGGCCACCTTTGGCATGAAGGGTAGGTCTGTCCACTCAGCCCCCTTGGGCTGATATTGGGAGAGGGGTGGTCTCCAAAGGCAAAACAAGGTAAGGTGGTCTTTTCAGAAGATGGGACCACAGGTGCCACGCAGACTAAGAGAGAAGAGGTCTCTATACAGGTTCTTATATCAGGGATGGTAAATCAAAAATGTAGGGCAGCAAAGGGTGGGTTTATTTTAGTTATCTGCTTAGTTATTTGTTTTGCTTATTAAATGTGAATGTTTGAGTGGTTGTTTTAAAGTCGTGTCTATAACTTCCATCCTGGCCAGACCTCTAGTCGCAGCCTGAACTCATTCATTTAATAACTAGCGAGTGACATTTACCATGTGCTAGGCGCTGTGCCAGAAGCTGAGGACATAGCAAATGATCAAGAGATAAAGTCTTCGCTTTCCTGGAGTTTATAATCTGGTGGGACAGATGGATAAAAACAAAGAGACAACTAAATACCTAGCGCGTCCAGTGATGATTAAGTTCTGTGAAGAAAAATAAAGCAAAGTGAGGGCAGGCTGACTAGTGCAAGTGTGTGCACATGTGAGCTTCCAAACAGGATGGTCGGGGGCGGGAGCTGAAGGAGGTGAGGAGCGAGCCAAGCAGAGATCTGGGGTGAGCTTTCCAGACAGAGGGAATAGCAAATGCAAAGGCCCCAAAGCAGGAATGAGGTTGATGCTTTCAAAGAGTAACAGAAGTCCTCATGGCCGTGCATAAAAGAGAGTGGTAGGAGGGAGGTCAGAGGAGGAGAGGAGACAGGGCCGGGGGTGCAGGGCCTTGTCGGCCACTGTAAGGACTTTGGCTTTTACTCTCTCTGAAACAAGGAGCCACTGGAGGGTTCTGAGAAGTGGAGGAACAAGATCTGACTTTGGTTTTAGAAGAACGATCTGGCGGCCAGGTGGGAGGTGGATCACAGAGGCAAGAGTGAGAGCAGGCAGATTGGTGAGAGGCTGTGGCAGCTGACCAGGTGGGTGAGACGCGGCGGTGGCTGGACCGGCATGGGAGTGGGGGAAAAGGTGAGATTCTGCATACATGTATTTTGAAGGATGAGCCAATAGGATTTGCTGATGGATTGGTCATGGGGTGCGAGAGAACGAGAGGAGTCAAGAGTGACCCCAAAGGTTTTGTCTGAGCAACTGCTAGGATAGATTTGTCTCTTCAGAGACAGAAAGACTGCAAGAGGAGCAGTCAGCAAATATTGAGAACTTACTATGTTCCGGGGGTTACGCCTGTGACCAAGCCGATCTTGTCCTGGGGCTTGGCAAGAGAGACAGACAATAACCACTAAACAGGTAAGTAGATGAGAAGACACCAGCTGGTAGGAAGCCCATGCAGAGGATTGGAACAGGATCACGGGAGTCTGCAAGCTATTCTAAGAGCAACCAGAAACCACTGGGGGGGTTTCAGCAGAGAGTGACAGGATCTGCTTTCGAAGGACACTCTGGCTGTTGTGTAGAGAACAGACTGTCAGGGACAGAGGGAATGGGGAGGCTGCTGAACGCTTTGAGGTGGGAGATGGGGACGTTCATGTGGAGGAGCTTGGACAGAGGAATGGGGGCAGGAAACCAACCTTCACTCTCTGTAAGAGGTGCTTTAGGACACGATAGCATCATCGTCCTTCTCCAGGGGCTTGGACAGGCGCTGCGCCCAGGGACTCTCAACCCGAAGCCCTTGCCACTTCATCAGTGACTGTCACTTTGCCATTAATTGCCACGTCATTCCTCACTTCCCTACAATCAGCTCCATCTCCGGGTTTTTAATTTCCTCAGGAGCCGCCCCCTCTTGCTCATATCCGGTTGGCCCAAACCCCTGCCGATGCAGCCTGTCCCTCTCGTGGTAACTTTCCAAAGCTTTTCCTGGGGTAGCAGGGAGGGGCTTCCACCCACGCCCCACCCAGCAGCCCCTCAGGTTCTGCTTGTACCTCTCTATCCTCAAAACAAAACAAAACAAACACTCCTGGTCACTTCAATCTTTCTCCCTTAATCTCGAGTCAAATCACACCCAAGTGTGTGCGGCTTACGGTCCGCACCTTGCCTTTACCGTTTCACTGCTCAGAAAGGTGGGGCCTTTGGGGGAAAACCCACCAGGGCAGAACCTGGCTTCATCACTTCCTAACTCTTACCGTGGGTAAGACCTGTCACCATGCGGTGCCTCAGTTTCCTTGCCTGTGAAATGGGCATCACAATCGTTGGGGCGCATGTGAGGGGTCTAGCAGAGTCCCTGGCAAGCAGCAGTGGCTCAGGAGGCGAGAATTCCCTTTGCTCTAGTGAGTTGCCAGGGCAGGAGTTACCAACCCACCGCCCTTCAGCTAAGGCCAGCCGTAGACTTGCTTTATTGACTGGACATTGTGGCTTCTCTAATCTAAATGTTTTTTTTAAAACGGGGCACACATCTCCAGGGGCACCGCCCTTCACATTTTAATAAAATACCACATAGTTTTCCCACATTTCTCTGTATAGCTCAGCTCCTAGCGACACCATGGCAGATTAGATTTTCCAAGGTGGCCACCGCTACACCTCCCATTCCACATGCTCTCCTTGCAGTGTGGCACACACAGACAGCGCTCGCCTCCGTGGGGAGGGGGGGTCTATGTTTTCCCTCTGGAGTCAGGGCTGACACGGGACTACAGCAGCACAAGGTGGTGCTATGTGGTTCCCAAGACTAGGTCAGAGAAGGTGACACGGCTTCCATCTGGTTCTCTCAGGACACTTGTCCTTGGAACTCAGCCTCCATGCTGTGAGGGAGCTCAAGCCACTCGGAGAGGACACGTGTGGGTTCTGCAGCTGACAGCTCCAGCTGAGTTCTCAGGCGAGAGCCGACAACCGCCACCCGGCATATGAGCATGCGTACGAGTAAGTGTGCTTCTGGAATAACTCAGGTTCTCAGATAGCAGCTGCATGAGGAACCCCAAGCAAGACCGAGCTTGGTGAGCCCAGTTAACTCTCAGAAGAAAGTAAGAAAATGGCCCTTTTTGTTGTAAACCAGGAAGTTTAGGGGGTTTGTTACTCAGGGAAAGATTACTGAAATTGGCCCTTTTTACCACAGCCAACAGAGGGCAGTTAGAAATCAAATCCGGGGCTCTCAATTTCCAGAACTCTGCAGAACTCACATGGCCCACTTCTCTGGGAGTTTCTGAGCCTTCTGTCTCATTTAAGGAAGCAGACAGTGAAACAAAGTGGCCAAAGCATGAACTTCTGAAGAGGAAGGACCTCGGCTAACTACAGGAGCCCGGGGCCTCATGTTCCACGGAGAACACATACTGGGCCCCTGCTGTGTTCTCCAGTGGGATGCTAGATTCGTATGCAAGGCTGTGAAAGTAATTCAAGGACACAGTATTGTGATCCCATTATATTGCTAGCTATCGGTAGGCCCTCGTATCCAGCAGGTGCTTAATGCATGCTTACTATTCAGGATGAAAATAACAATCGAGCTAGTACCAAGAAGTCTTGCCAGTGGCAATTAACCATGTCAGCAGTGGTAGGTGCTGTGAAGAAATATTCAGCCAGGGAAGGGGAGAGCAAGTGATTAGTTCGGGCAGCCCAGGAGGGCCTCTCCAGGGCCATGACGTCAGAGCTGAAGCTGGAGTGGACAGAGGGAGTGAGCCATGAAGCCCTCTGAGAGTGTCCTGGTGGAGAGACAGCAGGAGCGATGGATCTGAGATGGGAGCAGGAGGTGGTGTGCTGGTGAGAAGTGAGTGAGAAGCAGGAGGAGCAGAGGGCAGAGTAATGGGGTTGGGTTCTGTGGGCGCTTGTCCTGGTAAAGACTTCGCCGTCCACTCTGGGTAAAATGGGGAGCTGTGGAAGGAAGGCAGAGGAGTCTAGTGACCTAAACTTCAAAATGGCCACTCTGGACATTACCAGGAATCCCTGACTCTCTACCTCTCAGGCCTTCCCTTCTCCCAATGGCAGGAAGGCCACCCGCATATTCAGGTTCACTCCCGTTCACTCTGCAGCTTCAGAGGGAGGAAAAAATGTTTGTTGTGGACACTTCAAAGGGTAACCCTGAGGTTGAAGCTCATTGGATGGACTTGAGTCATGTGCTTCTCCCTGAGCCAATCACTGTGGGGGTGGGGGGGGTGGAATATTGTGATTGGGCAGGACTGGGCTCTGTGCCCCCACCCCCCCAGGAGGCAGGAAGTGGAGTTGAGCCTCAGGAAATGCGAGAACTCCCAGATTATGGGAGAGGGGGTCCTCCCAAGGAGAACCACGGTCCAGTTCTGGAGGCAGGGAGGTGCAGGCATGGGTGCCTCTCAAGGCTGGGGTCCCCTGGGGTGGGTGGGGGGAGAGTGTGGGATAGCAATGCCACCAGCTATTTCATCCTGCTCGTTTCAGAGGCTCTGGAGCCAGAATGCCTGGGCTCAAACCCCAAATCTGCCACTTGCCAACTGGTGACCTTGAGCCATGTGAAATCCCTGGAAGCAGAGCCTGAGTGGGGGAGGATGGGCTCTGAAGAGGAATCTATCAGTATAAGGAACTGAGGAAAACAGAACAGGTCAGGGGAAAAAGCTGGGCAAAGCGGTCAGTTTGGTAGGAGGTTAGTTTCAGCTTGATCCTGGGGTGGGGAGGCGCGAGGAGCGCTCTGAAGCATGAGTTATATTATGGACGTGTCCCATCTTGTGGCGAGGGGGTCCCAAGGGCTCTGTGTTAGTTTCTCAGGGCAGTCATGACAAAGTGCCACACGCAGAGTGGCTTCAGCAACAGCAGTTTATTGCCTCACAGTTCTGGAGGCCAGCAGTCCGAGAGAGAGGTGTCAGCAGAGCCACACTCCCCTTAAACTGTGTGTCGGTGAGAGGGGGTCCTTCCTCGCCTCTTTTAGCTTCTGGTGGTGGCCATTGATCCTTAGCTCGTAGATGCATCACTCCAAGTTTGCCTCCACGGTCATGTAAAGCTCCCCGTGTGTCTCAGTTTCTGAGTCTCCCCTTCTTTATAAAGACACCAGTCATATTGGATTAAGGGCACACCATATTCCAGTGTGGCCGCACCTTAACCAAATACATCTGCAGTGTTCTTATTTCCAAATAAAGTCACGTTCTGAGATACTGGGGCTTAGTACTTCAGTACATCCTATTTGGAGGGATACAGTTCAACCCATAACAGGTTCTTGGTGGCAGTGGGTCAGGCTTTTGTACCTGCACTTTTAGACAATTATTGCCCAAGGGTATTTCCCTGTGGGGAGGACTGTTGGGGTGAGGTGGCTCCCACGGCCAAGGACAGTTGTCAGGAGAAGGGGGCAGCTGTGCTCTTTAGCAGCCAATACTCACAGTAGCTGGGGGCCCTGGGGGAGGCCCCCGCAGCCTCTAGACGCAGTTTTTCAACCTTTCCATGCCTCAGTTTTCCCATTTGGAAAACAGACGTGGTGAGTGCCTACGTTAGGGAGAGGTAAAGATTAAAATAATTCACAATCTTAGAACATCACCTGATGCGTGATAAGTGCTTCGGAAATGTGAGCTTACTATTGGCCCCTGGCGGGTATGAAAGACTGAGAAGTAGCGAGGTTCATTCTCAGCTCACAGACTGGCCCCCACTCATGCTTCTGGCTGACTCAAAGAAACCCCAGAAGCGTTCATTGATCATAAACAAAAATGAGAATGAGCCCCTCAAGACTATCTAATTCAGTCCTCCATGACCATTTCACAGATGGGGAAACCGAGGCTCAGCAAGGAACTTAACCAAGTAATAAATGGGAGGCAATATGGTGGTGGCTAAGAGAAAGATTTTGGAATCAGACAGACTTGGGCCTGAATACCAGCTGAGTGAGCTTGCCTGTGTCAGTACCTCTGCCTCTCTGGGCCTCGGTTCCTTGTCTGCAAAATGGGTCACCATTGCATCTACAGTTGAACATTTAAATGATGCTCTCTGACTGATCAGTAAATGTGAGCTCCTGTGTCACACCCACGTAATCATGAAACACGGGCCCATACATGGCTGTTCTGGAGGGAGGAGGGCTTCCTCTCCCAGGTCTCCAGAATGCCCTGGCCTGGAGGTTTCCACCCCAACCCCCTACCCCCAGTTCCAGCCCTGCACACTGTCTCTCATCTCAGCAAAAGCCCCTGTCTGGCGTGGGTGTGGTCCCACCAGGAAATCGATACCAGGCGGTTGGCTGTCATCACCTCCCCGGCACCATCTAGCTGCTTAATTGTGTGGATGCTGGTGCTGCCGCCAAGGCTTCGTGCGTTCGTCAGAGCTGTGCGGTCACAGCCGTGCTTGGCTGAGAGCTACACTCATTATGGAGACAGCTTTTATCAGGACTTCCAGAGGGATCGGGGGTGAGGAGCAAAGCAAGCGGGCACTCCTCATCCCTGGAGTACAACAGGCTGACGAAAACAGCCAGCATTCACTGAGGGTTCACTCTGTGCCGGGCGCCACCCTGAGAGCTTTACAAATATCAACTCACAACAGCTCTATGACGTAGGCATGGTTATCATCCTTGTCTCCACGTTACGGATGGGGCAACTGAGGCCCAGAGAAGTGAAGTGACTTGTCCAAGTTCACTCAGGTAATAAGTGGGGCCATAGGCTCCACAGCCCATGTGTTTAGTCCTTGCTGTGCAGCCTCTCAGTTATAAAGATGCTGATACCACGGTACCCTTAATAACAACAGCAGCTTCCGTCTATTGCAAGTCAGCGGGAGCCAGCGTGGTGCAAACTTCCTTTTCATACCTACTTTACCTCACCCAGCTCTCTGAGATAGGGATAAATGGCCCCATTTTATAAAGGGGTCAGTTGAGCTGTAGGGGATGAAAGCACACTTTCCCAAGGCCATACAGCTGATCAAGGGAAGGGCTACTTTGGTTTTTAAACCAGGCCATGTCTGGCTCTAAGCTTAGGCTCTTAACCACCCCTCTGCTACCTCCCATTCGCTTGCTCTGTGGCTTCAGGGGGGTCACTGCCCCTCCCTAGGCCTCAGTGCACTTCAAATTCATCAATGAATCTTTTCTGAGATCCTACGTGCCTAGACTGGAGTTGGAGGTTGAGGCAGGTACAAAAGAGGGAAAGGATACCCTGTTTCCACCCACACGGCTCCCATACCCACCTCCAGCCCCGAGGCAGCACTTCTCCCAGCACTCGCCCGCGGGTGCAGTCCGCCTGCAATACAGTGGCTGGGGAGCTTGTTAGCAAGACCAGTGTCAGCCCCAGAAATTCTGGCTCAGGACGCCTGCGGTGGGGCTCGGAACCTGCATTTCAGGAAGCTCCCAGGGATGGTGACGCACAGCGTTGCTTCCTCCTCGTTGAAGTGGATTCTGCACTCTCTGCTCATAATTCGAAAGCCGTATGAAGAGAACACTTTCTCTCAAAGCTTCAAGAAGGTTATTTTGGTTATTAAAAAAATTAATAAAAAATTAAACAGGTTTTTAAAATGATAACAGATACTACTTTCCAGGTTCACGTTAAAACATTCAAACAGTATAGGAGGGTGAGGTAATGACTTTCAGCTTCTCTCCCACCCTGCCTCCTGGAGCTCCCCAGAGAAAACCATGCTCCCAACATGGTTTTGAATCCTTCTTGATTCCTCACTTGCAGCTAGGCATTGGGGACAGCAAGGGCCAGACAGACATAGTCCTGCAGAACCAATGACAGTGACCTTGGCAGTTAACGTTTATTGAACGCTAACAGTGGACAGACCCTGATCCTCACCCTTATAATGGGCTATGGGATGGTACCATGATTATTCCCCTTTTATAAGCGATTTCCCGAAGTTTGTTCAAGTTCGGCCTGTATCAGAAGCACTTGGACCAGCCAAATACAGATTCCTGGACTTCCACCCACCAGCTTCCTGGAGCAGGGCCAGGAACCTGCATTTTTAAAGACACACCGCAGGTTGTCTCTGGCCCCTGGTCAGTTATGAGAACCACTGCCCCCGGTGTCCCGGGAGGTGGGAGGATGTGGAGACCACAGAGGCAGTGGGAGTTGAAGAAGAGGTTAAGCAGGTCCTAGGAGGAGTGGGCTGAGCTCGCCCCACTGGGTTTCTCCCCAGCAGTGCGGCTGAACCCCCTTCACCTCCACCCTCCTCCACCTCGAGGCTGCTAGCCCTGAAAGCTCTCCCCTTCTTTCTGAGATGTGCAATTATCCCGGCCCCCAGCCTTGAAGCAATCCCAGCTGCTTCTGTTATATCTTATTAGTCAAGTGGAACATTAATTAATGGGAGAATAATAGAGCCAGAGATAGGGAGAAAATTGTAAAGCCCAAGGAAGAAAAGAAGTCCCTTCACAGAGCTCTGCAGTAGCTGGAACCCTTAATAGTGTGAAAATGTGAAAAGGCTGTCACCCTGACATTCCCAGTCTGCCCAGTGACTCAAGGCGGCAGGCCAGTGAGTGTGTATGTGTGTGGGAGGGAGGCACGGCAATGATGAGCCCAGGGAGCCCGGAGAAAACAGGGTCCCTGGGCCACCATGAGACCCTGTGGGAGGAGGGCCACCATGAGACCATGAGGAGGGCCACCACCCTGGGATAAACCATACCCGGTGGGAAAAGAATGAAATCTGAGCTGCCTCCCTCTACCCCATCCTCACCCTCCTGTTGGCTTCCTTGGTGAACTCTCATTTATTCCTCAAGGCCCAGTCTGAAAGACCCACCTCTGAGAAGCGGAGTTAATCCTTGCACTTCCCAGGTTGTGGCACCACTGAGAGCAGCTCTGTCTGAAGGTTCCGGTTCCCACGCCTGTCCCCCTCGGGTTCTTAGGACAAGGCCTGGCCCTGAGCAGGTGCTGATGGACATTTGTTTGAACTTCACCCTCACCTACCTCTTCATCACAGCTTCTCAAGTATGTTTCTGAGTCAGTCAGCTGCACTGGAATCACCTGGGACCCACCCCGGACCTCCTGAGTCAGAATCTCAGGGAGTTTGGGAACCCCAGTCTGTAGAGGAGGTGGGGTGGGGTGGGGGGAGTTGGTGATGGGCAGGGACACCCAGATAGGGGGACTGCCTTTCCCGGAAACTGAATAGGCACACCTTTCACCAGCCCCCAGGGCCATAGTTTCCTCCTTTGCCAAGCAGTCAAGTTATCTAAATTAAACACAGTGCTCCCACACCTTCACCAGCCCCCAGGGCCATAGTTTCCTCCTTTGCCAAGCAGTCAAGTTATCTAAATTAAACACAGTGCTCCTAATGGAACAATGAGAGCCCTTAGCACGCCACTACCTCCTAGCAAAGCCTCTAATTGACTCAGCCAAATGGGGAAGACACAGAGAACCCTGTGTGGTCCACCAACACCCTGCTAGAAGGGCTCCGAAAAGCTCCTACCTGTTTCATTTCACCAAGGCCCTAGAGCTACAAATGCCCGCCCTGGAAGGATCGGGGAGGTGACAGGGTGCTGGGTCAAAAGGGACCAGTACAAAGCACTCCTTCTCCAGCCTACCTCCCCTGCAGGTTCTGCCCTTCCCTGGCTGGGTTTCATAAATGGGAGCTCCGTACACCCTCACACCCCACCCCTTTTGCACTTCCAGTCCTCTGTCCCTTGACTGTCCCTCTTCTCATTTCTCCAGCTGATGAAACTCAGTCCCTGTCACCTCCTCTGTAAGACTTGCCCTAACTATCCCCACGCTTTGGGCAGAGGTAGCTTCTCCCTCCCCTGTGCTCCCACAGTAACTTGTCATGACCATACGAACAGAAGGTAACATTTACTGAGCACTTACTATATGTTGAGCTAATCTGTTTCTTATCTGAACCCTCATAACGATAGGTCCCATATCCCACTCTTTCCAGCCTGGTGAGGGGCAGGTGGGGTAGGATCTGAAGTGGCCTCATGAGGTCCCTGAGTGGTCCAGTTTGGTGTGAGAAGCAGCAAAATGATCCTCATATTCCTAGAGGCATAGATATGGCCCAAGAGGCCCAGGCGTGGGGATGCCGCAGTGAGGGCCAGGGCTCAGGCAGGGGTGCCCAACCTTTTGGCATCTTTGGGCCACACAGGAAGAAGAAGAGTTGTCTTGGGCCACACCTTAAATACACAAACACTAATGAAAACTGATGAGCAAAAAAAAAAAGGTTTTGAGTAAATTTACGATTTTGTGTTGGTCACATTCATAGCCATCCTGGGCCATGGGTTGGACCCCCCTGGTAGACCAGTGATGGCAGCTCATGAAGGAATAAGGACCTCTCAGGGGACAGATAGTGTGGCAGATTATGTTTGCAAGGTGGCCATAAGCTGCCCCATCCCACAGGCTCATATTGCCAAGCGATGGTGACGCTCCTTTCATTGAGAGGAGGACTCACGTTCTCTCCCACTGAGTGCCACAGGTGACTATAGCACAAGGATGTTCTGTGACTTCCAAGGTCATTTAAAAGGTGGCACAACTTAGGCCTGATTCTTTTGGACCACTTGCTCTTAGAACCAAGCCACCATGATGTCAGGGAGCCCAGGTGACCTGGAAAGGCTGTGTGTGGGTGTTCTAGGCCACAGACCCAGAGAGGCCGCAACCAAGAACCAGCAGCCGGGGCTGACTGAGGAAGCCTCCAAGATGCCTCCAACCTCAGCCACCATCTGATTGCAACGCACAGGAGACCCTGAGCAAGAACCGCCCAGCTGAGCCCTTTAGCCGCAGAACTGTCCAAGAGAATAACAGATTGTCACTGTTTTAAGCCACTAGTTTTGGGGTGATTGCTTATGAAACAATAGAAACCCAGCACAGATAGGGACTGAGTAGCAGGGATGGGGAGATTCCAAAATGATCAAGTTAAGTTTCCACTTCTTGGTATAGAAATGAAGTTTCAATCTAGAAAGTCACAATTTTGCATATTTGGCTTTTACCCTGGGTGTCGTGTCTTTTATGCCAGCTGTGTGAGCTTGAGTAAGTTACTTTCCCTCTCTGAGCTTCAGTCTTGCTGGGGGTAAGACTCCCCCCTTCTGGGTGGTGCTTCTTGTAATTTAACTGCTGCCCTCCCTCGAGGCTGAGCACAGGTTGGGGAGCACCCTGGCCATCTCCCTTGCCACCCTCCAAATCTACTCCTGGGTCTACTTTAACACCTGGACACTTGTATGCAGCTCTTGGGGGCACACACGCTCCCCACCCTCCTCCCTTGGTGCTGGAGTGAGCCAGAAGTCACGTGACCGATGGCCGGCCCTGGCTGGGTGGGCTCTCTGCTCATTATAAGTGCCTGCCACCTCTGCCTCCCTCCTTTCCAAGTACAGCTCAGCAGGCACTTAATTCGGGGCAGAACTAAATCAACCAGAAATCAGCTCTCATCCCATCCCCCACTCCATTTACCCACAGTGGGACACCTGTCTTGTCATACTGCCCCCTGCGACCAGGATGGAGACAGAGACCTTTCCCTCCAGGGGGTGTTGAGGCTTCTGGTCTGTCACCTGTTCTGCTGGTTGGTTAGTCTAAACATTTGCTGTTAGTCCAGATAACAGTGCCCCGTGTACTGAGCACTGTTGTCCAGCAACAGCAGACACTTCACACATACATCTCAATCGATCCCTTCCAAATCCCTGAGGTAGGCGCTACAATAAGGTCAATCTGATAGAAGAGAAACTGAGGGGCAAATAAACCACTTTTCCTGTGATGCAGCTGGGCTGGAGTCAGACCGGCCTGACTCCCAGGTCTCCCTGTAATCAAAGGCTATGAAAATAGCCTCCAAATTCAAGGGCCATCTTGTCCGGTGCTCCATGGAAATCAACCTGTCGTTCTGCTGAATAGAGAAGCAAACGGACCTCTTCATTTGTTCATCGGGTGCCTATTAAATACTGGCTATTCCAGATGAAGGGACAGAGCAATAAGCAAAAGGAAGTCCCTGCCCTTGCAGAGGTTACAATCTAGTGGCCCAGAGAAGTGCTGCCGATTGCCACCATATCTGTGGGCCAATAAGAAGCAGAGGGGGTGTCAGAGGTAAAGGTCCCATCTGACGACCAGGGTCAGGCCAGCCAAGGCATGGAGAGCAGGAACTACTTTGACAACAGACCAACCAGTGTTTCGATCCCACTGCTGCCATGCCCTCACTTTGCAACCCCCTGGGCAAGTCCCCACACCTCTCTGAGCCTCTATTTGCTGCTGAGTGAATGGGGATAGTGAAGCCCACAGGGAGATACTTGGTAGGGGAAAATGAGGTCTGGCAAGTGCTAGGGACTGGATCATCCTCTTCTCCTTCTGGGGAGGGTTTCAGGCTTCTTCTACTTTCTCTTAGTGGGCCATGCTGGCCACGGTCAACCCTAATGAACTTGGAAGAGATCTGGGCATAATGTGGTCAGAGTAGCCACCTATTGTCTGATACTCTCGACTCATTCCTGGGGTCCTGGGGCAGGAGTGGCAAGGCTTTGGTGGAGCTAGGCTGATTAATGGTAAAACGTTATAGCACACAAAGCACAAACTATATAAAAGAAAAGATTAAAAATAATTCTGGCAGTAAATGGAGGATAGCTCACAAGGGGGTATATCTGTGAGCTATTGCCACAATAATGCTGCATAACAAACCACCCCAAAACTCAGTGGCTTAAAACATGACTGTTTATTCTCACAGGTGTGCAGTTGGGATGGTTCTGGTCCACACGTCTCTTGTCCTTCTCCCAGGAGCAGTGGGTGAGTTGAGACATGTTCTCATGGCAATTGCAGAGGCACAAGAAGGCAAGTCGCAGGTTTGGAACTGGCACGCTTCCGTTCCATTCCATTGGCCAAAGTAAGTCAATGGCCAAGGCCAAAGTTAAGGGGCAGGGAAATCCATTCCATCCATGATGAAGTCGTGGCAAGGGTGAGGCTGCAGGAAGGGGTAACAACTTGGGAGCAATTCTCAGTAACCACAGGAAGAAGTAGGGAGGTAGTATGTCCAATTAAGAGATCTCTGAAGACATACAGGTGTATAGTAATGAGGGTATGAACCAGCCTGGTAGCTGTGGAAGAGATGAGAAATACCTGTTGGATGAACGAATACTCATACACCTTGCTAAGGTCTGAATGTCTGTGTCTCGCCCTTCCCCCAAATTCTTATGTTGAAATCCTAAATGTGAATGTGAGGGAATTAGAAGGTGAGGCCTTTGAGAGGTGATTAGGCCAGGAGGGTGGAGCTCTCCTGAATGGGATCAGTGCTCTCGTACAAGAGACCCCTGCAGGGCTCCACTTCCCCTTTCCATCCCGTGTGAACACAATGAAAAGTCTGCAATCTGGAAGAGCACCCTCCCCTGACCGTACTGGCACCGGGACCTCAGACTTCCAGCCTCCAGAACTGCGTGAAATAAATTTCTGTTGTTTATAAGCTACCCACTTTGTGGTATTTTATTATAGCAGCCTGAAAAGACCAAGACATACCTTGACCATTAATGTCACTTCCGAGAATTCCTGCTGAAAACAATCTAAAACCTGAAGATGTCTGTTGTAGCATTGCTTACAATAATGAAACGCTGGAAACTGTTTAAATATGCATGAAATACAACCCCCTCTCTCTCAGGCCTTAGAATGTATGGCTGAAAGAGACTGAACTTTGGATTCAGATAAGCCTGGGTTCAAATCCAGCTCTACCACTATGGGGATGTGTGATCCTAGGTAAGTCACTGCACCTCTCTGAGTCTCAGGGGTGAAGGAAGGATAGGAAAACTCATAGCTTTATAAAGAAAGACAGAGAAAGGTCACTGATGTCAGGAAAGGCTTCCTACACAAGCAGCACTCAAGCGGTGGAAGGGGGGATATGATTTGTAGAGGCAGGGGTAGACGGTAGGCACCCTCAATTGAAGGGATAGCACACTAAAGGCTTGGTGGAAGGAACAACAAGCATGTCTGGGAAAGTGGGCAAACTATTAGGACTGGAGCTGAGATACCGGGAAGAGGAGCGTGAGAGAAGAGGTGGGGTGGGGTTGAGGGACTTGACCATGAAAGATGGAATTCTGGGCCTGAGACAGGGGGCTGTGGGGGTGGGGCTGGTCAGTGAGTTGTAAGTGTGGCCCCACTTCGGGCTTGACCCTTGTTTAATTGGCTGTTACATGGGGTAGTCCCTTCTGGGTCACTAGACATTCTTTTGTTTAAAATATAGTTCACTATGTTGTTAATGGACTTCCCTTCCTTTTTGGTTTCAGAGAAGCAACAGACAGTGGGTGTCCTGTCAATCAAACTCCTTCCTTGGTGCTTGATGTCATTGTCCCATTCAGGCCCTGCATGCGTCTTTGAATGTTTTTATCTTCTAATTTAAGACTCTGTGTCCATATGTATCCTTGTTGTGTGTTCCTGTATGTCTGTCTTGTTTCTCTGCATGTCCTCATGTGTGTCTATGTATCTTTGGTGTCTTTATATGTGGCCGTGTGTATGTCCTTGTGTACATCTGAGTCCCTATATTAGTCTCCATGTGTATACGTACATCTGTGCGTGCTGAATGTGTGACATTTTCACCACCTTCCCAGCATCCCATTTCTTGCTCACTCCATTCCATCTTAGGAGATGGCAACCCTGAATTCTGTCCAGCTCGGACCAGTCCGGTGCCCATGACCCAGCCGAGGCAGCCCAGCACTCAGCCCAGAGTGAGCGTGCTAGGACTTTGTAGAACGTGTTTTGAAACCCACGCTCCCATCAGCCTGGCAGCGGCAGTGGACCCATTCGCGACTTCTCTGGATAACAACTGAAAAATGACCATCCCTAACAGTGCGGGGAGGGCTTCTCCCTGCACGACTCCAGCCAGAATTTATTAAACTTCTTTTTTAATTTCTTGTAATTTCTCCGTTGAACTCATCAGCTCATCCATCACGGGACACCTTCAGTATGAAGTGCATCATCAGTATTGTCACACATCCAGCCGCACCCGTCCCCTTAGAGCAAACGGCATCTTAATGTCCCCATGCCCACCCCAGGCGGTGTGCCCGAGAAGGCCAGACTTGTTCATCAGAATGTTGTCATCACTGCCCCCCTCTCTGTGTTGTGGAACGTTGGTTATAATTGCTGGGCCTAGACTGTGGCAGAGGGGGCTTGAAAGCATGTTCACGGGGAGTGGTGTTCAAGTTTATTATAAGCAGGGCCTTTAGAGGTCCCCCGTGCTAGTCTATCTGACCCTCCTGATCCACTCTCCCACCGTTCCCACCCTGGTCCAGGCCTGGGAAGACAACCTCTATAAATGGCTCCCTTGGCCCCTGGTTTTCTGTTGGTTCTGCCAATGGTGAGTCTCAGAGGAGACCGGAGGGTGGGAGAGAAAAGGGGCAGTAGTATTTAACCCCCTGGCTCCTTCTCTGCAGGGCCTTTCAAGGAAGGTCACAGCTTCTGGGAAGACCCTTTCCGTCCAGCCCCTTCTTACTCTGGGTTCTGGTAGCTGCTGCCCCTTTAGGCTGAGAGGTGCTGACAGGTCTCCCCTCCCTCTTCCTGGGGGTGTCCCTATCCCCATGCACTCTGCCCATGCTTACATGGATAGCCCTTTTATTAAATAATCCTCAAACTACCCAATTTGAGGATGCCATATATTTCCTGGCAAGACTCTTACCAATGCACTCCTTCTCCCCAGACCATAAGCAGGCACACTTTTATTGTTTAAATTTTTTTAATTAACTGTATTTGTTTCGATGACCAAAGTGCCCATTGGAGAAAAGTCAGAAAATAAAAAGCCGTCATTTACCAGAGACCTACTCGGTTTCAGGCAGGCGTGATGCCAGGCACATCCCATATTTCTTTGCAACACCCTGTGAGGTTCATTTTACTGCCCTTCTGGTTCAGAGGTGACTTTAGCTGCCCACGGTCACATATCAAGGGAGTGGTGGGCCCAGGAGTGGAAGCCAGGTCTGTGAGATTCCAGAGCCCTCTCTGTGGCCCTGCCCCTTTCCTCAGAAGCCCTTGCTTATGTCAGCATCATTCCTGACTGTCCTGAATAGCTCTCTGGCCCCAAAACCAATAAAGGAAAATCTATTTGCTGCAGCCAGCTGGGTCCTCAGAGTAGCCCTGGAGATGTGCCCAGTTCTGGCCTTTGGCATGGCCGGGCCCAGGATGCTTGTCATATTGCAGATGGCTCTGGCCCGCTTCTCTGCCCCAGCTGTGGGCTAGAGTTAAGAGAAACCCTTACTGGTGATTTCTCCCCTCAGAATCCGTGACCTAGATCTGTGCCCACAAGTGAAGTCTGGCTAAGCAACGACGGAGGTGTCAGAAACGGAGTGCTAGGTGGGTGCACAGGGAGGGGAGGGCGTCCTACACTTGGGCAGCTCCACTCCTCCACCTGCACATGGTGTCCCCCCTGAGAGCCTGACCTGGCCCCTCTTCTCCAGCTTTTATAATATTACCCATTCTTTAGGGTCCTGATCAGCCCCACTTCAAATCTGACTAGATGTCTCCAGTCCCTGAAGACATCTTCCTATGTATCACATCATTGGTGCTATGTGTTTTGGCACATAATTGTTTTCTAGTTGTTTATATTGTCTTTGTTTTGTCTCCCAAATGCCCTGGAGCTCCACAGGGCAATGTATGTTGACAGAACCCCACTCTAGCTCATTTAGCTGAAAAGCGGATTTATTGCTCCACAGGAAGACCAACAGCTCAAGGCCAACAGCAAGGCCTTGCGAGAGTCCAGGCAGCAGGGACTTTTCAACCATCTTGTCCCACAGCTGTCACTGCCACCAACACCAATGTCCCTCCAACAACTCTGGCATCTCTCCACCCAAGAGCCAAAGTCCCAGGAGAGAGTGGGCTCCGTAGGTCCAAGCTGGGCCACATGTTGGCCCCTCATTCTGGGAGGTGGGACAGAGTGACAGGCGTCCCCTCCAGGCCACACAGGGTAGGGATAAGGTAATTCCCCAGAAGGAAAGAGGGGTGCCTCTGCTGACTGGAAGTCAGAAGTGGGTGCAGGCAGCCAAAGGACTATGGTGTCCACTCCAGGCCCCAAAGTGGGTTCTCATGGGGCAATAGAAAAGAATACTTGGACTCTCAGGAGGGGCAACAGGTGTCCTGTTGGGCCAAACTGCAGGTCTCTGTCAGCACCCCCAGGGCCGCTCTCCCTCCACCTGTCGTCACCCTGACTCGCGGCCCAGTGTTAGCAGCAGATTGATGCCTACTCCCCCACTTGCAGTACTCGGGGTGTGGACTCCGTGTATTCTGAGGACAAGCTCTAATTAGCTCGGAACATTGGGATAGAGGCTGCTTGTGGATGACAATGAGATAAATGTACCTAAATGACCAAGATGATTTGAACTTGGTTTTCATTTTTCTCCTATAATGAGAGAGGCGATGGCAGGGGTGGGGTTTGTTATCTCTAGCGGGCCTGATGGATGAGGAGGCGTCTGATCCGCCAGTGACTGTGGCTCACCGGCGGAAAGCCGTCTATCTCGCGCCCGGCCTGGCCTCGCCAAAGGACTTCTGTCCTCATCAGAATTAGCATATATCCTCTGGAGATGATCCAGAGATAAGCGCCATGATATTCAACAGTCAGAGTCTCACTTTATCTATTATGGGCTTTGAGATATCAGTTACTGTGTTGAAGGGTGGCTTCAGGTATTTATGCCTTCAAAATACTTTCTATTAAAAATACAAATTCCATTTTAAGAAGTTTCTTTAATTTAGTGAGAAGATGTAACCAAAAAATAGAAACAGAATTTTGCAAAAGGAAAAAATTGCTCTGTATTCATCACCATCCTAACATGTTAGCTCTTCTCATCTGGGCATATTCCCTTCCAGTGGGGTAGAGGGGAAAAAGCTTTGGAAAAACATATACTAGGGTTCAAATCCAAGTAAGTTCCTTTATTTCTTGGCAGTGTGACTTTGAATAAGTCACTCTACCTCTCTGAGCCTTCGTTCCCCTATTTTACTTATTTATTTTTTGTAATTGAATTTAAAACTTATTTATTATTATTTTTAAATTAAATTTATAGGGGTGACGTTGGTTAGTAAGATTATATAGGTTTCAAGTGTACAAGTCTATGATACGTGCCTTCACTTTAAATAAGCAGAGCCATCTGACGACACAGGGCTGTGAGTTAAGGGAGGAAAGCGTTCAGGGCAGCCAGGAGCTGGTTTCTCTACCCCAGTCCTTCTTGTTGTCCTTCTCCAGTGTTCATCTTTTCCTCAGTGCCCACTGTGTGCTAAGCTCCTTGGGAGATGAACACACACTCTGTCCTCAAGGAGATTCCTTCTGTTATAGTAACACATGTTAATTCACCAGACTAACTTAGCAGAGAGCAGAGAATGGAAGAGTAAACAGGTAAGTTTTGAAGGAGGCAGTAAGGACGTCCTACTCATGGGTGAACATTAGAGCTAGAGCCCTGTTTCCTTATTAGACGGGGTCACCAGTGACCAAACGGATGGAAGATGATCACTAGATCGTCTGCCCCAAACTAAGCCACGTGTACAAGTGTCACACATGTACATATTGACCTGTATATCTGGGCACAAACACACACACACACAATACAGACACGGACCCACGATGCATATACACACGTGCACATGTACACACAAGTACACACAAGGCATAGATAAGTATGAATGTGTGCACGCCATCATACAACTATACATATGTACATGCATGCAGAGATATGTGCACAAACACATTTGTGCACATGTCCATGGCAGCTGATTATATCAGACAACACACTCCAGAACCGGCTCCTGCGCATCCAGCTCCATGCCAGCCCTGTGGGATGGCGGCATCCCCACAGCCCCCGGTGCCCTCCCTGAGCACAATCTCCTCTTAGCAATCTCCAGCTGGGCAGAAAATTGCTCTTTGGAAGCAATCTGGACCACACAGAACTGCAATTGGCCTCTCAGCACGAATGTTAGACCTCATGGGGCCACAGGGTCTGGGTCAGTGGGGACTCATGGCTTCAGCTTGTTAGACTAGACTATGAATGTGGAAGCCTTGTCTGGCCCTGAGCCCAGACAGGGGAAGACTCTGCCTGGCATCTCACTGGGGAGGGGAGGCAGGGACCGGCAACTCTGCTTTCGAAGGGGAGCGAAAAGAGGTCCTCGATCAGCTTGAGCTCATGTCCTTCCAATTCTGCTTGTCTTGACTCTCTCCATCCTTCAGGGCTCAGCTTCTACCCCTCTGCCTCCAGGAAGCTTTCTCTGATTGCTCTGGCCCTCAGGTCTTTCCTTGTACAACTCCAAGACTGGTCCCTAGTTTGTTCCTCCTTCTAGTAAATATCTTGACTTTCTCATGTGTGTCCAAAGGTGATAGAGGGAGGCTACCCTTGTGCTCTCTCACCTCAGAAAGACAGAGCCGGGCAGCCTGTGCTCACTTGCTCTAGGCTGAATGCATTTATCCATGTAGTCACTCATTTAACAAATCTTTACTAAGTAAGTGTCACCTACGTGCCCGGAACTGGATAAACAGCAGGAGACAAGTAGCTGTCCACATGAGGCTGAGGCTCTGGTGTGGCGGGCAGATAATAAACAAGGAACAAGGAACTGCACCTGATAAAGGCTGGGAAAGAAGAGAATGTGTGACGGGCAGGTATTCTAGCCAGGATGGTCAGAGAAAGCCTTCTGGTATGCCCTTTCATCCAAAGTAACTCTAAGACTTGTCCAACAAGCCACCCCCACCCCAGGGCCTTTGAGCACACTGTATACTGTAATACAGCTTATGTGGCCATATCCTTCCAGCCTCCCAGGCTGCTGACATCTTAGAGTTGTGTCCCTGTCTGGATCCTCTCAGTGACCCTACAACACAACACATTACTTGCTCAGGAAATGTTTATTAAATGAATGAATGAAATGATAATTTTTATATGTTTTAATTGATTTGAGGGGATTGTGGGGAGAGTAAGAGAGTGAGAGAGAGAGATCAATTTGTTGTTCCACTTATTTATTGCATTCATTGGTTGCTTCTTATATGTGCCCTGACTAGGGATCGAACTCAGAACCTTGTCATATTGGAACTATGCTCTAACCAACTAAGCTACCTAGCCAGGCCTGAAAGGATGAATGAGTGAATGAATGAATGGGCATTTGCAGCAGGCTCATAAGAATGAGTAAGTGGCCTGGCCAGGTTAATGTTTTTCTCTCCCTCTCTCTAAAATCAATCGATAAATAAAGATTTAAAAAAAATGAATAAGTGGCCCACAGGTGGCAGGGGGTAAGGAGAGGGGCAAAAACAAGGGGGGTGTGGAATTGCACAGAATGTTTGTAAAGTGAGTTTCATTGGTTGATGTTGAGGGGGATCTGGACGTGGAGTCGGGGAGAGCTGTCAGGAGAGGAGCCTCGGTTGTGCCCAAGTTGTAAAAGGTCTTGAATGCCAGGCTAAGGTGTTGATCCTACGCACAGCACGGAAACCACGCAAGGTTTGCCCTCCCCTGTATTCCCCAACACCTATTATGTGCAGTTGGCACTTAATAAACGTACTCGGAATAAAGGTTCCTGGGGGGAATGGACTGAGTTAGCTCTTCTTTGCTGGCAGCTGGACAGGGACCAAGGGTAACCTACATGGAATTAAAGTAGTGGCTGCCAGAAGTCCTCTTGGAACCCAAACAGCACTCCCTTTCCACCATGGTGTCTGAGATTCCTCCGTTAGAGGGTCATTTCTCAGGGGCCTAATGTTATTTGTGGTCAGGCTTCCCCAAATTTCCAGAAAAGATAATACTCTCAATGGCAATTTACTGCCACCAAGACCAGAACCAGATCCTGGGGTGGGGATGGGACATGGGCTGAAAGGTAGAACCCAGTCTTCCAGACAGAGTTTGGTTACTTTTAGCTCCTTGGAGAAAACCCTGACCCAGGCAGTGTGAAGGAAAGACACTGGATAGGACCCTGGTTATGAGGTTGTTGCTAATTCACTGAGGGATACGGGCAAGCCTTTCCTCTCTCTCACTCTTGGTTTCCTCATCCATGCAATGGGTACATAGGAAACCTGTGTTGTTTTACTGGCCTAGCATTCCTCTTCTAGTAGGTGGTCCCCAATATACCTTTGGAGAAGCCCCTCAGTCCCTGCTGCTCAGATGGGATTGACTCCACCCCCCAGCCCTAGGGTTGGCCAGTCTGAGTCATAGGGACCTGTGCAGGAATGAGCATCTGACCCAGGCAGGGCCAAAGAGGGCTGACCCTGGGATTTTTAGGAAAGAGAAGGACTCTTTGGCTTTTAGGTTAACTCAGCTTGGCAAATGAGATCCTGGGAATGCCTATGGCCACTTCACCTTTGAGCATAGTCAGGCTGAGAATGAAACCATCTAAAGGAAAGTCAAGCCCTGGCTGGGTGGCTCAGTGGATTGCGTGCTGGCCTGCGAAGCCAAGAGTTGCTGGTTCCATTCCCAGTCAGGGCACAGGCCTGGGCTGCGGGCCAGGTCCCCAGTTGAGGGGCACTCAAGAGGCAACCACACATTGATGTTTCTCTCTCTCTCCTTCCCCTCTCTCTAAAAATAAAGAAATAAAGTATTTTTAAAAAATAAAGGAAAGTCAAGAAAACAGATGCAGAAAAGGGACAGACTCCTCATGGTGTCATTCAAGCCTAAGGATTCTGCCATACCTGCAGCCAGTTCCAGGCCTATATACTGTTGGATACGTGCAGCATTGCATCCCCTTTTTATTTTGCTTGTGCCAGTGAGGGTTGTGTTGTCTCTCACTCGCAGCTGGCCATGCGCCTCACCCACGGAGGAGCCTCTCTCTGAGGACTGTGCCGTTTTCTGTGGAGAGTGTGATTTGGGAGGCATCCGCATATGGCCAGGCACAGTGCAGGGGACAAGGAGACCTGGGGAGGGGCACGGGGTGAGAGCAGACTCCTGCTGAGCCCGGTGGAGTGCACTCACGTCCCAGGCACACAGAGCAGGAGGAGAGCCCAAGAGGACAGGTGGACAGAACAGGGGGAGGGAGGCAGGGGTCAGGGTTTCCTGGACGCTCCTCCCTTGGCTTGGCTAGTTCCCTCTTGCCCCCTTTACACTCATCATTCACCAAGCAGCAAGAGGGATGGTCTGAGAGATGAAATCAGATCACATCTCTTCCTTGCTTTAAACCCTTTATTTTTCCAGTGTCTTGAGAATAAATTCAAACTCCTTATTCTTCATGGCAACAAGGCCCCATAACACGAACCCTTCCCACTTTTTTTTATCACGTACTCCACCTCCAACCAATACCCATCGTGTGCCCCGGGTCTAGGACTATGCTTGACACCTGTGCATACACTGGAGACACTTGTTGAATAAAGAAATCAGTGATTGAAACAGGAACTGCATAGTTTTCAGTGGGGTCAGCATCAACCGAGTTAATGGGGAAGGGAGAATTTGGATTAGAGAGATTTCTGCAGCAGGTTTCTATGGAAAAGGGGCAAAACCAAAATGGACTCATCTTCCTGAATTCCTGAGATGATCTTTATGATCTTGGAGAAAAGAAAACCTTTATTATTTTGACAATAAAAGCAGACTATAAAGGAAATAACTGGGTATATACAGGGTCTGGCACAAACAACACCCCTTTTTATTACAAAATCTTTTATTACAAAATCATAATTAAGTAATTCTGTAACATAACGATATCACACTCAAGCACACCATATGAAATTTTAGGTGAAAACTTCAAATTAAAACTATAAATTACTACAGCCATACTATTACCCTACCAACCACACTCAAGCAGGACTTGCTTCTGCCGGACTGTGTATAAGGTGCTGTTATTGTCACTGAAAAGCCACCATGTGGTAGATACACAACCCAACCGTGATAACGCTGCATAGACCGAACTGCATGTGTGCACACGGCACAACTAAGCACATGCAAAACTGGGGGTCTAAACAAGATCAGAGGGTTGAACCAGTGTCTACGTCCTAGTTGTGATATCATACTAGTTTTTTATTTTTTAAGTATATTTTATCGATTATGCTATTACAGTTGTCCCATTTTTTCTCCCCTTTACTCCCCTCTGCCCTGCATACCCCCACCCACCAGCATTCCCCCCGTTAGTTCATGTTCATGGGTTGTACATATAAGGTCTTTGGCTTCTCCATTTCCTATACTATTCTTAACCTCCCCCTGTCTATTTTGTACCTACCATTTATGCTTCTTATTCCCTGTACCTTTTCCTCCTTTCTCCTTCTCCCCCTCTCCACTGATAACTCTCCATGTGATCTCCATTTCTGTGATTCTGTTCCTGTTCTAATTGTTTGCTTAGTTTGCTTTTGTTTTTGTGTTTTTAGGTTCAGTTGTTGATAGTTGTGAGTTTGTCGTCATTTTATGGTTCATATTTTTGATTATCTTCTTTTTCTTAGATAAGTCCCTTTAACATTTCATATAATAAGGGCTTGGTGATGATGAACTCCTTTAACTTGACCTTATCTGAGAAGCACTTTATCTGCCCTTCCATTCTAAATGATAGCTTTGCTGGATACAGTAATCTTGGATGGAGGTCCTTGCCTTTCATGATTTTGGATGCTTCTTTCCAGCCCCTTCTTGCCTGTAAAGTTTCTTTTGAGAAATCAGCTGATGGTCTTATGGGAACTCCTTTGTAGGTAACTGTCTCCTTTTCTCTTGTTGCTTTTAAGACTCTATCCTTCTCTTTAATCTTAGGTAATGTAATTCTGATGCGCCTTGGTGTGTGCTTCCTTGGGTCCAAATTCTTTGGGGCTCTCTGAGCTTCCCGGACTTCCTGGAAGTCTATTTCCTTTGTTAGATTGGGGAAGTTCTCCTTCATTATATTTTCCAATAAGTTTTCAATTTCTTGTTCTTCTTCTTCTCCTTCTGGCAACCCTATGATTTGGATGTTGGAACATTTAAAGTTGTCCTGGAGGTTCCTAAGCCTCTCCTCATTCTTTTGAATTCTTGTTTCTTCATTCTGTTCTGGTTGAATGTTGCTTCTTGTATGTGTCCTGGCTGGGAATCAAACCTGCAACCTTGGTGTATCAGGATGATGCTCTAACCAACTGAACTACCCACCAGGGCCAGTGTACTATGCAGTTTTGTAAGATGGAACCATTAGGAGAAGCTGGGTGAAAGGTACCCACAATCTCTTTGTATTATTTCTTACAATTGCATGTGAATCTGTAACGATCTCAAAATAAAAAGTTTAATTAAAAAAAAACACCATAAAAATTAAATGGTAAGGTGGGAGGGGCTGCTTCAGGGTCTTCTATAGCTCAGAACTGATAAAGATCCTAAAATATCTGGATGACATTCCTGAACAGGAAGCAAAGGGGCCTTTGAGAGAGAACTCAAGGGAGGCGGATCTGGAACATTGGAGCCCACCCAGAAACTCAACGTGTATGTGTGTGCATGCGCATGGGTGTTGGGGTGGGGGTAGGCACTGGCAGTTAGAAATAATGAACAAACTCACCACTAAATTATCCCATTATTCATTTTCCAAAGCATAGCTGTATAAATCTGATAAGCAACTACAGTACAAATACATTTGTATTGTCAGAGAAAAAAAGAGAAGTTAAAAAAATATAGCCCTGGCTGGGTAGCTCAGGTGGTTAGAGCGTCACCCCCATAACCAAGGATGTGGGTTTGACCCCTGGGTTTGATCTATGGGTTTGAGCACATACAAGATTCAACCAATAGATGCATAAATAAAGTGGAACAACAAATTATGTTTCTCTCTCTCTCTCATCAATTAAAAAAAAAAGAAAAAGAAAAATACATGCAACACGATGACTAGACTCTCAGCTCCCTGTTTTAAATGTAGGCTTTATTATCATCTAGGCATGGCGAGGCCAGTTATCAGGACATGACCGCTATTGGAAAGGTAGCTTATTAATCACAGTTCCCATGAGAAGGGGGCACACCACACCGTGCAGGGCCACATGGGGAAGCACTGGGGTCCATCAGGAGGCAGAGGGAGCAGGGAGTGGGGAGAAAGATGGGCAAGAGCCTTTATTGTGGCTTCTGCAGGAAGGAATGGGCCAGGTGGCTCAGAAGGTTTAGGATTGGCAAGTTTAAGTAATTTCAGTAAACTTTGGGGCATAGGGGCTGTCCTTAGTTGTTTGATACCTGGCCCTGGGTGATTAGGTCAAGAAGATAGTAGCCTAGCAAGCGGTAGGGGTGTGGGCTCTGGATTGGTTTGTTTGCATATGAAAGGTGTTTCCAGGACAGTGCTTTACTATCGCCAGGAATCAGCCGACCCTGGGTTCAGCAGTCTCTCCAGAGTCAGTAAGACCCCAGAAGTCAAGCCTTAGAAACACATGGTTAATACAGCGCCTAATGACTAGACCAGGTTCTGCTTCCCACTAGAGGCTCAGTGAATATTTGCCCAGGAAAGGAAGGAAGGAGGGGAGGGAGGTGGTTGGCTTGCTGAGGGCACTCCAGATGCCTCTACCATCCTTTCTGGACCCTTGAGCTCTGTAGGAAACCCTTTTCCTCCTCCTCCGCTGTCTAGGAACTCTCCTCCTAACAGGCAACTCAAACCCCTGATTATAGAAATGCATCATATGGACACGCCAGGGGGCGATGTTCCAGCCACCTCACCCTCTACCGGGCAGGTTTTCCATCCAACCACACTTATTATTCCTGCGCCTTAGACTCAGAGAGAATTTTTTTTTTAATGCTGTTTGTTGGTTTGTGGTTAGGTAATGCTTCACAGAGGAAAAATTCAACTACCCCTGCACTGTCCTCCCATGCCTGGGCACCCCGGTTCCCCTTCCGCACTGTACTTGTGCACCCCAACAGAGAGTCTCTGCATTAGAGCATACCAGTCCATCTCCCGCGCCACCACACAGACGTACATGACGTACACGTTGCTCTCCGCTCTGCTGTTTTTGCTTTTTTTCCTAGAGCTTGTTCCCCATCTGTACTATGGAACAGCCCATTCTTCTAAAGCTTCAGTAGTACCCCGTAGTTTTGTATGGGCCCTGGTCGATTTAAGCAGATGCCTCCTAGTGCACAGACATCCAGGCTGTTCCCAATTCCGGCTTCTATACACCATGCGAATGTCCTGTGTATACACATCCTCACGCACAGGTGTGGGTATCTGCAGGATGAATTCTGAGAAATGGAATTGTCTCGTGGAAGGTACGTATGTGTTAAATTTTCAGGTTGCCACCCGAAGAGGTTGTATCAGTTTACACCTCCACCATGTATGTGAAAGATAACAGGTCTGTCCGTCTGATTAAATGCTTAGCTAGGTTGGCAATTCCTCCAATTCTGGAGTCTGGTGGAGAGAGCGAGTCCGGGCGCAATCTACCCCAGCCAACCATCTGAACTTGGAGGTACAAAGTGTGCCTGGGAGTTGGGAAGCCGATCAGGTCATCTTCTCCAGGCCTCAGTTTCTTCATCTAAAAATGAGGAGAGGACTCTTTAGCTGGTGGTTGGAAAGTTCCCTTCCACTTCTCATCTTCCAAGTCCTTCGGCCTCCCCAGGCCTCTGGGTCCCTATCTGTAAAGTGGGACTGATAGTCTTTACCTTGTTCACCTTGCAGGGAGACGTGAGGATGCAATGAGATGGTGGACGTGCCAGGAAGGCTGGGTGCTCTGCCAGGGGAAGGAGTAATAATTAAAAACTTCTGGAATCCCTTGCCAGACCACTAGCTTTTTCCAGGCATACAACAGATACTCAGTTAAAGTATTAGGCTGAAAAAACATTGAATGTGGAGGCAGACACTGTTAGGATGACCCAGAGGCAGGAGACGCCTTCAGTTGTTGTTTGGTCTAAAACGTGGTTCCCTCGAAGTGCACCTGGCTAACTCTGCATCTCCCGGACTGACAAGGGAGCCATTAAGTGCTTCGGGTTGAACGTTGTCCCCGGGACTAGCTGTGGCAGGATTCTCTTCCAAGGCATCATGTGACTTTGGGGAGCTGTTGGGAGACAAGCTCTTTGGCATCTATGCTTTTCTCCTCCCAACATTCCCTCCCCTCTTTTGCTTGGGTAGGGTGGACCCCAACAGGTTTCTAGTCCAGGGGCCACAAACTCCAAAGTCCCTTCTTGGTGACTGGGCAAAACATCTGGAGACAGTAGGGAGTGGTGGAGAGTGGGGTGACTAGGGGCAGCCAGAGAGGAAGTGTAGGTCCACTCTTTTCCAAGAGAAGTCATAAATCCACATTTTCCCTGAGTTCTCCTGGTTTTTAAATGTTGGTTATTCAGCCCTGACTGGTGGGGCTCAGTTGGTTGGGCATAGTCCTGCAAAGCGAAAGGTGGCTGGTTGGATTCCCCCGCAGGGCACATGCCTGGGGTGTGTGGGGGGGGATGGCTCATAGGACAGGGAACCGATCAGTGTTTCTCTCTCACATTGATGTGTCTCCCTCACTCTTTCTCTCTCCCTTCCCCTCTCTCTAAAAACAAATAAATAAAATCTTTTAAAAATTGTTGGTTATTCAGGTTTTTAAAAAAGAACTGTGAGAGTCACACAAAACAGTCTGTAAATGGTGGCGGCCCACCGACTGCTGGTTTTGGCTCCGAGTGCCGTCCCCTCACCCCGCACCGCACAGAGAAAGTGGAAGCCCAGAGGGTGGGAGGCGTTTGCCAGAGGTGACACAGGCCAGATAGGCGAGCCCAGATCCCACCTGCCCCCCAGTCTCTCCCTCTCCCCCTTTCTTCCTCCCTTTCTCCCTCTGCGTGTCTGTCTCTGTCTCTCTGTCCCTTCGGTGTGCGTGGTGTGTGTCTGCTCTGTGTCTCTCGGTTTCTAATGCATCTCCCAGTCTCCGTCTGTATCTTCTATTCTATCCCATGTGTCTCTTTTGATCTTTTATTTTTTGTTTTTGAATGTTTTTAAATTTTGTAATTTTTCTTTATCGTTGTGCTATTACAGTTGTTCCCGTTTTGTCCCCGCACGAGTGTTTTCTTAGACAACAGACCTTCCGGGCCGGGTGCAGAAGTGACCCCGCACCAGCGCCCCATCTTGCGGCGCGAGGCAGCTCGCTCTCCCTCCCGCCCCGCCGCCCCCGCCCCCGCCCCCGCCCCAGATTTCCGGCGGAGCTGGCAGGCCAGCGGGCGGGGTACCCGCGGGGCCGGCTGCCGTCAGCGCCCCTTCCCGGTGGCCGCGACCCCTCCTGCTGACCTCACCCGCGCCGCTGCCTCGCGCGGATATAAGCGGGGGCCGGGCGGAGCAGCGGGCGCCGGCGTCCGGGGTCCTGCGAGCGCTCCGGGACCCCCGACCCGCCGCCTCCAGACCCCCGAACGCCGGACTCTCAGCCTCAGCATCCCGGACAGGTCCCGCGGAGGTCGCGCTCGCCAGGTAACCGCCTCGGTGCGTCTCTCCCGCGGGCGGCGTCCGGGAACCCGGCCCCTCTCCTCCGCGCTCCAGTGCGCGCCGGGGGAGCCGCTGCATCTGCGCCCAGGTGGGCGCCGCGTCCGTACCCCCGCGCTTCCCGGCTCGGGCACGCCGGTGGCGGGCGCTCCCGCGCACTCACGTCTCGCCCTCTGCGAGTCGCGTGGAAGCTTCGCCACCCGAACCCGGCCTGGCCGCTGGCTGCGGGTCGGCGCCAGGACGCTGAGACGCAACCAGGCAGCCAGGGCTTCGGCGCGGGAGCAGTTAGGAAGGGAATCCCGACGTTAGAAGTGGAATTTTCGCGTTAGAATCGAATTTAGCCTTCAAATCTCCGACTCGCGCTACAAATAGGATTTTAGCGTTGGAATTAACGGTGAGGACCTAACTCCGATTAGGACCTAATCGGATCCTAACGATTAGGATCTTAGTGTCAGAATTCGATTCCTAGCCTAGCCATAGAATCTTAGCACCAGAGACAGTATCTAAGCGTGGGAACTGGAACGGTGGTGAAGGAGTGTTGGGATGAGAACGTTGCATGGGGAACCTTGGGGACCCTGTTAGCACGCGATGCAGCGAGGAGCCTCCTGGCCGTCGGGCCAGCGCTGCAGGCGTGGCTACACTTCTGCCGAGCCTACCCCAGCTCCGGCTGCCCCAGCTCCGGGGAACACCGAGCAGGGCGGTGCGACAGGGTTCCCTAGGCCTCCTAGCTCGCGCAGGCAGAACTGGGCGCGGGCAGGCGCTCCGAGCGTCTCTATGGGTGAGGACACCTAGAGCCCGAGGCAGATCCTCCTGCTGCCCCCACTCCAAAGTGGCAGGTGGTCCTGCTCCCTGAATGGTGTGTTAAAGTGGTTACTCTGGCCACAGGGGACTTGCTAGGACAGGAAAGGGGGGCGCGGTGTGCTTATGCTCTCTCTCTGTCTTCCCGACCCCAGACGCCAGGATGCCTGCCCCTTGGTTGCTGCTTGCCATGGCTTTGACTCTGACCCTGGCTGGTGTCCCTGGAGGCCGCACACAGGCCGAGGTGGTCCAGCAGGAGGCGGCGATGGCTGCAGAGCACCCGGGACTGGACGACCTCCTGCACCAGGCAGAACGTCTCCTTCTCCTTCGTGAAGACCTCCAGCGGCTGGGAGGGGTCCAGGGAAATCGCGAATCAGGTGAGAGGCCGCTCTGTGCCTGGCCGCCCAGGGGAGAAGAGGCTGAGGGGAGGGCTGGGGAAAACCCAGAGCAGAGGTGAGAGAGCGATCTGGTCATCCCACCTCGTTCTCAGAAACTCTCATTGGCCACACCCTCCTCCGGGTCGTGAGTTGACCCTTTTCTGGGACCACATTCCTCTTGCATCTCAGCCCTGGGGATACCTCACAGAGAGCATACCTTCAGTGGGGAAGATTCTGGGCTGGGGAGAGAGTGCTGACTACTTATGAGGTGTATATTTGCCAGGCACTCACTGTTCTAAGTCCTTCGAACACCTTATCACACTTAGAGGCTGATCTTCCTAACAACCTCTTAGAGAGGTACTGTTATTACCCCTCACTTTACACAGAAGAAAACTGAAGCTCAGAAAGGTTAAGTGAGTTGCTTATGGTCACACAGCTAGGGAGTGGCAGAGTTGGGATTGGAACTGGAAGCTTGCCTCTGACCATCAGCATGAGTGTGTGTGTGTCTGTGAGTCCTGAGAGGCAGATGCAAAGCCATGACTCTGGGTGAGTTCTGCAGGAACTTCTGCCTTGACTGGGAGGAAGGCTGGAGTGGGCACTCAGAGGTCAGGGGCATCCCTCACTGGCCTCTTTCCTTCCATAGAGTCCCAGATCTTTCAACCTGACTGGCTCTCTAAGCGTCAGCATCCAGGCAAAAGGGAAGATGCAGAAGAGGGAGTTGAAGAGGAGGAGGAAGAGGGAGGGGCTGTGGGGCCCCAAAAACGGCAGCACCCAGGCCGGCGGGAGGATGCAGCCATGTGGTCAGCAGATGTGGCCCAGCAGAAGCGGCAGCACCCTGGCCGGCGCTCCTCCTGGCTGGGGTATACTTTCACCAAGAGGCAGCACCCAGGCAGACGGCTGGTGGATCCCATTGCCCAAAGGAGCTGGGAAGAGGAGGAAGAAGAGAAGGAGGAAGGAGAGCTGATGCCTGAGAAACGCCAGCATCCTGGCAAGAGAGCCTTGGGAGGCTCATGTGGGTTCCAGGGAGCCTGTGGTCAAGCCAGCCTCCTGCTGGGGCTCCTGGATGACCTGAGCAGGGGCCAGGGGCCTGAGGAGAAGCGGCAGCACCCTGGGCGGCGGGCAGCCTGGACCAGGGAGCCCCTGGAGGAGTGAGCAGTTTCCTGTAAAGTCGAGTGTGGGGTCTAAGAATGTCCTGAGCCCTGTGTGCCCTAGCCCTCTGTGACCTCCTCTTCTCCTCCTCCCTAGATCCCTCGTCATAAACCCAAGCTTCCCTGTACACACACACCCAAACCCCTGGCCTTGCCCCCCTCCCTCAGGGACGCGGAAAGCCATCCTATGAGTTAAAAACCTATATTACTTCATTTTGCATTGGTGGCATGGGGGCAGATCCCAGAGACCCTCCCCAAGCCACAGGCCTGCTCCTATGCCTTAGCCCTGGCTAAGATGACCCTTCTGTGTTTTCTAAGCGACTCTCAGAGAGAGGCAGAGTGCTTCTGGGGCAAGCAGCCAGTGAGGGTGGGGTGAAGTTGAAGTGGTGATGTCCAAATTTGGCTTCCATCCCAAGTCCCATGTGTCAGGATTTGCCACACGTGAACTTCGCCCCCAGCTCCACCCCTTCTTTGCTCCCTTCTTCTTGTGTGGTATTTTTGTGGGTGGCAGCACTGGACTCACAGTTGTATTCTGCTTGGGGGAAGCATTTTAGGTGGAGACACCCTGTGTGCTGCGTTGTGTGGTGGTTGTGGGATGAATGTGTGGGGGATATGTAAACATTGCCCTGGATGTTGTGGCCTGAATATAACCTGCTAGGCACCTTCTCCTTGTCAATGGTTATCATCCTAATCACAATAAAACACACATCTGGATAACCGTGGAGCTCTGTGGTTGCAGTTGTGTCTCAGCTGCTGTGGGGTTTCTCTTTTCAGCATTGAGGTGGGGGGGACAGGACTAGAGCTCTCCGCCTCCACAGAGAAGGGAATCGGGGACCCTGGAAGATGAAATGAAATGTCCTCACCACTGCCCCCATCTCAGAACAAGCTTGGGAGGCGGACAGGGACCCGCGAGACCGTTTGACACCTGGAGAAACTGAGGCCTGGAGAAGAGGAAGGGCTTGCTGGAAGACACAAAGCTGGCTGAGGTGGAGCCATGGTTCTGAGAGGACAGCTCAGGACGCTGCCTTGAGTTTGCCTGGTTTGGTGCGAGGGCTGGTCTGGCTCAGGTTTGTAATCAACATAGCTCTGTGGCAGGAATCAGCGGTCTGTGTCACATGACAGGCAAAATAAAGACAAAGGCTATATGGCTGGGGACTCAAATCAGGAACCTTCTTGGGCCAGGCATGGAGACAGGCTGGGTGAAGAACAGGAGAATGGTGGGGACTGGGGCAAACTGAAGAGGCCATCTGAAGACACTTAACTCCAATCACACACACACTCAAAAATCAAAAACAAAAGCAGCCGGGGCTGGCGTAGCTCAGTGGATTGAGCATGGGCCTGCGAATCAGAGGGTCACCAGCTCAATTCCCAGTCTAGGGCACATGCCTGGGTTGCAGGTTGGGTCCTCAGTAGGGGGACACATGAGAGGCAACCACACATTCATGTTTCTATCTCTCTTTCCCCTCCCCTTTCTCTAAAAATAAATAAATAAAGTCTTTTTTAAAAAAGCAAAAAAATCTCATCTGGGGTTTTATGGTGAGTCCATACCGGGCACCGCAGCTTTATCCTTAGGTCTATGTGCTGCTCCCAACCCCTCTGTCACATATGTGACTTTCACTCAGCCTAGGGTGCTGTGGCAGAGATGGCCCATGTGTTTTCCACATTTCCCAGCCTCCCTGGCAGTTGGGGTGGAGTCATATGACTAGCCCCAGCCAATGGGCTGTGAAGAGGAGGGTATCACTCCTGGGCTGAGGCGGTTAGATTCCATGAACATGCTCTACCCCTTTCTTGGAAAGCCTGGAAGCCTGGAAGGCCACATATTCAAATGGCAGATGAAGTCAGACACTGCTCACCCACATCAGACTTCTCATGTGCAAGAAATAAATTTGTGTTGTATTAAGTCACTGAGATTTCAAGGTTTATTTGTTACTGCAGCTGAACTTAGCTAATTCTGACTAACACAAATGCCGTTCCCTTGTTTCCTCTTCACTGAAGTCCTTCTAATCTTTCTCTTCTCATATGTGCCTGCCTTCATCAAAGCTGCCTAGGTCAGGGACTGGCACAGAAGTAGGTGCTCCATAAATACTTGTTGAATGTATGCTGAAAGCTTCAAGTCACTTTTATTTTAATCCCCCAGCCTGACTTCCTCATCCAGTGGGGAGACAGACAAGCAAACAGATGGTGGCCATTTAGAGTGAGAAGTATAGGTTGTGGTGAGCAGAGCACGCAAGGTGAACACAGATGAGGGGTGGTTGGGCAAAGCAGGCTTCCTGGAGGGGAAAACATCCGATCTGACTCAAAGGACAAATAAGAGGGAAGATGTTTGGGGCAGAAGGGAAGATCATTAACAAAGGCCCCATGGAAAGAAATAACATGACCATGGAGTTGCTAACATTTGATATTTGAGGTGTTTGGACCCTCCTTCCCTGCCACCTCCCCTCCCCCCACCTATTGTTTGGCCCAGGCCTTGTGCCTCATGCAGTTCTTGCCTTCTCCCTGTGCTGTCCAGGCCCCACACAGGCACTGGGATCGCCACAGCTTAGAAGTGACAAAAACAGTGTGGTCTGGGGTGGAACTGGGGAAGCCTTCCTGGGAAAAGGGACACTTTTATCCTTCAAAGCTCGAGCTCAAGCTCAAGCTTTGAAGGATAAAAGAGAAAGAAAATTTTCCCGAGCATTTCCTCTGGAACCAGACATTGGGAAACGCACTTTCCCATCCACTGCACATAGTAGGGGATTTGTGAATATCTGTTGAATAAATAGATTATCCATCATAGTCACCCCATTTTAGGAAAAAGGTAACCAAGAAAGAAGTAAGGTGACTTTTCTAAGATCATGAGTCTGAAACTTGGGAGTTATCTCTGTGTCACTAATCCCCTGTCATCCAATTTTCACTGTGTCCTAGACATGTCTCCAATCCACCCATTTCCTTCCAGCTCCCCTGCCACCACTCTATCCCTGGCCACCATCCCCTCTCATCTCAAGACTACAGTGGCCTCTTAGCGGGTCTCCAGCTTCCACTCTTGTCTCCCAAGCCCATTCTCTGCACACAGCCAGGGGGACCTTCTTAAAGTACAAATCTGATCGTGGCAACCACCCTGCTTGAGACCTGTCAGTGGCTTTCACTTCACCTAGGATGAAGTTCAAACTCCATACCTTGGCCTACGCAACCGGCCTCTTTTTTAACGTCCTGAACAGACCTTAGGGTCTTTGTTTATGTTCTTCGCTCTGTCTAGAGCCCTCTTTTCTCCTACTTCTCATATTCCCCACGTTACCTCCTAGGGCACCTTTCTGTAGTGTGGAGATTGACAAGCAAAGACTATGTTTCCCAGACTCCTTTGCAGCTAGACGCTCTCATGTGAGATTTGGAAGACTTCTTTGGCTATTCCTGCTGGAAAGCAAGGCAATAGTGATGCGTGGTGTTTCGGCAGCAGCTTCCGGGATTCCAAAGGCCAGCTGCGGGAATATTACAGTTGCTGATAGCAGCTTTCTGGCCAGCTTCACAACCACTGCAGCATGTTCCTCTTTTTCTCTTTTCTTGTGAAACAGCTTATTTTTATTATTTAAAAATTTTATTTTATATGTCATATTTATTCATTGCAGGTGTACAATTCAATGATTTTCAGTAAATTTACCTAGTGATACAATCGTCACCATCAATCAGTTTTAAAACATTTTCAGACCCCTAATAAGATCTCCGTGCCCATTTACAGTTAGCCTTTCTCCCCACCCTCCACCCCAGGCAACCACTACCTACTTTCCCTCTATGAATTTGCCTAGTTAAGTCATTTCATACAAACAGAATCATATAACGTGTGGTTTCTTGTCCTGACTTCTGCCAATTAGCATAATGTCTTTGAAGTTTGTTCATGATGTAGCATCATGTTTTAGTAGTTTGTTCATTTTTATTGCTGCATTCCAAGCAGTCAGATTTTTTTTAGCTCAATAATCCCTATGGCAACCTTCTCATTTCCCACCTTCCTAATTGGAAACAGAGAAATAGCTTCCTTGGCAGGTTGCTTCTGTGGTATCACTCTACAGGTCTGCTCCCCAAACACGCTGATAATTTTCTAAGTGTCTAATTCTAAGACCAATAGTCAAAATATTCAACAACGGGTACAAGACAGGCATCAGCCAATCAGGTCATGTGTCCATCAGAAAGATGGATTGTGGTACACCTGTGAGGCCACAGCAGTACAAGGAGCTGAATGCTTGCTGTGTTCACCCTTTTCATTGAACATTTTCAAAATGTTTTGTTTCTTGGGCTGAATCCTGGTGATTCATACCAGGCAACTCCTCCTCCTCCTTAGTTGCAGCTTCAGACAATACTTCGTGGGATGTGGCTCTGCATCCTGTTTCTTCCTTGCAGCTGTCACAATTTGTAATTTCACCTATCTCAGGCTGGGTTCCCCAAGTACCGGACCCTAAGATAAAACTTGAGTGTAAGTAGTTTACTCAGAGGGTAAGTACCATCTGGGCATGGAGACTGATTCAGGGGAGGGAAGGAAGCGAATGGGCATGTAGTAGGGAGCAGGTTTTTCTTGGGAAACCGTAGAATAAGTTTCCGAGTTGTTCCACTCCACAGGGTGAGGAAGCTGGTGTTTTCTTCTGATTTCCGTTGGACAGGAGTTGAGGGCTGCTCCTGGGGATGTTAGCTCCCTGGCACTTCCAACTTGCCCTGTGCCCTGACCACCAGAAGGCCCTTAGGTGAAGAATCTCAGGGTAACACTGTGTGTACCGTAAAAGTGAGAGCTGAGGGGACAGAGTTGAGGTACCAGCAGCATCTGCCACAGTCTCCTTGGGTGATTTTTTTCAGTCTTCTTGGGCTCCTCCCTCACCAAACTCTGTGCTCCATGAAGCAAGGACCATTTCTCCCTCCAGCACTGAAGACAGTGCCTGGCACAGGGCAAGTTCTCAGAAAACAGTTGTTGAGTGTATGAATGAAGGCCACACGTGTGAAGGTGGAGCTTTGTGACCAGGTCTGCCTGACTCCTGGGCCTGAGAGGGAGGTAGTGTGGCACACCCAGATGTTGTCGGGCACTATGCAGTCACTACGAACCTGTGAAGCTGGCCCCAAAGAGGGCCACAGAGCTGACAGCTCACGTTTCAACCTAGTGTAACATCTACACAATTACTCCACCTTTTAAAACACTTTAGAGGATACCAAACAGCACTCTGCAGGTACCAGTTTTCACTGTGCCACCTAGAACCTACTATTTGCAGGGCCCTGTACAAGGCACTTTCTGCCCACCATTGGTACCCCCCTCTATGGCTCAGGGAGGTGAAGAGACTTGCCTAAGGCTGCACACCTTGAGTGGACAGCACCACTGGGCTCCCCCTGGTTCTGTAAGACTCCAAGTCCAGTGGTCTTTCCTCTACCCCTGCTGTCCCTCACTCAGGCAGCTTTAAAAAGCTGGGGAACATTTCTTCAAGGAGCTGCTTCTCATGAATTCAGCAAAGCAGACTGTCCTGCTTCCTCTAATAGGTTCTTTAATTAATCCTTTCTACAAACCTTATTTTGATTAATTAAATGCAATCAACGGACTAGTTTGCCGAGAGATTCAGTTCCTGCTCAGTCCTCTTGAGTGGCATGAGAACATGTGGGACTTCTTACCTGAAGGATGTTGGCAATTAGAGCCCATTTCAATTGGCCGGTATGAGCTGACTGCCTTGGAGAACATCAATTAGCTGAGCGGTGAAACTGTGCTGAGAGTCACGGGTTACCAAGGGGACCCGTGTTCAATGCCAGAATTTAAGTGACTCTAGTCTTCGGGGATCAGCTTTCCTGAATCGTGGCCACGTTCTGGGCCTGGTAATTATTGGCAGGCTGATTAGGTCTCGTCCATTATGGAGAATGACTTCCTAATCGCCAGCTGCAGGGGAGGAGAACTTCCCGGCACAGGGCACCGACTCAGGTATACCTGGCTGAGGTGCCCCAGGCTGGCACGCACAATGTGGGCACAGCTGCTTTGGGTCTGTGGCCAGAGAGATGGCACAGGGCACACGCTGGGTTCAGCCCCGTCTCCCTTGGGAGATGTACCAGATCTCAGGGCTGCTCTGGGGAGCATGGACCCCAGGCCATTCTTGAGAGGTTGAACCAAATCTCTGAAAGGATGCCTAGCCTAGGAAGAAAAGGGAGCCCCTACCAGTGCCAGACTCAGAGTTAATAATCCTAACAGTGTTTACTGTGCGCCAAGTCATCCAACCCGCTCTAGGAGGGAAATAAGGCACAGAGAGGTTAGGTGATTTGCCCACATGGTTCAGATTTGCATCCAGACAGTCAAACAGCTATAGAATGCTGGCTCTCATATTTTATGTACACCAGTGCTTCTCAGTGCTGCTCTGAAGACCCCTGGGATCCTAAGACCCTTTTGGGGGATCTGCAGGGTCTTCACTTTACTAACTACATATCTCTGTGAGGCCAGGTTTTCTTCAGCTACCTCAACCAAAATTGAACCTGTTGATTAAATGCAGAAGCAGGTAAGCGCATCCAGGTGTCTTCTATTGTCAGACATTAAAAAAATTGTAAACATGTAAACCAATGCCACTATTCTTCTCTAAATTTTTTTTTTGGAAACTGTATTTTCCATAAAAAGATTTTATTTATCTTAGCACATAATGGATTAGTTATTTTTTAATGAACAGATAAACATTGTTTAAATTCTTATTTTAGTTTCTAATATGGAAAATATCGACAGATACGATCCACATAGTCGAAAGTTCTCTAGGGGTCCTCAATAATTTCTAAGAGCTTCAGGGGGTCCTGAGGTCAAGGCTGGGAAGTGCTGCCATACACTCTCAGAGGAACGATAGTATTCCTGTGTGCTCAGCACACAGTGCTTTATGTATTTTGACTTATTTAGTCTTCACACCAGGAGGTAACCATTAAAATTACCCCTATAAGGAAACTAAGGCATGAAGAAGTTAAGTTTCTCCCCCCAGGCCATACAACTGGGACAGGGCAGAGTTCAGCCCCAAACCCAGGCCTCCGGGTTCCAGGGCCTCTGCTTTTAGCCAGCACTCTCCACCCTACCCCCAGGCAGCATTGCTGATACCTACTGGGAGGCACCTGAGCTAATGGCTTACCTGTTTCCATGGCATCACCCTAAATTCCTCATGATAAGTTCATTTCTGCACAGAGGTGCAGTGCTTTGCCCAGATCGCACAGCCAGGATGGGGGCTCCTTACTCCCCAGCTCTGAGGTGGACGGACCCAGGCCCCACCTCCCTACCCCTGCCACAGTTGTTGGCTCAGGTGTGGGCTGAGCCAGGCCGATGAGTGTCAGCTCCGGGACTTCTGCTGGAATTTTTGGCCAGAGGCTCTCTCCCGTCACTGGTAGGGTGCTGAACTGGTAGGTGTTGGCCTGGAGCTGCTGGAGACCATTGCAAGTGCTAGTGCAGGGAAAGAATCTGCTTGAGAATGCAGCTAACTAGAAGACAGTCCAGAGATGGAGAGAGAGAGACAGGTGTCTGGTGGCTTCGAGCACATAGATACCTTTGGCCTTTCAGGTACCCGAGCCAATAAATTCCACTTTTTCTCAAGTCATTTGTGTTTCTTCCTAATACAACACAAGTTTTAACACAGTCTATAACTGTCACGCTATTTTAGAATGTTTTCAAGTGGGGAATATTCCTGCCTTTCTCCCACCCTACTTCCTGCCACCTGCTTGCCAGAATCGCTGACCAGGTTCCATTCACTGTATAGTATAGTTTCCCTGCCACCCCTTCCTCCAAAGCCATAACTGCTCTCGTCAATAACTAACATTTCTTAAGGCCTGGCTGGACCCTTTCCACCTCTGCTGTTGCTTGCTCAACTCCAGATACCGACTTCCTTGGCTTTTGGGATTTCCTGCTTCCCCTCCAGACCCCTTCTCTGCCCTGTCTGCATCCCGCAGTCTGGTCACTACAGACTGTCCCCCCGCCCACCCGCCCCCGGCCTGTGTAGGTTCCCTGTTTCTCCAGGTTCCGGTGCTGTTCCCGGAGATCACAGGCAGGGTGGAGAGGGAGGTCGGGGTGCTTCTGTTCCTCTCCTTCCCTGCTGAAGTTTGGGCTTCACTCCTCCTAGGCTCCAGCTCCTGTGGGGCCGCCCATTCCAGCAGCCCCACCCCTCTCTGGGTTCTGGCAGCACCGCCCCCTTCTCACCCTTTCAGCCTGCGGGTCTCCCCTCTGCTGATCTCCTTGGGGGGTTGCACTGTCTCCTGTGCCTCTCCTACCTCTGCCCTCCCTGGGATAAAAATTCCCATCATTAAGCTTTCTTTAGGTACCCCTTGCAGTGGGCAGCTGTTTCCTGCCAGGGTCCAGCCTGCCTAGTAGTCGTAACAATATTGGCATAGTGAAGACAGAGGCCAGTCTGGCTTTCAGAATAATGGAAGACTTGAATAGTTTCCTTATTGTCGTTAATACTGAGGGGAAATGTTATTAGAGCAGCTGTGTACACTGAGCACTCACTATGTGCTGCCCACTGAATCCAGAACTTTGCATATGTCATCACATGCAGTCCCTGCAATGAATTTGTCAGGTAAGTATTGAGATTATTCCCATTTTATAGACGAGGATACTGAGGTTCAGAAAAGGTAGGACAGTTGTCGGAGATCACACAGCTAGCGAGTTGCTAAGCCAAGACTCAAACCCAGTTTTATATGGTCTCAAAACCCAGGCTCTTAACCACTATGCTAAAGATTGTGTGACAGAGTCCTGAATCGAACTGCAGTTGGAGATTTAAATTCTGTCTTACCTTCCCAGCAGTCTTCTCTACTCTCACGTGGCATTGCTTCTTAGCAGAGCCTTCCCCCTTCTCCACAGCGCCAGCTCCTGCTTCCACGTGAGGCTCTCAGTCCCAAGCCCAGGGCGACCTCTGGAAGGAGAGAGGACCCCTTTCCACGTCTCTTCTCTGCTCTCATGACCCCAGCTGTGAACTCAGAGCCTGGCTTGCCTTCTCAGTGGGGTTCAGCCTTTGTCTAAGGAGAGGGCAGTGCCTTAATATTAACCACGGTAATAGTAAAACTTATATTTATTGGTCGTATACAATGCCCATGCTAGGCATATTACATGTAGTGTCTCGTTTTATTCTCACAAACGGCTTTGCAATTTAGGCTCTACAGTCTCCTATTTTACAGGCGGGGAAACTGAGCTCAGAGCCATTAAGTAACTTGTCCAAAATCAGGCAAGAAACCCATGGACGACTCATGACTTGTCTTCCTGATACCACGTGTTTCACTTTTCAGAGGTTCGACCACTGTGTAGACACAGTTTCCTAAGGAGTCACAGCTGAGGAAGCAGCTCCCAGCGGTACAGTCACCCAGAATAGGCTGTCTCTCCTCACGAGCCTCGTGGGGTCTTGTTGTGTGTTTCAGGATCTCTACCTAAAGGGCTCTGTAAAGAGGGTCAGATACGAAGCATATATCAGTAGTAATAACTCAAGCCCATTTTTAAGCATATTTTATTGATTATGCTTTTACAGTTGTCCCAATTTTCCCCCTTCATCCTTCCACCTGATACCACCCTTCCCTCCAATAATCCACCACCCACCCTGGTTAGTTCATGTCCATGGGTCATGCATATAAGTTCTTTGGCTTCTCCATTTCCTGTATTATCCTTAAAATCCTCCTGTCTATTTTGTACCTACCAATTATACTTTGTAATCCCTGCACCTTTTCTCCCATTCTCCCCTTTCCCCCTCCCAGCTGATAACCCTCCATATGATCTCCATGTCTATGATTCTGTTCCTGTTCTAGTTGTTTGCTTAGTTTGTTTTTGTTTTTTATTTTTAACTTTTTAAATAAAGATTTTATTTATTTATTTTTAGAGAGAGGGGAATAGAGGGCAAAAGAGAGGGAGAAAAACATGAATGTGTGGTTGCCTCCCGCACGCCTCCCACTGGGGACCTGGCCCCGCAACCCAGGCATGTGCCCTGACTGGGAATCAAACCAGTGACCCTTTGGTTCACTGGCCAGCACTCAATCCACTGAACCACATATACTAGCCAGAGTTTGTTCTTGTTTTTTAAACTCAGTTGTTGATAGTTGTGAGTTTGTTGTCATTTTACTGTTCTTCTTCTTTTTCTTAAATAATTCCCTTTAACATTTCATGTAATAAGGGTTTGGTGATGATGAACTCCTTTAGCTTTACCTTGTCTGGGAAGTACTTTATCTGCACTTCCATTCTAAATGGTAGTTTTGCTGGACAGAGTAATCTTGGTTGTAGGTCCTTGCTTTTCATCACTTTGAATACTTTTCGCCAGCCCCTTCTTGCCTGCAAGGTTTCTCTTGAGAAATCAGCTGATAGTCTATGGGCACTCCTTAGGTAACTATTGTCTTTTCTCTTGCTGCTTTTAAGATTCTCTCTTTATCTTTAACCTTTGGCATTTTAATTATGACGTGACTTGTTGTATTCCTCTTTGAGTCCAACTTGTTTGGGGCTTTCTGTGCTTCCTGGACTTGTATGTCTATTTCCTTTGCCAAATTAGGGAAGTTCTCTTTTCATTATTTTTTCAAATATGTTTTCAATTTCTTTCTCTTCCTCTTCTCCTCTAGCATCCCTATGATTCAGATGTTGGCCCTTTTGGAGATGTACCTGAGTTTTCTCATACTCAACTCATTTTTTTTTTGAATTCTTCTTTCTTCATTCTGTTCTGGTTAAATGTTTATTTCTTCCTTATGTTCCAGATTGTTGACTTGAGTCCTGGCTTCCTTCCCTGTACTGTTGGTTCCCTGTGGATTTTTCCTTATTTCACTTAGTGTAGCCTTCATTTCTTCCCTTGTGTTTTTTCATACCCAATGATTTCTCTGAGCATCCTTATCACCATTGTTTTGAACTCTGCATCTGGGAAGTTGGCTGCCTCCATTTTGCTTAGCTCTTTTTCTGGGGTTTTGTTCTGTTCTTTCATTTGGGCCATATTTCTTTGTCTCCCCAACTTGGCAGCCTCCCCATACTTGTTTCTGTGTATTAGGTAGAGCTGCTCTGACTCCCTGTCTTAGCGTACCTGTTAAGTTGTGTGGGGTGGAGCCTTAGGTATTCACCAGGGCAGGGCAACCCACTTCACCACTTTGTGGCATTGTGTGTAGGGAAGGGTCAGAGAGGGGACAATGCCACTACCTGTCCTCCAGAGGCTTGCCTGGAACTTGCCCCATTTCCAGGCACTTCACCCACTTTCCATATGAAACTGGTGCCCGTCTAGCTGCTGCCCTGGTGGTGATTCCCAGAGTGCATGGGTTTGCATGAGTTCTAGGACTGTTCGGGCCCTTTAAATGGACTCTCCCGAGAAACCAGCAGTTTCTGCCACCCCAACCCCCACTGGTTTTTACAGCCAGCAGTTGTGAGGCTTTATCTTCCCAGCACTGGAATCCTGGGCTGCGTGGTCTGGCCTGGGGCTGGGATCTCTAGCTCCCAAGGTATCCCTCCAGATTTTTAATCTACCACAGGTGAATGTGGGACCACCCATTCTGCCACTGGTGTCACGTCTCCGTGCCACAATGGTCCCCTGCACCCCGGCTCCCTGTATCCATACCTACTACCTGTCTGGATGAATGTGACTTCTTTAAATCATTGATTGTTGGATTTCCGTACAGTTCAATTTTTCTGGCAGTTCTGGGAGTTTTTGTTTTGAGGTTAGTTTTGATTCTTCTTGTGGTTGTGAGAAGAGGAGAAGTGTGTCTACCTGCACCTCTGCCTTGATCAAAAGTCCTCAAGCCCATTTTTAAAGACAGCCTGCAGGCTTCTCCCTTCACAGCTTGTGCGGCTGTGCTTCTCTCTAACCTAGTGACTCCTCTTGATTTCATGTTGTAAATATCTCAGCACATCCTGGTTGAAGATGGCTGATTGATCACACATGGCTAGCTTCTTCCTGAATTAACGATCAAGAATGACCTCAACATTTCAGGAACTTGCACCCCAAACAGGAGACTAAGAAAAGAAAAAAAATGGCACCAAAGGAAACATAATTCTGAAAACAAGAAAAGATGTTTTACGAAAAGAGAGAAAGAAGAAAAAAAAAAGCCCTGACTGGTGTGGCTCAGTGGATTGAGCACCAGCCTATGAACTGAAAGGTTCCTAGTTCGATTCCCAGTCAGGGCACATGCCTGGGTTGTGGGTCGGGTCTCCAGTTGAAGCTGTATGAGAGGCAGCCAATCTGTTTTTCTCGCACTCTCCTTCTCCCTTCCTTCCCCTCTCTGAAAATAAATAAATAAAATCTAAAAAAAAAATCTGAAAAGAAAGAAACTGCCTTTTAATTGGTATCCTCAGACAGATAAGATAAAATACAGCATCCATAAAACAAGTAGAAGATGATATAGAAATGAATCAGTCAGGGAACAAGAAAAAACTTGGAAGTTAAAAATAGGAGTGCCAAACACCTAACAAATTTAACCACCTTTTCATTTCCATCCCACTGCCCCAGCAAGCTCCTCTTCTTTACCTACTCTACTGCTGTTTCTATTTCCCCATTGCGTCTCACGACTTCTGAATGTCCTTCTTTTTGGCCACCAGGGTGATTTTTTTTAGAAACAAAAACTTAACTATGTTTTCCTGCTTAAAACCTCTGATACTCTTCATTTCCTTCACAATAAGAGTTTTCATATTCAGGACCTGTGGCAGAGACCAGGTTAGTTGCCTTCTCGACAGACATTGCTCCCATTTCTTCTTGGTTTTGCTTAGGTATCAAGCAATCATGCATCCCTGAAGAGGTGACTCTTGATGGGTCTAAAGCAATCATGAAAATTCCATTCTCTTGCCAGTGATCTGTTTAGGGGTGTTTGTGTCACTCAGTGAAGTATGAGATGTCAGTGGGGGAAAGAGGGGGACTTCAGAGAAAGGTTTCTTTACTGATAAAACAAAGGCATCATGGGGAAATAATCCCTCCTCTTCTGCTTGATGTCATAATATTCTTAAGTGATATCTGGAACCCTGGTGGCTATTTTGTGACCATGAGGGCACAAGCTTAAGTTAGAAGTCAACCCATAGGGATGGCAAAGCAGAAAGAGCGAGACATCTGAATCCTTGACAAAATCATTGAGCCACACAGAATTAATCGACCCTGAAACTGGCCCACCTCTGGACATCTTGTTATGTGGGATAATAAAACTGACTCATTGTTTAAAGCAATTCTACATGGGGTTTGTCTCACTTGTGGCCAAAAGCATCCTAACTGCTATAGAACCTGACATTCCAGCCTTGTCATCTGCCACCTCCCAGCTCTCATGCTCCCCACCCTGTGCTATCTTAGCTGTGCACTGTCCTCAAACATGTCACACTCTTCCCAGCCTCTACCATTTTTGCCCCCCCAACATTCTGTTTACTAAGAATGCCCTTTCCCACTTACCCTTTAAAAGCCCACGACTTAACGATATTGGTGCTTCTGGGATATGCTTCCAACGCTCCTGATTGGGTTGGGTGACCCTCCTCTATGCCTCCAGCTCCCGTTTTACACCACCAGCCATCAGGGAGCATGTCTGTCCTCCACCGAATTGTGAGATCTTTGCAGGGGCAGGGGGTTATGTCCCTAGCACTCAAGAAGGATTCTTCTCAACTCCTTTGTAAGTCATGTCTCAAAATTGCCTCCAAAGTTCTGCTCGTGTGTACGTGTGCGTGCAGTAAAATGAGCTGGTTAAAAACAAGTTTTGGAATCCAGCAGACCTGGGTCTGAGTCTGAGCCCAACCACTTGCTAGCTGCGTGACCTCCAACTAATGACCTCCTTGTGTCTCAGTCTCCCACCAATGAAGCAGAGACAGCTAAACTGAGGGTGCCGTGAAGATTAAATGAGATGAGGCATGAGAATCATTGAACTCAATGCCAGGCACATAGTACATTGATTGTTACTTTATTAGTTTGCATTTAATTCTTGTTTGGGGAAGGGTTTTGAGCTTTCATCAAATTCTCAAAGGGGTCTATAATCCAGGAAGGCCAAGGACCACTGGTTTGGGAGTAAAAGGAGCATGGGGCCTGCCCGGCGGGGTGGGGCTATTGTGATAAGTACACACCTTGCTTTTGTATAGTCTGCCAGCTACTTGACTCCTCTGTGGGGTCAGAATGCCCACTGCCCAGATCTTACCATGATGAGTCTCCCATTTATCATCCCTCCCTTAAGGCCTTAGGTCCCTGTGACCTCAGGGCCGGCACCCGCTGAGAGCAGAGCCAGCAAGTAGGGCTCCTGCTGCCTCTGCCAAGAACACCCATCATTAGAGCAGAGGGAAGCAGCAGCTCCGACAGCCGTGGGCAGGGGCTGCAGCTCCTTTGCGTCTGGGCCTGATGACTCAGGGAACATCACGCTTCTGATGACAGCGTTGTCAGTGCAACCGTGCGGCTTTGGCCCCCTGGGCTGGTCAAGAGAAGGAGAATCAGAACAGGAGGCTCCAGTAAGCTTGGGCAGAGCCAGGATTAGGACCCCCAGCCACCCCCCACCCTCCCCACCACGTCTCTGTGCTCCAAACCCTTGTAGGGTGGTTGGTGGGCAGGAGTGCACATTTGGTGTCAGGCCAACCTGGGTGGGTCCTGGCTATGCCATTTTCAAGCCATGGTGTGAGGCAAATTATTTCTACTCTCTATATCCTAGTTTCCTTATCTGTAATAAAGGGATACATAATCATACCTGACCCCCTATTCCCCTACCTTACAGAGAAATTGTTTCAAAAGTCAGCTCTGATCATGTCACCCTCAGGCTGATATTCCTCAGTGACACTACCAGCCCTTGGACAAAGGCCAAGTTCCATGGGCCAATGACAATGGTCTGCCATTCAAGGCCCTTAGTGAAATGGATGCTGCCCATTGCTCCTGGCTCAGCTCCCACCACCCACCCCATCTAGCCACACTGTGCAGACCAAACTATTTCTCTTCTTAGCCAACACAACACTGCCTCTTTGCCTGGAATGCTTCCTGCCTCTTTTTTTGACCTGGAAAATCCCAGCTACAGACTTACCTTAGATTCCTCCACCTTCAGGAAGTCTTCCGGCAACTCCTCTGGGCTCCTACCCACCACAGCTGGATAGACCTGGGGTTCATTTACAGCAGTGAATCTCAAAGTGTGACCCAGCATCATCCGGAACTTTGTGGGAAGTGTAAATTCTTGGGCCCCAGCCCCAGACCTACTGGATCAGAAACTCGGGGGCTGGGATCCAGTGATTGGTGTGTGAAAAGCCCTCCAGGGAGTTCTGACACTCAAGTCTGAGAACCACAGGTCTAATCCAGCCCTCCGGAACCATGCTAGATGTCGGCATTTGAAGTGCTTCGTCATATCAACTGCCACAGGACCCCAGATCCTGCACCTGCTGCAGAAGGGCGGGTCCCGGCCGAGGGGCGGGCTCGCCTGCCTGCCTGCAGCTAGCTAAGGGAGTTGTTACAGGGGAGACTTCCCCCCTTCACCTGCTGTCTTCCCACTTCTGGGAGACACTCAACCCATTTCAAATGGTAACTTTCTTTTATTGGCAAAGAAGAGATTTCAGCACCTGCCTCATTTATTTCTAATCAGCCTTTCATCTATCCCAATTCTGCCAGGCTGCAGCCTGCTGGGCTTGAGAATCGAACGACTGGTCATCTGCCTCTTCAGGAAAGCTGTCAATTTCATGTGGCTCCTCTCAGACACGCCAAATGTTGTCTGGAAAAGTACTTTTCTCCTCTTCTCCTGCCTAGCACCCACCCATGTGGCTCAGAAAGCTGCAAAGGTCTTAGGAGTTCAAGTTTTCTGAACAAGGTTCTCCTCCTGTTAGAACAGCCGTGTCCCCCGGCCCCCACTCCACTTCTGAAATCTACTAACCCTTCTTACTAGGCAGGTCTTACTGTCACCGCCTCCAAACCAGCCTGCGACATGCCAAGAACAGGTATTTAATCTCTGTTTCACAGCTCTGAGAACTAGCAAAGGGCCAGGCACAGAAGCACTCAGTAAGTGTCAATTTAAAGAAAATGAATGAACAGGGTGAGTAATAATAACATTTGATATTTAAAAACGAACATTTTCTCAGAGGATTGTGTTAAGTGTCTCAGATATATTCAAACACCCAACAACCTTACAAGATATATCTTATTTGTTTCCCATTTTTCATATGAGAACAGTGTAGCTCAGAGAGATTAATCAATTTGCCTGAGGTGACGAAGCAAATACGTGACAGAACAAGTATTTGAACCCATGTGAACTAAGTGTGTAACTGAGGGCTCACTTCCTGGGTAGTCAATCCCTTGAGCATCGCTTTCTGAGGGGGCAGATGTCACAGGAAGCATCTAACTCCTGGAGATTCATGATGAGTGGGGGCAAGGGGAGAGGCAGAGACAAACGATTCCTGTAACTGTGCTTTGATGGAAGACTCCTGAAGACCACTGGGGAGGGGGAGGGGGAGCCAACCCACAGGAGCTGGGCTCTCCGGAGGAGATGTTGGCGTCAAAGGCAGCAAGCACCAACAGGTCTGAGTAACAGTCCCCTTTCCCAGCACCAGGGTTTCTTTTAGAGCAAAGCTTTGAAAGCTGATGACAAGCCAGGAAAAGACAGCCCTCACCTACACCCGCCGCCAAAACACAGTTGTTGACTTAGTGCGCCTCTTTCTCTTTTCCCCGTAAGCCTATCATTAAGTATTTTAAATTTACTCAAGTAATAAATTAATAGAGTATCATTAAAAATTTATGTAATGTACAGATATGTAGAGCAAAAATGAGGGTCTCCTTTTATAACTCCCACCTCCCAGTATCCCTCTGAAGAGGTAGCCACAGTCCACAGTTACAAGGTGCTTAGCCCCAGGCATTGCCAGCGAGAATGAGGAAGGGAACAGGGGCGGTGACAGAGGGGTATGTTACCATGGGCCATTGCTTCATGATTACCCTCGTAGCCTGCTCACGCGGTGTGATCACTTCCCAGAGTGCAGGTCTCTCAGGCCTCCATGTCCCCCACACCCTGAGGGGTGGTGTTTCAAGTATGGAAGCGGGGCGGTGTTTTAAAATGTAGATTTCATTATTCAGGTATGGTGAGGCTAACAGATGGAGAGGTTGACATTGAAAAGACAGTTTGTTTCTCACAGTTCCCAAGAAGAGGGAGCAAGCCAAGCCAGGCAGGGCCACATGGGGGAATACCAGAGGGGACAGGATCTGACATCTGGCTTCTGTGTGGAGAAGGGATGCAGAGGGCAAAAACGCCAAGTGCGCTTGGCAATGCTCAGTAAGTACCAGTAGAAAGGATGCACGTTGAGTGTCCAAAGGTAAATACAAATTCCAATAGTAGTTGCCTCTGCATTTGCCTATCTGCATGCATTCGAATGCACACACACTCTCGCACTGTTGTTTCCTGTTGTTTTACGTACATGCCTGGTCCTTCTACTCTGCTCATTGTCCCCAGGATATGTTTACTGATTTTAGAGCGAGCGAGAGGGGGGTGGGGAAGGGAGAGAGAAAGAGAGTGCGAGAAACATTGACATAAGAAAGAAACATTAATCAGCTGCATCCCGCATGCACCCTGACCAGGGATCGAACCCACAACCTTTTGGTATATGGGATGATGCTCCAACCAACTGAGCCACACAGCCAGGATGCCCTAAGATTTTCTGAATACCGCAACATGAAACGGCATTCTCCTCGAGTTAGTCATCAGAGATCTCCCCTGTTCTTTTTAAATCAGTGTAATGGTTGACGTATGGATGCATCACAGTAACTTTGCGTTCCCCTATTGCTGGACATTGAGGTTATTTCCAGCTCTTCTCCATTACAAACAATGCTATCATGAGCAGTCCTGCCCCTGTCTTTGTGCAGATGTGAGAGTTTCTGCGGAATAAAACACATAAAAGTGAAATTACCAGGGCAAAAGCCATGGACAATTAAAACTGTAAATACCGCCAATTGTTCTACAAAGGGCTGTGCTCACTTTGTACTGCCCCCACGGCGCATGAGATTTGAGAATACTCATTTCCCCACATCATTTCTAGCACCAGATATTATCAGCCTATAATATTTTTTTAAATTAACCTATTTCTAAAATATACTCTACTTGATTCCAAAAGCAGTTTGAGGTAGATTTTACTCAAAGGCACACGAGGAAAACATTCTAAAATTGTGGTTAAATAGTGTGGACTCTAGAGTCAGGCTACTTAGATTTAAATCCCAGCAACAATACTTAAAGGCTGTGCTACCTTGGCAAGTTTCTTAACCTCTCTGTGCTTTGGGTTCTTTGTGGCAGAACGAGAATAATAAGGTTGTGGCTTATGGTAGCCATAAAAATGTGCTTCTGAGGTTTTCAAGGACGGGGAGTGCCACTGACTGGCTCAGCCGCTGTGCCCTGAAGGAAGCACAACATGGAGACTAGTTTCCCGCAGGCTGCTGTTCCCAGACCAGCTGAGCAACTGAACACAACAGGCCCCTGTCTGTGAAACAGAACTCTCCATGGTCCTCATCTTACATCTTTCACTTCCTTCTTTGACTTTCTTGCCTCTCTTTATAGAAATCCTTTTCCCTGGCTGGCGTGGCTCAGTGGATTGAGCACTGGCCTGTGAACCAAAGGGTCCCGGGTCCAATTCCTGGTCAGAGCACATGCCTGGGTTCTAGGCCAGGTCCCCAGTAGGGGTCGCTCCAGAGGCAACCACTCATTGATGTTTCTCTCCCTCTCTTTCTCCCTCCCTTCCCCTCTCTAAAAATAAAATAAATAAAATCTTAAAGAAAAAAGGAATCCTTGCAATTACATTTAGGGTCCATCTGTATAATCCAGGATAATCTCCCTATCTCAAGATACTTACTTTAATCACATCTGTACAGCCCCTTTTGCCACATAAGGTAATATTCACAGGTCCTGGAGAGTGGGTTGTGGGCGTTTTGGGGGCCTTTATCAGCCCCACACTATCCATCTTTCCTCTTTTCTTCCGGGGGTCAGACCTGCATTGTGGTCTGGTGACTCTCTCAGTTACCTCCAGATGAAGTACAGCATATTCAGTTAAATTTGATTGACGGGTAAACAGCAAATAACTTCTTAATGTAAGTATGCATTAAACATGTTGGGCGGGGAATGACGCATTGTTTACCTAACATTCTAGTTTACGAGGTGTCCCCTGTTGTTGTTCGCTGAGTCTGGTGCCCTTACTTTCGTTCCTTCCCCCTTTTTCTTCACAGGTATTCTTCCCAACATATCTCCTTCATGTCTAACCCCATACCGGGGTCCGTTTCTCAGAAGGCCCTGACTAACACACGAAAAGAATTAAATGAGGAAACACACAGAAAGACCACAAAGCAGTTATCTGGGTCCCAGGAAGCAAAGGTTTGCTCTTAGCAGGCAGGTGCGGCCAAATATTACCAGCTGATGTGTGAGCCTAGGCCTGTCTAACTCCCCAGCCTGTGCTCCCTCCCCCCGGCTACCCCAACCCCTATACTTATTAGTGCTCAAGCCCATTTCATGAGAGATGTGTGTATTTGTTTGCATACTTACAGACTATTTATGGAGGATGCCAAGGATTGGTGGTTGCCATGGAGAGTAAGTATGAAAGCGAGATGCACTTTTCACTAAATGATCTTGCCTGCCTTTTGAATTTATGCCATATTAATGTTGTCACCCATTGCAAACTACGGAATTTTAAACATATTTTATTTATTTATTGTTTAATCCTCACCTGAGGATATGTTTATTGATTTTAGAGAGAGAAGAAGGGGGAGAGAGAGAGAAAAACATCAATTGGTTGCCTCCCATACATGCCCCAGCTGAGGATCGAGCTCACAGCCTAGGCATGTGCCCTGACCGGGGACTGAACCCACAGTGTTTTAGTGTATGGGACGATGCTCCAACCAACTGAGCCACCGGCCAGGACAATTTTAAACATATTTTAAGTTAAACTAAATTCATTGCAGTTTTCATATCTTGGAGACCCAAATTGTGCCGGAGACGTGAATCGGAGGCCCCTGTACTGCCCAAAGTCCCACGTCGTTCTTGAGATGCACTGGCTTGGAGGCAGAAAGGTTCCCACCATCTTCTACGTTCCCGAAGGCACTTTTGCAAAGCCAAGTTCCTGCCTCAATGCCGAACAATGACTTTGATGCTGGATGATGCTGAGGGCCTCCCCAGTCATTACTGTGCGGGGCTCATCACCCACCTAGGTGCTTCATTGGGAGGCAAGGAGACTGAGGTAGAGGCAGGAGAACACCTCCCAACCCCTCTCACATTTTGCCTACCAGCAAGGGAGAAGGCGGCAGGACTCAGTCAGGGAGCTGGACTCACAGAGGCTCAGCATTTAAAGAGCTTTGAAGGTAAGGGAGGGTAGGAAAGTTCTCCCTGACACATTTCCTCAGTCCATTCCTGCACGCCTCCAGGGATGGGGTCCTTACTCCCTCAGGAACAGCCTTCCTACCCAGCACAGCTCTGTGGGAAAGAAAGCATTTCTCGCCTGAGACCTGGTGCCTGCGATTGTCCCTTGGTGTCCTGTGGGCCTTTGCTCTGTCTTCTGGCCCATAGACCCTGTGAGTTTGCTGCAAAGTTGTCCCCGTGAGGCCTCTTCCAGCTCCTCTGGAGACTTCCTGGCCTCCCACTTGCCCTGGGCATGATCAGCCTGGCTCTCTCACAGGGTCCAGCACCCAGGGACAAGATGGACAGTCAGCACGTCTTCAGAAAGCACCTGCTGGGCTGAAAGTCAGAGAAAAGGTTGTTTTCTGGGCCAACCCTGACTGAGGCCCAACGAAGCCTAAGCATTGCACACAGAGGGCAGCGGGCTTCCAGTGACCCAAACACTGGGTGCCCCCACATCAGTTCTGCACCCCTCCTGCTTGGACAGGACTGGGAGCTCTAAGCTACAGTTAGAACTCTGGCACTAGTGTCTTCAGCTTGGACACTTCCCTCTGTTTATCTATTGTTTCTCTTTTAAAAAATGATTTATTTTTAAAAGTGAAAAAAAGATCTGGAAGATCGAGAGGTAGCTACTTTTACTAGTTTCTTGGGCACTCCCAGAGAGATATTCTAAGCATTTTCAGCATATATGTGGGGTCCTTGACTTGGGAGAGGACCCCCTTGCCTCCCTTTACGTGCAGCTGAGGAAGGCAGTTGCTGTTCCCTGATCCCGCACACCCACGGCGGCCCCTCTCTGCTCCCTCCCAGGGGTGGTGAATGTACCCTTGGCTCTGCAGAGAATGATTCTGGGTGGTGCATGGGTCTAGATTTTAATGGTTTAGCATTTATTTAAATGCATGTTAAAGAAAATATACAAGTACATCCAACCCATAATTTCATATCTGCCTAGAATGCGGTTAAAATTTAAAAGTGAGTTGTGTCCAAGGTAGGTAGGGGGAAATTGCATGGGAGTACAAGGACAACTCAGAAGCTTGGAAACACTGCTACCGCCTGTAAGAGGTGGATCAAGAAGGGCAGACCAGTGCTCAGGGCTGAGAAAGAGCCCATCAGTGGCTGGTGGAGGAAGAAAGAGGCTCTGGGGCTTTGATTCTCCATCTTGGCTGAACATCAGAATCACATAGAGAGTGTTAAAAGTCCTGATGTCTAGGTTACTTCACAGATCAATCTGAGGGGGTGGGAACAGCATCATAAATCCCACCAGAAACAGTCGAGTGGTTCCTGGAGCTCCCTGAGCATCTCAGGAGGAGGCGAATGTTGGGTGCGCCCTGCGGGTAGGAGGAGCCGCATGCTCCCACCATGGTGAGATTTGCGGGGGGCCGTGGGGTCTGTCAGCTAAACGAGGTAACGGGTTGGCCAGCTTACATAAGCTGTGTCCCAGGCTCGTATTAACTGTTAGCAAGAGGAGGCTATTTAAAGCAGGTGGCTGGGAGGCACGTGGGAGGACACTAGGTCTGGTGCAGGGGCTCAGGACGCAGGCGGAAGATGATGCCCCAAATGCTGATCCTCCAAGTGCCGCCCAGGCCAAACAAAAATAGGAGCCCGAGGCAGAGGAGGCAGCGGCCAGACACCCCCAAGGTGTGGAGGAGGCTCTAATTAAAGTGCTTAATGCACTTGGTGATATTCCTATTTTTGTCCTCGCTGAAGTTTTACTCATCCTCATGCAGTTAGTCTTCTGCTCCAGAACTTGAAGGTCTTTCATAATTTATCAATTTATTTACTCAGCAAATAATTCCTGGGCCAGGTCCTATGTGAGACACCGGGTGATAATAACAAAAACAAAAATAGCGCACATTTATTGAGCACTGACTTTGTGCCAGATACTGTTCTTCGTGCTTTGCATGTATTAACTCATTCAATCCTCACACAATCCTTTGAGGAGGGTCCTTATTATCCCCACTTGACGGGTGAGGAAACTGGTGCACAGAGAGGTTAAATAACCTGCCCAAGTTCTCACAGCCAGGACATGACTGGCACAGGACTAAGACAGCAGTCCTTCCTTTGAAAAGCTCACAGTCTAGTGGAGTGACAGACCTGGGACACATATATGTATCTAGGGACTCACTCGGTCCCTAGATGAAGTGCCCCCTGTGTCTGGGCGGGCAAGGGGAGGGGAGGCAGTGTGCCTGGCATCCCGAATTCAAGGTTCACAGTTACGAGAAATAACCAGCTCGGTTTCAGGGCAAGAGAAGGGCGACCTGGGTGTTGTCTGTGTTTGCTCTGCCATGAGGCAGGGTGGGGCTGAAGGCATCACGTGCTTGGCCCCCTGCCCTGTTTCTTACATCAGCTTGTTCAAGAGGCACAAATGGTTTTCCAGATGACCTGTGTCCAGCCTGGGGCCTGCCTCAGTCCTCACTCTCTGTGGGGAAAAGCAAATGTGAGAGAGCCTTTCCATCAGGAGGACCAAGGCTTTCCACGCTGGCCCCACAGGCCACTTACCCTCACAGAGACCCGGTCCCCAATGTGCAGATTGGTGACTAACAGCCACTTGCAGGGTCACCCTTTTCTTCAGGATACTGTTAGGGGTCTGTGGTAGATTGAGCACAAAAATGGCCATAGTCTCTATCTGTTATGGGATGGATGGTGTTCCCCCAAAATTCACATGTTGAAATCCTAATCCCTGAGAAGTCAGAATGTGACTGTATTTGGAGATATGGTCTTTGAAGAGGTGATTAAATTAAACTGAAGCCATGACAGTGGGCCCTAACTGAATATGGTGTCTCCATGAGAGAGCAAATTTGGACACAGACAGGTACAGAAGGAAAACTGTGTGAAGACACAAGGAGAAGACGGCCATCTACAAGCCAAGGAGAGAGGCTGCAGAAGAAACCCACCTTGCCAATACCCTGAACTTGGACTTCCGGCCTCCAGAACTGTGAGGAAATAAATTTTTGTTGTTTGAGTCACCCAGTCTGTGGTACTTTGTTATGGTAGCCTGCACATAGATACCTACCCCTTTGTGGTTCCTCCCAGAAATGGGGGGGTCTATTTCTCCTTGGATCTAGGTTGGTCTTGTGACTTGCTTTGGCCAATAGAAGGCAGCAGAAGTGACAATGTGATAGTTCTGAGCCTAGACCTCAAGAGATTATGCATGCTTCTGCTTGCTCCCTTTTTGTGAACACACCTGGGCTGGCCTGCCGTAAAATGAGAGACCACACGGAGGAGAGCTCATTTAATTTATTCCAGTCAAAACCATTCTAAACCAGTCAACTCCCAAACCTGTGAGAAAGCCCTGCTAAGGCCAGCAGAGCTGCTTACCTGGTCTGCAGTTAATCTCAGATATATGAGAGGGACAAACCAGACCAGAAGAACTGCCCAGCCAATCTGTGAATGTATAAGCAAAAATAAACACTTATGTCACTGAGTGTAGGGGTGTTTATTTTAAGCCATCAAGATTAGGGGCATTTGTTACACAGCAATAGCTTACTGGTGCAGCTTCCATAACAAGGGATCTCTCTCTGCAAACAAGCCTCCCAACACTCAGTTCAGAGGAAACTTCTCTTTCCCCAGAAGATGCCCTGTGCACCAGTGATTCTGAGGGGCTTACCAGGAGAGGACAGATGGCCTTGAGAAGAGAAAGGAGACTGCTAAGGTGACAGGCCAGTGGGAATGTGGGAGGCTGCTCAAAGGCAGAACTGAGCTGGGTTTTAAATCTCACATGAAAATTCTGTATTAAAAATGATAAATTATATAGCACGGGGTTAAGAAAATCACCTGAACGACATAGACTGAGAAAGGGGAATGCTCCCCAAGGAAATGGAGATGTTATTAGTAGGAAGGGGATTGTATGCCAGCCGAGAAACAGCAGGAGATGTCCACTTAATAGTGATGATGATGATGATGATGATGATGACGAGGATGATGTAAAAAGGTGAAAAAGATGATAAAGAGGAGAGATCCCCATAACATCAGTGGGAGGAGCCCTAAAGGTGTAGGGCAAGTCTTGGCCGCTCCCAGACTCTTCTCCATTTTCTTGGCCACTTTTTGGGTCTTCTGCTCCTCACAGGTGTGCTATGGTGAGCCATGCTGTGTTGTCTGATCTATTGGGCAGGAAGATACTGGGCAGAAGCCCAGCCTTAAAGAGAGGCTGGGACGACTTGAAGTATCCACCCCTCTTTATACCAGCCTGCTAACGCTGGGGACTTGACAGCCTGGCAGAGGCTCAGCTTGAGGCTTTTTTTTTTTTTTCCACAGAGCATACACCTTGTTTGAGAAACCTGACATAGGGCATGGGCACAGAAGGCAAGAGGCATGGGGTGCTTGCAAACAGCCAGGAACAGGGCGAGGCAAATGGGGCTTCCAGAGTGCAAAAGGGAGGCTAGTGCTTGCCTGGTCCTGAGAGTGACTGCTCCCTTAAATTTTGCACCCCAGGCTCTTCACTTGCCTCACCTGGTCCCAACTCTGCCCTGCCTGAGATGTACTATTTTGACAGTGTGGTCAGGATGAAGTGACATATGTGCAGAGGCCTGAGGAGGTGAGGGAGAGAGGCATTTAGGAATCTGGGAGAAGACTGCTCCACACACAGGACCAGCAGTTGCTGGAGATGGAGCGCCCACCGTAAGAGTGGGAGGAGGAGGCCATTGTGCCTGCATACGTGCCCCTGGGGAGGGTGCTGAGGGATGAGTCGGGGCGGGGGGGGGGGGGAGCACTGTAAGGAGGGCCAGGTTATTCCAGGTCCTGTGGGCTGTTGCGAGGACTTTGGTGGGACCCAGAGGAGGGACATGGGGAGCAGAGGCTGGGGTAGGTGGGTGAGAGCAGAGACAGGGATTACAAGGAGGAGCTACAGCAGTCATCCAGGTGAGAGATGGTTGGATGGCAGCGAGGTGAGGAGAAGCGGGCATACTTTAGATCCATTTCAAAGCAAAAACCAATAGGACTCGCTGATGGATTAGAAGTGAGGTGTGAGAGAGAGGGGTCAAAAATGACCTCCAGATTTTTGGCTGGAGCACCTGGCCAAACGGAGCTGCCGTTTACTCCAGTGAAATGGCTATGGGAGAAGCACGTTCAGGGATGGGGTCCCCAAGAGAAAAGAACCCATGAGCTCTGCTGAAGGCACAAGGCCAGTCCGGTGCCACGCCATCTGAGGTGCACACTGTCATTGACTGCGCAGAGGAAATCCTCCCGCCAGAGAAAGGGGTATCCATTCAGTAGTGCAGGGGCTTGGTGCGGGGAACAGGCTCTCCCACCCCAGACCGCTGGGGTGATCACCCTCCTCTGCTAGACAGCAGTTGGGAGCATCTGAAGCCATCAGACAAGAACCAGCAGAACCACCTTGTCTTTGAAAACCTAGTCTGGCTGCAAGGTTCTTACGTGTCCTTATGGCGCCCCCTGGAGGCTGGCTTGGCTTTTCCACAGCCCTCTGCTCACCCCAGGTACACAGCCCACAAAGAGTACAGTGTAAAAAGTTAAGAACAATCTAACAATAGCCAGAGGGGAGTGGGGAGGGGATAGTGGGGAGAGGGGTTTTCAGGAACTACTATAAAGGACACATAGACAAAACCAAGGGGGAGGGTGGAGGCGGGGGAGGGAGGTGGGTTTGGCTGGGGTGGGGAGAAAATACAGACAACTGTAATTGAACAACAATAAAAACAAAGATTATATAGGTAAAAAGAAAAAAAAAGACTACAGTGTGTGCCGTGAAAAGGAGGTCTCCGGCCTACACCAGCTCCCCTCCCCAGAGGCAACGACTAAAGAGTTTGTGTTTCCTTCCAGGCACTCAACACGCATTCTTTCAACTGAGACTGAGGATTTACTGTGTTAAGCACACTTGGCCTTTTTTGCCCTCTGCATCTCTTCTCAACATAGAAGCCAGAGGTCAGATCCTGCTTCTCCCCTACTCCAAACCCTCCCCTTGCCCCCACCTCACTCAGAGGAAAGGCCCAAGTCCCCACGATAGCCAGGACCTGCCGCCCCCCCTTTGAGCTCTCAGAACTTCCTTTAAGTCCCTCCCTGGCTCCCTCTGTTCCAGCTGCATTGGCCTCATTACCATTTTTTATTGTGGTGAAATAGACCTTATGTAATGTTTATCATTTTAACCATTTGCAAGTGTGCAATTCAGTGACATTAAATAAACTCACACTGTAGTGCAACCAGCGCCACTATCTACACCCAGATTTTTTCCTCATCCTCAGCAAAAACTCTGTGCCCATTAAACACCAACTTCCCCCTCCTCCGCCACCTCAGCCCCCAGCAACCTCTATTCAATTTTCTGTCTCTATGAACTGGCCTATTCTAGGTACCTCATGTGAGTGTAATTGTACAGTATTTGCCCTTCTGTGTCTGTCTTATTTTGCTAAGCATAATGAGAAAGTCCCAACCATGTTATAGTATATACTTGAATTTCATTCCTTTTAAGGCCAAATAATATTTCACTGTATGGACAGACACACATTTTGTTTATCCATTCATCCATTGGTGGGCACTGGGCTGTTCCGACCTTTTGGCTATTGTTTATAATGCTGCCATGTCCCTGGGTGTCGGCCTCGTTACTTATTCTTCAACCTGCCAGGCACACCCTGCATTGAACGCTTTGCACTGGCTGTTCCCTCTGCATGGAATGTTCTTCCCCAAGCGATCGCCATGGTTTATTCCTCTCTACTTTCAGGTCCTTGTTCAAACGGTGCCTTCTCAGTGAAGCCCACTCTCACCACTCTACTAAATACTGCAACCCCATTCCCTTTACTCATTTTTTTCTTTTTTCTATAGCACTTATCACTTTTAATATACTATATAATGTACTTATTTGGTATATTTATTTTTTGTGTGTGTCTGTAGCTCTCCATTAGAATGCTGTCAAGTTTAGCTCAGGTACCCATGCAGGTGCTCATACCTAGTTTGCTGAATGAATTTAAAATCGCAGGCCTGAGTGAATTTCTGAGTTATGTATTTTAAACTGGAGTCACAAGACTAATGCGTTAGATGCTCTACACATCAAGCTCTCTTAAATGCCTCAAATACTTAAAACACCACATACACAAATCTGGGTTAGAATTGGGGTTAACTTCTCAACTGGCTGAGCATACATATCTCCAGAGAGTTGGCTCAGCAGAATGAGATCTGCAGACAACCAGTGCGATTCCTTTCATGACCTGAGGACCACGCTGAGCCCTTTATTCTCGCCCCTGGCCCATGGACCATTCTGTCGGTGTGTACCGCACAGTCGAGGGGCTGAGTTGGCACAGGAATCTAGCTCATGACTCACTCATCCAGGACAGAGTTTGAGTCCTGGCACGGGGCTGCATCTGTTGGGAGGAGGGGGACCTCCTTCCCATTTACCAAAGGCTCCTATGGGCTGGCAGTGGGACTGCTTTGTCAAAGGAGATGCCAGCTCGTAGCCTGCAAACTGGGTGGCGTTGCAGCTCACACGCCCCCAAGTCAATCCCATATTTCCTACTTTTCAGGTCTGCTAAGGCTGCCACTCCCTGCCCCACTGGATTCAATGAATGTGGTTACTATTTGATTCTATTCTCAGTTCCCATCTGGCAGGGCGATGACTCTCGTAGATATTCCCACGATAGCACGTTGGAACCTCACACTTCCTATGGCAGTGTCTGACTCAGCTTGACACAACTGCCAAGGCATTTGAATGACACTTCCCTTCCTTTCTTCTTATTTAACAAACATTTACGTAGTCCTTGCTATGTGCCAGGCAGTGTTCCAGCACTTCGCAAATATTATTAAAAATATTTTCATTTTTGATTTTAGAGAGAGGGGAAGGGAGGGAGAAAAAGAGGGAGAGAAACATCAATGTGTGGTCGGCTCTTGCGTGCCCCCTGCTGGGGCCCTGGGCTACAACCCAGGCATGTGCCCTGACTGGGAATCTAACTGGTGACCCTTTGGTTCACAGACCAGTGCTCAATCCACTGAGCCACACCAGCCAGGGCCAAATGTTAACCTATTTAATCCTCCAGCCTAGGAGGTAGGTACTATTTATTAGGAACCCATTTTACATATGAGGAAACTAAACCTCAGAGAATTGAAGTCGACTCGCTGGGATCACACAGCGATAGGACTGAGATTCAAACCCCAGTGACCAGCTCTGGAGTCTGTGCCTATAACCACGATGTCTGACTACCTCTTAACTTCTTTTTTCTTGTCCTTCTTTTCTCCTTCTTTCCTTTCTTGCTTCTTTCCCTCTCTTTCCTTTCCTCAATTTTCTGCTTCCTTTCTGACCCTGAGCAACTGCTGCCTGCCTCTCCTGGCCACCACCCAGCCTGGTATATCCTTTGCCAATTCTCTAGACCAAGCCCTTCCTTCCTGAGGCCCTGCCAGTCCTTCCATCATCACACTCGTTTCCCTGTGCCAGCGCATGGGATATGCCAACCTCTACTCCCTCAACCTGCCTGTGCATGACCACAGCGACAGTTGGCAGAGGCCTGGGGACCTGGGGCCTGAGCCAGCCTGGAGGGAAGCCAGATCTTTGGGGAGTGACATGCTGTGCTGTACACCTTCCCCTGACGTACACTTACCCACAATATGATTTCCCTTTCCTGTTCAAGGATTTCAACATGATGCCAAGACATCTTGTGCTGCTTGGGGGGAATTTAGACAATAAGGGGCCAGAGAGAGAGACAGACAGAGTGAGGGACAGAGAGAACTCTAAGGTGGAAGGCAAAAGTGAAGCGAACCAGCTACCTGAGATTCTGCCATCAGACATGGCTCTCTGCAGTGCTGGGGAAGAGGAGGAGTGCCTCAATATTATCACTCTACGTGTGAGTGAATATTTCTAAGTTTCTCAAAGGACGCATGTCCTTCCCCATGACCATGGCTGTGCACATGCTATTCCCCTGGCCTGGAAGGCCCTTCTGGTCATCTCTGAGGGTTCTGCTCGTGTTGCCACCCCTGGAAACCCTTCCCTGATTTCCTGCAGGGGATTTCATCAACCTTGCCTTTGATGCCAGAGCATCTACACATATCTGCACACTTCTCTCTCTCTCAAACTAATTGGCTCATGGGCTGCCGTGTCCCCTGCCAGCTGTAGCCTCCCTGAAGACTGAGACCATCTTGCCCGGTTCTGATTCTCCTCACATCCTCTACTTCTATGCCTGATACTTGGTTGGTCCCTGGAAAATGCTTTAAAAAAATGCAGGAAGGCTCAACAATCAGGCCTTCACAGAAGAAGAAAAAGTGTGGGGCATGTGAAAATCTCAAGACAAGGTGACTCTGGGGTCAGCGCTTACCAGCTGTGTGACCTTGGTGACTAAGTCACTTCACTTCTCTGTGCCTCAGATTACTCACTTATAAAATGGGAACGATGTTAGTTTATACCACATAGGGTTAAATGAGAGTTTAGTGAGTTAAGACATGTAAAGCACTCAGAACAGTGACTGGCATATGTGAACCACTCAGTAAATATTAATAATTATTATTATTATTAAAGTGAAACTAGTAACAGAGTTGCTCAAAGGATTTAAATAGCAAAAGTGCTTTTTTTTAAAAAAAAGATTTGATTTATTTACTTCTTAGAGAGAGGAAAAGGGAGGGAGAAAGAGAAGAAGAGAAACATCCTGTGTGGTTGCCACTCAAGCACTCCCTACTGGAGAACTGGCCCACAACCCAGGCATGTGCCCTGACTTGGAATCGAACTGGTGACCCTTTGGTTTGCAAGCCAACACTCAATCCACTGAGCCACACCAGCCAGGGCACAAAAGTGCTTCTGATAAACTGTAAAGTATACAGGAAGGTCTTTGCCACCATCATTCTTAAAAATATTAATAGAATAGCAGTGGCTGATCCATCACGATTTCCAGAATTAATGTCCAAGCTACAGGCCACATGGCTGCTTTTTTGAGCAAGTGAAATGGTGAATATGACACTGGCTTTCCAAGTAATAGGATGACAGGCAAAATCATGATGGTTTAATAAAAGGTTCACCTCCTGTCCTGGCTGGTGTGGCTCAGTGGCTTGAGTGCCAGCCTGTGAACCAAAAGGGTTGATGGTTAACGGTTGCTGGTTCGATTCCCAGTCAGGGCACATGCCTGGGATGCAGGCCAGGTCTTCAGCAGGGGGTGCTTGAGAGGCAGCCACACAGTGATGTTTCTCTCTTTCTCTTTCTCCTTCCCTCCCCCTCTCTCAAGAAGTAAAGAAAACAAATCTTAAAAAAAAAAAAAAAGTTTATTGCCTGGCTACATGCGTGGCCAGTTCTGGGACTTACCCAGCTCCAGACATTCAAGAAAGTGTTTTCACTCCCCAGGTCCTGCCTACTGGGGAGCCAAGGCAGGAGTGGCGAGAGAGAAGCAGAGCTGGGTCTGTTGTTTTGCTTTTGGTAGGTTGGCAAGTCTCTCGGTTGTGCCAATACACAAAGGGGAGTCACTGCCCACTTCTGCCAAACCTGCAAAGTTAAAAAAAATTGACTACCAGCTTGAAAAAGTACAAGAACTTGAAAGTCTGTGGAACCCGTTTTATCTGTACAGATGGGAAAACTGAGGCCAAGAGAGGGGAAGAAACTTGTTGAAAGTCACACAGTAAGGTGTGGCCAGGGCTAGAACCCAGTTCTCTGGCCCCCCAGTTCACTATCCTTCCACTGGCATTTGCCTTCCCAAATCTCAGTGCTCCCTGTGCTGGGAGTCCCATATCTTTAAATGGAATGTGATAGAGGCCCAGCAGAATCAATGCTTCTGTTCAGAGGTGGAGCCGAACTCCAGCTCCCCATCCCCAACCTCCCTCAGTCCCTGAAAACTGCCAATCTGTTTTCTGCATCTATGAGCTCAGGGTTTTGTATCTTTTTAAGATTCCACATATAAATGAGATTGTATGGTATTTGTCTTTCTCTGTCTGACTTATTTCACTTTGCATAAATGCATTCAAAGTCCATACATGTTGTCCCAAATGTCAAGCTTTCATTCTTTTTTATGGCTGAATAATATTCCATTGATTCTCTCACCCCCCTCTCTCTCTCTCCATATATATATAAATATTCTCTATCTATTTATCAATTGATAGACACTTAAGTTGTTTCCACATCTTGACTATTGCTAATGATACTGCAATGGATGTGTTGGGGGCATATATCTTTTTGAGTTAGTGTTTTCATCAGCTAAATGTTCAGAAGTGGAATTGCTGGGTAATATGGTAGTTCTGATTTTAATTTTTGGGGGCACCTCCATGCTGTTTTCAATAGTGGCTGCATCAATTTACACTCCCACCAACAGTGCACCAAGTTTCCCTTTTCTCCAATCCTTGCCAACCCTTGTTATCTCTTGTGTTTTTGATGATAGCCATTCTAATAGGTGTGAGGTGATATTTCATTGTGGTTTTTGTCGTTGTTCTTTTGTTTGTTTGTTGTCCATGTGGGAATTACACTCTATGCCTTGGGTTTTCTCTTCAGTTTTGAGAAGAAATGGACACACATCACTGTATAAATTTAAGATGTATAGTATGAACCCTGACAGGGCGGTTCAGTTGGTTGGAGTGTCATCTCATACACCAGAAGATTGCAGGTTCACTTCCTGGTTGGGGCACATACCCAGGTTATGGGTTTGATCCTTGGTCAAGGTGTGTACGGAAGGCAATGGACTGAGGCTTCTCTCTCACATCAATATCTCTCTCTTTCTCTCTCTCTCTCTCTCAAATCAATAATAAACATGTCCTCGGCCCTGGCTGCTGTGGCTCAGTGGATTGAGTGCCCACCTGCGAACCAAAGTGTCACAGGTTCTGTTACCAGTCAGGACACACGCCTGGGTTGCAGGCCAGGTCCCCAGTAGGGGGGGCACGTGAGAGGCAACCACACATTGATGTTTTCCTCTCTCCCTCTCTTTCTCCCTCCCTCTCTCTCTAAAAATAAATAAGTAAATAAATCAATAAACTCTTAAAAAAAACCCATGTCCTCGCATGAGGATTAAAAAAATAAGAGGTACAGCATGATGCTCATATATTTGATTTACAATTATTGTGAAATGATTGCCACAAGAGATTCAGCTAACATCCATCTTCTCATATAGATATAATAAAAAGAATAAAGCAAAATTTTTTTCTCTGTGTAATGAGAACTTTTAGGATTTACTCTTATTATACAGCAGTGCTAGCTATAGTCATCATGTTACATATTACATCCCTAGTACATACATATTTTATAACCGTGTTTCTCGCTTTTGACCACCTTTCTCCAATTCGCCCTTCCCTACCCCTTCACTGTGATTTGCATTTGAAAATGCCACAGATTTGACCATACTGTAAGCCCTGCAGATGGATAGCGTCTCTCATTCTAAGTCCCCACTCTTCTGTGGTTCTATTACGGATCTTTCCACATTTTCCGAGTCTCCTGAATATTCCTTTTATCTGTAGCTCTCAGGAACTGTAACTGACTCGAACTAATTTACAACTGTAGTTGGGGGTGAGGTAGGAGGTATTGAAGAACACCGGTGCCTCATTCATTGCACACCGTGGTCAAGAGCTAAAGAATTACTACTGTATGCACGGGCTTCTGTTTCTCCACCGGCACAAAGGATGGAGAGAAACCCGCTGGCTTTAACGCCTTGTACTTTTAAGCACCTGAGCCGTACAAACGTCACTAAATTTCGGAGCCCAGCCCGCTAGTTCCTACTGCGCCTGCGCGCCCGCCTAGTCTGAATCCGTCCCCGCCCACTTCGCGCGCTCGAGGACTCGGCGCTCCGTGGGGGCCTGTCAGCCTGCCTTCCGGTTTCGGCGCCACCGCAGGCGCTCCTGCCGAGCGCCGAGCGGTCGACGGAGATGGTGTCCGCTGTTGTGTGAGAACCGTGGAGGCCCAGATCCTGGGCGGAGGACTGGACAGGCCTGCGGGCCCGCTCAAGTCCGGCCAGGTACAGAGGGCCGCGCTGGGCCTGGCCTGAGGGGCGGCGGCGAGGTCCCCCCTAGGCGCGGAGACGGGCGAGCAGTGCCGCTGTGGGGCGGTGTGGCTGTGGTGGGTGTGACGTGCGTGGTGGGTGATGTGGCTTTCGGGCCGTCCGGTTCGCTGGTGAGTGCTTGCCTTGAAGGGGCTCTGTTTGGTTGTGTGGTCGGGGCGTGGACAGTTGCGTTTGGCTGTGCGGCTGACGGCTGGCTGGGTGGGGGGTGGTATCCCGGGGGAGCTGTTTGGTTCTCTGGTTGTGTGCGACTGAGGCGTTTGGGAGTCCTAGTGTGTGTGGAGTTGTTTGTAGCGATGTGTGTGTGTCTGTGAGATGTGTGGGGTTGTCCTGTCTGCTGTGTGGGGCTGAGTCTCCGTGTTGTGTGTGGTTTTGCGACGTGTGCATAATCGTGTTGAGACGGGCTGTGTGCAGTGCGAGGCCGTGATGAGGGCGGCTGTGCGATGGGGAGTCTAATCTGCCCAGCAGCGTTCAGGCTGGAGGTGTAGGTGCAAGATAGGTAGGGTTTCTTTTTATTTTTACATGGTTTAGAGTGTGAGGGCTTGCATACCCTGTGGTGGTTGTGGGGTCTGGCTTGGTGGTTTGTGGTAGATTTCTGTGGTTTATAGTGTGTGTTCGATTATATGATCTTAGAGTTTTATTGAATGTCTTCGTGGTTCGTGCCAAGCGCTGGGCTAGACCTTGGGGGTATGGTGGTGGGGAAAACAGACATGGTCTCTGTCCTCACCGAGCCTACGGTCTTATGTATTCAGCCGCTTTATATTCTTGGGACTATTAATTGACGTCACTGCCGTGAAGAAGTGCACGGGCTGGCAGAATGCCTCAAGTAAGAGGCATTTCCTTGAGGAACTGAGGTTGGATTGAGATGGGAAGGCTGTGTGTGTAGGAGCTTGATTTGCGGTTTTTAGGGGTGAGTGCGCAGAAGGGAAGGGGGCTGTCAGAGTTAAGGCCTCAGAGGAACTACTGGCTGGGAGGGAACTGGAGCTGCTATTTCAGTGACTACCGGGCCAAGAGGCTGAGATCTGCTTGTATGTAACCATTGGGTTTTGTAGCGGAAAAAAATGGGAATCTGGCGTTTCATTTGTTTATTTTCTGGGGCACTGTCACACTGTCACCCTGTCACCCTTCATCTTTGAGGACCTGGCAGTCCCTCCTCAGTGGCCCTGTAAGGGAAGTCCACTCAAAGCTGAGGGTCGGACATTCCCCCTCACTCTGTGCTCTGGTTTCTGGCCTTGAGCTCTTGGGGAGAAATTCCTCTGCTTTTGCGAATGGTTTTGTCTGGGTTCTCCTAATGGCTGGGAGTCTTTCTGAGTTGACATTGGAAGTGACTTTGCCATGGCCCAGTAAAACTGAACATGTAAATTATTAAGCCTTGAATTGTTTAGGCACCAAATCCTTTTATATTTAAAGCAGTGAGAACATTAAGCTTCCTGCTCAGCTGTTACTTACTGGTTTATAAAATCTATTAAGTTCATCGGAGAGAGTGCTCTACAAATATGACACAAAATGGATTTTTATCTTTGACCACTAGGTTTGTAATGCACCTCCTTAGACTGACGTTGGGATTTTTGTTTGTTTTGTTTTTGTTTATTAGGGCAGACACGGTCTCTTTTTCATTGTTGCATTTTTGACACAGATGCAAGAGCTCAATATATGTGGTTGAGTAAATAATCAAGGTACAGAGAGAGTCAAAGAAAAACTTCTGTTTGTTGATAAGTACTTCAGACCATTTAAGACCATTAAGTACCATTTTCCCCATGGTATACAACTTAGGAAGTTGGACCATTTGGAATAAATGTTAGCAAATTGCCTTAGTATTGTTTGCTGTTGAAGTTGATTTTTCAAGAATCTGTGTTTCCCACTTTATTTAGAGTTACCATTGTCCAGAGATTTTTCTCATGTCTTAAGTTTTGTGTTTTTGTCTAAGGATTTGAGAAAGCAGTTTGTGTTCTCAAACTTGTACTGGACAAACATTAAGGACCCTTATTGAATTGTGAAAAAAACAAAGAGAATTCTTAATTGCTGCTACTTTGCCTGATTGGCTTTTTCCCCTTCTTATTTCCTTTCTCAAGGCTTCTCTTATTCCAGAGAGGAGACGTCATCCAGAGCCATGATGCCACTTCCCCGTCATCAGAGTGCTGCTTGGTTAAGCTAGCTGCCAGAGCCCTGTTCCTTGTGGAGGAATCACGCTGACTTGGCATGAGGCCCCTGCATTGTGGGGGTTGAGAGGGATACTCCCATGGCTTCTCTGGATGACCCAGGGGAAGTGCGGGAGGGCTTCCTCTGCCCTTTGTGCCTGAAGGACCTGCAGTCTTTTTATCAGCTTCAGTCACATTATGAGGAAGAGCACTCCGGGGAAGACCGTGATGTCAAAGGGCAAATTAAAAGTAAGAGGGGAGGATCTTGCTTATCCCATTCTGTCAGTGGGAGCTTTAATTCAGGGGGTAATTTTCATCAGCTTCCATGTTGCCACCAGAGCATAATAATCATAAATTAATAGTTATAAACATATATCTAGTGCTTACCACGTGCCAGATGTTGTTCAGAGTCTTCCCATGCGTTAGCTTCATTAAATCCTCACAATAGCTATGTGTCTGTGAGCCCCATTTTGCTGATGAGGGTATCCGACACAGATGAGATAACTTGCCCAAAGTCGCACAATTGTGCAGAGCTAGGCTTCGAACCTAATTACATAATTACTGTGCTCTGCTGTCTCTTGCTAGTCTATTTAAATTATCTGACCGTCAGCCTAAGAGGGTTTTGGAGTGGAATTCCTTTCCTTTGCTATGAAAGTGGAGGTATACTATTGACTCATTTATTTGTCACAAATGTCAGCCTTTCTGCCATCCTTCTTTCCTCAACTAGACCTTGTCCTCTGCAGCCTAGGAAAAGGAAGGTCATAGTTGAAAAGCTAAGAAAAACAACCCAAAAAGTTAAAACTTGGTTTTTGAGCTTCCAAGGACTCAGGTCCTGGAGAGTTGCAGAAAGAATTTTTCAAAGTAATTTTGCATGCATAGTGTTCATTTCTTGGACGTCAGATTCTAGTCCGTAGATATGATGCTGCTGCTCTGGAACTCTCTTCTTACTGACTCAGCGACCCTGCTTCTTACAGCTGGTAGCATTTCCAGAGGCAATGAGACAAAAGATCTGGGTGCTGTATTCACAGATCTTTGTTGGCTGGGAGGAAGAATGATCATAGATTTCTGAGTGTACTTTGGCTCCCACACATGCCGAGTCACGTGCACCCTGTAATCAAACAGTCACACTATGTTACATTTTTTAGTCCAGAAAAAAAGAGTTGCTGAAAGCATTAACACTTACAACTTCCGTCCAAAAACATGACAACTTTAAACATTCTCAAAATCCTGAGGGCTGTGATGGACCAGCTGGGTTCTGGCTGTAGAGGCTGGTGCAGAGCCACAACTATTAGGAAGCCCCCCACCCTCCAAAAAAAAATCTTTTGTGCTTCACACTTTTCAGAGTTTTTTTTACATGTTACTTCATTTGATTCTCCCAGCAACCCGGCAGGATGGTGGTTGGTGTCATTTTACAGAGAAAAAGTGAGACTCAGAGATGTTGTATAATTTATCCAGGGTCACACAGGAATTGGTCAAACTAGGCTTTGAGCCTAGGTCTTCTCTCACCTCAAAGTCTAGTGCTACTCTCTCCCCATGGCATCACCGATGATGTGAGGCCCTGTATTCCTACCGTAGCATGTACTGCAGCTGGAAAGCAAACAGATTACCTAAGTTTCCTTTGGACAACTGAAGGGCCTGCAAGATTGTCAGTGAGTGTCCAGACTTAGTGTCAGCTGAACTGGGTCATATACTGTGATATCACTAAGACTTTGTTGCCAGTGGATAGAGAGGTTAGAGAATGTCCTCAAATTCCTTTTATAGTACCCCTTTTATTAGAGGAAAATTGGTTAAGATTATTTAGGGAGTAATAGATATGAGAATCTGTTTAGGGAATACTAAATAGAGTGGAAGCGTTGTTCCTTGTGAAAGAAACTTCAAAATATTCACTTGTTTTTCTCCCTCCATTTTTCCCCTGTCTCTACCTCAGAAGAACTAAGAGATTGAGTTAAGCATTCTTTAGTTGGGAAGGAATTCTTAATTATGTTGTAATTTTCTGTGTTTCGGAATCAGGAAAGTGCAGTTTTAAAGATGGACATCAAAGATTTTTGAGAAATTCTTTGAAAAGCAGATAACTTCTTCATTTGGTCTTTTGATTTTGTAGAAATTTTATGACATTGCTAGTTTAAGCAAGTGAAATATTAGAATCAAAATAGTGAACCTTGGTTTTGGAGGCAGTTTAAATAAGAAAATATAAACTGATCATTACTAAAAAGTAGTGGGTTTGGGCCCTAGCCCTGGTTCAGCTTCAGTTTAGGACGTCTACAGTAACATAGACAAGGGGGTGGTTGAGACTTAACTTTGGCTTCTGCTTTGTGTTTTTGAAACATATGGGATTGTTTTTGAAAGGCTACACCCACCCTGGGAAGGTTGCTAGGCCAGGGCCAGTTCTCTTGCCTTCTAAAGGTTAAATGGCACGGACTGCCTGTTTAACTCAACACAGTTTAGTCTTTTTTTTTTTTTAATCATTTTGCCATCATCATTTATTTTTTAATTGTATTTTATTGTTTATGCTATTACAGTTGTCCCAATTTTTCCCCCTCTGTCCCTCTCAACCCAGGCCCCGCTGGAATCCCTCAGGCAATCCCCACACTGTTGTCCATGTCCATGGGTCATGCATGTATGGTCTTTGGCTCCGTGCTGTACTTTACATCCCCGTGACTATTCTGTAACTACCAGTCTATACTTCTGAATCCCTTCACCTTTTTCACCCATTTCCCCAACCCCCTTCCATCTCGCAACCATTAAGACATTCTCTGTATCTATGATTCTGTTTCTGTTCTACTTGTTTATTTTATTTTTTAGATTCAATTGTTGATAGATATGTATTTATTGCCATTTTATATTGTTTATACTTTTGATCTTCTTAAAGAAGACCCTTTAACATTCCCCATAATAATGGTTTAGTGGTGATGAACTCCTTTAGCTTTTTCTTGTCTGAGAAGCTCTTTATCTGCCCTTTGATTCTAAATAATAGCTTTGCTGGGTAGAGCAGTCTTGGCTGTAGGTCCCTGCTTTTCAACGCTTTGAATATTTCTTGCCAGTCCCTTCTTGCCTGCAAAGTTTCTTTTGAGATATCAACTGATAGTCTTATGGGGGCTCCCTTGTAAGTAACAAACTGCTTTTCTCTTGCTGCTTTTAAGATTCTGTCTTTGTATTTAAACTTTGGCATTTTAATTATGATGGGTCTTGGCATGGGCCTCTTGACACAGTTTAGTCTTGTTTGCAAAAACGAATTGCTGTTTGTTAACTCCAATTTCCTATCTGCTAGATCCTTTGTTACATCAGTTCCTTTCCTCTCCCATGTTGTTAAAAAAGACTACTTTAATATATTTTAGAGGGTGTCCTTTAGTTCTGGTGGACCTTATTTTTCCAGTTGGAGAAAGCCATCCTGGAGTGACTGATAACTGGGGAGTCTGCTTATTAGCTTGAGTGTCTAACAGAGACATGTCTGTAACCTTATTAATTTCACCCCTGCCCGCCAAGCCCCCCCCATATCTGCATTTACATTAGAAAAGCTATGGGTATGCTTTTAATGTTATTCAAGGGACAGAGCACTTCAAAATCATGGGAACTCCACGGAGTATTGATCTATTAAATATAAAAGAAATTATATTGTATTAAATCTGATATTTTCTACTGGATTCTAGTGGCAAAAAAGGATAGCAGCCACCCAAGATTTAAGAAGATCAATGAGAGCAACTTAGAATTGAGACCAGCTGACTGTTGTTCCATTTTAATAGCAGGTCCTCTCACCTCAGGCCAGGTGGCTGAACCCCTGTTCTACAGAGGCACAGTTTTCAAGTCATTGCTGGCTGGGCGGAACTGGGGCTCTGGTTTCAGATGTGAGGTTCCCAGTTCTGACCCTGGTGCCTATAAGCTCTGTGATCTTTCTCTCCTCTGGTGTCATGCCCTCATTTGTAGGTAGGGATACACATGCCTTACATGTGAGCACAGTCTGGCATAATGTATTTGAAAGTACTTTGTTTTGTGCCTGGTACGTGCAAGGAATCCAGGACACATTCATTTTCTCTTCTTACCAAGTCTGGCGCTCTTTATGTTATGTTTTCAGTGTTACATCTGTATCTTGAAGCTTTTTGTCAATATTCTCACTCATACACTTGGAAGTGAGTAGGGGAAAAAGAACTCTGTGTACAGTTAAGCGTTATGGAGAACAGCAGCCCCGGGGTGATGGTTTGGCTGAATCTCATCCTGGAGGTAAACAGGAAGTATTTACTCATGAGGCCCTAGGGTAAATAAATTAGTGTTGTAGAATTTGATTTTTAAAAACTTTATTTTAATTGAGGTATAGTACACACATAAGTTTTTAAGTGTACAATCCAGTGAGTTTTGAAAAATGTATATACTCATATACTACCTTCAAAATTAAGGTATAGGAAAAAAACACTTGCATCACCCTGGTCCCCATACTGAATGTGATTTTAACACTTCTGTTTAATTAGGCCTCTGACATTGGCAATGAGCAGTAACTTAGCTCTATATTGGCTACATAAACCAACTAATTGCTAATACTGACAAGCAAGTGGATTGCTCTAGCATTTGTAGTATAGTGGCTGAATGCTTATTATTGCATTTTATTTGGGATCCAAAAATTTCTTGAGCATTTTTACGCAAAGCATACTTATTTCTTCAACTCTTATGGTTTGAGATTTCCCTGCACTCTTTACTGGGGTTCTTCATGGAATCACTTACGGTGTTTGTTCCTTTTTTCAAGGTCTCGTCCAGAAGGCTAAAAAAGCAAAGAACAGGCTGTTGAAACGAGAAGGAGATGACCGGGCAGAGTCAGGGACCCAAGGATATGAGTCTTTCAGTTATGGAGGGGTTGACCCTTACATGTGGGAACCCCAGGAGCTTGGTAAGAAATTCTGTTCGTTCATTCAGCAAATGCTTATTGAACATCTCTATTCTATGTAATGTCTTAAGAGTTGGCTGAGGAGGCATCAATAAACCAGAATGGTCTGAGCTTCTTGTAGACCTTACGTCCTGAGGGTGGGGGGCAGAAAATGGACAAGAATGAGCTGAACAACTGCCTTGTGTTAGCCATTGCATTAAATGCCTTCCATGTGTGCTCTCATGTGATCCTCGCTGCACCCCATAGGGACCTGCCTGGGATCAGGCATCTGGGAAACTGCAGAACTGGGGTGGGAATCCAGGGCTGTGGCATCAGCCCAGGCACAGATTCCATTGACTGGGCTGTCTCCTCTCATACAGACGTTACCTCCCTACTAAGAGGCACTGGTTTGGCAATTAATTTTATGAAACACATATTTATGGTATCATATACATTCAAGATAATCTTTTTTTGGAATGATGAAAAATATTCTAAAATATGCTTGGGTGATGGTTGCGTAACTCTGAATATACTATTGGGTTGGCCGAAAAGTCCATATGGTTTTTTTCCATATAGTAAAAGACACATTTTTCATTTTCACCAGTAACTTTATTGATTTGGATATTTTGAGTGTGTTGGCTATCTCCTGCAGGGTAGAATGTTGATTGTTCTCATTTAATATCTCAATTTCATCACAGTCAACTTCAACTGGTCTACTTGACCATGGAGCATTGTCCAGCGAGAAATCTCCAGCATGAAAATTCCCAAACCACTTCTGACACGTTCAATCAATCACAGCACCTTTTCTATACACTGCACAAGTCTTTTTTTGCATTTCAGTTGTGTTTTTACTTTTTTGAAATAATAAAGTATAATATGCTGATAATGTTGCGTATTTCTTCCATCTTTAATATTAAAATGACTGCACAAAAATTCACCAATTTTGGTAAGTTCTTTTTTAATGCACACCGATATGACAGCTGTTACAACACAGTCTAACAAAATTGTTTCTGATGAAGTTTCTGATGAAGTTTCTGATAAAGACAGCTAAGCGCTACTGGAGCCATCTTACGGAAAAAACAAACTTTTTGGCCAACCCAATAAGAACCATTGAATTTGTACATTTTTAAGTGGTGAATTGTATGTATGTGACTAATATCTCAATAACGAAAAGATCATGCCATACCAGCGTTGCACTAGCTAATCCTACGTGTCTGTTAACTTTTGAATGATAACAATCATGAATATAATATTTTCTGTCTGTGCAATGGATAAGCTTTCCTTCCTAGTGCTTTATTATTCTTTCATTTGCATTATCTTTTTCACCTGCCACAAAAGCCATGTGAGATAGAATGCATAGTGACATTCATTTCCATTCATAGATGAGGAAACAGGCTCTAAGCAGGGAAGTATTTACCCAGCATCATCTCCCAGGTTCTTACAGCGCCACTACAGAATGTGTCTTTTTGAATGGGGAAAGTCCTCGAACTGTGCTGTCCAATACAATGACTAACTATACGTAGCTATTTAAATTTCAGTAAAATTAATTAAAACTACAAGTGATTTCTTCAACCATACACTAGCCACATTTCAAGTGCTCAATCTCCACATGTGGCCAGTGGCTACCATATTGAGAGTAGAAACATTTTCAGCGTGGCAGGAGAAGATGGCTTTAAAAATACTATACAAATGTAATTACGAGTCACACCCAAAAGCCAATGAGAAACATGAAAGAGAAGTTTCAGGCATGTGAATTCTTACTAACTTTCTAATAGTTTATCTCATGATTGCCAATGTTGAGTTATCAGATGATTTTCTGATTAACTTGCCTGTTCGAACAACTGAAGGAAGTCACAAATTGTAGAAAGGTCGAGTGAATGGCAAATTTTAGAAGTTAATAATTTACAGTCACCCCTAAGAACTTGAAAGTAAATTTTAATTAGATGGTAAGAGTATGGTTAAAGAAGAAAAGGTACGTGGGTGCTTTCTTAGGTTTTGAAGTTTTGTAAGATTCTAAAATCCTAAAATTTTTACTTTTAAAATTTATTGAGGATAAGCAGCAAGGTAGAGAGGCTGCCTCAGAGAAATGACGGGTCATTTGTCTCCCCACCTCCTCTCCTTGCAGGTGCTGTGAGAAGCCATCTTTCTGACTTCAAGAAACACCGAGCTGCCAGGATTGACCACTATGTTGTGGAAGTCAATAAATTGATAATCAGGTTGGAGAAGGTAACTTTTGTTGTGTAACGCAGTTTTTTTCTGCAAGCATACATTTTCTGGGGGAAATACTACATTTCTGCATCATTGTGTATTTTATATGTATGATGCTGGCTGTATCTGGTGTCGGCAGAGAAACGCCTCACCTAGAGGGGTACAGAGCATGTGATGGACAGTTGTAGCCTGGATGCTTTTACTTGAAAGGAATAGCCCAGGTCGAGAGACTTGCTGCATAGCCAGCTTCCCTTTTCCTTCCTGTGAAGCCCACTTGGCTGCTGGAAAACCTTCCTGTCTTCAGATTTCCTCTTCTGGGTGTCCCAGGCATAATCACACAATGGGGCACAGTGTGCGATATCATTTGTTGGCAAACAGAGAAGCTGGTGACTAGGTCTGTGGGGAGAACTCAGCTGGCTCCAGCCTGTAGTGTGGGAACATCTTCACTGGGCCATTTTGCCCTGTGGCATGAGAGTGCATGTTCCATGCCACGATCACTGTTTTACTTTGACCCTACAAATGCTTGTTGTATGTAAGCTGGATTGTGGTGGGCATGGTGGCAAGCCCAGGTGCAGTACTTTGTGTGTACTTTGCAGGACAGAAATATGTGGCTAGTTTAATTATCCAGGAGGACTGTGGAGAATTGGGAGTTCTCCACTGCTTTCAGGAGGCACCCCCACCACGTCTTAGCCTAACCCTGGTTATTGCTTAAAGGTCTGACACTAAAGAGATTGGAAGTAGGTCAGGGAAAGGGAGGTGCTGTCTGGATTATCCCATGTGAAGTTGCTTTTGTGACTTTGTGGGTTGGGGATGACAGATGAGACTTGAGAAATGCAGATGTGGTAATTTCCACTTGATGCCTCTTGCCTGTGGGAAGTGTATTCATTACCTGATTAATTCCATCTGGCACTGTTTTCTCCTTGTCAGCTCACTGCCTTTGACAGAACGAATACCGAGTCAGCTAAGGTCCGAGGTAACTCTTAAGAACTTTGCTCACACTTATGCTATTTATTTTCTCCCTGACCAGATCTCTTTTAAATGGCTTGCTTTTTTATTTGTTTGGTTTTTGTTTTGTTCTTCTCAAAGCAATAGAAAAGTCCGTGGTGCCTTGGGTCAACGACCAGGACGTCCCTTTTTGTCCAGACTGCGGTAATAAATTTAGCATCCGTAACCGCCGCCACCACTGCCGCCTCTGCGGGTCTATTATGTGCAAGAAGTGCATGGAGCTCATCAGCCTTCCCTTGGCAAGTAGGTAACTTGGAGGCGGGACTCTGGACCCTAACCTCCCCCGAGACTAGCTTGTTTGCTGATCACCACTGGGTGATATTTTTTTTTTTTAGCTTTTTTGTTTAAATTAATGGTGTTCAGGATCGTCATTCATTCACTTGTTGATTCCATGAAGCCCAGTACAGGCGAGGCACTGTACTAGGGGCCAGGGATACAATGTTCTGCAACAATGGTTGGCAAACTGTTTTTGTAAAAGACGTGATGGTAAATGGGCTACATATGGTCTCTGTGACAGTTTTTTTTTTTTTTAAACAGCTTTTTAAAAATGTAAAAACCATACTGGGCTCAAGGGCCATACAAAAACAGGCTGGACTTGGCTTGTGGGTCATGTTTGCATGCCTCTGGTCAACAACGCACTGCCCGTTCCCCAAGGAATTCAGCATCTAGCCGGGGATATAGACTCACAAACAAATAATTGCTTTATAAAGATAAAAGTATGATGAGAGAAGTTTATCAGGCACCCGGGAGAGCCGACCAAATCTTTATCAGCTCTGCTTAGAAGGGGCGGGTGAGACTTAGAGAGGAAACTGCAGGAAAGGGTTAGGTTCTTCAAGAATGAGCAGCAAGCTAATCCTTTCCTTTGAGATGAAAGTCACAGACGGTCATTGTCATATAGAGTAAACCATAATGTCATAATACAAGAGACGTTGAGTGTTTTGGAGGCTGGGGGAGAGGAAAAGCATGGATACTCAGGGTCTGGAGGCGATGCTCAAGAACTGCCTTGAAAGACAACTAGGATTGCAAAGAGATGGGGCAGGAGGGCATCCTGGGTAGTATAAAGAGTAGGACCAAAGGCACGGAATTTGGGAAGGCCCTGTGGAAGGGTAGTGGATGAGCAAACAATAGTTGGGGGAGTGCGAAGGACATGTTTGAGAATTGTGGGAACGAGGTTACAAAGGTTAGATGGAACCAGATGTCTGGAACTCTGAGTCTCATCTGGTTAAAAGGGTTCAGGGTGATCTCATGGGCTTTTGGCCAGTTCTGGGACATTTGGGTGTGTGCACTCTCCACTGACTCTGCGTGTGCTGTCGGCAGTGGAGCATCTGGGCGACTTGGGGCAGAAGCAGACGCTTCCTTTGTCGAACCCTGACATCTCCCAGGCACACTTTACCTTGATAATTCCCCTTTCTCCTTGAGGCCAACTCCCCGTCTCACTTGAGACTTTATTAGCTATGTTTTTTTGGCCACTATTCACCTCTCTCCTCTTGGGCTAATTAACCAACATTTACTGGGCAGCTGCTGTGAAGTGGCCCTGGTGTGTGGATACAAGTATGAATAAGACAGTTTCTACCCTCAAAGAGTCACAGATTCCTAGGGCAGCTCTGGGGTAAACACAGACCTGTCATAAAGGGAGAAGAGGGGGAAATTCTCCATGAGGGCAATGTGGTACAAACTGCTCATAGGAAGGGCAGGTCATTTTTGCCTCAAGGAATAGGGGAGGGCTTCCTGGAAGACATTCCAGTTGAGCTGAGCTTTGGAAGATGTAGAAGTCAGGTATTTGGGAGTGGGTAAGGCTATTGGACAGTCCAGGGAGAAGGTGGGTTGTGTCTGAGCTATGGCAAATGGAGGGGGCAGTAGGTGGTAAGGCTAGGTTAGGGGTTGGTCTCAGAACCTCAAAGACAGACTGTCCTAGGCTGTCTGGCTCTTTCCTGGCTGGCAGTGGGAGGCCCTCCCACCCCAGAACCTGACCCCAAGAAGGCAGAGATGTGGGTGCTTCTTGCCCGTAAGCAGAGGCTAATCTTACCTGATCAGTACCCGTGGACTCCCCTCCTGTCATGGGCGGTGAAGTGAGGGGAGGCTGCGGGCTCACTGCTGCCTGTCCTGTGCTGTGCTTTACAGATAAGCTCACCAGTGCCAGCAAGGATTCCCTGAGCTCCCACACCAGCCCCAGCCAGTCACCCAACAGCGTGCATGGCTCCCGCCGCGGCAGCATCAGCAGTGTGAGCAGTGTGAGCTCTGTCCTGGACGAGAAGGATGATGACCGGATCCGCTGCTGTACACATTGCAAGGACACGCTGCTCAAGAGAGAGCAGCAGATCGACGAGAAGGAGCACACCCCTGACATTGTGAAGCTCTATGAGGTGACTTACTGTGTGCAGGCCTGGGTCTGATTCGAGAGGCACATTTGGCTGTTCATTATGTACAAGCCTGCAGGGTTTGGAGAATGGTTTGGGAAGTTGTTCCTTTGAATTATTTTTAGTTTCTGCTGAAGGGCCACTCATGGTATGATTTCCTAGCTAGGGCCCTGGGTGAGTCATCCTGGGTGTGGTGCTACACACTTGTTCCCTCACTTTCTTGCAAAAGTTTTCTTTGAAAATGGAGGTTGGAGGCTTTGGTGGCCCAGGGGCAAGAGGAGAAAGAATGGTTGCCACGCAGTGTGGACAGGTTCTGTGCGTGTGGGCAAAGGCTGGAGCTGGTGGTGAACAGTGGGCCAGGAGGGTCCTGTGACGCTCCCTTGGCAGCTTCAGGCTTTACAAGTTTGAGCACCTGCCCATAGGCTTAGAGCTTCCCCTTTTAAGTCCATTCACATCCCTCAGCTCTCATTACTACCAGTGACCCCAGAACACCTTTAGTAGATGCTGCTTTGAAAGGAACGTAGTACAGTGCAAAAACATGGGATTCAGGGTCTGAGAAGTCGGGCCTCCGAATGGCCCTGTGAGACCTGCAAGCTGAGGGAGTGGAGGCGACGGCAAGGAGGAGCTGATCCCTGACAGAGGAAGCAACGCACGCAAAACTCTGAGCAGAGGGAGAGTGTATGTTTGGCTGACGATCACTGAATGGTCTCCGTTAGCAGTTCTACAGGTCATAAGGGCTGTGTTTCTGGAATCACCACGAAAATACTCAGGCTACTGGAAATGGTGTTAATTAAACTCTGTGCTAAGTTGCAGGTATAGCCAATATCCATCCTTTATTTGGAGTTTATGACTTGATAACTCACTTTGTATATTGCCACTGCTTTTTGCGTCTGTCTTTTTTGAAGCAAGTCCTGGTGATGCCGTGTGCTGGTGTCTTGCCCACCCGTTAGGGAAAGAATGTAGCAACTAATTCCTTTTCTCTGCCTCGGTAAACTCTGACTTGTGTCCTGGAAAGCCTTGCTCCTCTTTCCTTCATGCAATGTTTTCTGCTTGTAAAGTAGGTCTGTAAATCAGGAATTTGATACCAATAGTAAAAAGAAACAAAATAAAAAACCAGTACCTGCATTTTTACATTTTAGAAAACTGCCTACGTTAAATATATCTCTGGTTGATGCAGCATAACACCTGGGCAGGCTTTTCCCATACCCTGAGAAGGCCACTTACCTCTTCTTCTTTGTTCTTAGAAATTACGACTTTGCATGGAGAAAGTTGACCAAAAAGCTCCTGAATACATCAGGATGGCAGCATCATTGAAGTAAGCTATTCCTCTCTGGTTCTCTAATTCATTGCATTGGTGACTCTTTCTGGCATTTTAGGTCAAATCTTCAGGAGCTTAAAATGAAAATCGTAACTCTGACTGTGCTTTTCTTCTGTGACTGACTGCAGAGAGTCTTTGTCAGGTCTCTGTCCCTGTCACACTGTTACAGTCCTCTGTGGCCAGGTTGAGGTGACCCCAGCTATTCCGATGGAGCAGGTTTGGGAAGGGCCTCAGACAGTAGGCACCACTGCCAAGTGCAGCATCTGCACATGAGCAAGGGCAGTGTGCCTCCTGCTCATGCCTGGGTAGATGCCACATCAGGGTGACATTGAGGTATCGGGGCTTAGAGCAGGGGTTGGCAAATGGCAGCCCATGGGCCAAATCTCGATGGCCACCTGCCTCTTTTTTTTAATGAAGATATAATTCACATAAAATCCGCCCCTTTAAAATATGCAGTTCACTGGATCTTAGTATATTCACAAATTTGTACAACCATCACCACTGTACTAACTTTAAAACATTTTCATCATCCTAATAAGAAACCCCTAATAAGACTCATTAGCAGTCATAGCTCATTCCCCTTTCCCTTTATGGAAAAAAATTCCCTGACTTTTTCTTAAGAGCATTGTTCCTTCTGACGGTTAATGATGTGTGAGCTTGAATTTGAGGCACTGCTACTAAATCAGATCCCAGCAGTCTTTTCCCAACCTGCAGAAAAAATAGGGCATCAAACTGAGTGCTCTGCAATTGAGGATTGTCTGCTTTAGTTTTAGGTCTGGGTTGCACACCTGTCATTTTTGAAGTGATGCGTGCACCTTGTTTAGGACAAACCTATATTTTTATTTGGACATTTATGGTGGCAATATTGTATAGCAGTTTCAAAAGACAAAGGGTGTAAGCTTGGCTTTTCCTTCATGTGTCCACAACCATGTTCTCAGCCCATGTAAAGAATGAACTTTTTGTTTGTATAGTCCTTAAGGAGTTTCCTGACTCTTGAGTATAAATTTCTGACTTACGAAATGTGAAAAACTAAACCCAGCTGTTTTGTGGCAAAACACCCCTTCTGTGATACCTCTTCCTGCTTCTACTGTGGCTTTGAGGATCTTCTTCTCTCATTCCTCTCCCTATGTTTCCCAGCCCACAGGAAGAGGAAAAGAGGTGAGAAGAGAATAGCAAAAAGATAGGGAAGCTAGTGTAGACCCTGTTCCTTTTTCCCTCTCTCCTAACAATTACATGTCTGCAGCCCCTGGCATAGACAGTGGAAGGGGAACAAACCCTATTTCTTGCACCCTCTCAGCCACAATTGTCCCAGGGCCCTCCCTCCTTATATCTGCTCCTTCCAGAGCCCAGTCTTCCTCCTTCCGTTCCTTAGCCTAGAGCACTGGTTTTTCATAACAGTAAGGAAGGGACCCATTTTCTTTTCTACCTGCCGTTCACTGAGCAAGAATTTCAGTCTGCCCTTTCTGTGCGCAGGTTGGAAGAAGAACCCTGGATGATCCTGATACATACCTCTCCGAAAAGGAGAATCCTTGGCTTGGAGAATCTGTCTCATGCTCATTTCCTCCCTGGAGCTTTCTGGAATCAGCACCCCTCCTCCTACCCCTGCCCATTGGTTTGACATTAGAGCAGGCCTGTGTTCTACGTAGACACCAGCAAGGAGAGCTGTGTTCCTGGCAGTTTGAGTGTTTTCTTCATGAATTTCTTACTGAGGGGCTCCTCTTCCTGAGTGCTGTTGTCTTTGTTTGTTTTGCTTTGTGCTTTGCTTTGTGTCTCAGACTCAGTCGTGGGTTAATGGGCCTCCCTAGCCAGTTGGGGAAATGCCATTGCTAAGCACATTTCCAGATGTCTAAATTCTACTCCTCCCCCTTAGCAAGGCTGGTCCTAAAGGGCTTTAAGTGCATTTCATTCTCTTACTCTTTCATTCAATGGATATTTATTGAGCACTAGTTACATTCTAGGCACTAATCCAGTTGCTGGGGTTGTAGCATTGAACGGTGATGAAGACAGTGTCCGCTCTTGTGGAGCTTCATTTTTGTGGGAGCACAGGCCGTATACACGTGAACCAATAATGAACAAGATAACTCCAGATGTGATAGCTGCCCTGAGGGAAATGCTGTTGGTTGACATTGTGGCGACCACGGGAAGCGACTTCAGATTTTATGACTTGGAGATACTGAAATAAAGCACAGGTCTTCTCGTTTCTAGTCCAGTGTTCTTTTTGCAACAAACTATGCAGTGAAAGATAATGAAACAACCTTAGTAAATTTTCATATTACAGCATACCCCAATATTTTTCTAGCTACAACTGTTTTCTTTTCTCATTTTTACTTTTTTAAAAAAAGACTGTATTTACTTATTTTTAGAGAGAGAGAAAGGGAGGGGCAGAGGGAGAGAAACATTGATCTGAGAGGAAACACACCCCCACCAGGGACCCCACGTGCCCCAGCCGGGGACCAAACCCGCAACCCAGGCATTTGCTCTGACCAGGAATCAAACCAGTGTGACCTTTCACTTTGTGGTACGATGCCCAGACAACTGAGCCACACTGGTCAGGGCAGGACTGTTTTATAGATGGTGAAATAGGTAAACAGAGCAGTCCTTTCTGCTTAGTTAACTTAAATTGCTGCTGCCTCAGAAGGGGAGTTGAGCGGCCATTGCTAAGGCTGGATTAATAGCTGCAAGATCTTCTGAAATGTTTCTCTTCTCAGCAAATGCTGATTAAGCTTGGCCCATGTGCTAGTCACTGAGGATATAAGTGAAAAGCCATAATCACTGCACTTGGAACTCAACAATCTGGTGGGGGTGACAGATTTGTAAATGAACAATTCTTTTTTTTTTTTTAAGATTTATTTATTTATCTTTAGAAAGTGGGGAAGGGACAGAGAAAGTGAGGAAGAAAACATCATTGTGAGAGATACATTGATCAGTGTCTCTTGCATGCCCCCTACTGGGGACATGGCTTACAAGCTAGGCATGTGCTCTGACTGGGAATTGAACAGGTGACCTTTCGGTTTGCAGACTGGCATTCAATCCACTGAGCCACACCAGCCAGGGCCAATCATTTTAGTTAGTTATTTTTAGAGAGAGGGGAAAGGAGAAAGAAAGAGAGGAGAGAAACATTGATGTGAGAGAGAAACATCGGTCGGTTACCTCTAAGTGCCCCGACCAGGGACCAAACCTGCAACCCAGGCATGTGCCCTGACTGGGAATCGAACCAGCAACCTTCCACTTTACAGAATGCCTCCCAACCAACTGAGCCGCACAGGAGCCGCACCAGTCAGGGCTGTCTTTCAATCATTTTAAATGATGTTGGAAAAGTTGTTCAGTGAGCGTATCAGCCATAAAAACAATTGGTAATGTGAAAATTAAACTCAGCGAAAAGATTCAGCAGTCAATAAGCTAATTTAGCTTTTCAAAGATGATGTATCTACACCATATGAAAGCTCAATTTATATTAATGCAATTAAATCTTGAATAATTCATGATAATTTTTTCAACTAGAAATAAAAAAGATTACTGGCTGTATATTTTCTGAAAATAAAAAATGTAAAAGCCTAAAATAAAAACTCACCATGATTTCTCCTTAGCGCCGGAGAGACAACCTACAGTCTGGAGCACGCCAATGACCTTCGAGTGGAAGTGCAGAAAGTGTACGAGCTCATAGACGCTTTAAGGTAAGGTCTGATTGGTGACGTCTCACCTGCTGCCTTCAGTGGAGGAGGTGACGTTTTAATGAGGTATTTGGTGACTAGCAGACCTGAGCTTACCTAGAATCCTGGTGACAGCAGTTTGTGTGAGGAGGAGGCTGAGGAAGGTGTCAGCTCTGACACTCAACACATCTCAGTAACTTTTGGTTAAGGTTTTCTAGTGTTCATTATTATCAAAGGAATAGGAGTCTATTGAACACTAGCTGCATGCCAGGAAATATCACTGGATATTTCTGTATAGTGTAGCTCACTTACTCTACCAAAGTTACCCTGTGAAATAGGGATTAACATCCCCACTGAGGCACGCCAGCTGGCAAAAGTGGTAGAACCAGCATGGAAACCCAGATTCTTCAAGTCAACAGCTGCTTTTTAACTGTGGGCTGGTTGTTGGGGTTAAGTCAGCCCTTTGCAGTGTAGGAAGTACCGTGACTCGGGAAGAACTGAGGTGAGGAGTCCTTGTCCATCTGTACATGCAGGACTGCTACGTACTCTGCGGGGCCTGGTGCAAAATGAAAATGCAAGTTCTTTGTTCAAAATTATTACTAATTTTAAGACAGTGACAGCAGAATATTAAACCAAGCACAGGGCTCTTCTAAGCACCAGACCCTATGTGGCTGCATACGCCACTCAACCACGAAGCAGCCCCTGTGCGTGTGGTCAATCCCTCGCATGGGCCCACACGCATGGGTCAGGCCGAGTGTTTGTCATGTGCCCTGGGCCGTGTTAGAGGCCTGGGGTACAGCAAAAGGGTAAGAAACCAGCTTCGCCTTCAAGGACACTCCGTGGAGCCTCTAACCTGTATCCTCCACCTGCATCCTGTATCCTTGCAACCAGCACGCAAGCCCGACAGCTCGGACTTTTCACCCTTGTTTCTGAGGCCGGCAGCGCTTGTTACATTGATGTGTTTGTTCCAATTCAGTAAGAAGATCTTAACCTTGGGCTTGAACCAGGACCCACCACCACATCCAAACACTTTGCGGCTGCAGAAGATGATCAGATATTCGGCTACGCTCTTTGTGCAGGTAAAGCCAATCCTGGGGTAGAAGAACAGCGCACTTGCCTCACTTGCTCTTCTCCCATTCAGGAAGCAGATGAAGCCAATCGCTTGTTTATTTTCTATTTCGATATTTATTATTTTTTACAATTATAAGTGTATGATGCCATATTTTAGAGAAAAATCTGGATTTCAAAGAAAAATAAAAACTAATTTTAATCCCATGTCCCTACAATGCCATTACATATTATTTTGGCATATTTTCTTTTTTTTCCATTTGCACTTGTTATATAAATTGTTATGTATATATTTGCAAATTTATATCTTCTCTTTTTATCACTGAATTTTATATCATAGTATTTTTTTATATAGCCCTCCAACAGCTCTCCACTGAATACTGCCACAGAGTGCTGCTCTGACATATTACACATCCTTCATGGAACCACTCCCCTTTCATCGGGCATTTGATAGATTCCCGTTTTTTGCCATTATGAGCATTGCCCGATGGACATAGATGTACATAGCATTTCTTCCTCGGAATAAACACCTAAGGGACTCTTTCTGGGCCGTTGGTTGGGAGGAAACAGCTGATCGTTCAAGAGCAGATTAAAGCTAGGTGGTTATAGTGGAGTTGTTTCTACCTCAGAAGCCCCTCAGAGTCACATTTAACTGCCTTTGTGGCTCTGTGACAGATCTAATGGAGTCCTTCTGGGTTAGTTTTGCAACGTTGTGTTGCTGAGAATTAGGCCCTTTCTCCTTTGTGGTCATGGCTGTACCCCACAGTCATTTGGTGAGTCCCTGGTGTGTACCAGGCAGTCTTCTAGGTGCTGGGTGTCCTGCCATTGACAAAAAGACAACATTCCTGTTCTCCTAAAGCTTATATTCTAGAAAGGAGGATAGACAAAAAACAACTAAAATATATAGCTTATGTCGAAAAGTGCTGGGGAAAAATACAAAGCATGGAAAGGGCGGTAGGAAGCTCGGGTGGAGACGTACACAGTTAGACCGGGGGCCAGGGAGGGAGGAGGCCTCACTGAGGAAGCGAGTAACTGGGAGATCTGCTATTGATCATTTCCTAAGGAAAGGCAGGCCCATTTGGAAGCTGTCTCTCTGGCCCAATTTTGGGATTATACCTCTTCCTGCTTATTAATGTGACTATCTCAGGGTGGAGTGGCTTAGCTTAAATGGACTCTCACCACAGAGGTTAAGGTTCATTTTTTCCCTAAAAAGGTTTAAGAGTAAAATTGTCTGTGATTCCCTATAGGAAAAGTTGCTTGGTTTGATGTCACTGCCAACCAAAGAACAGTTTGAGGAGCTAAAAAAGAAAAGGAAGGAAGAGATAGAAAGGAAGAAGATCCTGGAGAGACAGGTGAGTGAAGCTCAGGTATGCTGGCATCTGGCTTCTTCTTTGAGGCTCTTTTTTTAAAAAATATATATTTTATTGATTATGCTATTACAGTTGTCCCATTTCCCCACCCTGCTTTGTTCCCCTCTGCCCTGTACCCCGCTTCCACCCTCATTCTCCACTGCCCCTTAGTTCATGTCCATGGATCATACATGTAAGTTCTTTGGCTTCTCCATTTCCTATACTATTCTTAACCTCCCCCTGTCTATTTTCTACCTACCATTTATGCCTCTTATTCCCTGTACCTGTCCCCCATTCTCCTCCATACACCTTCCCCACTGATAACCCTCCATGTGATTATGGCTAACCCTCCATTTCTGTGATTCTGTTCCTGTTCTAGTTGTTTGCTTAGTTTTGTTTTGTTTTGTTTTGTTTTTTAGGTTCAGTTGTTGATAGTTGTGAGTTTGTTGTCATTTTACTGTTCATATATTTGATCATCTTTCTCTTAGATAAGTCCTTTTAACATTTCATATAATAAGGGCTTGGTGATGATGAACTCCTTTAACTTGACCTTACCTGGGGAGCACTTTATCTACCCTTCTGTTCTAAATGATGGCTTTGCTGGATAGAGTAATCTTGGATGTAGGTTCTTGCCTTTCATGACTTCAAATACTTCTTTCCAGCCCCTTCTTGCCTGCCAGGTTTCTTTTGAGAAATCAGCTGATAGTCTTATGCGAACTCCTTTATAGGTAACTGTCTCCTTTTCTCTTGCTGCTTTTAAGATTCTCTCCTTATCTTTACTCTTGGGTAATGTAATTATGATGTGCCTTGGTGTGTGCTTCCTTGGATCCAACTTCTTTGGGACTCTGAGCTTCCTGGACTTCTTGGAAGTATATTTCATTTGCCAGATTGGGGAAATTCTCCTTCATTACATTTTCAAATAAGTTTTCAATTTCTTGGTCTTTCTCTTCTCCTTCAGGCACCCCTATGATTTGAATGTTGGAATGTTTAAAGTTGTCCTAGAGGTTCCTAAGCCTCTCCTCATTTTTTTGAATTCTTGTTTCTTCATTCTGTTCTGGTTGAATGTTTATTTCTTTCTGCTCCAAACTGTTGATTTGAGTCCCAGTTTCCTTCCTGTCACTGTTGGTTCCCTGTATATTTTTCTTTATTTCGCTTTGCGTAGCCTTCACTTTTTCCTCCATTTTGTGACCATACTCAACCATTTCTGTGAGCATCCTGATTACCAGTATATTGAACTCTGCATCTGATAGGTTGGCTATCTCTTCATCATTTAGTTCTGTTTTGGGAGTTTCAATCTGTTCATTAGGGCCACATTTCTTTGTCTTGGCACACCTGTTATGTGTGGAGCCTTAGGTATTCGCCAGGGCAGGGCAACCCACGTGGCTGTGTTGCTGTGCTATATGTGGGGGAGGAGTCTGAGGGAACAGTGCCACTTGCTCGGCTCTCAGCTGGCTTTCAGTCTCTTCCCCTGCTACCCACAAACAAATTGGGCCCTTCTGGTGCTGATTCCCAGGTGGGTGGGTTTGTGTACGTTCTAGGACCCTGTGGGTCTTTCCAATGAACTCTCCTGTGAGGCTGGGATTTTCTCCTACCACCACAACCCCCACAGATTTTCACAGCCAGAGTTTTTGAGGCTTTATTTCCCCAGGTTGGAACCCTGCGTTGCGTGGTCAGTCTTGCTCCCCAGTTCCTCCTGGTTTGTCTGTGTGCGAATGTGGGACCTCCTGGTCTGCCAGCTGCTGCCTTACTGCGCGTTATCTCTGTCCTGGCTGCCCGTATCTGCCCTTCTTACCAGTCTGGATGGAAGTTTCTTCAACTCCTTGGTTGTTGGACTTTCATACAGTTCGATTTTCTGGCAGTTCTGGATATTTTTGTTTTTAAATTTGTTGTTGTTCTTTTGGTTGTGTGAGGAGGCAAAGCATGTCTACCTACGCCTCCATCTTGTCCGGAAGTCCTCTCTTTGAGGGTCTTTTGAGCACAGAGGCCTCCACAGACTCCCAAGAGGGCCTATGAGATTGTAGTAAATCAGAATCTCTTGTTCTCTCTAGTTTCCATTTTTCTTTTGTTCTGTTCTGGCCTCACTCACATCTGTATAAATCACGATGGTTTATTTTTCTCTTCTAGTCCTGTTTTTCTTTCAGAGGTTCTATTGGTTTTCTCCTCTCCAGAATACCGTCAAGACTGGCTATCCTCCCTCTAGTACAGGTTGCAGGGAACCCAGACACCAGGGAGTTCTTTGTAGAACACTTTGGAATACGCAGTATTAGATAGAAAATACTGCATATGTTCTTCTGTGTAACATTCTAGTGTAGATGAGTGCTTTAAGAAGTGTATAGCCAGCCCTGGCTGGTGTGGCTCAGTGGATTGAGTGCCGGCCTGTGAACCAAAGGGTCACTGGTTCCATTCCCAGTCAGAGCACGTGCCTGGGTTGCAGGCCAGGTCCCCACCCAGCAGGAGGTCCGTGAGAGGCAACTACACATTGATGTTTCTCTCCCTCTCTTTCTCCTTCCCTTCCGTGCTCTATAAATAAATAAAATATTAAAAGAAGTGTATAGCCAGTGACTCTGAGATGGAGAAAAATTTACCCCTTAACTTACAGTTATGAAACAAAAGCATGGTTTGGTTTTAGCAGTTGGCGCTCTCAGGCCTGAGGTGGGCAGCTGGAGTCTCACGGGCACAGCGATAGCGAGAGTGCAGAGGGCAGCTGATGGTGTGACTGCTGCTGACCTGGTGACGGTGTTTCTCCCCTTTGGCTTTGATGTCTCCCCAGGCTTCCCTGGAATCCCAGCGAAGGCTTGAGGAAAGGCGGAGTGACCTGCCATCTCGTGCCAATGGGGAGGTGGCATCCCTTCGAGGCGGCCCTGCCCCCATGAGAAAGGCTGAGGGCTGGCTCCCGCTGTCAGGAGGCCAGGGGCAGAGTGAAGACTTGGACCCCCTCCTCCAGCAGATCCACAACATCACATCGTTTATCAGGCAGGCCAAGGCTGCAGGCCGGACAGATGAAATGCGCACACTGCAGGAGAACCTGCGGCAGTTGCAGGATGAGTATGACCAGCAGCAGACAGAGAAGGCCATCGAGCTGTCTCGCAAGCAGGCTGAGGAAGAGGACCTGCAGCGGGAACAGCTGCAGATGCTGCGTGAACGGGAATGGGAACGAGAAAGGGAGCAGTTCCAGGCAGCATCCCTGCACACACGGACCCGGTCCCTGGATTTCCGAGAAATCAGGCCTTTTCAGCTGGAGCCCAGCAGAGAGCCTCGCACCCACCTTGCTCATGCTTTGGATCTGGGCTCCTCCGCAGTTGGGAGCAGTGCAGCTCCCAACACCCCTTCACCCAGCTCAGCTCTCGAGCCTGTCAGAGTGCAGTCTGGGCCCCCAGCTATTGGCCAGGAATTCCTCCTCCAGAGCACCCTGTCACAGCAACACGGGGTGCCCTCCCTAAATCCCTTTGATGAGGAAGACTTTTCTAGCCCCACTGCAGAGGGCTCGACCAGCCCTCCTGCTGCAGAGCCTTCCTTCGGCCCCTCATCTTGCATCTTCAAAGAATATAATCCTTTTGAGGAAGAGGAGGAAGAGGCGGCCGAGGCAGGGAATCCCTTCACTAACGCAGACAGCCCAGCGCCCAACCCCTTCGATGAGGAAGATGAGTGTCCGCACCAGAGGCCCTCAAGCCCTCCTATTCCTGGCAACCCCTTCGAGGAAGTCACTTGCACCAACCCCTTCGAGATGGACAATGACAGTGGGCTGGAGGGCGAGGAGCCCATCGAGGAAGAGCTCCTCCTCCAACAGATCGATAACATCAAGGCGTACATCTTTGACGCCAAGCAGTGCGGTCGCCTGGATGAGGTGGAGGTGCTGACGGAGAACCTGAGGGAGCTGAAGCACACCCTGGCCAAACAGAAGGGGGGCACCGACTGACCGTGGGGTGGGTAGGGCACCTTTGGGTCCAGGGACCTGGCAGGAGCCAGTGGAGCAGGAGAGGGTTGGTGGGGTCGATGGGAAGGAGGAAGGTGAGCATTAAGATGCACACAGGGTAGGAGAGGAGATCTGCTGCTCCGTGCTGTGCACTTGGAGGTTTTTCCACTGCAGTTGAATAATAAAATGGGAATGAGAACAGGAAGAATCAGCATTCATTTGCTGTTTTTCCTGGGCTTTTTTAAAATTGGGATTTCCCTTTAGAAGGGACTTTAAATTTTCACTACTGAGATGTAGCTAAATGTGTTTCTGTTGGGTCCTGCCCTGCAGCTCCTGGTCATGTGTTCCTGCCTGGTCTTCGGGCATTATGCAGTATTACAGGGCAGCCTTATATAGGGCCCTTCCTTTAGCAAGACTGACAAGGTGGGTTCCTTGAAATCTTCCTCTCCTCTTGCAGAAGTCTGACCCCGTTAGGCTGTGGGTACCTTTCACTGGGGCTTCCTCTGCCCCGCTGGGCACATCCCGCTTGTGCAGTGGAAGGGGAGGTATTCCTAGGAAGGCACTGGTTTAGACCCAGGAGAGCCCAGCGCCTCTTTAAGAGAGGGAGAGGGGGATGAGGTTTCACCAGGGTCTGTTTCCCTCTCGGTGTAAGTTCGTATTTTTCTCAATGGATGTTAAGCTCTCGGTGCTGGGGTATCACTGCAGTCTGATCATGAGCTTTTTAGAAAATGGAAGTGGTTAACTGTGTGGTTGATCAAGGAAGTAGTATTCGGGAGAAGAGTCTCCACCCAAATGTCACTCTGTCCTCTCTGACTACTAGCACAATTGTCCGACCCTGGAGAAACCTAGAGCTTTGGCAGTTACTTGTACGTGGGATTTTTCAGAGGACCCAGCCTATAATTTAGGAGTTGGTAATCAGGAAGCTTGTGTGGAACGTTGTCATGAGAACAGAAGCTTTCCTAAGTCACAAGATAAATCAGAATAATTTCCAAGGCTGTGATCAGCCTTCCTCCCCTTTGGTTCATCATTCCCAGTGTTTAGCATTAAGAAACTGAAACGTTTGAAGAAGCACAACGCAGGACCGTTCTGGTAGCATGGCAGTACTTGAACTCTTCACCAACTGAGGGCAAAAAGGGAAATTGTTCATTTAGCTCTGGTGCTTTGGTTTCCAGGAACATAACCCTTAACTGACACGTGACATCATTACACCCCTGTGTGCTCAGCTCTGGGTAGAGTTCCTGCAATTACAATTGTTAATTAATGAACAATAACTGACCACAAGTCACTTTATACCCCTTACCTAACTCTGGGTCATACTCTCACTGGTCACTGGTGTGAGGGCTAGAATTCATTTTGTTACATTCTGGGAAGACTGTTGATTTTGGAAATGTTTGAAAAACACTGTGGTGTAAAAATAGTCTGTATTTGTGTTGACACTATTTACATTTGTTTTAGTACCCACTGGATCTTTGGGTTGATTGAAAGGTAGTGAATAGGGGTATGGAAACGCGGAGTTGGTGGAAAGTGTGTAGAAGACCCTTGAGTTTGGGTTCTGTTCACAAAGGGACATGAGTGGGTTACTGACATCAGCTGGCGCCAACCTTGCTGACTGCTGTGTAGTTTTGGGAAGCTGGCATTCAGGCATGGGAAGTGCTGCCTGGTACAGGCATCTTGTCTCCTTGAGGTCCATGCCCTTCGTGCTGTAATTCTGGAAGCTTCATGTGTGGCTACATCCTCCTTCCTGCTCAGTCTGTTGTTTCTTTCAGTCTGAAGAGGAGGCAGCTCTCTCCATCGGGAAGCAGGTAGTTCCTAAATGCTGCCAAAGCTGCTTTTCATCATAATTACTTTTCTTATGAGAATATATCTCTTTTAATTAGGTGGTTTCAACTAAGACTAGTTTATTAAACATACTCTTTCCTTGAAATCAACCATAGGTAGCAATCCGTAGTAATTAAGAGCATTGAGAAACACATGTAAGAAACATTTTTATAACTTAAAAGAAAAAATCACTGATTATTCTAAACCAAACTAAAACCCTCTGATGTGATGAATTCTTCCGTGGCCGTATTCTTCCACAAATTCTTTCACTTAATTCTTCCATGGCTATATTCTCCTATAAGCATAGACGTAACAAGTAGTTAGAATTCTCTGTCCCTCAGCAGTACCGTTGCCCAGCATTTACACAGGCACAAAGTTGTTAACATCAGGGAAAAGATAACCTATGACCTGCAACCACAACTTCAAGTTCTTGCCTCATGTGAATATTTCACCCTTCCTGTAGTCCCTCAAAGCAAATTGTACCCTCATCAAAAAATGAGGAAGTTCTTGATACAGTGTTGGCAGATCTCCCTAGAAATAGATCATATGTGGAAGAGACTGGCTTTTCCCTTTTATGCCTTGTTTGCCCTGACTAATACACTAAGGACACGATGTATTTGCAGCTCAGTGTGTCTTTGCTGTTCGGACAGTAGACTGTACCTGAGCCGTCATGAGCTATGTGGTAGGTGGGACATTTGCATAGTTAGCTTATGGGACTCGAAAGTGAGAAGGTGGTCTCTTCACCAGGTTCCAGTCTGGCATCAGATTATGCTGGTCATCTGACTGTGGAGAGTTTGCGGGTCATTGATTTGCATGCACTACTCTGGGGCCTTGTAATGGAACCTTTTTAAAAAAATAAAATAACAGATATTAGTGATTGGGGGTGTGTATGTGTGTTGCATGAGAGTCATCAGATAACATGCCTTCCCCGCTTTCTAAATGACCTGCCCAGTATTAGAAGGTAGCCCTAGCTCCTGTTTTTCCTGTCTGTCGCAGGCCTCCGGACAGAATCAAGGTCACGGGGCTCTTATCCAGATAAATGTGAGTTCCAGTTCGTCCCTTATCCCCTGTTACTCCTGCAGTGTTGATTAAACGAGCCATTTTACACAAGCCCAGTGTAAAACCATTTGCAATCCCATTATCCCCATTTCACGCTGGAACAAACAGATAAGGCTGAGGAAACTGGCCGCCCTTTGTGCCAGGTGCTGCTACGTATTGACACATTCTTCATTTAGCCCTACCGGCGGGCCTGTGAGGTACTGAGTACTTGGGTATGCGGTTGATGAGGTTGAAGGAGGTTAGCCTGGCTGGGGCCACACTGCCCGTCAGTGGTGGAATAAGGATTTAGTCTGGTCTGCCTGACCCGCTTTGCCCTAAGTAGCAGGAAAGGTTTGATCTGGGTCAGGCACGGTGGGAGCACTCAAGCATTGTCTGTTCCAAAGGTGGCAGGAATGGTCAGGTTAGGTAGGAGCTGCTGAGGGGGTTTCTGACACTGACGTCACGTGAGCCTCTGGGACAGATTTTTCCAGGACCTGTGTAGATTACTAAACCAGGAGGAGGTAATATTTAGTGCTCACTCTGGGCCAGCCAGAATGCCAAGTAGTATGCATGTATTACCTCGTTTAATCTTCCCAACAACCTCAGTTTACAGATGAAAAGTGAGTGTGGTAAAATTAAGCGAGCTCGGGGTTACACTACTTGGATTCCAGCTCGGGCGGGTCTTCAATCCAAAAGCCAAAGTGCCCTGGACTGCTTTATATATGGACACTCGTGTTTCTAACATGGGGTGGGGTATTTCATCCACAGGAAGTGCCTTGTGTGGACTTGAGTATCAAAAGCTCTTCTGTCTAAAACTCTTCAGTAGCCTAGCACAGTTTAAAAAATACTTTAGAGTGGACTTCTGCTTTCAGCTCAGGCACACAGAGTTTGGACGTTTTTACTCCTATCCTTTCCAAGAAAACGTTGGACAGACTGAAAATCAATGACTTTTCTTGGGCTCATCAGAGAACTGAGTTTACAGGGCAAACCGCCACCCCAAAGTCTGGACAGAGGTGAATTCAGAGTCACAACCGAGGCCAGCTTACTCGGAGCAGAAGACACTGGAACCATAGATGTTAGGAACATTTTGACGAATTGCTGGAAGCTGAGTGTGGACTAGCATGAGAGCCAGTAACTTCTGGGAGCCCCAGCTTAAGGGAGATCCACACATTCCTGGGTTTTACCTCCAGGAACCCCTCCAGGTTTTCACAGCGAAAGAGCCCCTGGTGGCTGTGGCAGGAGAAGGGGAAGAGTAATCTTTGTAAAATAAACAGCATTCCAGGGGAAAAGGCCTTACCAGAGTCTGATCCCGCCTGGGGAAGGGACATTTCACCCCCTTTACCATAGTCTTCCCGTCTTACCTCGGTGAGGGAAAGGTAAAACAAAACTCTTGTTTTTCTATAAACTCCACTACTCACACTTTGGACACTAAATGTATGTTTGGGCTTTTTCCTACACTGACAAATACTTTGACACCAGTTGGGTGCCCTATAGTTTAATGCGATTTTGGCCCTGTCTACCTGGAGTTATTGTCACGTCTCTCACGTTAAGGGCTCAGTCTGCCCCTACTTCACATCCCGTTCCCAAGTGCGGCCTCTGGTACTTCTGACCCACTGGCTGTTAACTGGGTTTCCCACACCACCCCCCCACTGGGTTTGGTAATTTGCTATAATGGCTCACAGAGCTCAGGAAAAGTTAACTTACTAGATTACCAGTTTATTATAAAAGAATGCAATTTAGGAATGAGCTGCACAGGACAAGGTATGGGAGAAGGGGTGTAGAGCTTTCATGCCTCGTCTAGGCACACCACGTCCAGCACCGTCGTGCTCAGCAACCCAGCAGCTCTCCTGAGCCCTTCAGTTAAGGGTTTTGTTTTTGTTTTATTTCAATGGAGGCTTCATTACAAAGGTATTGTTGACTAAATCATTGGTCATTAGTGATGAACTCAACCTCGAACCCATCTTCCCTCCCTGGAGGTCAGAAATTGAGGCCGTCGGGCTGAAAGTTCCAACCCTCTAATCACACGGTTCTCCTGGCAACCAGCCCCCAAACTTTGGGGCTTTCCACAAGTCACTTAATTTGCATAAACTGGTGTGTGTGACCAGGGACTTGTTATGAATAATGGAAGATGCTCCTTTCACTTTTATCTCTCCAGAACTATTTCAGGAATAGAGACAAAACCCAGAGCATGAAAAAAGATGCTCCTCTATCACTAAGTAAATTCCAGGCTTTTAGGAGCTCTGGAACCAGGAACAAAGGCCAAGTATATGTTTCTTATTATATCACAGTATCACAGAGAGGGATCAAGAAACACTTCGGAAGGTCACAGCCTAGGGACACAGGTCCACTAAAATACTGAGATTTGATCATAAATTAATAAACCAATTCCTCTCCCCTAAACCTTACCACAACATCAACAGGGCTCCAGTAATAACAGTGGGTTACAGCTAAAAGAGCTACAAAATACAAGCTCTTCGAGGAGGACTATCCAAAGGAAGCCCAAAGTCAAGAGCAGTAAGAACGAAGGCTGGGGGATTTGAGGCCTCTACAACCTACAGCCATAGCACACAAACACAGCTCCGCGCTTAACCAGGTCGTCATCACTCCACATACTGTCAGCGTGTTTACCTCAGTTCTGACTACCCAATACAGCCAGTCTTGTCTGACTTCCCACAAAAGTGACAAGCATGCTAAAACAAGGCAAGGGGAAAACACAGTCTGATGAGGCAAAGCGAGTATCAGAATCAGACTCAGGACACAGATGGAGTTATCAGGGAATTTAAAATGACTTGTTACGTTAAGGAGTCTAATGGTAAAAGTAATATGCAAGAAGAGATGGGTAATGTGAGCAGAGATAAGAACTCTAGGAAATGGTCAAAAGGAACTGCTGGAAATAAAACAACACTGTCAGGAAGAATGCCTGTGATGGGCTTGTCAGTAAATTGGACACAGCTGAGGAAAGAATCAGAGCGCCTGAAGACGGGGTCAACAGAAACTTTCCTACTGAAAAAGGAATGAAAAAAAGAAAAAAGAATATCCAAGAACTCTGGGACAATTTCAAGAGATGTAAAATTGGAATGCCAGAAGAGGGAAAAAAAAGAATGAAGAAGAAATATTTGAAGCAACAATAGCTAAGAACTTCCAAATTAATGACAGTCACCAAACCACAGATCCAGGAAGCTCAGAGAATTCCAGGCAGCATAAACATAAAAAATCTACACATACATACATCTTATTTGAACTGCAAGCACCAAAGACAGAGAACATCTTGAAAACAGCCAGAAGAAAAAAACTATCTAACCCATAAGAGAAACAAAAATAAGAATTACAGCTGACTGGTCAGAAACGATGCAAGAGAACAGGGGAATGGAGTGAGAATTTTAAAGTGAACCCCTCCCCCACCCCGCCCACCACCCATGAACTTAGAGTCCTCTATCTGGCAAAATCATCCTTCAAAAGCGAAGGAGAAATAAAAGTGTGCTCAGATCCATAACGGTAGTACTTCAGGCATGCACCTCATCCATATCTTGCTTATGAAAAAAGTTGAGGTCCAGAGCCTGTTAAGTGGCTAAATATGGAAGGGGTATACACAAAGTTTTCTTGTGCCTTTTGTAAATCAGTTTTTTTAGTCAGTTATTTTGCACAGGTCGATCCCTTCATTTTGAAATTGGAGAAGTTGAGAAAAACTGACTTATTTGAGGTTGAATAGAAAGTTATTCCCCAACTTTGAATGGAAACTTAGCTCGCCTGCTTTATTTTCTGCTGTAATCTTGTTCTCTGAATGATTGGGTTTGATATTATTTAAAAATATTTTCCCTTGTGGAGGGGAAGACGAATACACAGAATAAATACTAAACGTTTTTAGAAGGAGGATGCTCTAAAGCGAAGGTGTACAAACCCGCAGCCCAAGTCCCACCTCAAAGCCCCGCCAGCAAGGACTACAAGTTCCAGGTTACCCTGCGGCACCGCGCTGGCCGCCGGGAGGAGTCTCCTGTGAGTCTGCGCGGGAAGGGCAGTGGAAACTGCGCGGAGGGAAAACTCCGCGAGGTCCGTCGCCGGCAGGCGTCTGCTGCGCTGGTCCCTTCTCGCCTCTGACTTTGCTGCTCCGCCACCGCCGCCATGCCCATGAAGGGCCGCTTTCCCATCCGCCGCACCCTGCAGTACCTGGGCCAGGGGGACGTTATATTCAAGGACTCGGTGAAGGTCATGACGGTGAATTACAACACGCACGGGAAGCTGGGCGAAGGCGCCAGGTCAGTCCGAGACCTGTGAGGCCGTGCCCGGGTGATTGTTACAACGTGTTAGTAACGTGGAGGCTTGGGGCTGCGCGTAATCCTGGGTATGGACCCCCGAGGTTGGGGCTATTGCCACCATTTTGCAGAATTGTGGAGCAAGCTGCTTCACAGCCAGAAGAGGACAGCGGGGCCACGCCATGCCGGCTGACTTGGGGGGAGGGGAGGGCAAGGGCCCCCTCCTCCTCCTTCCCCTGGGGGTGGAGGACGAGGCTAGCCCGGGGAGACCTCAGCTACCTCAGCCACCTGTGCCCCTCGGCTAGCATTTGGGAGGAGCGGCAGGCGGTCTGGGTGGAACCCAGCCTAGGGCGACAGACCTTGTTCGGGTCCCTTTCCATTTGCTGCTGGCTTTGGGCGAGTTGATCCTCCTCAGCGTCCCAGACGGGGTGACAGCAACGCCCCAGGGCCGATGTGGAGATGCACTGAGAGAAGTAACAGCCGCTGGCATTTATTGAGTTCTTGTAAGTGCTGCCCGTTCTGAACGCTTCTTGTGTATTCTCCGTTTGGTCCGTTAAGGAATCCCATTGTTATCCCCGCTCTGGGGATGAGGAAATGCACCGAGAGGTTGGGTAACTTGCCTCTCCGAAGTATCACAGCTAGTGAGTGGTGGCTCTCAAAGTGCTGATTTGTTTGTAGGACTTCTCAGCGTTATAATTAAGTGACTAGTCAGCGGTGTAGTGACGCCCCCACCCCCTCCGAAATTCCTCGGTTTTCAGCCTGGAGCAGTCAATGAATGGAGGCCTGCAAGTGGAAGGTTTGAATTGAACCTTGAGGCAACAGCCGTTCTTTGGGCTTCTCTGGTACTAAGTATAAATTTATTGAGTGCCAACTGACCGCTAGGCTCTGCTGTGTGTTGGGAATTCTCAGTGACTACGAAAAAAGTACTGTCCTGCAGAACTTGGAGATCGGGTGTGTGGAATGGATCAGAATGAGAATGAGAGCAACTCCCTGTGAAGGGTGGTCTCTAGTGGAGGGGCCCTCACTGCGCGGCTGTGCGGGACAGCCATACGCTCCTTCTGAGCCATTTGTTTTCCACCGAGGAACCCAAGAACTTGGACCTGCTTCCATGGGATCGTTGGTCACCCTTCGTAACCCACTGTGCACACGTCCACACTGGAAATCACGAGGCAGAGGCCAGGCAGGCAGCAGAAAGGAGAGAGGCAGGCTGCGTGGGCCTGTGTGAACTGGGAAAACGTGCCCTGTCTCAAGGGGCCGTTCACTTTTTGGCTACATCTTACGTGTGTCTTAGGAGAATTTCAGATTTGTTGAGAAGCCAGAAGTTCAGATTTTTATGTTAATCTTGGTATTTAAATGACCAACCAGTCAAAATAGGCCCGCAAGCCCTAGTGTCACCTTTAAGTATTTTAATGCCCTCTAGTAAATAGGATACACACAGCCATAGTGTGTTTCTTGTTCCTAGTGGCTTGCTTTCCTACCTGTGCCTTTTTTGTGATGTTGTACCCTTGGGTTTGAGAGCCTGCCTGGCTTGCACCTTCCAGCTCCACAGGCCGTTGCTTGTTCCTGCACCCTCAGCATTTCGGCTGTTCCTCCATTCCCAGCGCTGCTGGCCGGTACTGCAGCCCCAGGGTAGCCACACTCTTGGGCTCTCTGCTGGGCGTGCGAGGGAGCTGCCTTGTTCAGTGCCTGAGGGCTCAGTCCCCCATCACCTGTGCCAGGGCTTCTGTCCTTTAGGATGCAGTAAGAGAAGTGACAGCTGTCAGCATTTATTGAGATCTGGGGTTAGCCCCGAGCCTCAGGGTCTAGGTGGGCTGGGTAATTCCATAGCGACAGAACAGAGCGGAAGAAGTCCAGACGCTGACCACAGCCCTGGTTCGTCCACTTAGCAGTTGTTGATGTGGGGCAGTTTGCTTACTTTGTAGGTTTTCCTTGGTTGTAAAAGCCCACCTTCCGGGGTTGCTGCGAGGATTCGAGAATGAAGTGCCTAGTAAGGTGTCTGGCATGTAAAGCAATTGCTCAACTAAAGGTTACTTACGTCATTTACGTTCTCCCCATGCCTCAGCAGGAACCACTTGGAGCTCCTGTTGAATCTTTGGTTTTGGAGTTTCAGATGTGAAGAATTCCTACATGGATATGTCTTGTTTTAATGTACAAACTCTCTGGTACTGGGATAGGCCCAGGAAGGTAAATGGGGCCTTCGAGCTTCTAGCCCCGTGTGCTGTCCTGGTTTGCAACTTGCTCCTCGAGAGGCAGTAGCTTTCAACTCTAACCATTTAATTAGAGTTTTCCCTTCGTATGGTTAAATGACTCAGAGGGCTACTTATTTTCTCAGCTTTAGAATCATCTAGATCCTTGTCACTAGGGAAATGAGGATTTAGCTCTTTCACTGCCATTTCCATTCCTCACACTCAGCGTGTGTGTACTACCCAGTCCCCAGCCCAGGCTTCCCAGTACAGTCGTTTCAAAAGTTTGGGCAGAACAATATTCAGTGTTTAGATTAACATGATAATTGTGAACATTATACACTATGATTATTTTTCTTTTTTGCAAAGGTTTTTGTGGTCCCTGGGATTCATGATTGTCATTGCTTTTCTTTTGTTTCACCTCAGATTCTGCCCCAATTATGGAAGTCTCCCCAACTAAATGGCCACACAATCAGGCTTTCTGTTGATTCTCTCAATTTTATCTTCTTGAAAGCAGACTTCCGGCTCCATTGTGGACGGCTTGTCCTGCGTGGCCATCTTCTTGGCATAAACATTGAAGCACCCAGCACTGACTTGCCTTGGGTCACACAGCTGGGGAGCCGTAGCTGGGCGACCCGCTTCTGTCCTGTGTACTGCTCCCACCTCTCTGTCCTCTGGTGTGTGGGGCAGGGTGGGCAGCAGGAAGCCAAGGGAGCATTTAAATTCAGATTATTTGGGGAGCCTTTGATTAAGGGACTGTTTACAAAGGTTTGGGTATGATGAGGGAAAGAAACCACAGGGAACAGTGCAAGGTCCCCAGTCTAGGCTTGCAGAATGGGGGGAGTCGGAGAGGGCTGCCTGGTAGAAGCCTGGGACTTAGCCAGGGGACGGGCCAGGGAAATAAGCACCTTGGCTCTGCTCCTTCCTTCCAGTCTTTTGCCAGTGCTCCCTGTTGGCCAAATGCAACAGAACCCAGAGGGCAAGCAATCCCGTTTCCATTCAGGATGGAAAGAGGTGGAGAGGGATGCAGAGAGAGAGTTGTATTGTAATGATTTAGTGAGTCCTCTGTTGAGGGACATTTAAGCTGTTTTTGCTCCTCAGCTGTGAGAAATAATGCTGTAGTAAACCTCACACGTGCCTTTGCATTCAAACATAAAAATATCCAAAAGCAGAAGTGAAATCGAGTCAAAATCTATGCTTTAAAAATTTTACTAGTTCTACATTTTAACTCCTAAGAGCTTAAACCATTTTATACTCTTAATGAAATGTATCCTTACTTCTATAACTTAAAAAAAAGTTTGCAATCTAAGAGGAGAAAAAACGGTATTTTAATTACATGACTTTATTGGGAAGGCAGGCTCTTTGCCTATTTGTGGCCTTTGCCTTTTGTTCTTTTCAACTGTAAATGTCTCTAAAGGTGGGTAAAACTGTCACAGGTAATTAGCCTTTTGTTTTATGTTTTACGAACATGTTTCCCTTTGGTTTGGTGAATGTTTTGTTTTTGGTAAATTTTGCCATGCAAAAGTTTTTAACGTAGTACACTTTAACCTTTCTAAGTTTAAAGGTTTTACCAATTCTAGATTGTAAAAATTTTCTTCATGTTTGTCTACATATTTTTAAATTTCTGTAGACATGAAGTGCATACCTGTAAGTATACAGTTCGATGAATTCTACATGTGGGTACACCTGTGTGACCACCGTTCACGTAAAGATAGAGGACACCCCAGATTCACTTTTACACGCATGCTCTGCTCTGGTGAATTTTAGGTCAGCGTGCAGTGTGCGGTCGGGGCCCTGGTTGCCCTTCCGTCGGATGACAGACCACGCGTCGGAAGGCCCTTGCTCAGGAGACCCACTGGCACGTTCTGGGAAGCTATGTTTCTCAGCCTTTGTGCGGGGCAGCGTCCTCTGAGAATCTGATGAAAATTCTGTTCCTTTTTTCTAGAAAAATAAGTTTATAGGTTGCAAACTTTTAGGTTCAAAACTCTTGTTTCATGGGTTTAATTTCTTCTTTGCAGGAAATTTGTGTTTTTCAACATCCCTCAGATCCAGTACAAAAACCCGTGGGTGCAGATCATGATGTTTAAGAACATGACACCGTCGCCCTTCCTTCGGTTCTATTTAGGTGAGTGCAGGGCCTCCGCTGCGACCTGGGACTGTCTGCGCTCCGGCCGCGTTGTCCCCGCCTGAGCAGGCAGGGCGCCGAGGCACGAGCCCTCGGGAAGGGCCCTCGTGAAGGGCCCTCGTGAAGGGCCCTCGTGAAGCTCCCGTTGCTCCTCTCGCCTTGGCTTCTGCTGCTGCTGGGGTCTGCGTGCCTTTTCCCGCTCCCTCCCCGTCTCCTGTCGCCTTCATATGACTTTCTTACATGCCTCACACCACACAGGCTGAGTTTTCCAAATTCCCTTGCCACATCTTGCGTTGATGCCTTTGCTCATGCTGGTCCCTCTGTTAAAATCCTGTTTCTACTTTTTTTGCTAATTTAATTTTTAAAAAACCCTTCAAGACTCATCGTGGGCACCACTTCTTCCAGGAAACCCCCACTGCACACTTAGATTGGCACCCCCACCCTCTGAAGCCCCCCTCCCGGTGCTGGCCACACGCTCTCGGACAGCGTGTGTTTGCGTGCCCTCTGCACCGCGTGAACACTCATTCAGTTAAATGGGGCTCTGTGCCCAGAAGTCAGAAGACCAGATGTTTTGGTCCAGCTCTTAGTCATTCTGACCCTGAGCAAGAAACATTCCCATTGCTTTATTTCTCAAGTAAAGGCAAAACATCAGCCTTACGCAGTTAAGAGAATCAAATGAAGTATAGATTGGAAAATGCTTCAGAAAACAAGATCACGTTCTTTCATTTTATTTCTGGCCAGGAATGGCCAGAGCATTCAGCAAACATGTAACGCTGGGACCCTCGGGTTTGGGGTGTCAGGGAGCCGTACAAAGATCCCCGCCCTTGCAGAGATGAACTGTAGCAGGGGAGACAGATGAGTAAGAAACTTAGTAAGATGCTGTGTTAGAATGAGATGGGTGCTATGAAAACAGCTAGATCAGGGAAGGGGGTGGTGGAGAGAATGGTGGCGGTATGATAATTTTCTGTATGTATTTTGTGTTTGCATTTAAATTAACTTTATTGAACCCTGGCCCGTGTGGCTCAGTGGACTGAGCTCCGGTCTGCGAACCAAAGGGCCGCCGGTTCAATTCCCAGTCAGGACACATGCCTGGGTTGCAGGCCAGGTCCCCAGTAGGGGGCACTTGAGAGGCAACCACACATTGATGTTTCTCTCCCTCTCTTTCTCCCTCCCTTCCCCTCTGCCTAAAAATAAATAAATAAATAAATAAATAAATAAATAAATAAAATACCTTGGAAAAAATCAACTTTATTGAGCTATAATTTACCTATAATAAGTGCACAGGTCTAATGTGTGCAGATTGATGAGTTCTGATAGTTATGTGTCTGTGTCTCAACTTTTCCAAAGAGGTTGAAGAACATTTCTATTTCTCAAGAAAGTTCTTTATTGCTCCGTTCCTGTTGATGCCCCTACCACCAGAGGCAAGCACTGTTAGGGTTTCTTTCACTGTAGAATAGTGTTGCTTCAGAACTTCATATAAGTAGAATCTCACAGTATGTGCATTGTATCTGGCTTTTACTCAGGTTTTTGTGATTCATCCGTGTTATATGGATCAGTAGTCTATTCATTTTTGTTACTAAGTGGTATTCTGTCATAGGAATAGATAGTTTACTTACCCACTCACCTGTTGATGAACAGCTGGGTTTTTGTTAGATGCCAAGACAGAAGTATGAGATTTCTCAGAGCTAAAAGGGAGAGGGGGGAAGGGTAGGCAGGGCAAGTCTTCATCTGGCAAAACAGAACAGGTCTCTAAAAGGAGAGGGAGGAGGAGGGAGGTCTGGACAGGCGACCCCTCGTGGTGACAGAGCTCTTAGGAGTCTGGGCCAGCCCAGTGGGAAGTTGTATCTGCACTTTGGGTAGAAATAGCCGGGTCCTAGACCTAGGCCAGGGCCGCCTGGGCCTGGCTTTGGTGTTGCTTGGTGGACCCCAAAACACAGCAGCTGGGCTGCCGGCTGGCAGCTCCTTGCAGGAAGGTGTCCTTGAGGGGAGGTGTGAGTGGGGGCCTCCCTGGCTGTGAAGGGTTGTTTCCAGTTCGGCTACTAAAACAGTATGTTCGTCAGCACCTTCTTACACCAGGTGTCTCTGGACACAGGTGCTCAGCTCTCCAAGGCCTCTGTTTCAGGACGGGATTGCTGGGTCGCAGACTAGACGTGTGCTGTCCTTCAAAACTGCCCAGCAGGCTTCCAAAATGACTGGGCCATCATCTCACCCTGCAGGCAGCAGGGTGCGAGTCACGGTGGCCCCGCACCCTCACCGGAACTGGTGGTGGTACTTCAGATGACCGCAAACGTGGTGGTTACAGCAACGCGAATTTCGTGTCTCACAGCTCTGTAGGTTAGAAGTCCTGCAGCGTCTGAGGTCAAGGTGTCGGCAGAGCCTTCTGTTCTGGAGGCTCTGCGGGTGAGTCCTTCTCCATGCCTCTCCCAGCCTCCAGAGGTCACCCCCAGTCTTTGGCTTGGGGCCCTGTCCTCAGTCTTCAGAGCCAGTAATGACGTGTAGCTATCTGGCCATGCTGCCATAGTCACGTGCCCCTCTCTGACTACTGCCCGGGTAGGTTCTCCGATTTTAAGGACCATGTGATTGAATTGGGCCCACCAAATAAGGACAGTGTCCCCATCTCCAAGTCCTTAACTTTAATCACATCCACAGAGTCCCTTTTGCCACATAAAGTGACATATTTACAGGTTCTGGGGGATTAGGACAGGGACATGTTTGGGGGCTGTTATTTCACTCATGTTGTCTTAAATTTTAGCCATTCCAATGGATTTTAATTTGTTTTTCCCCATGGTTAACTTTTCATGTGCTTACTAGATATTCACGTACGAATTTCTTTTGTAAAGAGACTATTTGTGTCTTTTGTCCATTAAAGAAATGGGCTTTAAAATTATTTATTTATTCTGATTGTAATTCCTTTGTCAGTTATATGTATTGTGAGTATTTTCCTCTGTGGCTTGCTTTTCCTTTTCCTAGCGGTGTCTTTTTTTTTTTTAATCCTCACCTGAGGACACTTTTTTCATTGCTTTGAGGGGGCAGGGGGGAGAGAGAAACATTGATGTGAGAGAGAAACATCGACTGGTTGCCTCCCATACTTGCCCGGACCGGGGATCATGAGCGCCCGGACCGGGGATCATGAGCACCCGGACTGAACCCGCAACCTTTCGTTACGGGATGATGCTCCAACCTTTCGTTATGGGATGATGCTCCCGCCCAGCCACGGGGGCCCGGGCTTCGTGGTGGCTTTGGAAGAGCACAGGCTTCAGTCAGTTTTGATAAACTCCAGCGCTGGTCAGTTGTTTTCTGTTATGTTAGTGCTTTGTGTGTCCTGTCCAAGAAATCTGCCCACCCCAAGACTGCAAGGATTTTTCTCATCTTTCCTTTAGACATTTTATAGTTCTAGATTTTACAGTTAGGTCTGTACTTCAGTTTATTCGCTGTGTATTAAGGAAGGCTAGAGATCGAGGTTTGTTTTTGTTGTTTTAGATTCGTGATATTCAGCCGTTACACCAGCACTCGCTGGACAGCTGGCCGTCCCCGTACTGAATTCCTTGGCATCTTTGTCCAAAATCGATCCAGATAGTCAGCCGTGAAAAGATGCGCAGCACTGATGCGCGCTGCATTACAGAGAACCTTGAAAATACCCAGGTTACGTTGAGTGAAAGAAGCCAGACACAGAAGGCCACACGTTTTGCACGATTCCATTTAGGTGTCATGTCCAGAACAGGCCAGCCCACAGAGAGAGGGTGGTTGCAGGGAGGGAGGTGGGATGGTACCGCGGATAGGAAGTGACTACTTAATTGGTAAAGGGTTTCTCTTTGGGGTAATGAGAAAGTTCTGGAACTCCATAATGGTGATAGTTTTACATTTTGAATGTACCAAAACCGACCCAATTACATACTTTAAAATGGTCAGTTCTATGTTGTGTATTTTACTGTATAAGGAAATCAGTTGGTCATGTAGTTCTGAAACCCCTCGTACTCTTTCACTGCCTTATGTCTGCCCTTATACTAACACCATGCTTTCCTGGTTTTTCTAGCCTTTTAAGTGTTAAGATCAAGTAGTGTAAATCCAACTTTGCTCTTTTCTTTTCTCTCAAAATTACTTTGGCTAGTCTGGGTTCTTTGCATTTCTATATAAACTTTAAAACTTACCAGTTTCTAGAAAAAAGCTTGCTGGGATTTTGATTGAAATTTCATTGTAGCTCATTTTGTGAAGAATGGACATTTTAACAATATTATGTGTTTTGTGACTATTGTAAATGGTATTTTTTAAAAAATGTATTTTATTTTTAGAGGGGAAGGGGGTGAGAAAGGCAAACATTCACGTGTGGTTGCCTCTCGTGCACCCCCTACTGGGAACCTGGCCTTGCAACCCGGCATTTGCCATGACTGGGAATCGAACTGGCGACCCTTTGGCTCACAGGCCAGCACTCAGTCCACTGAGCCACACCAGCCAGGGCTGTAAATGGTATTTTTAAATATTTTTCAGGTTTTTTTGGTTAGTACAGTTGATTTTTGTGTATAGGCTGTGTCCTGCAACCTTGCTATAAATCCACTTATTTCTTGTAGTTTTATTTTCTAAATTTCTTAGAATTTTCTACAGGGCCACATGTACAATCATGTCATCTACAAATAGTTTTATTTATTTCCCAATTTTTTCTTTTCTTTTTGTCTTAATTCATTGGCTAAATTGGCTGTAATATTTTGCATTTTTGCCAGTAATGTATGAAAGTTCCCGTTACTCTGCATCCTCACTAGCACTTGGTATTGTCCATTTAAAAAGTTTTAAGCCACTCTAATATCTTTTTTTTTTTTGTATCTAAAATGTATTATTGGGATGGTTCCCTACTCATTTCGAGTCAAGTGCTTTCCCTTCTGAAGGAGCATCCTTCTGGAAGCCTTGCTTTTCCTCCCGTGGGTTGACAGAGGGCAGGGGGGCAGCCAACACACCAAACTGTGGTTGGTGCATGGCCGAAGGTGGAGCCCATTCAACAGCAACCTGGGCGTTCCACGTCCATGAAGTAGGAACTGGGGCTCTGCCCAGGTGCTGCTTGTGTTTCCTCTCCTCCCCTGGGGAGGGATGAAGGACTTTGGCCAGAGGCATGTTGTGGGGAGGTGGTCACCACTGACCTCGTTGTAGTTTTAATTTTCTTCATCTTCCTAATGACTAAGTATCTACGCTTATTACCTTTTTTCCTTAAATGTTTATTCAACCCATTTTTTAGTTGGGTTGTGGGAGGTTGGGAGTTCTTTGTATAGTCAAGAGCCAAGTCCTTTGTCAGATGTATGCATTATGAACATAATCCCCCAGTCTACTGCTTGTGGTATGTTTTGAAGCACAAAAGTTTTGAATTTTAAGTCCAATTTATCAGATTTTCGCTATGGATCGTGTTTTTGATGTCACATCTAAAAACTTTTGCCTAGGTTATAAAGATTCTCTAGTTCTTCAAAAAGTTTTATAGATGTTTTAGTTCTTACCATTTAGATTTGTTCCATTTTGAGATTTTGTTTGTTTCTTCTTTTTTTAATATTGGGAGTTAAAGGTCTAAATTCATTTATTTGCATGTGCATATCCGGTTGTCCCAGCACCATTAGTTTAAAGGACTCTCTTTCCTCACTGAATTGTTGTGGCATCTTTGCTGAAAATCAATTGACCGAAAGTATGAAGGTTTATTTCTGGACTCAGTTCTGTTCCATTACTGTGTAGTCTGCTCTTAAGTACTATAGGACTTGATTACTGTAGCTTATAGTAAATATGAAATTGGAAAATGAACATCCTTCCATTTTCTTGTTTATCAAAATTGTTTTGCATGAATTTTAGGCTCAGCTTGCCCGTTGCACACAAATACCCACTGGGACTTTGGCAGGGATGGCTTTGAAGCCGTAGACCAGTTTGGGGAGGATTGCCATGTTAATGATACCAAATCGTTCTATCCATGAACTTGGAATTTCTATGAAATAGTATGCTTTCAGACATGCCTAAAATTTGTCCCCTCATGTTTAAAGAAATATGGGAAAAGGGTAGTATATTATCGGTTATGTAGACAAATATATTGACTTTACTGTTAAAATACTTCTCCACTAAAAGCAATCCCAGACCACTACCATGTGAGGCTGAGCAGCGTGCTTCCAAGTTCTCAGTACTCCCCCCCTCCCCCCCTTACTTCCTGTTTCCAGATTCTGGTGAGCAGGTTCTTGTGGATGTGGAGACCAAGAGCAATAAAGAGATCATGGAGCACGTCAGAAAACTCCTGGGGAAGAATGAGTGAGTTGTGGGGTTGACCTGGAGGGGGCAAACGTCTTAGCCCAGATACTGGGAGAGAGGGGAGAAAGGGGTGTGTCGGGAGGGGTGCCAAGGGGGCAGGCTCTCTGACAGCGCTTCGGACACTCACCTGGAGAGTCTGTTCATCAGCTTTGCTGCTCACACAGATGTGTGACTGGGAGTCACTGAGCCTCTGAGCTGTAACTCCTTCCCCTGTGAAGTGGGGATACACATCATCCCTTGCTCCTGAGGTCAGTGGGCAGCAGAGAGGCAGATAAAATACTTGCACTGTGTGGCTAGAAACATGCCCCAGCTTGGGGGTAGTGGGTGTCCAACCCCAGAGCCTGCTGTGACATGTGTTTTCTTTCCAGGGAGGAGAGGAAAGGAAGGGAAGGCAAGAGTGTCTGAGAAAGCGCATGGAGCCATTTCCAGGCCCTGTCATCCTGCTTGTTCCACAGTCAGACATGGGGCTGATAGTTGGTGTGCGGGCCTGGGGTGAAGTGTGCTTCCCAAGGGATCTCCTGCCCTGGGGCTTAACACTGCCCATGTGCCGAAGGCTTCACCTATGGCGAGGGGAGGGGCAGGTTCGGGGAGTGGGGAGCAAGTTAGACACAGGAGATCCAGGTCTCCCTGGCAGATGGTGGGGTTCACTCTGACAAGTTCTGTGCTTCCCAGAGGATCAGAGAAGTGTTACCAAAACCTTGTTGCTTCTGTGTTCTTTGGTAGGGCAACCCTCAAGAAAGAGGAGCAGGAGAAATTGCAGCTTTCTCACCCTGCTCACTTTGGACCTCGGAAGTACTGCCTGCGGGAGTGCATCTGTGAGGTGGAAGGGCAGGTGCCCTGCCCAGCCCTGGTGCCGCTGCCCAAGGAGATGACAGGGAAGTACAAAGCAGCCCTGAAAGCTAGTGCCCAGGACTAAGGCCCTAGGCCTGTGGGTTAGGGTTACCTTGCCGCAGGGACCTGGCTGTGACCCCAGAGAGACTGTGAAAATAAACTGCCCCTTAATCACTCCAGCAGCATGGTGTTTCCAGTCTGGTACAAGGAGGAAGACCTGCATGGGCACAGGACTTGGGGGTCAGGTTGTTAAGGCCACAGACTGTTGATACCCCTGCGTTGACCCTGTGGCCTTTTCCTAGTCTCCACTGATCTCGACTCCTTCCAGACCCTGCTGTGGAGAATTAAGTTGCTGTGGGCGCGTTTGGCTGAAGCCACCTATGTCTGACAGTGGATGTCCCCTCCATTCAGACTCTCTGGTTGTGTTTCAGAAATTCCAGAGCAAACCTCTGTACAGTGCTCACTTTTAAAATTAAAGCCAACCACCCCTTCCCTCTTGAGGGGCCTGACTGTGGGCATGCCAGAGATGCAGGAGGCCCCAGAGGCAGCCTGCAGAGACCAGCCTCCCTTAGGAACGCGCCCACTGGTGAGCTGGCCACTGCGGTCACTGTGGTCCCAGCCCCACAGCAGGTAGGTTTACAGACCATGGAGGAAAGAAGGCTCTGATGGGTCAAGACTTTTGGGCCCTGTCCTGGGGGACTGGTGTTGGAGGCTACCTCTCAGTTCACCTTCTTCACTGAACTGAATTCAGTTCTTGCTTTAAGTTTTGGAAGAGGGCCTGCCTAGTAGTTCTTTCCTCTTTAGGACACTGATATTTCTGACACTTCAGTGGTGCTGGTTTTAGCCCTTAGGAGACATCAAAGCCCTCTAGGTTCACTGTAAGAGTAAGTTGGTCAAAAATGAAGGGCCAGCGGGACTACAGGCCTGTGGAAACACAGACTGGGAGACTTTGCCCAACGGGATGCAGCAAACCATCCCTGAAGAGCAGCAGGTGTGAGGTCTGACCATCTCTGTAAAATGGGAAGAGGGCATCACCCCATAAGGTAATGAGCTGGGAGAAATGAGGTGAAACTAGAATATGTTTTATTTGAATGTTGGAGATTATCCCATTAAATTAAGAAGTCTGGCTCTTTTTACATTTGATGCTCAAGTTATGGTTTACTGTGATTTTGTACCAGATGTATGTTCAGGGTGATAGCTTTGGGGGAGTTGGGAGGGGTAAGTGGGTGTGTGGGTCTAACGTGTAACTAACCAGCAGGCTTACTCAGTTTTGTTCAACTGAAATTCACAATCTTGGTGCCTTCTACCCCATCAGCATTTTACAAGGTGGCCAGAAAAACCTGTCCTCCACATTCTAATCCCTCACCATTGCAGGGTGCTGGGTTCAGTTCCTGCAGTGTTTCCAACAATCCCACCTGGCTGGTCGCAGCGTGGCCTTCACACCAGCTGACTGGACTTTCCCCTGGGCCACCAGGCCTTTCAGAGTTTGTTCCTTTTGGTCTTTCCACAGCTGGTGAGACGGAAGGCCTTATGGAAGTATTCCTCCCCCCAATGGTCCACAGGGCCCAGAAAGGCAGCTAACCAGGATTGCCCTGAACCAGGCTAGTGACCCCTCTTCAGAGAAATAATGAATGTCCAGTGCCTGATAGGAAAACACCAGTTACGGTTTGCACGGGCTGTTTTCATAGATAGCAGATAATGAGTCATGGAAATACACACCATTATGGGGCATTATCTCTTTAAACCTTTTTTCCATTTCCTACTTTAATGATAAAAGATAGGCTTAAAATTTACACAAATGGGAGAAAATTATTAGATTGCTGTGAAGGGTTTGATTGATAGGTTTCTTAATTTTATTTGTATAACCAATGCTTGCCAAGTGGTTTCTGACCTTGTTCTGCTGAAGGGACCAATTTTCTTTTCATTTCGAGTACCCCCTGACCAAGCTTTTTAAAGCTGTTTGGCTGCCAGTGGGTTCTGCTAAGAATCGGTTCCGCTGAGGATCTTGACTTTGGACCTCAGACTCCTCACCTGCAGAATGGGAGGTCAGATAACTTCTGAAACTTCAAGGATGCGTCTACTTCGGTCTGAGGCCCGGCTGTGTGTGTCTGTGACAGCAGTCTGAGGTCTGGCAGCCCAAGCCCCGCTCCAGAAACAAGTCCAGGGAGCCACCAAATGGCCAGGGCTCAGCAGCTTTGGGCCGAGGCTAAGGTGAGGGGAGAGCTACAGGGTGTGACTAGGGTGCGTCACACCTACTAGGAGTTTAGGTGACAGTGCTCTGGGGACTTCTGGGGGTCAGGCACTACTGTTATTACTAGTATGAGGAAAAATGATGAGCAGGATGCACATTAGTCTTTAATTAACTTTTAATAGTATAAACCTCATTTAGGTAGTAGTATTAAGCCACAACAATAATGCCACATTGAAATAGCATTTAATAAAATGCATAAAGCTAATTCATGCACTGCAATACTCTATATACAAACACAACAATGCAAATTCTTCTTCAAGACTGAAGACATTGATTAGATATAAAATTCAGTTTAAAAAGAACATGCTAGTTTTAAATGCCATCACATAAACAAAGCTGATTTCAAGCTACAGCTTCCAACAGGTTTTAAACCTGGAATTAAAACGTAATGGCATAAACAATATTTTCTGTATTAGGAAGGGCAGAGGTTACAGAAACGGTCCCAAGAAAATCTAACACCCGAATTTTCCTTTAACAGACGTCTTTTAAAAGGGCTGATAATACTTAGCTACATTTAAACAGAGGTCCAAACTACAGGTAAAAACTATGGTTTTGTACTATGAAAAATGTGCAGGTTTTCAGTTATAAAACTAGTTGAACACTGGTTTACAAGGTAATTGGGAAGATATAGAAAAATATTCCAGCACTTGAGTTGTATGTGGCAGCAGCATTTGAGTCCATAAATGTTCTGGTTGTTAAAATGATTACACTTTTCTAGAGAAAAGCCATTTTTTGTGTAAAGTCTACATCCAAATGTTATCCAAATATTAAGCTTTATCACAGTCTGTCAATTGATAAATGTTGCTGAGCATTTTTTCAGCACTTATATTTCATAGCACTTTTTTCTATGTTGTATGTATACATTTTGAGACACCAAAATTATTGTCTGCTTAATTCAAAGTATAGTGGGGCATTAAAAATATCTCAGATATTCGCTACCCCAAGATACTTTTTTTAAAGGTCTCAGTTTATTTTTAGTTTGCCGCTAAGATAAATAGCTCCAAAGGAAAATTTTTATTTTAAAGATTCATGTAGAGACTTAATCTTCCACTTCTATTATCTGAAATGGAAAGCTACTTTCAATAGTGATTGTCACAACAGGCAAGGACATGGGAAAGGTGACAACCACTGCTGGGAGGCCAGTGAAGCAGCAGGAGCTTCTTTACGTCACAGATGGGGAAGCTGGAGGCTGAACAGCCCAGTCTCACAAAAGGCACTGAGTACATGGTCTCAATGAAGTATTTTCAAACATTCCAACAGCTTATTTAAAAAAACAAAAAAAAAAAAAGCAACCTGTGGATTAGGTTTTTGCAGCTATCCAGTGATTTCTTTCAGCAGGCCAGCTTTCAACCTTCCTGGCCAGCCAGGCCCCTGTGCTTATCAGGTCCGTGAGTAACTACTGCTGGGCTGAGCCCTGGTTTCCAAGTGCCATGTCTCAGTTAAAGCCCGATTTAAGGGGAAAAGATCACCAGAATAAACTTGAACAAGGAAAATTTGGCATCTGTAGCTTTAAGGGCATACATATCCATATTAAAATGCAAACTGTAACTGAAATTTTTTAATCATAATTTAGAGAAAGAAGTCAGTAGATTTCATTCACATGCTATCGTTGGAGAAGTAATTTAAGATTTGTAACATATGCCATAAAGCTAGCCAACAACATTTATGCTTATTTTTAAAGAATGCCAGGTAGGCTGGATATTTTGGGTTTTTTTGTTTGTTTTGCAACTGGAGTTAGGCATTTGTTTACTCACAGGGCAGTGCCCACCGTCTGCTGCGGCCAGAGCAAGTGGGGAAACTGCTACCACACTGGGCGCCAGGTCCCCTGACACAGACTGTTCTGAAACTGACCACGTGACAGCGAGTCTCTGGGAAGGCCAAAGGCTCAAACTACCACATTCCTTCCAGTTAGGCCATAAATAGGTGTATGAAAACCAGATTAAAGATCCCCATCTAGTTTTTGGACATTAGGATAAATTGTCTTCCAGCTTCCTACCCCTTGTCTGACCCTGGAGAATACATAGCAATGTCATCCTGTTGGGACTTTTTCTGTCTGGAACTTTCCCTGGCACGGAGTGGATATTCTGATTTCATGGCCTTTCCCAGACAGACCAAAAAAATCCAAAGGAAAATGGAGTTAAAATCTCAGCAAGTCCATCCTCCTGAGGGACCTTGGAACACCCACATCAATTTATTTCAGCAACTCTTATCATAGATTCTCTTTAAAACACAAGGAGGGTTTGGGTACGTGGCTATATGTCTGTATACATAATATACACCTATGTACACATACACTATATACACTGTATATATATATAGAAGATATAAACACATGTACATTCGTTCAGTCATACAAGCCTATAAATCGGTACACGCACAATGTGCTGAGGGGAGCTCGGGGCTGCACATGCGGACATGCCACGCTGGTGGGAGGCACAGAGCCCTGTGTACAGAGACCCATACCCACTCTGTCTCAATTATGAACTCACACCAAAGTTAATACATTTTCAGAGCCGCACAATCTAGTAGGGAATGGAAGTGGGACAAGTATGGGATCATCTGCTCAGCCTGTTCAGACCTTCCCAGGATCTGAAGGGCACTGACCTCCTGAGATAAAGTGAGTATGAGAAGATGACACTTTTCATGACCTGGGCTCAGAGAAGAGCTGAAATGGCACCTATAGCCCCACTGCACGTCAGGCCATTTCCACTGGAAAGGAGGCCATACTCCCTGACTTTAATCTAACCAGGTCATACACAGAACTTGGATCCACAGCCAAGGGCTGCCTGTCAAGCAGGGATTGGCAGGGAGTGAGACTGCTCTGCTGGGAACGCCCCAAAGGACCAGGATATGGTTTTCCCAAAATAAAAGCACAAGGTACAGGAAGAGCCCTTCTAATTCTTGGCTCCCTGCCATGGCCATCCTCAAAATAAGCGGAACTGCTAAGTAAGCTCTAGTGAGAGTGTCGCCGCCATGTTGGGGAGCCCAGAGTAGACAAGTCCGTTGCTATCAGCGTGACTGGTGGCGATCGCCTCAGAACAGAGTCCACATTTAATACTGACACTAACAAGCTGGAAAGCCCCTTGAGGGATATTACATAACACATCACAAGTGACTACACCTAAAATTGTAAAACCCAAACAAGAACCTCAACCACAGAGATAAGACAATAAATAATGTAACTCTCAATAAACTAATACAAATCTCAAATTAGAAGGGCAGTAACATACTTTCTTAAAAATACTTCCCGGAATAGCTTGGAAAGTATTATTTGAGTGGGTAATTTGGTCTTAAATTTCTTCTTGCCCTGTTTTATGATTATATGTAATGGACGCCACAAGTTTCAACAACACATAACTGTCCAACATTGTCTAAGATACCAGTGGAAAAGAGCCCACTTCATCACAAAGCAACTGTGTAAATCCATGCCCACCTCCCTTGGCCAGTGTACCTCTCCTCACTGAGGGAGGACTGGCCAGGCCAGCAGAAGGGTGCGTATGAGTAGGCTACATGGTAAAGAATCCTGCTCCTGCCTTATTTCTCTCAGAGATTCAGTAGGCAGAGGGCTGGTCTACTTCACTAAATCTAGAGTTTGAAACTACTAGCACAGGTTAAAAGCCTTGTGAAAACTGAGGCCAAATATTTGCTTGGGATCCCTTTTAAATAATTCTTGACTTTGAGCTTACATCTTTTAACCAATTTGACAAGAGAATAGACCTGCTGTCAAATGCTTGAAATGATTTGGGGGCAGCGAGAGTTCAGGTGGTGTGGACCTGATCCTTAAGGAAAAGGCCACTTCAGAGTAAGGCCAACAGAATCTAGGAACTAATGAGGAGTGCTCAAACCCCAAAATGGTCCACTGGAATCAGCCACTACCAGTGAAGGGACTCAAGGGAAAGGACCAGGTTAGAATCAGGAACTTCCTAAGCTACACAGACTTTTCTCCAGGGCTGTCTTGCTGGAGTGTGGCACTTCCCCATCCACGTGTTCACTGTCCTGCTGGTTACCACCTCTTCCCAACATATCTAAGCAGTGGCTTAGTCAGGACTGCAGCCTAGGTCTTGCCTAAGCTGCCCCAATATCTTAAGGCAACCAGAGTCTAACAGCCTGAAAGACACAGGACTCCCAGGGACTGCCCCTGGGAGTGAGGGAGCTGGCCAGTGTGGACCTTTTCACCAGCACGGAGGACTCAGATCCGAAAGATGTGACACAGTGCGTATTTCCAGGGAGCCACAATGTGATCACCAGATATGCTTGCTTTTAAAACTCAAGGAGAAAAAGAGACAATTTGCTGATTAAGATGCATGAATGTGCTTCAAAATGCCCTCTGCTAAAACCTTTTACAAGCAGAAATGATACAGACCTGTCCTAACTCCAATGTCTTTGCCAATTTTTTGTCTTAATTTTGAAATTTAAAATCACTTCGGAGTTAGAAAACCAAAACTTTAAGCTGGTAAGATTAAATCCTTTCCATCATTTTATAATGGGCACCCTCACTATTCTCAAAATTTGCTTCCAAGGCATGAACTATTAAAGATAATTAAATCCAAGCTGGAAATTATAATGGGAGAGACTGTCCCCACTTAATTCTCACTAATGACTTTCATAAAGTGCTGTTAATACACTTCAGAATAATACATCCCATTATTCTGTAAGCCTGTGGCTGGCCTGTCTGACACCCACGCACAGCGCAATGAAGTGCCCACCTTGACTGATGCCCTAGCCAGACTAGGGAGTGCTTGGGAGGCAGGGAGTGCAGGAAATGCTTGCTGTAACTCACATCCACGGGAATTTATAGGTGCTCTTCTCTAGGTAAGAATTTCCTTATATTCTGTTCTTGTAAACAATGGTTGCTACAAGTTATGAGAAAGAAAATAACTTTAGGAACTAATGGTCATTTTCTAAGGAGCAGGCAGCCTGCTTCTGCATCCATCATCCAAGTGCTCCAAGGTTTGTATGCTGGCACACACCTGGGGGGATCAAAGTGCATGGTGGGCCAGCACTATTAAGAAACTTGCTAACAGAGATGCTGAGTCTAGAGACGTTCTGAAAGACCCTGATATTTAAGGTCAACAGAGAACCCTTCCATTCAGCTTCACCACTGCCCTAGCCAGGCAGCAAGATCCTGTACACATGTCCTGACCCCAGAGGGAAACAAACCCTCATGCGCCAGGGAGACCACATCCCTCCATCTGAAAACTGCAGCCACCCCAGATTGTATTCAGGAAATCCTACTATCAAGGGTTCAAAATGCCCAAACTGTCAATTGCTGCAGGAATTGGCAGTTAACGTCTGACTGGTTGCAGTCCAATTCTGAGAACCAGTCATCAGAAGATGCCGTGGTTTGGTTGGAGGAGCCTGCAGATGCCTGTCACAGGCCAGGACCAGAGGTCAGGGAACCTGACAAGCATCAGCTCTGTGACTGAAGAAGGTTTTGGTTTGGGTCACCACTGACTGCTAGTGCACTCCCACTTACTGCATGATACAGATAAGACACATTTTCATTGCTCACAGGGATTTAGTTCAATACCACCAAAGTACGCATACAATTAGGAATGATGCCTTCTTTTCTTAAACTTAAATGATTGTCTCCTGTACCCTATTGCATTTTCACAGAAATCATTAGCATTTAGGCAAAAGATGTATACAGTTTTCCATTTGCCCTGCGAATAGACAAGATGTTGCTAACATTATGCATCGATAAGAAGTGCTTAGAAAGTGCTAATATTATTACCCTGGTAATTAGTAGTTATTAATTCCAAGGACATTTTTAATATATATATATACACACACATACTGTTCTCTTAGGTTCTTTTAGTTTTAATACTAGTCTCTGACATTATAAAACTTTGCTTTTTGCCCTTTGAGAATTTCTAAATACAAATTGAGTTAAAAGATTGCTCCAAAATCTGCTTCATCAAAAGGCATTTAAACATTTCTTATGGCAGGAAAGGATACCACTAGTCTTTTAGTTGCTATTGTCTGGGATTAACAGATAAGAAGAAACCAGCTAGGAAATGATGGACATACTGGAAATATTTGCACATACCAAAATACTACTACTTCATTTTCTCTGTCTCTGAGCAGTCCCAGAGGAACCTTTTGCTCCTCAGCAGGAGTGTGGTGTGCACTATAGACTGGCTCCGGTGATCTGGCCATTGTACTCTGCCGTCTCCATCTTGAGGATATAGGGGATTATGCTGTCTATCGAAACATTGCCAATGAGACCAGTAAAAAAAAGTTCTTCTGTTATGTTGGAGCTCATCAGCCTGAGTGCCGGCAGGCGGACGAGAATCCGGGCCAATCTGTAAGAGGGAGGGTCATTAGAAAAAGGGGGACTTGATGCCCTTCAGACTTTGTCCTGGACAGGCTCCCAGGGGCCCTATCTGCGCTGCTCAGAACTGAACCAGACAACAGATGCAGCCACAGTTCACCTCTTGTTGTTCTGATTTCAGTAGTTCCTTTTGTAGTTTTATCATGAGAAAAAGTCAAAGAAGTAAGTGCAAGGATGTATGTATAAATATGTTCCCTTCGTTGTTTATAACAGCTCTCCCCTCCCCCACCAAAAAGAAAAGTGTGGAAATCTATCAACAGAGCACAGGTTGAAAGAAATATGGTGTCTTCATGTAATGGAGCAGTATGCACTCATTAAGAAGGATAATAAAGATCCAAGTTCACTGATAAGGAGAAGAAGTCCATGACATGTAGCTGAACAGAAACTTGAAAGGAGGCTGTGAAGCAGCAAGTGCAGCACAATCGCACTTGTGCGTATTTATTTCGTGCACATTCGTAAACAGTATTCAGGAGGGTATGTACCAGAATGCTAAAGGTTGGCCTCTGGGTACTGAAATTTGGAATGATTTTACATATTAAAACTTTTTCTGTATTGCCCCCATTTCCAGTATTCACTTAGCATTATAATTTAAAATAAAACAATAAAATTGTTTTTGTTTTAAAGAAACCCTGGGTGGAGGGCACACCATGACTCTGTCCAGGAGGGTCATGGGACACTGTCTAAACTGCAGGGGTGTCCAACCTGTGGCCCAACACAAAATCGTCAATTTACTTAAAACAATATGAGGTGCTTTTGTGATTACGTGTCGCAATGTATTTAATGTGTGGCCCAAGACAACTCTTCTTCTATTGTGGCCCAGAGACACCAAGAGGTTGGACACCCCTGGAAGCCACTCCACAGCCAGTGCACACGGCAGTGCTAGCCCAGTCTGGAAACGACCTACATGCTCACCAGTAGGAAATTATAGCATCTCTTCAGCCACAGAAAATGATGAAGAGTATGTACACTCATTGAATATTAAATTTTAAAAAATGGTTACAAAATCTTACTTTATATTTTATGATTCCAATTACACATACATAAAAAAACTTCTGGAAGTAAATACATAAAACATTAACAGGTATCTCTAGACAAGTGGTATTTACACAGAGTTAAAAATTTTCTCTTTGCTTTCTAGAATGTTTTTACAGTGAACATTGTATGTTATTTTTAAAAAGGGAAAATATATTAATATTATGCAAGCAGCATTCCAGCCCATCATCCATTCACCCAGCCACCGTGAGTCTTGCAGGGCGCACAAAGGTATAAGGGGACACCGCCACAGACCTGGAGGGGTTGACCAGCGGCTGCAGGGTGTCAGGAAGCCAGCAAAGACAAATCAAGGAGGACTTTCTGGAGCATGCCACATCTCAGCTAGGCCTTAGAGGCTGGCTAAAATGTCTATCAGCAGAGATGCAAAGAGTGGGGAGGAATGAGAGGGTATTTCAGGAGAAACAAACAGGATGAGAAAAAGCATAAGGATGGGAAAGACTAAAAAAAATGAATGTATAAATGGTGTAAACCACTCTAGGGCTGTTTCTTTGGGAACTGTCTTTGAGTTTCTGAATCGTATGACAAAGACTCCTTTATTTCATTTTTGGTCCTAAATCACCCGGCTTGTCCCCTTCTCCCCCAGGGTCCCTGACTGGACAGAGTGACTCAGGACTTTTTTAGAACCTCTACTTTCAGAGACGAGAGTTGCTATTGTCAAGGTGAATTCTAGTGTGCTGGGGCTCTGCCAGCAGCCCCCAGATGGGCATTTTCAGCTGCTTCTGGCTGTAGGCACTGTGTGGGAGTAGGCCTGTGACCTCTTCAGGGGACAGCTTGACTTCACACCTGGCTGGATGCATTAAATTCTGGGTATGGGCACATTACTTGACAGTCCCATTTGATGTGTATTGAGGCTCAAGATATTCTAGATTCACAGTGAGGTCGTCAGTGATCCTACTAGACAATGGAACCTGCTTTGGCAAAAGCTGCCTGTAAGCCATGGAGGTGTGCCGAAAGCAGAGGTAGGCTCTCTGCCAGCAGGGCCAGCCATAGGCCCCCCACCAATCACGCCAGAGAAATGGTCCCCTGGGGCTGAGAAGCAAGTTGGGGAAGGTGGGGCCAGGCAGTTCCCCCTGCTGCAGTATTTATTTTGAGGGTATAAGATGGGGAGGGAAATACTAAATAATTTGCTTGTTAGGGCCCCAGAAATTCATGTAGCCTCCAGTGGGTTGGCGTGGTCAGGGGGAAAGAGCTCTTCCATTCCTTGGCTAGAAAGTCTGTCAGGCATTCTGCCCTATTTCAGAACAACTTTCCTATTCAAGTCTGCATGAGAAAGGTGTGTATATATCTATCTCCCAACCCTTACAAATAATATAAATTAACTTTCACCTGAATAAAGGGACTTTTAAAGTCAGGTTATCTGGGGGTAAAAATTACTGTTTGACGCAACTCACTCACTGCTTTATAGGGGTCAGACTTGGTTTATGACATGAAAACTTTTCTGTCAAGTACTGTAGCATTGCCTGTGGAGTGGATGCGGATCAGAGGAGCAGGGCTTCCAACTAACTGTTCTGGACAAGGGGTGTCTCCTTGAGGACTCATGCCTCATGCCTAATGTTAGCCCTACAGGAGACCATATAGCATCGTCCAATCCCCAAGTCACAGAGGAGAGCAACCCAAGGTCTCAACACCCAGTTACCTGGCAACACTGGGATGGCCTGGTATTCCTGACTCTTCCCGCCGGGCACTTTCCACACTCCATTACCACTTATTAAATGTAGGAATCTAGTGTAATCAAATACAGGGTTTACCAGGCTGCTAGAAATGGGATGGCTAACATAATTTATACTTGCAACTACAGATCCAGCTGCATTCCTCCCCATCCCGAGCAAGAGCATGTGCCTGTGCATCTCACCGGTAGGTGTCTTCTGAGTAGGTTTTCTGAACATAGTCCTGCAACTCCATCTGTGCCTTTTCTTGGAATTTTTCAATCTGGCTTGTGCTGGTCAAACCTGGATGATCTGAAAAGAGAAAAGTGCCCACAAATTGCCTCCTATATTTAGAAAGCCTCACCGATTTCTTAGTACTTATTTTTAATCAAACTTCTGATAAATTTCTCAAGCACAATAGCTTGAATTCTGAAGACTGACTGGGTTTCGATGTTTCAGGATTTTCCTGTGCTTAGCCAAGGCCTGGAGGTGCCCAGGAGGAAGCTGGGCTCCCGAGTAGTCATTCCAGCCTCAGAAGCCCCAACTGCTTGTTCTGGATGTTTGACTCCTACTACTCTGTAAAACATATCGATTTTAAAACTATCACATGAATTAGAAATTTATTTTCTAGATAGTTAATCACATACTTTTTCCCATTAAAATAAAAAAAAAATTTTCTCTGGCTAGTGTAGCAGCTCAGTGGATTGAGCATGGGCCTGGTAACCAAAGGGTCACTGGTTCAATTCCCAGTCAGGGCACATGCCTGGGTTGTGGACCAGGTACCCAGTAGGGGGCGCATGAGAGGCAACCACACACTGATGTTTCTCTCCCTCTTTCTCCTTCCCTTCCCCTCTCTCTAAAAAATAAATGTTGAAAAAATATTTTTATTTATTTTTAAGAGAGAAGGGAACGGAGGGAGGAAGAGAGGGAGAGAAACACTGATCAGCTCTGTCTTGCACCAGGCCCCCAACTGGCGTGTGCCCTGCTGGGAATTGAACAAGCGACCTTTAGGTTCACAGGCCAGCACTCAATCCACTGAGCCACACCAGCCAGGGCAATTTCTCCCATTTTTATTAACTATTTTGTTGTTTTTGAGTGTAGGACTGGGGAGGAAGGGAAAGGATAAGCTGTGTACAACTCCAGTTATCGAGGACAATGGTAAGGGCAACAGTCAGTCACAAAAGTGACCTCTCAGGATGCTCCAACAGCAGAGGGGTAGTGAATGAGGCCGGCGCAACCGTCTCTTACTTTCCACCAACAGTCCTGCTGACTCTTCCTCACCTGCCGGGACCATAGCTTTTCTTGTACCCTGCAGCAGGTGCTGCTACTGCCCTCCACAGAGGACTGTAGGTAAACTTGTGCACTTTTCTATCTGTACTGGGTTGTATATGCTAACATAACCTGAAAACTGGCAAAGAGCAAAACAAAACAAAAAACAAACGAAAAGGACACAGGATGGTAGAACATTCTATTTTGTATGCTGCAGCCCCATTTGGCCAATGGTTTAATTAGGATACAAATTAAATTTATATAAAGCCATTTCTTTGGGACTGTAAAGGCAAGAATTTAAAACAATGTATTTATGTAAGCTAGCAAAGCACACCTATTGTGAAAACATTCAGTCACAGTCTGGCAGGTCTCTTCTCTCCACTGCCGATGACTTCACCAACACATTCGTGTTCTCAAACATCAGTAGACACAGGTGGAAAACAGTCAAGTGCCACCACCACATATCTTACCGGGGCTAAAGAGAACTATAGCTTTAAGGTATGCATACTCATAGCCGTCTATATCCAGCTTCGCCATACTGTTACAGAACTCCTGAAGCTTCCAGATGTGCTCCATGACTTGCTTTATCCGGTCGCCAGAAAGTTTATCTAGAAATCAACATCACAGACCCCCTAAGAAAGGCTAATAACAATAACATAAGCTTCTTTGAGGGCGGGGAAAGAAGAGAGAATAATTTCGTGTTTTAATGAAAATCCAATTATCTCAAGATGGTCAGGAGCTTTATTTTCCTGTTGAAGGTCCAGTGACAACAGGTACCAATTCCACTATTCTATATTCTGTTTCAATAATGGACCCCTGAACCAGTGCTTCTCCCTGGCCCCACCCTGGGCTACACCTTTGGCTTGTAGTAAAAATTGATCATTTCTTTTATTCTGTGCTTAAGACCCATATGTGTGTTCTTATCGATGGTTAGGTATTCTAGGTCTCTGCAGGCATTTAGTAAATATTTGCTAACTCGAAATGTTGGCATTTTTTAGTCGTCAAAACAACTCTGTATGTTATCTGATTTAATCCTCATGATAATATTTTGCTGAGGGGTATCGGTATTACACTCAGTTAAAAATAAAACTAGAAGCTCATTTGTGAACAAATCTAACTTAAATTCAATAAAATGTTACAGGGTTTTAGAAATCACCTTTTTGTAACTATTCCAAAGGAATAACTACAAAGATGTGACTAGGTAACTCACATTGCCAGATATCATACACGTGGAGTGCTCAATTACAAGCACAGCTGGATTTCTACTCAGCTGCAAGTGAGGTTATCAGTGTTAGTCTCTAACCCTGGCATGTTCCACCGAGACGGTGTCTTCAGTGTATTGAGGACACGCAGCATGTGGACAGACTGCACTGCACTGGCAGAGTCCCAGTCCTGACACACTGGGATCTGACCGCCAAATGTTAAGAGGGTTGCTGCCACAGGTGTCAGAGGAGAGTCATTTGTTCATTCACAAGGAGCTGAGGTAACTGTCCTGGACTGGGGTCTGCATGACCTAAGTTGGTACCTCAGCTCTTCTACCTGCTGTTTCATTTGGGGCAAGTCAGGAATCTTACCAGGACCTCAGTTTCTCCATAGGTAACACTGAGGTAACAGTCTCTATAGGGTTGTGAGGATTTGTGAAATATTATACATAAAAAGGGTAACCTGTTAATGAAGATGAAAACATAAATTATGATTATTCTGAAAATATCACTGCATGTCTATATAGCAGGAAGCTGCCAACTTTTTTCAATTATCTTTTTCTTCTCTTTCACATTCACTAAATGAAAAAAAGGCAATCAGGAAGAAATTTAAATGTTCTGACTGGCCCTAACTTTTATTACTTAAAAGTTAAACCTCCCTCAGCCTATGAATGGTGTGGAACACTAAAGCTAGCTAATTTGCGAGGGGCCAGCTTCGACAGAGCCCCCCACATTCCAGTCCTACCTTCTTGGATGCTGTTCTGCAGGTGGTTGACGATGGCTGCCAGGATAGTGGACAGACTCATGACCTGGGCACACTGGGCGAGGCCGAGGGTGAAGAGCTCGTTCCAGCAGGCCCGTACCAGGCTGGTGTTGCAGTCCTGCCTGGGAACACAGAAGGGAAGGTGGGCATGGGTGCAAGCTGGCACTTCCCAAACCCAGCATGCCCCAAACAAATGGATTCAGCAAGTATGTGTTGAAGGTCTATGATACATCCAGGATCATTCTCTAAGGACACCACCATCTAAAAATCTCTTAACTGAGTCCCTCTGAGGACAAACTATTCTCTTAAAAAAGACTTTTTGAACTTAAGTAATGAGAAATTTTAATAGGTATGACTAAACCATCATTTACTAAATCTGCAGCTGGTCTGAGAGGATGCAGTAATCAAAGGACTAAGAGGTGAATGTAGACTCTGAAGGGTGGTGACATACCCTACACCTAAGCTCAGGAACTGGGACTACAGTGGGGAGGAAGGGGCCGTCCAAGCCAGCTTTCAGCCCTGCATTGGGTAATTTATACTTGGGGTGGCATGGCTGGTGCATTGCAACACAGTATGTCCTTATCTCAGATGCCCCAAGAGGCAGCATACTCTTACTTGTCTCCAGATTTTAGGGTGACTCCTGCCTCTGTTCCACTCCATCCTCAGCTGCTAAATCTAAGTCCTTAGCACATGGAGAAGTTTTGCTAAAGATTTAAGGAACACTGTAGCACTAGCAACTATGGTGCCCTGCTACCAGTCCACTGAGTATATTTAATAAGAAAATAAAGTCACAGGAAATACAAGGGCCCTCAGAGACCTTCCAGGCCATTGCTAGGGAGGGTGAGGCCCTCGCCTGAAGATTCCCAGGGAAAAAGGCCTCTTACCCAAGTGCCTGAAAAGCTGGGATTGACCTGGCCCAGTGCATGGAGAGGAAAAGCAGGCGGGACGCAGACTCGCAGATGTAGTGCACGTTGAGGTACTCTGGCATTGGGCTGGGCATTGTTAGCTGGAGAAGAGAAGGTACAGAGCACAGGATGTGACCAAGGGACAGGGGATGGCCTGGTCTGTCAGTACAAATCCCTGTTGTGTTTCACCATCATGGCAGCTAGAGTTGCTATCTCAGACGCTGAGGCTCCTGTATGGGCCCATCCTCCTATGAAGTGTGTGTTCTCTGTAGGGGGTGCTGGCACTGGCTCCCCATGGTTTCCTGCCCGGTGAACTAGGGTTTGATGGCTCTCAGAATGTGGAATGATGGGACCTCTCAGCTTACCCATACAAAGAAATATTTTTGAACTCTTGCCTCAACTAAATTGTCTGTTGCAAGGCAATTCCATATTAAGTCATAGGTTAAAGTCTAAATCAAATTGGGAAAAAGGGGTCAACTTCCTAGATTAACAGACATTTGGTAGGTGGCCTCAAGGCAACAGTGAGTGATGGAACAGAAGCCCAGACGGTAGGAGAGTAACATCCCACCACCATAATGTCAGGCCTGCGCTCCAGGAGTTCCAATGTCTAGGAGCTCTAGTGCCTTTGAAGCTTGAATCCCATTGGTGATCTGTGTCCTCAATATCTTTGTGCAATTATAAGCAGGGACCCAATCTTTCTAAATGACCAGCCGTATCTCTCTAGTCAAGAATTCTGGGGGAACAGCAAGACTAAGTCTGGAGATCTAAGGACTAAGAGGGCTTTAGGGAAGCTGTGAGTGTCCCGTGAAACGAGGCTGGTGGACGAGAGTGTGCGGAAGGCCTGTGGGGACCTCATAGGACCCTTCAAGGACACCTAAGATCTACTTTCTACAGCTTAGAGGGCAGGTGGTCAGGACTGACGGGTGGGAATGAGGGCTGGCTGCCTGCTTTTGGAGCAGACCAAGTGGTCTGCCTCAGCCTGTGCTGGAGCCAGGTCACCATCGGAAGGTAGAAGGCATAGCAGTCCGCTTTTAGTCCTTGCTGGTCAGCCCCACCACATCAGCCTGTCAGGGCTACCTTCAGAGTCAAATGCCACTGTGAACAAAAGATCAGTGAAGATGCTTTATAATGGGAATATAGTTCTAAAATACAATATCCTGATCAAATGCCACAACAGAAAATGAGCTCACTCCAAGGTTTGGTTTTTAAACTGATACAGCTCTAGTACATCACCCCCCTCCCAGTAGGCTGGGGGCACGTGGTTAGGCTTAACACACTTACCTTAAATGTGACATGAGTGTCTGAAAGGAGGGGGCCTTCAACCTCAATGATGGGTGTGGACTGGTCTCTGCTGATGACGTGGATGCTTCCTCCTCCACTGGTGTCTATCCCATCTGCCAGGCTTGGAGGCGAGGAGCTGTCTGTGGTATTAAGTGCTTTAGCTAAGGTATCGAATGCCCTGTGAGCAAAATTGAAGCAAGCAAGTGTTGTGAATCCACAGCTTTTAGGGGAAATGTACTCTAGCTGAGACATAATTGAGAAAAACAATGCACTGGGGAACGATAATTAAATTCTACTTGCTGAGAGAAGGAATAACAATGAAAGCTTCTATGTATTTATTATCTATACATTTCATTGGGCACTACGCTATATATTACTATTTTCACATGTAATTTTTATTTTTTACAACTACTTTCCAAGGTAGAATTCTCTCCATTTCACAGATGTGAAAGCTGAAGCTTAGGGATGCTAAATAACTTTTCTAAGACTGACCACACAGTAAGTGATGGAACCAGAATTCTGCCTAACTGAAATCCTATCCTCTTTCTATTGGATCAGATCTAAATTTTCCTATCAGATCACAAGTGAATGTAAGAACTAGTACACTTGTGTGGCCCAGAGGTGCACCTGCCTGGTCTGGGAGGATGGGCAGGAGTGGCCGCTCCCATAGGAAAGGAACCAACACAGGAGCCATCCTGCAGAGAAGAAACATCCTCAGCAGCCAGTTGCAGGTGTCTGGGACCAGCTAACACTATCTACCACTCAACATCCACCTACCCTGGAACTTAAGGTCTATACTCACTACTATGAAAAAATAGGATAAAACAGAACTGGAAAAGGGGATGAGCTATTAATACTTAGGCACAATAAAAAGTGACTCGATACAAGTAACATCTATCCACTGAAGAGTTTGTCCTTGCTTCCACTGAGTTACTCAATGTCCTTTTTCACTGTCTGGAATGGAAAGCAATTTTGATTGTTTTATATACCGTATTTTTTGGAGCATAGACGCGCCTAGGTTTTAGAGGAGGAAAATAGAAAAAAAAATTTTGAAGCAAAAAATGTGGTAAAATATTTAATAACATCCTGTAAAGAAGAAATCCTATAGCGAGCCAGGTAAGCTACATTCAGACAATAAGATGCACCTCCATTTTCCTCCCAAACTGGGGCGGGGCGGGGGGGGGGGGGGGGGTGCGTCTTATAGTCCGAAAAACACGTAAGTGGGTCCGCATTCCCACAGTTAAAATGTGAAAGGACACAGATGTGCAGGGGCACCATGACAATTTTACAATCCCTGATTAAATACATGTGGGTGTCAAAATGCTGCCACCCACCCTCACAATGCAGTGACTGAGTGTGCGCGTCAGAAGAGAAGCCTCTACCCTCACAGATTCGTACCGAGTAATCTCACTTGCAGACTGGTCCTCTGGCTGCATTTCTGAAGTGTCACCATTGTTAAGGGATTCACTTAGGTTGGCAAGGGAGGTTACTACATTTGCCAGTGTGCCCAGAGCTCCCTGGCTTGTTTCAGCCTGTGAGACAAAAAATAGTTAACATTAACAGGTGAATACACACACGAATGACTCTCAGGCCAATGAAGGTATAATGTTGGTTTAAAAACAGCTTCTATGGGAATCTGACTACAGGGAGGAAGCACGAGAAGATCTTTTGGTGATGGATGATGAGTTCTGTATCTTGATTGTGGTGGTTATTACACAAATCTACACATGATAAGATGATAGATCAAGAAGAGATAAACTGGACATTACCAAAATTTAAACTTTTGTCTTTCAAAAGACATTATCAAGACAGCAAAAGACCACCCACCACCGCACACAAGACAACCAATAGAACAGGAGAAAATATTTGCAAATCATATATGCGATAATGTTTAGGTGCCAGAAATAGCTAAAAAACTCTCGTAACTCGTAACAAAAAGACAAATAAGCCAGTTAAAAAACAGGCAAAGAACTGAAGTAGACATTTCTTCAAAGAGGATACACAAATAGCCATAAGCACATAAAAAGATGCTCATCACTGGAAATGTAAATCAAAATCACAATGAGATACCACTAGGAGGCTGTAATAAAACAAACAAGTGTTAGAGAGATGTGGAGAAACTGGAACCCTCATACACAGTTGTTGGGAATATAAAATGGTACAGTCACTGAGGAAAACAGTTAGGCAATTCCTCAAAAGTTTCAACAGTTACCATATGACCAGCAGTTCCACTTCTAGGTATATACATTAGAGAAATGAAAACAGGTCCACAAATATACTTGTACACAAATGTTAAGAGCAGCACTATTCATTATAGACAAAAAAATAGAAACCGAATAGACAAAAAATAGAAACAACACAAATGTTCATCAGCTGATGAATGGATAAATGAAATACGGTGTAGCCATTTAAAGGCATGTTATTTAACAATAAAAAGGCACAACAGAATAGTTGCTGTGAAACCCCCTGGGAGTCTGGAGTTTTAAGGTTACTCAGCCTTTCCTTGCAGTGTTACAGTTTTCTCTCCACTCCACTACCCTGTCAGTCCCTGTCTTGAATGTTTCCTGGGTGACAGCAATGAGCCAGGTGTGATTCCCAGGTCACACAAATCACCACTGACCAAAGACAGGATGCTCAAAGCCCAGACTGAAGACCACTGGGTGGAGGGCAGCTCTCCGTGCCAGCTAGTGGCTCTAATTTTTGCCTTTTCTTTCTCAAAAGAGGATGCACCTTAATGTCCTGAGTGTGACACCAATGTGCCCATGAACAAATGAGAAGGTAGCCTGCAGGCCCAGCTCTAGTTCTAAGGGTTGCTCTGTCAGAGTCACCCCTTTTAGAGAAGAAAAATTGGACCTCGGCTGTGGCTGACTGCTACTTTGGGTCACACCAGGAACAAGATGAGAAAGACAATGAATTCCCCTGCCTGGATAAAACCCTCCTCTGTAGTTACCTTCATATGAGGTAGCCAGTTGTCTCTCTCTCTCTCTCAGATTGAGAAACATCTCTGTCCTCCACAAGTTACATTCTGTATGACTAATTTGCTCTAGCAGTTTTAGAATTGTTAGAATTCTGGCTGAGTTTCCTCCTGTGGGTCATCTAATAAAAAGGAACTAGAGGCTTCTGTAAAAGGCCATCTTGGGATAAGTAGCTATTTCTTCAACATGCTAGTAGTATTCCAATGTGTGCACCAGGGGGAAAAATCTTAATAGAGAAGAGAGCCACAGAACTTTCTCCAAATTGAACTCTAAATCCTGTTATAATGACTATGAGCAGCCAGCCCTTACTGAGTTTCTGAAAAGTGATTAGCATCCCCAAAACAAATCATGGTGCTGGGGTAGGGGAATGGGGGAGGGCTAAATGACGAGAAATAAATTGAGAAGCAGAAGGTCATGCTTTCAACATGGCCCCTGAAGGCCAAGAAGAAGGTGGTACACACATTTAGAGAAGCAGTATGCACTGCAACACAAAGGTACGAGAGAAGGCATAACATTACCTTGGAATCTGTGGCCAGAAGAACAGTACCATCCTCACGTATCAAAGGTTGCTGGATGTTCACAAGCATCCCTGGATCAAGAAGACCTGTTTGTCTATTTAAGACATAAAGAAACCCAGAGTGGCTGCCAACATTTAATGCACAGTACAACCATGCTATTTTTCCCTGTCCCTTCCACACCTTCAGGGCTAAGTAGAAGAAAAGCTCTAACTAGACTCACCCACCAAGTAACTGAACAACCCTTTTCTCTCTGCAATGAGATGTGCGCTCAGCTGGGTCTATTGCCTGAGAGAGGAGGTAACAGACGTACCTCCCCAGGGCTTCCATGCTGACTGCGGACTGCGGGCACTCTGCCAAATAATGTTAACTTGATTTTCAGAATATCACCAAGGCATTCTCAACTCTAGTTCTCTCTACAATACATGTGGATTTCTTGTTTTCCCTCTCTGCTCCTTTCAAATTAAGTTCAATAGATTACTTTAGAAAGAACAGTTATAAACTATAACTTGTGGCACCACCTGGGACCACACCTGGGACCATTAGCCTTTTGTCTATACTGCAAAAAAAGCCCCAATTTTGAATTACAGAACTGTTTTCCTGTATGAAAAATGTCAAACTACAGGACATAATCTGAGCCCTTGAAAAATTCTAACCCCATCAGCCATCTTCAGGACTGTCCAGCAGTGTGACAGGAGCAGCTCCATAAAAGAGTGGGATGAGGCAAGACAAGTCCGATGGCTGTGGTGGGCTGGCGGGGGGGCGCAAAAGCCCCCTTCCCAAGACACACTGGTGCCTCCTCTGATCAGCAACAAAAGCTGATGGTAGTGTTACCCTCTGTCAAAACAGGGACTGACCTTGCTCCATCTTTATCTGCCACAAATGTGGGAGTGGCAATCAGAGGACTTCTCAGGTCCTTCCGGATATAGATTTTCTCAGTTGAAGCAGCACAATTGCTTGGTTTCTCCCGTTGCACATCAAAGGGCTTCCGTTCACTCTGTACAGCTTAAATCACAACATAAATACTCATGTTTAGAGGAAAAATTTATATCAATAAAGATCATATCCTTCATGATGAAGTAAGGGGTCTTACATAGAAAGTCTAGCTCAATTTTCACAGTGGACATTTTAGCCAAAGGAGAGAAGGGTTCAAAGGCAAACAATGCCATGCCAAATCTACAGGCAGGAAAAAGAGCTCAAGATGGTGGGCATGCCCTACAAAGAACTGCAGCACAGCATCTGCATGGCCTTGGGCCCACCCTGAGTCCTTTGGGTTTTTGTTTCTTTACTTGCCAACAAAATGGACTCTCCAGGATGAGAAACATCCGTCTTCAAGTGAGTCTCTCATAGAGAACTTGTCCAATGGCTCACATTGTAGAGAAACAATTCTAATGTCCACCTCAAGCGTGCACGACCTCTGCAAACTGTTTGATGGTGTCAATTTCCTATCACCCTAGCAACTTCTCCCTTCAGCAATCTGGTCTAAGGACAGGTATATATGCCAGAAACAACTGAAGAAAATAGACCTTTTTATATAGTATTAAAAAAAAAACATTTTATTTATTTATTTTCAGGGAGAGGCGAAGGGATGGAGAAAGAAAGGGAGAGAAACACTGATTGGTTGCCTGTTGTACGCACCTGTAACCCAGGCATGTGCCCTGACTGGGAATCAAATTGGCAACCTTTTGCTTCGCAGGACAATGTCCAACCAACTGAGTCACACTGGTCAGGGCTAAAGACCTTTTCAGAAGAAAGACTGAACCCCAGATCCAATATGTAAGTAAGGCGAGGGGTTCTATTTCACAGAGGAGGCCCCTGTGGCTTAGAGAAGCTACATGACTTCCCCAAGCCTAACAGTTCCTAAGTGGCAGATCTGGAGTTTGATCTGGTATCAGCTTTACTCCAAAGCCCGTGTTCACCCCACTCCACACTGCTGCCTCCCCATTTACCAGGAGTAGGTTTCCACATACACCACGGGAACAGACCAACCCCAGCAGTGTCAGCACTGAAGCACCTAACTGATCCAAGAAGATAAACCAAAAAGAAGGCTGAGTGGGTATTTTTTCTTCATTTTTAAAGCCAGGTACAGAAACCTTATTTAACAGACTCTTGCTCACTTTCTCTCCTTGTAACTCATGTGGTTTTTTTTAATACTGTCACTCACATTCCATTTTCATGCCCATCTCTAAACATTTTTTCAGCCGGCAAAACTGACAGCGGTTCCGGTGGTGCTTATTGATGATGCAGTCCTGGTTGCTCCGGCAGCTGTAGGTCAAATTTTTCCTTACGCTCCTTTTGAAGAAACCTTTGCAACCTTCACAACTGACAGCCCCATAGTGACGGCCTAAAAGGATAGAGAATGCATGAAGTGGTTCACCAAGAAGAGGTGACCTGTCACAGGCCCTGTTTTTAAGGCAAGCCTATCAAAGTGACTGACTGGTATGCCTGTCAGATGCCGGTGCCATGTGGACAACCACAGGCTTGGGCATTAAACACGGTACCCCAGTCCTTCAAAGAATTTCTCTACAATTTTTATAGCAGCCCTATGAGGTCATGATGGAAAAACTTAAGCTCAGATAGGTGATATGACAGCTGGTAAATGGCATGACCTTAATGCTCTTAGTACATGAAGGACCTACCATATAGCAGGAGCTCACAGGGGATGGCCACACTGTACTGTCCACTGCATGCACCTGATTTTGGCTTTGAAGACCTAGGCTTGTGAAGCTACACAGCTCTGCTATCCAAGAGGGCAGGTAGCAAACACATGCATGTACTATTTCACTCCTGCATTTACTCCCCCTGTGTGAGCCATGTCCTGGGTCCTAGACCTCCGCTGAGGGAAGTGGAATGATGAGAGTAGAATCAGCACGGTGACAGTGACAGGGCAGATCCAAGGTGAAGGAAGGTTGCCATGTGGCTCATTTGGGTTAGCTAGTCAGAACCTTTAAGAAACACAGTCCTAGAAATACACTCATTAAAACACAGTTCTTTCCCCCCACCCCCAATCTTGGTTACTTTGATGTCTCTAAACCCTAATTACCAATGATGTTAAAAAGAGCCCCCTACCTTAGTTTACCCTTCTTAGTTCACAAAATGCTTCCACAGACATTATACCTCATTTGTTCCCAGCTGGGACTGACAATACTTTAGTCACTTTAAAAAAAAACTGAATTTATTGCTTAATAAAATTACATTAAGTTTCAGGTGTACAATTCGATAATACATCATCTGTATACTGTATTGTGTGTTCACCACCCAAAGTCAGGTCTCCTTCCATCATCCCATAGGTTCGGTCTTATGTAACCCAATGTCGTCGCTATTGCTGGGAGGACACTTTCCACAGGACCATCATTTACAGCAGCTAAAGAGCATCCTGTTGTCCTAAGCTCTAGCACTCAGAGCCATTCCCCAAGGGTATACTTGGAGGGTCTCAAGTTTGTGCCTTTCAGAACAGTTGTGCTAAAATTACCTAAGATGGAGGCCATCATTTTTCCTTCTTTGCAGGGTATTTCCTTGGGCTTTCTAGCCCTGAGGGTGACCTCTGGTATCTGGAAACAATGGCACTGTGAGCCTGTGACTAGGCTGTTCCTTTACGCCAAAAAAGGGACTGACAAATGGGGAAGGCAAGAAGATTCTGTGCCCTTTTCCTTATGTTCATACTTCATTCATTTGTTCAAAAGTTTGCAGAGTGTCTCTTTTTGCTGAGCAAGAAGGTAGGGATACAGAGATGGAGGGGTCAGACGTGGTTCTTGCTCTAACAAAAAAGAGCACATTCTGGTGGGGAAGACAGGCCTGCAAGAACCAATTATAAGACAGTGCAACAAATGCTCAGTGAGGTCTGTATAAAAGGAGGATGAAGACAGAGATGACACAGGTGAGGGTTCCAAAGGGGTGGAATGGGCTGGGCTTATCAGGATAAGGGGTGGGAGCAGAGGCGAGATATCCCTCATAGGGCAAATGGTATCACAAGCTGGGAGGGAGACTGGAGCTTCTATAAATGCTTGCCTGGAGCAGTCTTTCTAACAGACTTGTTCCAAACTCCTTTAAAAATAAAACAAAACAGGACCACAAAGTGTCCCAAGGTCCTCTGAATTTTGTGAAACAGAATAAAGTAAAACCAAGCAGCCACCAAAACTCAGGCCTGTATCTCTAGCACCACTGAAACTGGACCTTTATTAAATATTTCTCCATTCCTCCCTGTGTGCCTCACTTAGCTTCCACAGTCTTCAGTGTTAGCAGGCCCAAATCTGAATGTTTGGGCCAGACACCTTCTCTACTCTCCTTGTACCGATATGCCCAGGAGCTCTTCCCCAAAGGCACTGTGGGTGGGGACATCAAACTGAGCCCTGGCTCTATCAGCTGGAATGCCCTTCTACTTTACCTGACATGGGCACACTCAACCTCCTAGGCTCACAGGTGCCTGACTGCCTCTGGGGGCCTTTCCTGACCCTGGGACACCAGCCAGAATCACATGTTCCCTCCTCCACTTCAGCATTTTGTCCCGCTGGGTTACAGTGAGGGGATGACACAGTTTACAGGATGAAAGGGGAATAACACAGCTTGTGAAATAGCAAAGCACTGTGCAAATACTGACTAGATTAAAGAAATGATTACTTTCTTAGTAACACATACATATTCAATACTCAATTATGATTTACAAACCACGGAAATAGTTCCCTCATTTTTCTTTTAGATTCTAATAATCTGACAAACTGGTTTGTTTATATATATCATTACCCTGGTACAAAAAGTGGAGTCCGCATTTTGAAACCTACAGCCCAATTGGTCCATGACGCATACCTAGCATGACCTAGTGTTACTTACCAGAGGCTTTATCGCCACAGACCACACAGTATTCTACCACCTGGGGCCGCTGGACATCGGCCTTCCCCAGCAAACGCTCCACAGAAGCAGAGTCCGTGACAATCTAAGAAGAATCAGAAAACAAGCACAGTATGGATTAAAAGCTAGATTGCTAAGCAAAGTAATGTTTCACTGTAAATTCCTAATCTTGGGTTTCCAAGCAGGTGACATGATCTGGGCAGAACTGGGAAAATTACACCTGACAACTTAAAACCCAGAATGGCCCTTCTGCCCATCTGGACTGCACCTCTTCATCAGGGGTGGGCGGGTGTGGGTCCAGGGTCAAGCAGTGGTTTTCACTGACCTGTTCTCCTGTGTGGGTGGTTCCCCACAACTACCCAGGATTGGGGGCCTTGTAGGGAATCACACACAGAAGCCTCAACATGATACTGAAGGTCTTTACGGCTGCCTCTCTATTCCCACACAACAGCTTGAAAGCATGCAGAGAGGTATATTTGGCAGAGCAATAATCAAGCTTTATTAATTAAGTAGGTCTCTCACTGAGGTAGCTTAGAGTGGAATAACAGGAATAGTTATTCTATTTCTCCATCATTTGTAGGTGACTTTCTAGGTGCCAAATAGTGCTACTCATCTAGAAGAATACTGTAACTGACACCCATATGAAAAAGTGAAAAATAGCTGTTATTAAATAATGTACCAAATATAAGCCTTAAAATGATGTATGTATGGTGGGAATATATACAGAAATCATTCTGTAGAATGACCTCTTGTAAAACATGCAGCAAAATCAATAGTCTCCTTTCATAAACAAGCAGTAGTTTAAATAAGCAGTGAGGAATTCAGATTTCAGATGATCAGAATGTACTGTGGGAAAGGAAAGATAAGGCAGCATTTACTAAATGCACTATGAGGTGTCTCAAAGTACAATTCTGAAAGTTGAACACATTGGTGTTCAAAACCCAGCTCTACCAGAAGAAAAAAAAAAAAAATCCTTGCCTGCCTTTATTTTCTCCATAGTAAAAAGTCGGCCCCGAAACACATAGATTTTTAGCAGTAACCAAAGGTAAAAGTAACCCAAGTGTCTACTAACAGATGGATGGATAAACAAAGTGTGGTATACATACAGAGAATATTGCGTACTCAGCCTTAAAATGGAAAGAAATTCTGACACCTGCTATGACATGGAAGAATTTTGAAAACATTATGCTAGGTAAAATAAGTCATTCACAAAAAGGCAACTATTGTAGGACTCCATTAATATGAGGTCCCTAAAGTAGTCAAATTAATAGAGACAGAGAGTAGAATGGTGGTTCCCGGGGGCTGGAGGTGGGAGGATGGGTTGGGAAATTACTGTTTAATGGGCACAGAGTTTCACTTTGAGAAGATGAGAAGGTTCTGTGGGTGGACCTTCACACACAGGTGGGCGGAAGCAGTTGCACAACAATGTGAATGTACTCAATGCTACTACCGAACTGCACATTTGAAAATGATTAAGATGGTAAATTTTGTTGCATTTTACCACAAACTTTAAAAAAATTAAAAGCAAACAAAAACATGAATTCCAGCCTGACCCTGACTAAACATGCTCCACGCCTGGCCCCTGTGGGACACTGCCCTGAGTGTCTGTTCTTTTAAGTGTTGAGGTTGGAAATTCAGTGTGTCTCCAAAGCCCTGCTTTCCTTTAAGCCCTTGCTCTTCTCCATCCTATGCTTGTCCCTGACCCCATCTCACCCTGCCAGAGCAGGGACAAGCAGGGCAGAAATGGAGATGAGAACTGAGGGTCCCAGAGGCAGTGGTTCACAGGAGCAAATGAGGATGCAATGAACAGCTGGATGAGGCCTGACCATCTGGACAAGGATAAGTTAAGCTGGTCCTTACCTGACTGAGGTCAGCCCTGAGTGTTATCACTAAAATACCCTGGGCCAAGGGCTGCCACAGCATGGCCTTAGTTAAGAACTAAGTGGCCTCAGTGCCAGCTTGCTCATGATAGTCTCCTGTGCGCCACTGATTTTTCCCAGCTCAACTTTCCGTCTGAACACTGTAGCTGGCTGCCTTCTAAGTCTTGCCATTCATTTGCTGACTTTTACTTTAGGCAAAGCAGCAACCTGCCATGTTTGCCAGCCCCCAAAGAACCTTCTAGAGATTGATTAATTTGGCCTCCACGGCAGATGTTACAGTCAGGAACAAGTTCAGTAGCAGTAGCGAAAACAAATGCCTGTCAACAGGCCTAACCTGGATCCTGCCAGGAACGAGGTTGTCCGAGGTGGTGAATATGAGCTGCTTGGCACTGGATGTCTCCGGGGAAGCCAGGATCACCTTCCCAGTTCCAGCTCCATCTGGGCTGGTCAAGATGAACTGCTGCTTGGGGGATCCGGAGGCGTCCACTGCGGTGACTATCTGGATCTTCTGTCCTGTCTGCTGGTCTGTCACAATCTACAAGACACAACATGGAGGCTGCTCTCACGGGGCATTGTGGGACGCGTGCACTTGCAGATGGTGCTCAAAGCGGTGTCTGCCCAACGCTGTCCTGGAGTCAGTGCTGGTCCAAGATGCAATTTCACCAGTGCATGGTGAAATGAGAAAAATAAAACAAAACAGTGAACTTCTCAGAATACAAATTTTACAAAGCTAACTTTATTTTAGGATGGTACCATTCCCACTCTTTTTAGAATTAAAACGCCTTTAGGGGTGAGGAGAAGGGGAACTGGGTGAAGGTGGTTAAAAGTTATAAACTTCTCGTTACAAGAAAAGTCAGTCCTGGGAATGCAGTGCACACAACAGGGCAACCACGGCGAGCTCTGCTGTACAGTGCACTTGAAAGTTATGAAGAGAGTAGATCCTAAAAGATCTCATTGCAAGGATAAAATATATTTTTTCCTTTTCCTGTGGATGTGAACTAAACTTACTGTGGTAATCATTTCACAATATATGTAAGTCAAATCATTAGGCTCTACACCTTCAACTTCTACAGTGCTGCATGTCAATTATATCTCAGTAAAACTGGAAAAAGAAAAGCCCTTTCCTTTATAAAATGAAGGCAGCAATAAATAGTAGATGATAGGTTTAACTTAAAAAATAACATCCTTGTTCTGGGCATAATAAAAAGTGTGAACACCTTTTCTGATATGCTGCTGACCAACAAAATGCAAAAACTGGAAATGACTACTTTACAGAAGGGTTGTTTCTGAATGGAAGATCCTGTAAATAGTCTTGCCTTGTGGTGACAGAGTACAGGGAGTCCCTTGCTGTCATGCACCCAACGTCTCCCACTTCCTGGCTCAGAGGTCTTTAAGGATAGGGATGACACATGATTCAGGGCTGTATCCCCAGGGCCAGCACAGGGCCTGGCACATGGAGAGAAGACTTTAATAACAGATTGTAAAAGTACTGAAGGCGTTAACTCTGTGGAAATTCTGCCCCTGACTCTGCTGAGGACTCCTACCATTCAGGAACCCAGCTGTCAGGGACTGCCTCTTCCAAGAGTCTCTACTGAGTGCATCAATCATGATTAAAGTAGTTGCTATGGCAAGACTGACTTCTCTTATTCCCACTCATAAAGTTCTTTGAAGCTATTCTAGGCCAGGCTAAGAACCTGCTATCTCCCAGGCTAAGTGCCCAGCTTAGGGCACTGCCTACCTTCTCCCTGAGAACACCCACAGGTCCTCACTTCAAACAGGAGTTTTGGGATTGCTGTGGCAGGGCCTTGGGCAAGGGGCAATGTGTTGCATCTTTGGCTGGAACTCAGTTCCTCATAGCATATTTATGGGCAGGTCTGGAATCTGCATCACTTCTTAACAGATGTTGATTTATGATTGGGAATTCCATGGTTGAACAGGAAATGCGCAGTTTAACACAAGAGCTTTGCCAACTGTTCAATATAGGAAAGCAGACAATGCTGGCTGGTTCAAAAGAAAACGACATAGGCAGGAAAGATGCAATCACTTGAAACATGTTTAATTGAGCACCTGGTATGTGTCAAGCACCGTTCTCAGTACTAGGGATAGGGACATGAATGCCACTAAAGCCCTACCTTGTGAAGTTAACCTGCTAGCAGGGAAAACAGACCGTGAACACTCATGTCAGTCAGTGGTAAGTGCCATGGAGAAAACTAAAAAGCAGGGTAAGTGAACAGAGCATGACATAAGGAAGCAGCCAAGGGAGCAATTTTAGAAAGAAAGACCTCTCCGAAGGAGTGATGCTGAGCAAAGACCTGAATGAAGCAAGAGAGAAGCCGTGCAAAGATGTGGCCAAGTCTGTTACAGGCTGAGGGCACATCAAATGCAAGACCAGAAAGAACAGCAGACTGGGGACAGAAGACACAAAAACAAATCTTAGCTGATGGCTGGGCATGAATCCCAATAAATCATCATTTCCAACTGAAAGGTCAAAAAATTTTTAAGGCTGAAGAAGAACAGATTTAGATAGAAGCAAAGGAAGTACCTTTCATTGTTAAAATCTGTGGCATACCCAGAGTCCCCTGGAACAGTAAAACATGAGAGAAAAATCTTTTAAAAAACTTTCCTACCCACTGTTCAACTGAACGGCTGAAGACAGACTGGTTGGCTTTTCTCAGATGCCACAGAAGGGACTCCTGCCTTAATTAAGAGGTAAGTGCAATGGCCTTTGAAAGGTCCTCATCACACTGAGATCTGAGTCAAATGTCTGACTTTCTTTTCAGTTCTTATTTCCTTCCTGGTTTCCCTGTTGAAAAATGAAACAGTCATGTGATTCAGAGGGGTCTTACAATTACCAACTACGACCAAGGGAAGGACAGTACAGTAAGTCCTTCGCCCTTGGAGTGTTCAGAGATAACGCACACTGTGCCTGAGCACCCATGGTAACTGGCACGTCTCTTCCTTTTATGCTATCCCTAGTCCTCTTGGTGGAGGCAAGGAAGGCACAGGGCTGGGCAGGAGGTGGGAGGGGACTGATTGGGTCCAGACAGGGACAGTTGCTCTTGGTGACTATACATGTAACATACCCCAAAGCCCAGATTATTTTCTTTTTTTCTTCAAAGATTCAGGCTCACATGAGTTCAATGAATTATTTACAAACATTTAAAAATCTTTTTGTTTATTCTTCCCTCACAAGACATTTCCATTTTCCATTCAGAGAAATCACCTCTATGAAAAAACTAAAAATGTAAGCAGAAAAAAATTCCCCAAATACCCTCATGGAAACCCCACGGTAACCATGAGGCAAAACAAAATGCTGTTAACAAACACGAGCAGGTAGACTCCTGATTAATAGGACCAAGATATTATCAAATTAAGAGGATGTATCCAGACATGTTATTACGGTGGGTCCTAAATCTAATGATTGGTGTCCTTATAAGAAGGCCATGTTATGACAGAGGCAGAGATTCCCATAAGCCCTGTGGTTTCCATTGCACAATTCTGAATAATGTGGAAAATTTTAGAAATGCCTATGTCACACTGTAGCAGAGCTGACTATCTGCTAGCCCAAGGACCTCTCTAATTGTGCTCTCAAGGGACACAATTTAACCTGACACACTGTGATTCTCCTCCACACTCTGTTCCAGCTAGGGTGGGCTCACCATTTCTGTTGTAGAGAAGAGCCTGCAAATGGACTGCCTGAAGGCAAAAACCAGCCACTGAATAATTTTTGTTTGACTTCCTAAAGTTTAAAATGTTAAAAAAAACTGGTTGCCAACATCTAAAAATAGAGTATTTTTAGATTATTAAAATCAAATCTACAATTTACTTGACAAACTGGAAGTTCTTGGGCCCATCACAGGCCCAAGTTGCCTCATGGCACTGGCTGGCTGGGTGTAGCCGCCTCTTTACATCAGAGGATCTCTGGTTTGTCCCAATCCCTACCTTGGCCACCTGGTCCTGTAAACACTTGAGTTTGTCATTCTGAGACAGGGCTCTGCAACTAGAGCCACAGATAAGATGCTTGCTCTACTGCTTCCCAGTTGTGTCAGCCTGGGACAGTTATATGAGTCTTCTGAGCCTCTGTTTGCATATCTATAAAAAAGGATTACTAGGAAAGTGAAATGACGTGATATGCATGAAAGTACTTGGTACATAGCCCAGAATATAAAAGGACCTTGATAAAAGCGTTTCCTCCCTCTAAGCTCTCACATACTTCTCTCCTCACTTGCGAAGTCTTGTCTTAGTTGTTCCAGCTCATCAAGTCTCCCTCCCCCAGTGGGAAGATCAAGACTTTCTACCGCAGCTCACTCATGCTTTCCTTTACTCCTCAAATACTTCCAGGGGTCTACTCTGTGTCAGGTGCTTTGCTAGATTACAACATTGTGGAAATGGCTCCTGCTCTCATGAAGCTTTTAGTTTAGTGGAAAAGATTTGCCAAAAAAAAAAAAAAAAAGTAAACAGACCAACTAAGTTAACAACTTCAGTTCATGATACATATTATGAGGGAAATGATCAGGTTGAGGTAAGAGAGAATAACATTGACAACTTTAGACAGAAAGGTCAAAGAAGGCCTCTGTGAGGAAGTGGCATTTAAAACAAGACTCAATGTTAAGCAGAAGGGAGCCAGATAAAGGTTTAGGGAAAACTGTTCCAAGTAACAGGAAATGTTCTGGCATACAGAAAGCCCTATGAGGAAGGAACTCTTAGAACTGATCTTAGGCCCATGGACATGAAGAATGACCCAAGCAAGGAGCCTTAAGAGGAATATGGGCTGACCCTGCTGGGAATTTGGATTTCATTTAAAGTACAATGAGAGTGCCCTGGCTGGGTAGCTCAGTTGGTTAGAGTGTTGTCCCAATACACCAAGGTTTGGGTTTGATCCACGATCAGGGCACATCCAAGAATCAACTAATGAATACATAAATAAGTGGAACAACAAATTGATGTGTGTCTCTCTCTAAAATCAGTAAGTTAAAAAAAAAAAGTATTATGAGAGCTACTCGAGGGGATTTTCCCTCCTAAAACCAGGTCTTCAAGTTTCTTATACTATTTTATATCTATCTTACAAAATTTACACCCCCCCCACATACATACATGTGTTAACAAACATATGTAAATATATATAAAATTTGTGAGATCATTATAGGTCAGGGTATATTAGAGTATAACAAAGGACAATAGCAAAGATAATTAAACTAAAAATAAAAAGTAAAAGAAATCTGTTCAAAGATATTCTTGATCTTTAAACTCATGAATTGTTAGTGTTGCTCGTAGGCAATAATCAGACAAGTAACTTCTCCATTTAGCCCCACTAACTCAATCCTTACAAAGTTTAGGTGGATAAATAATTTGACACACCTTTCTTCCCTGAATAACATGAAAGAGTATTTTCTAAAAACATTCAGGGTTTTAAGTAAGTAAATACTGGGAAATGCTTTACATTTTAAACAGATCTTCCTGGATGTTGGATGAAAAGAAGAACAAAACAAACAAGTAGAAGCTGAAGAACTGTTGGGATGCCACCGGAGTGAGAGCTAAAGGTTTTGACTGTGTCTAGGGAGAAGAGGACCACTCCGAGATACATGCTTAAGGGAAAAGCAACAGCATGTGCAGGCGGGTGAAAAAGTCAGGACTGGAGAATGAAGAGTCAGGAATGACTCTCAGGTTTCTAGCCTGAACTTGGAGTGGTGGAGAAGCAAGGGTTGGCAGGAATTCAGAAGTCTGGTTTTAGCTTGCGAAGTATGAGATGTCCAAGTAGATATATGAGGTAAACTACCAGATAGATGAGGTTGGAGATCAAAGTAAACTTCTGGTTTCAACTTCAACATGTGAATAGCTGAGGAGTCATTGTTTCAGCCTTATAACATAAAAGGGCCAGATGAGTTTAAAATCAATGACTTTCCTAGGGCTCATTAGAGAGTTGAACGTGCAAAGCAAACTCCATCCTGAAATCTGGAGAGGGGTGACACAAAGTCTGAGATCTACTTACCTGGAGCAGAAGCCAAGCTGGAAGGACACTCAAATGTAACTATGATGAATTGCTGGAGACTTAGCATGGACTAACATGAGAATGAGAAACTCCTGGAGGTCACAGCCTTAGCTCCAGGAACCCCATTTGGTTCTCATGGTGAAGAGATGAGCAAGATCCCCTGGTGGCTCTGGCAGGGGAAGGGTAAGAGTAATTTTTATAAAATAAACTAGAAGCGTTCTCCATAACCAAGGCCTATTCTCCAAAGGAAAAGACTGCCACGGTCTTATTCCACCTGGAAACTCTAGGCCCCTCTAGCCTTCCTGACTCATGGGAGAGGAGGGTAGGGGTTAAGGAACACTTGAGAAGGTCACAGCCCAAGGACGCAGGACCACTAAGAAACTGAGATTTCACAATAAGATTATAGAATGCCTCCTTCCCCACTACACCACTGTAACCCCCAGCATAACACAGGGTTACAGCTGGAAGAGCTTCAGGACACAGACTCTCAGAGGACTACCTAAGGAAACCCTAAGTCAACAGGGGAGACAAAGACACTGGATGAATTTGAAGCCTATGGCACCTGTAGCTACAGCAAACATTTAAACATAGCTCAACCCCTAGTCAGATTAACACACATTCTCACACTAGAGGCTTTACCTCAGTTCCTGTTACCCAGTACAGCTGATACTGTCTGGCCTTCAGCAAAAATGTACAGGGCTTGCCAAAAGGCAAGAAAACCACAATCTGAAGAGACAAAATAAGCATCAAAACTAGACTCAGATATAATACAAATGTTGGAATCATGAGACAAGGAATTTAAAATGACCATGATTAATATGTCAAGGTCTTTAAAGAAAAAAAGTCAACAACATGTAAGAATAGATGAGAAATGTAAACAGAAATGGGAATTCTCAGAAAGTAGAAAGTGTTAGAAATCAAAAACACTGTAACAGAAATGAAGGATGCCTTGATGGCGCACCAGTACACTAGACATAACCAAGGAAAGGATCCGTGAGCCTGAAGATAGGTCAATAGAAACTTCCCTAACTGAAGTGCAAAGGAAAAAAATAATTAAAAAAGCAAAAGGAAAAAAACAGAACAGAATATCCACGAACTGTGGAACAATGTCATAATATAAGATATACATAATTGGAATATCAGAGGGAGAACAAAGAAATATTTGAAGTAATAATGACTGACAACTTTACAAAATTAATGACAAGACCACAAAACCACAGTTCCATGAAGCTCCACTATTGAGCAGAATAAATGTTGAAAAACTATATCTAGGCATATCCTGCTTCTAAGGCCAAATACAAATTAAAGATAAGAGGCTTAATTTTCCCTGTTGAAAATACGGAAAGAGACTTGTCCTCCCCTCTCCCTTTCCTTTTAGAACTTTTTGCTCAGTCCTTTTCATACTTAAGTAAATCTTCAAAGTGGTTAGATTATCCTCTTGTCAGTCTTACAACTCAGGATGTTTTTCAAGGACTTGGAAGCCATCTTTTTAAAATGCAAACTTCAAGAGAGGTAACTCCCTATCTCCCAGTCCTGTGGGAAAGAACCTAACCAGATGGTCACTTGCTCCCATTTGCAAACTACCTCCTGTCACAGAGATGTAAGAAGTTTGTCCCAGCTCGGCTCGTGTGGCTGAGCGGACTGAGTGCTGGCCTGTGAACCATTTGGTCACTGGTTCAGTTCCTGGTCAGAGCACTTGCCTGAGTTGCAGGCCAGGTCTCCACTTAGTGGTGTGCAAGAGGCAACCAGTATTTCTCTAGCACATTGCTGTTTCTCTTCCTCTTTCTCCTTCCCTCCCTCCCCCTCTCTCTAAAAGTAAATAAATAAAATCTTTTTAAAAAGTTCGTCTCCATTCTTCCTTAATTAAGTGAAAGTAAAATAAAAATTTTATTTTTCTTATTCTTAGTTAATAATAGTACCAATGTACTAGATAATTAGAGCAAGTGGGTAAGTGAAATGAATGACAGCAATGTCATAAAGAACAGAAGGGAGTAAGGAATTGGGAATCCTGGTATAAGGTACCTGCATTATATGTGAAACAGAATAGTGTTATTTGAAGGTAGACTTAGATTAGTTAAAAATGTATATTGTAAACTCCAGGGCAACAAAAACATTTGTTAAGTGTGTTTGATACACTAACAGAAGGAATAAAAGAGATCAAGTAAATTGCTCAATCAAAACCAGACAATGCAGAAAAAGTAGCCCCTGGCAACAAATAGAAAAGAGTTAACACATGACTGATACTAATTTAAGTATATCCAAAGTCACTTTAAGTGTGAATGGTCTACATATACCAATTAAAGGAAAGGGATTGTCATTTGGATAAAAAAAGAAGACACAATTATAAATTGTCAATAAGAAACCCTAGACACAGAAAGGTTAAAAGTAAAAGGATGAAGAAAGATACCAGGCTAACATTAATCAAAAGACAGCTGGAATAACAACATTAATTTAAAGACAAAGTAGACTTTAGAACAAGGAAAATATCAGGAATAAAGAGGGACATTACATAATGATAAATTGGTCAATTCCCCCCAAAAAACATAATAATAAATCAAGACGACAGAAAATGAGGATTTAGTTGACTTGAATAGCATTATCAATCAATTTGATATAAATGACATTTATAAAATACATCTAACAACAGCAGAATACACATTCTTCTCAAGCTTGCATGAAACATTCACTAAGACATCATATTCAGGGCCATAAAATACAGTTTAAAAAACAAACAAACAAACAAAATAATAGCCCCTGGCTGGTGTGGCTCAGTGGTTGAGTGCCTGCCTGCGAAGCAAAGGGTCACTGGTTTGATTTCCAGTCTAGGGCACATGCCTGGGTTGCAGGCCAGGCCCCCAATGGGGGGAGGGCGTACATGAGAGGCAACCACATGCTGATGTTCCTCTCCCTATCTTTCTCTCTTCCTTCCCCTCTCTAAAATATAAACAAAATCTTAAAAAAAATGATAGCTAGAAAAATCCCCAAATACTTAGAAATTAAACACACTTCTGAATAATACATGGGTCAAAGAAAAAGTCTTAAGAAAAAATTTAAAATGTTTTGAACTAGCCCTGGCTAGTGTGGCTCAGTGGTTTGAGTGCTGGCCTGAAAACTGGAAGGTCACCAGTTTGATTCCTGGTCAGGACACATGCCTGGGTTGTGGGCCAGGTCCCCACCTGAGGGGGCTCAAGAGGCAACCAACTGGTGTTTCTCTTGCACATCCCTCTCTTTTTCCCTGCCTTCCCCTCTATCTAAAAATAAATACAATCTTAAAAAAATTTTTTTGAACTCAATGGAGCTCATCATAACAGAGGTCTGGGCCACAGATACCCATTTGGGAGTCACTGGCATAGAATGAACGATATTTAAAGCCATAGGCTCAGCTAGATAAAATACAGAGAGAAAAAAGTAGATCCAGAATGGAATCCTGAGGAACTCCAACACTGAGCAGTCCAGCAGAAAAGATGCAGGAAAGAACTACAGCCAATACCATAAAAGTTAGCCTAGAATTACTTCCTGTAAGTTTTATGAATATGAATTCTCCTATAAAACAGATACTTAGCTGACTTATTAATCTAGGATGTTTGAGAATGGTGGTTCTGAAAAAGCCCAATATTTTAATGTATTTACTCTTGGATCATAAAGTCTATTTAATAAAATAATCAAAATACATTAAGACATAATTTTTTTGAAAGCCTACTGGCTGAAAAGTAAATAGGTAGGGGTACAGGAAAAATAGTATTTTCTTATTTATAATTATATAAAATTTGAGTATCAGCTTGGATATTCAAAAATAGAATAATAGAGAATGACAGGACTTCCGGCCAAAATGTAGGCATAGGTAGATATACTTTGCCTCCGTGCACAACCAAAAGGAGGACAACAACAAATTTAAAAACAAAAACTAACCAGAACTGCCAGAAAATCAAACTGTAGGGAAGTCCAATAACCAAGGAGTTAAAGAAGAAACATTTATCCAGACTGGTAGGAGGGGCAGAGACAGGCAGCCTGGGTGGAGAGGACATGCAGCAAGGTGGTGGCTAGAGGAGCAGGGCGGGTAAGGTGGCAGCTGGCGAACTGGGTGAGGAGCCAGGCAGTCCCACATCTGCATGTGGATAAACCAGAAGGAACAAGTGGGAAGTGAGACAGACAGCACAACCCAGGGTTCCAGTGTGGGGAAATAAAGCCTCAAAACCTCTGACTGAAAAAACCTGTGGGGGTTGAGGCAGCAGGAGAAACTCCTAGCTTCACAGGACAGTTTGTTGGAGAGACCCACAGGGTCCTAGAACATGCACAAAACCACCCACCTGGGAATCAACACCAGAAGGGCCCAATTTGCTTGTGGGTAGTAGGGGAAGTGAATGAAAGTCAGCTGAGAGCTGAGCCAGTGACATTGTTCTCTCTGGGACCCCTCCCCCACATAAGAGCACCACAAGGCAGTAATGTGGGTTGCCCTGCCCTGGTGAATACCTAAGGCTCCACCTCTTACTACTTAACAGGTGCACTGAGACTGAAAAAATATGGCCCAAATGGAAGAACAGTTCAAAGCTCCAGAAAAAATACAAGTAAGTGATGAACAGATAGCCAACCTATCAGATGCACAGTTCAAAACACTGGTTATCAGGATGCTCACAGAAATGGTTGAGCATGGTTGCAAATTAGAGGAAAAGGTGAAGGCTATGAAAAGTGAAATAAAGGAAAATGTACAGGGCACCAACAGTGACAAGAAGGAAACTGGGACTCAAATCAATGGCTTGGACCAGAAGAAAGAAAGAAACATTCAACCAGAACAGAATGAAGAAACAAGAATTCAAAAAAAAATGAGGAGAGGCTTAGGAACCTCCAGGAGAATTTTAAATGTTCCAACATCTGAATCATGGGGTGCCTGAAGGAGAAGAGGAAGAGCAAGAGCAAGAAATTGAAAACTTATTTGAAAATATAATGAAGGAGAATTTCCCCAATCTGGCAAATGAAATAGACTTCCAAGAAGTCCAGGAAGCTCAGAGAGTCCCAAAGCAGTTGGACCCAAGGAAGCACACACCAAGGCACATCATAATTACATTTCCCAAGATTAAACAGGAGAGAATCTTAAAAGCAGCAAAAGACAATAGTTACCTGCAAAGGAGTTCCTCTAAGACTATCAGTTGATTTCTCAAAAGAAACCTTATAGGCAAGAAGGGGCTGTAAAGAAGTATTCGAAGTCATGAAAGGCAAGGACCTACATCTAAGACTACTCTTGCGGTGACCCAGCATATCTATCACGTAGAATGGGAGGGCAGATAAAGTGCTTCCCGATAAGGTCAAATTCAAGGAGTTTATCATCATCAAGCCCTTATTATAACTCAAATGTTAAAGGGACTTATCTAAGAAAAAGAAGATTAAAAAATACAAACAGAAAAATGTCAACAAACTCACAACTATCAACAACTGAACCTAAAAAAACAAAAACGAACTATACAAACAATTAGAACGGGAACAGATTAACAGAAATAAGAGACCACATGGAGGGTTACCAGCAGAGAGGGTGGAGAATGGGGGAAACGGTACAGGGAATAAGAAGCATAAATGGTAGATGGAAAATAAATAGGGGGAGGTTAAGAATAGTATGGGAAATGGAGAAGCCAAAGAACTTATATGTATGACCCATGGACATGAACTAAGGTGGGGATGATGGTTGGAGGGGGGGTACCGGGTGGGCAGGAATAAAGGAGAGAAAAAAATGGGACAACTGTAATAGCATAATCAATAAAATATATTAAAAAAGAAAGAAGAGGAAGCTCTATGTGTACCACACAAAACCACCTTGAAAAGATGTTAAAAAAAAAAGAGTACAGAGAAGTGTGAGCAAAATGTTGACACGTTTATAAATATGTTCTTTGAATTTATCATGTGTTTATGGGTACATATGTAGAGCCTGTTTCTGAAAGAATAAACAATATGGTAACAGAGGCTACCTCTTGGGAGACACCTGAGGAAGAGGAGGAAAGAAGACTCATCTTTTATTCTGTACCCTGTTTTCTGTGATTCTGTTATGGCGTGCATCTCTCATTCATTGAACATCTACAAACAAGCAATAACTCCTATCAGTACCTGAGAAGGGCCACTAGAACATCAGAGTGAGAAAGGAAACATCAGAGTTAGAAAGGAAACATCAGGTGGTTGTGGATGTGGAAATGACAGAGAATAGGTACTGGCAGCTCCAAGAAGGGATGTATAGGAATAAAGAGCTGGTGCAAGGGAGAAGTAGACAAAGGAGGGTGCTATAAGAATCCCAGATGCCTTCCAAAGGGGACTGAAATAGAGACTGCAAAATTTTTTGAAGTATATAAACAGAAGTCCTTTCTAGTAAAATGTGAAACCTTGATATATAATAGATGAAAGAAGTATTTTATAATATAAATGTATTTTATAAGCTCAAATTTAAACATTTCCTTAGGTCAAACAATGAGTACAATAATGCCCTCCTGAAAAACACAAACTTAGTATGGAGGAATGTCTCAGGGAGACCTTAAATTCACAAAGGTGGCAAGAGGTCTGCCCCAAAGAGAATGAACACTGCAGTAGAAGTGAGTGCACTGGTGATCTCCAGTGTCAAATCTGGTACATGACATGCTCAAGTGTGTTTTTCTTTTCATCAATCATCATCACTTTGAAATGGAGTTAAAAAAAATAAAATTTGAACCTAATGTTTGTGTCTGGGAAGCAATAAAGAACACAATTTGAACACCATTGGCCTAGAAAGATGAACATAGGATGAAAACTTGTGAGATTTACTGAAAAGCTACTTTGTGATTCAATGGCTTAGATTAAACTTCATTCTCAGACAAGTGGTGGTATCCTATGGCTCTTCTTCTTCATCCCCCATCTCCCATACCCTAGACCCCTGCATCTCCCCAAAAAACAGCTCTCAACCCAGCCACCAGGCTACCTACCCTACTTTGAGGACTGCCTCCCTTCCCACACGGACTTAAAAGTCCTTTTATAGCCACTAGGGTAACATAATACTGATGAACACAAGTCTGTTTCAGCTCACCTTCCACTGGCCTGCATAACTAGGTATGTTGGTCTTGTGTTAACTGCCACACCTTCATTATTATTATTATTATCATCATTATTAAAAACAGAATTATTAAATCCTGGAATGGGGAAATATAGCTATAAAAGACTTAGCTGGGAAAACTGATGACATTTTAGCATATGGACTATGGATTAGATTAGATAATGGTATGTTTCAAGATCAAACCCGATTTTGATAACTGAACTATGATTACGCAAAAGAATGCCCTTGTTCTTATAAGTATTAAAGTATCCAGGGCAAAGACAAGTGATGTCTCTAATTCTCAAATGATTCAGAAAATATATACATACACACACTCAGAATTGGAGAATCTGGAAAAGGGGTTAATGAATTTCCATAAGTTTGAAATTATATAAAAATAAAACAAAAAATTATAACTCAGTTACTAAGATTTATTGATGTTTGCTTTTTATAGGATTAAAGGAATTACCTCATTTAATTCTTTAAAAATTCTCTAAAGTAGGTACTATTTTTGTTGCTATTTTATAGCTACACATACAGATCATGGAAACTTTCCCCAGGGTCACACAGGAAGACAAGATTTCACCCTAAGTATGTTCCATTCAGAGTCAAAGTTCCTAAATGTTGCCTAGTCTGTCATCCTTATTGTGCAAACCTTCCCTCCCAAACTTATCACAGAAGCCACTATCTGGGTTCCAAGCATTGTTATTTATTAAAACATCATAGTACTTATTCTCTTCCCAGGCCTCAGGGCATGGGAGAATCACACCTAAGTCAGGGCTGGAAATGAAAACTTCATCAAAGTCATCAGCACCCATATCAAGAATCTAGAAATCACACTATAACCTTAATTTTCCTTTAAAAAACCCAAAATTTGAAATGCAGTCAGTTCATGTGCACTATGTTTGCTACACACACACTTTTCTTATCATTTTAAAAAATCCTCACCAAGGATATGTTTATTGATTTTAGAGAGAGAGAAAAGGAGAGGGAAACACTGATGTGAGATAGAAACATTGACTGGCTGCCATCTGTTATGTTCCTCATTTGGGGATGGAACCTAGGTATGTGCCCTGACTGAGAATAGAACTTGCAGCCTTTTGGTGTACAAGATGATATTCCAACCAACTGAGCACCCCGCCAGGGCTATATTTACTATACATAAAAATTGCTAACAAGTTATCTTCCCCAGAGGGGCTGAAAGCTCAATGCCAAGGATCTAGCCTACATGAACTTAACTGCAGCCATAAAAGCAATGTCACCATGAGCAGAGTACCAGGCAATGGGGATAGTCTTACTGTATGGAATGGGATGCTAGGACAGCCTTCAGAAAAACATAAAGATTCTACTTATACCAATACAGGGGAAATGCATACTCTCTAGAAATATACACTAGCTACTGACAGAGTCTCCTGGGGGAACTGTCCATGTTCTCATCTGCCCTCAGATGGATGTGATACCATGATGTAACAGCCGTGATTACATGCAGTTAGCTCCTTTTCCAGTCTTAAGAATAATGTAGGCAGGATCCTAACACCTACTACCTAAAACTATAAAGGACCCATTTTGAAGTCACCCTCAGCAAATAAGAACAAGTAAAAGAGAAAAAATAATTTAGTTATGTAAAGTTCCTAATTCTGGTGAATAGTAAAACATTAATGTCAGGCCATTACTTCTGAATTTCCAAACACTCAGATATATGTTTCCTATTTGATATTAAGTTAAAATAATGACAAGTATATGAACTCCTGTATTTATAAAATATCATGTGATATGGACATAATGGGGATAAAATTTCTAATTTATTTCATTTCATTTAGAACTTTTCCATGCTTAGTTTATAACAGTCCATAAAGTCACTTTTAAGAGTGAGCAAACACAGTAGATATTATCTAGTTACTCTTGTAGTGTATAGTGTAAATAAAAGCAATCTTTTTACTTATTCCTCAAATACTTGTCCACCCCAGTATTCTCTCACACTCATGTTATATAACTAATTTTTTTTCTGCCACTCATTTCTTGATTTTTTTGTTTTTGGTTTGACCTTTTGATTCAGCTTACTGAGATAACTATGAATCTTTAATGTGAGTTTATTAATTCTACTTTCGACACCTATACCTTCTCTTTGTTCAGTGGGCCAGACAGGTTCAGAGCCCTGGGGAAGACTAACTTCCCACAAGTGAATATTGATTAGTTAGTAACAACAATACTGGTAATAATAGTTATTATACAGAGACAATTAGTACATACTAAACATTAATATGTGTCAGGCACTGTTCTAAGCACTTTATAAGCAATATACCATTGAATGCGCACAATAGCCTTATGAGGTAAATATTATTATGTACATTTTCTAAATGAAACAAGAGAGACATTGTAAAGTTTATCTTCCAGGGGCAAAAAGCCTATAAAGTAGGGCACTAGTTTTGACTTCAAATGGGAGTCCATACTCTTTAACCACTAGGACGGACTGCCTCTCAGTTTGGATGCACATATGTAATAAAATGGAACTTCACTCCAATACTTTGAAAAAATAGTTTAGACTTTTGTATTGTAAGTTAATTCAAGCCCTGATCAGTTTGGCTCAGTTGGCTGGACATCATCCTGTAAAGGGAAAGGTTGCCAGCTGGATCCCCAGTCAGGGCACATGCCTGGGTTGTGGGTTCAGACCCCGGATGGGGCGCCTGTGAGAGAGGCAACTGATCGATGTTTGTCTCTCACACCAGTGTTTCTCTCCCTCTCTTTCTCCTTGCCTTCCCCTCTGTCTATAAACAAACAAACAAAAATAATTCAAAAAGTTAATTCAATAAATGTAAACTTTTTCTTCTATTTTTAAAAGGATAAAGTTGTACTGTACTTGATGCTCAAGGCATGACTGCTTAGTGAAACCCTTAGGCAGGTGTCTGTCTATAACTAAGTGGGACTGGCGCAGATACCTGGATACGCTGAGGTGAGGCTACTGCAGAGTCGGTGGAGATTATCTGGATGCGTGGGGAGGGGCTGGTCATCCCTGGAGATTCCGGCCGAGAAGTTTGTGTTCGTGGTACCTGTGGGTGAAAAGTGGGCTGGATCACAAGGGGGTTCAGAAAACTGCCCAATGTGGCTGGAGGATCGTGCCTTCCGCTTTAGCCCCCCCCCAAACTATAAGAGAAAGTTTATTTAGAAAGTCGAAAGAAGTGGTGAAAGAAATGGGCTCAGGAAACGAATTACAAAGGCAAACGAAGAGAGCCCTTGGAGCTTAGGAGAGACAAGGATAAAGGTAACATACTTGTGGAGGAAGACAAAGGGGATGGGAAATATATAGTTGTGCTCCTGAGAGAGAGTGCACCGTAACTTTTGCTTTCACAGTGGCATTATTATTATTATTGTCATTAACCTTCACCCCAGGATATTTTTTTCACTGCTTTAAGAGACAGGAAGAAAGGGAGAGAGGGAAAGGGGTAGAGGGGGTAGGGCCTGGGAAAGGGGGGGGATGAGGATGGACATCTGTACAAAAGAGAAACACTGATTGGTTGCCTTCCATATGTTTCTCAACCAGGGATAGAAGAAGCATCCTAGGTATGTGCCCTGGCCAGGAATCAAACCTGAAACCTTTCAGTGTACAGGAAGATGCTCCAACCAACTGAGTCACACTGGCTAGGACTCATGGTGACTTTAAAGGAGTGATAAAACTAGTGTTCTAGAGTATGGACCCAATATGACAAAGGAATCAATGAGATACTGATACAGGATGGTACAAAGAAAATACAATCGTAAAATAGCTCTTTCTAATGTTGTAAATGCAAGGAAAAAAAAAACTAAGGAATTTTCAAGTCTGCTCTGCACAACTTCAATAAAAAAGCTACCAAAATAACTTCTTTGAGATAATCTTTGAATGCCTCTAAAACCAGTTATAAAACACTCCTTTAAGATGACAGTTTCCAGAAGGAATTCCCTAACAACACTGTAGAAGATGGCAAACAGAACCAGCATTACACTGAGAACTACTGGGATTAAAACTTGTGAGAGTCCTGGTAACCTCCAGCCCCACTGGGACAGGCCTGGGAAAAGCCCATCAGTAGTACAGGGATCTGGAATTGAGTCAATAGCCACCAAAGCAAGGCTCAAGGTTCTGAGGGGTCACCTGGGCACCTGAAGTGAACAGATATTTTTCCTTGAATAAAAGTATACCATGAACCAATGCTTTACTAACTCTTCCCAAAAATAAAAAAGGAACACTTTCCAATTCATTCTATAAAGCCAATATTACCTGATACCAAAGCCAGACTAAAATATCACAGTAAAACTATAGACCAATATTCCTTGTGAATATAGGTGGAGCAATCCTCAACAAAACACTACCAAACCTAATATAGAAGCATATAAAGGATTATATACCACGACTAGGTGGGATTTTTCCAGGAACTCAAAGTTGGTTCAACATAAACAAAAAAATGCAATACACCACATTAAAAGAATAAGAGGACAAAAGCCACACAATCACCTCACTGGACACAGAAAAAGCATTTGACAAATCCAATACCTTTCCACGGTAAAAACATTCAACTATGACTAGAAGGAAAGTTTCAACCTGGTAAAGAGTAGACTTGGACAATAAATTGAGGTTAATTTTGGTCAATTTCAGCTATCGGAAGAGCAGCAGCTATCCATCCCCCAACTCCACCCTGCAGAGCGCAGCTGTGCACTGTGTTCCTGCAGCAGTCTAACATAGTTTGTGGGAGCCAAGGGGGGCAATACCTTGTCCTCCAGATATTGGGGATCTCTGCTCTTAATTGTTGACTGCTGCTTCTGATCACAGAAATGTAGACAAGGAGGCAATGATTGTCGTAGACCTTCTCCCTATTGTTGCAAGCCCTTCATCTTTGGCTGAAGCAACTTCCAGGGGACTTAAAAGGGCCGGGTTGTTATTCTATACCTCCCCATTTTTCTCTTTTCCCCTTTTGGGAGGCAGACATCAAACGCTAGGACATTCTAAAGCAACTGCATTTACAGGAGAAACTAGAAAAGCACATGCCCAGGGAAAAACTCAGATTTGAAAAGGCCTTAGAAGACTTACAGTTTCATGCCAGGATGATCCTTGGCACAGAGACAGCTCACAACAACAACGACGACGATGATGACAATGATGATGACAGTAACAAAGCCCAGCAAATCCTGGGGAAGGGAGAGACTCTGATTTCCAGAGTTATCACATTATTAAATTGAAATGTCCAGTTTTCAACAACAACAAAAAATCACAAGGCTTATTAAAAAAAACACAGGAAATTATGACCCATTCAAAGGAAAAAGATAAATTAACAGGAATTATCCTTGAAAAAGACATGATGTCAGATCTACTAAACAAAGACTTTAAGACAACTTTCTAAATCAGGGGTGTCCAAATCTGTGGCCTGGATGGCTATGAATGCGGCCCAACACAACATGGTAAATTTACTTAAAATATTATGAGATTCTTTTTGATTACGTGTTGCAATATCATGTAAAATAAATGTACGTACACTCTCGTTATTTGTACACATGCATGGCTTCAATTTTATGGCAGCATGCGGTTTCCAGTGTGTTATACCTTCCAAGTGAACACAGTAGAATTGACACCATCACGTTATATGTGCTCAAGGTGACTTAGTGAGGCAGTGATTATCAATTTTTCAACTGACCACTGCAACGTTAGGTGTTCTATGTTCTTTAGAAGTCACATAAGCATTCTTATATGATTATTAAAGGTACTTCCACAACTTGGCAGTGACTCACACATCATCACCTGCCACGTTTTATAATCAGCCCTCTGCCTCTCCCTGTATTGGCAGCCAAGAGTCTGTGGAAAGGGCCAAACCTTGCTTTCTATTTTCCTGTCAATTAATTTTCATAATAGAAGTAAATAACATCTCTTATCTGTTATTATTTTTCAAATCCCAGCATGGCTTCTACAATGTCTCAAAAGAAAAAAGAACCCCCCCAAAGATAAATTATGGATGAAGGAAGATTGTTCAATGAAAACTGGACAGATGACTACTTTTTTGTGGAGGCAGACAGTAAGGCACTCTGCTTAATTTGTAGGGAATATGTGCATGTTTTCAAAGACTATCATTTGAAAAGGCACTGTATGCAGAAACATGCTCCCAAATTCAGTGCATATGAAGTATTGTGATGTAAGGAAAAAACAGAGGAACTGAAAAAGAGTCTGTCTTTCCAACAAAAATTATTTCAAAAAGTTACACCTCAGGCAGATTCTATTGTAAAAGCTAGTGAAATGGTAGCATATTTAATAGCAAAAAAAGATCAAAACCATTTACTGATGGTGAGTTTATTAAGCAATGTATAGAAAGTATGGCAGATACAATCTGCCCTGAAAAAAAGAGGGATATTTCTAAAATCAGTTTGTCTCACTAGAATATAGTCAGGTGAACTGAAGAAACTGGAAAATTTATTAAAAGAAGTTTGGAGAATAAAGCTGCTAAGTTTGAATTTTATGCTTTGGTGATGGGTGGTAACACTGATGCTACAGATACGGCTCAAGTAGCCATTTTTATTAGAGGTATTAGTCATGAATATAATGTCACTGAAGAAATGGCTTCTTTAGTGCCATTAAAAGACACAACTAAATCAAGAGATTTACATGAAGCAGTGAAAAATATGTTGAAGCGATTTTCTTTGTCCATTGTCAACATATCTGGTAGAGTTACTGATGGTGCCCCGGTGATGTTAGGTAAAAGAGAGGGACTTGTGAAATTAACAGAAGACGTTGCAATTGCTGCCCCAAACTCATGTTTGATGAAGTATCATTGCATAGTACATTAAGAAAATTTATGCAAAAAAGCTTTAAAAATGGATAACGTCATGCAAATCATCAAGATTGTAAATTTCATAAGAGCCAAGGGATTGAATCATCACCAATTCCAGGAATTCCTTAAAAATACTGATGTTGACTATGATGACATGATTTACTTTTTGGAAGTAAGATGACTAAGTAGAGGCCAAATGTTGAAAAGATTTTATGATTTGCAACATGTTATCAAGTCATTTATGGTATCAAAAACAAATTTGTGTCAGAACTTGATGATAAAGACTGGCTTATAGATTTAGCATTTTAGTGGATTTAACTGCTCGTTTAAATGAGCAAACATACGTCTTCAAGGTGAAAACCAACTTCAATACCATGTTTCAAACCCTAAGAGCATTTCAAATGAAACTGAAATTATGGCAAGCTCAAATTAAGGCAAACAATTTTATGCATTTTGACACACTGGCTAAACACAGTCCTGTAAACAGCGAAAATATGCACCCTTGTTTTTTGATTTGATGCAAGAATTTGAAAACAAATTTCAAATTTCTGGAAAAATAATTAATATTTTGCTATATTTGCGACTTCATTCTCAGTTGACATAAATATGTTGCCTGCCTATTTTCAAATGGAATGCATAGAACTGCAATCTGACATTCAACTTAAAGAAAAATTTGACTGTGTCTCTTTACTGGACTTTTAAATAGGTCCTATCTTGCCAGAGACAAATATCCCTTGCTTCAAAAATCATACCTTATTCATGTCATCACTATTTGGCAGCATCTACATTTGTAAACAACTATTTTCAAGAATGAAACACATTAAGAGTAAAATTAGAACCAAAATATCTGATGAGCTCCTTGAGAACTCACTGAGAATTGCAACTACTTCTAATAGACCAGATATTGATGCACTAGTTTCTCAAATACAACGTCAAACATCCCACTAGTTTTATGTTGCCCTCTTTTCTTATACAATAAAAAAATCAATGACATTTTAATATTTAGATATGTACATATTCTATATTAGTGTTCACAAATTTGGCATCTGCTCAACAATTTTAAAAGATTATTGAAAGGGCTGCTGCATAATTAGCGTTATTATGTGAGGACTTTTTTGCTTATCTGTGGTGGCAGATATCATGAAAATTATGCACGGATCTTTTTTTTGTTCATGAGTTTTCATGGATTTAATGTATGGCCCTAGACAATTCTTCCTCTTCCAGTGTGTCCTAAAGACGTCAAAAAGTTATACACCCTGGTCTAAATGATACTCAAAGAACTCAAGGAAGATGTGGGAAACGTCAGAAAATAATGTTATGATCAAAATAGAAACATCAATAAAAACCTAAAAGAAAACAAAATTCTGAAGCTGAAAAGTAAAATTACTGAAATGAAAAATTCACTAGAAGGATTTAAGGGCAGATTTCAGCAACAATCTGTGAACTTGAAGACAGAAGAATAGAAATTACCAAGTCTCAAGAATAGAAAGAAAAAAACTGAAGAAAAGTAACCAGAGCCAAAAAGGGCCTGCAGGACACCAACAGGTGTGGAAACATGCTTTGTGGGAGTCCAGAAGAAGAAGAAGAAGAAGGGGGCAGACAGAATATTTAAAAAATAGCTGACAACTTCCAAAATTTGAAGAAAGACATGAATAAAAACATCCAAGCAGCTCAATAAAGTCCAAGTAAGATCAAAGACATATCACAGTCCTACTTACTTTCTTTTAATCCTCACCTGAGGATATGTTTACTGATTCTGGAGAGAGAGGAAGGGAGAGAGACAAACATCGATGTGGGAGAAACACTGAGTGGCTGCCTCCCGTATGCACCCTGACTGCGGATTGAATGTGTACCTTTTTGTGTATGGGACAACGCTCTAACCAACTGAGCTACTGGCCAGGGCTATTGTCTAACTCTCAAAGAGAGAATCTGGAATACTTTGAAGAGAGAGGTGAATCATCACATACAAGGGATCCTCAATTAGAATATTTACAGATTTCTTATTAGAAATTTTGGAGGCCAGAAGACAATCAGCTGATATATTAAAAGTGCTTAAAGGAAAAAAACCTGTCAATCAAGAATCCTATAGCTAGCAAAAATGCCCTTCAAAAGTGAGCGAAAAATCAAGACATTCCCAGATAAACAATAGTCCAGGAAGTTCATAGTCATTAGACCGGCCCTACAAAAAATGCTCAAGGGAGTCCTGCGAGATGAAATGAAAAGACCATAGACAGTAATTCAAAGCCAACTGGAAAAGTGAAAATCTTGATAAAAGGAAGTATGTGGCAATTATAAAATCTAGTATTACTCTAACGGTGGTTTGGAAATGTATTTTGGTTTTTCTTTCCCCATGATTTAAAAGAATAATACAGTTAAATTAAAAAAAAAAACCCCTGTTAGTTTAAAAGATAGCATTATTGTAACGATTTGAAACTTTAAATCTTGTTTTCTATATAATTTAGTAGACTAAATGCATTTAAAAGAATCATTATGTTTTGAGCACAAAATGTATAAAGGTATAATTTCATGACATTAACAACCAAAAAGGGTGGGCACGGGATTTTAAAGGGGAGAAGTTTTTGTATGTCATTGAAGTTAAACTGGAATAAATTCCAACTAGAGTGTTAAAACTTTAGGATGTTAAATGTACTCACCATAATTCCCTCAAAGATAACATAATAAACTGTATCGATGCAATATACCACATTAACAGAATAAAGGGGAAAAACACATGCTCATCTCAACTGATGCAGAAAAAGCATTTGACAAAATTCAACATCCTTTCATAATAAAAACACTCAACAAACTAGGAATGGAAGGAAACTACTCTCACATAATAAAAGCCACACATGAAAACCCCACAGTGAACATCACACTCACTGGTGAAAGACTAAAAGCTTTTCCTCTAAGATGAGGAACAAGACAAAGATGCCTGCTTTCACCACTTTGACTCAACACAGTACTTAAAATTCTTCTCAGAGCAATTAGGCAAGAAAAAACGGGGTGGGAAGGCATCCAAATTGGAAAGAAGTAAAATTATCTCTGCCTGTAGATGATATGATCTTATACATTAAAAAAAAAGCCCTAACAATTAATTACACACACAGAACCCTGTTAGAATAAATGAGTTCAGCAAAACAGCAGGATACAAAGTCAACACACAAAAATCAGTGTCAGTAACACTGGTATAAATGAACAATAGATAATCTGAAAAAGAAATTACAAAAACAATTCCATGAAATAGCATCAAAAACAATAAAATACTTAGGAATTAACTTAACCAAGAAGGTGAAAGACTTGTACAATGAAAACTGAAAAAATTCCTGAAAGAAATTAAAGACATAAATAAAGGGGAACATATTCCATGTTCATGGATTGAAAGACTTAATTATTGATAAAATGGCAATGGTACCCAAAGTGATCTACAGATTGAATATAATTCCTATCAAAATCCCAATTCTTCTTCTTTTTTTTTTTTTTTTGCAGAAATAAAAAAACCCATCATAAGATCTTGAGGGACCCCAAATAGCCAAAAATACTTTGAAAAACAACAAAACTGGAGAGCTCATACTTCCTGGTTTCAAAACTTGCTACAAAGCCACAGTCGTCAACATTGTGTGATAATGGCATAAAGACAGACATATAACCCTGGCAGAGTAGCTGAGCTGGTTAGAGTGTATCCTGATACACCAAGTTTGGGGGTTTGATCCCCAGTCAGGGTACATACAAGAAGCAACAACTGAATGCACAAGTAAGTGGAACAACAAATCGATGTTTCCCTCTCTCTTTCTTCCTCTGTCTCTAAAATTAAAAAAAAACACACAACAAACAATAAACAACAAAACAACACAGACATATAAACCACAGAAATAGAACAGGAGAGAAATAAAGCCTCACATATGTGGTTAAATGATTTTTGACAAGAGTGCCAAGACCATTCAATGGGGGAAAGGATAGTCTTTTCAACAATGTGTTGGGAAAACTAGATATCCACATGCAAAAGAATGACGTTGGACTCTTATCTAACACCATATAAAAAATTAACTCAAAATGGATCAAAGACTTAAATTTAATACCCAAAACTATAAAACTCTTAGAAGAAAACACAGAAAAGCATCACAGTATAAGATTTGGCAATGGTTTCATGGATATGATACAAAAGTTACTGGCAACAAAAGAAAAAAAAGAGACAAACTTAACTATAAAAAATTTTTTAAATTTGTGCACTGAAAGACAGTATTAACAGAGCAAATAAGGCAACCAACAGAATGGGAGAAAATATTTACAAGTAATATATCTCCTAAGGCATTAATACGTAGAATATATGGAGAATTCCTAAAACTCAACATAAAAAAACAACCCAAACCCAACCCAATTAACAAATGGACAGAGGATTTGAATAGACATTTCTCCAAAGAAGATATACAAACAGCCAATAAGCACATGTAACGCTGCTCAACATCACTAGTCATTAGGGAAATAAAAATCAAAACTATGAGATACTGTCTCATACCCATTACCCATTAGGATGGTTACTATGAAAACAAATACCAACAGAAAATAAAGTGTTGATGAGGATGTGGAGAAACTGGAACCCTTGTTGACTGTTTGTGGGACTGTAAAATGGTACAGCTGCTGTGGAAAACAGGATGGAGTTCCCTCAAAAAATTAAACATAAGAATTACCATATAATACAGCAACTCTACTTCTGGGTACATACACAAAAGAAATGAAAGTAGTGCCTTAAAGAGATAGTTGTACACACATGGTCATAGTGGCCTAATAGTCAAGGAGTGAAAGTGACCCAAGTGTCTATGTAGAGATGAATGGATAATCAAATTGTGGCATACTTATACAACAGAATATTATCCAGTTTTAAAAAGGAAGGAAATTCTGACATACAATACAATGTGGATGAACTTTGAAGACGTTATGGTAAGTGACAAGCCAGTGACAAAAAGACAAATATTGCATGACTCCACTTATGTGAGATACTGAGAAAAGTCAGATTCATAGTGACAGAAAGTGTGATGTTGGATCTAGAGACTGGGGCGAGAGGAGTAATCTCAGTTAATGTTTAATGCACATAAAGTTTGAGTTTTACAACATGAAAAGTTATGAAGATGGATGATGGTGAAGATTGTACAACATTGTTAATGTATTTAATACCACTGACCTGTATACTTAAATACAGTTAAGATGTTAAATTTTGTTATGTGTATTTTATTGCTAAAGGGAAAAATGAACTTAAATGAGTCAAATATTTAAATAAAAGAGCTAAAACTAAAAAAACAATAGAAGAAAATATAGGTACAAATCTTAGTTTACTTGGATTAGGTGGTGGTTTCTAAGACATGACACCAAAAGAAAGATACAATGGACATCACCAAGATTAAAGTTTTGTGCTTCAAAGGACACCACCTAGAAAGTGAAAAGACAGCCTACAAAAGGGAGAAAAATTTGCAAATCATATATCTGATAAATGGACACACATATATACAATATAAAGAAGTATTACAACTTAAAAGATGGACAATAACAAGTGTTGACAAGGATGTAGAGAAACTGGAACTCTCATACACTGCTGGCATGAAAATAGAATGGTTACAGCCTCTATGGAAAACAGTATGGCTAATCCTCAAAGGTTAAACATAAAGCTGCCATATGAACCAGCCATTCCACTCCTAGGTATATACTCATATGCCCACACAAAAACCCATGTGGAAATGTTCACATCCTATTCATAACAGCTCATAAGTACTATTATTCACAATAGTTCAAAAGCAGAAACAACTCAAATGTCCATCAACTGATGAATGGATAAATAAAATGTGATATATATCCATGCAATAGAATATTACTTTGCAATAAGAAGAAATGAAGCATTGATACATTCTACAATATTGATTAAATCAGACACAAAAGACCACATATTCTATGATTCCATATATAAAAAATGTCCAGAATAGGCAAACCCATAGGAATAGAAAGTAGATTAGTGGTTGCCAAGGAGTGATGGGATGATGGGATGGGGAAGGAGAATAACTGTTAACAGTTATGAAGTTTCTTTTGGAGACGATGAAAATGTTCTGGAATTAGATGGTAGTGATGGCTGTACAACCTGTGAACATACCAGAAAATAACTATATACTTTAAATAAGGTGAATTTTATGGTAAGTGAATTCTATCTTAAATTTATAAAGCATATCATGATTAATTACTGGAACAGTTATTAAAAAGATTTTCTTTCATAAGCATTAATTTTATCAAGGAAAAAAATTCACTATAAGACAACAATTATCCTTGAAAACATTATGCTGAATGAAAGCAACTAGCCACAAAAGGCCACATGTTATATGAATCCATTTATATAAAATGTCCAGAATAGGCAAATTGATAAGTCAGAAAGTAAATTAGTGGTTGCTTATGGCTGGGGGTAATAAGCAAATTTGGTGGTGGTGGTGCGGGGGAGGTAGGTAGCTAAAAGTATAAGGTTTCTTTGGGATAATGAAAAATGTTCTGAAGCTAGATTGTGGTGATGGCTGCACAACCTTATAAATATATTAAAAGCCACAAAATTGTACAATTTAAATAGATAAATTATATGGTATGAGAATTATACCTTAATAAAGCTCTTAACATTTGTTTTTTAAAGAATGAACACATAAATTATTCAATCCATGGTGTAAGCATTCAGGACAGAGGTCGCCTTTAGGGAGGGCAGGAAATTCTATTCTATTCTTAACCTGGGTGGTGTTTTTAACCATGGGAATATTGTCTCTGATAATTCTGTTATATACTTATGAATTGTGAACTTATGCATGTCATACTACAATAAAAGTTTATTTAAAAGAATAACAGTATTAAAAATATATTCCATAGGGACTTAAAGGAGCTTTCTAAACAGTAAGCAAAAAAGTGACTCTGACGATGCCTCACTTGAATCTCCTGAGACTGACCCCGTTCCACCCTGGAGTTGTGGGCTGGGTACACAGAGCATTTGAAAGTGGCCTGGCTTTCAAGTATCCGGTGGTGAGTGGGGTGGTGGGGTGGAGATGGGACAGCTACAGGGGAAAAAGTGGGGCTGGGCACTGAGACTGCTATATGCCAAGCTTTGCAACTCTGCCTGAGCTACAGTTTAATCTCCCTAGATCTTGGCTCCCACACCTATTAATACATATACTTGCAAATTTTATGATTCCTTTTTATATGAGAAGTCCAAAAGCCTCAAAAGATTTGCCTGAGAGGGGGCATGGGTCGCATTGGCAATGGGCTCCTGATAGCTCAGTAATAAACGCAGACTGGGTGAACAGCCTTAAGTATTCCTGGGACTCAACAAAGGAATGCTTAACTCTGGAAGGGACAGGTTAATGGGAAAATACTTGGGATCTTCCACTCCTGTGGTCTTTAGAGAGAATATATGTTCTAGTCGCTCCAGGGGCAGTTTAGATATGATTTGGCTTGAAGGCAAAAATGCTATGATGGGACCTCTCAAAAATTCTTGCAGTTGTGTAGATTAGAGCCCAATATTATGAACAGACATCAAGGCAGGAATTTTTTTTTCCAAAAGCATTTTGTTGAATATCATTTAGCACAGTGATAAAAGTAAATTTGGTAACAGGACATAAAAATATCAGATGCATTTCTGACTACTTGAAGTATCTGCTTTCCATTTTTTCCTGCCTACTTTCAGTGCCTGATGACAATCTTGGTCCTCTGCCTTAACCTACTTTCTACTCCTTCAACCTTCTCAACTTGCAAAGAACAGAATCTTTAGTTCACACTGAAGTATAAATGTCTGACAACACCCAGGTGTGAGTTATACCCTGGCCAGAGCACTTGTACTGTGACTGGGAAACTGCTGGTCCAAACACTATTAAACTGCTAGTCCAAAGATCTCAATTAAGCCATAGGCGAGCTGGGTGTAAAAGTATGTTTAGACACAGGTCTTCACTGCATGGTCTCTAACACTTGCTTAAAGGGTAGAGTCAGCTGTGCCATTTCACATCCTTTCTAAAGTCAAAAGTGCTTGCCCAACACCCAAATGTTTACTGTCTAAAGAGTTTATTTTTTTAAAAAAAAGCCCTGCTCCTCTGGCCAGTTTTTCCTGACCCCGAAGGTTGGTATACAGGCCCTGCTCAGGGCTCCCAGAGCTCCTGTATCATGGCACTCTCTCCAGGGCACCTACTGTGAACTGCCTGTGGAAGCCTACCCCTGAGGGCAGGAGGGCACATTTCCTATTTCTCCTTTTACTCCCAAGCCCAAGCACATATTAGGCCCACAATGACTGCTTAGTGAGTGAACACTTAAACTTAGGGAATAAATAAGACTTTTTTACAGTACTTGATCCTAGGACTCTGTCTAGTCCTTTCTTTGTTTTACTCTACTCTTGTGCCTGTCTGCTAATTAGCCATCCTGCAAGAAGTACTGCACAACACCCGCCTTGGCAGTTCGTTATACAAACCAAAGAGTACTAGTTCCCACTGACACACCTGGGTTTATGAGGCTGATGGGAAAGTTCACATATTTTCAGTGTCGAGTGAGAACCTTCTCTATTCCACCATAATATAACATTGCTTTGGTAGCATTTTTAAAGGAAATAATTCTTAGGAAAATTTTATGTGGTTTACACTCAGTCATTTGCTAAAAGATGAACATCTACATTGAAGAGAATGCCCACAGACAGCACTGGGCTAATGAGCAAATACTAAACAGTTTCTAATCTGTAATTTATTCTAGGTTCTGGCTGCAACATTCCCATGGATTATTAATAGGGCAACAAAGTTCATACCCTGTGGAAAAAAACAGACCAAGGAGACCTAGCATGTTACAAATTTCAATCAGGAACTTCCAACTTGGCCTTAACATTCACCATGAAAAAAAATGAACAACGTAAATGCCTAATTAGGTAAAGGGTTTCAGGCAGGGGACACCTCCAGCCTGAACTGAAATGTACTATATCCTCCTTTTATTTTTATTCCAAAGGACCATTAAATAATAAGTGTACTGAAAGGTCAATGAGCAGAGTTACACCCTCGTTGTGCAGCAACTTGAATCAGAGGTAAGGATCCACAGGAAGCTGCTGGTCTGTCTTATCCTTTGCCTTACAGAGAGGATTAAAACCTTACAATGCCCCTGTGCCACATTCCTAAAGAATTACTTCTCTTGATGACTGGTTAAGTCTAGCTCTTCTTTATTAGTATAAATAAAGTCAATGAAAGAATCAAAGCTGAACATCATAAGTAAGTCTCATTATATCAAAACTGATTAACAAGTTCTTCAATTTTCCAGATCGTGTGTTTAAAAAGATGAGACTACAGCTCTAAATTTCCTGGCACAAAAACAAAAATCCAAAGTCAACAGCCACTACCTACAACTATGTAAAACAATGAGGTGTTTACGAGTAACACTGTTCACAAACTCTGCATTCTCAGGCAGATTAACCTGATGGAAACAACAATATATATAAACGGCTTTTGTCCCACTTTGAATTTACCCAGAATATTCAAATATAAGTGTCTATAAAGAAATAATTTCCTAGGTGCTGAACACAGCAGTAGACATTAACCTGAATTTCTTCAAAGAGGTGTCTAAATCCACTGCTATTTTACCAACTGCTCTAAAAACAAGTCCCTGTGAAATACACAGCATTATAAGGCGGCTTTCCTACTGGAGAAACTGAGAGAATGAGAACAGGCTTCAATATCAGTCTTGTTTTCTTCAGGACCCTTATACTTACCATGCTGATGGCTCCCAGCAGCTTTATTTACATTCTTCCTCTGCAACCTGCTGGACCAGACAGTCTAACCCAAAAGGCCAAGGGTTGTTTGGGGGAACTCACAGGCATTTGTTTTCAAACTGCTGCTGCAGATTCCACTCACTAAAACCAGACAGCTGTTTAAAGACGGCCTTTCTATGACCCTGCTCTGCTGAAGGTCAAATACACTATCACTCCCTGTAACTAAGGAAGCAAAATTGACATGTCCCTGCTGTTTTACCAGATGCTGAAGCAGTCTGTCTACTGATATGATTAATTGCTTCTAGGGAAGAATGTACCTTGCTTTACAAAGTTCTCCCTTCACTTAGATTGTTGCCTTTGCTAAACGCACTCCCTTCCCCTTAAAGACCACCTTTCCTGAACTGAGAGCTCACAAGAATGTTATGATGGAGTCCAACCAACTCAAAACAGTTTTAAAACTATAGAAGTGGAGGGGAGATTTGGAGAACTCAGAAATACCACATTCTGCATATAGCATTTTCAACTTCACAATATATTAAACCAATATTTTTAAAGATATGGGGTCTTTGCAAGTTCCCTGTACATTTAAAGAGAAGGCAACAACGTAACAGTCTGCATTATATACAAAAACACCCACAAGAATAACAGCACTGCTCATTTAACAAACGTTTGATTCTATCCACTCAGCCTGTGAATACAGGTCAGAGTTCTAGCCTCTGCAGCCTCCCACTCTGGCAGGAGGATGAGTGTTAGTGCAAAGGCAGTGCTGTAACACTTCAGGTCTAAGTCTCACCCTTCCCACCAGGCTACAGAGGAAAAGGAGCTCCTGAGGTCACAGGGAGTTAGAGGTGGGGCTAGAACTAATAATACTCAGATTCTCTGGCTGCCAGCCAAGGGCACCTGCCATTAAAACCAACTTGTAGCCTTCAGTTTGACGTGGAGACCCATCTGTTTTAACGTCTCCACAAACAACTAACATGAACCAAATAAAAGTCACAAAAACCCCCACAAAAGTCTGGGGGAAAGGGTGGGAAGAAAAGAAGTTTTATGGATATTTACTTTTATGCAGGCCGGGGGGGGGGGGGGCGGTGTTTAGAGAGGAAGAAAACTAAAAAAAGTTTGTCACTCTGCTACAAGTTTGCATGTGCACTAGCTTAAAATAATCTAAGAATATGTGAACCATTTTTCAAGTTCTAGCCCAAACCCAGGCACACAACCCAAAAGGGAAAAAAAGAGATGATTCTCCATTTAAAAGGTAGATTATACCCTGGCTGGGTGGCTCAGTTGGTTGGCACATTATCCCATGCACCAAAGGTTGAGGGTTCAATCCCCAATTAGGGTGTGTACGGGAAGCAACCAGTCAATGTTTCTTTCTCACATAATGTTTCTCTCTCTCCCCCCCTTTCCTTTCTCTCCAAAATTAATGGAAGTGTGTTCTTAGGTAAGGATTAAAATATAGTAATAATAAAATAAAAAAATAAAAAGGACAATTACATCCCCTTTCCATCTCAACTATTTAAAGTTCTAAGAAACATAACACTCTATTCACTAAGTACAGTCAATAAATGATGTATAAAAGGGAAGATTAATCCAAGTGAACAAAAAGCTCCAAGGTCCAACTATTAAGGTCAATAGTTTGGATCCTCTCATCACAAAAATTTGTTTATGCCATCTGGCCTGGTAATTCTGCTTCTGGGAATCCACCTTACAAAAATTATCCTAAATACAGAAATGGCTTTATCAGTGTGTGGTCCTAAATTATTTTTCTAGAGAACATAGAAATTCCCCTTTTCAGGCAGTCCATATGGGCCTACTTCCAACTGTAGAAGCAGAAAATGTCAGATACTTGCTGTCCTGGCGCCCCCTGTAGGGCAGGGGGTCCATGGGATGCATGAGCATGAGATTTGCACTGGCAGCAGAGTGTTAGATCCCACAAGGGTCTCAAGGTCTGGGACATTCTTACTAAATGTTATTTCTTCCTAATGTTAAAATGTAGCACAGTATTTTGTAGATGCAGGGGTAAACAGGATGAGCTGACAGGAATTCGAACAGGATAAATGTGGCCAAGAAATCAATCAACATGTAGTCTATATAAGCAATGGTTAAGCCTCCCTTCAGGAAGGCTGAGCTTTGGATATGAATCCCGCCTCTTTTACTTGCTCAAGTAAATAAAACTACCTTGTGACAACTACAGCTCATTTTTGAATACAGCATCCCAGGTGGCAAACCCCGAGTTCAGTAACAGGAGCCTCATGTCTAGCCTTGGCAGTGTGGCCTGCACCTACAGCTTCACTGGACAGGCACTTCAGTGAGATCTGGATATAGCTCTAGCTACAAAGTTATTTATTCAGACCTGCTGGTAAATATCAAGTCATCCATCCTTCGTCACATATATTTTAACTCAAATGTTTTTTAAGAATCCCATTTCTGTTTAAATCATAAAGAGCTGGTTTGCTATTAGGCCCCTTGACTGGTAAAGTGTATACTTGTCAGTGTTAATTTATAATAGAGAAAGGTCAGCAGCAACTTTAATGTTCCACACTAGCGGGTGGGTTAGTAACTTATACTACGCTCTTGATACAAAATTATGTAGCTATGAAGAAGGATGGTGATGCAGGTTATGGAGAAATCTGTGGAAAAGATTACATTTATTCTGTGAAATAATGAAAGAATAAGTTGTATGTACACTATAATTACAATGGGATGATATACCTGTGAAAAAAAGACCAAAACCAAATACATTTATTCATTTAACAATTTTGATACTGACTGTTTACCATATTCCAGGTACTGTCTTAGACACTGGGAATACAACAGTGAATGAAACAAAGTTCCTGCCTTCCTGCAATTTACATTCCAGTGTGATAAACAACAGGTATAAATGTTTGTTAGGTAGTGGAAATCATCATGGAGAAAACTAAGAGTAAGGAGGATAAAGAGTGAAAGTAGAGGTAGAAATGGTTATTTTATGTGGGGACGTGATAAGGTAATAAAGTAGTGATAGATACACTACAATGGTGGAAATATGGCTTTCATTATAGACAGGGGGAGGTTAAGAATAGTATGGGAAATGGAGGGGCCAAACAAATTACATGTAGGACTCATGGACATAAACAAAGGTGGGAGAATGATGGTGGGAGGGGAGGTACAGGGTGGAGGGGAATAAGGGGAAGAAAAAGATGGGACAACTGTAATAGCATAATCAATAGAATATATTAAAATTAAAACATTTAATGTTATATCACTTTTATAATAAATTTATAGTATATTGAAAATATTTCCAAGAACAAAATTATCTTTTAAAACTAGCAAACAGTATCGTGAGTGATCTAATTATTTTCAACCCAAGTCTAAAATAGTGGGTGTTTCCTATACTTCTTTTCCTAATTATTATTATTGGTTGTCAAATGATCTTTAATTGAAATACTTTCCTTTGTAGTTCTTAACTAGCCAGGCATTCCACTGCACCACTGTTGATGTCATCTACCATGTCACGAGGGTGGCAGCTATCACCATTGCAGCCCACTGACTAGGCAGTCCCTAGGATTTCTTTAATGGTCCCAGAGAGTGTTTGAGCTACTGATCGGTGCCACTTCTGTTGGGCAATGTTGATAATCTCATCAAAATGTTATTTCTACTGTTCTTAATGTTTTCTTTTGCTTCTTTCTGTCTCATGGTGGTTCTGTGAGGGCTTTGATGATCAAGACAGAGGCAGAAGGCACTGCCTCAATCTGGGCCAGTCTGTTCTGAATAGTCAGTTTCACTGTAATCCTTAGGCCCTTCCAATTTCCGGTTGCTTTGGTGATGTCATCACTAACCTTTTTGGGAGACAGACCCAGGGGAATGACCTATGGGGCCAGGGCAGCAGACGTAGCACTGCTTACTTCCCTGCTGGTGCACGTCAGGTACACGACTTTGATCTTGTTGGGGTTGAACTTCGATGGCATGGTGGAGGCAGCTGGCACTGGATGAACCCAGATTCAGGAAGACCGAAGAAAGTTACACCTATGCCTCCTCCAAGCTGAAAGCCAAAAGCCTTTTCCTAATTTGTAAAAGAAAAACTCCCCTTCTACCCACCCAAAAAAGAACAAGGAAAATTTTTTTTTGGTAAGATAAAACTCTACTGTGAAAAATAATTCTCAGTCTCCTTGCCCCCCTTGCCTATTAAAGAATTACTACTGATATTTTAAAACTATGCTGTTTCTGCAACTACAAATCTAAACTAAATTGTCCTCTTAGGCATGCTTAGATAGAATTCCCGCTCCTATTTGGGTTGCTTTGGACAAGTGCCTCCTTAATTCTGATATCTCTTACCTCACCGGATATTTTCAGGATTAAATAAGGCAATAAAGCACAATGTACAGTGGTGGGGAAAAGTAGGTTTACAGTTGTGAGTGCATAAAACAGAACTTATTCTTGTATTAGTGTTTATTACTGTATTATTTATTTGTGTTACAACTGTAAGCCTACTTTTGCCAACCCTTATTATATAAATATAGAACATTCCTATTACAATTTCCCTGAGGAAATCAAATGCAGTGCTAAACCTATGACCCTCAGTATGATGTTTTGTCCTCCTATAACAGATGTTTAGCTGTGTTTTTCTTTTCTTTTTTTTTTTTGGTGGACAAAATAGTTTTGTTTCTAATTTTCTATTCCCTAAGACCAATAAAAGGATACAGTCTCCAAAGTCTTTTAAAAGTATCAGACACTACAGATAAATACCTCAAAAGCAGTGAGATTTTAATAAAGATGTTTTCTGTGAGAGATCATCACTATTCTGTCCCCAGACAAAACACAGGAAATTATTTTGGTGCACTCCTTCTATACAAGGTACAGCACTTTTATAAGGACATCATACTTCCTCATTTTCTCCTTTTTTGACAATCCCTCATCCTTTTTTCTTACCATATTACAAATAAGTCTAGTCTTACTTATTCTAACACTAATTTCATTTCAGTTTCACTGTTTATGTTATATTTCATCTACAAAATAACTTCATCTTCTTACTACTCTTTTTTAATCCTCACCAGAGGATATGTTCATTAATTTAATTTTTTAAAAGATTTTATTTATTTACTTTTAGAGAGAAGGGGAAGGGAGGGAAAAAGGGAGGGAGACATCAATGTGTGGTTGCCTCTTGTGTGCCCTCCTCTGGGGACCTCGCCCACAACCCAGGCAGGTGCCCTGACTGGGAATCAAACTGGTGGCCCTTTGGTTCTTAGGCCGGCACTCAATCACTGAGCAACACCAAACAGTGCATTTCTATTAATTTTAGAGAGGGGGAAGGTGGGGGCGGAGGGAAGAGAAACATCAACTTAAGAGAAACATCAAGTGGTTGCCTCCCACATGTGCCCTGCCCAGGGACCCGAAACCTTTTAGCGTAGGAGATGTCGCTCCAACCAACTAAGCCACCTGGCCAGGGCCATCTTCTTACTACTCTTAAAGTCTTAATTTTTAATTTAAGTTATGTACAACCATCTGACTTTTCTGTTATATCTTCTATGATAGCTGTGTCTGATCGCTTCATGAAATACTCATTATAATGAACTGCTTTCCTTTTATTTCTCCTGCATATAATTATAGTACTATATTGGTTTTTTGAAGTTATTTGTGTGTGAATGGTTATATTTCCCAAGAATATCATTTTGATATAGTGAAAGGGTCATTTAAAAATATTGCAATTAACAGGGGGCACTGGTTCTGAAGGAACTGAAAACCTCTAGAAGGAAGGGTCACACAATATGTACTCAATATACGCTTGCTGAATAAACCACTGAGCTAATCAATGGCCCTGCTACCTTTTTCAAGTCAGGCTATAAAATTGCTAAAAAAAAAAAAAAAAAGGAGGGAGGAACCAAGATGGCGGCATAGGTAGACACACTGCGCCTCCTCGCACAACCAGAACTGACAGAGAATCGAACAGCAAGGGGGACCGTCACCAAGGAAATAGAAAATAAACATTCATCCAGACTGGTAGGAGGGGCGGAGACGGGCACCAGGGTGGAGAGGACTGCGTGGCTGTGGCGGGACTGAGACTGGCGGAGTGTGGGACGAATGGGGCAGGCAGTCCGAGCACTAGCAGACCCTGCGGCCCCACATTTGCACAGATAAACCCAGAGGGCCGGACTCAGAGTGGCGGAGAACAGGGCTGGCAGAGTGGCAGGTAGCACCCTGCGGCACCACATTCACCCACAGATAAACCGGACGAACGGCGGGCATCGAAGCAGACCGCGCAACCCAGATATCCAGCTCGGGGAAATAAAGCCTCAAACCTCTGATTGAAAGCGTCCCTGGGGGTTGGGGCGGCAGCAGGAGAGACTCTCAGCCTCACAGGAGAGGTTGTTGGAGAGACCCACAGGGGCCTAGAGTGTGCACAAGCCCACCTACTTGGGAACCAGCACCAGAGGGGCCCAGTTTGATTGTGGGTATCGGAGTGAAAGATTGAAATCCGGAGGAGAGTGAGGTGGACGCCATTGCTCCCACTCGGCCCCTCCCCCACGTACAGCGTCACAGTGCAGCCACCAGCATTACCCCGCCCCGGTGAACACCTAAGGCTCCGCCCCTTAAAGTAACAGACGCGCCAAGACAAACAAACAAACAAACAAAAAATGGCCCAAATGACAGAACACTTCAAAGCTCCAGAAAAAATACAACAGCGAGGAAGAGATAGCCAACCTATCGGATGCACAGTTCAAAGCACTGGTTATCAATATGCTCACAGACTTGGTTGAATCTGTTCGAAAAACAGATGAAAAAATGAAGCCTATGCTAAGAGAAACAAAGGAAAATGTACAGGGAACCAATAGTGATGAGAAGGAAACTGGGACTCAAATCAATGGTATGGACCAGAAGGAAGAAACAAACATCCAACCAGAAAAGAATGAAGAAACAAGAACTTGGAAAAATGAGGAGAGGCTTAGGAACCTCCAGGACACCTTGAAACGTTCCAACATCCGAATTATAGGGGTGTCAGAAGGAGAAGAGGAAGAACAAAAAATTGAAAACTTCTTTGAACAAATAATGGAGAACTTCCCCAATCTGGCAAAGGAAATAGACTTCCGGGAAGTCCAGGAAGCTCAGAGAGTCCCAAAGAAGCTGGACCCAAGGAGGAACACGCCAAGGCACATCATAATTACATTACCCAAGATTAAACGCAAGGACCTACATCCAAGATTACTGTATCCAGCAAAGCTATCATTTAGAATGGAAGGGAAGATAAAGTGCTTCTCAGATAAGGTCAAGTTAAAGAAGCTCATCATCACCAAGCCCTTATTATATGAAATGTTAAAGGGAGTTACCTAAGAAAAAGAAGATCAAAAATAGGAACAGTAAAAATGACAGCAAATTCACAGTTATTAACAGCCACACATAAAACAAAAACGAGAGCAAACTAGGCAAACAACTAGAACATGAGGGTTGTCAATAAGGGAGTGGGAGGGGGAGAGGGGGTAAAGGTACAGAGAATAAGTAGCATAGATGATAGGTGGAAAATAGACAGGGGGAGGGTAAAAATAGTGTAGGAAATGTAGAAGCCAAAGAACTTATAAGTATGACCCATGGACATGAACTATGGGGGGGGAATGTGGGAGGGAGGGGGGTGGGCAGGATGGAGTGGAGTGGGGGGGGGAATGGGACAACTGTAATAGCATAATCAATAAATATATTAAAAAAAAGAAAAACAACTGTTAAAAATTAAAAAGCACAATCTTGGAAGATTAAATTCAACCGAGATAACTTTTTATTCAGCAATTCAACTTCTAGTCTAGAGAAATACATCGACATGTGGGCCCAAGGAGGCATCACATACAAAGATGTTTGTTGTAGCACTATTCATGTTCAAGAAAATTTGGAAACAATTTAAATGTGCTTCTACAGTGAAATGGCTGAATAAATATAGCTCTAATCTATGTAATAATATATTATAGTAAAAACAGCTATGCAGATTGTTATATCTGAAACAGAATTTTAGAAAAGCAACTTGTAGCCCACCATATTTATTGTGATTTCATTTATGTTAAATTTTAAAACCTATATATTTCTATAGTTATATATACACGAACATAGTTAGGGAGGTAATACACCAAACTAAAAGGAAATAAATTTCAAAGAATTGGTATCATATACACCAGATTTTCTGATAACATTGTGATTAAGTTAAAAAATTATAGAAGAGAATTATAACTGTAAACCCTAGAGCTATAAAACTTCCAGAGAAAACCAGAGAAAATTGTTGTGACCTTGGGTTATGTAAAGATTTTTAAATATGGCCCTGACCGGTGTGGCTCAGTTAGCTGGTTGAGCATTGTCTGGCAAAGTAAAAGGTCACTGGTTTGATTCCCAGTCAGGGCACAAGCCTGCCACTGCATATTCGGTCCCTGGTCAGGGTGCATACGAGAGGCAACCGAACAATGTTTCTCTCTTGCATCGATGTTTCTATCCCTCTTTCCCTCCATCCCTCTGTTTAAAAATAAGAAAATAAAAATCAAAATCTTATTTTAAAAAGATTTTTAAACATGACATCAAAAGCATGATTTATAAAATTAAAAATTGATAAATTAGACTTCATCAAAATAAAAAGAATCTGCTCTTCAAAAGATACTGTTAAAAGAATGAAAAGATAAGTCACAGACTGGGAGAAAATATTTGTAAACCATATATTTGATAAAGAACATGTATCCAGAATATACAAAGAATTCTCAAATCTCATTAAGAAAGCAAACAACTCAATTTTAAAAATAGGCAAAGGACTTAACAGACACTTCATCAAAAATAACACATGAATGGCAACTGAGCACATGTAAAGATGCTCGACATCACTAGTCATTAGAGAAATGAAAATTAAAACCACAGTGAAGAACCAGTACACATCTGGTACTGGTACCAGAATGCCTAACATTAAAAAGACTGACCATACCAAGTGTTGACAAGGACACAGTGCGACTACAGTATTTGTACACAGCTGGAAGAAATATAAAATGGTACAACTACTTTGAAAAATCATTCAACAGTTTCTTAAAAATTACCATGGGACCCAGAAAGTCCACTCCTAAGTATCTACCCAAGAGAAGTAAAAGTGTATGTTCTCACAAACACACAATGTTCACAGCATCTTTAATTGTAATGGTAAAATGAAAACAACCTATTGCCCATAAATAGGAAAACAGATTTAAAAACTGTGTATCTAATACAATGATTTATCATAAAAAGGAATGAACTACTGATACATAAAATAATATGGTTGAGTCTCAAAAATAATTATGCTAAATGAAAGAAGCCAGACCACAAAGGGTATCTATTGTTTGATTCCTTTCACAGGAAATTCTAGAAAATACAGAATAATCTAAAATGGTAGGAAGATAACCATAGGTGGCTAGAGCTGAACTACAAGGACAATAATGGTAGTCCAGTGTTTATACTAGAAAAGAAGAAAGGCTGTGGAATCAACGAACTAAGATCCATCCTAAGAATTTAGAATACCAAGATAAATGTCAAGAAAGTAGAAGGAAAAATAAAAACAGAAGTTAACTGGAGATAAAAATAACTGATGAAACCAAGCAAGGAAAAAAAAAAAAAAGATGACACAAATAATATTAGGAATGAAAAGGTGCTATAACTACAGATGCTTCAAGCATTAAAAAATAAAGTTATTCTGAACAACTATATGCCAATAAATTTGAAAACTTGGGCAAAACAGATTAAGTTCTTAGAAAAAGGTGTAACATTAAAACAGTCAGTTACAAATAAAATATGTGACTAGTCCTTTAACCATTAAGGATATTAAATAAGTAGTTAAAAATCTTTCCAAGCCCTAATAGTTTTACTAGTCAGTTCTACTGACTAGTAAGCATTCAAGATCCAAATAAATCCAATTTATGTAAATTATTAAAGGAAGTAGAAAAAGAGGGAACCTTCTCCCAAACATTTTATAGGGCTGGTATAACCCTGATCCCAAAACATAAAAAAAATTAAGTCAATCTTACTCTTGAACAGGTAGAAAATTTCCAAACAAAATGTTAGCAAGCTGAACCTAAAATGTGTGTATGTATAAATCATGATTAAGTGAGAGTAACCCCAGAACAAGATGCGTTTAACATTACAAAATCAATCCAATTTGCCACAATCACTGATCAAAAGAGAGAAATCACATGATCATCTCAGTAGATGCAAAAAAGGAGTGTTTGATAAAATTCAACATCTGCTGAATATAACTTTTCTTTGACCTAGGAAAAGAATAAAGGCTCATAGCAAATCATACCTCATAGTGACTTGTTGAAAGCATTCATTTTAAGATGAGGAAAGCCACAGCTTTAAAATAAACAATAAAAATGTTGACAACAAGGCATATATCCCTCAAACAGGAAAATAAGTAATTCTTACCTGGGAAAAATCAGATGGCCCCCAAAAAGAAACCTATAGTGATATCTGGGGCACCCCCAAACAAAATGTGTGGGCACCTATCTAATCACCTCAAATTAAAGTCATAACAAACTAGTTGACAACTCTTACACAGGTACACAAAGGTTTTCTTTTTTAGTTTTAAGTGCTTCATTCTTAAAATGTGAACCAAAGATAAGGCTCATTAGCCATTTGAGGAATGCTTCCATACTAAATTAGTAACTAAAAGAAACAAAAAGAAACTTTGATACAATGGCAACTATGTAAGAAGCAAAGGAAAATGATCCCTGGCTGGTGTGGCTCAGTGGATTGAGGGCCTGCCTGTGAACCAGGTCCCTGGCTAGGAGGGTGCAAGAGACAACCAACTGGTGTTTCTCTCCCTCTCTTCCTCCCTCCCTTCCCCTTTCTATTATAAATAATTTTTTTAAAAAAAATGTAAGATGAGAAAGAGCATCTCCTACCCCAAAACCTGCCACTAACATCCTCACAGAGTCACAGATCCATGAGACAGGAAAAAGTTGTCATATGGTTCCTTCTGGTTGGTCCCCCCACCTCTCCCACAGCCAGCCCGGTTTGGGCAGGCCTGGGCAACATTCGGTCAGGTCCAGCTTTGTCAAGGCTCTGGCACAGACCCCAGCCAGCTCCCTACCCCAGCTTCCCCTCCTGCACACCACCGCCTGTGCCTCCCATGCCCAAAGGAAAGTCAGCTTCACAGAGGAGCCCAAGAGATCATGATGTTCACTGAGGCTGTCAGCTAAACCCGCTCCTGTGAAAGTAGAAAACAAACCAAAAAATGCAGCAGGAATGGATAACTTTAGACCAGAAAGTACAAACAAAAGGGAAAAGGGGAGCAAAGGGTGAAAAACATGCCGAAGTAGCTAAACAAGAAACTAAAGAAGGTTTACCTGCAGAAAATGGGAGACTAAAAACAAGGAGAGTCCAGTGTCTGATAAAGCAGGAGAGAAGGAAGCCAAGCCTGATTAACATAGACCCACTCTTATTAGTGGCCTTTTTCTCCCTTGTAAAATGGAGAGGAATATTTTTATCAACTATTTGGTTGCAAGTTTTTTAGTAGCTCTAGAGTAACTTTTGAGGAGGAAATCCCACCTTACCCCATTTTTAAAGCATAAAAAAATTTTTTTGAGAGGTGAAATCATTTGCTGATGGTTTACTTTTTGGTACAACCAGAAAATAGTGGGATGTAGGAGCTATGACTGCCTTGGGTGTCAGCTTAACCTTTCATAGATGAGGGTAGTTTTTATATCCCATTATACAAAGCATACACTAAATGATAATTTGAAGTTACAGTCATGCATTTAACGTGTCTTGTACGTTTTAAATTACGTCTGTTCTCATGTTGTTTGAGTAGAATTGTTTTCTGAAGAAAACTACTCCTTGATCTTGGCTCTCCCTGTCAGAACTGCATGCACTCTGTTACATCTTTGGGTGGTGCTAGTCCAGTTTTCCTAACAACCTTGTTACTGTGTTGTGAAAGACTGAAAATCTGAGTACGCTTATGATATTAAATGGTGAGTTAGTGGGACCTACATAGGAACAGCTTATCAACATTTGAAGATAATACTTGACATCCTCTGAAGGAAAATTTGCTCCCAAATTTTAAGCTGGAATAACTGTTTAGAAAAGAATCACACTGCAAATGGCCTTTAGATATTTAGAATTGTGTGCAAATTGAAAAATGTCTATGTACTGATTCTCAAAACAGCCTAAATTTCAATTATTGCAGAAAAATATAAATAGTTGCTATAGGCCCTGACCAGGTAAGCTCAGTTGGATAGAATGTCATCCAGATACGTCAAGGTTGTGTGTTTAATCCCTGGTCAGGGCACAAATAAGAATTAACCATGACTGCATAAATAAGTGGAATAAAATTGATGTTTCTCTCTTCTCTCTCTCCTTCTCTCTCTCTCACTCCCCCCTTTCTTCCCCTCTCCCTAAAACCAATAAACAAAAAAATTTTAAATGTTGCTATGTAAGAGAAAAATGGTTTCTAAAATTAGAAATAAGATAGCAAAAATAAAAACAAAGTTGAAGAAACAACAATAACAACAGCAGCAGCAGAAGCTGAGTGCTTACTATTTGCCACAATGTATTACTTGCTATATGTCATGCTTTATATGAATTTATAGTACTTAATTCTCACCATAATCCTCTAAAGTAAGTGTAATAATTACCCCACTTAACTATAGGAGAAACAGGCACAGCAAGGTTAAATAATAACACAAGCAACTGAAAAAGCTGAAGTTAAAGGCTGAAGAGAGATCTAAATCAGGAAATCTCCCTAAAAATAGAAGCAGGAGACAGAGCTGGAAACTGGAGAAAAGATGAGGAAATGAAAGGATTAGTTCAAGAGATCCAGTATCCAATTAATTAGGAGTTCTGGGAAGAGACTAGAGTAAATATTGAGGGAAGGAATTATCAAAGAACTTATATATAACCATTTTCTAAGACAGGGGAACATGAGTTTCTAGACTGCAATGAACCTCTGAGTACCCAGTACAATGTATGAAAAATTAAGTACACTAAGAGACATTACTGTGAAATTTCAGAAGAACAAAGATGAAGAAAAGATCTTAACAATGTGGTAGGGAGATAAAGGCAAAAAGGAATGAAAGAGAGAAAAAGAGAGAGAGACACACACACATACTTTAAAGCAATACTTGAATTAAAGTTATTTTCAACTTAGATTTCTATTCCCCAATTATTAATCAGGCATATTAGTACAGAGACATATTTAGATATGTAAGATTTTAAAACAATTCACCTTTAATACGCATTTCCCTAGGAAGCTATTGGAGCATGCTATTTCCATTAAAAAAAGAAAAAAAAAGGAAAACAATGAGCTCAAGGAAACAAAGAGACCAACAAAAGAGAGAAGTAAAGGATGACAGTTGTGGAGCAGGCTTAAAAAGCAATTAGTAAGGACTGAAGCAGGAGGTCGGAGAGCTTTTAGAAGGAATGTTTTTTAGGGGAAAAAAGGAAACTAGAAAATTTCTTTGATGTATGTGTATGGGTTAAAGTTTTACACAGTTTTACAACTATTTTGGAGACAAAAGAAAGTATATGTGATAGTATCATCATTAGGTCACCGAACATTAATTATTCAAAGCGCATCTTGCAGGACTGTGAAGCACTGAATGAAAACCGAAGTTGCTCCATCCATAATGATAAGTGTCTAACCCTCACATTGAGGATATAAACATTATTACTGATTCTGCAGAAATAAAAATGATTATAAGACAGTATGATAAACAATTCTATGCCAACAAACTAGATAACCTAGAAGAAATGGACAAATTTAGAAACATATAACCTACCAAGACTGAATCATTAAGAAATAGAAAATCTGAATGGACCTATAACTAGTAAGAAGATTTGAGTCGGTATTCACTCCCCTCCACCACTCACCCCCAAAAGGCCGGGATCATGCCTGGTGTTAATTTTAACGAACACTTAAAGAAAAATTAAAATAAAAACCTTCTCAACACTTCCTCCAAAAAGGAAAAGAGAACACTCCCAAACTTATTCTGTGAGGCCAGCACTGCCCTGATTACACCAGAGCCAGGCAAAGACAAAACAAGAAAACCAGACAAATCAATATTCCTTTTTTTTTTTTATTGTTATTCAATTACAGTTGTATGCCTTTTCTCCCCATCCCTCCACCCCACCCCAGGTGAACCCACCTCCCTCCCCCCTCTCCACCCTCCCCCTTGGTTTTGTCCATGTGTCCTTTATAGTAGTTCCTGTAATCCCCTCTACCCACTGTCCCCGACCCCACCCCCCACCCCCGCCCTGGCTATTGTTAGATTGTTCTTAACTTCAATATTCCTTAAGTACACCAATGCAAAATTTCTCAACAAAATACTAGCAAACTGATATTGGCAGCATATTTAAAAGATTATATACCATGACCCCATGGGATTTATTCCTGGAATGCAAAGATGGTTCAAGCAATAGACCACATTAACAGAATAAAATTTAAAAAATACCCACAAGATCATCTCAATGATGGAGTGAAAGCAGGACAAAATTCAACACCCTTTCATGATAAAAAACACTTAACAAACTAGGAATAGAGGGAAACTATCTCAACATAATAAAGATCATATATGAAAAACCCTAACTAAGAGTTTTGTGATGAAAGACTGAAAAATTTTCCTTTAAGATTAGGGAGACAAGGATGTCTGCTTTCACCACTTTTACTTAATATTGTATTAGAAATTTTAGCTAAAGAAATTAGGCAAGAAAAATAAATACAAGGCATCCAAATTGGAAAAGAGGTAATATCTCTCTTCACAGGTGACATGATCATCCATATAGAAAACCCTAAAGATTACACACACACCCCCACACACACCCAATAGTTAGAACCAATAAACAAATTCAGCAGTTGCAGGATATAAAAATCAGCTGCACTTCTATATACTAACAATGAATAATGCTAAAAGGAAATTAAGAAGATAATTCCATTTACGATAGCATTAAAAAAATATTTAGCAATAAACTTAACGAAGGAAGTAAAAGACTTCTACAGTGAAAACTATAAAGGACTGCTGAAAGAAATTAAAGACATAAATAAATGGAAAAACATATGTTCATGGATTAGAATATTTAATATTTTGAAGATGTCAATATCACACAAAGCTATCTACAGATTCAATGTAATCTCTATTAAAATCCCAACAATGTTTTTTTGTGAACTAGAAAAATCCATTCTAACCTTTATATGGAATCTCAAGGGCCCAAAATTGCTAAAACAATCTTTAAAAATAAGTACAAGGTTGTATGTCTCACACTTTCTGACTTCAAAACTTACTGCAAAACTACAGTAATTATATCGTGTGGTAGAGGGATAAAGACAGAAGTAAAGACCAATGGAACAGAAGACAGAGCTCAGAACCTTGAGGATATGCTAAGTAACCTAAGCTACTTGGGGAAAAAAAAAAGTCCTATATGATTCTACTTATATGAGGTATAAAAAGTAGTCATAGTTATAGTAGAATGGTGGCTGCCAGGGGCTAGGGACGGGGGGAAGTGGGGAATTGTTGTTTAATAATATAGTTTCAGTTTTACAAAATAAAAAGTTGAGATCCATTGCACAACAATGTGAGTATACTTAACACTTAGTGAACTGTATATTTAAAATGATTAAGATGGTAAATTTTGTTATATGGATTTTACCACAATTAAAATAAACAAATATAGAGACCATAAATAAATGTGCATATATGTCAAATGATTTACAAAAAGGGTGCCAAGACTATTCAATACAGGAAGGGACAGTTTTTTCAACAAATGATGCTGGAAAAACTGAATATCCACATGCAAAAGAATGAAGTTGGACCCATACCTTATACTATATACAAATGGATCATAAGCCTAAATATAAGAGCCAAAATTATAAAACTTTTAAAAGGAAACTTAGGAGGGAAGTACGGCACTGGATTTGGCAATGGTTTCATAGATACGACAATGAAGGCACAAGCAACAAAAGAAAAAATAGATAAACTGGAAACTTCACTAAAACTACAAACTTTTTATATCAAAGGGCATTATCAAGAAAATGAAAAAGCAACCCATAGAATGGGAGAAAATATTTGCAAATCATATATCTGATGAGAGTTTAATATCCAGAATACATAAAGAACTTCTACAACTTAACAAAACAATCCAAATAAACATGGGCAAAGGAGTTAAAGATCTCTAAAACGGATATACAAATGGCCAATAAACACATGAAAAGCTGCTCAACATCACTAGTCACTGAGGAAAGAGAAATCCAAACCACAATGAGACAACATGTTATACCAATTAGGATGGCTGTTACTAAAAAAACAAAGAACCAGAAAATAACAAGTGTTGGTGTGGAAAACAGTATGACAGTTCCTCAAAAAATTAAACATTAAAAGTTACCGTATGATCCAGCAATTCCACTTCTGGGCGTATACACAAAAGAACTGAAAGAATGAACTAGAAGAGGTATTTGTATACCTGTGTTCATAGCAGCATTATTCACAGTAGTCAAGAGGTAAAAGCAATTTAGTGTCCCTGGATGGATAAACTGATAAAATGTGGTATACAGAGACAATGAAATATTTCTCAGCCTTAAAAGGTAAGAAAATTCTGATATATGCTACAATGTGGATGAACCTTGAGAATATTATAAGTGAAACAAGCCTGTCACAAAATGTCAGATATTATGATTCTACATATGTAAGGTATCTAGAGTAGTCAAATTTATAGAGAAAAAATAGTGGTTGCCAATGGCTGGGGGAGAGGAAATGGGAGGTACTGTTTAAAGGGCACAGAGTTTCAGTTTGGGAAGATGAAAAAACTCTGGAGATGGACAGTGGTGATGGTCGCAGAACAAATATGAACGTAATGCACTCCTGTGTATAATGCACACCCATGTTTTTCCCTCAAAAATTTGGGCAAAAAAATATGCATTATATACAGCAAAATACGGTACTTAATGCCACAGAACTGGTTAAAAATGGTTATAATGGTAAATCTTACATTTTACCACACAAAAAAACACCCTCCCCAAAAAGGGCAATGTCTTACACTGATTTAAAAAAAACTAAACAGAGTAAGGATATTTATAGAAATAAAAAGTTAAATACCAGAAGAAATCATTTAAAGAGGAGACCTGGAGATAAGGAAAGGGTGGGGGTGGTTAGGAGCTTTTCTGTTTCAAGCCAAACACAGTATTGGCCAACTTTTAAATCTATGTATATATACTACTTTGACAAGAAAATGCAGATTTAAAGAACCAGTTTGTAAGAGAGCGGAATAACAGAACTTAAATGTAATGAGTTGGTCTTTCCAGGATATTGGAAACCTGAAACCTGAGCAATGACTTTGCTTTCTCCCACTTTAGGATGTAGTCTTGCCAACACTGAGTTTTGTTCAGGAACTGGGAAAGCCCTGTTTTCAAACTTGCGCTTATATGGAAGCCTTAAGTATTCTACGTGATGCAAGCCCTGGTGACAATGAGAGCCCCTTATGCATCCCAGGGCCCAGGGAAAAATCTTGCCAAGATCTATAAAAGCCGCCTCCCTTCCATTGTGTAAATATAAAAGCAACTTACACTCTGGGTCTATGAGCAAGCAGTCTCCTTCTGCCAATCCATAAGTAATGCAAAGTGCTCCAACATTTAAATCCTAAATTTCTGACTCAAAACATAGAGGTGAATAGTGTCTTTACTTCATTTAGGCAATGATGAAGAAACAGTATGTGTATTTGTGTGTCTGTTTTTTAAAAATATTTTATTTATTTACTTATTTATTTTTAGACAGAGGGGAAGGGAGGGAGAAAGAAAGGGAGAAAAACATCCATGTGTGGTTGCCTCTCGCACACCCCACACTGGGGAACCTGGCCTGCAATCCAAGGATGTGCCCCAACTGGGAATTGAACCAGCAACCCTTTGGTCCACAGGCCAGCGCTCAATACACTGAGACATACCAGCCAGGGCGCATGTGTGTCCGTTTTAAATTTCTAGTTAGAGAAGGAAATCTTAAATGTCTAAGAAATATTGAAGCCCTTCAGAAAAATTCATTTATTGCATATATCAAGAGCAAAATTAATGCTGCTAGATATGTTGTCTTCCACTACATTGGTTACAAATTCTCAACTGTCAACTACCCTTCAAAAACAATTAACCATATATTTTTTTTATCAAGTTTCATGTCAATTCCATAGCACACAGACTTAGCAGAACCCTGGATTCCATACTTCTGATACTCTGTGACCATGGAAATAATCAATAGTTTTGTTTAATTTTTTTAAATAAGAGTGTCATTGACTCTTAAGAGTGTTACAGTTAAAACCTGGAAAATGAAGGTATAAAGACAATTATGTATAATCCAGAAAACTACTAATTCTATTAGCATTACAGATATTTAAAAAAACAAACCTATTGTGTAGTGGTTAAAAGCCTGGGCTCTAAAGTCATTCAGACATGGGTCTGAAACCTGGCAAAATAAAGTTTCTAATTTTTAGTTTCCTCTTATTTGAAGTATGGAAAATAATAATGCTTCCCGTACAGTATTAATGGAAGTATGGGATCTGTCCAGAAAAAGTCCAGCCATTGTAAATATAATGAGATTTGGTGCCCTGTAACTTCTGGCTTTTTCCAAAACTAAAATCACCTTTGAAAGGGAAGAGATTTCACACTGCTGATGAGATTCAGGAAAATACAATGGGGCAGCTGATGGCGATTGGGAGAACTGTATGAGGTCCCAAGGTGCCTACTTTGAAGAGGACTGTGGCGTCACTGTCCTATGCACAATGTTTCTTGTGTCTTCTTCAATAAATGTCTCTATTTTTCATAGTACATGGCTGGATACTTTCTGGACAGACCTCACATTAAATGAGATGATGGGCTTACCATAATACCTGGCACACTGTATTATATACAGTACATGGCATACAGCTATAGATAAATACTAGACATAAAAACCTCACAAAATTGGTATCAGACTGTATATGCTATAGTATTTTAATACATAGTTTTTTGTATATGCAATCATGCTTCACTGTTTTTGAAAGTATGTAATTCTAATTAAAAAGTGGAAGTTGTCACAAATCCCTTTAGTGTTTAAAAAATTTCTTTTTGTACTTTTATTTTGGAATATACTTCCTAATTTTAGAAGTGACATCTGGTTGCTGTTATTACTGTTTTTAATAAGCAGTTTTATTGAGACACAGTTCACTTACCATACAATCTACCCATGTAATTAAAGTATATAATTCACTGGTTTCTAGTATACAGGTTGGGGCAAAAGTAGGTTTATAGTTGTGAGTATGCGAAACAGTTTACTCTTACGTCACTGTTTTCTTTTCCATACAAATAACTGCAAACCTACTTTTGCCCCACCCTGTATTTATAGATATGTGACAGCATCACCACAGTCAATTTTAGAACACTTCATCACAACCCCCCCCCCCCACCCCAAAGACCTGTACTCTTAGGTATTTCCCCAATATCCAGCCCTAAGCAACAACTGATCTACTTTCTACATTTGGCTGCTTCTATCTTCTGGTTATTTGGAATAATGCTGCAATAAACATTCAGCACAAGCTTTTGTGTGGACATATGTTTTCATTTCTTTTGGTTATATAGCTAGTAATGGAATTGCTGGGTCATAGGACAACTCTATGTTTAACATTTTGAGAAACTGCCAGACTGTGTTCCACAGTGGCCGCACCATTTTACATTCCCACTAGCAAAGTAGGTGGTTTCCAATTTCTCTACTTCCTCACCAACACTTGTTATCTGACTTTTTATTTCTAACCATTCTAGTGGGTGTGGAATGGTATCTCATTGTGATTTTGATTAGAGTGGAAATTAATGAAATAGAGAATACAAAGACAACAGAGGGCAAAAAAATCAGTGAAACCAAAAGGTAGTTCTTTAAAAAGATCAAATTAGCTACTCTGACCAAGAAAAAAAAAGATTCAAATTACTAGAATCAGAAATGAGTGAGAAATTACAACTGACCTTATAGAAATAAAAAGGAATACATGGATTATGAAGGAATACTGTGAACCGTATGCCAACAAATTAGATAACTTAGATAAAATGAATTCTCAGAAAAATACAAATTACTGAAATTGACTCAAGAAGAAACAGGCAGTATGAATAGGCCTATTACAAGTGAAGAGACTAAATTAGTAACCAAAAAACTAAATACAAAGAAAAGCCCACATCCAGATGGCTTCATTGCTGAATTATACCAGACGTTTGAAAAAGAATACTAAAATAAAAACCCAACTAAAACATCACCTTCCCATGAAGAATCATCTGATTTAAGAAAGTTAATACTAATTCTTAATAAACAATTTCAAAAAACGGAGAGGTCAAAGAGTTTGCAAGTGGACAGGCAGAATTTAAATCCAGGAGATCTGGCTCCAGAGCCTATACTCCTGACCACTATATTAAACATCTCTCTGAATAAATGAATAAATTTGAACATATTATATAGGATATCAAGTTGTTACTTTGTGTTATCCAACTTTTTTAGTTTACCTTGGTATTTGTGTTTTATATCTGGTCTATATAGAATACAAAATGGTTGATCTGGAAAAATCAGGAGAAAATCATTTGCGTAATTGAAAATGTTACTGATTTCATTCATGGAGCAAAAGCATGGTACCTACTAGAACTATTTACACATCTCTCAGTTTTTTAAAACCTCATCAGAGGATCTGTTTTATTGATTTCAGAGAGGAAGGGAGAGAGAGGAAAGGGGGAAGGAAGAGGAAGAGGGGTAGACAGGGAGGGAGGGAGGGAGGGAGGGAGGGAGGGAGGGAGAGAGAGAGAGAGAGAGAGAAACACTGATTGGCTGCCTCACATACAATCCCTGACCAGGAATCAAACCCACAACCCTTTGGTGTACAGGATGATGCTCCAACCAACTGAGCCACCTGGCCAGGGCTCTTTATACATTTTTTATTTCAATGATTTCTCACAATAACCCCATGAGATAGGTACTATTAATATTCCCATTTTCTAGATGGGAATACTAAGGCCCAAGGCAGTCACCCAGACAGCAAATGGCAGGACCTGGATTTAAACCCCAATACTTCCCTAAGAGCCTCCTTTCACTATAGAAAGTCACCCCTCTAGTGTGGCCCACAATCTCATGCTTGACCCCTGTGACAGCTCTTGGAGAGCAGATGAGCAGTCTTATTGTTCACCTGTGTGCCTTCTCTGGCACATGGACAGGGAAGGGGTATGCTCCTTCACTGTCTGCTGAGTAAATGAACAGTTGTCCAAAACTGCCTATTAGTAACCCGTCAATTTAGATACTTAATTCCCACTCAGTTACTGTTTAGCACTGAAATGATGAACAGTAGGTTCTCTTGTTTAGCAGATCTAATATACATGGGTAGGCAAAAATAGCTTTACAGTTCTAAGTATGCAAAGTGTGTTATTTATTAATTAGTATTATTAGTATTACTTGTATTATTTCCATACACACTATAAATCTACTTTTGCCCACCCCATACATACAGTCACACACCACATAACATTTTGGTCAATGATGGAACACATATACAACTGTGGTCTGAAATAATTATAATAAAGCTGAAAAATTCCTGTTGCCTAGTGACTGCATTCCTTATGTATTGGTGGTAATGCTGGTCAACATCTGCTGTTATTTTAGCTTCAAGTGTACACTCCAGTGATTAGACATTATATATAACTTACTAAGTGATCATCTAGATAAATCTCATACCTCACACCATACACAGTTATTAAAATATTATTGACCGTATTCCCTATACTGTACTTTCTATTCTATAACAAACAATTTGTAATTTTTTGTAAATATTCACCTGGACACTTTTTCATTGCTTTTAGAGAGATAGGAAGGAACTGAGAGAAACATCAATTAGATAGGAAGGAACTGAGAGAGAAGCACTGATTAGTTGCCTCCCTTCATATGCCCAGACCAGGGATCGCATGCATCCAAACCAGCAACCTAGGTATGTGCTCTGACTGGAATCAAACTTGCAACCCTTCAGTCATGGGATGATGCTACAACGGAGCCACACCAGCCAGGGCCAATTTTTACTTCTTAATCCCATCACCTGTTTCAGCGATACCACCAACTGGCCCCCCCACTGCCAGTCTGGCAACTGTCAAAACGTTCTCTGTATGTATGAAATCTGTTTCTGCTTGTTGGCTCATTTAGTTTTTTAAATTGTTGATAGATATGTATTTACTGCCACTTTTTCACATTTTTAATCTTTTTTTCTTCTTCAAGAAGACCCTTTAACATTTCATTTAATACTGGTTTGGTGGTGAACTCCTTTAGCTTTTTCTTGTCTGGGAACTCTTTATCTGTCCTTTGATTCTAAATGATAGCTTTGCTAGGTAGAGTAATCTTGGTTGTAGGTCCTTGCTTTTCATCACTCTGAATATTTCTTGCTATTCCCTTATGGCCTGCAAAGTTTCTGTTGAGAAGTCAGCTGACAGTTTTATGGGAGTTTCCTTGTATAACTGCTTCTCTCTTGCTGCTTTTAAGATTCTCTCTTTTTCTTTTAATCTTTTGCATTTTAATTATGATGGGTCTTGGTGTAAGACTCTCTGTACTTCTGGACTTAATGTCTGTTTCCTCCACCAGGTTAGGGAAATTTTCTCTCATTATTTTTTTCAAATAGGTTTTAAATTTCTTGCTCTCTCTCTCCTTCCAGCACCCTCATGTGAACGCTGGTATGGCTGAAGTGGTCCCAGAGGCTCCTTACACTATCCACATTTTTTTGAATTCTTTTTCCTTTTTGCCATTCTGAATGGGTGGGTTTTTTTGCTTCCCATATTCCGAATTGCTAATTTCTTTCTCAGCTTCATCTCCTGTACTTCATCTACTGTTTCCCAGTATTTATTTCAGTTAGTGTATTTCTGACTGGTCCTTTTTCATGCTGTTGAGGTCTTCACTAAGTTCATTGAGCATCCTTATAACCAGTGTTTTGAACTTTGTCTGCACCTAGAAGATTGCTTGTCTCCATTTTGTTTAGTTCTTTTTCTGGAGGTCCCCTCCCACCCCATTTCACACGTTTATTTGTCTCATCATTTTGGCCGCCTCCTTGTGTTTGTTTCTATAAATTAGATAGAACTGCTATGTCTATATTAGGCTTGGTAGAGTGGCCTAATATATTAAGTGTTCTTCTGTAGGGTCCAGTGGCACAGCTTTCCCGGTCCCCAAAGCTGAGCACTTGAGGTGTGCCCTATGTACACCCTTCTGTTGTAGTTGATCCTTGATTGCTGCAGGCACATCAATGGGAGGGATTACCCTCAGGCCTATCAGCTGTAAGGACTGGCTGCAACCATCAACCTCCAATCATGGTGGAGGATCAGCTGCAAAGGGGCCCACTTCACAGAGCAAGACTTATTTAGTGGGGCTCTTGTGCCCACTGAGTTCATCCCTTCGGCATGTTGCTTGTGGAGGTGGTTAGGCAGTAATGCTTCAATGTGGTCTGAAGCTGTCCACTGGGTGTGCTGGCTCTGGGGGTTTCTCAAGAGGTTCAGGCCAGGGTCAGTCACCACCAGTGTTCTTTGACACCCAGCATGAACTACAGAGTGATCTGTAGATGGCTGCTATTTGTGCTGGGCTTAGAGATGCCCAGGAGAGGGCCAAGCTGTGAACCAAGGCTGGCTGTTGCTAGTGCTGAGGCTGGGGCCACTTAGTGAGAGGTACCGGGCATGCTGAGGAAAGATGCTGCTTGTTTGAGAGATTTTAGGAAAATCTGAAGTAAGAGCCTAGACAGGTCACTTGTATGAAAAAGCCACTGGAAACGTACTGGCTGGGCCTGACAGTGGGGTGGAGCAGGCCCCAGGGAATCACCATGGCTGGGTAAATAGTATGAGCCAGGTTGATGGAATCTCAGATATGGTGCGTCCTTGCCTGCCCGCTCTGTAGTGGGTAGATCTCAGAAAAAAGCTTCTGGGAGAAAGCTGCCCCTCCCAGCTTTTGTCCACATGGCAGACAATTCAGTTCCTCCCCACATTCCCCTAGTCCCCTTCAAGCTGCTGCCCAGCCCTAGAGCTCAGAGAGAATGCATCTGAGTAAGAGCGTGCTTGGACCCTTTAAGAAGTGCGTGGAACTCCACAAGTCCTCCGTCTCCCTTAGCCTCAATTCCCACTGGATTTATAGCCAGAAGTTATGGGGACTTCTCTTTCTGGCACTGGAACCCTGAGTTAGGAGGCCTAAGTTGGGGCTGGAACACCTCACTCACAGTGGGGACCTCTGCAGACGAGATACCATTCCCAATTTTTATCTACACCACACGGATGTGAGACCAGTGAGTTCCATGTCTCTGCCCTTCCTACCTGTCTTGATTTGGCTTCTTCTTTAATTCCCTAGTTGTAAGACTTCATTCAACCAGATTTTAGGCAGTTCTGAATGATAGTTGTTCTGTAGTTTAACTGTAATCCTGATGTGGTTGTGGGAGGAGGCAAGTATCGTGTTTACACATGTTGCCATCTTGCCTGGAAATCATCACCATTGGTGTGTGACAAATTTTAGTAATTAGTGTACGCATGCCATAAAGTGGAAAAGGTTGAAAATTGCTGGGCTATACCCATCCAGATTTATGTAATTACATTCTATGATGTTTGTACAACAAAATCACCTAACAATGAATTTTGCAGAACGTATCCCCGTTGTTAAGTAGTGCTTGACTGTAGTCATTATAATACATAGTTCAAAGTTATTAAGCTCAAAATTTCGAAGAACACACATGTCGTTTCTTGGCCTTTTGGCTAAGATCAAGTACAAAGAACACATGCACACACTTATTCCTCAAAATAGCAGCAAGCAAATCTAGGGAATATTTTAAATAGGAAGACAGCTTTTGAACTCTTATTGAGAATGCCTTCTATTATTTTGGAAATCTCCTAAAACTGTAATTTTTTGCCATGGGAAACAATAGTTGCACTAAGTTAACACTATATGAAATTCAATTTCCTGAAGGAAATAAGGTACCTGACAAAAAATTTCAGCTAGAAAATTTCCTGAATGCATATACAAAATATATTAACCTATAAGTTACTACAGGTTAGCCCTATAGATTATTAAACTAAATTCCTCCTCTTAAAGAATTAATGACTTCTTTATGGCAGTGATCCACAATTAGTCTCTAAATCAGCCTCAACTAAAAACTGTATCAAATGCAAAATAATCCTAAGTATTTGAAAACCCAGTGGTTTTCAAGGTGATTATTCCTATCAGAAACTGAAGCAACAAATAACCACAAACATTTTAATAACTAATAGGTCTTTCAAAAATGTAATACTAAAAAATGTGTGAAATCCATCTGCTATCATCTTTAGTTAATCATTATACGCTGGAGGAAAGGGATGATCAGTTACACTGCTGCCTTAAAGTTAATGGTTGATCTGGAGGGAACCAAGATGGCGGCGTAGGTAGACACACTGCGCCTCCTCGCACAACCAGAACTGACAGAGAATCGAACGGCACGGAAGTCTGACACCAAGGAAATAAAAAATGAACATTCATCCAGACCGGTAGGAGGGGCGGAGACAGGCAGCCGGGGCGGACAGGACTCGAGTTACCATGGCGGGACCAAGACTGGCGGAGTGTGGGACAAACGGGGAAGGCAGTCTGACCACTAGTAGACCCTGTGGCCCCATATTCACGCACAGATAAACCAGACAAACGGCGGGGAGTGAAGCAGACCGCGCAACCAAGGCAAACCTCTGATTGAAAATGCCCGTGGGGCTTGGGGCGGCAGCAGGAGAGACTCCCAGCCTCACAGGAAGGGTCACTGGAGAGACCCACAGGGGCCTAGAGTGTGCACAAGCCCACCCACTCGGGAACCAGCACCAGAGGGGCCCAGTTTGATTGTGGGTACCAGAGTGAAAGATTGAAATCCGGTGGAGTGGAGCGGGCGCCATAGCTCCCTCTTGGCCCCTCCCCCACATACAGCCTCACAGCGCATTGACCAGCGTTACCCCACCCCCGGTGACCACCTAAGGCTCCGCCCCTTTAAGTAACAGATACGCCAAGACAAAAAAAAAAAAAAAGGCCCAAATGACAGAACACTTCAAAGCTCCAGAAAAAATACAACTAAGCGAGGAAGAGATAGCCAACCTATCGGATGCACAGTTCAAATCATTGGTTATTAAGACGCTCACAGAATTGGTTGAATTTGTTCGAAAAGTAGATGAAAAAATGAAGGCTATACTAAGAGAAACAAAGGAAAATGTACAGGGAACCAATAGTGATGCGAAGGAAACTGGGACTCAAATCAATGGTGTGGACCAGAAGGAAGAAACAAACATCCAACCAGAAAAGAATGAAGAAACAAGAATTCGGAAAAATGAGGAAAGGCTTAGGAACCTCCAGGACATCTTGAAACGTTTCAACATCCGAATTATAGGGCCAGAAGGAGAAGAGGAAGAACAAAAAATTGAAAACTTATTTGAACAAATAATGAAGGAGAACTTCCCCAATATGGCAAAGGAAATAGACTTCCAGGAAGTCCAGGAAGCTCAGAAAATCCCAAAGAAGCTGGACCCAAGGAAGCACACACCAAGGCACATCAAATTCCATTACCCAAGATTAAGCAGAAGGAGAGAATCTTAGAAGCAGCAAGAGAAAAGGAGGCAGTTACCTACAAAGGACTTCCCATAAGACTGTCAGCTGATTTCTCCAAAGAGATCTTACAGGCAAGAAGGGGCTGGCAAGAAGTATTCCAAGTCATGAAAGGCAAGGACCTACATCCAAGATTACTGTATCCAGCAAAGCTATCATTTAGAATGGAAGGGAAGATAAAGTGCTTCTCAGATAAGGTCAAGTTAAAGAAGTTCATCACCACCAATCCCTTATTATATGAAATGTTAAAGGGAGTTACCTAAGAAAAAGAAGATAAAAAATATGAACAGCAAAAATAACAGCAAACTCACAGTTATTAACGATCACACCTAAAACAAAAACAAGAGCAAACTAGGCAAACAACTAGAACAGGAACAGAACCATAGAGATGGAGATCACATGGAGGGTTGTCAATAGGGGAGTGGGAGGGGGAGAGGGGGAGAAAGGTAGAGAGAATAAGTAGTATAGATGATAGGTGGAAAATAGACAGGGGGAGGGTAAGAATAGTGTAGGAAATGTAGAAGCCAAAGAACTTATAAGTATGACCCATGGACATGAATTATAGGGGGGGAATGTGGGAGGGAGGGGGTGGGCAGGATGGAGTGGAGTGAGGGGGAGGAAATGGGACAACTGTAATGGCATAATCAATAAATATATTTAAAAAATGGAACAACAAAAAAAAAGTTAATGGTTGATCTAAAATCTGAAAAATATGCTCACTACTTTTATTGGTTTAAACTGGCATATAGGTACTTAGTTTTTATTTTCAAAAATACTTTCTATAAATGTCCATCCTTTCATAAATTTGCATTTTTGCCCTAGAAATATGAGTAGTGGTTCAAAAATACAAATCTGAATTGTCCTAATGGTTCCTGGTTGCAGTATGTTGGAAGAAGGGACACAGAACTTAGTGTGTGCTTTTGCCAAGTACTGATGTACTTGTTTTTGAACCTTGGTTTCCTCACTTATGACATGGGAATAATGATCATACCAGCCTCATAAGGTTGTTGTGATGACTGAAGACCTTGCATATGATCTGGTTCAGAGTGAAACGATCTGACCCTATTTTCCTTCTTTACACCTTAAGTTGCCTGAACATACCAAGCTATATTTCATGTCTTTTTATAGGTTATCTGACTTATGCCACCCCACTTACTTGTTTCTGTCTGACAAATGTTTACTTGGCATTCAAGACCCATCTCCTGGATCACCTTCCTCACACAGAGTTGTACTTCTCACACTGTTTTAAAATGACTTTTTAACCAGGCTCTGAAAATGCTAAAGGAAGGACCAATGGCTCATTCACCTCCGTATTTCTAGGCTCTTAGCAAAATCCCCAGTACATAGTAGATGGTCAATGACAACTGCAGAATGCACAGAATTGGGTTTTCCATCATATCACAATATTAACAAAGTGTCAAGTGTCAAATGTGGAATAAACTAGGACAGAGCTTTGGAGTTAATGCTGTACTCACATGTTTAATAAACATTAGATTCTTTTAGTTCAAGGTGAAATTTTTATTTATTTTTTAAAAGATTTTATTTATTCATTTTTAGAGAGAGGGGAAGGGAGGGAGAAAGAGATGGAGAAAAACATCAATGTGTGGTTGCCTCTCCCATGTCCCCTACTGGGGACCTGGCCTGCAACCCAGGCATGTGCCCTGATTGGGAATCGAATCAGTGGCCATTTGCTTCGCAGTCTGGTGCTCAATCCCCTGAGCCAAGGTAAAATTTTTAAAAGTGACCTACTATATGTGGCTAGACTACCCTACTCGTGCAAAGAAACACAGGAGTAAATGTTCTCGTCATTTTCATTTTTTTCTTCTATGGCAGCATCCTGCTTTGGATTTAGATTACATGCTGACCTCACTGGGACTGTTTTTTTTTTTTTTTAAGAGCACACTGATGTACTTTTCCTTTCAAAAGCAAGGGTGCCAGCTATTGTGCTAGCCCCTGTCACTCACCTCAGCCACCTGCTGGGTCCCCACTCTGTTCTGAACCAGCCCCTCCATATTTGTAGCCATGGTGAAGCAAGATCATTAGAGAACCTGTTTGGAAAGATGCAGCAACTTCTATCAGGTGGGGAGAAACCAAGCTACTTGAAATATATCAGCAATCAAAATTCATCTTTGATACTGTCTTGTGTAGATTTTGCCCTCTACAGAAAACACAACTAGCAGGCTAAGCATATCTGGATAAGCTGCACCAGATTCTTCAATTACAGGTACTAAAATTAATTAGTAACATTTCAATTTGGAAACAAGACTTCCCCTGTTAAATACAGACAAAGATGAACTGGAACTTTAATTATCAGGTCTGTTGGGTTTTAACAGCTTGGTCCACCTCTTAGGGAGGTGGGAATCACAACTTTTTGTTTAGCTCCCTGTCACATTATGCTGAATAAGAAGGTGGCTATCTGAGAAAAGTGTGAGATCAACTTCGAATACAGAGCACTCAATTGCTATCATCAACTATACTTCTGTTACTAGTGGCAGTGTGAGAACATTGTCCAGGTGCTAAGACACCTCACTCTTAATATTATCACTAACAAAGAAAAAAAAGGAGACTGCATTACTAAAGTGGGCTAAGAACTCGGTACCCATAAATTTATCAATTCTCATCTTTAGGTGTTCATTAAAGTAGAAAAACAGACAATTCCACTTCCTATTAATAGAAAAAAGTGTGATCATTTGTAAAAGTAGAAAATTATCTAAAGACCAAAAATTCTGCTAGGCTTCTGGGTCAGGATCACTTGAATACTAGCACTTTTGATGAAACAAAGTCCCTGGTCTCTTCAGGTCATAAAACCTAGCTACTCTGAATAGTCCTTAAACTCTTTCCATTATAATACTCTCTCACGAAGAATCCAGGATAAAGGGATTCCACTTTGTACCTAATTCCTGCACAAATCAGAAAAACTTCATTATTGGCTGTACAGGTCCCATGGTTAATAGGAGAACAAACCTCTGGTATTTATTTCCAGCATTTACATTTACAGACTAGATGAGTTTACTACTGAGTGTATAATATACACAATGCATACAAAGTTCATTTGCTTGGCCCTTCCTCAATTACAAATTTTGCAATGTAATTTTACAAGCACTTTCCTATAGTTCTTAAAGTATTATAAGCACTGATCTCTGTGAAGCTCTTTCATTCTCTTGTGACTTTTTCTATTATTCTATCCACTATCAGATAGTCCCTTCTATGATCATAATCCCCCTTCAGATTATTTTGCCAAAATGGTAATAAGAGAGAAATGGGAGCATGAAACTGTGATTGACAAAAATAACTGGCCCCTGCCTTCAAGGAGTCAAAATCCTGTAAGAGCAGGTACTGTGCCAACTGCCACAGGATACCAGGTCACCAGTGGGTGATTCATCTTCACACAGAGTACATGGTATGAATTACGGAGGTAGTGCTTCTGTTTATTTACACTTTTTAATAAGTAGTTAAGATTTTTAACTGTTATTTTCTTTTCCTTGTTTATAGAAGAAAAAGCATAGGGAAACACCCTGGTCTTTCCCCCTACTTACAGTTTGGTTCCAACTATTAGAAATAGAGGAAAAAAGCATCACTTCACATGTACAAGAAAAGTCAACTGTTGTTAAAAACACAATTACTGCATGTGAAGAGTCTAGAGTTTCATTTTTCTTCCCCTCAAAACAGAACTCTCTAACGACTAAAATGGATAAAGATAGCCAATAGTATTACATATTAAAAAATAAAATCCATCCATGCATGCAGCTGCAACTATTAAATTTTTTTTTTAAGAGAAGAGAAGGGAGGGGGAGAGAGAGAGGGAGAGAAACATAAATGGAAGAGAGAGAAACATTGATTGGTTGCCTCCTGTAAGTGCCCCAACCAGGGACCAAACCCAGAACCCAGGCATGTGTCCTGACTGGGAATCAAACCCACAACCTTCCAGTTTACTGGACGACACTCCAACCAGCTGAGCCACACTGGCCAGGGCTGCAACTACTAATTTTATCATTTTTAAGTGTTATTAGCATTTCTGTTGTTATTAACTGCAGTTAGCATTAGGGAATACTACTGTTGAGTAGTATAGACATAAGAGTACTAGAAAGGCCTATGTTTCTATTGGCTTTCCCTAAAAGAGGTAGCTTGATCTTTCAAGTTTTGAGTTGAAGTGGATTTAATAGATGACTGCCTGCCTGATAAATATGTCTTAGTAACTCAGAAAACTGTCTGTAATGACTCACTTTAACACTAAATTTATAGGACCAATCAACCTCACATAGAGCTAGGGGGCTACCAGATATTGCTAACGACCAATAATTATAGAGATTAGGTTATGGAGAAGTAGTAATTAACATGTTTAGCTTAGAAAAGCTAAATATTCTAGATATTAATTCTTTGTTGATTATGTGAATTACAAATATCTTCTACTCTGGAGCATATTTATTTACTTAAAATTTATGGTGTCTTTTGGTGAACAAAAGTTCTTAAATTTAACAAGGCTGAATTTATCAATATTTGCTTTTATAGTTTGTACTTTACTGTTTTATTTGTAAAAATCCTGCCCTACCTGAGGCTCAAAAGTATAATTTTATGTATTATAAATGTTTAAGAGTTTTGTCCCTCACATTTAAGTCCTCAATCCATCTGAAAATTGATTCTTCAATATAATAAGAAGAATCCAATTACTTTTCTCCCTATATGGTTAATCAATTTTCCAACATCATTTTTTTGAACAATCTGTCTCACTAGTCTGCAATGTACCTCTGCCATATCTCAGGCTTCCCTGTATGTGTGGATATAATTCTAGGTTCTGTATATTCTACTACTGTTACTTAACTTTTTCCATGTAACTACCATTATCTAACTACTGCAGCTTTATAATAAATCTTGCTCTCTGTTAGGGCAAGTGCCCCACCCCACCCCCACCCCTAATCTTGCTCTCTTTCCCACAACAACTTCCTGGACCATCTCAAACACTCAAGACCCAGAACAGCAACCTTTCTTTATACACATGAATTCTTACAATTCTTGATCTCACTCTTGGTTTTCTGCCTCCAAAGCAGCTTCAGGCATCAACAGCAGCTTTGGAACTGCTTAAAAATGAACAAGGAGGAACGTGCACCTTCTGGAAAAATAAGCAAAGACAAATAGTGAGAATAACAGTGAGAGAGAGAAATTGAAAGAGAAACTATGAAAAGCAAATGCTTTCAATAAAGATTTAAACAGATAAAAGGGTAATTTCAAAAAAAATTTCTATTTCCTCATTTTTGAAACTCACAAATCATATTTTACTTTCATACATAAATAAGAAAGACAGAGGCTTATTCCAGGATATCACAATGTAAGAACAAAATCCTCAGGTGTTATCAGGAAGTGAGGGAAAACATTTAATTCCAGTGCATAGGTTAAAAAAAGAGAGATAATGTCAAGGGGAAGACTCTCACCTGAGAGCTTCTCTTATTTCTACCACAGCAATAAGCAGTCCTAAAGACAGAAAGACCACATAGGAGGAAGAAAAGTTAGAGCATTTTGACAATGATTGTGAATTAGGAGGTATCCCTCTAGAGTAAGAAGCTCCAGGAACAGTGTATTGAGTCCACCTATAGTTTGAAAAACCACAGTCACTAGCACAATATAATTTTGCATTTGAAGTCTGAAAAAAAGAACAACCTGTTGCTTTGATACTACAAACTACACAAAGCACTTAAAAACAACCTTCTTGGCTGGTAAGGCTAAACATGATAATACTGATAGTAACTAACACTTACTGAGTGATTACTATACACCAAACACTGTTTAATAAGCACTGTGGGCAAAACAACATAGCTCTTGGTACAGAAACTTGAGTTCTTCAAAGGTTGGTCCTTGACCTATTCAGCTCCCTAACGCTTGAAGGTTGCTCCCACATACAATACTCCAGGAAAAGACCAAGTCTTAAGTAAAAAAAGAAACAATTACTACAGAATATTTTCCTATGATAGCTTTCAACTAATCAAGTTCAACCACCACCAATCCTTTTTAAGCAATTTCTCTGAAACAGTAAATGAACTGACTGCTGAGAATTAACAAAAATAAGAAGAGGAGGGGGAGGAGGAGAAAGTCCTAGTCCTTGAAGAACTTTAGGAAACCAATAAAAGCTATGCAGTGTAAATGCTACATGAGTGTCCAAAGGGAAGAAGCATCTCCCTCTGCCTGTGGGAGCCAATGACAGTTTTATGGGAGAGGAGCTGGGTCTTGAAGGAAGAGTAGAAACTCATAAAGCAAAGAGGAGGAGGGTGGGGAGAGTCCTAAGCAGAGAGGATAGCACATACAAACTGGCAGGTATGAAGGAGAATGGCATATTTGAGGAACAGCAGGAAATGTGGGGAATTGTTGGAGAGATCAGGGGAGGAGAGAGGCTGCCATTGTAGACAACACAGAACAATCAGAGGTTGGCAGAAAAATGAAGTGATCACATCTGGATCTTCAAAAAATCCTTTCAGCAAGAGTGTGGAGATGATAGAGAAGGAAAGACTGCATGTATACTGGAGGGTTGCTTAGAAGTAGTTGCAACAATGACTAGGTATGAAGGCATAATCTTAAACTTAATTTGAACTTGAGTTTTTCCTTTATAGCACACGTATGATAACAGGGCAGAGTACAAAAAAATTGTTTTATAACAAATTCTTTCAACTACAATGAGGTCGATATCCCTCTTTTAACAACGAAACAGAGAACACTATGGTGAATCAGCTCTTCTAGGCTCACAGAGAGTATAAAAAGCTGACCAAACTTTGCAACCAGGTATACTTAGTCAAGCACAGCTACAGACCCCACTGCAGTGAAAGCTGGGGTCTGATGGGGAATACCTGGAAACTCAGTAAGCTGCCAGGATAGCTCAACTATGCTCTCCACAGAGGCAGGCTTAGGAGCCAGGGTCTCAAATAAACAAACCCTGGGACAAGGAAACTCTGTATTTATTGATGGGAATGGGTGAGTCTGCCTTTTCCTTCACAATCAACTGATTCACATCCATATTTATTTATCACATGGCCCACAATTATATAACATTCACGAATATCTACTATCTTTCAAAAATGTTTTTATTTATTAAATTTATCGGGGTGACATTGGTTAACAGGATCATATAGGTTTCAAGTGTACATTACTGTGAGACATGATATGTAAATTGCATTGTGCACACACCACCGCTCATAGTCAAATCATCTTCCATCACCATGTATTTGGCCTATGGTACCCTCTACCACCCCTACCCCCTTCCCTATGGTAACCACCGTACTGTTGTCTGTCTGTGTCTCTGAGTTTCAGTTTTATATCCCACAGGAACGAAATCATATGGTTCTTAGCTTTTTGTGACTGACTCATCTCACTTAGCATAATATTCTCAAGGTCCCTAATGTCATGGTATTTTCTCATCTAAACAAACACATTTACCTGCTATTTCCAGGCAGACCTGACTTTTTGTACAGAGCTCCTGCTGCTTAAAACTCTAGTTCTCAGGGCACCTGAAGAAAGGGTTGGGAACCAGTAGCAGAAACAGGTGACAAAGGATATGGGGAAGGAATGGCAGGATGGGAGGGAATTACAAAGAGAATCTCAGCTCCAGTCGTGTTAGGTCAAAAAGCAGGTGAAACTCCAATAAATAATAAAGAGCTCATCTTTTACATGCGACAGGAACACAATTGTGTCCATCAGGTTAAAGATGATAATCATACATGGAGGAAAAGTCAACATAATTTCTAGAAAACCAGTCATAAAGTAAAAAGAGTTAAACTAAACTTGATCACAGGAGTTTTGCATCAGGTATGAGGCTGGACTTGAGCTCTAAGATGATTCCTTCACAGATCCCTCCTATGTGGTATTAAGGGGAACGAACTAGTACCTGTCTTAGGGGGTGCTTTTGGACTAAGGGAGCACATGGAACATAGGTAAGAGAACTCAAAGAGAAAAACCCCAAATGAGAACCCTCAATATGTGGAGATCCTAAGCTAGACACAAAACGCTAGTGATTCAGTGCCGAGGTGGCAGTCTGCTTCACACAGGCCTACCTGCCTTGTTGTCTGTTATTTGGACAAGAGATCCCTACTCCTGGCCCCAATCTCAGTGTTGGCTTCCTTCCTCCCCATTTGAAAAGTGGAAAACAGCCCTGGCTGGTGTGGCTCAGTGGATTGAGCATCGTCCTGCGAACCAAAGGGTCGCTGGTTCCATTCCCAGTCAGGACACATGCCTGGGTTGTGGGCCAGGTCCCCAGTAGGGGGTGCCTGCTTGAGACAACCACACATTGATGTTTCTCTCAATCTCTTTCTCCCTCCCTTCCCCTCTAAAAATAAATTTAAAAAATGTAAAAAAATAAAGGCTACCCACTCAAGGTTCCAGAGACAGGCACTGAACTGTTACTTGACTCCTTGGAGACAAATGTGAAGAATTCCCATAATTCCTCATAAATTAGGTTATTACACAGTTTTTCTTTTTCTGTAAAGGCATGTTCATGAGAATAAAACTTCAAGGTCACTTTACAACTGTTGAAAGCAATAAATAACTTATTTAACATTGTAAGACAATATATAGCTTTTTCATTACACTGTCAGTTCTTTGGTTACCCTGAGTAATTCAAGGAATCAAAATTGTTGAATAAACAAGTGATACCAAAAAATCCTATTGATGGACAAATGGAAGGGGGAGTAGGGGCTGAGTGGAGGTGGGCAAGGGGGAGAAAAATGGGGACATCTGTAATAGTGTCAACAATAAAAATAAAGCTTAAAAAAGTCCTGTAAAAGGATATACAAAACGTCCAAAACCAAAGAATTAAAAGTGTGACTGTTACTGGTTTTAAAAACTGTAACATTTTGTTTTTTAAATCAGTATTATATAAAACAAGTCAACAAAAATATTCTATTAACCAGACTTTCCAGTGGAAGCTTGAAGAATAGTTTGCAAAATCTGCTTTTAGACTTGTGTGGGTGGCTTGTGAGATAAATAATCGATGTTTCTTTCTCACATTGTTTGTTGTTTCTCTTCCCACCCCACCACCTTCTTCCCTCTCTAAAATCAATAAATATATCCTTTGGTGAAGATTTTTTTTTAAAGTCTGCTTTTAACCTTGGTAAAGCAATTAAAAGGTGATTCTCAATGATTCTGTTATGTGAATCAATTTATCTTGGGAAACATAAATATTTAAAACTAATGACTACAGAGACTTTCAGTTCTCAACTCCCTACAAACTTACTAAAGGTTTCTTCTCTGTTATCCCCATGATAGAGAAAATGACCAGTAGTTTTAATTTCAAGAAAATCAGTGGTGCTTTGTTCCTTCAGTTAAAGTAAATGGCATGATTATATTTGGGCAATTTATTAATGAGTTCCATATAAACATTAACTTTCATGTAATTTACTTTGTAATTCAGTTAATTATTAAATTATCTATTTCTTGTCTTAAAAAACCAAAAAAAAATGTAAGTGGGTAAAAAGAGATTCATCTGGGTCATCTTATCCATATTCATATGTCCAGTCAGTGTCATATCTGTGAGGGACCACTTCCTGAATTCATCCAAATACCGTAACAGACATTTTATTGCTGGTACTGCTATCTGAACTGCCGAATAAGCACACCTAAAAATGTACCATTAATGAGAAGCAAGTTAGTTATCAGTGATAGCATAAATTATCAATTCACTCATCCAACAAATAGTGTCAAGCGTTCTGCTAAATGCTGGAAATATAATGATAAGCAAAATAATTCCCACTCTCATAAAGCTAACTGCATGGTAAGGGGGAACAAAAATATCAAGCAATCACATAATGGAGTATAATTACAAAGTGAGACAAAAGTTACGATGGAAAAAAACACAGTGTAGTAAAGTAAAAGAATCTGATTTAGATTGATACTGGGTATCAGAGAAGGCTACCCTGAAGAAATGATGCTTGAGCTGGGATCTGCAGAACTGGGGTATGCGTGGGCATGATATGGGGTGAGGGATGGGGCAGGGCATGTAAGGATTTCAGGCCTGGGGTTAAGGTAAGCCACAGCATCAAGAAAGTTGAAGGCAGGCCAGTATCTTTAGAGCACAAGGGGCTAGGACTACAGAGATAAGAAAATGAAAGAACATCTTGGAAGGTTTTAAAATAGAGAGCAGGAAAAGGGCTTCCACAATTACACTGGTTCTAGTGGGGCTTGAACAATGTAATGCTTGTAAAAGAGTTTTGTAAAGTACCCCATACATTTTGTTATTACTATTAGTTCCACTACTTTGTTTTCTAAATACATTTTTGGTTTGGGTGCCAACTAATAACCAAAAGCAGAAGAGCCAAAACTAGAACCCCCCAGTGTTCTAATCCAGTGTTTTGCCCTTACACTGCCTAAAAATATAATTGTTTCTATCCTTTAACTAGTCCAGTATGCCTATCAGACAGCTAGTGCTTCATAATGACAATAACTCTAATGAGTATTTGCTATGTGTAAGGCACTTTTTTCTTTTTTTTTAAATCCTCACCGGAGGACATTTTCATTTGCTTTTTGAGAGAGAGAGAGGAAGAGAGAGAGAATATCAATGTGAAAGAAGCATCCATTGGTTGCCTTCTTGGTAGCCTTTGCACACATCCAGACCAGGGATCCCCGCTGGGACTGGGGGTAGATGGGGTTGCAGGCACCTGTGCCCACACCAGGGATGAACCCACAACCTAGGTATATGCCCTGACCAGGAATCGAACCCACAACCCTTGGGTTAGGAGAGGATGCTCCAACCACAATGGCCAGGGCGCAAGGCACTTTTCTAAGCTCTTTGATTACATTAATTAATTTAATCAATTGTAGAAGGAAGGTTCTATTGTCCACATGAAGAAACTAAGCCTCAAAAAAGTTAAGTAACTTAACCAGTCATGCAGCTAGTAAATGTTGGCACTGTTAAACAACACACTAATTAGCTTTTCTTTGTAACATCTTATCTGTGCACATATATGTGTACATGTATATAGGAGGGAGGGACTGACCAAGAAAAAAATAGAACTTGGTGTATAGAACCACATTCACATGTACTTGAGGATACAGAACAGTGTCTTAGTCATCTCTGAATTCCCAGTCTTGCACCTAGTTCCTGGGGTATTCAGGAGGCTCAGCAAATGCTTGCTGAAGATGGATGGATATAAGGGGCTGACAAAGCATTTGAATATTTAAGTGACTTTCTGAGGCTCCCCCTCCCCAAGCCATAAATTCATTAGGAATTCATTTGGTAACAATAAGAAAGAAAGTCAAGGAAAATATAGCTAAGTTGAAGATTGAGTCTCTATTACCTTTGTTATATTTCACAGACTTTAGCCTGGTGATAGAGTGAGATAATGGAAAGAACAATGAACTTGTCCCAACCACTTTCCAGGCTACATCTGTTTGTTATTGTCCTGTTCTCAATCACACCAAATGCTTTTCCTCCTGGGCCTTTACACCTGTGGTTCTCTCTCTGACTATTCATTCCGTCTTTGGGTTCCTCCTTCAAACATCACCTCCTTATAGAGTTCTTCTCTGACCATCCAATCCAAATTTGTCTCCTCATGCCTTCCTTAATACATTATCCAGTTTCACTTAATTTCTTCCCCAGAATTTACCACTGGCTGAAATCACCTCTTCATTTGTCTATTCATCTCCACCCTCCAATTCTAGGAGGGCAGAGGCCTTGTCTTGCTGGTTCTCTGGATGTATCCCCAGCGCCCCAAAGTAAGCAAATAAGCATTCACTCAACGAAATAGAAGAGAATTACCTGATTCACCTGTGTTCTCTCAAGCCCTCAATACACTTAAACTTTCCACTCCTGGTGCTTCTATATTCGATTTTCAACAGTAACACCATTTTTACATTACTTTGGAGTTCATAAAGTGGCCTGGACTCCATTTTCTCAGTAGAGCTCCTCAGCGATCCTGACAAGGGAGGTCCAGCCTGGCATAAACGCCCATTCTCACCATTTTACAATCTATGAAATTGAGCCTCAGAGGATTCGCCCGCGGCTGCGACGGAAATACGGGAAAGAGCCCTAAAAGGTGTCCAGCCAGATACTGAAAGGTGTCCAGATACTGAAACGTCTTTCCCACGACTCAGCGTCGTTGATTCAAGATGCTTCGCCACCTTTATTACTATTGTTCTATATTACTCATTTTGGACGCGTCCCAGACTGGGGGAAGCCGCCCGGCCCCTCGCCAGGTCCCTGTGTAACCCGAACACTCTCGCCCGGACCGCGCCCCCGGGCCACACACCGCGCCCTGGCCTCCGCTCCCGCCCGACTAAGACTCAACCTCCCCGCGGGAACCGCCCTCTCCTGCCCGAGCCAATCAGCAGAGCCTCGGGGGGCGGGGCCACAGG